>NC_139161.1:1397500-2597500 GCF_964270905.1 Leucopleurus acutus | reverse complement strand
TCTGGTATAAGTAGCATTCAAAAGACTAAAGCCCTCCCGTGCAAGAAGAACACAGGCAGGTTACGCAGTTGTTCCTGGAAAACTTGTACCCGAAAGAAACATCACCACCCCCCTGCCTAGAGAGGCCAATCATAAAAACCCGTCCACGCTGTTTAATTCAAGCTCTATGATTTGCTCCTTTGAGGAAAATCCATCTTAAAGCTTAGGGCTATTCCTGAAGACACTTGTAAAAATGACTTCATTTAATTGTGGATCCCTCTAAACTCGGTGATTCTGTATTATAATTAGGAGACTGCTATAAATTATCCTTTGCAAATGGAAATTACAGGTCACCGGCTAATTAAAATGTTCACTTATCCAGGCTTCAGCATAGACCATGAGTAAAATGTAACACATTAAGATCGTTTCCTCATTATCATTTTATGTGAGTATCTGTGTACACATGTGTATGGAAAAATTTTTATTTCTTTTTTTATCATACTGTAAAAAGCCACGAGGAGAAGACACGGAATCAACTTGGCTTCTTCTCGTTAAGCCATCAAGGCCTATGCTTTAAAATGTTTTAAAATACATCTCGCATTAACTTAGAAACACCAAAAAGGTATAATAATTATATAATGAGCACCCATGTACCCACCACCCAGTTTAACAAATAAAGCAATACCACACAGCTGAAACGCCAAGAAACCTCTTTCCAATTATCAGCAGTTAACCACCACTGTCAATGTGGTATTTGTTATTCTGACGCATTTTTTTGCACTTTTGGTGTCCACATTACGCACATACGTGTCTCTACGCTGTATGTAAGTGGCATGTTTTTACCTTTTTGTGGCATTATATCATATCTTTGTCTTTTGATGCTCTGTGCTATACTTATGGGCTGCATCCTGGTATCGTCTTCCATGGAATAACACGTAACAGTGAAAGAACAAGAAGGGATGATCTGTTGTCCTTGCTCACTACCAGTGCCTTATTTTCAGCCTCTCCACACTTTATACTGGGATCGTCATCACACTTTTCCCACTGGCCCGCCTGCCTTTAGTCTTTTCCTAGACTAAAACGATTTCCATTAAACCACCAGGCACAAATTTGAAACATCAAGGCACTAAGATGTGTAACAATATTCGGTGAATCCCTGTCCTTTCCCACATCGGGTCGAAGCTCCTGTGTCTAACTTTCAAAACGACTGCAGTGTCATGCCCATATCCTGCAGCCCCCCACGGAGGTCACCTGCAGCGTCACTGGGCAGTTCTCACGCACACTGGTGGTGTCCTACCTGAACCATCTGTTACTCTACCAGAAGGCTCTGGCTACAGGCGCAAGCTCAGCCCACGGTTGGTCAGCCCAGAAGTGCCAGGAGTTATTGCTCTAGGCAACCAGTAGGGACTGAAGCTGGTGGAGAAACATCCAGCTTTCTTGCCAACAGGGGGATGACCGGCAGGATGAAGCCCCCGTGGTCCATGGCACCCCGTTTATTAACATACTTTATTGGCTTTCCTTCCTTTCTACCTCCTCTATCTACTTTCCACATGTGCCTGCTGGGTTCAACTCCAACATAAGCTACTGGTACTTGAGCCCTCGTCCCAGAGTCTGCTTTTTAGACAATTGGATAGAGAGCCTCAGGAGAGACACTGGAAGTGGATCACTCGCCAAACGGCAAGAGGCCTCCTATTGCTGATGACAAGTGAGGGGGTGATAATCCCGGCCAGCTGCAGGCTCACAATTACTAAGATGCTCATCTGTGGTGGATCAAGTCCAGGCAGAAGAGGAAGCACTGGCTTATGCATTTTCTCTAGTTCTGGAGAGATATAAGAACAGTGACAATTATAAAGATTGTAGAGTTGGGTAGCTTTTGTTAAATATCCTGGAAGCCTTAAAGAAAGAGAATTACATGCTGAGACAGCCAGCTGTCAACTCATGGCAAGGCATGGGAGCCAGAAAGCCTACAGGCAGCTTCGGAGAAACCTACACATCCTGCAGCCAGCAGGCAAGCTGTGCTGAACACGAGGCCCAAGCTTTGTTCTTTAGAGTGGTGGAGTTCCAAAGGAGCCCGAACTGACAGTGCAAAACATCTCCTGTATGAAACTCCTAACCCCAAAAAGGTGGCAACAGGACCTTGAGACTTGGGACAGGGATTTTGGAGGGTGGATACTTTTAGAAAATTGGAACTTCCGGAGTCCCATGAACCATCCAGGTGCTGAGAAGCCGTCTCTTGTCGTTGCCAGTGAAAAGTCGCATCCTGTGGCCTGAAGACTCTCGTCTAAGGAAGATGTCTTCCAAGATGTTGTCTGGCCTCTCAAGATGTTCCTTGGGCTCCTCTTGTTGTTTCTAGCCCAATAACTAGGATCAGTGCTCAGCACAGCCCACCTGGGCAAGTCTACTCGCTGCTATGGGAAGAAACAGATTATCATCCAAATAGCTGAAGGATATTGGCTCCTCCATAGCTGTGGCAGCTAGGAGGGAATGCCTGGAAATGGATGTTGGGGATACAGGACTGGAGGCTGGGAGCATACAGCCAGAATATAAACCTGGATAGGAGAGAATTTTCCACTAAAGGGCTACTCTCCCATGTCTTAGGATTCAACATCCTGGCAAAGACACCTGGAGCCTGTCTCAGTACATCGTTGGCATGGTCCTTTGAAGCTTAGAGAGGATGATGTTCTATAGAGGAAATTAGGTGGAGATGCCAGGCTGTCTTGGCAAAGTATTAAGAAAGAGATCAAATGGCCCAGTTTTTGCAACAGGTTGATACCCTGAGTATCGGGGAGTTATCCTTCAAAATGTGGTATGTACTTTAATCAAACAGTCCATTTTACAATGCTTTGTGCCTGTAGCTAGTACATGGTCTTAGAACCAAAGCTTTTGTTTACCATATTAGAAATTAAAGCTGAGAAGTTTATAAAAAATGTCTTTATCTGTTAAAATATAAACTTATTCCATGGTAACACACTTTATTAATAATAACTGTATTTTCCCCAAAAAAATTTAGTGAGAAGAATGCAATTGTTTTACATCCTGTAAATCTCTTTCATGTCTAGCCTAATTAAAGACTAAAATTTCAGGCTCTCATAACTGCTTTTGCTTTGACTCTGTTGTGATACGTCGTTTTGGTGAAAGTGGTTTAAAAAAATGGAGGCTCACAGGTCATGCAGGAAAATGGAGGAGTCTTTTGATGACCTTTTTATATGATTGTGGAGATTCATCTTCAGCACTACACCAAACCTGACAAGTGGTAGTTTCTTAAAGCTAGTTTCCTTGTGATACCTGAACCCCTAGCAATGAACTTTCTGCACTTTGCTTCGTGGGGAGTCACCGGTCTGCCTTTCACTTGGATGGATCTCTTACCCATATATAATTCTGTATCATCGAGCCTTGGTTATTTGGAAAATATGAGTTCAATGAGATCTGCAGACTTTCTGAATGCTAACACATTTTCATTAGGCAACATCCAAAATCACATTCATTAATACCGCCTCCAATCTCATCAGAAAAGTCTTCAGGTACTGGGAAACTTAACTAGGCTCAGGTACTGGGAAACTTAACTAGGCTCACCGTGGCACATACTTGTTTTCTAAAGATTCAGATTTTTGCTTGAGGCTCCTATTTTTAATCATTGGTAAAAAAAAAATAAAAAAGTACTGTCAGTTGTTTTCCTTGACATTATCAGGGTCGCTTCATTTATTTTCAAAAAAGTTCCTGTCAAAACCCCATAGTTTTTCTGTCAGCTGTTCTTTTCAACAGAACAGCCCATAAAAAAAATAAACAACTAGTTCTGTTTGCAACAATCACACAAGGGCTTCTCCTCAAGACAATCACTGGAGTTTGACAGGCAGCAGAGTGCTTTGTGCGTGTGTTTCATTTCATCACACAGTATATTAAAAAGATCTGTTCTCACTGCCTTGGTCTGTGCTAAGGCACCCGCAGTTTTCTACTGTTGCTTTTGTACCATCAGTGTAAATGTCAACACAACAGAAACACAAATAATGCTTAGTATTATTATAAAAATAGCTTTGACTTTGTGGACTTCTGCAAGGGTCTTAGGGACCTCCAAGGCTTCATGAACCACATTTTGAAAACAGCTGCTCTATGAAAAGGAAACAGTAACAGGAAGGAGAGCAGATTCCACGGCAGTGATTCCATGGAGGAAAGATGTAGGGAAGGCTTTCAGAGTGATGATCACTAAACACTAACCAGGGGTCATATATGGGTCCAATGCTGTCCAGAATTACTAACTGAATAATCCAGGGGTTTACCCTCTGTAATCGGGGGAAACAACCACACCTTCTCTATGGGTGGCAAAAGTAGGCCAAAATTACGGCCCCAGTCATAGAAGGAAGAAGAGACATACGCTATCCCCCAGAACGTCAAAGGTTATCAGGCTACACAATTAAGATTCCGAGAGCGGCAGCCACCGCTGTTTCCTTCCGCCCAAGAAAATAAGAACAATTCGCATTCTCACACAGACATATACTTAGAAGTGCTCAGACGCTCTTTAAGGCTGTCCAAAGTTGGCCATTTCTATCAGAGGGAACAGGTGAGGAGTGGTACAACAGGGGGAAAAAACTGCTCAATTTTTCTGGCCACACTCCACACACAGTAACATGCACAAGGGCGTCGGCGGGGCCATGGTCACACAGGGCGCGCTGCTCTCTGCCCCAGAACACCGTCCCTTACTTTCAGTTTAACTTTTCAGGGACCCTTCCAGTTTACCAATAATATAATTACCTTATTTTATAAGTGTCTAATGATTCAGTTAGGAGCTCCACAAAGTGTTTCTTCGATAACTGAAACCAAATAAAAAAATATCAATGTGGCAATTTAAATACCCACCTGCTAAAATTAGTTTCAACTTCACCCATTCAGGGTCACTGAAAACTGACAAAGGGTACACCTTGCCTCTCACTCCCCAAGCTTATTTTTCACATCTTAGCCCTCCTCAACGTGTTTTTTTGTTTCCACTGATAAACCAATTGATCTAACAGAAATTACTAACCCAAAATAAAATTCTCTTAGCTGTAAATAAATAAAATAAATACATGTTATATGAAAATACTGAAAACAAACAGAAAAGTAAAGATTATTCATTTTCCTATCATTTTTAATGAAATAACATAAGAAGTGAAAATACCCTTCCTCTCCATACTAGCCCAGAAAAAAAAAGTTAACGGTTTGAGACAACATCCTCAACATTACAATACGGATACAGATATATCTATCCACGCACATGTGCAAGTTTAGAAAAGAAAGAACAACACCAGAAAGGTTATTTTATATTCTAGGTATGTTCCACCCCCCACTCCTTTTTACCACCTAACAATTTCATGGATATATTTGGTCTGTGTATGTACTCTCCCTAGGAGTCAACTGTTTCTCTATTGAAAATATTTTCTTTGGGGTAAAACAAGAAGAAAGGAAGAGGGAGAAGGGAAGAGAGAGAGAGAGACACAGAGAGAGAGAGAGAGAGACAGAGACAGAGACAGAGACAGAGAGAGGGATTTAAAATAATAAGCTAATATTTACTACATACCATATCTCCTCTCATTGCTAAATAAATACACATATTAGTATCCCAGTTTTACCAATGAGGAAAGTGAAGGAAACACAGAAGAATTAGGTATCAAATGGTACAGTCGACCCTCAGATGATCATGTCCCTTACATAAAATGGCGTCGCATTTGTATATAAGCCACGTACACCCTCCTGTACACTTTAAACCATCTCTAGACTGCTTAGAATACCTAGTACAATGTAAATGCACACACACACACACACACACACACACATATAACTGAATCACCTGAAACACAACATTGTAAATCAACTATATTTCAATAAAAAATTAAAAAATAATAATAATACTGTCTTGTGTATTTGAAAGTTGCTAACAGAGATCTTAAAAGTTCTCATCACAAGAAAAAAAGTTTTCTGTGACTCTGTGCGGTGATGGATGTTAACTAGAGTTACTGTGGTGATCATTTCACAATGTACACAAATATAAAACCCTTATGTTGTACACTGGAAACTAGTGCAATGTTATGCATCAATTATACCTCAATTAAAGAAAAAAAATTATAAAAAAAAAAAAAAAAAGACAGTCAGCCCTCCCGGCCGAGGAGACACAGGTCGACTGCAACATTACCATCTTCTAGTGACGAAGTTTAGAGGCAGGCCTGTGACCCATTTCTGGTCAGGAAGGTGCCAGAAGAGGTCTGCCACGGAGCTTCTGCGAAACGTGCCTCTACTTTTAAGGAAACACAGAATGAGAGGCCTCCTGGCTGCTCCTAGCTACTGTCATGTCTGGGGGCGATGCTCGGAGCTACTGCTGTCATTCTCCAGCCACAAGGAAAACCAGCTTCAGAAAGCAGCCTTCGCTGGCAGGGACTGGAGTGGAGAGATGGACGGACTCCGGGTTCTAAAATTAGTCATTTTTTCCAGTGGCAATAAACAACTCCAATGTGTTAGTGGCTTAAGGCAACACACATTTATTTCCCTTTGTCCTAGGAGGGCTGTGGGACTCTGGGCCCTGGTCCCCCACAAGTGTCTTCTCCTCCCAGACCCGGGCTAAGAAGCAGCCGCTACTGAGACCTGCTGCTCTCCTGGCAGAAGGCAGCCCCTTTCAAAGGAGACGTGAGCCGGCCGCTCTCTGAGAGCTTCTGTGTGGTGTCCCGCCTGCTCTCTTACCACTGGCCAGAGCCCAAAGTTCTGGGGGGCTGGGGAGGGGGGCAGGCGGGGAAAGTGGAGCTTATTCTTCCCATGGGGTGGGCTAAGTCAAATCAACATGGGCAGGCATGTTGAATCCTGTTCCAGGGAAAGAATGGATACCCGGGAACAAAAATCCAAATCTGCCGAAGTCCTTAAAGACATCATTAATAAAAGGCTCCTAGAATCCTATTTCTGGATTTCCACTTCTGTGAGATAACGTACTTCTTTATTGCCTGAGTCTGAGTTTTCTATGACTTACACATTTTAGGGAAGGGCATCTTAACCAGTACAGAGGAAACTCCCAAGGATTAGCTCCTATTCAGAAGTAGAGGAAGAAAACTGAACTGTTAATAGACCAGATAAAAGACAACCTCCCAACCCTCCAGGCACTGACCGTCCTTCCCACTTCTCTCTCCAACTGTGAAAAGTAGGACACAGCTTCCTATAATGCCGGAATGGCTCTGAGTCTAGATGCTGAAGGACAAATATGAACTCGAGTGTCACGCACTGTGATGAACGTGCACAGGAGCTTTTAGAGAGTCTGTTCCCGTTTCATTAAAGGTATGTGCACCAATGAGTCTGAGAAAAAAAGGAACTCAATCTGATACTATTTTGCTTTACCAGTTCAATCAGCCATCTCTCACGAGAAGAAAAATAAAATGTATTTGTTCACGTCTTCTACTTCATCTCTCATTCCAATACTGGCCAATACAGTGGCCCCAAAAATTAATAATCAAAAAAATGTACATATAGTACTAAATATATAATTGTATGTACATATGTACAATTTACATCAGACGGTAGATTTTAGAGTCTATTTGGCTGATAAAATACAACTTCATAAGAGGTAATTTGGGAGATCTGCATAGGCCATGCTATCCTAAAACCTAGGATGACCTTATGAGAACTTTTACTGAACTCAGTGAAAGGAAAAAAAATTAATGAAAACCTTCAAACAGTACAAGAGGACAGAACGGAGGGAGTCACAACAATCATCTTGTGTTGTGTTTTGTTTTTTCTCTCCTTTCCTTTTTTAAGAACACTGAAGCTGTAACCACGGAGGTGACTGGAGAATCACAGCCTCTCCAAGTGATATCCAAACAGAAAATTTTCCAATACATCTCCTAAAATCACAGAGCATGTAATTCCATATTAGCTCCAGGAAAGCAGCGTCTTTGCTTAGGATATGGAAATTTGGAAGCTCACTGCTATAATCTGTGGTTATGATTTCAAGCTCCCCCAGTGATGCCGGGAATAAAACCACAGACTCCTAGTGCTAGGAGCCTTTATTGTAATCCAATAAAACCTTAACAACCAGTCTTGTTTTTTATGATAAATTAAGGGCCTCATTTGCTTTGAAGCAGCCCCTCTGCCCTAGCGTTTACCTCGCTGTGGAAACAGTCCTAGAGAAACACTGAATTTAGATGGGGGGGAGCCGGTGGGGGGACAACAGCCCAGATTCCCCACCTTGGTTTTACGGATTCAGAAACTACAAAACAAATAAAAAGCTCTCTCTTTCAAAAGAACTGATCTTACAGGATGAGCCTCTGCTTGGGACTTCTGACAACATTTTACGAACAAACCACAACTTCTGAACCTTGCACCCTCATCGCAGAAGGCCACCCTGAAATCATAAATTTGACATCTGGGACGGAGGCCACGTGTCCTCTTCACCCACTTTTAATTTTGTTTATTTTTTTCTTTTTGCTAACTTGAAACTTTATTCAGAAGCTCAAATTCTGCCCCAATTGCCAGTATTTATACTTCCCTGCGGTGTCATCTTTGTGAACCCGTTTGTTACGGAATGACTTCCAAACTCAAAACAAACTTCAGACAGGGGTCATATTTATTTCACAGCCATAACTCCTTGCTAAGATCCAAGGCACCGGATCAAACTACCCCAAAACCTACAAGAGTGTTTGTAAAGGATTCCAGAGGGCAACCCAGAAAAGAAAGTTTCAAACCCAGCAGCGGCCCTTAAAAAGAAGCATCCACTTGCTTAACATAAGATCTTGGTCATTTCTGGCTAAACATCAATTTAATTATTTCCATTTTGATTCTGTTTACCGCAGAATTATTTATTAATATCGTAAGACTGTGTTATACATAATTATGCCTTGCCATTCTTCCTATTTACATTCTTATTAACAATTTGATACATATTTTAATTTAGTTGGATGGAAAGTTTATGTAAAGAAGGAAATCATTATGAAGCTGAATAGCATACTGTTAAACTCGTGTCACAAAATTAAAATGAGTTGGTGTTTTAGAAAAATTAATATATTTTAAAGGGTCTTTTTGTTAGTTATTTGGCTGTTACCAAACACATGTGGTAGTTTAACAGACCATTTGTAATTATACAACTATTAAAAATTAGCTATCAAAATATATTTTTTCTATTTCTTTAATTGTGCGTCTCTGTGAGATGATGGATGTTCACCAAACTTACTGTGGTCATCATTTCATGATGTATGTAAGTCACATCATTATGCTGTACCCCTGACACCTATACAGTGTTGTATATCAATTATATCTCAATAATCAAGAAAAAAATTAGGGGGCTTCCCTGGTGGTGCAGTGGTTGAGAGTCCGCCTGCCGATGCAGGGGACGCGGGTTCGTGCCCCGGTCCGGGAGGATCCCACATGCCGCGGAGCGGCTGGGCCCGTGAACCATGGCCGCTGAGCCTGCGCATCCGGAGCCTGTGCTCCGCGACGGGAGAGGCCACAACAGTGAGAGGCCCATGTACCGCAAAAAAAAAGAAAGAAAGAAAAAAATTAGCTATCAAAAATAAATAAAGTTTTTTTAAAAAAATAAGCATCCAGTCCCAGGACATTCATTTTAATATTTAATATGGATGACGGAGCCAAAAGAGTTTGAAAACAGGAAGAGAGACCAAAAGGATACCCTGGCTAGTAGAGAACACAGAACTCAACTCCCAGCTCCATCTTCTATGTTCAAATATCAGAAAAGACAACGGATCAGTTCAACCCTTGGGACCTCAGCTCAGTCCCTCCTGCTCTTGTTAGTAGGTAGGAACTTGATATATACATTTAAAAACCTGGGTACTCTGTTATGCATGCACAGCTTTTCCACATCCAGTTTATTCTCAGTTTTATCATGCTCTGCGATAAGTGGGAAAAGGAGAAGAAAAAAAAATAACCAAGCTGTAAAATTTTAGATGTAAAATGCTTAAAAATTAGTGGTTCGAATGAGGTTTATATTTCTCTGTGCTTTTTTCCTTCTCACCATCCCTCCCGACCCCAAAATCCCAGAGATAATAATGACACTGTGTATTCCAAGGGGGGGTAGCTTTTGAAGGTGACCGACAACATCGGCCAATGGTTCCTGGCTGTCTCCAAAAGAAACAATGGGTTTTGGAATTCCAGATTCTCTCATTTCAGCAGTCATATGATTTCTCTGAGAACAGTAAATTGGCCATTATTACTGATTCTTTGGCAAATTGAAGGTGTTAATGTATTACCCCAGAGGACAATATTTTCACTTTTAAGATGTATTCACAATTCGCAGCTCTTCATTCTCTCTCTGGTGTTCTCATTTAATTAGCAGTTGACGCATTAAGCTTATTTTATTTAAACAGGAATTCCATTTGGAAACAGCATATATTTTCTTGGCTTTATGAACCCATCAATATTTGCTCAACTAAGACACCATTTGACTTCCCGTCTATTCTAGTTGTGATTATAGTCCTAACCATTTCTACTCCAAGTCTCTTTTTTTGTTGAATGCTCGTTCATGTTGTTGATATTGATAATAAATTATGGTGCTGACAACAGCCATCCTATCATGTTGCTCTTTCCATTTTTGGTTCTGGTCCTGCCTGTCTCTTTTAGACATGTAACGTATTGATGTCATATATTTACGGAGTTTAAAAAGTCAAATGGTTCTATATAACTTATTTTGAAAATTGGCAGTTTTCTTCCCCTCCCTCACTCTATTCCCATCCCCCAGAAGCAACTACTTTCTACTCTCTTAGATGTTTCTTTGGATAATTCCTTACAATATCTAAGCAACAAGTACCGCTATTTCTTAATTGTTCCATTTTAGAATACTACCTATGGGCTTCCTGCTACAGACACTAAGGCTCTAGCTCTAACTCATACACCACCGTCTCCCCTTACAGCTAATAGTCTCCACACATTCTTGCCTTCCATGCAGACTCCCAACTCATTTATATCAAAATTTGTTAGATTAGTACTTAATAATGGTATCATTATTACTATGCAAATATTATGTGGAACTAAGCCATACCATATAGTTCAGACACATTCCCTTTCTTGGGACAAGTTTGATTATCATGGAGTTGATATTTATTTTGTTTTCATTTGTTTTCATTGCTGGTGCTGATTTTTCTATCTGTCCATCACCATTTCGTACCCAGATTCTCTATCATTAGTAATTCTTCCTTCAGCCACATTTCAGGTATTTCCTCATCTTCATCTTAGAGACATTCCTCCTGGAACCCTGTGTTCTCCAGTTACAATGTAGACAAGTTGTTCTCTAGGACTCAATGCTTTGCTCTCACCCTTGGATCTTTCTTCACCATCTTCCTGGAGACTCCTTTCACCTCCCCTGTGTCACATGCCCTGTGACCTCCTCTGTATTTTACTCCTTCTTTGTGTTGGAGCACACTCCTTAGCATTATTATTTATTGCACTGAGTTTCAGTTTTGGTTTACCTATCTTACCTTAGACTTAAGAGCAGAACTTTTATTCCAACACATTAAGTAGCTTGTTTAACGTGAAACGAATGAATAAAAATACCAATAAATATGAGATGTTCGAGGTCCATCCACGGCACTAGAATTAGGCATGGCTGAAAGGCAGAATATGATGCAGTCCATCACAGTCAGGCCACACAACTCCAATGTGATGGGAAAGTTCTTAAATATGAATCTTTGCTACTGATGATATAATGTCCACACGCAACAACAAACTCAGACCCACTGCATTTTAATTTCAATTGTAGCTAATTAGTTATCTTACTGAGGATGCAGAAACAGTAAGAAGAACAGATTTCTTTTTGGAAAGCTATGCCTAGACATCCATTCTTAGTCATAAAGCCATGAAAGCATGATCCAGGCAGTAGATTAAAAGAAAAGTACACACAACCATTATGATTTGAGGGGGCTTCCTCGACTATTTCAGTTATGCAAACACAGATACGGAAAAGCCTGATTTTAAATCATTCATTATTAAACAAATGCAATTTGCTGCAAGTCAAACTATATGTCTTGTATGGATACATGTCCCATATAAAAGGATATCTTAGTGCTGATGTCAAACTTGATCATTAACACTAGAGTTCAAACAAGAATTTATCATTACATGTCATCTCTGTTTTTAAAAAATTATAGTGCTACAATTTTTCTTGTATGTCAGCATAGATGTCCACTTGATCTAAATTAATTTTAACGTTGCAATCCCAACAAAAATACTATCAGATTTTTCTTTAGAGCCAGACTTTATAAGCTGATCATTAAGGTCATTTGGAAAAACAAATAAGCAAGAATAGTAAAAAATGCCATGAAAAAGCAGAGCAATGAGGTAGTGAGGGCAGAGAGTTAGCCCTGTCAACATTACAACATATTATGAAGCCTCTAGAATTAAAACAGTACAGTATCAGTACATAAATTGTCAGAGAATAATGGAACGTATTAGAAATCCAGAAATGGACCCAAATGCAGATGCAAAATTAACGTACAATAAAATCAGCATATCGTATCACTGCGTAAAAGATGGTCTAGCTAATAAGTTGTATTGGGCTAACTAGATAATCATGTGAAAAAAATAATAAAACTGGAATCTTTCCTCACATCACAGTCCAGGATAAATTCCAAATGGATAAGATAATTAAATGTAAAATTTTAAACCTATAATACTAGAAGTGAATTCCTTTACAACCTAAAAGGAAGGGAAACTTTCCTAACAGTGACTGAAATCCAGAAGCAGTAAGGAATTAGATACATAAATTTGGTAACTTAAAAATTAAAACATTTCCATGACAAAAGATCACAAAAGTAAAAAACAAATAAACCTGGAAAATATTTTTATTTTTATCACAAAGTTTTAAAACCTCTAATACATGACGAGTTTCTAAACATAGAGAAGTAAAACACTAACCACTCAATAGAAAAAAAATGGGCTCTAGATTAATGAAAATGAAGTTCACAGAAAGAGAAGTGCAAATGCCTCTTAACCATCACAAGAGAAAGACAAACTAAAGCTACACTGAGCCAACTCTTCTCGTCTATGTTTTTGTCAAAATCTGAAAGTTTGAGAATATTCATCATGGACGCGTTGTGAGGATACAGGCAATGTTGTTAGAGGGAACAGAAAAAGGAGGAGAATTTAGCAATATATAATGAAATTATACATGCATCCATCATTTCACCCAACAATCCCCCTTCTCTGAACCCATCACAAAGCTACGTTTAAACAAACAAAAATGGTATATGCACCAAGCTGTATACTGCAAGACTTTTTGTAGTGACAAAATACTGGAAACAACCCATACGTCGACTAGAAGTCTGACTGACTGAATAGCCTATAGCACATCCAGACAATGGAGAATGATTCATTTCTGCAAAGGGATGAGGAATATCTCTATATACAGCTATAGATGATGTTGAGGATACACTGTGAAGTAGGAACAGCAAGATGAAGAAAGTTGTGATAAACTATCACTCGTCCAAGATAAGCAGATATAGGAATATATTTAAGTATCTGCTTCTATTTTGAAACGAACAGTAAAATAATATAAATATATAATAAATATAAAAATAAATGTATATCTGATCTAATATATATGTATCTGCTTATATTTTAAAACAAACAGTAAAACAATGACTATTTTTTATAAATAATGACTATATAATAAATATATAACAAATATAAAGATAAATAGATATCTGATCTGATATATATATATCTCTCTATATATATATCTGCTTCTATTTTAAAACAAGCAGCAAAATTATATATAGACAAGTTTAGCCTTGCTTGAACCTACATCATTCTGGATATTTCCTTTTGAAACTATGCAAATGTTTCAGATAATTATAAAACCTAGTTATTTTTAAAATACAATGCCAAAAATTAAAGTAAATGGTTTTAGGGGCTTCCCTGGTGGTGCAGTGGTTAAGAATCTGCCTGCCAATGCAGGGGACACGGGTTCAAGCCCTGGTCCGGGAAGATCCCACATGCCGCGGAGCAACTAAGCCCGTGCGCCACAACTACTGAGCCTGCGCTCTACAGCCCGTGCTCCACCACAAGAGAAGCCACCGCAATGAGAAGCCTGCGCACTGCAACAAAGAGTAGCCCCCGCTCGCCGCAACTAGAGAAAGCCCAAGCGCAGCAACAAAGACCCAACACAGCCAAAAATAAAATAAAATAAATTTAAACAAATAAAGTAAATGGTTCTAAATATATATCTAGGTGGTAGCATAGTCACACATAGAGAAACCTAACTATCCTATGCGACTTTAAAGCACAATAATTTGTCTGCACGTACCTGAAGCATGGACTCTTAACACTCTAAATATGCTAAGGACAAAGAAAACTACCAAAACAAGATGTACACTGCTTTCTGTAATGACATAGTTGGCAGTAGTGTTGGTAGTGTTATTCTTGGACTGTTGGGAGTACATCAAGGTATAAAAGAGTTGAGTATTTATGGAATATGCTAATTCTAAAATTCCTAGTGCTACTGAGAATTGGGGTTCTAGAGTAGAAGAAAGAAGATAGACATGTGATATCAGAGGAGGGTTAGCACAGACCTTAAGCAGCCCTGAACTGAACCTGGAAGTATCAATAAGAACTCATGATTTTTTTATTTTTAAAAACATGTCTACATTTTTCCTAGAATTGTCCACTGAGAAAGCAATCTCAGCAGCAATGATGACCCCTACAGACTAGAATATGGTGTCCAAATATTTTTTCCTACTAAAAAGAACCAGGGCTTCTTCGAGAAATGACTGATTACAGATACGAAATAGTGAATGTACAGAAGAGGCTGAGACCCTACTACATGACAAGGACCCTACAAAAGACCACAGGCGTCTTACCAAAGGACCCAGGAACCAACCTGAGTAATCTCTGCCCACTGCCCCCAGTCGAAGTGGGATACTTTGAACATCAATATGAAAAATAACCATAATGGGTTGAAACATACTAAGGGTGTAGGTTTCATGTGTGTATACGTGTGTATGTTTGTATGTTTTTATGTATAATCTACGAATCACAATGACCCCCCCAAATAAATAATCACACTTATCTGATCACAGTTGCTTATTAACTCATTATTTTAAAAACTAGTAAATATGGGGGTGGGGGGGGAAATGAAGCATTTGTCCTTATTTTCCTGTGTAAAATGTACCACATGGGAGAAAAGTTGGAAATGAGAGACATTTCTTTTTAAAGAAGTTTCTAGTTAATACATGAAAAAAAAGTTGCTACAATTAGTCTATAGCAATTTTGGAAACCCTAATTAATGAATCTAGGATCAATCTTTCCAGTTATGACATAACTGGAAAGCTGAACACTGGACATCTGGTGACACAGGCAGGTCTCATTTTATTGTGCTTCACTTGACTGTGCTCTGCAGATACTGTGTCTTTTTACAAACTGCAGACTTATGGCAACCCTGCACTGAGCGAGTCTGTAGGCGCTACTGTTCCATTTGCTCACTCCCTATCTCTGTGTCACATTTTGGTAATTTTCCCAATATTTCCAAACGTTTTATTATTATTTTATTTGCTTTGGTGACCTGTGATCAGTGATCTTTGATGTTACTATTTTAATTGTTTTGGGGTGCTATGAGCTGCACCCATATAAGACAGTGAACTTAAGGGATAAATGTTGTGCGTGTTCTGACTGCTCCACCGACTGGCCATACCTCGTCTCTCCCCTCTCCTTGGGCCTCTCTGTTCCTTGAAATACAACAATACTGAAATTTGTCCAGTTAATAACCCTGTAACGGCTTCTAAGTGTTCATGTAAAAGGAAGAGTTGCACACCTCTCACTTTACATTAAAAGCTAGGGATGATTAAGCTTAGTGAAGAAAGTGCGTCTAAAGCTGAGACAGGCAAGCTG
This sequence comes from Leucopleurus acutus, assembly GCF_964270905.1. Classification (NCBI taxonomy): domain Eukaryota; kingdom Metazoa; phylum Chordata; class Mammalia; order Artiodactyla; family Delphinidae; genus Leucopleurus; species Leucopleurus acutus. Next base: position 2,581,687 of record NC_139161.1, on the reverse strand, counting down.
AGACAGGCTAAAAGCTGGGCCTCTTGTTGCAACCAGGTAGCCAAGCTGTGATTCAAAGGAAAAGTTCTTGAAGGAAATCAAAAGTGCTGCTCCAGTGAACACACAAATGATAAGAAAGCAAAACGACCTTATTGCTGATGTGGAGAAAATCGCAGTGGTCTGGATAGAAGATCAAACCAGTCACAACATCCCCTTAAATGAAGAGCCTCGTCCAGAGCAAGGCTCCACCTCTTCAATTCCGCAAAGGCTGAGAGAGGTGAGGAAGCCGCAGAAGAAGAGCCCAAAGCCAGCAGAGGTGATCCATGAGGCTGAAAGACAGAAGCCGCCTCCGTAACATCAAGGTACAAGGGGAAGCAGCAGGTGCTGATGCAGAAGCTGCAGCAAGTTATCCGGAAGATCGAGCTGCGATACTTCATGAAGGTGGCGGCTACACTGAACAAAAACTTTTCAATGTAGAAGCAGCAGCCTTATTTTGGAAGATGCCATTTAGGACTTCCATATCTGGAGAGAAGTCAATGCCTGGCTTTAAAGCTTCAAAGGACAGGCTGACTCTCTTGTTAGGGGCTAAAGCAGCAGGTGACTTTAAGTTGAAGCCAATGATCATTTAGCATTTTGAAAATCCTAAGGCCCTTAAGAATTATGCTCAATCTACTCTGCCTGTGCTCTGTGAGTGGAACAACAAAGTCTGGCTGACGGCACATATGCTGACAACATGGTTTACTGAGTATCTTAAACCCGTTGTTGCGATCTACTGTTCAGAAAAAAGGATTCTCTTCAAATATTACTTCTCACTGACAAGGCACGCGGTCATCCAAGAACTCTGATGGAGATGTGCAACGACGTTAATGTTGTTTTCATACCTGCTAACGTAAGAGCTGTTCTACGGCCCACGGATCAAGGAGTAATTTCGGCTTTCAAGTCTCGTTTTTTAAGAAATACACTTTGTAAAGCTATAGCTGCCATAGGCAGTGATCCCTCTGCTAGATCTGGGCAAAGTAAATTGAAAACCTTCTGGAAAGGATTCACCATTCTAGATTCCATTAAGAACACCCATAATTCATGGGAAGAGTATAAAAATCAACATTAACAGGATTTTGGAAGAAGTTGATTCCAAACCTCATGGATGACTTTGAGGGGTTCAAGACTTTCATAGAAGTAACTTTTGTAGCGTAAACATAACTTTCATATGAACTGGGAAACCAAAAAATTATGGCTCGCTTTACTGCGTCAGTCAATTTACTATGGTGGCATGGAACCACACCCATAATAACTCCCAGGTACACCTGTATGAAGAAACTTCTGTAATTATTTTCAAGTGTGATAATGGCATTATGGTTTTATTTTCTTGAGTCCTTATCTTTTACAGATGCATACAGAAATATTATGGATAAAATAATATGATGTCTTGGATTTTGTTCAAACTGACAAGGGAGGGGGAAATCTGTGGGGATGTACATAGAACAAATTTGGCCACAAATTGTTAATTGTTGAAGCTGGGACATGGGTACTGGGCAGATCACTATACTGGTCGGTTTCCTTTTGTATAAGTTTGCAATGTTCCACGATTAAAATTTAGGGGCGGGGGGAGATTTTGAATATAAAACATTTAGACAGCACCTAACACACAGGAAACATTCGATTGGTTATTAATAGTTATTAATATTATTTTGTTACTTTATGGATTAGAGATCACAATGTTAGTTTTCTGTACATATACACATTACTTAAAAAGAAAATAAACATCCTTGAGAAAACGAATCTTGCTGCATTATTAATAATGGTGTATCATTATTTCCTCACGTTCCATGCCACTGGTTTTTCCAGAGGTATGGGTTATGGAATTCATGTCTAGCCAACTACTTCATACAACTGCCTTTGTGAAAATGTATTTCAGAATTTATTAAAACATCATCTTTAGAAACACTATAATAAAACGTAAACAACCAATTTCATTATCTCTTTACATTAAATTAACTCTAAATTTTTAAAAGTGACAAATCATAAGAAATAGAAATGCATTCGTTTGTTGTTTAATTACATAACCACTTTCCTAACTTTAATATGTTCCAATCCAGCTGAAAATAAACAAGGGAGACCCCACGCAAAGCCATAATGTATGACTTCCCTTTTATGTGCTGAAAGTCTCTTTTCCGTGCTTGTTTTCCCACCATCCTGGGTGACAATCCTTCTCTCAAACTCAGTCACCCAACACCCTCCTCCTATGTTCAGTCCTGACACCATCAAAATAGAGAAGATCTAAGTGTTTTTCACTTTCTTGATTAGATATGCCTTGATTCACATTAAATTATACCAAAAATCTTGCTTTCCTCTAGTATTTACCTTTTAAAGATTTTTTTTTTTTTTGAGTTTTGTAGCAGAATAAATTGAAGCACTCCTCTCCTTTTATTAAGTGGAGGTTGGGTGATCAGGAAAGACCCATTCAGGCCTGGCACCCTCTGTTGCAGGTGGCCCCAAGTTCATCTCTGAGTCAACATAAGACATGAAAGTAAGTTTAGGATGGCAGCAGTGGAGGCAACGTTCTCGGCAAAGAGAAAAGCAGACACAAGCAAACACGGGTGCATGAGAGTGTACAACATGTGAGGAAACACAGTAAAAGTTTTGGGGTTTTGGACTTCTATGGTTCAAACCACAGGTAGGTAAACCAGAGCCAGATGGCCAAATTCAGCCCACCACCTGTTCTGGAACCACCAGTAAGCTAAGAATGGGTTTTACAATTTTAACAGTTGAAAAAAATCACAAGGATAATAATATTTAGTGAGATGAGAAAATTATAATATATGAAATTGAAATGTCAGTATCTATAAATAAAGTTTGATTGGAACACAGCCATGCTTGTTTAGTTACCTACTTTCTATGGCTGTTTCTGGGTGCAAGGGCAGAGTTGAGTAATTGAAATAGAGACCATACAGTCCACAAACCCAAATATATTTATCATCCGTCCCTTTGCAGGAAAAAATTTACTGACCCTTGCTTTAAGTAAGGGGGGACCAACAACAGATTATATTGCAGAAAAATCATGATCAAATTTACATTTTAGGATGGTTCAAATAACCCGAAGTCCAATCTCTGAGTGAATACAGTATTGTCAAACTGGCCTTTAGAAAGTTACACCAATTTACAAGGCCACAGGGGCTTTAGAAGAATGCCCAGTTCGCTAACTGGACACGTGATTTCAACAGGCACCATCACTGAGCATAATCTTGTCTTTACTCGCCCCCTTAAGGGGTTCACAAATAACACTGCCGCGTTATTTTCATTTAAAATTCTTCGTCATGGTGAACATCTTTTGCATACTTTAATAGCAATTTCTACATTCATTTGCCAAATGTCTGTATTCTTTACCTATTTTTCCATTGAGCTTTTAGCCTGACATGTAAGAACTCTTTATATTACATTTAGCCATTACCTACAGGATGGGTACGTTTTAAATAAGGTCTGAGTACGCAGGGTCAATCAAGGTCTCCTGGAAGGGAAAAGTGTGTTCCAGTGATTCTGAAATGCTGCTTGTGGGATACCAGTTCAGTGAGTTCATACTGTGAACCATGCTGATATAAAATGACCATCTATAAAGTCAGAATAAAATAATCAATGCCCACATTCATCTCTTTGGCTCATTTTCCTTTAATTTTGTGTGTGAATTTTCCTTTGTTCTTGTTCTACTGTGTGTTCATTTTCCTGTTTTTTTTTTCCTTTGGACATAAAATTTGTTTCCAAACATTCCAAAGCAGGAGAGTTAACACCTTCTGATCATACCTTATCTGCCACTACCCATCTGTCCGGGCCAATCTGGATGCCTTGAACAAGCCCGATGCCTTACTCATCAGGAACACATTTTCCCGCTGCAGCACTGATAAGCCATCAGTATCACCATTTATTGTAGACCTCTCGAGGTTACTTCTATGGAGATACCCCCACATTCGGTATTTGAAAAAAGCCACTTGACTCAAAGACAGTAAGACTGGATCATGGCCAAAGAAACACTCTCCTGGAATTAAATGTGCACCTGTAGAACCATCCAGTCACAGTTAGAGACTCGGCTCTGCCGTCACTCCAAGCCTGCTATTTCTATTTTCAGACTCCTTGGTTTTCTCTTCTGCCAAAGGACCAAGAAGATGAAGAAGGAACAGAATGGGGGTGGAGGCTTTTCTCTGAACAATTCACAAATGAAAATGATAAACAACGTTATTAAAGCTTTTATATGTGCTAAAGAAATGGCAACGTGAACTCCCATTCCAATCCCTTTATCCCAAATATTCAAATTTCATTAGAGAAGACCAATGCCAAAATCCAAGGTTCTTCAATTAATGTGCACTTTAAGTTACTAGATAAAACTTGAATATAATCTCTTTCTCATTAAATTTGCACAGCTTCTGTACTCCCTTTCATGGTGCGTCATTTGAATCCATAATTTCTATGGAAAAGCTAATATTCCACTGAGATAGAGACTCATGTAACTTTTGCAGCCAAGGACATTACAGCGAACACTCACATTCTGTAGAAGAGAAATAAAACTTTCACAATAGTCTCTAGAAGAACACAGTGAAAAACCAGCTGCATGAAACAAATTCCACCTGCTCTAGAAAGATTAAGAACCACCGGGGTTTGGTAGCGGGGGTGATGCGGAAATAAGGTCCAGTCAAATGTACTACAGCAGAAAATGTTAAGGGAATTCTCGAAATTCACTGGTTGTATAAAAAGAGTATTGCTTCTGTGGTTCTCTGTGTCCAGGTCAGAAACCCGAAGCCCAGGTTCCTAGAAGTCTCTATACGGACACAACACCCTGTCCTATGCCCGTCCTCACTCCACACCCAGACCTACGTGTCTAGGCTTCCAACCCAGCCAGATTCCTTGGTGGGATGGAAGTGTTGTTTCAGCCCCTCAGTCATTCAGGAAAAGTGAGATACTCTAAATTCCTGTTCTCTCATGGCCCCAAACTAAAACCTCACTTCCTTCTCTCTCCCAGAAAACTGTCATGCATGGGCAATCCTCAAACTGCATTTGGTCTCACTCCCAGCTCCCTGGTGGCCGCTCGCCACTGTCCAAAGATTCCCAAGTCAGTCAGTGATGCTAGGGACCCAACATCACTTTCCCAATCGTCTCCAGAGGCACTGCCTGCTGATGCCCTGCTGAGATTTCCACTGGCAGGGCCTTAGCCCGAGTGCTGGTTCAAAGCTCTGGGTCTCATGTCACCCTTCTAACTGCACTGTCTGCTCCCACCTGCTGTTCTCTGAGATGAGGTACATTTTCAGGAATCTTCCGTCGAGCTCTCACTTCTTCACGGGGCCTTCCCAGGAGCTGCAACGTGAAATTCCTCCCTAGGAGTGACATCATCAAGATGACATCATAGGTTGTTCTGAATTCAGTCCTTGTCACAAGAAGACAAACTCGTGTGAAAGAATTTCTATCGAAAATAAACCAGAGGATATGAAATGGAGACTCCTGTGCCTGTGCCCTCAGGAAGACAAAACTTAAAGACTGAGAGACTCAGATGGTGGGGTGTTGATCAAAAGTAGTCCCATGTCATCCTCGGGAAGTTCTGCCAGAGGCATGGAGGAGAGATGGCCCGGGTCGGATCGGGCTCACCAAGTGGGCTGAATTGAGCTTTGCTTGTGCGACTGGACTGACTTTGTCTGCTCAGGAAGCCTTCCAGGCTGGTCTCCGTTTGTTGTGGATTGTAACTGACTCTTGCTAAACTCTCCCCCCTTTACATTCTCTGCCTGCAAATACAACCTACCGCAAACCCTCAACGGACTCGCCGTGGTTCCAAACTGCGACTCCTCTGCTGTTCCCAAATAAGCTCATCTTTCTGAGCTTGCCTCAGTTTACCTCTTCATACGTCAACACTAGCAACTATCCACAGGCAAGACACCATCGTAAAAATCCTGGGACCTCCCATCTGGACCATAGAGACTGAGAAGGACCCCATTAGAAGGGTAAAAGGAGTGGCTACACTTTCACGGCAGGGCCCCTCCTCCAGGCTGGCAGAACACTGACTGCAGAGAGGGCCCCCTTGGCCCATGGTTTCTCCAGTAGGAAGAAGAGAACCCCAAGTGGACAAAGAGCTCTCCCGGCATTGCAAGACGCTTCCCAGGAGGCCCACTCAGGTCTAACCTCATGGTGGTCACTGGAGGAATCTACAGAGCTCAACCTGGGGATCAGATAGAGATGGAGAAGGGAAGGTGGGCATACAGCAACCAGTACTCAGATCCTGGCAAATGGTATTCCTGCTTACAGCAGCACCAAAGCAGTCTTTTAGTTACTACTAATTTGGGTGGTACATGTTCATACTACCCAAAGTCGTCTGTAGATTCAACAAGCCCTATCCAAATTCCAAAGGCACGTTTCATATAAGAAAAACAATCCTAAAATTCATATGGAACCACAAAAGATCCCGAATTTAAGAAGGAAGAACAAAGCTTGAGGCAACCCACTTCCTCATTTCAAACTATACTACATAGTTATAGTAATTAAAACAGTGTGGTACTAGCATAAAAACAGACATACAGACCAATGGAAGAGAACAGAGAGGCCAGAAATAAACCCATGCATTTATGATCAATTAATTTATGACTAAGGATCCAAGAATATACAATGTGGGTAGGATAGTCTCTTAAATAAATGGTGTTGGGAAAACTGGGAAGCCACATGCAAAAAAGAAAGAAACTGGACTCTATCTTATGCTGTACACTAAAATCAACTCAAAATGGATTAAACACTTAAACATAAGACCTGAAACCACAAAACTCCTAGAAGAAAACGTAGAGGGTAAGCTCCTTGACAATGGTCTTGGCAACAAGTTTTTGGATTTGACAACAAAAGTAAAGGCAATGCAAACAAAAATCAATAAATGAGACTACATCAAACTAAAAAAGAAACAATAAAAGAATGCTTTTATTGTTTCTTTTTATTGCTTTTAAATGCTTTTCTCCATAAAAAAACAATCATCAACACTGAAAGACAATCCATGGAATGGCAGAAGATATTGCAAATCATTAATTTGATTATATGTATGTCTATATATATATATGTGTGTGTGTGTGTGTGTGTGTGTGTGTGTGTATGCATATATATGTATATCCAAAATACATAAAGAACTCATACAATTCAACAGCAAAAACCCCAAATAATGTAATTTAAATGGACAAATCACCTGAATCGACATTTTCCAAAGAAGATATACAAGTGGCCAACAGGTATATGAAAAAGTGCTCATCACCACTAATCATCAGGGAAGTTCAAATCAAAACCATGATGAGTTATCACCTCACACTTGTTAAAATGTCTGTTACCAAAAAGACAAGACATAAAAAGTGCTGGTGAGGATGTAGAGAAAAGGGAACTCTTGTATGCTGTTGGTGGGAATGTAAAGTGGTACAGCCAGTATTTGAAAACAGTATGTACGTTCCTCAAAAATTAAAAATAGAACTACATTATGACCCAGTAATTCCACTTCTGGATATATATCCAAAAAAATGAAATCACTATTTTGAAGAGATATGTGCACCTCCATGTTTATTGCAGCACTACTTACAATATTCATGACGTGGAAACAGTCTAAGTGTCCATCAATGGATGAATGAATGTTACTTAATGTTGCATATATACAATGGAATATTACTCAGCCATGAAAAAGAAAGAAATCCTGCCATTTGCAACAACACGGAAAAAGGCCATCATGCTAAGTGAAATATCAGACACAGAAAGTCAAAGACCGCATGATCTCAAGTCAAATACTGCATGTTAAAATTAAAGTTCATCACTCCCACCTCTCAGGACAGGATGCTATATTTTAGCCCCTTGCTATTCAAAGTGTGGTCAGAGGATCAGGTGCAGTGACATCACCTGAAAGCTGATTAGAAGCGCAGAATCTCACACTCAACCCCAGGCCTACCAAATCAGAATCTGCATTTATCAAGATCCCCAGCTGATTTATAAGTACATTAAAGTTTGATAAGCTCTGGTGGAGGTGCTTCTGCAAATGAGTTTTTGTTTCTGTATGTCCAACTCACTCACCTCTGAGACAAAGGAGCAGATATCCACAGCTCCTTTGGGGAATAATCCTAGCTTTTATCCAGTAAATTTCCAAGGAAAATGTAATAAAAAAATTAGATAACCAACAAGGACCTACTGTATAGCACAGGGAACTCTGCTCAATATTATGTAACAACCTAATTGGAAAAAAGAATTTGAAAAAGAATAGATACATGTATGTGTATAACTGAATCACTTTGTTGTGCAACTGAAACTAACACAACACTGTCAATCAACTATACTCCAATATAAAAAAAAAGTTAAAAAATCAATCAATCAATCAATTTGAAAGAAAAAAGGAAATTCACTTCATAGAAAGTAAGAGAAAATGTTCTCTGGAGACCCAATAGGTTTATTTTCCTTTGTGAAGAATCTGATGCTATATATGTGGAATCTAGAAAAATGGTACAGATGAACTGGTTTGCAGAGCAGAAATAGAGACACAGATGTAGAGAACAAACGTATGGACACCAAGGGGGGAAAACGTGTGGGGGGGTGGTGGTGGGATGAATTGGGAGATTGGGATTGACATATATACACTAAAATGTATAAAAGAGATAACTAATAAGAACCTGCTGTATAAAAATTAAATAAATAAAATTCAAAAAAAAAGAATCTGATGCTAAAATTAACTCTGCTGTAATTTTGCTGTTTCTGCTCTGTCTTCTGAGAATAAAGTATTAAAATGCAAAAAAAAAAAAAAAAAAGGATATCTATGAGTTACACCTAAATGAAGCATCCCTTGAGGTTAGTAAGCGGTTTTCTGATCAAACATGGAAAGCAATGGCATTTGATGTCAGCTAATTACTTTGCAAATCATATGTCATATTCATGCAAATAGTGACAAACAGGCCCCCTTGTCACTCCACCAAAACCAACACTTGTAGTCATACATGATTTCTGTCCCAATCTCATGAAACTGTTCATAATGACACCTTCATAAAACCGTTTCCAGTGAGAGGAAGAAAATTTGAAAATTATTTTTTAAATATTCCTTGGGAGTTATCTGTAACATTACAATAGTTGTTCGATAAAAGCCAGAAATTCCACAAACTCGACTCTTACCTCAATATGCCCCACGACTATTATCTATGATAGGAATAACCTGGCATAATAAAAAAGAATGAAATGTTGCCATTTTCAGCAACATGGATGGGCCCAGAGAATATCAAACTAAGAGAAGTTAGAGAAAGACAAATATTATATATCACTTATATGTGGAATCTAAAAAAAATACAAATGAATCTATTTACAAAACAGAAACAGACTCACAGACATACAAAACAAATTTACAGTTACCAAAGGGGAAAGGATGGGAGGGATAAATTAGGAATTTGGGATTAACAGATACAAACTACTTCACATAAAATAGATAAGCAATTAGGATTTACTGTATAACACAGGGAACCGTATTCAATATCTTGTAATAACCTATAATGGAAAATAATCAGAAAAAATATACATATATATGTATAACTGAGTCACTTTGCTGTACACCTGAAACTACCACAATGTTGTAAATCAACTACACTTCAATTAAAAAAAAAGAAGAACCCAGCATATTAATACCCCAGCTTCCTCGCACCCAGGCATCTTTGGGGAACAGGCCTGAAAAGCTGAACACTTCACAAGACCACACGTGATTCCTAACAACAAGAAACTGCGAGAAACTTGGCAAGTTGTTCTGATATGTTAGAGGGTATCAGATTCACCAGGACGCACCTTTCGTTAAAAAGAGCACGTTTCTGGATCCCAGCCTGAGATCCCGATTCAGTGAACTGGTGGAGAAGCACAAGACCTGAGTTTTAAACAAACTGCCCAGGTGACTGACTTTAATGAAATGTTCAACACCCACCTCTAGAAGGGCACTGAGTGGGGACATGCCCCCACCCCTGCAGATTCGGGCCCCTCCCACAGCTGTTCCCAGGCAACAGTTTACCGGATCAGATTTCTGATGGTTATGCATCAGACCTTTACAGCCCAATTTAACACAAAATGTGTTCTTGCCTCAATGACGTTGCCGACTAGTTCCCTGTAATTTTCCTATCAACAACTGAACTCCCGAGCAGTCTTTCCGTCCGTCAGCAGTTGAGGTCCTGTCCTCAAATCCCAAATTACCCCTGAAAGGTAATGGAAACACTCCTCATGCCCCATCCAACGCCAGCTTCTGGACAGACCCTTGCTGTCTACCTGCTGCTTGTCTTGGGGAGCCCTGTCAATGTTGTTGGCCTTTTCTTTGTTTAATTGATCGGTGGTTTTCATAATTATTTTTAGCTATGAGACAGACTCTTTTTCCTTTTTTCAAGAAATATCTTATATGGAACTCCAATAAAATACAAATAAAATAAAACTGCTGTGAATAAGATGGTGGGGGAAAAGGGAATGCAGGCAACCTTCCCGGTCTCTCTCTCTCTCTCTCTCTCTCACACACACACACACACACACACACACACACACACACACACAAACAACCTCGACCCCAAGGCGGTACTACATGCAATCTTATGGCTCCATGGAAGACAATCTGAAAACCTCTACCCTAGGTCATGCATTCAACTTTGGGGTATAGCATTGGACTGCCTTCCTAGGTTTAAGTGTCTGACTTTAAATCTACCTTCAAAATGTTACAGATGAACTTATTTGCAAAGCAGAAATAGAGTCACAGATGTAGAAAACAAACTTATGGTTACCGAGGGGGGAGGGGACGGGGGGGATGAATTGGGAGAGTGGGACTGACATAAGCACGCTACTACGTATAAAACAGATGACTAATGAGAACCTGCTGTATAGCACAGGGAACTCTACTCAGTGCTCTGTGGTGACCTAAATGGGAAGGAAATCTAAAAAAGAGGGGATACATGGATGTGTATAACTGATCCACTTTGTTATACAGCAGAAACTAACACCACAATGTAAAGCAACTATACTCCAATAAAAATTAATTAAAAATTAAAAAAAAACAAATCTACCTTCAAAAGTACAGTGGACACTTGAAAAACATGGGGATGAGGGGTGCCAACCCTCCGCACTCAGTCAAAAATCCAAGTGTAATATAATTTGCCATCGGCCTTCTGTATGTAATACCTAGTTCGTCCGTATCCAGAATCCCACATCTGCAGACTCAACCACTGATCATGTAGGTACCGCAGTATTCACTATTGAAAGGGCTCCAGGTCTAAGTGGACCCACGGACAGTTCAAACCTGTGTTGTTCAGGGTCAGCTGTGCTGTTCTGCGTCTTGTAAAAATGACTAGTGAAATTGACACCTGTGTTCACAATTCCAGCTCTAACTTAATCCCACAGGTTTGGTTAAAATTCCTTTCCAAACATTTTTTAGTCAGGCCCACTCAACTACTTACCAAGCTTGGATTATTACAGACTTATACACAGTCTCAGAAAAAATAAATTAACAACTTAGAGTTAGAAATCATCATCTGCAACGGCATCGTGACTGATGCTATTTTTAAACTTACACTTTCTCAGCACTAGTATATGGGAATGCAATTGATTTTTGCACTTTGGCTTCCTATTCTGCAAACTTGCTAAGCTCATTGATTACTTCCAGTACCTTTTTCGAGGTTCTTTGGAGTTTTCTACACAGGCAATCAAGTTATCTTCTAATATTAACACTTTTATTTCTTGTGCTTACACGATGGCAGGCACTGGCTAAGGCCTCCAGTACAATGTGGAATAGGAGTGGCGAGGGTGGACGTTCTTGCCTCGTTCCCCATCTCAGAGGGAAATCGTTCTGTCTGTCATGATTAAGTATGACGTCAGCTGTGGGCCTTTTGAAAATGCTCGTTCTCAGGTTATGGAAGTCCCACTCTATCCCTAATTTGCAAGAGTTTTTATCATGAACAGATGTTGACTATTGTCAAAAAGATAGTTTTCTTCTTCTTCTGTATGTTGATATGGTGAATTTTACTGACTGATTTTTGAATATAGTTTAAATCTTCGTTTGGGTCTCAAAGCCTTTGCTGTGTCTCAAACACGTGCGGCTCAGAGGTGAGCCTTGGACCTCCGTGGTTCAGACACAGAGGCGGGGTCCCTCTTCACCAGCCAGCTTCTCTCAACCGCTCCCACCCTCTCGCACGCTCACGGCCTCTTCTCCTGGGTGCTCTGGCCGGAAACACAGGGCTTCTCCGAGTTTTAGCCGCCTGCACTGAGAGCGATACGCTTCTCTGGGACTCAGGCCTGCCCTCAGAGCAAGACGAGAGAGAAACAGAAGAAAGAGAACGAGGGTCCCCCACACGGTTCAGCTCCCAGGGGCTCCTTTTTCTAGTCCCTCAGGAAAGACAGGTGGCGTTACTCTAGGAGTTTTCACCTCCCATGTCAGGCTGTGCAGTTCAGGGCCATAAGAGAAAAGACTAAAAACTGGAAAACACAATCCACTTTCAGTCACCTCTCCAGTATCTCACTCCCCAACCCCTCTGTTTATGTTTACTTCTAAGTGTCTTCAGGTAGCTGGGGTGTTGTTTTTTGTATTTTGCCCAAATATTTTCAGTTGTAATGGGGGGGGGGCGCGGATATAAGTTTGCATTTATACTATCTTGGACAGAACCAGAAGCCAGAAGAATCCGTACATGAAACTCCATCTGCACGGCCACACGTAAAGTACCAGTGGATTGCCGACCTTAATCCACCAACTTCTAGAGCTGAAGAATGAGGACCCTGGAGCACAGTTTCACTGAATAACTGTAACATTATGGGTATATTCAGTGTAGGCACCAGAGGACAACATGAGAACTTTTACTAGGAAGTGGTCCCAGTCCCTCCCTTACACTTGAAGTCCACAATCTGTGTGTATTTGGGGGGAATCAAACCCATCTATATATCTAATCCCTTAAACTTCTGTCAACCAAATTTTGCTTTTTTTGAGCCATTTTGATATTTCAGACCTTAGTGGAGGTTTGGTTTTTCCCTCCCCGTAAAACAGGAAGTGGCCATCTGCCAATGTGAAACTAGCATGGAAATCTTCAGAGGGCCATGTTGGGTTGGCAACTTCAGATGCAAAAGTTCACGGATGCATTCTAAACTTGGCAACTACTGCTTTTTGTTTCTGTTTTTTATAAATTTATTTATTTTTATTTTTGGCTGTGTTGGGTCTTCATTGCTGCGCTCCGGTGTTCTCTAGTTGCGGCGAGCAGGGGCTACCCCTCATTGCAGTGCGTGGGCTTCTCACTGCGGTGGCTTCCCTTGTTGCGGAGTACGGGCTCTAGGCGCGCGGGCTTCAGTAGTTGTGGCTTGCAGGTTCAGTAGTTGTGGCTCATGGGCTCTAGAGCGCAGGCTCAGTAGTTGTGGCGCACGGGCTCAGCTGTTCCGCAGCACGTGGGATCTTCCTGGACCAGGGATTGAACCCGCGTTCCCCGCACTGGCAGGAGGATTCTTAACCACTGCACCACCAGGGAAGCCCCTTGGCAAGTATTGTTGATTTGCCTTCTCCACTCCTACAAATCACCTGGTGTTACGTGTGTTTACAGAAATTAGAATTATTCGATCTTAAAGGTATTCCTACATACCATTTTTCATAAAAGAAAGGGATGGGGGGTAGGCACTGAGCGAAAAAGCAAAGGAAGTTTTGCTGAATGCAAAAAAACTGGAATAATCTGAGCCAAAGAAATAACATAAGATTATAACCCAACATGTAAAATAAATAACCATGAGTCTATACTGGTATAAGCAAGTCTTTGAACAAATAAATAATAAACGGATAAATATGAGGTAATAGACAAATCTCCCACGCAAAAGAATTTCAAATATTTTACGTAGCTATTCCCCCTGAAGGAGATGGAGCCTAACGCCCATCCCATAAGCGTGAGGTCCAATAGTGATTTCTGCCACAGAGCATGGGATGGAAAGAGGGGAAAACAGAAAGAGTAACTTTATAATGGAGAAACCTGAAAAACACCATCTCATTCAGGTGATCACAGTTAGCAGACACTGTAATAAGTCATTTTGATAGCATATGCCCTCAATAAGATGCGATGAGAATGACCCTCTACCTCTGTGGTCTTCCTCTCCAAAACCTAAAACCCTGGTATAACTTTGAGAAAATATCAGAAACATGCAATATAGTGGATGCTACAATATACCTGACCTGTACTCTTCAAAACTGTCAAGGTCATCAAACACAAGAAAAACCTAAAAAACTGTCACAGCCAAGATGAACCCAAGAAGAAAAGACAAGTAAATGTAATATGGTGTCCTGGATGGGGTCCTAAAAAAAAAAAAAAAAAAAGGTTAAAATGAGATAAATCTGATTAATATATGGGCTTATTTGATAATAATATACCAATATTGGTTCATTAGTGGTGTCAAATGTAACATTCTAATGTAAGCTGGTAATAACAGGGGAAACTGGGTGTGGAGCTTATGAGAACCCTCTGGACTATCTTCATAACGCTTCTGAAAATCCAATCCTATTCTAAAAAAAAATGTTTATTTCAAAAACAAATTCAGTCTTCTGTTGCTTTTAGGTATTATAAAAGTATTTATTTATTTAACATCTAATTGCTTTACAGTGGTGTTACTTTCTGTATTTTTTCTTCCATTATTTACCAATAATAAAATAACAAGAAGTACTTGGGAATAAAAAAAAAAGCAAATTCAAGGCTGAGTTTCTTCTGCAACCACCCAGGCCCCATCTGAAGTAAAGAACGTGTCTTCTTCCCATTTTAAATTTGTAAAATGCAAAGTGAAAACAACACTTCCAAAATGCCCCTTTGGATCATCCTCAAAACTGGCATATGGCAAGCTAATTTAGTGTGATAAAAACATGTACTTTGCTGATTCTGTATTTCTCCCTACAAGAAAAATAGTCAAACTTTAAGTGTTCCCTTGTCTGTAAGGGTTTGTGTTGCCGGGTAAAATCTGAAGTTGTCTGAAGATGACTTCACTTTCTGGCTTATGTTTTCAAAATCCTGAATTCTCTAAGTATATCATAGTAGGCAAACCTCACGTGGCGTGAGAGAAGAGAGGGCTGTATGGGAGAAGACGGGATACAGGAGGAGAGAGAGAGGGGAAAGTGTGGTTCCTAAATCAGGTAGCATGGGGACCTTAGAACTGTCTGAGTAATAGGATCCCTAAACCTGCTTCCTCTCAGCTTCCTGGAAATGGCCAGACCTCAGTGGACAAAATGGACCAACCTAGGAAGTCTGGACTCAAAACACTGGACGTCCAGGTCTTAGCAAATATGCTGATGTCCAAACTGACAAGAAGCTGCCGAAATGCCAGTACGGGACACTCAACCTCAACCCCCAAGAAACGCCAAATTTGATTGAGATTCAATTTCTTGCTAATGCACTGAGTTAGCAACTGAGGGTCAAACGTCATCAGATTCTGTAAAAATAATTTAATCTTTTTCACCGTTTGTTCAGTAAAAATTGCATCTCCTTCAGTTACAAAGCATAATAGAGCATCAACCCCTCTTGCCCTCTGAGCTGAGGAAGGAAATGTTGCTTGTAAATATCATGCCAGGCGGAAGAAAGCGAAAGGGCCCTTAAAAGATGCTCTCAGCAAGCATTTTATAATAAAAATAACATTTACAGAATCACTATTGAGCAAACTGATTATATGCCAGAAATGTGCTAGTACTTTGCAGATGTGATCTCAATGCTTCCTACTGTGTGGAAAGAGGCAGGTAGGTTAGTCTCACTCTTGAGATGTGGGAGATGAATCTCCAAGACGAAAGTCACCTGCTCACAGTGATGCTGATAATAATTGTCAGAACGAGAGCCAATCCATGGCCGCAGACACGGGACGCACTCTGAGCCTGTCCTCTTTTTTTTTTTGAAAGGATTCTATTTATTCTTTTTTTTTTTTTTAACATCTTTATTGGAGTATAACTGCTTTACAATGGTGTGTTAGTTTCTGCTTTATAACAAAGTGAATCAGTTATACATATACATATATCCCCATATCTCTTCCCTCTTGCATCTCCCTCCCTCCCACCCTCCTTATCCCACTCCTCTAGGTGGTCACAAAGCACAGGGCTGATCTCCCTGTGCTATGCGGCTGCTTCCCACTAGCTATCTATTTTACGTTTGGTAGTGTATATATGTCCATGCCACTCTCTCACTTCATCCCAGCTTACCCTTCCCCCTCCCCGTGTCCTCAAGTCCATTCTCTAGTAGGTCTGCATCTTTATTCCCTCCCATCTTGCCCCTAGGTTCTTCATGACCTTTTTTTTTTTAGATTCCATATATATGTTATCATACGGTATTTGTTTTCCTCTTTCTGACTTACTTCACTCTGTATGACAGTCTCTAGGTCCATCCACCTCACTACAAATAACTCAGTTTCGTTCCTTTTTATGGCTGAGTAATATTCCATTGTATATATGTGCCACATCTTCTTTATCCATTCATCTGTTGTTGGACACTTAGGTTGCTTCCATGTCCTGGCTATTGCAAACAGAGCTGCAATGAACATTTTGGTACATGACTCTTTTTGAATTATGGTTTTCTCAGGGTATATGCCCAGGAGAGGGATTGCTGGGTCGTATGGTAGTTCTATTTTTAGTTTTTTAAGAAACGTCCATACTGTTCTCCATAGTGAGACTGTCCTCTCTTGAATGTCAAACTTCACAGCTTTCTTTGACCTTCTCTGCATCTGCCATTTCATCCTGGGCTTCCCCTTCCTTGCACGACTTGCCAGGATGGGCAAGCACATCTCTGTTTTTCATCGGTAGTGTCTTCCTTGGATGAAGGCAAGACTGGGGCCAAAAGAAATTCCCTTTCATTTTGGAATCAGAATCGGTTGATGGAAAAATGAAATTGCTACACAAACTACCCCACACACCGCAAGTGTGGACTCATAAGGGATTGTTGAGGCACCCCAAACACCCTTGTGTGTCTTCAAGACACACCCCTTTCACTGGATGGAGAACATTTGGTTTGGGCATCAGAAACCATGAAAACCGAGCTGATATTACAGAAGTTGGACGTTTTGGGTCAGACAAAATCACAAAGAAACTTTCTCCAAGCCAGAGGAGGGCAACCACCACTGCCTGCACTTACCTCTTAACCAGCTCCCTAAGGGGAGACACAAAACATCACCACGTCCCTCTACCATAACAGATGCCACCGAATACACAAGCACCCTAGAAATTGAAAAGGTTTTGAACATGAAACATCTCTTTCAAAAATGATAATATAATAAATGATGGTTCTTAGAGATTATGACCTTACGTAAGGGACATTATTAGAGGCACTGCAGCTGTTTAGCGAAAGTGTGTTTTTTTTCCTACTGCTTCCTGCTAGTTTTTTTTACCCTTCTGTGCCAAGAAAATTTACTACATTTTTTTTCATTATTTCCCTTGTGTCAAGTGGAACTTTTTCATCCAAATCTCACTGCTCAGGCCCATATGTCTCTTCTTTCTTCTTTTTGTATTTTTTTAAGATACCACATAACAAAAATGTTTCTCTTATATTAATTTTGTTACTCAGGCAAAGTAAACCATCACTCCTCGGTATGTCATATAAAAGCCAGAAGAGTAGTGACTCACTCATGCAGAGATTTTATTTAAAACATTTGCTCTGTGGTCGGAGTAGATTAAAGACAGACCAGGTTGCCCTCGGAGCTGTGCTGGGGCAGTGAGTGAAAGATGCTGCCACTTGGTAGATCAACCACATGCAGCTCCTATGACAGTAACTGTCCTCAGTCCCCTCTCTCCCTCCTTTGACACTGGGACACCTGCATTCAGCAGACTCAGGTGTACTGACCTTGTGAATACGAAGGGTTCCTGGAAGGATCCGACACTTTCATTTGGTGACCAAAAATGAGATGGCGAGTGAAAGAGGACTGGGGTTTCCCTAAGGGACCCAGAGGGCATGCAGCAAGAAAAAGCAGAAAACGGGGAGGGATGAAAAGGGAAAATCAAAAGAAAAATGAAAGGAAAGAAATAAACCAAGACAGAGCAGTAAGACAAGTTTCCATTGTTCTTCCTCTGTGCCAGAGAGAGTCTGGAATTTTAAATGATTGCAAATTGAGCAGCTCGTGGGTAATCGATTTGGTCTCCACCGGTAGGGGTCAGAAACCCATGACATGCAAATAATATTTATACAGTTGAAACAAGGAACAGATGAAGTCCATGGAACAGAATGAATCCCTGCTTTTTGATTTTTATAGAAAAGCACAAATTCCAACATCTGAGACAGACCCAGTCAGAAAACTGCACCGGGCAGAAGCTTACGTGTGGATAAATACCCATAACTTTCAGTGCTGTGAGTCTATGTGACATTTATCTCAGGTCTATCAAGTAAACAAATTCATAAAAGTCCACTCATCCGATTTTGTGTTAGTGCATCCATTTTCAAATTTACACTTGTTCTAGAGGCATTTTTCTTCTTTCCTTCCATTATTCCTCCGTTTTTAATTCCTTTAAAATATATATACACAAAGCAAATCACTGATTTCTTCACACGTAAATTCTGAGCTGCTGAAGACAGAAGTGGGAAACTGTCAATGAGATCACAGAACCTGTGGATTAGAAAGAATCCCCGTGCTCACCTAGCTGGACCTCTGACTCAGGGCTGTTAATATAACATATATTAGTATCTGCTAATATATGGTCACCAAAGAGAAGATGCTTGTATATTTTCACTAATAAGGAACCCGCTGTTTCATGGGTCCATTTCTCCATTGTTCACGTATCTATGTATTAAATACATATTTTAAGCACTTCCATAGGTGCTGGGAATAACGTAATGAATAGAAAACTCATAAGGCTGTGATAAGTGGAATTCAAAGCACTGAAATAGAATAACGTGAGAGTGACTGCATAGCTCCTAAAGATCAGGCAATCAAGGATGGCTTCTTGTAGGAGATGACATCGGGGTTCAGAGAGAAGAGTGTTCTAAGCAGAAGGAATAGCTGAGATGAAGGGTCTTTAGCAAAAGAAGAGGTGAAATAAACAATGTAACAGAAAACAAGCTCTGGATCAGATCAAGGATGCTGAAAGACAAAGCTGGAATGGTGGGCAGAGACCACTCAACGTTGGCCTTTGCAGGGTGGAATAAGGATTGTGGGCTCTCTTCTAAGTGCAATGGGAAGCTGGTATTTAAATTTTTAATTAAATAATTTTAAACAGGGGACATTAGTGCTCATGTGTGGAGAACAGAATCCAAAGCAATAGGAGTAGAAGCAAGGACACCAACTGCAAGGTTATTGTGGTAAATCAGAAAAAAAAACTATGTTCTCAGCTTGGATTGTAACAGTGATCCTGGTGATAGAAGTGGGTGGATTTGGAATATACCGGGATCAGGGTTAACAAGACTCTCTAAGACATTTGCTTTGAATAGCTGAGCAGGTGGTGGTACAATTTTCTGACATGTGGAAAACTGAGGGTTGACCAGGCTTGCAGGCAATGTATGTAGCCCAAGAATTCTGCTTTGACCCTAATGTGTTTGAAACGCCTGCTGTGTAGACAACTGGCTGTACAAGTCTGCAGTTCTAGGCAGAGACCAGATTTTTGAGGCATCTGCATTTTGCAAGACAATTCAAGTATTAGTGCGCTACTCCTAATACTGAAATGAGATTTTCTCCCCTACAACTGCCTATTGGTCCTAAGTTGGTCTTGGGTCAGGGAGGAGCTAGTTACTTGCTTAACAAGCCTCCAAATATCTGAAAGAATGAAAACCACTATTTCCTACACATCTGGTATATGCCAAGTACTTTGCGTATAATTTCTCATTGGGACATTATAGGATATATAAGGGCATGCATTAGTGTTGCAACTTTAAAGAAAAGGAAACCGGAGCACAGAATGTATCTCATCCGAGATCACAGAGCGGCAAAGTAAAGGAGCTGAGTTTCACTTTAGGTCTGTGTGTTTCCCAAGGTCATGACTACACTCTGCCTCCCAGACACAGATGAATAAACACTAGTGCCCTCAAGTGTTCCTCACGCAGCAGGGCTTCCAGAACATTTTACCATTCTGAAAGAACCCTGGTCGCTTCCTACATCAGCAAGATCTCTCATTAAATTTTGGTCCTTCCAATGAACACATTCGATCTGACCAAGGAGGAGTACACCCATCTTCTGGTCAGAGGCCTTCTTAGAATGATGCTGGACATTGCATTAGAGTAACCGCATCACACTGCTGGCTCATATAAAATTTGTGGTCAACTACTGTCTAGCCAGGGCTCCCACATCCTATACTTGTGCTATAATTTTTGTTGCCTAAATTAAAAATGTCGAGATATTTGAAACCTGAGTCGTTTAACTAGTATATTAGTTATTCCTTCCACTTCTGTTGCAAATGCAAGTCTGAGAAATGACCCTTTTGTCCATGTCCCATTCACTGATTGAAATAATATTTGAATTATAGAATCAAAACTTTAATGTCATAAAAATCATAGCTAGGATGTATTGTTTCAGATATTATTCCAAGTCTCAGTTTTCTCATCTGTAAGATGGAAATCGTAACAGTAGCAAGGAGCAAATGACAGACTGCCTGTGAAATGCTTAGCCATGAGGTCATATTTATCTACCGCTCAAAATGTTGGAAGAGCACCTTATTTTAAGATGTCGTATTCACTCTCTGGTAGTAAGCCACTCTCTGGTCTAACCATGGAACACTGTATTGAAAAAGTATACAGAAACCAAAGTTAATATGCCAAAAGCAGCTCTTCCATAGAAAACAAGAGCAAAGGACTTTAATATATCGCGGAGAGTAGCAACTACTGCTTAACTGCCTGCTGGTAGTCACACCGGTAACATGCCTCCCATTCTATCCCAACAAGGAAAGGGGTTATCTTAGGAACCCACAGGAAGAAGATCCTGGGGAAGGACAGTGACCGAAGGAAGGCTCTCGAGTCCCTCTCCCCACCCCACGCGGCCAACTTGTGTCCCGCCCACAGCCCGCGCTTCTGTCTTAGCTAGGGTTCCCCAGAGGCAGATCACGCGACAAGGATTCAATTGCAAGCTGTTTAAAAGATGATCAGAAACACCAAGAAGATGGGGAAGTGAGACAGGGAAGGAAAAGAAATAAAGCATTGTTACTAAGCTAGTTCCCACTGAGAGGAGATACACTAATTCCTGCTGGGGAGCTCTGGGGTCCAGTGCAGAATCTGTGCCTTGGAGTTATATCATACCCCACTTAGTTCATTATACACTAACCCCCATCAGTCACTGGATGGCGTCTCAGGTGGGCGCTACTTCCCAAGCACTTCCATAGCGTCCTGAGCACCAGAGGAAGCGGTCAGATAGCTGTCACGCAACTGTACTACAAGATGTAGTGGGACCTGGGAGGTGCAGAAGCAGCACAGCCAGAGAAGGTTTCCCTAAGCCTCCACACTCTCCACCACCTAGATGATCAGATGTCCATTTTCCTTGTCAGGATGCATGGCCCAAAGAAGCCTGAACATGAAACATGTAAACTCTGCACAACTCAACCTGAACAACAGCAACAACAAAAACTTCAAATAAGTAAAGGACATTTCTCCAAAGAAGGTACACCAACGGCCAATAAACACACAAGAAGACGCTCCGCATCATCAGTCATTTGGGAAATGTAAATCAAAAGTGAGATACCACTTCATGCCCACTAGGATGGCTACTATCCAAAGCGGGGAGGAGGGGTGACAACAGGAAGTGCAGGGGAGGAGTTGGGGGAAGAGGAGTCCTTGTGCATTGTTGGTGGCGTGCAGAAGTGCAGCCACTGTGGTACACAGGAAGTCTCCCCCAAAATTAACTCAAACAGTTAAGCGGAATTGGCATATGATCCAGCAATGTCACTCCTGGGCATAAACCCAGAAAAAGAAATGAAATGAGAGACTCATAACAGGTACTTGTACATCAATGGTGGAAACAACCCAAGTGTCAACAGATGAATGGATCCTTTAAATGTGGTATACACATACAATGGAATATTACTCAGCTAGAAAACGGAATGAAATTCTTTTTTTAGATTTTTTTTTGATATGGACCATTTTTTAAGTCTTTATTTAATTTATTACAATATTGCTTCTGTTTTATGTGTGGATTTCCTGGCCATGAGGCATGTGGGATCTTAGCTCCCCGACCAGGGATCGAACTCACACCCCCTGCATTGGAAGGCAAAGTCTTAACCACTGGACTGCCGGCGAAGTCCCAGGAATGAAATTCTAATACATGCTACAACATGGATGAATCCTGAAAACATTATGCTAAGTGAAATAAACCGGATACCAAGGACAAATATTGTATGACTGCACTTATAAGAAGTATCTAGAATAGGCAGATTCACAAAGACAAAAAGTAGAATGGTGGTTACCAGAGGTTGGGGGAGAAGGAATGGGGAGTGATTGTTACGTGGGTACAGAGTTTCTATTTGGGACGAGGACAAGTCCTGAAAATGGGTAGTAGTGATGGATACCCAATAATGTGAATGTACCTAATGCCACTAAGTCTTACATTTAAAATGATCAAAATAATAAATTTTGCTCTGTATATCTTACCACAATAAAAAGATCAAACAAGCTCACATTTTTTTAAAAAAATTAAAAATTGAAGAAAAATTCTTAACAAAGAAAGTTTGGAACCAAGCAACGCAGCACATTTAAACCAGGACTGCAGGGACTTCCCTGGCAGACCAGTGGTTAAGACTCCACGCTTTCACTGCAGGGGAATGCGGGTTCAGATCTCTGGTTGGGGAACTAAGATCCTACATGCCATGCAGCAGAAAAAAAAAAAAATTAACTAGGACTCCTATCTGAACGCCAGAAGCTTAAATTTATACAAGCATGAGTTTGCAAAGCATCACATTTCAAATGTGGAAACATGTACATTTTAATAAGCCAACAACTTTTACACCTGGTGCCAGATTTCTCCTTCATTATTGCTATGAACTTGATAATATGACCATTTTCTTTCAAAGTTTCATTGCTATTACATCACCAGGTCCTATCTGGTCAAAATTAATACGGAATCAAGTCCAGGGTAGCATTCGACCTTCATTTCTTGCTAAACTATCAATATTTTTAATGTGAATCTTTTCCCAAAATTTCATGCGCCCATAATTTACCAACTACTCAACTTTCTCTTCTGCCTCCTTTACAGAGTTGGTAAACACATCTTGTCGACTTTTGCTTTAGCAGAATAAACGTTATAGCGAGTATGAGGCTTTTCCCATGAAGATGCTCCAACGGCAGTCTGTCTTCTACCCTTTCCTCCCAGCACCCTAGTCCACCGCTTGCTGACCCCTCTGACATGAACCTTGATCTTCCTCTCATGATGAGCAGACATTTCCACTCATAACAAAATAAGCAATCCTATATGTGAAAGCCATCCTATATTTGGAAAATAGCAGTTATAGGACAGATACTTTACCAAATGCTTTCATGCTTCAAAATCTAAGTTATTTAGTAAACAAAATAGATGTATAAATGCTGATTTGAAAAGATACAGCTAGTGACAAGGATGAGAAAGGGACCTGGTTTGGCCTGCATGCCCTTCTATAAATACAGCACATTGTTTTTGCTATAAAGACAATACGTATTTATGCTAAAAATTCAAACAGTGTATAGAGGTGTATAGTGAAAAGTAATTTCCCGCTGCAGCTCTCAGACTCCCATTTTCACTCCCCAGAGCTAATCACAAATTGTATTTCCTAGGTATCCTTTTCAGACATCTTATATGTAAATATAAACATATGCATAAATCATATCATGCATAAATGCTGATTTGAAAAGATTCTGAGTGGAAAAAAACAACCAATTATATGAGTATGCATACTATAGTCTCATTTGTGTAAAGTATGATATACTTATGCATATGTATATTTTTATAATTGTATATAAAATGTCTGAAATGATACACAGGAAAAGAATTTGTGATTATCTCTGGAGAGATAAAAATGCGAGTCTGGAGACAGAGGTGGAAAATTACTTTTCACCGTACACTTCTACATACTGCTAGAATTTTTAGCATAAATATGTATTGTCTTTATCACAAAAATAATGTATTTATAAAAAGACATGCAAATCAAACTGGGGTCCCTTTTTCCTCTCTATCACTAGCTATATCTTTGCAAAGTCACTTAATCTTTCTGAACTTCATTTTTTTCCTCCATAAAATGAAATTACTAATTTATTGATAAACCAGTGGTTCTCTAACTGGAAATCCCTAGGGTGTTCTGTAAATACAGATTCCACCCCAAGTTGTATTAAATTGGACTCCCCAGGAGTGAGGTCCCAGAAGGAAAATCTACCCAAGTTCTCCAAATGATTCTGTTGCCCAATGATGGTTACATTCTAAATTATTTTCTATAACTGTTATTTGTTTCTCTCCTGTATTCAGTCATTCAATACTTTTTTAAAATTAATCAATTTATTTATTTTGGGCTGTGTTGGGTCTTCATTGCTGTATGCGGGCTTTCTCTAGTTGTGGTAAGCAGGGGCTACTCTTCGTTGTGGTGCGCGGGCTTCTCATCGCGGTGGCTTCTCCTGTTGTGGAGCGCCGGCTCTAGGCATGCAGGCTTCAGCAGTTGCGGTACGTGGGCTCAGCAGTTGTGGCTCACGGGCTCCAGAGCTCAGGCTCAGTAGTTGTGGCGCACGGGCTTAGTTGCTCCGCGGCATGTGGGATCTTCACGGGCCAGGGCTCGAACCCATGTCCCCTGCATTGGCAGGCGGATCCTTCACCACTGTGCCACCAGGGAAGTCCCTCAATAATATTTTTTGATATTGAAATATCATGTTTATGGAGGCGCTATGCTCTGAATGTTTGTGTCCCCCCAGAATTCACCTGTTGGAATCCTAACACCCAAAGTGATGCTTTATAGGAGGTGGAGGCTGTCGGGGATGATTAGGTCCAAACGGTGGGACGCTCGTGAATGGCATCAGCACCCTTACAGAGACACCCTACGGAGCTCCCTCAGGCTGTCCATCACGTGAGAAGTCTCTCCCGACCGTGCTGGCCACGATCTCAGACCTCCAGCCTCCAGAACTGTGAGAAGCACATTTCTGTTGTTTAGAGGCCGCGCAGTCTGTAATATTTTGTTACAGCGCCCTGAGAGTGCTAAGACACGGCGTTAGGAGTGAAACAGACCTGAAGGAATTTTCCATCTGGCAGGGAAAGCAAATACAGCAGAAATACCAGAATGAACCAGAGCACATATCACGTGCCTCAAGATATACTAACGCCAAATTACATCCCCCCACACCTTCTTCTCCTCCCTGCCAGCAGGGAAGCTCGGCCCATTTCAGACTTTCTTACTAGCAGGTGTCTCCTACCTGCTTCATGCTTCCGTGCAGCCTGGACTCCTTCATGGCACGACGCTGGAAGTTCTTCCTCGGGTCGGAACAGACACAAGGCTGTGCGATTAAACAGAGAGAAGGGAAAGTCACCCAAGTTGAGCAAAGGTTCACTCTTCTCAGTCAACTGAGTGGCTGGGTCAGCCACTGCAGGTCAGAAAGCAGGACCTCAGGGGGACAGGGCACAAGTCCTTCAGGAATATCAGACCCCAGGCAGTCTCCCAACCCTGGCAAAGATGGCAGTGCCCCAAAGTGGCACAGAAATAGCAGAGGACAAGCTCTGAAGGTACCATAAAGCCTGGGACAAAAGGTATCTTGGCGATAACCAGTATCAACTGATGATGGTGAGAAACTGTCCCCTTCACCTCCCCTTATCACCTGGATGCTGTCTGTGACCTTGGAATCTTTATGCAACACCAGTGAAGGTGGGTGGGGGGAAGAGAGGGAGGAAGAGAATAAAGACAAGGAAAGCATCCCAATAATTATCGAAATATACGTCTCCTCAGGCAAGGGGCAAAAAGAGGTTCAGGGTCATAGCTAAGTTCATTTAAGGAAAACCTAAGACAGTGAAATATAGAACACACTTGGATTTTCTGATTAGATTCATGCAAAGTGATTAGGCATTCAAGATCCTGGAGAAAGGAGAAGGTACAAGTATGTGAGTAACTCGGGAAAGAGAGAAGTTTAAAATACGTGAAACACTTCTGTTCGTATCTGAAACCCTGGGTTAAATCCACTTCACCTGCCTTCACTAATCAAGGTCGTTTCAAGACTTGCAGGTCCTCCCGTGGCGCGGAGCCTAAAAAGTAAGATGTTTGCCCGAGCTGCTTTCCAAGACCTTGGAGCCTGCTGCGCTGAGCCCAGTCTGAGCCAGTTAAGCCTGGACAGGACCACCGACCCTTGACTGGGCATGCGCGAGTGTCCGGAGACCTTTTGCAGCCGCTCACGAGGAAGCCTAATGACGCCTGCGCAGAACGCTGACGACCGCAGCTTTCCGCACGCTGCACACGCCTCTGACTGCCCTGTTTCTGTATTCCTTAGCCCGTAAATTCCCCAAGCCCCTTGCTTTTGGCAGGTGCATTTGAGATCTGTCCTTCCTTCCCATCGCTTGGCCACCTTGCAAGTAAACCCTCTCGTTGCTGCAAACGTCGGTGCCTTGGAGTTTTGGCTTGCTGTGCATCGGGCAAAACGAACCTGGTTCAGTAACAATCCTTGCACAGCGCTGATGACCCTTCAGAGCGCTAGTCCTACTTCCCTATGTGTGCTACTGGGATAAAGCTGTTGCTTATCATTTACCTGAAATAAAATATTTGCTTGTTGAAATTACCATTTAATTGACAAACCTTAATTTTACCTAAGATAATTTTATAAATAATTTTATCGAGATGATTTGATCGTATTATCTTAACTTTACCATAAATAATTTTATCTAAATGATTTGATTGTATTATCTTAACTTAACCATCAACTTGAATTAATCTGAGAAATTCCCTGTTCGTAAATCTTACTTAGTACCTGTGTTCCCTCCTCAAAGCCCCTTAAATAGGCAACTTTTCAGAACACCAACTGTGCAAACCAAGACATATCTTTCATGGGTGTAGAAACTTAATTCTCAGTAATAAGCACCCTCTTCATTTCATGGGCTGTGTAAAAAGGTAAAAGATCTAGACCTTGTCTGTCAGCAATTTAGAATTACATTAGGAAAACGTGATTATTGGGAATGAGGAAGGAGGTGGTTACAAGGGATGAAAAAGGAAAGGGGAAGGAAGTAGCGAACAGAACCAGTAAAGGTATTCTTAAACTAGAGTTTGGAAGAGGTAAAGAATGACACGCCAAATAGCTATCCTGAATATCTGGGGGCTAAGAAGGATTTTTGTAAGAAGGCATTTCAAGTTGGTGTCCAGAGATCTATCACACACGAGCGCAAGGTAATCCTAGCTAAACGTACACCCTGCTTCCTTGCGAGTGGCTTCAGCCAGTGCCGTGTGCCTAATTCTGAACTTCCTGACGAAATGTCAGGAATTGTGGATTAAAGCCCTGTGACAGTTCGTTTGGAGTGTCCACCTGGCCAGGCTACGGTGCTCAGTTGCTTGGTCAAACACAAGCCTAGAGGTTGCTGTGAAGGTATTTTTTCAGGTGGAACTGACATTTAAACCCGCCCACTTGGAGTGAAGCAGTTTACCCTCCATCACGTAAGGGAGCCCTTGTCCAATCAGTGAGAGGACTTAAGGGAAAAGACTGAGGTTCTGGAAGGGGAAGGAAGTCTGCCTCCAAGCTGCCTTCAGACGAGAGACTGCAGTATCCCTGGGTCTCCAGCCTGGTGACCTACAGATTTCAAACTTGCCAGCCCCACAGTTGTGTGAGCCAATTCCTTAAGATAAATCTCTCTATATATCTATCTATCGATTATTCGATCCTATTATTGGCTCTGTTTCCCTGGAGAACCCTGGCTAATAAAAACTGTTTCACAGTTAAGCAACACTGCAACATTTAAGGGCATTTCCTTTCTTATCAAAGACAGCCACCCTAAGGGAACTTGAATTTCCTTTGTGTTAAACTGCTCGCCTTGCCAACAGTGGCTATGTCTAATCTATGTAATTTTAAGTATGTGAACACTGATTAATTGATGCTAGCACAGAGACAATTTCCCAAAGCTAAAATGTGGAGCTAAATGTTACCAGACACTGAGAGCTCACAGTAGAATATGGAAAGGACCTTTCCAAGTAAAGAGTTTCAAGTTAAGGGTAAAGGTAGCAGAAGTAGCCTAACACTTTCCAACCCCCCCCCCTTTTTTTTTTTGGCTGAGTGTTGGGAGGTAACTACAGTATAAAATACTGTACTGGGAAAAGGTTTTTTTTCTCTTTCTTGCATTAGTGTTATTCACCTATTTCATTTTTAGAGCGAGTTTCGTGACCAGCCAAATATCTTGTGATCAATTAAATCTCCGAAGACTGTATGAGCAGGACTGCGCTTTGACTGCTTTCTTTCAATTACCCAGGTCCCCGAATGTCCGTGGCTAATGAAAAGGGGATCTTGTTACCAGTCAAAGTTCCTATCTCAAGGAAATGAAAATGATTACTGGCTTGCATGCCTGTGGGTATTGCCCTAAAGTAAAGCCAAGAATTTCAATTCCAAGTGGTCAAGTTATTCTGTATGCTTCAAAGTTATGGTTTCTACATGGGACAAAAAAAAAAGGGGGGCAATCCATCCAAGATTACAATTGCTAATCCCTAAATAAACAGTTCAAATAGATGCTATGGTACAGACTCAGAAGACCGAATGCATGGGAGGGTATCTTACGGTTTATTTGGGGTATGGAAGAAGGGTATGACTTATCTCAATGGATGAATGCAATCAACAAAACACTGGGATATGACCACAACTGGATCATGGATGATCAGGGACAAAGTCTACCAGTTTGACTTGAATAAGGAGACATGGGAGAAAAGAACAGAAAAAAATGAAAAGGTAAGAATGTAGAGAATTTCAAATGCCCAATTTAGTACCGTAGGCTTTATTTTGTACTGAAGGTTGTGATCAGTTCCCTGTCATGTGATTGATAAATTGGACTTCTGTTGCCAGTTCTTCCTACTTGTAATGAAACTATGTGTCCACATCCCATTCCACATGGCTTTGCAGTGCCTGCCTCTCTTTCTTTGGGCTTGGCCACAGGACTTGACCAATAAAATATTAACTAATGGGAACCTACAGAGATGTTAAATACGCCTACATGGGTCAGTTTGCTTATATATCTTTCCATAGCCATGAGAAGAACATACATCAGGTAGCAGCTGATCCCAAGAGAAGGAGCTACATGGGATAGAACTGAATTCAATACAGGTGTGAAGTCAAACACAGGCAATCCTAGCTGTGCCCAGCAAAACCACCACCACCGACCCACAGGCATGTGAGGGAGAAACACATGTTTGTCAGTGTAAACCACTGAGGTTCGGGGCTGTTTGTTACACAACATTACTACAGCAACAACTGTCTAATAAAAGTGAAAAGTGCAATTTTGGAAAAAAATCAGCCTATCAGTGAGGATGAGGAATAAACTGGAAACGAGATAATTTAGAGACTTATTACAGACCCTCTAGAGATATTTTTACTCCTCTGACACAATAATCTATAATGTTTAGGAGGCAATGGTCCCACATGCCTGGCTTCCAGAGCCAGGAGACATGGAAGAAATGCCCTATCCCATCTACAGTGTGCCGGCAGTCTGAGCAAGGAATAAACCTTTGCTGTGAGAGGCCACTAAGATTTAGGGCTCGCTTATTTCCTCAGCATAACTCAGATAATCCTAATACAAGAAGGATGTTCCAGGATTAATTCAGCAGCTCTCTGATGTCATGGGCTTTTGTGTTTCCCCTCTTCCCAATTTTTTCTTCTTTTGCAAACAGTGATGTCTCCCCTTAAAGTTTCAAGGTGATTATAGCAGGTCCAGTTCAGGATTAAGTGACATGCCCACATCTGGGTTGTGAGAGAGGCTAGGAGAACAAGAATATTTGCCTTTTCAATACCTATACTGAACAACAGGCTCTGCCAGCCATGAAGAAGTTCGGAGGAACGGCTTCTGAGCAGGCAGCCAACAGGCCCTCTGAATGCTGGATGAGATACTACCTACATTTAAGATCTCATCCTATTATTTATTGAGCATTTCATCCATGTTGCTTTCTTTCCATAGCTTATAGACATCATTCCCCCCTGCCAGCCCCCATTTTACAGATAAGACACTGGATGGACTCAGGGAAGCTAACTAAGAATCACAAAGGAAAAGCAACATATCTAAGATGAGTCAGACAGAAGGTGATGGAATAAAGGTTTGAACCTATCAGGCCTGCCTATCCCTGAACCCTTTGATCCAAATGCCCTGCATGCTAAGATTTCTGCCCTCATCATTTTTCAGTACTTCCAGACAGCCACTGTTTCTGTTGCGTGATTCCTCTGTACTACAAAAGAGGCGCGGGGCACAGACACAACAACAAAGTCTCTCCCTGGGGGTCTGAACTAGCCAAGAAGGAAAAAAAAACACAGATGATGATTTTTTTTTTAATGCCAAAGCCGGCTCCAGTGAAGCAAGAGCCTGCTGTCCCATGACTTATAACAGTGAGCGATGCTCGGATTCTGCTGGGCTCCCCAGTCAGCATGCCAGGTCTGTTTGTAATTTCGCAGCTCATAGCATGCCTGTCAGAGGCTTTCCATTCATTTTCACTGACGATTCTCTGGCCTTTTGAAGGCTTTGCGGCTCTCAGAGCCAAGACCCCAGGCTCCAGATTCTCAGAGGCTGGCAGCCCTCATCATTGCGTTGTCCATATCCCTGGCTCTCCCTTTGCCTTCTCCAAAGAAAGGGCATCTTGCTACAACTCAAAAAGCAGCAAAAGCTGAAACTGGCCAGGAAGTTGGGCAGTTAAGCCTCTGGTGTTGCTCATCCCCAGAGCATCATTTCCCCCTTAATCACAGTGTCCTGGACTCTTGATCTCCCGGGACAGCGGTCTGTCTTGATCCCTCCGGGAGAGGCAACAGAACGGCTGTGGTAGAATTTGACGCTGTGTGCAGGACACTGCACTCTTTCTTCAGATTCCCAAATGGCTGCACTCCCTCCTGGGTGGCCTTCCATGCAGACCAGAGCAGTCCCTCTTCCCAGAAAGGAGGCCGAGCTTCCCCTCTGTGGCATCTTGGGGGAAGTGACATCTTTTTGCTGCAGGATCATCTTATATTTTTCCACTTTGGAAGGTAGTTCCCAGAGAAGGAGACCAGGCTTTTTTTCTGGAAATGCTGATACTATTACTGCCAAGTCAACGGACGGTTCACCCATTTGCATACTTCTCTCTCAATGAGATTTTTTTAAAGGGAGAATTAGGAGATCTCGGATGGAAGGCAGCAACAAGAGGTGTGTGCCTGTACGGGGACAGAATTCTAAGACTGACTCTCAATGACTCTCACTGGTGTAGGATCCCCTCTCCTTTGACTGTGGCTGGAACTTGTGAATAGGATGAGGTATTATGATGACGTTAGGTTATGTGTCCAGAGAGAGGTTACCCAGGTGCGTCTAAACTCATCACACGTGCCGCTGAAAGGCAGCCAGGTTTCTCTTGCTGAGAGAAGAAGCGGAAGAGATGCAAAGCTTGAGGGGGATTCTACATGAGGGATCCCAGGACCAGCCTTGAAGAGGTGATGTTGCGAAGGCGTCTGTGAGAAAGCCCGTGGCGAGAAGCTGCAGGAAACCTTTAGGAGCTGGAAAAGGCCCCCAGTTGAGAGCCAGCAAGGAAATGGAGACCCTAGTCCTCCAGCAGCAAGGAAGTGGATTCTGCCAGTAACCTGAGGGAGCCTGAAAATGGATTCTTCCCTAGAGTCTCCAGATAAAAGCCCAGCCTTGGGTTCTGTCTTACGAGACTCTGAGCATAGAACCCAGCCAAGTGCACCCAACCTTCTGACGTACAAAACTGCGGGATGAGAGGTGGATGTTGTTTCGTACTGCGAAGTTGCAGTAATTTGTTGGGAGGCCATACAGTACTAATCCAACCTGTGTACCCATTCCCTACAAACTGCACCTTTCCACTGGCGCCAAATAGCAATGCAGTGACTACGGGCTCTAGAACATGTAGGTTTTGCTCATCACATTATCTCCAGGATCTGTTATCCAGAGTAGGGATGAAATAACTATTTGTTGGCCAAATGAATGAAGCAAGGCATAAAAGCACAGGCTTTAGAGTCAGAGAGACCTGAGTCCAAACTCCAGCTTCATCACCTAATAGCTTCATCACCTAATAATAATGGCACCATGACCTTGAGTGAGTCATTTAAGCTCTGTGAGCCTTAACGGGTATCCCATTTGCAAAGGGGGGGGCGGATAAGAATGATACCTGACCCGTCCGAGTAGCATCACTATAGGACACAGTTGACCACCTGCTCCTTTTTGAAGCCCTCAAGAGTATTTGACCACACTGGACTCTCTTGATTTCCCACCTACATCTCAAGCCATCTCTTCTCAGACTCCGGCTGGAGATCTCGTCTCCCCATCTATTCCTTAAATGTTGGAATTCTTTGGGGTTTGGTCCAAGTATCTCCTCTTATCTACCTCTTTCCCTTCTTATGAAAGTATTGCATCAATTTCCATGGCTTCAAATACCACACACTTATTACCTTTATCAAGATCATCTACATCAGCTCTCTCTTCAGCGGCCCAAGTTCCAAACCCATATGTCTAGCTACCCGAGAGTTCTCTTTGTGTCTTTTTGGTTTCTCAACTTTAAAAAGACCCATTTTGAATTCATGTCCTTTCCTCCCCCCCCCAAATAACTCCTCCTCAATGTTTTCAATCCCCATAAATGGCTCTACCGGTCCCTCCTACTTGGAAACCTGGGAGGTATCCTTGAAAACATCCTCTTCCTCATTCATTCACATTCAGTCCAACACCAAGGCTTACAACTGTGCCCTTTAAAAATGTCCCTCATCCATTCCCTTCTCTCCACCTCCACTGCTACCATTACCCCAATTCAAGTCACTGTGTTTTGCTTGAATTACAAGAAGAGCATCAAAACTATATCCCACATTGACTCTTGTCTCTCTAAAATGCTCTCCCCGTGCTATGTCATTGTGATCGTTATAAAAGGCAAATTTAAGCATATCGTGCTCAAATTAAAATTGTTTTATCTTATATTACCCTTAGGATAAATTATTGATAAAATTAATAACTATTAATAAAAGTTAATAATGCAAGAGCAATGGTCAGTGATTCTTTTTTAATTTCAACCTTAAAAGACTATATGGGGTACCTGCACAGCCCATACCCTCTTACTTGGAAGTGCCTCTATAGACTTTGCTGAAGAAGTAGCTTCCCTTTTCTATCTGGCCAGAACTAACTAGTTAAGAGATAGAGACAGAGAGACAGACAGAGACAGAGACAGAGATGACTGACATCTTAATAGTTCCCATGAGGGCAGTAGTACTTCCCACAGTCGGGTTTCATGAAATTCTCTTGGTTCCCTATAATAAATTTCCTTTTGGTTAACACGGGTTTGTTTTTCTTGTAACCAAATAGCCCCTAAACAGAAATAAAATTAGCCTTTTGCCTTTCCTTCTCAACATAATCCCAAACTTGCATCCAAATTGTAATTTGCAAAGTCATCATATTTGAAAGCTCTAGTAGATTTCCCAAGTCAAGGGGCTCATTTGCTGAGTTCTTCACAAGCAAGCAATCCCTTGCCAAGAGAAATAAAACCTTCCCAGTTAAAGGATATATTTTTAACTTTTTATTTGGAGAGAACTTCAAGTTTACAGATGAATTGTGGAAAAAAACATATGAAAAATACTCATATACCCTTTACTCAGATTCACCTATTTTTAACATCTTACCCCAACTGTTCTATCATTGGTTCTTTTTATCTAAATATACAGCTATCTAGATATATCTATTTTTTTGAACTATTTGATGGTAAATTAAATATACCATGGCCTTGACCCATAAAAAACTCAACTCAATGTGTATTTCCTGAGAATAAGAATATTCTGCTACATCACCAAAGTACAGTTGTCAGTCCTGACAAATTTAGTATCAGCAAATGTTTTTATCCAATCTGCAGTTTGTATTCCAATTTTGTCACTTGGCCTAACAGAGTCATATGAAGCATTGCCCTACCCCCACTCCAGAACAGGACCAAAGCTTTCTAGGGTCAGGTATCGCATTGAGGTCTCTGACCTCTTTTCTTCTGAAACATTTCCACAGCCTTTCTCTACCTTTCATGATATTGACACTGGGGAAAAATATAGCCCCTCTTTTACTTAATGGAAAGTTTCCCCTTTGGGACTTGTCTGATCTTTCCTCCTGATTATATTGAGTTTATGCATTCTCGGCTGAAACACTGCCTAGGTGATGTGATAGCCTCCTGGGAGCGTCACACCTGGACGCACGCAATGTCTACCTGTTCTTCGTGGGTGATGGCAACTTTGATCAAGGTACAAAGTATGATCTGATTCTTCACTGCAGAGGTACTAGATTATTTGTCTCCCTTACAACAGAGAAGTAATCTGTGGGAAGACACTTTAAACCCACACCAACATCCTGTTCTTCATCAAAATGTCTTTCTGTGTTAAGAATCCATTGAAGATTCTTGCTTGGTTTGCAAAGAGGGTTTCAATGATGGCCCGAATTGCATCTTGCCACAATGGTTGCGAAATGATAGTTTTCCAAGTCCACAGTTCCCCTGCATTTACCAGTAGACCCTCGGCCTTCAACTATCAGCAAGAGCCCTCCTTTCTCTCCATGTATCTATTTAGTTTTGGTATGAACTCATAAGTTCCCTTTTTTTTTTCAATGGTTTATAACTCATTATTGTTTAATTCATTCATTATTGTTTACTTAATAATCATATAACTTAATTATTTTAATGTTCAAATTGTCCTAGATTTGGCTAACAGTAGCCTTGTGACAGGCCAGTGTATGTGTGTGTATATATCTATACAGATATATAGACATATGTAGATATACATATAGATATACATATACATAGCTATACATATATATAGCTATATATACGTATGTAGGGGTGTGTGTGCGTGTGTGTGTGTGTATGTGTGTGTGTGTGTGTGTGTGTGTGTGTGTATGTATATATATATATATATATATATATATATATATATATATATATATATAGCTTCCTTATTTTATGTTTCAGGTTCATCTTGTACTTACCCTGCCCCAGACCTGGAATCAGCCATTTCTCTTAATTATATTATAAAATTGAAATATTGTACATTAGATTTTCTTCTAATGAGGCACATGTATGCCTGTCTCACCCTTTGGTGTCAGAAAATTTTAGGCGTACATAAGAGCAAAACAAAGAAATTTCAGTGGAAAATTCTTCTAATGGCTTATTTCCCCCTTGGTTCCTTGGATATGAAGGTAGACTGCAATATGGGTTGAATTCTACTTATTGAAAATCAATGTATTATTATCCTAATCTGCTGAGAGCCGATGCTTGGCCCACTTCCTCAGATTTTATTGTGAGTTACAATGCTGGTGATCAACTAATCCAATGCATTGCTCAGATCTTCCAGTTCACTAAGACCAAATACGATTGCTCTTTAAAAAACGCAAACTTGTTGGAATCCATTCCTTCATCTACAAGTAAAATGATTTTGACTAATTTCACACAAAAATATTGCCATGTGTGGGCTCCATAAATCTGTCTTATTTTGTTACTTGCTGCTCTCTCCAGATGCTATGAGTTTAGCAGAAAATTGCCAAATCAAAAAATAAGCTGTCATGTGTGGTAATATCCTCTTTGTGGGCATTTTTAATTTTTGTCATTATATATCTTGTGTTTAGAAATATATTGTTTTAAAATACATTAAACACATCTGAGCCTATGCTCCACAAACAATTATTGCTACTTTTAAAAATGGAATTGAGAATTCAGGGGATGGGATGTTAGAACTTGAACTCTTTCTTAGGAGATTTTCTGTGACAAGTGTTAGCATCTCATCTAATTACATTTGTTAGATTACCACTCATCTTTAGGAACAAAATGTTAATGAAAACTCAAAACACTGAAATGACAAAGAATGGGTTTTTTTCCTGGCCTTTACATTCATGCTGAATGGAATTTCAATCCTTTGAAAGACAGGCCGTTAGGTTGTTGTGACAGGTTTTTGTGGGAAAGTTGGTCCCTAGGCACCTCCAATGTCGTCCAGACTATTGTTCATTTTATTAAATTTCAAAACTCAGAAGAGGTGAAATAGGGGGAGACTCTTTCGAGTAACAGGTTTTTGAAATATAATTCACATACCATAAAGTGCACTCTTTTAATGTGGATAATTCAATGGTTTTTAGCATAGTCACAACGCTGTGCATTGGTCACCACCATCTAATTGCAGGACACTTTCCTCACCCCAAAAAGAAGGCCCACAGCCATGAACAGTCACCCCCCATTCCTCCCTCCCCTCGGCCCCGGCCACCACAGATCTCCCTTCCTCTCTGCAGATCTGCCTATTCTGGACGTTTCATGTAAATGGAATTACACAACATGCAGTGCTTTGTGTCTGGCTCCTGTCATTAGCGCAATGTTTTTGAGGTTCCTTGGTGCAGCATACATCAGTGCGTCATCCCTTTTCATGGTCAAATAATATTCCAGTGTTTATATACATTATAAAACATTTTGTTTATCCATTCATCAGTTGACAGATATTTGGATTGTTTTCACATTTTGGCAATTATGAATAATGTGGCCGTGAATATCTGTGTACACATTTTCGTGCAGCTATGTCTTCCATCCTCTTGGGTATATACCCAGGAGCAGAAGTGCCAGATCGTCTGTGAACTCTGTGTTTAACTTTTTGAGGAACTGCCAAAGTGTTTACCAAAACAGCTATAGCATTTTAGATTCACAGAATCGAAGTATAAGCATCCAATTTCTCCACATATTCACGGATACTTTTTATTGTCTGTCTTTTTCTTTATAGCTATCCTAGTAAGTGTGAAATGGTATTGCATTGTGGTTCTGATTTGCATTTCCCTGATGACTAATGATGTTCAGGATCTTTTCATGTGTTTATTGACCTTTCCTACATCTTCTTTATTATCTACTCAAATCCTGTGCCTGTATTTAAGTTGGGTTGTCTTTTTTTTATTGAGTTGTTTGAAGAGTCCCTTATATATTTTTATGCAAAGAGTCCTTTATATATCAGATCAGTCCCTTATCTGATATATGAATTGCAAATATTTTCTCCCTATCTGTGGGCTTTTCCACTGCTGATATCCTTTGCAGAACAGAAGATTTTAATTCTGATGAAGTCAAATTTATTTTTCTTTTGTTCCTTGTGTTTTGGTGTCATGTCTAAGAAAGCATGACCTAATTCAAGGTCACAAAATTTACTCCTATGTTTTCTTCTAAGAGTTGTATAGTATTAGCTCTTGTATTTAGGTCTTGGTCCATTTGACTTAATTTTTGCATATGGTATGAGACAGGGATCCAACTTCACTCTTCTGCATGTGGATGTCCAGTGGTCCCAGCACCATCTGTTGAAGAGATTCTTTTACCATTTCATTGTCTTTGATGCCCTTGTGAGAAGGTAGACTCTTGACCCAACTTTTTCTCCCACAAAGATGAAGAAGACCTTTGAAATTTTCTTTAATCCACAGTAACAATGTTCTGGGTTTTAGAGGATAAAAATGGTAATTTTTTTTCCATTAACAAGACTGGATCCTTCTTTATTGAATACCTGCAATAGACCATCAATGTGCACAGGACCTCATCTCAACCACTGCTCTTCTCTGACCACTGAGCACCGTGAAAAAAAAAAAAAAAAGTTGTCCAGCCATAGAATGTGTGTTTCAAAGCTTAACTGAAGCTCCAGAAACACAAGAAATGCCTTCATTACTGAATCATTTGCCAGGATTTGGGAAAAGTGCAACGGTCACTGAAAAACTATAAGAGTTCAAATCTATGATCAAATGTTCAGATGAGCATGATATACTGAAAGGTTCTACCTTAACCAACACTTTAACTGAGAGAGGGTCAGGAAAGGTGGCAGGTAACTTCTTTCCAGAAATTTGGTTGCAGAAGATTTGTCAGAAAGATAAAGCTGAGTCTGAATAAATCATCTGATTTCCTTATATTTACATCCAAGTGCTTCATAACCTATTCCTCTTTTATCTCATGCTCAGCTCTGCACATTCACAGGCAGCTTCAGCTCTACTTCCTTCTTTGGACGAGAGCATCTATCCCAGCAGATCCCTTTGTAGTAGGCTGCTTCTAAAATAGCCACCGCGGTCCCGCCTCCTGGTTCAGTCTCTTGTGTAAATTCCGTCCCCACATTGTGGGTGGGCTGGTCCTAGTGACTTGACTCTACATAAAAAGTGATGGGATATGACTTCTGAAATTAAGTTAGAAAAGACCATGACTTCCATTTTGCTGGCATTCTCTGGCTCTTCCTCATTTGCTTTTTTTTTTTTTTTTTACATCTTTATTGGAGTATAATTGCTTTACAATGGTGTGTTAGTTTCTGCTTTATAACACAGTGAATACATATACCTATGTTCCCATATCTCTTCCCTCTCGCGTCTCCCTCCCTCCCACCCTCCCTATCCCACCCCTCCAGGTGCTCATTTTGATAACGCCAGTTAACACAGGCTAAGCCTTCTGGAAAGGCTAAGTGTTAAGGAACTGAGGCCATTAGCCCTACAACTTCCCAGGAGCCGAATTCTCCTGACAGCATTGTCTTGAGCTTGGAAGCGGATCCACCCTCATTAAGCCTTAAGATGCATGCAGCCCAGGCTGACACCTTGGTTGAAGCCTTGTGAGAATCCATGAGCTTGAGGACCCAGCAAAGCCATGCCCAGATTCCACATAAACTGTGTGATAATATATGTATGTTCTTGTTTTAAGTAACTACATTTTGGGGTGATTTGTTACACAGCAAAAGATAGTTAACACATAGCATAACTTGGTTTCCTATGGTTTTGTATTTTGTGCTATACTTTCTTAACAAACTGAAAGTAAAGTCAAAGAAATGTTTCCTAAATCCTGGGTTTTCAAATCCATTCTTGCAGCTATATCTTTCCATTCTCTCATCCCTATTCAATTCCTGGACCAAACTAGCCCTACTCACTACCTCATGGTCTCATTTTCACTGCATAATCTAGGAGCTCATTGTCTTACCACTAAATTGCAACCGTTTATTCACAAACTCCTTTAACTTCTTAGTGTTAACTCAAACCAGGCTTTTTCAAAAACCACATCAAAGCTCTCTACCATGGAGGAAACTTCTGGTCACCTCCCCCAGCGCACTCCCGCGTCCTGCTCTGTTCCTGCCGTTTACTAGTAATGGGAAGTTAGGCAAGTTAGAGAACCCCTCAAAGCCTCAGTCTCTTCGTTTCTTAAGTAGGAATAATACCTACTTCATAGGATGGTTGGAGAACTGGTGGAACGATGCGGGCGAAAGTGCCTGACAGTGCCTACCCCTCACCACAGAGTCAACTGATACTGGTTTTCATTTCCCGATACCCAGTCCTCATTCTTCTATGCAATAGTTTCTTACTTAATATTTCTACGGTCCTGTTTGGGAACCACGTCCTGGTGATACAAAGATGAATGAGTCTTCGAGGCACTCACAAATCTGCCAGAGGAGATAGTATTTATCACACACTGATTCTCATTGTTATTTGGCCCATGATAAATGCACATACTCTGGGAACACAGAAAAGGGTACTTCATTATCCTGACACTTCATCTTCGGTAATTACATCTGCCTCTTCCTTTCCTTTGTGCTAGAGTCTACAGAATCCTAAGACACCCTCTACCCCTCACCCTCCAACTTCCAGTCAGAGTTTTTCTTTCCACTCGTCTCTGTCCATCACTCCCTAATTCAGTAGGCTACCATATTCACGCTACTTTTAGTA
This sequence comes from Leucopleurus acutus, assembly GCF_964270905.1. Lineage (NCBI taxonomy): Eukaryota > Metazoa > Chordata > Mammalia > Artiodactyla > Delphinidae > Leucopleurus > Leucopleurus acutus. The sequence goes on along the minus strand of NC_139161.1, from coordinate 2,542,003 downwards.
CCTTTCTCTCACAATACCTAAACACTTTTCGAATTTAATGACAAGCCCACGTTTGTTACCCATTAATATGGCTTATCTTCAGTCCTTTCCCTTAGACCTCATCTTCACTCAGAAGGACCTCTTCTCCTTCACTTGCTCTTTCTTCCCTCAGACACTTTTCTTTCCCTGGCGCTTGGCTAACTCCCACTCAAGCTGCTGCCTGCCCTCCACCCTATGACTCTAGCTGGTGGCCAAACCCATCGCTGTTTTCCTACAGACACGTGGTGGCGCCACTCACTGTTCCCAGACACAACACACATCCTCCTGCTTCTGACTGTGTGCTCATTTCTTTGCTCCATGAGGGATACCCTCTCCTCTCAGCCAGCGTCAAGCCAATAGACTCTTAACCCCCCTGCAAGGTCCATTACCAAGGCCAGTAACATTTTTCTTGTTCGAAGTGTGTGTGCTCTTTCCTTCCCTTTAATTTCCAAGAAGGTTATACCTCTCTTGCCACACTTAAACTACACTCCTGGGTCTCATGTGGTAATGTTTGCGGTCTAAGGTCCACCTCCTAACACTTGAAAGTCAAAATGGTGTCTGTGGCAGAATGAGAATGCCTGCCATAGATCTGCAGCTACAGGGAAGATAACTGAACTAGGGCCCCGTTTGCTGAGCTCGGAAATCCAGTGTCACGTGTCTGCCAAGGCTCTCTACCTCCCACAGGCTGCTGCTACTGACCAGTAGCTGAATGTGACGTATACTCAGGCAAAGCCCTTCTTTGGAGACAGGGGGTCCTCCGATGGCCAGCTCTGGCTTGAGGACACCCCCGCAGTGTCACTGAACTTCCACCGGACTGCAGGGCATCGCTCTCCATTCGGGGTCAGACTGGCTTCATGGGCTAAAGGTTCTCTCAGTTCCCCCCATGCCCCTCCCTATTTCCCCTTCTATGGCAGATCCCCAGATGTTCTCAGATGTTTCCCTGCATGTTTAATCCCGTCTTGGCATCTGCTTCCCAGACGACCTGGAATAACAAAAATGGTGCCAGGGCCGATCCACAGAAACAGGCGATGAGGTGAGGATTTGCAGCGGCCAACCCGCCACCCAGCAGAAGAAGAGGACAGCCAGCCTCCTGGTTGGTAGGAGGGGCATGCGTAGTCCCTGGCACAAGGCAGCCCATCATTGTTTTAAGAAGAGCTAGCATTTTCCACTACGGTTGTCCCTCTCCCGTAAAACAGCAGGTGTCTGTGGTAGACAAAATAACGACCCTCCAAAGACATCTCTATCCTAATCCTTGGAACCTGTGAATACACTACTTTACATGGCAGGAGGGACTTTTTTAACGTGATTAAACTTGAATCTTGAGATGCAGCGATGATCCTGGATTATCTGGGTGGGCTCAGTGTAATCACAAGGGTCCTTAGAAGAGGGGGGCAGGGTTAGTGTCAGTGAAGGAGGTGTGACAATGACAGCAGAAGTCAGGGAAAGAACAAGAGAAAGAGAGAAAATGAGAGACAGACAGAGACAGAGAAGCATCTGAAGATGCTGCAGGCCTTGAAGATGGAGGAAAGGGCCACCAGACAAGGATGCAACTGGCCTCTAAATGCTGTACAGGCAAGGAAACGACTTCTCTTCCACTGACATCTTGATTTTAGGATTTCTGACCTTTATAACTGTAACATAATAAACTTGTATTGTTTTCTGTCACTAAGTTGGTAGCAATTCGTTACAGCAGAGTCATAGGAAACTAATATATTACCCCCATCACCACCCCCCATGAACTGCCCAAGAGTTAAAGAAGAAGAGTTACAACTCAACAGAACCTGCTGGGTCTGGTAAGGATGCAGAGAAGCTGTGTACCTAAAGAACTGCGTCCCTAAGAACTGGCGGGGGCCGGGGGTTCTCCTGCGACGAAATGTTGAGGGCACTTGATCGAGGGGGCTGGAGTCAAGCTGGATAAGCAAGACTTTGTTGAATTAGGAGTATTTTACTTAATTCCATTCAACATTCTAGCAAAGAATCCACGGAACTGGAAAAACGTGTCACTGGTATGGCTCTTAGAAGCCTGGGAAGAAAGACAATGGGCAGCTCTCAGCAATGTAGAAATACCTGAGTTGCCTGGGCAGGGGGTAGAGGAATAAAGAAAGAAGCTCAGCTTCTCTCAGCCCCTCAGGGCGTGGCCATGCTGGAACGGAGAAATAATGTGGGCCCAGAAGACCCATTCAGAGGAGCAAGTTCCGTGGGAGACCCAGAGAACAGGCACCTTTCACCGAGGCCAAGAGGAATGCACTGGGGACAAGGGACCAGTGTCACTAAGTAGTTCAGAGCTGGCTGCCTCTGCAGGCCATGAGTGACTGGAGGACAGGTGGTTGTAGAGTCAGGCTCCACAGCATCTATGGGGACAACGGGGCACGTAGCTAACCATGTGGCACATGCCATGGCAAGACGGACAGTCTGATCCACAGCTTCAAGAATGGGGCTTCAAGAAAGGTGACTTTGATCTATAAATAAGACACGTAATGAGAAAAACTCCCAATTTACCAGTTCTTAAGTAATTCATTGCTCTAGTTCACTTCATCAAAGTCTCCTTCAAACATTCTAGAGCCATCATGGGGTTCAGAAATGTTTGTGAAACAAAATTCTAGAACCACAAATAAAACTTTAAATGGTCTCTTTAAATAGAAAATAACAGGGACTCCCCTGGTGGCACAGTGGTTAAGAATCCACCTGCCAATGCAAGGGACACGGGTTCGATCCCTGGTCTGGGAAGATCCCACTTGCCGCCCAGCAACTAAGCCCGTGCGCCACAACTACTGAGCCTGCGCTCTAGAGCCCACGAGCCACAACTACTGAAGCCTGCATGCCTAGAGCCCATGCTCCACAACAAGAGAAACCACCGCAATGAGAAGCCCGCGCACCGCAACGAAGAGTAGCCCCCGCTCGCCACAACTTGAGAAAGCCCGTGCACAGCAATGAAGACCCAACACAGCCAAAAATAAATAAATAAAAAATAAATTAATTTTTTTAAAAAAGAAGATAATGTATCTGTGAAAACAAACTTATGGTTACCAAAGGGAAAAGGTCGGGGTGGGGGAGGGTATAAATGAGGAGTTTGGGATTAACATATACACACTACTATACATAAAATAAATAACCAACAAGGACCTACGGTATAGCACAGGGAACTCTACTCAATATTCTGTAATCTCCTATACGGATATATGTATCGAATGGATATATGTATAACCAAAACACTTAGCTGTACACCTGAAACTAACACAACATTGTAAATTAGCTATACTCCAATATAAAATAAAAAATTAAATTAAAAAGAAGAAAATAATGTATCTGAAAAGATTTCATGTAACCTTGTACTTTCATTAGCCTTTTCTTTGCTAGGCATTATGTGTTTAAGTAACAAACAACAGAGCATATTTTAACTAATCTTTGGCAGTCAAATACGATGCTTTGTAGCCAGATGGTAACCAATGTGTACAAATTCTTGGCAGTTCCATGCTATGTAATCACCACACTTCGGCTTGACATTTCATATCTCATCAAAGAGGATGCCCACCTACAACAGACACCTCATCACAAGAGGCTGGTAAGACAGACCCTGCATCTTGTCCAGGGGCACCAGGGTGGAACAGAGAAAGGATGGGTTTCCCAGTCCCACAACAGGAGATCTTAATGTCAATTCTGGCGCTTCTTAGTTTTCTCACAGTCAACATATATGTATCATCTCTCATCTACACGTAAGGAAGAAACGCAGGTTTCTTGTGAGCAACTTATGAGATAATGTCAACCAAAAACTGGTCCAACAAATGCTAGCTCTGCTCCGACCTCCGCCCTCTCTCCTTGAGGTTTCTTCCGTGTCCACCCCCACCCCCATGCCCATCAGCGTTCCAGGCTCGCTGTGAGGGGCCACGAGGAAGTGGGCCGGCAGAGACACAGAAGAAGCCAAGCCACCCCCACCTCCCCAGTCCTTCAAAGTCATTTCCATCCACTTTGGTTGGAAAAGCCTGCAGAAAACAAAAACAGCAAGCAAACAACGACAACAAAAAACCCGACCTCCCTGCTCTATTGCCGAAAGTTTTACTTTTAAAGTGAGAGAGGGACATACCCTGGTACCCCTGAAGAGAGCCGAAGGTCGCCTTGGAGATCACCTACGAGACTCCTAAGTGCTCCTCTCTGAAGCCGACTGCAAACAATTCAGAGGGCACGTCCATACGGCTTCGTTCCTGCTCTGCCAGCTGCACTTCTAACATCCAACCACGAGCATCTGCTTCGGTGCTTCTCACTTCGATCTCTAATGTTGCTTTCTGACCATCTATACCACGCCCTCTCACAACAGTCAGTAATAAGAAAAAAAGTCCATTTACAATAATTTCTGTCTGCGTGTCAATGCGCTAACAAGCAACCTCAGGATCAAGCAGAAGCAGCAGAATGGACCTCCAGTCAGAAGGATGCCCCTAAAAATGTCCTCACCCACATGAACCTGGGGCAAGCTCGCTCAGATAACCCTCCATCCAGAGAACTCTCTGGAAGTTCTGCAGCGGGTCTCCCTCGGCAACACCTGCCTCGGATTGTTAAAAACAACAATGCATGAGTGGGAAACAGAGTGAATGGGGGAGGTGACGGGTGGCGCAAGGCATTGTCTTGGTCAAGGAATAGTCTGTAAGGGTCTATAATTATTTTCCCCCCTCGTCACGAGCACTTTCCTCACATGAATTTTTTGGTAAAATACAGGAAAACAATCTATTAGCCAGCTTGTGGCTACTGAGTAATGCTATTATGGTTCTAGGCAGAAAAATCACGTTGCTACAAGTCAGTGTTTCTCCACAGGTAGCACCCCCTGCTCAGATGCCTCTACGTATCTGGCAAAGTCTGGAGCCATATTTTTGCAGGGAGGGGGTGGTCTACTGGCATCTAGCGGCAAAGGCCAGCGATGCTACCAAACACCCTACATTGCACAGGAAAACCTCCACAAAGAAGAATGACCCAGCCCCAAAATGTCAATACTACTGACACTGAAAACCTCTGCTCATTCCATACTTTGGCTATAAATTCACTTACGCTGAAAAGTGAAAAAAAAGGCTATCATATGATATCAAAAGAGGAGATCCAAAAGGAAACTCACAGAGACATGTCCTTTGTCACAGAACAAAACTTATGAGATTGGAATGGGGAGAAAAAAGAACGCTTGAAACACAATAAGAGAACTTGCTTTAATATCAGGTGCATTTTAAATGAGCTGTTAAAGCTATTTCAATTGGTACAGACACTATGGAGCACGGTATGGAGGTTCCTTAAAAAACCGAGCTACCATATGATCCAGCAATCCCACTCCTGGGCATACAGCCTGAGAAAACCATAATTCAAAAAGATACACGTACCGCCAATGTTCATTGCAGCTCTATTTACAATAGCCACGACATGGAAGCAACCTAAATGTCCATCGACAGATGAATGGATAAAGAAGATGTGGTATATTTATACAATGGAATACTACTCAGCCATAAAAAAGAATGAAATAATGCCATTTGCAGCAACATGCATGCAAATAGAGATTATCATACTAAGTGAAGTAAGTCAGACAGAGAAAGACAAATATCATATGATATTGCTTATATGTGGAAGCTAAAAAAAAAGATACAAATGAACTTATTTACAAAACAGAAATAGACCCACAGACATAGAAAACAAACGTATGGTTACCAAAGGGGGAAAGGGTGGGGGAGGGACAAATAAGGAGGTTGAGATGAACATATACACACTAATATATATAAAATAGATAACCAACAAGGAGCTACTGTATAACACAGGGAAATGTACTCAATATTTTGTAATAACCTATAAGGGAAAATAATCTGAAAAATTATATATATATATATATATATATATATATATATATATATAACTTTGATGTATACCCAAAACTAACATGACATTGTAAATCAACTATACTTTAATTTTTAAAAATTAAATTACATAAATAAAAATAAATGCATGAAAGATACTGGGATTTCAGGGGGGAACAAAGGTAGCATAACAGTGCCCTGAACTTGCCAAGTGTGCCATTGTGACTATGACCTCATGGGCTTATGACATTACTCTAGGACCCAGAAATAGGTTTATTTAATCCCTAACTTCCTTTGAGCCCTGGCAACAGACAAGATCTATGGGCCAAATCCTGTCCACAGAAAGCCAATGAGTGCTGCACACAGTTGCTCCAGAACAACTGGGCTTTGTGGCTTCTTGTGTGGCATTTGGCTAGCTTAACTAGAGTAAAGATGGAGGCACAGCTAGATTCTAAGGCAGATGGCTGACAGGCAGTGTGCTATAGCATCTCCTTCCAAACATGTAGTTATCTACTTACAGGTACAGAGCTTGAAGGAATATATCATTATTACCCAAACCCCATAGCTTCTAATACAGTTCTGCATACAGCTGGTGCTCAATACCATTGGTTTACCATTTGATAAACGGTCTCACATTCAGTCCAAGGTGACAGAGATCCTCGTATCTTTGGAACATGGAAGCAGATACAGAAAAGGTACTTAGCTAAGGCACACTTGCTATATGCCAAGCTCTGCGCTACGTGCCAGAAATACAGTGATCAACAAGATGAATGAGTTAGCTGCCCACCATTTGTGAGCTTATTTTCTTTTCTGTGAGTTTACTGTGGCCTTTTCTAACGAGATAAGGCTAAAATCCATTTCCATGGCAGGAGGAAAGTTGAAATGCTCAACTCCTTTCTTCTTCCGTGAAGTCCTCCATCACTACCATACCTACGAGGTTGGCACAAGAATGTGTGCACCGGTGAGGTGAGGGAGTGGGAATGATGTCAGAAGGGTAAAGGGGAATGGTGTACATTTTTAGGAAAAGGAACTCTGTTCAATGCGCTCCTTTTATGGAGGGAGCGCGAGGATGAGAGGAGGCCGTGAGCGGGGGCAGAAATATTAACCTGAGCCAAAGCTACTCGTGTTGGAACAGAGATTCCAGCCTCTCTGAGGCCAATAAAATAAATAAATAAAGTTTATGACCCCTCTGCCAGCCACTAAGCCTGTCTCCACTTGGGGATTAATTAGGATCAGCATTTTACCAGTGCATCTGTGCCACAAAAAAAGGAAGGAAGGAAGGGAGGGAGGGAGGGAGGAAGGGTGGGAGGGAGGGAGGGAGGGAGGGAGGGAGGGAGGGAGGAAGCGAGGAAGGAAGGAAGCAAGGAAGGAAGGAAGGAAGGAAGATCAACAGCGTGCTCTGCTCTTCCTTGTGCAATAAACCCCTCACGATTACAGATGCATGTATACTACGGCCAGTACCTTCCAGTACAGCTGGAAATATTAACACAGAGCATATTCTTGATGAATTTTTCAATTTAATGCAACTACACTACTGTTAATAAATGGAACTTATTCAATGTGATTTGATACTTATCTATGAAACACTTTCCATAAGCATTCGCAAGGCAGAATACTTTATCAGATTTGGAAGATTAACATCTCCTGTGCCTAAAGCTACACGGCTCTGCAGAAGGTGGTGTGGCCAGCCCATGTGACTAGAAAGTGATAAAAATGCTGCTTTTGGTAAATCTGCCTCCTTGGCGCAGTGCATTTCTTGTTCTTGTCCGCTCTGCAGAACTTCGAAGGCTCGATCGACATTCCTGTGTTCTCAGCTATGACTTTGGTCTTTCCACCAAAGCAGTTTTATTTCCTGACAGGCATTATAGGCATTATAGCTTATGAAAGCCAGTGCTATTGGGAAGATATTCCAAATGCACAGGTTATGCGGCTCGTGGAAAATAGGCATTAACGGAAAAGGGACTGAAACCAAGTTGTCTTCTGATTGCTGTTTCAGAACTTCTGGTTTTCCTGTGGAGCTCCTGGTCAGTGTTGGTGGCAAAACCAAAAAGACCAAACAGAATATATCACAATTGCAGATGACCAGGAGGAGTCCATCTAGAAAACAGGTAAATGCAATTGTGCTTTCTGTGTCTTCTTTTTTAAGTCAGAAGGAATGGGTCATGTTCAAGAGTGAGTAATGTTGCAGACTGGGAGAGCAATGCAGTGGAAAGTCTCTATTTCTCTTTTGTTCCAAGTCGGGCTCCGTGCACCTCATAACAGACTGCCTAGAAGGGTTTCACAGTTGTGCCCCTTGGACACAGGGCATGTTTTCACACGTAGAAGTGTGTCTTGTGCACTCCGTGGCAGCCAGCGCCACCTAGCTTCAGCATTTCCTCAACTCGACAAATTTCCCAATTGTTCTATGAGTCTTCCAGGAGCGCTGATGTAAGTCTCCCAGATTTTGAATGATGGAAGTCGGGAAGGAAGTTTTGGAACAACCAAATTGCTCTGAACAGTTGTCAGGTGGAAAAACATGTCTCTAAGTCTGTGGAACTTTAAGCAGGATTTACACGGCTTCTCAATGCATTGACTGCTCAGAGCCTGCCTGTCTTTCATTTGGCAAATCTTCGTGTGCCAAGTAGTTGGGGAATACGCACAGAGACCTGGCTTCTGAATTCTAGCTACTGTGTCCTGAATCAGGGAATGTCTCTAAGAAGAAAGTCTTTGCTAGGCTCATACCCAGGAAATGCTTCCTTAGATCTACTGAACAACTGATTAAACGTCAGAAAAGTCAGGAAGTCTAGGGGAAATGGCACAAGGTAATCTGCCCTATCTCGGCATGTACTTAACCTTTCTGATGTCAACTCCACGTGGAGGTTATGATTCTCACCTTATGATTCTCATAAGATAACGAAAATCTCATCCAGCTAACAAAGAACTTCTGCCTTCGTGACAGCAAACTAGCATAACAGGAGAAACAGAGGGACACAGAATTCGGGACCAGGCTGGTCTGCATTGTTGAGACCAGTTGTTTGGGATCGTGTTTCCCATATGCCTTAGAGTCAGTGGGTGTTTTGCATATGTAAATGAAATGAACACAGAGAGAAACAAAGCAAGCAGGCACAGCCTACTCGGATTCTCTGAAAGGCAATTCTTTTCGTTTTGTTTTGGAGGCCAGGATAACATGATTACTAGCCCTTAGCTCAGTGAGGGGATTCTCCAGGTGGCATTGCTGATGATGAAGAGGATGAAAATTACGAAGATGATTACGGTGATGATGATGATGAAGAAACTGGAAAGTGTTCAATACTCCCTGTAAGACTTTAATAAAACAGACTCCCTGCCGCCTCTACGGATGTAGACTTTTTAAAGGAAACACCTAGAATTACTACAGTTCCCAGGGTAGCAAGTGAAGAAGACTGAAAGAGCTTCTCCAAGTCCAAAGAGGAAGCAGCTTAAACCCACCCAAATTCTTGCATGTAACCTTGGTAGGTAAAACTCTCATTCTACAGACTGGGAGAGTATCCCTCGCTCCATAAGCTTTGATTAAGGATAGAAACTTGAGCTGCAAAGAAAAGAAAACTGGGGTCTAGCAACAAGTCCAAGTTCCAGGCAGTCATTCCTTACTGACAAAACAAGCAAGAATAAAAGTCCAACGTAAACCCCATCGAATTTCCATTCACGTTTCTCTGAATTGAGTTTGTAGTCTTTGGAACCCACAAAATAACCCACACAAAGATCCCAGATGTTGGTGTATTTTTTGGTTTTCCTCTTATGAGGAAGGGCAGTGGGTTTCACACCAGCACTTGCCGACAGTAAAATGTAATGAAAAACATGTATTTGTAATAATGTAGACCACCTTCTAACTGCCTTTAATATAAGCACGTTGTATTTTCTAAAGATTTCCAATTGGCATAGGTGGTCTACAGGAGCAATTATGCGATGATACAGTCCTGCCTAGGAGATGCTGCCAAGCTTCTTTAACCGATGTCACATTCTGAATTAAACACTGTAGAATTTTAAACTTTTTGAAGTTTATAAATGATGACACAAGAAGGCTTTTATTTTTTAATTTATCCTTAACTATAAACAATTAGCAAAGGGAGATTTGGGTTTACTATTTGTAGTGAGCTGAATGATGACCCCTCTCCCAAAATATGTGTTCATCCAGGACCCGTGAAGGTGACCACATTTGGAAAAGGGGTCTTTGCAGATGTAATTAAGCTAAGAATCCTGAGATGAGATCACCCTGGGTTACGGTGGGCCCTAAATCCAGTGACAACGTCTCTGTAAGAAAAGAGAAGTCATAGACACAGAGAATAAGACTGTGTGGAGACAGTTATGTGGCCACAAGCCAAGGACACCTGCAGCCACCAGAAGCTGGACAAGGCAGGAGGGATTCTCCCTGAGAGATTTCAGAGAGTGTGTGGCCCTGACCGCACCTTCATTTCAGATTTCTAGCCTCCAGAACTGTGAAAGAATAAATTTCTTTTGTTTTAAGCCCCTACGTTTCTGGTCATTTGTTACAGCAGCCCTAGCAAACTAATACACTATGTAATAGCACAATGAAAGAATCGGATAAGAGGAATAAATGTCTAAAAAACAAGTCCTTCTCCACCGATCATGGCAGGAAACCCTTCCCCTGGCTATCGTTCAGCCTCACCAGCATGGAAACCGCAGTGAGAAAGTTTGGAGTTTTTCGAGGATTCAAGGTTTAGAAGTATAAGACTCAAAAAGAAACTACACCAAGTACTATTCACTCACATTCCCTGAGCACGTCCTGTTCTGTTACACTTCCACGCCTTAGCAACTGCCTAGAATATCCTTTTCTACCTCAGAAACCCGACTAACCCTCCAGATGCAGGACAAATATTGCCACCTCTTCCATAAAGCCACCTTCTCCACTGCCCTCACCATAGACACACACACACGCACACACACACACACACACACACACACACACACACACAGTTACTCACTCTTCATCTGGGTTCTATAGCATTTTTTACTTGCCTCTATCACAGCATTGATTACAAAGCAAGCACTGTGGGTTTGGGTCTATAGAGCTATCTCCCCCCACAGACTCTGAGGCTTATAAGCACAGTGAGATGACCTATTTATTTCCAACCTCTCTACATATGGTCTCCAATCCTGCAGTGCTCTAGTCTGGACTTCCTTGCAGCTTGGTGGCTGGGTTCCACGTTCTAGGAAGCAGAAGCTGCTAAGGTCTACACTTTGAAGTCCCAGGATACTACTTCTACTTCATTCTTTGCTCCAAGCAAGTCGTAACACCATTCCCAGTTCACGTAGGGAAGTAGATCCCACGTCTTGATCTAAGGAGTACAGGCACACACGGAGATGGGAGGGCTGGTTGGTGAGCATATCTGGAGACTACCTACTCCAGCTGAGTTCTAATCCTGTTCTGTCTCTTACTATTACGACCTTGGCCCTAAATATATAACCCCTATGACTCAACATCCTCTTCTATAAAACTGGAATAACACTGTCTACTCAATAAGACTGTTTAAAAGACTGAAGGACTTGTTGCTATTTACTTAGTGCAGCTCTTGCACGTAGCAACCTTGTAACAAATGATAACTACTTTTCCTCTTCTGATAAAGGGGGAAAATAAGAAGTCATTAGGTGGCTAAAGGGAGAAAATGCAGAGGGAAACCTCCCTGGTAGAAAAAAGAAAGGCAAAAGGATGATAGATAAAGACAACCCTTATCAACTTCAATCAAGTTTGCCTCGGGCTAATCTTATTCCTATTAGGTAACTATAGTTGAAATAACCAAAACTCTGAGAAGAAGTATTTGGGGTGTTGAGCAGTGAAGTACACTCACAACTAAGAAACCTCATAGTTAAGCTTCAGGACATATACTGTAGCTTTGCAGGATTTATGAAAATCTGTAGCTTTTAAAAATAATTTTTATTTCTGACAATTAAAGCAATATATGCCATTGAGAACATTTCAGGTAACTGAGTGAAGCAGCAGGAAGAAAGTGACCATCCGTAACGCTACCACAAAAGGTAACTGCCAGAAATAACTGAACTTACTTTCTTGTAGCTATTTTGTTATCACAATATGCACACGGGACTGGTTTTATGAGTGTGTAACTTCTGCAGTCACACAGGGTCCCACACTCAGAGGGACCCCAGTTTTGGTTTAATTTTATGTTGTCACCATCTTGAAATTCTTAATAAGTTTTATAGAAGGGGTTTCAATTTTTCATTTTGCTTGGAACCCTGCAATTATAGACAGTCCTGTGTACAGGTTGGTATGTTTGTAGATGTAGATGTGTGTGTGTGTGTGTGTGTGTGTGTGTGTGTGTGTGTGCGCGTGCGCGCAAACGTAAGGATGTAGATACGTATACATGCATTAATGCTTCAAGGATATTTAGAATTACATTTTTATCAGATTTGAGTGTAACATATTATGTTTCCATATTATTAAACGTATTAGGTAAACATTATCTTAATGTTTACGTATATTTCATCCATGGACCTGTCATATTTTAATTAACTATTCCATGCCTATTAAGCTTTCAGGTAATTTACATTTCTGTTTATGTAAATTATTTTCCAGCATATATCTTTGTGCATAAATTTTTCTCTTCATCTTTTATTTATTCCTGTAAGATAGATCTCTGGAAATGGAGTTATTGGATCAAAGAGTATAAATATTTTTAGGTTTTGAAATACACTTTCAAATTGATTTTTTTCTCAGCAAAAATTTTCACAGTAGCAGTCCAAACAGCAGTCAACAAGAGTGCCTTGGGTATGTTTTATAGAAGACCGTGAACAAAGAGAATTCATCTATAGAGGGAAGATGCACAGTGCTTGAGAGCATGGGGTTTGAATTCAGTGTTCATATTATTCCTACCATTTACTAGTTATATTGTTTCGCACAACCTCTACATGCCTCAGTTTCCTTATCAAAAAACATTAAGGACAGTAATATCCACCCCACAGAGGTGCTGTGAAGATGAACTTTCATCACTCAACCAGTGTGAATCCAGCACCAACTCTGTGCTAGGAATTCTATTAGGCCCATGGGATGCAGCAGTGAACAGAGCAGACAAGTCTCTGGAGTTTACAGTTGGACAAGGAAGTTAGCCACTAAGCAGGAAATGTAAAAAATAAATAAATAAATAAGTGTAATGAGTGTTAGGAAAGAAGCAGCAGCAAAGCTTCTTGAAAGCATGTAACTGTTTGCAGAGAAGAGGTCTCTCTGAGGACCAGTGTTACTCTGAGACCTGAAAAGTGAGGGGGAAGGTGATCCCAGAGAAAGTTGAGTGAGTGAGAAGCAATGTTCAAGATAAAGGAAATATCCATGGGGGCAAAAGCCCAGAAATATTTGTCAAGTTCAAATAAAATGAAAGTCCCATAGAGCTAGGGTGACCAGAAGTCCCCAGTTACCTAAGACAGTCCCTGTTCATATCAACTGCTTTGAGGTAATCATTAATATGATCCCTACTTCATCTCAAAAATGTCCAGGCTTAGAAGGTAAGTAATACCATCATGCTGTAGCAAAAAAAAAAAAAAAAAAAAAAAAGCAAAGAACAAGAGGGAGAGTAGTAAGAAATGAGGTTAAGACTTTGCAGGATCTTACATATCCTGTCTCTCTTATCTTATCCTGTCTAGTTATGTCTATCTTAAGGACTTAAGAGTCATTAAAGGATTTTCATCAGGACAGTTACATAATCTGATTTGCCTTTCACCATAGAGACAGCTGCAACAGAAGGAGAGATTTTGCTGAGTGAAGATTAGCACTCACGAAGAATTTAGAGAAGTCGGCAGAGTGTCTAAAACTGACAAGACTTACTACCCAGATCTGCTGAGAAATTTTTAGAAATCAACAATGAAAAAAATAGGGAATTAAATAGGTGAAAGTTTTGCACAGGCACTTACTGGAATTAGAAAATCCAAACAGGTAAGAAGTAGATGGAGAGGTGCTTGCCCTCAAAAGTCAGCCATCACTTCACAGGCGAATTCTATCAAACATTTAGAGAAGAGCTAACATCTATCCTTCTCAAACTCTTCCAAAATATAGCAGAGGGAGGAACACTCCCAAATTCCTTCTACGAGGCCACCATCACCTTGATACCAAAACCAGACAAGGATGTCACAAAGAAAGAAAACTACAGGCCAATATCACTGATGAACATAGATGCAAAAATCCTCAACAAAATACTAGCAAACAGAATCCAACAGCACATTAAAAGGATAATACACCATGATCAAGTGGGGTTTATTCCAGGAATGCAAGGATTCTTCAATATACGCAAATCTATCAATGTGATAAACCATATTAACAAATTGAAGGAGAAAAACCATATGATCATCTCAATAGATGCAGAGAAAGCTTTTGACAAAATTCAACACCCATTTATGATAAAAACCCTGCAGAAAGTAGGCATAGAGGGAACTTTCCTCAACATAATAAAGGCCATATATGACAAGCCCACAGCAAACATCATCCTCAATGGTGAAAAACTGAAAGCATTTCCACTAAGATCAGGAACAAGACAAGGTTGCCCACTCTCACCACTCTTATTCAACATAGTTTTGGAAGTTTTAGCCACAGCAATCAGAGAAGAAAAGGAAATAAAAGGAATCCAAATCGGAAAAGAAGAAGTAAAGCTGTCACTGTTTGCAGATGACATGATCCTATACATAGAGAATCCTAAAGATGCTACCAGAAAACTACTAGAGCTAATCTATGAATTTGGTAAAGTGGCAGGATACAAAATTAATGCACAGAAATCTCTGGCATTCCTATATACTAATGATGAAAAATCTGAAAGTGAAATCAAGAAAACACTCGCATTTACCATTGCAACAAAAAGAATAAAATATCTAGGAATAAACCTACCTAAGGAGACAAAAGACCTGTATGCAGAAAATTATAAGATACTGATGAAAGAAATTAAAGATGATACAAATAGATGGAGAGATATACCATGTTCTTGGATTGGAAGAATCAACATTGTGAAAATGACTCTACTACCCAAAGCAATCTATAGATTCAATGCAATCCCTATCAAACTACCACTGGCATTTTTCACAGAACTAGAACAAAAAATTTCGCAATCTGTATGGAAACACAAAAGACCCCGAATAGCCAAAGCAATCTTGAGAACGAAAAAAGGAGCTGGAGGAATCAGGCTCCCTGACTTCAGACTATACTACAAAGCTACAGTAATCAAGTCAGTATGGTACTGGCACAAAAACAGAAAGATACATCAATGGAACAGGATAGAAAGCCCAGAGATAAACCCACACACATAAAGACACCTTATCTTTGATAAAGGTGGCAGGAATGTACAGTGGAGAAAGGACAGCCTCTTCAATAAGTGGTGCTGGGAAAACTGGACAGGTACATGTAAAAGTATGAGATTAGATCACTCCCTAACACCATACACAAAAATAAGCTCAAAATGAATTAAAGACCTAAATGTAAGGCCAGAAACTATCAAACTCTTAGAGGAAAACATAGGCAGAACACTCTGACATAAATCACAGCAAGATCCTTTCTGACCCACCTCCTAGAGTAATGGAAATAAAAACAAAAATAAACAAATGGGACCTAATGAAACTTAAAAGCTTTTGCACAGCAAAGGAAACCATAAACAAGACCAAAAGACAACCCTCAGAATGGGAGAAAATATTTGCAAATGAAGCAACCGACAAAGGATTAATCTCCAAAATTTACAAGCAGCTCATACAGCTCAATAACAAAAAAACAAACAATCCAATCCAAAAATGGGCAGAAGACCTAAATAGACATTTCTCCAAAGAAGATATACAGACTGCCAACAAACACATGAAAGAATGCTCAACATCATTAATCATTAGAGAAATGCAAATCAAAACTACAATGAGATATCATCTCACACCAGTCAGAATGGCCATCATCAAAAAATCTAGAAACAATAAATGCTGGAGAGGGTGTGGAGAAAAAGGAACACTCTTGCACTGCTGGTGGGAATGTGAATTGGTTCAGCCACTATGGAGAACAGTATGGAGGTTCCTTAAAAAACTACAAATAGAACTACCATATGACCCAGCAATCCCACTACTGGGCATATACCCTGAGAAAACCAAAATTCAAAAAGAGTCATGTACCAAAATGTTTATTGCAGCTCTATTTACAATAGCCTGGAGTTGGAAACAACCTAAGTACCCATCATCGGATGAATGGATAAAGAAGATGTGGCACATATATACAATGGAATATTACTCAGCCATAAAAAGAAACGAAATTGAACTATTTGTAATGAGGTGGATAGACCTAGAGTCTGTCATACAGAGTGAAGTAAGTCAGAAAGAAAAAGACAAATACCGTATGCTAACACATATATATGGAATTTAAGAAAAAAAAATGTCATGAAGAACCTAGGGGTAAGGCAGGAATAAAGACGCAGACCTCCTAGAGAACGGACTTGAGGTTATGGGGAGGGGGAAGGGTGAACTGTGACAGGGCGAGAGAGTCATGGACATATACACACTAACAAACGTAGTAAGGTAGATAGCTAGTGGGAAGCAGCCGCATGGCACAGGGATATTGGCTCGGTGCTTTGTGACAGCCTGGAGGGGTGGGATAGGGAGGGTGGGAGGGAGGGAGACGCAAGAGGGAAGACATATGGGAACATATGTATATGTATAACTGATTCACTTTGTTATAAAGCAGAAACTAACACACCGTTGTAAAGCAATTATACCCCAATAAAGATGTTAAAAAGAAAAAAAAAAGTCAGCCATCAGAAGGATACAAATTAAAACAATGTTACTATTATTATTACTATTATTATGAATCATCACAGCATACTGAAGAGCTACAAGAAATATATAAAGCTCTATGTCGAAGGGTCTCAGGGACCCATAGGAAGCAACGAAATATGATCTTACAAAAGTTGTCCCGTCAGAGTGAGTGCTGTCTCCAAATGATGGTTTAGGTTCAAACCTATGGTGTTTGCAAGAACACAGGGTATCAGACATACCACTGATTAAATATGTTTTTCAGAAACAGAATCACAGACATAGAGAACAGACTAGTTGCCAGGGGGGAGGGGTCAGGAGAGGGATGGAGTGGGACCGCTGGGGTTAGCAGATGCTAAACTATTATACAGAGGATGGATAAACAACAAGGTCCTACTGTAGAGCACAGGGAACTATATTCAATATCCTGGGATAAACCATCATGGAAAAGAATATATAAAAAAGAATGTACATATATGTATAACTGAGTCACGTCGCTGTTACAGCAGTAATTAACACAACATGGTAAATCAACGATACTTTAATTTAAAAAAAATTTTTAATATGTTTTTCATCTTTACTGATTTCTAAGTCTGATGCTTCTCTACCCTTAACTACCTATTTGTTGCAAGTGCTTTTTGATCGGAAACTTTCAGAAAAGAAAATACGGCAAAAAAAAAAAAAAAAAGAAGAAGAAGAATGATTAGCAGACCAGCCTCATTTGGAGCGTGGAGAGGAAGGAGAAGAGGATGATAAACAACAGCTTAGAGAGAAGATGCCCAAACAGTCCACACACAACCATGATATAGATGCACTGAGAAGTCTAGACAGCTTACATCCACTCAAAGACACTAGCTTTCCCTTCTTTCCCATTATAACCATTTCTACTTTATTTCATACAAAGCAAGCTAGTCAGATAAATTTTAAAACAACTAAGAAGGCCTTTATTCAGAGTAACTTCCTGTCATAACACATAACACAACATAACACCATTTGGTAATAAGAACCTACTGTATAGCACAGGGAATTCTATTCAACACTCTGCAATGACCTATATGGGAATAGAATCTAAAAAAGAGTGGATGTACGTCTGTGTATAACTGACTCACTTCGCTGTACAGCAGAAACTAACACAACATTGGTAAACCAATTACACTTCAATAAAAAAAAATTATAGAACAAACCAAAAAATGACAACATTTGGGATACATCTGACCAAATACCTGAAATTTTCTTAAATGCTTAAACTTTTAATAGAAAAATTTAGAACTTCAATTTTTCTCCTTGAACTGGATCTTATTCTACCATTCGAAGGTCCGCGGGGAATGAAAAGCATAAATAGCTGCTTAAACTTCATTTAAGCATCAGTGTTGCTCGCTCTTTACTGAATCAGCGGTTCCACAGCTGGCCCTGGAGGAGCAGAGAGCTGGAACCAGACACTTCAATTGCATTCTCTGAATCCATCTAAACAGAGGGTTCAATACAAGCTAAAGGAAGTGCATTCCAGGGGAAAAGTCCAGCCTAGGAGGTAACTCAGGCCTGGGGGTAGCCCACACAAATGACAGCAGGATTTGATGTGCCCACCAAAACAAGGGAAGAGAGGAAGCAGGGTGTGCTTCAGTGACTCACCCCCACCTTGGGAAACCGTGAGTTCTTGTAAGCCCTGCCCAAGGTAATGAAAGTTTGGAAATACATTTACACAGTAGTCATTGAAGCTGAGTGTTTTTCATCTTTTTTCCTAGTCTACTGGCTAAACAGGAAGTTTTCTGCAGGATGCTCCAATATCCTCTGTTCAGAGTAATAACTTTAGCACTTTGACTTCCTTTTCTCCCACGATACGCTTAATGTTTCCGCTCTCGGTCCGGGACTCAGTCACAGATTTCCTGCGGGAAGCTGAAGCTCCTTAACGCTCTGCAAGGATCAGTTGTACCCCACCCACATAAGAAGTCACAAGGACCTTTCATAGATAGACTCAACTTACTCATTCCCTAGGGAACGTCAGCGTTGGTGAGTTAATGAAATCTTGCAAAATCTGTCCAGCCGTCTATGTCAATCCCCACCGCATCCCCTGGAAGCCAGTTACTTAAAATAATTCCTGATCATAGTGAGGAGGATAAATGACTCAACTGGGGTTAACTAAGAAAGGAAGCTCTTCCTCCAGGCCTTATCTTGGCACCTGCAAATCATTACAAGGGCTAAATGTTACTGTCATCTAAAGGTGACGGTGAAAATAAGAGCCAGCCAACAGGAGCTAGGCATATTGTACTAACATCCAAAGTGATTATATACCAACAGCTGCCAGTCTTCTTTTAAACCGATCTCCTATCATCTGGTCGTATTTAATTTTAAGTTCTGCCTTTCTGGCTGAGCACAGCGTGGTGACGGAGAGCGTGGCCTTGGCGTCCGCGGGCCCTGGGTTTGATCCCAGTTCCAACATTTGTATATGTATTATGTCGAGGAAACATGTCCATTTCTTTAGGCTTCTCTTTTTCTTCACCTTTAAAGTGGGAATAATAATTGCATTTGGTAGACTCATAAAATGATCCATTTTTGGGGGTTAAAGGCTTTTTTTTTTTGCAAGGATGAAGGAGTTAATACATGTATAGTGCCTGGCACACTACTAATGCCTATTAAAATTCAACAAAGCAATTACATTTTTATTATTGTCATCTTGTGTCATTTGCTGTTTTAAACTACCATCATTAAGTATTTATAACATAGAGACCACTTAATACCATGCTACAGTGTAAGTTTCTGGAGGAGAGTGTTTGTTCACTACTCCATCCAGCCAGGGAACAATGCCTGGTAGGTGGTAGGTAATCAATAAATACTTGCTGCACAAACAGATAATTGAGTAACACAATGATACCTATGACAAGATAAGGGTGACCACCAGCTTGAAAAATCTTGAGCTCTTCTCTCCAATTTCTTTTCAGCGCAACTGAGCTATCGGCTGAAACAGCAGCGTTTCTAATGAGCCCAGGCAGGTGGGTGCATTTTCAAGATGGCAGGATAGATCTACATACTTCTGACAGCCTTAATTCCTGAATAGTTCACATCTTCCAGAAATGCCAGGAGCAATCGAAGTGAAGCAACAGCTGAAGCTAGAAAAAGGGCTCTGCTTTGAGAACAGGAACCAGGAGGGACGTCTGTTGTGGCAGCGCTTGTAAAGTTAATGACGGTTACCCCACTCAGAGGCAAGAATGATGCATTTTACTTTGACATGTACCTTCTCAACCTGTTTTCTTCCTCCTTTCTTTATTTCTTAGGCCTGATCCTTAAAAACACTGTAAAGGGCATTGGCTCAATGCCATCAGGACTGCTGCACCATCGCAGGAAAGACTTTTGGCATAAACTGTAATTGGCATTTTGAATCTAGCACTGAAGGGTGACTCATAATTCTAATAAACAAAATCAACATGGTGATCACAAATGTTCATTTACCAATTGCAGGGTATTTACAGAAGAGTATGGATACAATACAATGCCTATTGAAAAGTAAGAATCATACGGATGGGCAAAGATTGTAAGGGATATGTGAGCTAGCTCTGAGCCGAGTTGCCTGGGTTCCCATCCTGGAGCCATCACTCACTAGCTGTGCAACATTGGGAGAGCTACCTCACCTCTCTGTGCAGAAGTCTGCCCAGTGTGTTAAGTGAGATAACACATGGGAAGCACTTTGCACAATGCCTGAACATGGTGAACACTGAATCAATGTCATCATTTGCTGTTCATACGACAGTTAACAAAGATAACATCTGCTTCAGAAGAGATGCTTTTGGAAAGATGAGATCCTCAAAATCCTTTCTTCTTTTTGTCTTGTTCCAATTTACATCATTTCCCTTAAAATCGTGTCAGTCCTGAGGCATTTAAATTTTTATTCAACAAAAAACAGGCTCAACGTTGTAGACTTGGCCTGGTTGCTCACACTCGTGTGCTTAAAACCAAAAGAGCAATAATAAAACTCTTTCATGATGTTCACCGGAAATTGTGAAACTTCATCTCCTGACATCTTCCTGTTTCAATAAAGATTCTCATGAGAGTCTTGGAAGAATGGAGTCAGACCAACTCCGGTGTGAGCTGTGCACGCGCTGCGGTTGCAAGGATGTTGTTTATGTTTTAGATCCTGTTTTCTTCCTGGATGAAGGGCCGCTGCCTGCAGGTGCTTCTCCCGCTGTTATCGTCCCCTCCGCAGGGTGCACCCTCCTGGAAGCCGCTTCCTGCCGCCTGTGTGTGACTCTTGCTGCTAAGGAATAGGAGGGAGGCTGTCAGGGCTTATCTCCCACCTGGCTGCGGTTTCCAACGCGCTCGTGGCTATCATTATCTGGCACAGCCATTTATATGGGGAGACAGCATTCTTGCTCAAGGAGAGTTCAGAAAGCAAAACACAAAAACAAAACGCCAAAGATGGTAGGGGGTGGGCTGTTGAGATGCTAAATGGAATTCCAACAGTTAGACGCTGTAGACACCAGTGCAATGCCTTAACCTCCCTGGAAAAGCAATGAATGTGTGGCGCTCTCTGCAGTGACTTCCAGATTGCTTTGCACATAGCTCATGGTCATCATGTTGCTCCCAAGAACAACTTGGATTTAGCTATCCAAACAGAGTGAATAACTTTTGCATTCCCCTAACGGGAGAAGTGTTGTTACCTCCTCGGATAATTTATCTCCAAAACTGAGATGCAATGGACCAGTTTTACTTCCAATGGCAATTCGTGAGCTCATCAGAAAGCAAGGATGCTTAACTCTGCACTTAAACTTACTGATTCTGCTCTGCTCTGCCTCAGAGTCAAAGGGAAGATCGATCTGTGCTCAACTCTACCTCCCAGACTCAGGGGGGTAGCAGGTAGACAGAGGCTCACAGAGGTACAAAAACTGACCATCTGGAAGTCCCACTACAGCCCAGTCACACGTTTCAATGCCTGCCAACATATACACATCATGCTTGTATAAGCCACTTATTTAAGGAAATGAATGACAAGGTTGTATCCTCTGAGTTATCAAGTTATTAACGGTAAAAGCTAAGCCTTGACTTAGGAATAAGGAAAATATCACCCATTATGCTTCCTCGAAGCTCGCCCAGCTATTTCCTCCTCACTACTCATGGCTTCCTTCCAGGCAGAGACAGTCTGAAGCAACAGTCCTATAATTCCAAAATAGCCCCTTTGCCTGCCAACCCATTCACTAACTTCAAAGGCAAATCACAAACAGTAACCCTAACAGCAAGATTCAGAGCGTGACCAGTCACCTTTCCCTTTATGGGTAAGTTAGGAAAGAAAATGCGCCAGAGGAGGGATAGTGTTGGATGGGGGGGACATGATTTCTTAGGATAATTCTTGGGACTAGTTTTTACAGATTTCAGAAAATAGAGATTTGAAAATACAGAGAACTGCTTTTACTTTGAATCAGTTTTTCTAGAGTCATGTAAAAACCTTTCCTGAATCCCTGGGGATAACTGCTCTCCAGTACTGAGATAAAAGTAGGTAGTTTCTAGACCATGAGGGAATTCAGAAT
Source organism: Leucopleurus acutus (assembly GCF_964270905.1). Taxonomy (NCBI): domain Eukaryota; kingdom Metazoa; phylum Chordata; class Mammalia; order Artiodactyla; family Delphinidae; genus Leucopleurus; species Leucopleurus acutus. The sequence continues at coordinate 2,519,910 of NC_139161.1, read as the reverse complement.
TCTTCCCACTGAGTTAGAACTACAATGTGTCTAGGAAAAGCCACGTTTCCTATAAGGAGGTTTCAGAGTCTTAAAAGTTAAGTGAGACACAGCCATAAAAAAAGAATGAAATCAGGGCTTCCCTGGTGGTGCAGTGGTTAAGAATCCGCCTGCCAATGCAGGGGACAAGGGTTCGAGCCCTGGTCCGGGAAGGTCCCACATGCCATGGAGTAACTAAGCCCATGGGCCACAACTACTGAGCCTGCACTCTAGAGCCCGAGAGCCACAACTACTGAAGCCACTGCAATGAGAAGCCCGCGCACCACAACGAAGAGCAGCCTCCGCTCACCGCAACTAGAGAAAGCCCACACACAGCAACAAAGACCCAACAAAGCCAAAAATAAATAAAAATAAATTTATTAAAAAAAATAAGAATGAAGTCATGCCATTTGCAGCAACATGGAGGGACCTGGAGATTATCGTACTGAGTGAAGTAAGTCAGACAGAGAAAGACAAATGTCATATGATATCATTTATATGTGGAATCTTAAAAAAATGGTACAAATGAACTTATTTACAAAACAGAAATAGTCACAGAACACCAACTTATAGTTACCGGGTGGTATGGGGTACGGGAGAGGGATGAATTAGGAGATTGGAACTGACGTATACACACAACTACATATAAAATAGATAACTAATAAGGACCTACTGTAGAGCACAGGGGACTCTACTCAATACTGTGTAATGGCCTATATGGGAAAAGAATCTAAAAAAGAGTGGGTATATGCCTATGTCACTTACTTTGCTGTACACCTGAAACTAACAGGACATTGTAAATCAACTATACTCCGATAAAAATTTAAAAAATAAAAATAAAATAAAAAAGAGATGCCCAAATATGTAACTGTAAACCCCCCCTCATGATTATAGAAACAGTGTAACTTTTCTGTGTGTGTGTGGTACGAGGGCCTCTCACTGTTGTGGCCTCTCCCACTGTGGAGCACAGGCTCCGGACATGCAGGCCCAACGGCCATGGCTCACGGGCCCAGCCGCTCCGCAGCATGTGGGATCTTCCCAGACCGGGGCACAAACCCATGTCCCCCGCATCGGCAGGCAGACTCTCAACCACTGCACCACCAGGGAAGCCCCAGAAACAGTGTAACTTTTGAGAGTTTTCTAACTTCAATAAAGAGACACAATGTGGCAAAAAAAAATAAAATGTGAGACTGATACAAAGAACAAACTAGTGGTCACCAGTGGGGAGAGAGGAGGGGAGAGGGGTAAGGGGGGTTAAAGGGTTATTATAGGATTATATGAAATCATGTGTGTGAAACTTTTGAAAATTGAGAAGCACCACAGAATTTAAAAAAATCTTTCATTCAATAAAAAAAAATTTAAGTGAGAAAAATTAAATTAAAAATAAGTGAGCCTCGGGACTTCCCTGGCAGTCCAGTGGTTAAGACTCCACCCTTCCATTGCAGGGGGCACGGGTTCGATCCCTGGTTGGTGAACTGAGATCCTGCACGCTTGCAGCGTGGCCAAGAAGAAAAGTGAGCCTCGCCACTTGTAAAATATGAATCAAAAAAGAAAGAAAATTATCATGGTTTCCACTCAAGCTGGCTAAAATATCTGAAGGGTACTGAAGTACTATTCCAAAGTATGTCTTCCTCAAGCTACCACAGTGTCTAACAATCTACACTTAGGGATTTATTTGTTTGAGTTAGGACCAGCATTCAACAATTGTTCACTGAGTGCCTAATACTTCCAGGCACTAAACTAGGCGATGTCTATACAGACACAGTGCTTGCCCACTAGTATTTCAAGTTACTCCCTAATGAATCAGGTTTAAAGCAAAAAAAAAAAAAAAAAAAAAAAAAAAGGCCTGGAACATTTTCAGCACCAAAATAAGCAATATTAGTAACAGATTAAAACCACAAAATGAAATTAAAAATCCATGAGTTCATAGTGATAAACAAACAAATGGATAGATAGATAGATAGATAATGAAGGGAAAGTTCTTTCTATCAATACAATTCAAACAAAAAAATACAGAGGAATAAAGGAATTTAAAAATTCACTCTTAGCAACCACCGCAGTAATCATTGTTATAGAGCTGAATTACCAATGGATGCTAAAACTATTGTGTGAAAATTTGATAAGAAAAAAAAGGATATTTACATACAATATCTTCCCACAAAAAACTGATTAAATACAAAGGAAACGTTAATTTTACAGTGGAGAAAATCTGAGTGATACCACCTTAGCCAAAATTAACATCACCAGTAATGGGAAAAATAGACGCTGAATGTCTCCTGTTAAGTTGCATGGGGTATTCATTCCAGAAATGCACAAAAAATCCAATCAAGGGAATTTTCAGGCAAACCTAAACTGAGGTATGATCTACAAAATAAATGGCCTACACTTATCATAAATGTCAAGGTCATGATGAATCAAAAAAACCGTAAAGAACTGCTTTCTAGTGAAGGAGAATAAAGAGACATAACCGTTGAATGTAACATGTGATCATGGACAGAATACCAAACTAGAAAAAAAATTTTCTTCTTTTTTTTTGCAATGAAAGACATTGTGGACAAAGGATGAAATATGATAAGATCTCTTAATTAGATCAAGGATCAAAAACTTTTTCTCTAGAAGATCAAATAGGAAATCCCTTCAGCTCTGGAGGCCATCTGTTCTCTGACATAACTAATTCAAGCCTACCTTTGTGGGAAGAGAGCATCCACTGACACACCATAAAAAATGAGTATGGCTGTGTTCCAATAAAGCTTTATTTACAAGTATAGATGGCCATCTATACTTGCCAACTACTGGACCACATAATAGTAATAGCAATGTTAATTTCCCAATTTTGATGATTGCACTGTAGTCATGTAAGAGGATCCTTATTTTTAAGAAACATAAACTGAAGCATTTCAGGGTCAAAGACATCATGTTTGTTGCAACTTACTCCCAAAAAGTTCAGAAAAAGAGATGCATGATAAATAAATGTGGTAAAATTTTAACATTTGGGGAACCTGGTGAAGGAAACTCTTTTTTTAACATGGGAACTACTTGGCAACTTTTCTCTAAGTTTGAAATAATTTCCAAATAAACAGTTAAAAGAAAAAAGGAAACAAATATCCATGGGACAGAGCAATCACTTGGGACCAGAACCCACCACTGGCACTAATGCCAGGCACACAAAAAGTGCTCAGTTAATATTTGATAAGCAAATGAATTAATTAATTCACTAATTAATAATACTAGGTGTTCACTGGAGGAATGACAAAGAGGACAGTTTTGTTCTAAGGAGAAGTTGGGAAAATAAATCAATTACAAGGGACAGCCCACGTGGGATAATGTCACATGTACATACACAGGAGGGGTAGGAGTCTGACAGACAGTAAGGATCAAGACATAAAAATATCAGCTGCGACAGATCATTGGGGCAAAATTTCCTCCAGGGCTGAGTTCCAAAGACCAACTTGAACTAAACTGATTTTCTCTTACTGGGCATCATTTCAGATGACACCCTCCTCCAGGCACAATGCTCAGAAGTGTTTCTCCTACCCTGTGTTGTGCACAAAATGCGTAACTCTGGAGGGAAATTGCTCCTCAGCCCTCACATTGTTGGGGTTGTCTGGGCATTTCAACATCTACAGGAACACTCTGCGTAACACAAAGAACTGCCAAACATTGCCACCAACGCTTTTCCAAATATACGTCTGAATCACTGGGGTAAGAATTGTAAGATTGCAGAAATAAAGTCTTCACGTCCAGGATAGTTTCCAAGGCAATATTTGGAACCATGATAAAAATCCAGATAATCATTGTGATATTAAACAAATTGGAGAAATGTCCAATAGGTTGATTGACTCAATGGTAAGGTAACGAGGAAAACCCAACACATGGACAGGTGGACATGGGTGGGTGCACATTTCTTGCTCAGAGGTGCAGAGCAGTATTTTCTCCAGGAAGTGTCTCTAGACTTCTTCCATTATCCACCTGCCAGAGACTTTACAACACAGGAGGAGAGAACGGGACAGTCACGGAGGAGCTTCTTTGGCCAGGCATGAGGGTACCACGAGAGCACTTCTGCTCACATCCCATTGGCTAAAGCTGGTCAATGGCTCCAACTTACAAGCAAACAAGGGTGACAAATGGAAGCAACGGAGCACTGCTTTTGCCATTTGGTAGTTCTGTGACCTGAGATAAATTACATTACTTCATTACTTCCCTGGGCACTAAATACTTCTGCCACCAGTATCTCTTTTGTTTAACTATTCAATAAAAACCTGTAACCCTCTATCAAGACTGCTATTTCATAAACAATGGAATTTAAAAGATAATGAAATGGAACAGATAATAGATAATGGAACATATCAAGTTTACTCCACAAGACAGTGAATTTTTTCCCAAATTTTTAGGGAATTGACTTCCCTGGTCTATGCTGAGACACATCCTACAAATGTCACAATGCACTTTGGTATTAAATCTCTAGCCTTTGAGAAGGTTCGTGTAAATTTCTTTGTGACAGAAATGACAGCAAGGGTTGATTTTGTTGTTCTTGTTGATGTGACGTGTGGTGGAAGTGGGGGGGAGTTGGTTGCCTTTATATTTTTATGGTAACTGAGTTTGGAAAACTACTCAGTGACAAGTAAACAGAATACCACTGTCACCATAATAATATTCCAAGAGAAGTTAATAAATTTCTGACATTCCAAGGTGTGAAAGGAAGCAATCTGACGTCTGAAAGCCGGAAAAAAACAGTTTCTTGGCCCACGCTGTTCACACATGCCGAGGTCACCTACAAAGTTATCAGGACTTAAAAATAAATGCAATTAAAAGTCTATTTTGTATCCTAAAGCACGTAAAGCCTTGAACATTTTCCCTCCCTAGTTTGAAAGTCCTCAGTAAGACTCTATCACACTAAGGTGGCTTGTTTAATTCAGGTAAACACTAGATTTACAGAGTGATTTGCAAACAAACATGCCGCCCCCTATACACACTAAAAACCATGAAAAGGGAGTCCTGAGAGTCTTCACTCAAAGATGCAAAAATGATGCAAAGTCATTACTCAAAAAAATCTAGATTAAATGAAAGGAAAATCCTTACTAGGACCAATGTCACACAGAAGCAAAGGAAGTAAAACAAGCTTTGCCTCGAAATTCAAATGTTTCCGTGGTGTAAAACTTACATCTCTAGGGATGACGGTGGTTTTAACTTGTTAAACCTCCATAAATAAATAAAAGTCCCTCTTATGATTCAGAGAGTCCCAGGAAGGTTTTGCTAGATAAGCAGAGAACACATTCCTGAAATTTCACCATGAAGCATTTTTTAAAAATTAAGCTTCACCTTCATAGGCAGGTAATCTCTCCCTCTTTCTCTCCCTCTCTCCCTCCTTCTCTCCCTCCCTCTCACTCTCACTCACACACACACTTATTGGAATAACATCTTATGTCATTGGTGAATTATTACTTGGGATGTTTTTAATGTATACGTACTGTGGCAAACGGGAAAGATTCTAATATGAGGCAGTCAAAAGGAAGAGGTACTAGGAAAGAAGTAGAAAAAAGAAGAAAACACTGAGGGTGTGAAATGATGGTAAGTGTTCCAGCACATCTTTTATCTGTCTCCTGCTCTCACCATTTGTTAGTTCTGTGACTGAGATAAATTACATTACTTCATCCAGCCCCTGGTTGACCCTCTCTAACATGGGAATGCTAGTACAGATCTTATAAGATACATCGGAGGACTAAATAACATAATATGTATAAAATGACACAGAGTTGACCAAAGATTTTTCTCATTTTTCTTCTCTCAAGGACAGACCATCAATATCATTGTGAAAATCTTCTGACCACCCACATATGTGTCAAACAATAGATTGAAACTGAGTACTAACTGAAACACACAGAATTAAGTGAGGAGTCATTGGCTGGTAAAAAAGTAAAGAGTGAATGAGAAAAACAAGATCACTGTAAGGCTGGGTCATTTAGTAGGACACACTGACACATAACTGGCCAAGAGGATCTTTCCCCCAGACCCAACTTCAAGTCATGAAAGAGGAACCAGTTGGAAAATCTATGCTTGTCATGTGGCTTCAAATTATCCTCAGGAAATCCACAAACGTGGTGATCTAACAGACTCGTGACTTGGGTAAGTTATTTACCTCTTCTCAGTCTTGCTTTCCTCGTATACAAAGTGATCATGATTGTGAAAATGAGGGGAATCTATAGAGATCCTCGTACAGAAGAATGTCCCCTGATTCAATCCTTCCCTCACTTCATGCACAACCGAGGAAGATGCTGAAACAGAGAACAGATGGGCAGTTCCTTGGTATCTATCCTTAGAGCCACTTCTGCAGGGCATTTATTAATTGGAAGGAAGATTAGTGAAAAAGATCTTCTGGCCTGGTCATTCTCTCCTTTAGCAGAACTAAACTGACTGTTTCCAGTTCATTTTGGAGATGAAACCAAAAAAGGAAACTAACCTAGGGTTAGGACTGAACTTAGGGTTCAGTCCAGTGCTGAACCCTAAGACCTAAGCCCACTGTATTTCATTGAACAACGCTGTGAAGTAGATATTATTATTCTCATATACAAACTTGGGCAAGTGATTTAACCTTTCTGAGTCTCCGTCAATACGAGACAGAGGAGAGGATTCAACTTGTTCTGCCTGGCTCCAAAACCTGTCTGGAAACAAGCTTTACATCCAGCGACAAGGTAAGCCATCGAATGGAAAACACAAAAAGCAGAAATCATAAAAGACTAATAGGTGTGGCTACTTAAAAAAAAAAACAAAGAAATAAAAGTGTACGGCAACAAAAAAGCCATTATAAGGTTGAAAGACAAATGGCAAACTGGAAAGTTACTTGCATACAGAAGACAAAAAACTAATATCCAATAGAAAAATTATTCTTATGAGTCAATTAGTGAAAGATAACCTCACACGGGAAAAATGGAAAAAGATAAAAATAATCATTTCCTTAAGGACAAAATATAAATAGCTCATTAATACACGTAAGAACATTCAAGCTACCCAATAACAAAGATGGTCAGAAAGATAAAGAAGATGAACCCTCCATTGGCAAGAGTTTGAGGAAACGAAAATTTTCACATACTTTTGAAGAAATTGTAAGTGGCTACAGTCTTCTGGGAGATGGACTGTCAATGTATATCAAAACTTTAAATGTGTATGCCTTTGCATCAGTAATTTCACATATATAACTTAATTTGAAGAATAATGATAGAAAAATTCACTAAAGTACAAGGAAATTATTTGCAGTAATATTGATGAGCAAAAAAAAAAAAAAAGAAAAGTTCATCAAAAAGCAATTGTTTGGGGCTTCCCTGGTGGCGCAGTGGTTGAGAGTCCGCCTGCCGATGCAGGGGACGCGGGTTCGTGCCCCGGTCTGGCCAGATCCCACATGCCTTGCAGTGGCGGGGCCCGTGAGCCACGGCCGCTGAGTTTGCGCGTCTGGAGCCTGTGCTCCGCAACGGGAGAGGCCACAACAGTGAGAGGCCCGCGTACCGCAAAAAAAAAAAAAAAAAAAAAGCAATTGTTTGAATTTTAATAGCCCTGTAATGGATTCCTGGATTGGAAAGGGTATAGGGTACTCATACATTTTCCACTTTTGTTTTTATATCTTTCTCTTCTATTTGAATTATCTATACACATACATTCAGTTCAAAATCAGGGATAACAAACTATAATTTTCAAGCCCTTTAATACACCTTGCCCTTTACAATTTACAAAGCACCCTCCCCTATTTTATTCCATAGTAAAAACTAGGTCTCCAGTCCAAGGAAGCCATTGTTTCACAGTTTTATGCCAAAAGCAATCATTTCTCTCTTTGCCTGTGAATTTCTTTTAATTACTTCAAAAAAAGGAAGTAGGCTACTCAAAGTCACGCAGATGTTTGCATCCAGCAAGCACGATCAAAAGGAGAGAAAAATGTGGTTTTCTTTTATTTCACTGCCCTTGCAAGTCTTCATGACCCTTTGAAAGGACAGCTGCCCGTTCCAGACAACTGCTCTGCTCAGTACACAAGGAAGAGATGCAACCTGCTCCTAAGTGCGGCTGTTTTCGGGACCAGGGAATAGGCATTTTCAGCATCTTCCCCAGGCTCCACTGGGCAGGCCTTTCATGTGAGCAGGAAGGAAAAGGCTGACAACTTTCTCGTCTTTATGGAAGGTGGACTTTATTTCCAGCTCTTGGGTCGAAAGGTGGCGGAAAGAAAACAAAACCACCGAGAGATAAAGGCTAAAAATAATGTCCTGTGGGGTGAATCAACACTGTTTGGGACCCTGAAGGCAGCAGCAAGGCAAGGATGTGCGTAGGGCTAAATCTGCGTCATCCTTAACAGGTGGTCGTGACCAGAATCAAGACGCCTGGGCCAGAGAGGAAAGGGATCTGCAAACAGGTGTGCTGGAGGGAAGGCGTGGGGGGAGGAGAGGAAGAAGCCATTTAAACAGCCTGGGCTTAGAGCCCAGACACTTTCCCAGCAGTTCACCTCTGGGAGAGCCCGAGGGCTGGGCATGGGCGGGGAAGGAGCTAAATTTGATCCCGGGGTTTTGTGGTTTGGGTGATGCACCTGGAGTTTAAAATAGAAATAGATGTGTTTATGCAGTTGGGCTTTCTTTCTCTTTACATTTAATTGTCACTTTAGAAGAAATATATCTATGATTCACAGACTAATGCCCCCCCTCAAAAAAAGGAGCTCTCATTGGGTGATTTCCTATTTTATAGGAAGCAATGGGAGGGTGGGTTCAAAAATCACCCTAAAGACATCCATTCTAGACTTCTGAGAATGAAGATGATTTATTTTATTTTTATAGCTTTTGTGCTTTTAGAATTTTCTAATTCCTTTAGAAGGTACTTGTAGAACATTTTAGTTTGGACTTACAATAACCATCCTGGGAGACAGATAAGCTGGCTATAACCATATTTTACAAGTTAGGAAACTGAGGTCAGATAAATTAAAGGATTGTATGCGTCCTAATTAAAACAGCCAGATTTTGTTTGGTTAGCAAAAGGTTTGGCTTGATCAATAGCTTAAATGAGTTTTATTATTTTGTCTTATTACAAAGTTATACAGGTTTTCTAAAATTTTAAAACTATATTCATCAACAGGAAGGAAACGAAAAGTCATCTGTAACCTTACTTTGAGGATAGTCACTATCACGTTTTTTAATTTCCTTCCATGCTTTTGAAAATGTATATACATATGCACATTCATTATTTACTTTTATAAAAAGGGGATCGTATTATACATTCTTTTTTTTTTTTTTGGCTGTATGCGGGCCTCTCACTGTTGTGGCCTCTCCCGCTGCGGAGCACAGGCTCCGGACGCGCAGGCTCAGCGGCCATGGCTCACGGGCCCAGCCCCTCCGCGGCATGTGGGATCTTCCCGGATCGGGGCACGAACCCGCGTCCCCTGCATCGGCAGGCGGACTCTCAACCACTGTGCCACCAGGGAAGCCCTATACATTCTATTTTTAATCATATATCTATATATTATGACTGCTATCTCCTATCATAGCACCTTACTATATGATGCATAATTATGCATAATTATATATAATAAATTAATTATAACTTTTTAAAAAAGGATTGTACATATCCTTATAGACTAAGCTATAATAATCATATACATACAGAGGCCAGTGAGATCATTATTTCTCTAACTGTACCCTTGGGCAGACCTCCAAATGGGAAAGTTGGCATTAGATGCTGAGGAGCATGGTGCAAACAGTAATACTGAATACAAGAAGCACAAAAAAGAATCTAGCCTACATAGACTTAGTGACAAGGCAGATCCCTCAAGTGACAAGCTAGATCCCTTAGGGAAACTGGACCAGTTTCCCTAAAGAGGTAATAATTTTTGAACAAGACATTCATGTCCTCTTGCCCACCCTCCCCTTGGGACCAGCTGGATGAAGCCATAAAAGGTATAATCTATGGCTCAGCATCAGGCTGTGAGCTGAAAAAATGGCAGACTCTAGAGCCCAAAGCAAAACTTGGGGTCACCAAAGTGAGGCCAAGACAGGGGCAGATTCTGGAGTCGACAGGAGTTGAATCCAAAAGGTAGCGGAGCTGGGAATCTGACTTGTAACTGACAGGAGGCGACACGTGGACAGGCAGGAACCCTGGAGAGGCCAGAAGGAGACTCAGGAACACCAGCAACAAAGCTGTCCAGCAAGGGTCTAGGACGCAGACAAGAAGGATGGGCAAGGAGCCAAGTTCCAGCAGTCCCAAGGCCAGAGCCCCATGGCGAGCCAGCCTCTGTATTCCCTCCTGATGTGTTAGATGTTTCTGAGAAGGCAGGATGTGGTCCTGAATGTTATCTGACTTGGGACTTTCAGTAGAGATAAGTGGAAGGCCCTGCCTGAAGAGGATGGGGTGGGAAGGGAGGTAGTTCAGCAGCTCCTGATCATTCACTGTCACATTCCCAACAGCACGTGGCAGGACTGAAAGTGCACAGTAAATACTCCATAAACACCTGTTGATTACTTGATCAATGGTGGGGAGTTGTCTGTTTGTTTGTCTCTTATAAACAAAAATGAATCAAGCCTGTTCAAGTGCCCCTTGCTCAAACTAGCACGGCAAATCAAAAAGGACTCCAAAGGGGCCAATTCCTTTGCACAGGGTTGAGCTGAGCCCCATGGGTGCAAGAGCATTCTTGTTCCTACACCTGGGTAACTGGAAATGCCGTACCTCTTTGCCAGGGAATAGGCAATGATCCCCTGCCAGATTAGGAGCAACACAAGAATTTACCATGATGGTACGACTTCAAGCAGCGCTCAGGAAGTTAGCATGGGTACAATCAAAGTTGGATATTTCCAGAAAGAATCACCCCACTCCATAACAGCAGTCCCCAACACACCTTCTTTCCCAGATAAGAAAGTCATTAAACGTCATCATCAAATTCCCCCAAAACTCCAGGTTACATTTGAGTGTCAAAATTCAAAGCCAATTAATCACTCCAATCAGAAATTTCTGACCTTTCAGAAATCTGAAATCCCCAAACGTGTTAGACCAGACCAGATGCACTCTGCCCTTAGAGATTTCAGGAGGAAGGGATTTATCTTCAATTTTATCGTCGATTTTCGCCTGTACCCTTTGCTCTCAGATCATCTGAACTAAACTCGCTCTTCTTTTTCAAATGGTGGCCACCAAGCGAAGTCACCGGGGCAACGCCCATTTTTCATTATTTTTGAAACATCTAATATTTATTTTATGACATAGAAGGTGTAGAGACTTAAATGAAATATCCCCCTCTGCATAGGTCATTGTGTAATAACACTACCTGTAATGCTTTCAACTTGGTAGCAGGCAAATGTTCCCTTTCTGCCAGATGAGAACATAAATCATTAAAACCCATGAACAAAATAAATATTTTAAAACCAGGTCATTTTAATCAGTGGGTCCTCTATTCTTTCACGGATGTTGTGATCAAATCATTATTCTCCATAATCGGATTTGTTCTTTTAATGACATTAGGAGGAAAACCAACACCTTTTATGGCTGCTCAAATGATCCACACATGTTGTAACCGGATATCAGTCAAGTGTCAGCCACGGAACAAGAAGGCAACTCAGTCATTAAAAATCAGAAATCAACACGAACACCTTTGGCTGTAAAGAACATGTTCTAAGCTTTGCCATAAACTAATGCCAAAACATTAAGTTTGCATAGGTGTTTCTATTAATCTACATATCTGTGAAGCACAATAAATAGAATTTTAGCAAAAGGAGGTATACCTGTATTGAAAACCAGAAATAATAAAAGGGTGGGTAGAAAAGAAAGTTCTCACTGAAGTCTAAAATATACATTAAAAATTACTTTTTCTCTCACCCTTACAGAAAGGAGAAAACAGAAAAATGTTAATATAATAATCTAACTGTCCTATACAAGCGGCCTCTGATTGGTCACATACAAATCAGTCAACACTCTAGTGGGGTCATTTGCCTCTCGGTCTAAGCAAGAGGTCTACTCACGCAAATAAACATCCAAAAAATGTGTCTGACAGTCCCAGCCCACCAATCTTAGACATTCCTGGAATATCATTTCTTCTCTCCCTGCCTGGGCAGAAAATAACTGAGAGCACACACCTGGAATCCACAACATTGTTCTTACTGGACAGGCGTCATCAGAAAAGCCTAGATATCCATTTATAGCAGAATGACTGCATATATAGAGTATTCCGTGGGATGCAGCACAGCAGTTTCAAACAAAACATGGTTCTGTATCAACTGACATGGAAAGAGCTTCATGAGACATTGGCCATGCTTCAAGCAAGTTTTAGTTCATGTGTGTGTTATGGTACCATTTACTGAAAGCCAAAATCACAAAAGAGCACAGAAACCAGCCAGAAGGATAAGCAGATCTGGAGAGAATGCTGGGATTGAGGGTAGCAATCAACAAGGCTGTGGCTTTATTTGTAAGTTTTTTCAAAGGAGAAAGTACTGATCCATTTCTTAAGCAAATACCCTCCGCTCCGGTCCCCTCCCCGACCTGGGATTTCTGCCCAGTCACAGGAGCCAATGAACAGAGCAGCCGCTCATGACGACACCCACCAAGCACCCATGATGGCCATGCAGCCCAGGTAGGACACACCACATGTGTCCCTCTTCTTGGGAGCTTTCTCTTAGCACTTAGCTCCAGCTTTTTTTTTTTTTTGGCTGCGTTGGGTCTTTGTTGCTGCACGTGGGCTTTCTCTAGTTGCAGCGAGCGGGGGCTGCTCTTCGCTGCGGTGCGCAGGCTTCTCATTGCGGTGGCTTCTCTTGTGGCAGAGCACGGGCTCTAGGCGCGCGGGCTTCAGCAGCTGTGGCGCACGGGTCCAGTAGTTGTGGCTCGCGGGATCTAGAGCTCAGGCTCTGTAGTTGTGGCGCATGGGCTTAGTTTTAGCTCCAGCTTTTTAAAAGCTATTCCTAACCTGCAGAGTCAAATGGCTCTTGGTTTTATCTTTTTAACCCACTGCCTCCTAACTTTTGAGAGAATCCTCCATTTCAATCATTTTGTGGCTCCTGCTACAATTTTGCTGCTCAAAGACCCTCTGGGACTCCTCTGCTTGCCCTTTGCACCAGCATCTCCTTTTGGGAATTAACAAATCTTGCTGTAGCTTTCCCAAGCACTTAGAGCACTGCAGCTCATAAACTAGGATTAAAAACAACAACAAAAATCTATGCCTTTTTATTTCCTCCAGTTTACTAGGCTTCCCCATCGTAGAACAACCACATCAATAATTCATGATTGTCCAAGTAAACTAATAATGCAAACCACACTAATGAAACACTGTAAGTCTAGAACTGCACTAATGACCACGGAGTGGTCACAAAATTAATCATCTCTGTGAACTCTTCATCCAAAAACATCCCACAGCACTTTATGGTTTTAAGATATCAAGAAGCTTCTGCCCTCTTCACAACCAGTTTGCTGGCTGCTCTCAGACAGCACAAATGGCCAGGATAGGAAGTGTGTGCTTCAAACTGGAAAATTACAAGTATGTGAACCAGCTTTTGAAATTCCCCTTTGCCCTGGACTAGGGCCAGGACACCAAGTCTTACACTTCCAGCCATGCATGGAAGATGTTTGGGGATTTTTCTAATCCAGGGCCCACAGGACTTTTTCTTGTTGCCTTCCAGGGGACAAGGCACTGAATGAAAGCATATCTTGCCCCAGTCTGACTTTTATGCATTTTTTACTTATTTAAATGTGTCATAACAGCTCCCCACATCTGCTAGTTTATCGCAGCCCGTTAAGAAATAGGATAAAAGATTCGAGCCCATCATTGCTTTTTCCATAAGGATTTAAATCACAAACCTGAAACACAAGGAATCTCCAGAAGGTCCAAAACGGAGCATTTTTCAAAGACAGGTAACAGCAGAAAAGCCCCACCAAACCTGACAACTCACCATACGTGAGCTTATTAATGTGAAAACACTCTGTCAACTCTAAAGAGCTTTGCAAATGCGCCACCAAACCTGACATCGCACCATACGTGAGCTTACTGATGTGAAAACACTCTGTCAACTCTAAAGAGCTTTGCAAACGTTTAAGACATCATTTTCAAGGCTACAATAAAAGGTCTAGCAAGGACTTCGACCTAAGCATATTGTATAGCATGTAATGTAGTGCTGGCAGGCACACATGATTTTTTTTAATTACTACTCACTGTTGTTGATAGGAATAATAGATGGAATACTTGTCTGTGGGCCAAACACTTAGCATTTGATATGGATTTTCCAGGAAGAACTTCCAGTTTTCTCAGCCTGTTTCCTATCCCCTCCTCCCCTTGGGCCCCGAAGTGGCGCAGGGTGACTAAAGTAGATCATGTGTCTGTCGCACTGTGTGTGTGCAAACCAGCATGTGTAGACACCACACTCCTCTTTAAGGAATTTACACCAAAACGATGGTAAGGAAGGAGCAAAGCTGAATGTCGGAGCTGACTTCCAATCAGGATATCCTACCTGGAAGCAAGCCAGCTTCCGCTCCTTTGAATTAAGCCAGAAAGACGTGACCTTTCTTACAAATGAATGTACAACCCTTTGGCAAGACCACTGTGGACTTCTGCCTTGAACACAGTTCTATGTCATTTGGTAACAAGTGAATTCCTGAAAGGGACCTTTGGTTCTGCAATGAAGTTGGACTCTCCAAAATGGCAGCATTAAACTGCCTAGTTATTCTTCTTAAACAATTCACTTTTAGATATTTTAACTTTAATGATTATACTCAGGAATAGTAAATGAAACTGGGCAATCTCATACACTGCTCCTGATAGAATGTTAAAGATTTAAATGCTATTTAAAATATTCTTAACCTTTAACATAGAAATCCTACTTCTAGGAATTTATCCTAAGTAAACATCGGTCATGTCACAAAGATGCGGCTACAAGACACTTTTATAAAATAATTAATAAGAAGGGAAAATTGAAAAACACCTTATCCAATAATAATGGCCAGTGACAAGAGTATATTTATTCAATCATATACTCTGCAGTTATTAAAGGATGGGTATGCTTATTAAGAGAAAGAAAAACAAAAATGTTTCATTTTTGTAAATATGTATTTTGTAAACTTTATCTATTATATAAATTTATATATTGTGTGTATTGGATGCATAAAGCAGAGAAAGACACACACACAAACACACACAAACATACTGAAAGTCCATTCCCCAAAATGTAAACACTATATGTTTTTTCTGAATGCTAGAATTAGAAGTGATTTTCATTTTCTTCTTCTTGCTTATCTACATTTCCTTCATGAAAATCTCTTATTTTTATAATAATTTTTTATTATGTTAAAAAATTAGCAACCCAGAGAAGCAGAGGACAGTTTTTGGTTTGTTTTGATTATTACTATTTTTATTTTTTTCTCTGTTTCTGGTTCTTATTTATTTTTTGCTTGTTTGCTCGTTGTTTTACAGGTCAGGCTATTCAAGATATGTGTAACTTCATAGACAAACGGGACCTCTCCTGAATACAATTCCAGATTCTCCCATTTTGTTCATGTTTTCCTGCTGACCTGATGGAGCTGTTCTTACCTGCCTTTGGGGGAAGAAAACCACCTCGGGTTGGAAAGTCAAAATAACACAGAAGAGGTCTACCGCCTGGGCAAGGATTAAGGGTGTTGAATGGACTGTTGTGAATACAATCAAAGTTCCAGACTGGCTGGCAGGCACCACACATCCCTCCGCTTCCATAATTGTATGTCCTTAGGCCATTGGGACGAGATCCTTACTCTGCCAGCCTCATGGCACTATGGGGGTAATTCTGCTAAAACACATGCACACACACACATACACACACACACACAATTAAATTATCTTTTCATTTTCCAAACCAGGACCAAACATCACCCTGACAATGAACAGAGAGCCTCCAGCTACCGTCCTGTCATGCTACTAGAGACCATTCTTTCAGCTCAGAAAATTCATTCTCACACAGAGAAGGTGAACTATTCTAATCTGTCGTTTTCTTCCTTTACATCATTTTTTCCTTTTAGGTCATTTCCAAAATAGGAAGGTAAGTACATGTTTTAAATCATCTGTGGCAGTGCCTTAAATTATGTCATTTCTTAAAGAAGAAGGAGGAGAAAGAGGAGAGGGAGGAGTAGGAGGAAAGAAAGAAAAGGGAGGGAACGGGGGTAAGGAGGAAAAGAGAGGAAGGGAACAGTGGGGGAGGAAAAGAAGAGAGGAGGGGGAAGGGAACAGTGGGGGGAGGAAAAGAGGGGGAAGGGAACAGTGGGGGAGGAAAAGAAAAGAGAGGAGGGGGAAGGGAACAGTAGGGGAGGAAAAGAAAAGAAAGGAGTAAAAGAAAGGAGGGGGGTAAGGGAACAGTAGGGGAGGAAAAGAAAAGAAAGGAATTAAAGAAAGGAGGGGGGAAGGGAACAGTAGGGGAGGAAAAGAAAAGAAAGGAATTAAAGAAAGGAGGGGGTAAGGGAACAGTAGGGGAGGAAAAGAAAAGAAAGGAATTAAAGAAAGGAGGGGGGAAGGGAACAGTGGGGGAGGAAAAGAAAAGAGAGGAGGGGGAAGGGAACAGTAGGGGAGGAAAAGAAAAGAAAGGAGTAAAAGAAAGGGGGGGAGGGAGGGGACGGGAGGAAAAACCATCAGTGATTATCTCCCTGGTTCCTTTTCTACTGAAGTTCACCTATGAAGGCTACTTCTTAGTGTTAGTTATGCTAGTAAGCACTCCAGGCAGCTTCAGGGTAGAGCTGTACAGACACATTTCTGATTATATAAACAAATGTCCGTTTTGATTTATTCTTTGGGCAGGAACATGTTCCCCTTTCAAAGGCTGACCTAAAAATCTCCTTTACAAAAATTTACAAGTGTATCATTGCATGTTTGAAATTAAAGCCCAAGGTGAGATGGGAAGCAGGATTCTACAGTGTAACAGGAGTGAGTACAAGACCCTCTCTACAAAGTGGAATTTATATATTTCCCATATCTGCTATGCCATGTATCTATGTTGTAGATAGACTTCCTTCCCATAGACTTAAGCAGACACAAGTCACGTAAAAATCTACCGAACGTGATATGATGACGCTTCACAGTAGTTTCATTTGCAAATATCTGATACCAAAAGAAACATTAGGGAACTATTTCTCAGAGTAAGATTCAGTACTCTTCAGAGTATAGGTCTAGCCCTAGAATAAGCTAACGAGTGGAAGGAAACCTGAGGCTTTTGAACCTGAAGCTCTCTGCTTCCCTAACGCCCCCGGCACCTGCTGACATGATCGCTGAGACCGCCTCCCCTGGAGAAAGACAAAGGTGCAGAAAGCGCTGTGCTTCCCCAGGCTCATCCTCAGTAAGAACAGAATCCACTGAGAATTTTCCCCAAACCAGGGCACGTCAATGCCAACCGCACTGAAGAGTAAAGATCATTTACGTTTAGAATTAAAATGAACACTTCTTGTAAATACCTTTTTTAAAGTCAACAGATAAAAATCCAGAAGCTATTTTAAGGGCATTCTCCATTTGGCCCTCACTTTTGGAAACTGGTGTCCGGGTGGCCAAGTCCCACGGGGTCACACTCCACAGTAGAATATTTACCAGGCAGGATGCGTGTTCCTCTGACCCGGTTTGCATGGGTGATGCTATAGGTTCGGAAACCTCGGGACCTTTCCCGGGGGACATCTGAAATGGGACCCCGAGGGCAAGGAGGGCCCGAAGAAAGAGCCCCTCCAGGCTGGGCGGTGGCAGGGTTAGGAAGCAGGGGACTTACATGCGAGGCTTGTCCTGGGCACAGAGAGAAGAGCAGGTCTTCACATCCACGGCCATAATCTTAGAAGATCGTCTAGAAGCCTTAACGGGGTTCAGGCACGTGTTCAGTCCACAGCTGATAACAAATCGCTCGCTCCAGCCTGCATCCTTGAAAATGGCTCCCACCGCGGGACCCGTGGGCGGGATGTACGGTCCAAGGACGGGGGAGGGGTGAGGAGCCTCCCACTGCCCGGATCCAGCTCCGGGGGTCAGCAGGCGGTCACACCCTCTCAGCGACCCCCTCCAAGTTCCGCACCGGCTCCCACAGTCTCACACGCCCCCCACGAGGTGCCCTGAGCCATCAGCCAGGGGTCTCATCAGCATGGAGGTGGACCCTTCGGCAGCTATGCGGCTGCACGGGAGGCGGATGCCACAGCAAAAATACAGGCACAGGCGAGAGGAAACACAGAGGAAGATAACTGATTCCCGAAATAAGTTAGTTTCTCCCACCAAGAGCCCCACGGCCGGAACCACTGATTTCTTAAGTCCCCTAGGCTGGGGGGGTCTGATCACGCAGGGTGTTCACGACCGTCCTCGTGGGATTGAATAAAGATGACACCGGAGCGGACTCATCAGGGATTGTTACCAGCCCTCCCAAGTCAAGGCCCAGCAAGGGTCCTCCTGCGCAGCATCCTTTTCGCCAATAGAAGGAGACCAAGTTCAGCTCAGAAGCCAAGGTAAGCGTTACCCTTGGAACAGAGATGGGACAGGTGTGAGCTCCACCTTCGAGCACAAGCCCTCAGGCGCGCGGCTGGGGACAGGCTGCTTCGCAGGGTTCTGTCAGCGGGCGGAAGGGGCGGGGTTCTCGCGAGGACAAGGCGGAGTTCTCGCGGGGCGGGGGCAGCTGTGCGGCTCTGGCTCCAGGCGGCGATGGGCGAGGCCTCTCTGCACACGGCCCGCCAGCGCCATCTTGGATTGAGGTGTCGTGCGCAGCTTCTGAGCACGGCCCGCCGAGCGGAGGTGTGGGTGGCGCCATTTTGTACTAGGAACTCCCGCCCGGGTGCAAAGTTTCGGCACGCTCTGAGCACGTGAAAGTAGACTAAGCCCGAAGGAAGAGAAAAAACAAGGTTAGGCTTTATGACCTAGATTCTGTTTGTATTTCCCGGGAGTTGTTAATGAGCTCTGCCTGCGGCATTGTTTGGACGAGGGCACAGGTACCTCCTGGCAAGGCAGTAATCACGTCCGAGGTCATCCTATTTGGGAGGACGGCCTTTCTCATTAGAGACACTGTCGTGTGTGGTAAAGACGAGCCTGGTGGGCTGTCACGGATGCGTGGCTGGGTGGATTCAGTAGGGGCTGTGTGTGCGCTTAACGCCCTCTAGGCCGAGAGAGGAACCACGCCGGCGCCAGTGGTCGTCCCCGTGGGAAAAAATGCTCAGCTGTCCTTGACGGGCGGGAGGTGGCAGTTTTAGGGACGTGACCTGGCGGTGCAGACCGTGCATGTCGGCCTGGGGAGGCAGCTCTGCCTGGCGAGAGGAGGTGGACTGGGGGGGGAGGCGTGCCCGACCGGGACCCCCATCTTCTCCCCTCTTTCCAAGGTGCGTGTTCTATGCCAGGTGCAGTGTGTTTCCAACAGCCCCGCTTGCAGCCGGACGGTGGGGTCCCGGTGGAGATTGGTTCCCCCTCACCCAGGGGTGTGAAGTAACTCAACCATCCCAGTGGGGCGTCCCACTGCAAATCCCAGCAAACGTCCCATTGCGTCCCATTCCCAGGCGTGATGGGGCCTGGTGTTCTCGGCAGCACGGCGCGTTGATCCATGGTGAGAGTCAGGGCAGTGGCGCTTCCGTGATTTCCATGCCGGTAACAGCCTTGGGGGTCCTGGCAGGGGTTCCCAGTCTGGCCTATGGGACAACAGGCCCTCCTGGCTGATCTTTCAAATGTATTAAAGCCTGGGAAAGTACTTTAGTCTACCCAGCCCAGGTGGTTTTACCTGTTAGTAATTTAATCTGCTGCTTTAATAGCCCATTCTCCGTTTCTGTCAGTGTTGTTGCCTGTGGGTTATGCGGGAGATGGACCCTCCCATGCTGTGTTCTTTTCCCAGTCTTGCATAGCATGACCTTTGAAATGTGATCCCCAATCACGGTCCATTGGGTGAAGGTATCTGTAGGTGACACTCAGCTTCTTTAATTCCCCTGAGAGCCTGGTTTGCACAATGACAGGGGAAAGCTTGGTTTAGGCCACATGCAGTGTCCACGTAAGCCCAGGCATGTTTAGAGGGAAGGCGTCAATGTAATCCATTTGCCAATCCCTCACTGGCTGGAAGTTCCCAGTGGAGGGCCCCAGACTCTGGGCAGTTGCCTTGGGCACTTTTTAGAACACACAGGACAAGCATTAACCAAGTCACTGTATTTCAAGGGCATCGGACAGAATTTCTTCCATTCCTTCTCTGCAGCCGCAGGGACCACCGCAGGAATAGGGCATTGGGAGGATCTACAGGGCTTCGTAGCACCTGCGTTTCTAGAGGCAGTGGGCTGGCAGGCAGGGTGCTTCTCTGCTGTAAACAGGCCGCTTAGTCAGAATGGGAGTTTGAGCCATGACGGGGGATCAATGGAACCTATTTTCAGTTCAGCCCTTGATAGGAAGGAAAGTTCTTACCGTGATATGCTGTCTCTTCGTGAGAGGTTCTAGCAATTGTGTAGGTTGCTAGGAGTCGTTCTATGGTGGTGTATCAGGTGTTTGCCACCTTTCAGAGGGCAGTCCTGGGGGTTTTCTCTCCTTCTGTCATCATGCCCCCCTGTACTTTCCAAAGTCACAGACATCTAACGCAGACGGTAGCCCTGCTTGGGGGATGCCCAGAGCTTTCATCTGCTTCACTGGTATTCTTGCCGTCCAGAAGGCAGCTTGCTGCTCTGGTCTCCAGTCCCACACATGCTCTTTCTTTATGTACTGGTAAAGGGACGGAGGCCCTGTTAAAGGTGGGGAATAAAAGTCCTCCCAAACCCCAAATCCCTGCAAAGGCTTGCAACTCCTTCATGTTCATAGGGGTTGAATAGGCGCACATCTTACCGATCACAACTTCTGGGACAGCACACATCTCACCCAACCAGAGGACTCCCCCAAAACTTTACGAGGGTGGCTGGACCTTGGATGTTCTGAGGGGCCCCCACCCATCCT
Source organism: Leucopleurus acutus (assembly GCF_964270905.1). Taxonomy (NCBI): domain Eukaryota; kingdom Metazoa; phylum Chordata; class Mammalia; order Artiodactyla; family Delphinidae; genus Leucopleurus; species Leucopleurus acutus. The sequence continues at coordinate 2,499,044 of NC_139161.1, read as the reverse complement.
CTCCCTCACCGATGTTCCAGCAAAGTCTGCAGAGGGTCCTGCAGCGGAGGCCAGTCTCCACGTGTTAACATTGTATCAGTGAAATGGGCCCGTTTTACTGATGTGGGAAGAAGAACAGGGGCAGATCTCAGGCTGCCGTGCCCTGAAGCATGGTGGGGCTGTGCAGGTAGCCTTGGAGAAGCCCTTGAAAGGTGCATTGTTGCCCCTGCCACGCGAAGGCAAGTTGATCTGAGTTATCAGAAGCTTACACTCGTCAGAGTCTTTTTTATGAATCTCCCTGAAAATGAAGCAGTTTTGTAGGAACACTTTTGCAAAAGCATCAGAATAAAACAGTAACTGTCTGTAAATGACAAAAGGCTTAAAAATGGCCATAGCTAAAGATGTGATAAGAGTTCGTTATAATGCAACTGACAAGGGAATTTGGTTATTTCTCTTACATCCTTTTAAAAATAACAATTAGAATTATGATTGATAACATACATATCAGATTTTAGGAATTTCATGTAAATGTAACTTGAAGTTTGGCATCGTTTCTTATTTGACAGTGCTTTCCATGTAATTTAATATATCAAATGAGCCCAATTTGTTTAATATTTCTTTTTTATAAGGAGAGAGAACAAATATTTTGAGATGTTCCATCAGCCTTCTGGAAAATTCCAAAGTTCTAGGTCAAAAAGACTTGCTTTAGAATTTGATTTTGGAGAAGTTTATCAAAAGTATCAAAAGATTTTAAAATTCGATTAAATAGGCTCATAGGTCATACTTAGTTATCCATCTAACCAAAAGTGACAATGACTGAAGGCAAATACAGAAAGCTACATACTTGCAAAAGAACTTAGCTTTAATAGAGGAGACTCCGTTTTCTTAAGTCATCAAAGACCTGATAAAGACACAGGAACTTGTTTTAATAAAACACAGAATCTTTGTTTTCTAGGCAAATTACTTAAAAGTAAAGAGTACCTTTTCACAATCTTATCAAAAACAGATGGATATTCCAAGAAAAGCTTGTCCTTCTGGCAGATGAAAGAAAATTTAGTTTTATATAAGTATACTACTGATATTAAAGTTTATTTTTCTTTAAGCCAAGTAAATAGGCCTCTTTTAAAAATTAATTTTTAAAATATCATCTAGAGGTAGAAAAATATCACAGATACATAACATGCCATTTATAGATATACATAAACAGACACACACACACACAGAAACGCTATAGCTTTCATTCCAAAATTTTAGCCATGAATCATGTAAACAATACAAAACCCATTAGTTTATAAATAATAGTTGAATCCAACTCCTCAAATGGCTAGAATTTTCTACTGTTTGTGGAGAAGGCTTTTTAGATTTGTATTTGCCTTTGACAGGTCATCTTGTGGAGGCTGTGGACTAGATTTCTATACCAGTCTGTATTTTTAAAAGCCTCTATTCTTTTTTTTCTTTCTCTGTGGGCAGTGTTTTATTATCTCCTGGGGTGTTTATATTTCAAAGACCTGATAAGATTTACATCTTCAAGAAATGGAGAAAGAATACAGATTTTCTCTTAGGAGTTTGGGGGTTTATTTCTCTATTACCAGAAGTCTGGAGTAATTAGAGTGTACACGCTTCCTTCGTATTAGGGGTCCGACTGCATGGGGCACTTGGTCTGCTTCACAGCCAATCGCCACGGCATCCTCCCCCTCCTTCTCCTCACTTTCTCAGAGGTTCAGCCTCTCAGCATCTCAGCCGGCTTTTGTCACGAGCGCTGGATCTTAGTCTGCGTCACCTTGTGTCCTCCTGGCTTTGCAAAAAGGCATGCTAAGCTCTCCAGCTTATTATCCCGTCCCCACCTTGTCTGCCAGCCCCCAAAGCTAGCAGAGTCGTGGACACCCACGTGTCCTTCTCTCAATTATTTCCTCCCAGCTTTCTAACTCCAGCTCTCGTTGGGCATTGGTGTCCACCTGAACTGACCACAGCAGACACCAGTGCACTGCACAGCCATTCCTTTCCCATTTTTGCCACAGTGCGCTATGTACAGCTCCCCAAACAAGTGCATCAGGCCAGCGGGCATTTTGGGGGCATCCTGCTACTCACCTGGCAGTCCATAAGCATCTAACATCTGGCCACTCCTACCCACTCTCAGGTCAATGGCCACTTCGGGATTTCCTCCACAGAGGCCTCTTTCCCAAGGCCCTTTTTTTTTTCGGTCTCCTGGCTGCCTGGCCAATTGTTGGTTTGTAAACCAAACCCCACGCTGGAAAAGCAAGGAGAAACCAAAGAAAGAGGCAGCCACTCCAGAATGGTAGGTGGAAAGCTTAAGAGAGAGGGAACTTCAGTATGAGACTTATCTTGGGCACCGGAGGAGGAGGAGATCTCCGCGCCCACCCACCAGAATCTTAAAAGTTTGTACAGAGGCCTTAATGGGGTTCAGTCGGGTACGCCATCCAGATGGTCCCCACAACACATTGTTCTCTCAAGGCTGCATCCTTGAAAACGGCTCCCACTGTGATAACGGTGGGAAGAACGTATATTCCAAGGACAGGTGCAGGGGTGAGGGGCTTCCAGCTGCCCTGGCCCAGCTCATGGGTCACCCCACGGACACATCCTCTTGAAGGACACACGACCTTCTCCAGCAGATGCTCATGTTACAACGTGAAGGAGTTGGGATCTGAACACAGCGTTTATTCTTTTGGGGGCACACCAGGATTTTCGTCAAATAATTTTTGAAGATAAATAGGTACTAAAGGAAATCTCATGTCATTTCCATAATTCTGTTCTCAGGGGATAAGAGTGTATATAGGTTAGTGGCCTTTCTGCTTGTAGTTTTGTGCTGTTCCCTTCTCTCATGGGAAAAATTTCTGACCTAAAATAACAGTTTGTGGAGTACCAAGCTATTTTAACCAGAGGAGATTGGCTTTTTAGTTCTGTTTTGTTTTTTAATTTATTTATTTAATTTATTTATTTTTGGCTGCATTGGGACTTCATTGCTGCACGCGGGCTTTCTCTAGTTGTGATGAGCAGGGGCTACTCTTCGTTGCGGTGCACGGGCTTCTCATTGCGTTGGCTTCTCTTGTTGCAGAGTACAGGCTCTAGGCATGCGGGCTTCAGTAGTTGTGGCATGTGGGCTCAGTAGTTGTGGCTCACAGGCTCTAGAGCGCAGGCTCAGTAGTTGTGGCACACGGGCCTCGTTGCTCCGCGGCATGTGGGATCTTCCCTGACCAGGGCTCAAACCCACATCCCCTACATTGGCAGATGGATTCCCAACCACTGAGGCACCAGGGAAGCCCCTTGTTTTGTTTTGATTTTTGTTTGTTCGTATGTTTGTATTTTTAATTTAGAATGTACAGTCAGTGTGTTTCTCCAGTGCTCACAGGGAGGGGTGTGTGTCTGTAAGCCTGTGAGGGTGGCATCTCCAGTTAAAAGTGGAAAGGGGAGTCTTGCCTCCTTTCATGAAAAGAGAGGGGTTATATACACCATATTGAGAGAGACCAGCCACAGCAAATTCTATGAATTTACATTTCTTACAAAGACCTCAAGACCATATTCTGATCCCAGACATGCATGTATTTTTTACCATAGATGGGTCCACTTATTTCAACAATCACTTGTTCCTGTAGACAGGAATTGTTCTGGGTAAAGTGAGAGATGCACAAATGTGTGTGATCACGAGTCTGAGGTACGTTGCCTTAGACTGATTTCCTAGTTGAGGCTGGTTTGGACGTTTGAGACATTTAAGTAACAATTTCTTCCTCCATGATTTCAAGAAATCCCTATAACCTCTATTGGTCTGATTAGCCCATGGGAAAAGTCATACGATTCTGTGTCCTGTGCTGGCCTAGCCAAACTGCTGAGTCATTTCCAAGCACTGTCAGGTGACTGTAGGAGTTACCAAAAGCAGGGGGGAAAAATGACAGTAGTCTGTCTGTCCCAAGTGTGGTAAAAAGTACATGGGCTTAGAATCAGAAAATCATAGGTTCGAATTTCAGCTCTTCTATTTAATTTATGCTGTTAGCCAGGTGACTAGTGTCTCTGAACCTCAATTTTCTCATCTATAAAAATGGAAGAAAGTAACACCTAGCTCTCACACTAGTGGTAAGAATTAAATGAGATAAGGTATAACCAGGTAGTCAAGAAATAGTTACCAAGCACTGCTGTATGCCACTCATTTATTGTAATAATTTTATAGCTGCTAACTTCCTTGAATTCTTACCACATGCCAGGCTCCGAGCTAAGTGGGTGACATACATTCTTTTACTGGATCTTTGAAACAGCCTCTTGCATTACCCTCATGTTATGGGTGAAGAACCTACGACAGCTATAGAGGTTAAGAAATCTGCCCAAGGTAACCAGTTCCACACCCAGGAATTCTGACCACAGAATTCAGGGTTTTCCAGTACCTTGAACTCTACTGCATTTTGTAAGGCTCCCTGCTGAAGAGAGCCTAGTAATAAGTGGTTCACAAGTATTTACTGCTTCTTTTGAAGAGAGTCTGTTTCCCTATTTTCAAAAATTAAATCTTTTTGAAATTTTACCCTATTGTTATTCTTCCCTTAAATACTGGAAAATATTAATAGGGGAAGGGGAATTCATAACCTGCTCCCTCCGATGGGAAGTACAGTGAACCACTGCCGAGTTTTAGCCCTCTCTGTGTGCACATCACCAGTCGCCCTTTATAGGATACGCTGAGAAAGCTGGTGTCTCACGTATTGTTATCCTAGGAAGTATGGTCCCCGGTACTTGTCTCACTGTGCTTTTGCTAGACGTGCTCATGTGCCAGGTACTTCAATTAGCTTGCTCATTTGCCTTCATTGTATCCCTGGAGCCGGATAGCAGAAGATTGTTGCTGCAGCACGTAAAGCAAATCCAGTGTATTTTGCTGTCCCCTTGTGGCCATCTTAAATTTCTTTATTTCAAGTGATAAAAAAATTTCCAATTAAATTTCCAATTAAAACTCCTCTCTTCAGAGGACCAAGTATGCATTCTTTGTACCATCATCATCAATGTAAAAAAGTATATATATACACTAGCACACTGAATTTTAATTGAGCTATGACTGAATTCTCAACTGCATTCAAAAGGGATCTCTGGTTTGAAACTTCTACATGTAAAGTTATTTCTTTTCTTCCAGAGTTTAGTATTGGAGCTTGATCATTCACCATGTTATTAACATAAATAGAACATTATATTGAAAGGGACAGGAGGAGAATTATAAACATCACTGCGTAACCTGCTTTTCATGAAAATGTTAAATAATTTTAATATTTTAAATAGAGAAGGCATAAGAAAGAAGCTTTGAGTTATTTTAATATAGTTTGTTCATCAGTGCTGTAGAACTGCTAGTGAGGTCCACCATCACTGAGAGGTTAACAGGTTTTCTATTAACCTCCACCATCACTGAGAGGTTAACAGAAAAATGGAATGACAAAACACTACTAAAGTGGGGACTGGCCAACATATACCTGAAATTTTTAAGAGGAAAATTTTACTGACTAGTTTAAAACCATTAGTTAAACATTTATCAGTCTCTTCTTTACAACTTTTTAATGTTTATTCCTATTCTCACCATCCCCAAAACATACCCTAACACTAGGAAGGCTTTCCCCCCCAGCTTCACCAAGCACATCAAAAACAAATTTTTTAAGAGCTACAATTGTGTACTGTGAAATACCAGTAATCAAACATTGAAAATGATTTTTTTGCTCTTTTGTAGATCTCTCTTTTGTGAAAATTTACTCTCTTTCACTCCAACTTACATTAAAAGTGGGAAACGTTTTGAGACTTCCCTGGCGGTTCAGCGGTTAAGACTGCGCACACCCACTGCAGGGGGCATGGGTTCGATCCCTGGCCGGGGAACTAAGATCCCACATGCTGCAAGGTGCAGCCAAAAAAATAAATAAATAATACTAAGAAATGGGAGACACTTTAAGTGGTGGGATAAACTGCCTCTGGGTCAGCAAAAATATTATAAGCTATATTTAACATAAGCCCTATACATAGTGCATAAAGAGACCTTGTTTGCCTTGGTGGAAAAGTTGACATAGATATTTGGGTGTTGATGGGTTAAAATCATTTAGTGATCTGATCTGGATATGAGACCGGTCACGTTACTAACATTTAAAATAAATATTGTAAGTTCTGTGAAAATAGCATTTCTTTTGATAGGAGTAAAGCAACAGATTTCATCCTTTTTTTTTTTTTTGATTACAAAGTTGCACTGCTATAGATCCTCTCAGAAAAATGTGCATACATGCTACACATACAATTTTACATTTTATTTTGTCACATTCACAGCCCGTTTGAAACCACCCATGGGTCCCAAAGCACCCGTGACAGCCTGATCTGACCGTATCCAGAGCTGTCCATTCAGCACCAATGAGGCCCCTCACGCTGACCTGACCAGGAGAACGCAAGCCCCCCAGGCCAAGCAGGAGAGTGGGTTTCAGTTACTGGTAAGTGGCCATAAGAGGCGCAAAGCTGAGCTCCTGACTGTGATTCGTGGATGGTATGTGTGAATTTCATTCATCATTTTCTGGTGTTAAGGTGGTCTTATTTCTCTATTCATAGGTCCGTGAACATGCTGCATATAGATTTTATTTTTAGGTATTATTATGGTGATGCTGCTGATACACCAATACAAACTCTTTTTTTTCCCTTAAGAATGTGCTACACCCTCAGGGAATCATTGAAATCAGGATATCTTACCAAAGATAATTTTACAATCTGAAACGGATACAGTTCGTTCTCTGATGAAAAATTGAGATGGTTATTCTATTTCCTGTGCGCTTGACAATTTCTTGCCTCAAAAGATCTAATTCTTTAAGGGGGAGGGGGAAAAAGAAGTTTGCCGAATTCGCTGAGTTGTTGCCCAAGGTTAGGAGTATCAACTACCTGATATAAAGCTGACCATTGACCTTTGAAATATAATGGGAAGAACTGAAGCACTTTGTGGTGTTATACTGTTTGCAAATCAGACAATATTTCTAAACCGCCTAGAAGCCTTTAGCATAAAATATTATTTCCCCTTTGAATTTTTGCTAACCTCCAAAGGACAATGCAGAACTTCCCTGTGTTCACTCTTATAAGGAAAATGGAAATTCACGTAACAGGCCCATGTGTATTATACATCTTAAAATATTTCCATCTACTTCTGAAGTTTCCATACGAGAAGGCCAAAAAAGTCTGGTACAGATTAACGAGAGGGTAAGTGGGGAGTCGCAGTAGATCTCTTCCCAGCTACATCTTCCTACCTCTCCCTGCCTGTCCACCCCCCACACACCTAGTAAACGTTTGGTGTCACTTCGCTCTGAATGAGCTCTCTATTCACATGCAAAAGATGTTAAGTTTACATTCCCATAACTTACTCTGATCACCAGAGAGACCTTCGTTCACTGCATGTCACACTACATGTGACACAGGAGGTTGTTTCCATGTCCATCAGGGAGGGCTGTGTGTTTGGGGAGGCTGAGCCCCACCTCCACCCTCTCCTGTCCCAGATCTGTCAATCTGATGTTAGAAAAAGACAGTCACCATCACAGGTTAAAGGAGCCAAAGGGGTATTTACCCAGCCTCGAAGCATGATTGCATTTCTGAACGGCGGTAGAATTTGTCTTTGCCACGGCCCTTAAAGAATGCATTTCTTTCTTTCTGTCCTTTGAATCAGGGAATAAAAGTAGTTTATATGCTCTACAGCCACTGGTCTCAACAGATGGGCCTGGTTTTTCATGTTCCATCTGAATGGCACAGAGTTGCCTACTAACAAACCCCGAGTTCCAAAGGGTAAGCCCACCTTGCAAGGCAACGGCCCCCGCCTTAGACGTTTCTTAAGGAGTTCCTGAAAGTGAAGGACAAATGATCTGAGATCTCTTCCTCCCAAGCACCTTGACCTACACTTTACACAGGGTGGGTGTGGGATCGTTCAGCCTCTCCAGCTGGGGAAATGGAAATTTTGCCAGAGCTTCAGGCTCTTACGACGGTGGGTTCTGGTTCCCGGTCCGCATTCTCCTACGTTTTCCTAGCTGGATCCACCAGTCCTTTCTACCTGAAGGTTCAGTCCCAGCCTCCCAGTCGTAAGAGCAGAATAACTGGGTGGCTGGCCTCTTTTGCGTTTGGCTTCTCTGCACTCCTTTACGCTGGGGAGTTGAGTTACAGCCCCACTCCCAGACGCGGTGACATGTCATAGTAACCGCAGAGTTACTGGGTTGCCCACAGTCTCCTGCAGTGCATCCTTACATGGGATCAAGCACACAGGGACAAGTTCAGTTCTCCTGGCTTGCCTGCCATTCTCCTCTGTCTCTCTTCGATTGGTCCCCCGACCTAGGTTTCTACTGACACTCCCTTTCCTCAGTCCTGACTAGGATCCAAATCTCTAGTCTACCTGATTCCACTCTAACAAAACAAGGCAGCACCTTAAAGCCAGTCCAACCGCTAAAGTCCCGGTGATCGCCCCCCCCCCCCCGCCCACTGGCATAACATCTGCCCACCTGACTCCCCGCGTCCCACCCCTGCAGTTTGACTGGCCAGGCCAGTCCTGGATCTTCTGGAGTTTAGTCTGCAACTCTTTCCTCTGCCTTCCCGGGATCACACAGGGTTCCAAGGTCCTGGTTAACCCAGCTCCCCAGATTGGACCATTTAAAACTCTGGTTTCCTTGGCAACAATGGAAAGACCGAAAAATTACTCTCAGGGTCAAAAAAGTTAGAACCCATTTTCTTTGTTTTAATGCAAATCTAAATGGTACACGATAGAGACCAGCCCCTTCTGGAGGGAGTCTGATGTCTAGCGCCTCCACATGGCTGTGTAAACGAGGTCCTGAACTTGTCCTCAGCAGGTCACTGAACTTGCTGGTCTCTGTTGGTTTGAAACCTCAGGAGCTTTGGGGTGGAATCTGAAACAGGGCCTCGAACACAGACGGCAAGGAGAGACGGAAGAAAGGGCAGCCCCTCCAGATTGGGAGGAGGCAGGTTTAGGAAGAAGGGAGCTTACATACGAGGCTTGTCTTGGGCACAGAGAGACCAGGAGACCTCTGCACCCGCCTGCCTGCCAGAATCTTAAAAGCTTATGCAGAGGCCTTGATGGGGTTCAGTCCCATATTGAGTCCTGATGGGGTCAACATCATGTTCTCTCTCAGGGCTGCATCCTTGAAAATGGTTCCCATGGTGGGAACCCTGTGAGGGTGTACATTCCAGGGATGGGGGAGGGGTGAGGAGCCTTTGTTCTCCTGGGTCCAGCTCAAGGGTCACCCTGTGATCACACCCTCTCAATGACCTCATCCAACACCATTGCTCCACTTGTAAGGTGGGAGTGCCCACGGTGCACACCTGCCTGACCTCTTGGAAGGATTTAATGAAATAATGCTATGTCATAATGTTATTGTCGTTTCAGATGTTTCTTTTTAAAGCAAAATGTTAAGCTTTCTTATGGACATTTTCAATGTATCAAAATTACATAGAGCTGTGTCATGTATTGAAATTTTACTCCAGACACTTCTCACTCTGCATGGTGCTGTGTTAACTCACATGCATGCATGTGGGAACCGAGTCCTCACTTTGCATGGTTGCTTGACCACTGATGTCACCACAGCAAAACAAGGACTATCTGTATACACCAGGTGCAGTGTTAGATTCTTTATTTCATATCCTTACAATTCTCACTCCCCCCTCCATAATGTTCTTACTGGTTTCCCTCTTTTTTGGTAGAGAACTAAGTCTTAGGATGTTTAGGAAATTTTCCTAGACCCCAAAGCTAGCAGTTAGTAGAGCTGAGATTCAAACCCAAGTCTAGATGGCATCAAAGACCACATGCTTCCCACCGATATATGTTTGGTGCTTTCTCTGAGAATAAAGTAGAACAACAATGTCTGCACAGATGGCCAACAGGCACATGAAAGGCTGTTCAGCATTGCTAATTACTGGAGAAATGCAAATCAAAACTACAGTGAGGTATCACCTTACACGGGTCAGAATGGCTATCATTAAAAAGTCTACAAATAATAAATACTGAAGAGGGTGTGGAGAAAAGGGAACCCTCCTGCACTGTTGCTGGCGATGTAAATCGGTGCAGCCACTATGGAGAACAGTATGAAGGTTCATTAAAAAACTAAAAAGAGAGTTGCCATATGATCTAGCAATCCTACTCCTGGGCATATATCTGAAAAAGATGAAAAGTCTAATTCGAAAAGACCCATGCACCCCAGTGTTCATAGCAGCACTATTCACAATAGCCAAGATATGGAAGCAACCTAAATGTCCATTGACAGATGAATGGACAAAGAGGATATGCTATATACCATATACCAATGGTATATACCAATGGAATATTACTCAGCCATAAAAAAGAATAAAATAATGCAGCAACATGTATGAACCTAGAGATTATCACACAAAGTGAAGTGAGACAGAAAAAGACAAATATCATATGATATCACTTATATGTGGAATCTAAAACATGATACAAGTGAACTTATTTGCAAAATAGACTCACAGACTTAGAAAATAAACTTATGGTTACCAAAGGGGAAAGAGGGGAAAAGAGATAAATTAGGAGTTTGGGATTAGCAGATGTACATTACCGTGTATAAAATAGATAAACAGGGCTTCCCTGGTGGCGCCATGGTTGAGAGTCCGCCTGCCGATGCAGGGGACACGGGTTCGTGCCCCGGTCCGGGAAGATCCCACATGCCGCGGAGCGGCTGGGCCCGTGAGCCATGGCCGCTGAGCCTGCACGTACGGAGCCTGTGCTCTGCAACAGGAGAGGCCACAACAGTGAGAGGCCCGCGTACCACAAAAAAAAAAAAAAAAAGATAAACAACGAGGACCTACTGTATAGCACAGGGAATTATATTCAATATCTTATAGTAATGTATAATAGAAAAAAATCAGGAAAAGAATATATATATATATATATATAACTGAATCACTTTGCTTTACACCTGAAACTCACACAACATTGTAAGTCAACTATACTTCAATTTAAAAAAACAAAATACGTATGATTTTTAAGGTCTTGACCCACATGGAATGCTTTCTCAAGTATTGGATAAACTGCAAAGAACTTTTTATTTAAAATTATTTCTATGTTTTCAGTATTTAAAGCATATTCCAGCAATCTATACTATTTTATTATCTGTAGCCTTTTTTCCTGATATATCTTATTTCAATCTTAATGAATACCTTGAAAATTTCTTTCAATATATGTTGGATTTGCCGTTTCAAACGTGGTTATGTCACTGTTTTAATCTCGCAAAGCAAGGTTTGCAGAAGTAAAAATGCTGGTTTTCTCACTGATGTGAGGAGGTGAGCAAAGTTTTTAATCTGAGATACAAACTGAAAAATGTGAACATTTGTTTGTGACAAAATGAGATTTGGCTTCAGTGTCTGGACTCCTGCATGTTCAGCCAACACAAGCCAAGAATTATCGCGATGCATTGGGTTAGATGGTCTAAAATACCCGCATTTCTGTTCAGTTATATTTGTTGAAAAAGGATGTGATCAGAGGATGACATTAAGAGAAACTTATTGAGTGACGATGCGGCAGTCACTGGACTAAGTGCTTTACAGGCTACGTTTCACTTAATTCTCACAAGCACTCTCTAAAGTAGGCCTTATTATTATTCTGTTTTAAGAAGGAGTAAACTGAAGGACAGAGAGCTGAGGACGTGTGTCCTAGGTCACACAGCGAGTAAGAGATGGAGACAGCGTGGCTCTAGCCTGGGGACATTCTCCTTGTTTCCACCAACTCAAAGCTTATCTCATGCTCAGTTGCTTCACACTTTCTTTCACTATTTTAAAATAATTCTTCACGCATTTTATGAGCATGATCAAGTCGCACTTCAACTCAGATTATCCTGCGGAAGTATGTCGTGAATCATAGGTATTTTTGCACGCATAATTTTCAGACAAGCGAGATTAAAACTCACGGGCTCCTTGATTTTCGAGAAATGGCTTACATGCATGAACAGAATTCATGTTCTTTGCTATCGGCAAACAGACGTTGCCACTTGCCCTGCATCTGTGGCTTGAAACAGACCTCGTCTATTCTTTTTTTTTTTTTTTTTTTTTTCCCAGTACGCGGGCCTCTCACTGCTGTGGCCTCTCCCGCTGCGGAGCACAGGCTCCGGACGCGCAGGCTCAGCGGCCATGGCTCACGGGCCCAGCCGCTCCGCGGCACGCGGGATCTTCCCGGACCGGGGCACGAAGCCGCGTCCCCTGCATCGGCAGGCGGACTCTCAACCACTGCGCCACCAGGGAAGCTCCTATTCTTGTTTATAGTTCAGGGAATCTGGCAAATTGGTATTTTTGTTGATTCCAGTGAATGAGTCAAGGAGAGGAGAGCCTATCCAAAGATCACTATCTGACTAGCGAGACCGATCTAGCCCTTTTACAGTGAAAGTTGTGAATTGTTCAGAGGTTATCAAAATCACGCAATGTCACTGGCTTGACTTTCCTGGCTGCCAAATTGGAGGAGTCGAGAGAGATGGCATGTTCTCAGTAAGCAGTTCTGCAGCTGTTGAAAAGGTCAAGTGGTTTAGCAAGTTCTTGTCTACGGACAGCTCTTTGCCTCCCAGGCCACAGGCTCACTCTAGAATGTAGTAAAATGAACTGCCCTGAGCTCAGCTGACTAAGGCGAGTAGCATGAAGCGCTGACTCCACCTCCCTTGGGACACAGAGAGCCACCACTTACCAAAGAAATTTCTGGATACACTGTCAGTGCAGAGAAACCCACAGTGAGGTGCATGAAGGCCCAGATAATACCAGAAAGTCACTGAATTTGGAAACTTGGAAGCAATTTCTTTCAGGTCATTCTCTAAACTTCATGGTCACCACCTCCTTCACTGTGAAGCCTACACAACGCTCTGCATACCTAAAGCAGCATTCCATTTGGAATCGATAAAACCCTGTTCGTCTATAACTGGTATAAAGGCGTTCAAGCTTAAGGGTTATTTTTCCCCTTCACGATACTTCCTTTCAATAATCCTGCAATGAAAAAAAAAGGGAGGGGAGTGGAGCTGTATTTAACCAAACATCAGAGTGCTGATATATTTAAATACACTTTCACACATATATTCCTCCATCCAATATAGATATTCTACTTTATAAATCTGAGGCATCTTTTGTCTGTAACATAGGGTAAATGTTGAAAGCATTGCAACGAGATTTGAGGTCTGACAACTGAAACTTCAGAATTGGATGAGCTGGATAGACCAAGACTCCTTCTCAAGCTACAACGTGAATATGAATCACTTGGGGATAGTATTGCCCTCCAGGTTCTTCCGTGGGCTGTCAACAAGCTCCCAGACGATGGCATTGAAGAGCAAGGTCCCAGGAGGCAAATTCTAGGGTAGGGCAGAGCTTCTCCAGACTAGCATGGCCACCTCACGTCTGAAAAGGGATTCCAGAGCTAATGCCCATTGGGTGAGTGAGGATTGGTTTTGCTTGTAGAGTTCTAGCTCTGACTTCATGAAGAGTGCCCACCAGACCAACTGGAAAGTCTGCTCTTGCCTTTTCCTGGCATTGTATAATAATTATACCAAAACTGCAAAAAGGTTGTGTTTTTTTTTTAAGCAACCTTTTGCTTCTTAGATGCAGATTCTGGTTCCGTGTCCTTACACTCTGTCCTTTTTCTTTAAGTTCTTCACGCTGCTACCTTCCTCTGTGGATATTCATGAAAGAGATTTCTTACACTCCAGCTTATTTCTTGAATGACCACCAGGACACCATTGTGTGAGCAGAGGCCCCAGCACTAGACGTTTCTGATTTGGGTTTATTGCCCGACAAGTCTGATCTCTTAGTTTAAGGCTGGACCTTAAACTAAGGGATGAGAGAGGTGAGCACCAGAATAATGGAAGGAGACAGCTGTGTTGAGGCAAAGTGAAACCTTTGTTGATATTCAGCACTAGGGAAAGTGTTTGAGGCCCTTCAGCTCTTTACAACTTTCCCAAAACAATCAGAAAGAAAGAAAGAAGCCTTATCCCCATCAAAAGAAACACATTTTAACTATCTGATATGTTAAGGTATGAAAATATGGAATGGCTGTAAATTCCTGTGGAAAATGGAGAAATGGGTAAAATAACTTTCATATATGATGCCTGAGAATCTTGTGTGTGTTCATGCTGTTCCCCTTCACACACCTGCACCCCTTAGAGGAACTTAAAATTCCTAAAGCCAAGGAAGGCCCATCACCTAAGAAAGATGATGGACTGCAGCAATCTTAATACACTCCAGGGGGAGAAGGACTTCACAATCAGCACAAGAGAGTGTGTTGTCATTGGAAAGTCATTTGAATGATGTCGGCAGAAGTAAGGTGAGCCCTCCACTTGGTATTCCAGCAGCCTGTAGAAGGGATGTAAATCTGAGGTGAAATCCTAGGGACTTCTAAAAGAGTCAACTCCTGATTCAGCAACGCCAACTTGTTTAAGCAACAAGCAAGAGAGAGGTGAGTGTGTGCCTCCGGATGCAATTGGTGATCCGCTCAAACTGTTAACATTAAGATCTAGCAATTCTTCTCTAAACTGGAGTAATGTGGATACAAGTCAATTAGGTCTAGCCACTCGGTTTACAGGAGAAATCAGAGAACTCTGCAGACCCATCCCTGTTTACCTGTAATGTAATAACATGTTCTTTCCCAGAACATCTACATTACAGGCAGCGGCATTACCCAGAGGTGTAAGACAAATTTCCTAATATTACATGCATTACGTATAGGACCAGGAAAAACTCAAATAACTAGATGGGCTATTGTTCACCATTGTTCAGTGTCAGGAACACATGGAAGCCAGAAAGTCTTGGTCTTCATCTTTTCATTTCAGCCATCTGGACTCATCCCCACCACAAGCCATCTGATTTTAATAATGAAATAATGGCCTTCACTTCTAACCTAGGAATATCGAGTCTGAAGTTCCCTGCAGATGAAATGGCTTTCTAATGAGTCTTCAAGACTGTGATGCTGTTGTTTTGTTATGTTTTGTTCCATGTTTTGGAAGTGGGGTAGTATGGATGAGAGAACAAGAGAAATAGAGTTCCAGCAAAGCTTTTACCTGCAGGGCATTTACACATAAAAGCAGCATTTCTGGAACAAAGGATTTCCACAAACAACCCAATTAATATAGATTCACTGCCCTTTTTGAAATGTCTTTTATTGGTTGTACATTTTCCTGTGAGATCAACACACCCTTTCTTTTGAGGACACCTGGCTCCTGCAGACTTAGTTCTTTGTCCTAGCCATGAACACAGGGCAAGCACTTTGACGGAAAGAGGTGGCGGGCTGTCATTTGACATTGTCACTATCTTCTCCATCTTCATCACGTTATCGAGTCAGTTCATAGATTGACCCGACATGGAAAACAACACCCCTGGAGTGAAGCCTTACACACACAAGCACAAACATCCGGAGACCAGATACAGTGTCTGCAGCCCGTTCTCAGCAGCAGTAGGAAACCGAAGACTATCCTGAGATAGGAAATCAGTGTCAGCTCTTCATCCACAGAGGAGTCCAAGTGTGACCTAATCTCCCGATTTCATTTTCCTTTGAAAATTCTCAGTTTCCTTGAGGTGGTGGGAGGGAGGCCAGAGCGGTTGCCGTACTAGCCACGTAATAATCACATGGTTCGACACCTCAGCCATTTCCTTGGTCAAAAACACACATTCAAAGAACTGTTCCGCGGCACATCAGAACCTTGTTCTTCGTTTCCTGTGCTCTCAGATCAGAAAGGGTGGGGGGGATTATAAAGTTATGCTTTGTGCATGATAGTCTGATTGGAAATTTCACCACTGAATGACCTATGTCAGAGAAAATTACTCCCACCTTTGGCAATTATTATAACTCCTTGTTTACTGATTGCTAGGGGCCAACCATCCAGGCTATGAAGTATGCCCACCAATGGTATTTACATGAAAAGATGAATTTCTCAAGAATAAGGACCTAGGACAGGTGGCTTCTCCCAATATTAAAAACAACCGTGACCTCTTTAAAGCCACTTTATCCCTCAATCCAGGATATTTCTGGTAACTCTATTAAAACTTAACCTACGTCAACGCTAATACTTGCATCTACCTCAAGTTCTGCGCATTAGCTTCCAGGAACAAACTTTTTGGCCAGCCCAGTATTTTTCCTTGGTTTCGAGATTTTGAGATAACATCACCAATTACAATAAGCGGTAGTTTAAATGAAAACAACAACAGCAGTGCACACAACCTGGGTAACAGGAAAGCTAAGCTAAAATGAAAATGCCTGTCCCGCCCCCGCCAAAGCTAACACGGGAAAGACAACAAAAGGTACACATCCCCTCAAAACAGGTATTTTTACATACAATACTGAAGCTTTGGCTGGAAGTTATCGATTGATATTCATAATTCCCCTTTCCCTATACAATGGTTAGGAAGGTTGTCCCCTTAAGGAAGCTGCCGCACACATTTCCATGTAGAAAAACACACACAGAGTTAAGGATAGACCCCCAAGTTCTTCTTTCCTTCTTCAGCTCACAAGCAAAAAGTCCCCAAGGCCAAAACATAGATGTAACATGCACCTCAAAGGCATGGAAACATTCTACCCACAGTCTTCAGAGGTCTTTACTGGATAAACTTACAATGAATTGCATACTTTACAGCCCAGCCCACCTCAGCCATAAAGAAAAGATACGGCAATCCACAAAGAAGAGATGAGTTTCACCAGGAAAGGTAGCAGTGTGCTCTACATGGCAGGAAAGATGAGGGAATCCACAAAATGGAGTCAGTCTTCTATTTCACACTCTCCAGAGACACAGAGCCAGAGACGGGTTTCGAAACCTCTCCGATCTCCTTTCAGAATATATCAGGTTCCAGGAAGAGATAGCAGGGCCTCCTAATAATCAGCATCTAGAATTACTTCCTTCTAGCATCAAGGGATTGTAAAGACCAGGCATGTTTCCACTTGCCCAACAGCTGTCTTTACAATAAACATGGCTTAAAACCAAAGTTGGGGTGCAACACAGGAAAACAATCAATCATATATACAAATAAAAAAGGCCTCTCATAAAATTCACACAAGGTAAGAAAAGGTGGGGTTTTTTTTTTTTCATACAAAGACCAGATTAATAAATGAAAGCAGCATTTTCAGCAGTAAAACTGAGGCACAAAGGAATCTGGGGAACCCCACTTATCAAACTAAAGTTCTTGTAAAGTTCAATTCCATATAGTAGGTATATATCTAGTATCTCATCAATATTTTCACAAAATATATAGAAAAATGTTCATGTATTTAAATAAACAATTTGAACTATTGATATACCCCAACCCCTCTTTCAGCTTTAAATGACCCCACGTGATGATTCCGTAGTGTAGGAAATATGTCCCAATTGTGGAAGTTAATTACAGAAGGGAAACATTTTTCCTCTAAAAATACCTATTTTATTAAAACATCACTTCATCATTCCAGTTCATAGAGAAAAATCACTCCACTCAGAAAATAAATTTGAGACTAGAGAATAAAACAAACACATGGATAAGGTGACGGATAAATTGTCTGAATTTTCTTAATCGAGCCTCCTCGGGTGGCTTTCGCACACAGATTGGCTGCGAACGCGACAAATTGTTGCCACATGTAACTTTTTGACACAAATAGTTGTTCTGAAATGGCTGCTTTGGAACCCCAGCTGTTAAATTTGGTTTGATGGCAAAGGTACCACTGTCAAAATTCACCGCAGATTTTTGATGAGTGTGCAGAAGGCACCTGATACGATCCGTTTGATGTCTGAATGTTCCCTTGCGTTCCATCCACGACAGATACACTGTCTCAGTTTCCAGCTCCCATGGGCCACCCTGGGACCCACTCCTGTTCTCCACCTGCAGCCTTTGTAAACCCAGCAGTGGTGACCTTCAGCTTGAGCCTCAGAACGCACCCTTCTCCGTGCTAACACTGTCCAAAGAGCTTCATTTTTTTCCTGTGTGTCAATGAACAAAAATGACAGTTCCCGCCTCTGCAAATGTAGAAATTTAGAAATTCCACTGCCCATCAAGATCCCAGTGACAACACTTCCTTGTCACTGAGATCAGGTTACCCTCAGCCACTTTACAGTAGTAACCAACTTAAGGATCTGTAGGCACGGCCGTCACAGGTCAATGTCTACGCTTTCTTTCAAATGATTCATGCTTGAAAATGAACATACATGACCCTCTCTTGCCCTTCTGCTTCCAAGTCCTGTTAGCATACTCCAGACAGCAAACATCAGGGACGCACAGATATTGTTGAAGACACAGCTCCCAGGTTCTTGGGCTATTTGTGGTCCTCGATGGGTCATTCCATCCTAAGTTCCCAAGGCTTTAATAGCCACAGAGACTTCCAGTTAAAGGGAACAATATTGATAGCCAAATATTCTGATTGGAGTTTGACAGGGGTTTCAGATAGGCAAGGTTGACCTTTATCACACTCTCTTCCCTCCCCCTTCGACGAGACCCCTCCCCCCCAGAAGCACCAGTGAATATAGTCTGGAAACAACTTCTGTGCCCTTAACTCTTACCTCCCCCAGAATTGAACATACAGTAGGCCACTTGAGATCAGAAGAAAAGAAAATAGAACAACCACTTCTTCGACACTGCTTCTGAAAATTCAAACTAGCTTTTTTTTTTTTTAATTATAAATTCTAGCTCTTCTGGTGAAGACCTGTAGTGTATTTCTATGAACATTCACAGTTCTCTGCATTGTGAAAAAAGTATGCTCATCAGATAACCTTTGGTGTCCACCTTTCTTAAAAATGTTTGCCCCCGGAACTAAACGTTAGGAGGCTCGGTTTTGTGTTCATTTTTCTTTACCCAGAAGGCAGCTGATAGATGGGTTGCATACTCTCAAAATGCTTTATCACCCCTCTAATCATGCACCTTCTTTTCTGGGCGCCATCAGTTTAAATGGTCTCTGTAGAATCAGTAACACTAGGGAAACAAGAGAAAATTCTCTGATATCCAAATCTATGCCACTTTCTGAATCCTCTTATAGTTCAGTATTTTGAAGAAAAAAAATAATAATAAAGGCTTGGCTTTTTGATAGATTTTCCCATAGGAGATCATCTTTATAGTATTACTGAAAATAAATTAAGGGATATATCTGTCTGCTTCTCTTATCAGCTTGCTCTTCCATGGGGTGCCAGCCCTTTGCATTTATCTTTTCTTCGAGGCCCCAAGCACAATTTCACATCACTGTTTAGCCTGAAACTACAAAGTCCGATGACAGTCCCCTAGGGCAGTGGCTTGACTTGCTCTATTGAAATAGCTTGCAGGCTCCAACACAAACACTGGTAGTGACCAAATGATGCTAATTGTTCATTCCTGGCCACAGTAGAATGTGACTTTGGAGGAAGACGTAGCCAACCCAGCTGCTCTTCTTTAAAGGCCAAATGGAAGTTTTATTATAAGGTCTTAATATTGTGAATGAGAGCTTTGCTACAAGTTCTCTTAGCTGTCCCTCACCATTTCACGATCTGAGAACAATAGAGTCCACGTAGGCAAGACCAATGCAAAACTGCTGATTCTGACTTTTGATATATGAAAATGGTTGGATCACTTCCTTTCCACAGAAGTGTTAAGTCAGCCCAGTTCATCTGTAACCGGCAGAGGAATAGCAAGCAAATGCACTCAAGAAAAACAGAAAAGACCCTGATGGCCTGGCCGAAGCCACAAACCCTGGGGATTACTTAGGAAGTTCTGTTTTGTTTTGTTTTGTTTTTTCCTATATTAAGACACAAGTAAGTGCCTAAACTGCCCCGTGCTTTCCCTGAACTCAGTCTCCAAGTCATAAGAGCATTAGCCTCATTCCTCGAAAGAGACCTTGAAACCCAGAAATGCAAAAGTGTAACCTGGGCAAAACTCACGTGTGTCAGGATTAAGTGTCCACAGAGACATATGTCCATACTGACAACTGTAAGAAAGAAATACAATGCAAATCTCCCAAAATCTAACTGTAAACTCCCAAGAATGAAGGGCTTGATATCCTAGTTCAAATGACAAATAAAAGTGATGTCAAGATACTGACAGTCCAAGGGAACAAGGCTGGATATTTTTAAATTCTGTTAACACATGTTTGTGTTATGAGGTGCTATCGGCTTCTTTTTAAAGAAAAGAATCCCTATCACAAAGTCCTTGACCTTGCTTTATGTTTTTTCTGAGGCCCAGTTCTCTTCCCTCAGTTTTCTTCCCTCAGATACAAAAAAGGCTTTTAGAGAAATGTCGCTTTCAATAGGAGTTTGGGTCAGGAACTGAAAAGAATAAACCCCAGCTGAAGTCTTGATTCCAAATGGCTCCATTAGAAAACCTGCAATGGTAGAATGATATTTGTAGAGCTGTAAACACAGACTCTCTAAACCTCAGAAAAATGACACATCTTCTTTGCAGAAACCAGGAACAGGTGGTGCGTGATGTATTTGGTGGCAATATGCTTCCCCCAGAAGGATAGTTTCACTTTGAAGGCTCAGGAATTCAGGTTTTATTTCCCTAGGTGAAGAGAAAACATTCTTTTAGGTAAATTGCCAGAGCAAATACTTAAATATGCTCCCATGAGGAGTTTCCGGGTATCATTTTAACTGTACTTTATGTTTGCCCGATGGTGTAGCAGGAAAAAAAAAAAAAGTTCCTGAATAGTAAAGAGACTGTAGCTTTAAGGAGGATGTGTTGTCCTGGAAGAAGAAAATAGAGACAGCTTAGGTAACTGGCAGACTGTTATTTGTATAGCATTCTGTACAGCAAAGAGGATAATTACTGACAGAAGCAAAGCAAATTATACAGTTGTTACAGTCCCATGGAGAAAACAGAGCTTTCACCGAGGGCTGTGGAGCCCAGAGATTCAAGCAAGGCTGGCAACCCAAGACAGTCACATCAGAAAGGAGGCATCCAGCATAGACCCCTTGAAAAAGGAGGAAGGTAAAGCGGTCTCCTCTCTCCAAGCCCAGGGACAGCACTCAAGGGGTAGGTCTGCGTCTCCTATAGCGCTAAGTCTACCTGAGAACAAGTATTTTGACCCCAAACTATTCTTTATCACTCTCTTCAAAGACAGCCGAACAGATGAGGTGGATGAATTGGAAGATTTTAAGAATTCTATCTACCTTCTACTTCTGAGGTTAAAGTGGCCTCCCAGCTTCTCAAATCCTGATGCAGTTCAGGAAGAAGGAAAACCGGATGATTTGTGTCTGGGTTCATGATTCTCCTTGCACATGAATCACACCACAAAGAGAAACAAAATGCAAAGCTAAGAGACAAGAATGCAGTGAACGTCTGGGAGAAGTGTGCCTTTATTTCCATGTTACGAAGTAAGTTATTGCATAGAAATGCAAAAGGTGGATACTCAACTTACTCTGAAGAAAATTGTCCCATTGGCTTCCAGAGCAGAATACTTACCTGAGGAAAGTAAGAGGCAATTTTCATGGGATTGAACAGTCCCCATCTTTTCAGAATTCATTTTCCTATGTCCACCTTCCTAATCTGCCTCAACAGCAGTTGAGCTAAATACTAAATGGAAGAACTCTATACGTAGAATTAATCAATTGCAGTTTTGTATTTGATGGTCTAGAACAGGTTATGGAAAACCATGGCCTGGCCCATTGCCTGATTTTGTAAATAAAGTTTTATTGGAACACAGCACTGTGCTCATCCATTTACATATTGTTTATGGATGCTTTCACTCTCTGACAGCAGACTTGAATCGTTGCAACAGAGACTGCATGGCACACAAATCCAGAAATATTTACTATCTGGCCCTTTATACAGAAAAAGTTTGCCAACCCCTGGTCTGGGGTGTCACAGTCCACATTCTACAGAGCCAGAAGTTGTTGATCATATGGGATTGTACTCTACTCCCCTCTCCCACAACGAAAAATGTTTGCAAAACTATGTACAGTGTACATTTTCCTAGGGAAAAGGTCCTAGCTTTCAACAGAGTCTCAAAGCAATCCAGAGTACCCCACTTAAAGCCAAAGAAAACTAAAGAGTATCCTTAGCACATTAAACAGTGCTACACACACACACACACACACACACACACACACACACACACACACACACACACACACACACACACACACACACACACACACCCAGATAAGAGGAACATGGACCTTCTACAGTAAAATACCTTTTGTCTATTCTATCAGGTTTGGTAACTTCCTCTTCCTAGATTTTACTCTGGCATTTTCCCATCTGAATATGTAAATCATCAGGGGTTGGATTGAAAACTGCACCTTCTACTTGCTAATAAAAATGGAAGATTCCTTTAAGCTAGGAAATCTCCCTTTAAATCATAGATAGACATTAAGAAGGCAAAATCCCCAGCACAGTAGAGGTTTAATTCATTTTACTAGATCTGACCACCAGCTCCAATGAATTTTATGAAAATAAGAATCCTCCTTCGAGGTCAGAGGGCGTTACATAGCTAAAAAAGCATTGGGATTGGGAAATCAAGAAGTAGGTATCCACTGCACTTTCAGGCCAAAGATAAAGTGTTTTGTTCGACACCTTTGAGAGAAACAGAGCAGTTTCCCTGAGCAGAGCTGGTGAAGCCTCTTGGTCAACAAAAGCATTTTTAGAGTTAAACTGCAAAAACATTCGCCCCTCTCTGCCTCCTTTGTGATTCTGTTTCAAAGACACTAAATCAACTGCATTAGCAGAAAACAGTGCCTCTTTAGCCTCAAGGCTGACCTCCTCCAATGCTGGGGCAAAGGAATGTTTCACTTTCTAGACCATGACATCAGGGTCGCAGGGCTGGCGAACAGCAAAGAAGGGTAGGGCCTCAATTAAAAACCTAATCAATGAGAGGCAAGCGGCAACAGTAATGAGACACAACAGTGAAGTCGCACAGAGGAGTGAGTAACCAAGAGTTGCGTTTTCAGGGTCACGAACTGTAGACAGAGCAAAAAAAACCATACACTTGTGGTTCCCAAACTGTGTGCTGAGACACCCTGAGACTCCACAGAAAACTCCTAGGGACACAAGATATCATAACTTTTCAAGGGAACCACAGCGGCATCTGTAGGACATCCTGCAAACTACTACAATTAAGTTGTGTAGACCTCGTATGGGAGGATGTGCACAGGTTATACGCAAATATTATACCATTTTATAAAACGGACTTGAGCATCCATGGATTTTGGTACCCGTGGGGTGTCCTGGAACCAGTCCCCCAAGGGTACCAGGGACAACTGTGTAAGTCCTCCAACTTTGCTCTTTTACTTCAGAACTGTTTGAGCTATTAAGATCTTTTGTGCTTCTATATAAATTTTAGAATCAACTTGTCAATTTATATATTTTTAAAACCTGCTGGAATTTTTATTGAGAGTGCATTGATTCTATAAATCAATTTGGAAAGAACTGATATGAAAACAGTATCTTCCAACGCAGGAACATAATATTTCGTTCCATTTATTCAGGTCTCCTTCATTTCTCTCTGAAACATTGTATAGTTTTCACTGTTCAGGTGTTGTGTCTATTTTGCTAAATCTGTCCCTAAGCATTTTGAGGTTTTTGATGCTCCTGTAAATGGTACTGTTTATTGTCATTTCAATTACCGACTTCTCCTTGCTAGTTTAATAAACTGTTTTAACATGAAGACAAAAAAAGTTTTGTGGACCTAACGACTTAATAAATGGAACTATTAAGTATTTCTTTTGGCCTAGGGCACCGTGGAAAAAGTTACTAAGACAATCAATGGCACCCTGAACGGAGGATGTTTGGGAATCTCTGGCACATACATTTTTGGGTTAGGCTTGGAGGATATACAAGCACGGTAAAAGACAGACAGTTCTGAGCTGTACACACACATACTCATTTTCCATCTCAGACTGTGTAAGCACGAGAGAAGCGGCGTATGTAACCAATTTGTTCTGATTACATCAGTGTGACCAAACACAGACACTAGAAGAACGGACGGTTCTTCCACATCGGGGCTGATAGAAGTTGCCAGCTGGGAAACTGGGGGCTCTCTGATATTTTATCATGAAGTACACACATCTGTGTGATTTCCTTCTCCTTTAGTCACCACTGGGGAGGCTCTATACTTACTCCGGGGAGGTTGACTTTGCTTAAAAACGAGCATGTGCTTTTTTGAGAAATCTACATTTGAAATTATCTTCAGAGCCAATGCATGATCTTCTAAAAAGACATTTAAAAGTTGTCAATGATGGGGCTTCCCTGGTGGCGCAGTGGTTGAGAGTCCGCCTGCCAATGCGGGGGACACGGGTTCGTGCCCCGGTCTGGGAAGATCCCACATGCCACGGAGCGGCTAGGCCCCTGAGCCATGGCCGCTGAGCCTGTGCGTCAGGAGCCTGTGCTCCGCAACAGGAGAGGCCGCAGCAGTGAGAGGCCCGCGTACCATAAAAAAAAAAAAAAAAAAAAAGTTGTCAATGATGAAAGTCCAGCTCTGAGGGCAAATTTGACTTCTAGAAGTTGCCAAGCACAGCTTGGTGCTAAGTCTGATACACAAGGTGGGTAAAACAAAGAGGAAAATACCTGGTAAGGATTTTTGTAAAAACAAACAAACAACTAAGGAATAATTATAAAATGATGATTCTACATGTAACACGTATGGGGGAGGAAGTGGATTCTGAAGCCTTTTCTGAAAGAGAAGTGGCCAAGATATTTAGTAGCATTATTCACATTAAAGAATCCTGAAAGTGTTTCCTCTGAAGGGCAATCCTTACTGATACACACACGTAAACGGCAATTGTCCTAAAAGTCATTCACATTACTTTTCTGGCATACCTCTGAAGCCAACAACATATAGAGAAATGGATATTTTTATCAACATAAAGACAATATATAATGTGGGTAATTATATCACACCAAATCAAATACATTTGTGGAAAAAAGAGCATGATCTCTTTTATAGAGATATATTGACTTTCTGATACACTGATAATTATAGGCAAGGCTAATATTCAGATGGTCCATGCTGGTAGCACATGAAATATTTTGAGTATCATCCCTGGACAGGGATTTCTTCTCTCTCTCTCTCTCTCTCTCTCTCTCTACACACACACACACACACACACACACACACACACACACACACGTATGTATGTACAGGAGACTCCCAACTTACATCAACTTAAATATAGTTTATGCATCTCTATATTTATTTTAAAATTAGTTGTTTAGAACTTATAACACAGTTCTAAAAAAAATCCTAAACTTTAGACTTGTAAGGCTATCAGGCCATTCTACTTTAGTATGTAAGATACCTAATCACCATGTAGAACATCGTTTCTATGGGGAAAAGGTATCCCAAATTTCAAATCAGTATTCCGTCTCTCTCCTTAGGGGGTAGTAGACCATGCTGTCAACCCTGCTGCACATCAGAATCACAGCAGTGGCCTGTGAAAACTGCCTGCTCCTAGGTCCTACCCTGACCAGTTAAGTGAGACTCTCTGGGGCCTTGGCATTAACAGCGTTCACAAGCTCCCAGTGATGCCAGTGTGCACCAGGGTTGAGAACCGTTGACTAACTCCTCTCCCCGGGTGTACTTGTTTTGTGATTCCAGGCCCCGGGCTCACAGACTGGAGATGGGTACACATGAGACACACAGTTAGTTAAGAAAATGTCAAAGTAGAAATCACACTGAACGAGCGGCAAGAGTATCTGAGCCAGACCAGACGGGCGTCTTGCTTTACATATGTCACCACAAACGGTCATGAAATGGCCTCAGATATTTTTCTGCTACTTTCTTTTCTCAGAAGATGAATGAATACAGTTTTGATTTTTTTCTCTGGGTCTCAAAGAGAGAAACTTCCAGATTTAGAAAGAAGGGTAGGAAAGTGAATGGCACTAATAACTGGGATAATACCCTTTTTTCTGGCTGGAGAAAGATGAAGACCGGGGTAGCATCAAAGCAGATGAACTTGATGTTTATCAAACAGGTATGTCTTGGAACTGAAGATGAAGAAGTGTATGGACGAGCCATACCCTCTCTGGGCATGAGCTGGATGCCAAGAACAAGGGAAACATGCAAAGAGAAAAAGATATGATTGCCCCTCACAATCTAAAAGGGGGAAAAGCGGAGTATTCAAGGGAGCAGTCTTCTCTCCATATTTGTGAACTTGAGGCAAAGAAAGGAACAACAGAGTGTGTTCTTTTTTCTTTTAATAAAAGTTCTCTGCCCTTGTGCTGCAAGAGTGGCTTTGTATTAACACAGTGTTTTCCTGGTGGTTCTCAGTCGTATTTTCCCTGTGGACCACTTCACTCTTTGACCTTTGAGGAACCTCAAGCCCCAGATCAGAGAACCCGTGGGTGTATCTGGCCATGAGAAAGAGCTTTTGTTGCCTCGTCCGCCTGTTAGGAATCCACCATGGAGCTGGCCTCCCACCGTGGAGTGATCCACTGCTGAAGAAGGACGTGCCTTGAACTCGGCCTGTGGAAATGTGGCCTCTACTTCCAGGAATTCATTCAGCCCTTCCCATTATCTTCTCACCTTATCAGAGAACGACTCACTGCCTTTAATTTTCTTCTACTGCAGCCCTTGCATTTATAGTAAGGCTTCTTCACTGAACAGAAAACAAAACCAAAAAAAAAAAGCAAGAGTACAGTAACAACAAAGGCAATCCTTGGGGCTTATACATCGTAGGAGGGGGAAAAGCAGAGGAAGGCACTGATTCTCTGTGTGGTATGACGTATTTCCCCTTAGGACTGACAAACGTCCTCCTTAGATGGTATTTATAGATATTAGACGTTATTTATAAGAGCCATTTGGCAGAATTTGTGACATCAAATACAAGCATACACATGCGCGTGCACGTGTAGAAGGATAGACAGATGATAGAAAATCACATCACAAGTCACATTCCATTAATAGTGTAACACAAATGTCAAGAGAACCAAATCTGTGACTCTTCGAGCTGTGATAAAAGTGATTTTATGTTTTCCAAAGTTGGGAAAAGAGTATGACCAGGATACCTTGCCACTTCACCAGAAAATGTGGTTATTCCCCAGGATGGAGCAGAAATTTAGGAACACGGCAGCAGCCACAACAGCTGGGACAGATACTTCACAAGAGCTCCTGGTGGATACTTTTATAATACTCTTAAAGATGCACATTAAATAACTTCTTCTGGACCACAGACGCGACTGAACTTAAAAAATGAAAAAGCCTTTAAATACTGCCAACCCAATCTTGTCTTTTATCTCTCCCTCCTTGCATAAAATGGAATCTTTTCAACCAAGCGCTTAAACATAAATATTAAAATAATAAGTGGGACAAACCACAGATCTACTTACAATTTCATCACCACTGTAGCACCTTTTTACCAGGGCCAATGCATTCATTTTGTAAAGAACAAGAGAAGTCTGAAAAGCCTAAGGACTCATATGATACATCATTAAATATTTAATCACCTTTTTTAAGTCCTAAGCCTTTATCATATTTCTTCCATCTAGACAGTTCATTCTATACTATAGATTCCAAGGCCCCCTTTGGAGGGGAAAAAAAAAAATGGGGAGAAAAAAACCTTCTGAGAGGCAGGGTTAAATTATCTCAAAGATGAGTTTCTGTTGGCGCTTTAGTGAACTTGCTTCACCCCGTTAAACCCACCAGTCCACAGGAGGGTCAACTGATGGAGTCCGTTGTTTTTAGTCTCCAAGAATCGATTTTACAAAAGATGCCACATCTGTCGCTTTGGATTCGTGTAGGGTGAAAAATGGATGTTGCTGGTAGAGAAAAGAAAAATACCTGATATTAATATCTGTCACTGACAATGCATGAGATTACCAAGTTAACAGATCTGGCTAGTCAACAAATTAAGTACCCCTATCAGGGCTAAACTGGACTCTTCCTACCCCCTCCCAAACCAAGTACACATCTAGTGATGCAAACTTTCTTTTTTTAATTGGAGTATAATTGCTTTACAATGTTGTGTTAGTTTCTGCTGTACAGTGAAGTGAATCAGCTCTATGTATACATATATCCCCTCCCTCTTGGACCTCCCCCCTCCCAATCCCACCCTTCTAGGTCATCACAGCACCGAGCTGAGCTCGCTGTGCTCTACAGCAGCTTCCCACTAGCTGTGTATTTTACACACGGTAGTGTATTTATGTCAAACCGAATCTCCCAGTTCATCCCGCCCTCCCCTGTGCAAACTTTTTAAAGATATTGCTTAGCTGCTGCTCCTCCCATTTTGGTATATATTTCCATGACAGTGTATCCACTGCTTTAAAATACACACATGTAACGAGCTATACACATCCATTCCTGGTAAAATACAAGGAATAGCAAAGATGGTCCAAGGCTCCGATTTACAAATAACCCTGTCCCTTACAAAGTCATTTCTAGACAGATACAGTAGTAAAAGAGTTAGAAATTTCAGAGGCTTATGTACATTCAGTTCTCAAGAAATGGGTGGCAGAGTGAGAAACCAATTTTTAAAATACCAGGAGAGGTGGTTTGGACTGAGACAGTTAACAATGCTGCTTTTTAAGCCACATCTACAAGTGATGCATATGTCTCTCCATGATGATTTGATCCATTTGGAAAATAATGTAGCCTGACCAACTCGAGGTATGGGCAGAGAAAATTCAACTTGGAATTGAAAAACTGAAAAGCAAAAAATGGTCTCTATTCATGCAGCTCCAATTAAGTAAACTTTACACCAAGTCTTGTTCTTTGCTGGGGGAATAAGCACGGTCCAATACAGGAAGCCACACATTTCAAAACAATTCTGAAGGAAAAGAAGCCATTTGCTCTGCAGCAGGGCAGTCCTCCCCAAATTGCTCAATTTTGTTACAGGAAGTGCCTGGCCGTCACACTGGAACCTTACACCTCTAGTTAGAAGTAGACACATCAGCTCATGATCCACAGTTCTCCCAGTGGAAACAGAACAAACCGAACAAACCAAAAAGGACAGTTCCTTCAGGTAGCACCTAGTGCCACATGCCCCCGAGCTAGGAGGGCCCTCTCCCTGATTGTCTGGGGGCATTGTTCTCAAGGACTAGTTGAACAGCTAAATATGAGTGTTTTTGCACGCAGACATGTAGATGACTCACTCGGCTTCCCCGACTTTGAGGATTTTAGTTTACAACTTTCACGTTGCCTAGCTGTAGGTTTTCT
This sequence comes from Leucopleurus acutus, assembly GCF_964270905.1. NCBI lineage: Eukaryota > Metazoa > Chordata > Mammalia > Artiodactyla > Delphinidae > Leucopleurus > Leucopleurus acutus. The sequence goes on along the minus strand of NC_139161.1, from coordinate 2,470,036 downwards.
AATTATATTTGTTTTAAACCTGACAGCAGAGGGCTGGATGAGTCAGCCCTGTGGGAAACTGAATGCCCACCCGTGGAAGTTTTAGAAAACAATGCAAATGGGAAAGGAACAAAGAAATAAAGCCCCAAAGAAGGTAGGTGGTCACCATTAAGGATCATGACTGAAAAAAAAAAAAAAAAAGGTTTTCTGCCTTTGCCCATCTGAAGATACAGGTTGGGTGCTGCTCCAGAGTTTCATATCCATGGGATTAACTGAAGCTCTAGGTGCTGGGCCCTTCCTCTTGAGCTCCTTGGATAAATAAATAGAAGCATTACTTTTGATTACTAACCACTTACACAGCATACTTACCAAGTGTTACCATCATGCTTATTAGCTTTCCCACATCATCTTGACACTTAGAGATCATTTTATGTCCTTTAAAGCTTTTTACTATCAAAACAGGACACGTCAAGCCTTGGATTGTCTCAGCGACTGCTTTCAATGCCTGCCAGTCCTGTCCTGCCTCTGGTTCTGCTGGTGGTTCTTGGCTCAGTGTACGTAGCCCGGGTCTGTGACTGATTCAATAACCTGACCTGGAGCCTTAAAAAATAAAAAATCCTCAGGCACCTTTCAGTTTATTCTCAGGCCGGGAAAATGCTGTGAGAGCCAGAGGGCAGGGGCAGGGGCAAGCAGGCGGGCCTGCGAAAACGGAAAGTGTGGCTCGTCTTCTTGCGTGGGTTTTGAGGCTGTAAAGGCTGGGAGGGAGCCAGTGCCTTCTAGAAGCAATCAGCTAAGAATAGCAAGGACAGCAGCCAGGAGACAGCGAAGGGGCACATGGAATCATCCCAGACGATAGGCCCAGGCTGAGGTTCTCCAAAGAGGGGCCAGGCACAGGAAGGGGGGACTTGAACGTACTGCCGGAGCATCGCTGCCATCACCAAGAGTCTCCAGATCCCCTGCAGACACCTCATCCCTCAAGACAGCGGTTTCCTCTGTGTTCGCTCATCCCCGTTTAACACTGTGATTCAGTCTAGGACTTCCCGGGACATTCAGGGAACATAATCACCTCACTGGGCAGTCACCTGGTTTTCATTTCTCGTGGTTATCGTCTAGGACAGGGGTCAGCAATTGATGGACCAGCGGCCACGTCTGGCTCACTGCCTATTTCTGAAATAAAGTTTTATTGGAACACAGCCACACCCTTCTGTTTACCTATTGAATATGGCGGCTCTCACACCGAAACAGCAGAGTCAAGTTGTTGTGACAGCCCACAAAGCCTAAAATATTTACTGTCTAATCCTTGACAAAAACACTGGCTGGTCCCCTACCCCAGAAGAACAGTTCCTACCGAGTCATGTCCCCCCATGGACATTTGAGAGAATAAGCAAATGAAATGATCTTAAAGCATGTCCACTCCTCAAGCCAAACAGGGCAAAATATATGGAATTTCTATAAGAGGCACATGCCTGGGTTGGGGCCTTAATTATACTGTTCTTCACCTGGAAAAAAGGAGGGTTTTTTTCCTTTCTACCTCTTCACCAACTCCCACAACCTAAACAATAGCCTCTCAGCATGTGTTTTCCCAAAGCTACAGTCAAAGAGTTTGGACTCAGATTTTCCATTGAAAAACCTCAATTCCACAGAAAACCAAGGAGTAGTTATGGCCTTAAAAGGCAAGTCCGTTTCCAGGACCACAAAGATGAATGCCATAAAAGGCGGGGGCGGGGGGGGGGGAGGGGAGACCCACACGATCTTACAACATTAATATGTAGACCATAATAGACCATAGTGTTAGAATAAATTGGAAAAGTAGAATTCAGCATCAGCTACCAATGGATATTAAGCTAGGACTCAGCATTTTTTCTCAAGGGTGTTCCATTGAAACCTCTGATAAGTCACTTGGAAGGGGGAAAAAAATGTCATGCATTTTAAATCACCAGACATATACAGAAAATATTTTTGTATCTAAAAAGACTGACGAACAAGGCAACTTTACAATAGGAGTACAGGCTCCATAGGACCCCACAGGAATCGCTCTATGCCTATTGCCCTTTATGTGACATTAATTTTAAAATACTCTGGGGGTTGCAGAAGAAAACCAGAAAAGAGTAGCCAGGGTTGAAAAGGCCCCTGACTGGCTATTATAAACATAATCAGAGAGGAAATATTTAACCCAAACAGGCAGTATGCTAAGATTTTTTCAAGCATTACTCATCTCCTTTTCTGCCTCAATTGCGAGTATTAGTTGAATAAAGCTTAGTTGAACGCTGAGTCCCAGGGGCTGCCTTTTTAAAGAGGACAAAGAAGCCCAAGGAGGATGCCTTGTCTCTTGTCAGACTCTTCCCAGAACTCTTTCACAGTCACACAGTTGATGCATGGTTCAGACTTAAATCCACGCTTAACCAACAGAACTAAAAATCCACATGATAAGCTGTGACTAACCAGATATGCTTTCTACTTCCCTGGGAACTTTCGAATATATGTAATACATTGTTGTCAGCTCTAGTCCCCATGCTATATATTCTACCCCCAGAACTTATTCATCTTGTAACTAGAAATCTGTATTCTTTAACCACCTTTATCCAGTCCCCCAACCCACCCACCCCTGGCAACCACCAATCTACTCTCTGTTTCTTTAAGTTCAATTTTTTTAAGATTCCACATTTAAGTTAGTTCATACACTATTTGTTTTTTTCTGTCTGACTTATTTCACTTAGAATAATGTCCTCCGGCTTCACCCATGTTGTCGTAAATGGCAGGATTTCCTTTTTTAATGCTTGAATAATATTCCATTGTGTGTGTGTGTATATATATATATATTTATCTTTATCTGTTCATCCATCATTGGGCACTTAGATTGTTTCCACGTCTTGGCTGTTATAAATACTGCTGCAGTGAACATGGGGGTGCAGATATCTCTTCAAGATAGTGATTTCATTTCCTTCAGATATATGCCCAGAAGTGGAATTGTTAATCATAAGATAGTTCTGTCTTTAATTTTGTGAGGAACCTCCGTAACTGTTTTCTATACTGGCTGTACCAGTTTACATTCCCACCAATCTTGTACAAGGACTCCCTTTTCTCTGCATCTTCACCAGTGTTCATCTCTTATCTTTCACACCCCTCTAACAGGTGTGAGGTGATATCTGACTGCGGTTTTGATGTGTATTTCCCTGATGACTAGTGATACCTTTCCATGTACTTGTTGGAAAAAAATCAACAAGTGGGACTACATCAAACTAAAATGCTTCTGCACGGCAAAGAAACAACAGACTGAAAAGGCAGTCTGTGGAACGGGAGAAAATATTTGCAAACCATATCTCTGATACGGGGTTATTATCCAAAATATATAAGGGACTCAAAAAAAAAGGGGGGGGACTTCCCTGGTGGTGCAGTGGTTAAGACTCCCCACTTCCACTGCAGGGGGTGCGGGTTCCATCCCTGGTCAGAGAACTAGGATCCTGGCATGCATGCTGCATGGTGCAGCCAAAAAAAACACAAAAAATCATACAACTCAGTAGCAGAAAACCCCAATAATCCAAGTTAAAAACGGACAGAGGACCTGACTAGACATTCTTCCAAAGAAGACACACAAGTAGGTAACAAGCTATAAATCATACAACTCAATAGCAGAAAACCCCAATAATCCAAGTTAAAAACGGACAGAGGAGCTGACTAGACATTCTTCCAAAGAAGACACACAAGTAGGTAACAAGCTATACTTCTCCAGGCTGGAGCCACTTCACCACCCCGTTTGTTAAGAGATATCAGGAACCTGTACTTCTGTCACCTGCCCGGAGCTGGTCCTGAAGATTGAGCGCTGCTTGTGGGTGGGATGGGATGGGAGCAAGCATTTAACACCTGCTGAATAACTACGCTCCAGTTAGAAATGGTGCCAAGGTTTGCTCTTATGTCTTTTGCAGTTGTGCACAAACAGAATTCTTCCTTTCCTTGCTAAAATTAAAACCTTAATAATTGAAACACATCGAGGGAGGGATTAACACAAATCAGTAAATAGCCTGAATTTTATATTTCAAAAAAAAATGTCTCTCCCGCATTCAACATACGCGTAGATAAGAATTGCCAAGTATAGGTCCCTACTATGTCTATTTAAGAATCATCTGTAACTAGCTTAGAATTGCAGTCTCCATAATTTAAAAGAAACTATTTAAAAACAACAACCCTGAGGTCTTATCTTCACCTTTTTTACCGATAGCGCAAATAATAAACTGTGAATGCTGAGGTAGGATGATTCAAATTAATAAGGCTTTGTCTTACTTTTTTCCACTAAAGTGAAACCAGGAGAAAACAAAGTGATTCTTTCCTCCCTAAACTCCCACCAAAAAGAGCTTCATCCAACGAATCCTAAATATTTTATCAAAAATTGATCAATCATGTAGCACTTAAGTTTCTCTCATTATTGAAATCCTTTAAATTATGGTTTCCTTCTATTTGTGTTCCTTGGTGACTCCTAATGTCTTTAAAATATAAATTTCACAGACATAATTTGGTCTATACGATGATAGGTTTTATTATCATGTAAAAAATTGCTAAGACTGGTGACACAGCCTGGTTATACTAAGGATGAGTATAGGGCACACGAAAGCCTCAGCTCTTTTTTTCTTAGTTTAACCTCACTTACCAATGTCTCAGTGAATCAGCACTTCCAATACAGCTGTTTGATTATAATTTAGGTGTCAGTCATTTTCCCTGTACTCGCTATTAGTCTGGACACATTTACACCACTAACAATACTCACCATAAGCTCTGGATATGTTGGCCTCTCTTTGGAATTCTTCTTCAAGCTTAAAGAAAAAAAGAAGATCACATTAAAATCTAGAAACCATCTGTATTTTCACTAGACTAGGATTTCAGAACCTGTAGAAGACTAAACAGAACCACCTTTAAAAATGTACTGAAAACATAAATCTCCCGTCTTGACTTTCCTCTTTAGTTAGTCTTACCAGTTATGTTTTAAATCACTCTGGGTGTACCTTAATGGGAAGAATGAGAGAGAGAGAGAGAGAGTGTGTGTGTGTGTTATGACACTTTACCAATGACAGAAAAACCAACTTTAATTATATATCAAAATACATGTCTCCTTTCCTTCAAAACAGCGTTTAATCCACCCCCACTTGCAGAGAAATTGGCAGGTATTTCTTCTATAACATGCATTATCTCCTCGCTATCTTCAGTACCTCGTTCTCTTTGCCTCTGGCCCCTTGCATGTATAGTTTGCTTTTATCTACTCCTTGCTGAACCTGCTTGAGAGAGAAGCAATACACACACATGTCTAAGGTCACGCTGCTGGTTTACGACCTCGGCTGAGGAAAGAGCACACGCAGCCAAGGACTTAGCAGTTATTCTTCTTAGAAATACCAGTGCTTGGTGGTCATACGCTACTGTCAAGTGGCTCCCATTCATTCAGCTGTCTGTACACACAGACATCTTAATCACATTTGATACTGGAGGCAATAGTCATAAAACTGCAGTATGAAGAGACCAACCCCTCACCCCTGTTCTTGACCCACCCCTTTATCCACCCGCAGCCTTAAAATGGAAAAAAAAAAAGAAAAGAAGCAGTTTATTTGGAGTTGGAATCCCAGGTTACAGAATGGAGAAAAGAATGATTTTGAAAAGTATGATTTGCAAGGCATCCTACAGACTCCTGTGCCCTGGGCCATAAAATCATACATGGATGGAAAGGAGGTTTGCCTGGCGTTGAAGGAACCAAAAAGTGACTGATTACTGGGTGGCTGGGGTTCGTGCTAATGGATCATTTTGAGAAAATGAGACCTAGTATGTGTGACATGAGCTCTGTTCCACCCACAGAGGCTAACAATTGAGGGGAGGGCCAGATACAGAACCAGAGAGTGAAACAGCTGAGATGCTTGGAAAAACTATGGTTTAAAACAACATGAAATGAAAAAAAGAAAAAAAAAAGGAAGCCTTTGAACCAGAACAACTTAAAGCAGCCTACCCGTCGACTCCAGGCAATGCTGTGGGTAGAAGCCAGGGAACCTGAGACAGGGTACAGTAGATGTGAGGACAGAAGTTTCAACCTGGAACTGAGGGCAGATCTAGGACCCTAGTGACCTCACAGCCCAGACAACCTAAGAGAGAAAGTTTCATCTCAACTGAGGATAAAAATAAGATCGAATTAGAAAGAGGACTTATCGACTGTCACAGCTGGGTTGACGTGGGAAGATGTGCCTGAGTGAAATGAATGAGACATTGTAGCTCCCACTGATGACGCCATGTGCACCTATGTCCTGAGATTCTAAAAGGCTCTGTTGGTGGTTCTCAACTGCAGGTGGTCTTGCCCTCCAGGGGATGCTCGGCCATGTCTGGAGGCACTTCTGGTTGATGCAGCTGGTGGGGGGGGGGGGGTTATTGGTACTAATAGGAAGAGGCCAAGGATGCTGCTAAGGTCACCCAACGATAAAGAATGATCCAGTCCAAAATGTCACTAGTGCCGAGGTCGGGAAACCCTGGGCTATGTGTCCTAGGGCATTCCTCCTCACTGCCCCCTCTAGCTCCTTCTCTGAAATGAAGTTGGCTTACAGTCATCTCCAGCTGGTTCATCTCTCTTTTGGGCATATCCTCATGTCTACCTCCCCTCCCTGCCTTCCACCCCAGGAAACAAAAGTCTTTCTAAGTTCAAGAGCTAGTTCATCTAGAAAGAAACACGGAAGAGATGTGATCCCACGTGCGTGGCTGACTTGCACAGAGACCCTAGGGAAAAAAGCAAACAGACTAATGTACAAAAGCCCTGAATTTCGGCTATTGTTCAACTCGAATCAAGAAGCAGAAAGTCTTCTCTATAATCTGAACAATTTATCCTCCTAAAATCAGTAAGGAAAAGCACACGTGCAACGTTAAATCCACACTCGGTAGTCAAGTGGTTGATTTCAAGTGTCCTATTTAGATGGACCATCAATCAAGCATCAAACCCTAAACCTACACAGACTCTGAAAAAGTCTCCTTGAAGACCACACCCCAGCTTTCCATTCCCACCTCTCACTGGTCAACCCTGAACCAAGGAAATGATAGAAGGAAAAGCTTGCCTCTCAAGTGATTCAAACGAACAATGCCCTCTTTTACCAACCTGAGTTCTTTGTGATATAGCTGATTTTTGACCTTCTATTTAGTACATAATGAAATGATACTCTCTCTTCTCATCACGTAGAAGAAATTAAATACTTATTTTTTTAAGGAGAGGTCATTTTAAGTCAGGACATCTTATCTTTTCACTTGTGGAAGTTTATGAAAGTTTCTCCAGATTTTTTTGTATAAAGGAAATGTAGGGAAAATACCCCAAGTTGACCGTCATAAAGCACTAAGAATTCCTAAAACCTCAGAGATCGCTGTCAATAGACTATTTCTTGACCTACGGCCTCTGATGAGAAATCTCAGAATGTACCACAAGCACTACCGCAGAGTACTGTTGGAAAATATTTACACAGCAAACCAAGGCTGTTTATTGAATTAATATAACTGATATAACCCATTCTCTCCATCTTTTAAATCAAGAACACTTCAAAACATGGGCTAAGAATAGCAGAATACTCAGGATAAGGTTATAGGAAAAAAGCAGATTTTCCATGTTTAATAGGAAGTGCTTGAAATTCAGTACAAAATAACAACTGTGGAGTTCAAAGCTACACCAATTTCTTTTTGGATTTGAGTCAGACTTTTGATTTTCAAGTGGCTTGTCATTTTCAAGCGTGCAATTAGCTAACTGCCCTAATTGCTCTTCCAAATGCCACAACACACACTCCTGACCGTAGCTGACACTGAAAAACAGCTTTATGCCGCCTTGAGCATTGCTAGCTTGGAGTTTGTGCTGACCAGAGGATTTCTGCCTATTTGAATTCCCCCTGACTGTTTCCAAGAAGGGCTCTTTGGTGCGTCCACAGAATAAACACGCAATGCGCCTTCCGAGCCATACATTGGTCATAAGCTAAATAAATATCCAGTGCCTCTTTTTACTGTCCTTCCTGAACAAGTCAGGAGCTATATCTGTTTGTGTCTCTTTTGTACTAGTTCACACAGTATCAACATCTGGGTGGGCCTCTAACCGTCTCCGATGGACATTGGGCTGGTGGACTGGGCGCTGAGCTCTTAAATAGGCCTAAAGGCACAGCAAGAAGGAAGTCAAGCTGTTTGGGCCCTTCGCAGAGCTGGTCCCCAATGACCTTCCCTCAGTCCCCACGCCTATAACCTATCGAAAGAAGTTATGGTGAAAAACTCTAAGCCTGCCAAGATTCCATTTTCTGGAGAAAGTCAGTTGTGAAACCTTTTGTAGGACTAGAATGTAAGGCTTTTCTATTCGATTTCTCTACCGTGAATCCCCAAACAAGGCCTAGATGGTGAGCCTCCCTGGCTCCAGGAACTCTTCAGAAGCCCTAAGATAAGAAAGCCAAGTGTAGGGAAAAAAGAGGAAGAAAATGTCATTCGCTGGTCCTGTTTCAAAATCAGTACAGAAAGGAGGGGTTTGTAAGGTATCGTTGCTGTTGTTGTTTTCTTCAAGTCCATAAGGAATAAACGCCTTAACTTTCTTTTCTTTTCTTTTCTCTCCTCCCCGCACCCCTTACCCCAACTCAGAGGATAACGTTTCTCTGATGCTGCTACAAAAGAAAGATACCAGCCGGATCTCTGGGCTCTATCATATCATAACTTTGGATATGACAGTGATAGCCAGTAAGTGCCTCTACTCCACCCCTCAAACTGCACTTTACTGTCAACTGACCAGCAGTGACCAGAGGAGAGTGACTACCAAGTTGATGCCCTGGATGAAGGTGCGTGGCTGCGATGTCATCAGATGCTTACGGTGGACGCTTCCCACGGAAGGTCACAGATACCCTGACAGGTCACCTAAGCCGTGAGTAATGCACCCTTTTTCTTCTTGTTCTACATTTAACCCAAAGACAGATGTAGGAAATAAAAGCACAGATGCATCTTTCCCAAAATTTGAGATTAAGTTTTTCACTGTCCAAATCTGTAGTCCTTCTTCCCCACTTTCCACAAAGAGTTGGGCTTTTTGAGAAGTCCTGAAGGATCATAGCCTGACTATATCATAAAAATACACACAGAGGTCACTCAAAAAGGGGTCCTTTCATGAAGATGTGCCTCAAAAGTACACAGGAAAATGGAGGAACCGAGTATAAAAGGGAGATAACACTCATAGGCTACATCTTTCTTTCATCAAGAAATAAAAGAGGTGTTTTATAGGTAATGATCATTTTTCCATTCTTTCCACCCAGCCCCAAATCAAACTTAAAACTGTCAGTAATAAAACAAGTGAATACCTAGACTGCTATTGTGGGCAGGTGTGTATCTGTATGCTAATACATGTGAAAAGTAAAATTGCCTCCATAAAGATCTAAGCCATTCATAAAATCCCCCCAAAAATCAATATACTTTTTTGAAGTATTAGACAACTTTCCCAGCTCAGTTGACTTCAAAACAATGTTCACACTAAGGGGGTATCAAAGAAAATATATTGGTGGTTTACGGTAGGCAAAGAACGACGCACCTGGCATCTGAAACAGGAGAGCCTGGGGCTCTCAACAAATCCGACTGAGGATAAGTAGGAATGCTCATAAAATTCAGAATTAATGCTCCCCTTCAACTTCTCGATTCTCATACCAACAAAAATGACTATTTTACACAATTGATCTTAGGTATCAGATTCTACGGGAGCTACCACACTCAAAAGTCTGAGGAAGAGTTTATTCTTTGACAACTTCAAAGTTAAAGCGATTTGAGTTTTGTTTCAATTATTATTATTATTTTAAGTAAGCCCATAAACAAGCTAGACTGGCTGACTTGAGTGCAAATGAAATGACAAAGAATCAACAGTATTAACGGAATTAACAATTCCTAGAAAGCTGGAAAATGTTTATGGCTCAAAATTTTTTAATTAATGAACCATAGTAGCTGGGACTAAAAATGAGAGAAAACGAGAGGGAAACAGAGACCTCAGAGGGTGGCCATGAGGACACTCTTATGCTGTGCGGCGGGGAGGGCCGGCCAGGGCGGCTGCTACGTGAACTGCAGTAACACAGGTGTCTGCACCTTCCACAAACGTGTGCGTGCGCTAAAGTTAGAAAACATGTATTTTTTCCAAAGCTTTCATTTTTAAAATATCTGTAAAAAGCTTTAACACTCTGACTCTTTAGGGGAAGTTCTAAGTAGGAGAAGAAAACTGGTAAAAGAAAAAGTCATCCAGCGATTTTTCAATAAATTGCAGATGAAAAGGAGCTTTCTGAATAGGAAGCAGTTAATAACGGGTCCCTAGAGCATAGATGTGACTCATGGGTTCTCACCGCAGCCCTAGAGTAGAAGGATTTGAGAACATTTGAACAGGACTGATATTCTGGACGCTCCCCAGGCCAATTAGATCAAAGTCTCTGAGTCCGAGGCCTAGGTGACGGCCCATCTTAGAAACGAGCAGCCGGAGTTGAGAACTGTCGGATTAAACCGCTGGTTCACAACAGGCAGCGTGGCTTTCTCAGACCTTTCACACCAGCCTTGCTCTTAGCAAGGCTTCCTGAAGTTCCCAGAGTCTTGGGAAAGGGGGTCAGGTGGGAGAAAGCTTACATAGTGCAGAGCTGGAAAAGGCTTCCTTACAGAAGCTCCTTCTCCACTATCACCCTTCTGGAGAACTGTCGGTGTGAACTGTCAAAGATGCCTCAGTCCATTTCCTAGGTGACCTTTAAACATTTGAGGGTAAGGAAAACAAAAATCAAAACCAAAAACCAAGTTCTCAAAACCAGAAGGCAAAAGCCGGAAGCCATCTCAGCCTGGCAGGTGTACCACCACTCCCTGCATACTCAGGCAAGGAGAGCAGAGAGGAGGATGCACCCCCAGAGCCCAGAGGATGCACGTATTAGGAGGACCCAGCAGCACACTGTCCTACAGCCCTCTCTGGCCATTCAGCCAAAACTGCACCAGAAACAAACTGTGGCAGCTCAGCCTCATATATCCTTCAGGAAAAGTCCCCGGGGTGACATGGGCTTAGAGCCGCTGAAAAGTCTAAGGGCCTTAGTTTCATAAGCATTAGGCAGCTGCTTGGTCTTAATCATGTTTCCTAATAAAAGCCATATTCAGAAGGCTTCTTCCAAAGGGCGTGGAGGCCAAGGAACGATAACCTTGAGGAAGCCAGACTCTCAGCAGCCTTCAGAACACCAGCCCCTCCCTTAGCAGCCAGCAGCCCGACTGCCCTTCTCCAAGGATCGCAGCTGGGCTTCTCGCCACCTCTGAGTCCCTTCCCCCAAGTCTCATCTGCTCCGGAGGCGCCCAGATAAACCACCTCATCTCCAACGCAGCCTCCTCTTTCCAGCATCACTTGCGATGGTCATTAGTGTCAAAGCATGCCAAGCATCATGTTCCCTACGCAGACGGAAATCACTAGATTTTCTGGAGAAAACAATCCCCTCTCCAAGTTTCCTCAATTCCACTTTCAATTTCCATGAAAACAAAGTTTGCAGCATTAGCGCGGTTCCTTCCGACTTGTTTATTTTCCCTTCTCAGACCCCCCCGCCCAGTACTGCCCACTGTACACTTACGGGCAAGCACGTCCGTAAGTTAGCAAGTGTTCTGTAAGAATCAGCCTACAGACACTAGAACTGCTTTGTAAGACTTCTAGGTACCTAAGGAAGGCTCTGAAAGTAGCCTCTGTCTTCTTATCCAGGGTGGTTCTTTGTGTCATACCTACTTTTCATTCCTAACCCTCCGGGGGTCGCCCACCTTTCTCTTTATGCTCCGGTCAACATCACAGGGCTTAAAATTCCCATAAAAGAGTTTCTCCCTTTTGCGATATGATGCACGGAGTCCCTTCTGCCTGGAATACCTCTTCCTCCCCTGTTTCCCTTTCGCTTGGACGTACCTCACAGGGTCCCAGCCCAGCATTTATTTCCTCCAGAAACTCAACCCAGCGCTGTTCCTCTGCGTCCCCCAAATACCCTGTGCATGTCTCCATGTCTGGACTTGCAGTGTGGACTAGAATGACTGCCTGTGGACACGCCCTCCTTGGCTCTGAGCTCAGCGGGGGAGGGGCAGAGCCATCTTTGTTGCTCAGCAGCAAGGACAGGCCCGTCAGTGCTTTGGGGATGGATGCATGCATCGTGGATTAAAACGACGGGGGAAAGTCATGAGAACTCCTCTTGTTTCTTCACGCTGGCCTCTGAGAGACAGGCTGTCTTACCACTGTGAGGTAAAGTCAGCAAACTCTTCGGAGAACTTGTCTGCGGGGAGTTGTGGTGACGGCTCCTCCACCACCTGTTTGAGCTGCTGAAAAGGAGTTCCCCACGAATCATAGGGAAACCGAAGGATGGCCAGCTCGATCTAGAGGGGAGAGGGACACAAGGAGACAGGAGCTTACACGGGGTGCTTAGGTAAAGAGGGGGTCCGCTAGGGAATCCACTTGGCTCCAGGAGAGCCAGAGGGAGGCACGATGGTGACCATCAGGTAAACTGGCGGGAGGGGGAAAACTAATGCTGTGTTCTCTAGCAGTTTTCCTCCAAGTCCTAGTGCTAGGGGTTTGCAGATTGCGTCGTACCGGAGACAGCCACTTAAGCCTACTTAAAACTGGGTCCTCCCTGACACCTGGTGCGGCACATCATAAAATTGTAAGCCAGCAGTACGAGACTTCAGGATGCAAAGCGACCAGGTTTTCAAATGCTGAGTGTAAAAAGTGATTCTCACCCTAAGACTCTTACAGAGCTGTACATCTGCTGCCATCTGCTGGGGGCGTGCTAGAATTAAACACAAACAAACTAACTAGGACCAAATGACTGATCTTTTTTTGGACTTGAGTAAAGGCCACTTTGCTTTGACAAGATCACGTGCTTTCTGGGCAGGGATGTGAAATAACTCACAGGATTTAATCAGCTGCTGTGTCTGGGAAGGAAACAGGACCACCATGGATCATTCCAGACCTCGGTGATACACTGAAAATTTATAATCAGCAAAGTTACAAATCAGGCACTCATTGTGTACCTTTAGGCCTGTGCCTGAGAAAATTATCCTATGCGCTCCTATGAGTTTGGGCTATGCCTGTACTCAGCGGCCAAGACTTCTGTCCTAACCATGTTCTGGGAAGCTGAGCCCATGTCCTGGATGACAAAGCTCTATCAGGGTCTGGGCGGGGGATAGATTTGGAGTTCGGGATTGACATGTACACACTGCTATATTTAAAACATAACAAGGACCTGCTGTACAGCACAGGGAACTCTGCTCAATATTCTCTAATAACCTAAATGGGAAAAGAATTCGAATAAGAATAGATACATGTGTAACTGAACCACCTTGCTGTATACATGAAACTAACACAACATTGTTAATCACCTATGCTCTAATATAAACTAAAAATTGAAAAAGAAATAAAAAGCTCCACCAGGGTCCACACACATTAGCGCTCTTTGAGTAGCTTAAGCTTCTGCATGCCTTGATTAGAATAATTTAATTTTAAACCATAAAGAAAACTATGAGGAACGGTAGTCGGACCCTCTCATTTTACAGATGAGGGCAGTGAGACAGTCTGTGATCCCATCAGTGAATCGGGCACGCAGCTACTTGGAGGCGGAATCAAGGGAAGTGCGTTTTGTCCAACCCCAGCTCCGTATTTCTGCTACACCACACTGCCAACAGTGTCGCTCCAAATCTCCTGCTCTCAGACCGGCGCCTCGGGCACCTGCCTCTTGTTCTCCAGGTTCACCCCATTCCAACTTCATGCCCTGAACACCCTGGCCCACGATGGTTATCATACACTACCATGGTGATGCCCAGACTCCAAATGTCAGACTTCACGCTGTATCCCTTCTGGTTGAGCTCTGGGTTTATTCTCTCGGGCTGGAAAGGAGACAGAAAAAGACAGCTGAGAGGACATTCCTGGCTCCATAAAGGCTCAGGGCTGAGAGTGTCACCAGCTGCCCAGTGAGTTGCTGTGAGCTGTTAACATACCTCCCAGGCCAAGAGGCTCACTAACTACAATAAATAACAACGTCTCCATGGGATTTTCCTCATTCTCCACACGTCTTTTCTTGGAGACAGTAATGGATCAAAGTCCCCTCTCAATTCAAAAGCAGTTTCAATTCTGCCTTATGAAGAACATGACATACATTACAAAATTACTTTGTCAGCCTAGAAGTTGGCTTGTTTAAAAGACCAATGGTCCAGAACTCAGTAAAAAGAGTCAATAAGAGTCGCTGGGCTACTGTCTGGTGTTAATAGACCTCAACAACTTTTAGCTAAACATGGACAGAAAGCTTTTCAATTCTAAGAGCAGGTTCATTTCCAAGTAGAATATTTACAGTAGAAGTCCCTTAAGTTAAAGGGAGTCTCTGCTAACGACAATGAACCTTCATAGCTATGAGGTTCCTTCAGGACTCACTTAACTGACTTGTTTGGGGAATTTAAATTCTTACTTCTGTTCTGTTCTCAACAAACAAGGCAGCATTCCCTTGTAACACAGTGTGGAAAATTGTGTGGGCTCTGTGTATTACCCACCTGCTTTTTCAAAGAATATACCTCTTTGCCTGATATTTTTAAAGAGTGATTTGTAGAAACATAGGCAACGTAATTCATTGCATAGTTTTAAATTTTATTTTATTTTTCCAGTTTTATTGAGATATAGTTGACATATAACATTGTGTAAGGTTTTTTGTTTTGTTGTGTTTTTTTGGCCACACCAAACAGCATGTGGGATCTTAGTTCCCCAACCAGGGATCAAACCCACACCCCATGCATTGGAAGTGTGAAGTCTTAACCACTGGACTGCTGGGGAGGTCCCCTTTACCTGATTTTTTTAATAAAGAATACATATGAAGGAAGGGATTCAGTATTTCAGACAGGAAATATTAAGAAAAAAGAAGATGCAGAATATTTCTTGCATCTTAGGCACATGTCTGTTTTCCCTCCCTGGCCGTCCCTTTCCTATTTCCTGGCATGGTTTGAAGGCAGTTACATTCTCGATGCTACCCCCAGCTGCTGTACTTACGGCCATGTACGGTTTGCATCCTGCATCGATAGTTTTAGCGACGGAGTCAACAAGGTAGCCGCTGATTCCAAAATCGCACATCTTCACCTGGCCCAGGGTGTTGATGAGCACATTGGAAGGCTTGACATCTGAAAGCAAGAACAGTCAGGAGCCCAGGGTGGTAGTAGCATCCCTCTACCACCAGGGGCCCTGGAACCTCCCTTCCTCCTTCCCCTTCACTTTCTTCTCAAGACCCAATGCAGAAGTAACCGCCACCCCTGTGATACAACATTGTAAATCAACTCTACTCCAACATAAAATAAAAATTATTTTAAAGTAAGTAAAACATCAAAGCTGAGAAAAGGGGGGAAAAAATCAACTTGATTTTCTTTTTCTTAATCGTTTTCAAATGTTTTATTTCAATTTACAAAAGTAGAATTTACTAAGTTGATTTGGATTACGGAAAGCTTGGAAGAAAGAGAAAGGGCATTCTTACATACGTGGCAGGTAGACCATAAAATGATTTCAGCAGTATTTAGAATGAGTAGTCACAAAAATGTTTTTCATTAGTTCATTCAGTCTAATGTCATTAATTCTTGTTCTGCTGGATCTTGGGTTAGTAGTCTGCTTTCTATTTAAGCGGTCCCCAACCCTTTTGGCACCAGGGACCGGTTTCGTGGAAGACGATTTTTCCACGGGGGGGGGAGGGGATGGCGGTGGGCGGGGATGGTTCAGGCCGTAATGCGAGCGATGGGGAGCGGTGGGGAGCCGTGGGGAGCGGTGGGGAGCGACTGGGAGCGGCAGATTAAGCTTCACTCGCTCGCCCGCCGCTCACCTCCTGCTGTGCGGCCCAGTTCCTAACGCGCCGCGGACCGGTACCAGTCCAAAGCCCAGGGGTTGGGGACCCCTGTTCTATTCCACGTTGTGTCCTTGTCGGATTGGGAATCCATCAATGGAAAAAACTGTTTACTCTATCTAATTTCTCATCTTCGTTGCCCTCCTACGTGCAGTAAGAACTTAAAAATTGATGATTGAATTAAACGCCTAGCCCCATGGGCCAATCATCTCTGTTATGTTAGATGAATAAGTTCTAGATAGAGATCGGCCGTTACAACATTGCCCCTCTAATGAACAATTCTATATTGTGCCCCTTAGAATTTGTTATGAGGGTAGAGCTCATGCTAAGTGTTCTTGTGACAGTAAAATAGTGTTTGACAAGCCCGGTTCATGATGATCTGTTGCGCATTTAGTGGAATGAAAAGGCAGACTGTGACGTAACGATACACCAGATGCGAGCAAAGCCGCCAGTTTTGACGGATGCTTCTGCCGGAAGTGTGTCAGAGGCCACAAGGTGTTAACTCATCATAAACCCAGATATTCCAGACCAGGAGGCAGGTCACAGAGTATACATGTGGATAAAGAAGTTTCATTCTACAGTTCTTAAATGAATCCTTCAGTCTCGAGAGAGATAACGCACTCCCCAAATAGATGAACCATTGTTATGTCTCGATAATGGAATTAGAAATTACAGTTAACTTTTTCCCTAGTGACACTTTTCCCAAAGGGCATGTACTCAAAAGAAGAAAGTTATTCTAAAAACTTTAAAGGCTATCCTTTATAATTTTTCCCTTAAACAACAGATAATACAAATTTCATTTTAATATTTTTTATACTTTATAAACATTCTCTACTATGAGTAAAACGTTTTATAATTTTGGAATAAGCCTTTAAAATTCAGTTTCACATTTGTGGATAATCACACTCTTCTTCCTATCTGAATTCCTTCCCACTTTCTTCTTTTCCTCTTCCTCCCTATTTTCCCCATTTTTAATCATAACAATGAATAATAATAATAACAGTCATAATAGGAATACTGTTTGAAGCATCTTACATTACTTTCAGGCTCAGAGAGTGTAAGAATTATCAAATCACAATACCCTATTAGCGATCAATACTTTCCATAAATTTTTTCAGAGACCTGATTAAACATCTCTCTTCCAAGAAGCTTTCCTTGACTATAGTCACCCAGTACTAATCATCTTCTTGTTTTGTATTCTACCTCTACTAGTTCCATATGTGGTACATTCATATTTTTAATGTGGTTTTTTTCCCCAGGTGTTTGTTATAGATTGCTCTTATTTCCCTATCAAGAATCCCTATGTAGAATTTGAATAAGAATATATTTTTTTCTCAGATACCTGTCAGGGCATCTATTAGAGTGCTGTGTAAACATAGTGCTGTGTAAACATAGTGCTGTGTAGATGTTGGACAGTGATTGCAAAAGGTATACGGATGGTTGGAGGCATGGAAGAAAGAATGGATGGATGGATGGATGGATGGATGGATGGATGGATGGATGGATGGATGAAAAGATAACAGGAAGGGACAAAAGGAAGGAGGGAGAAGAGGAAGAGCCATATCTTCCAATTTTTTCATCTTATCCTGACTCCTGCTGTCTGAAAGGGCTGTGCTTTATACCACTTTCATGTGCACAAGAATCACCTGGGAATCTTGTTAAAATGCAGATTCTGATTCAGTTGGTCTTGGGACCCATGATTCTGCTTTTCTAACAAGCTCTCGGGTGACGGCCAATATTAGGTGAATTTTTATCCTATTCTCTAAAGTTCTCAATGGGTAACACCACAGCTCTGCTCGGTAACAGGCATTTTATATTCAAGTTTTAATATAAAGCCCACGTCTTCTGATGCCCTCAGACAAGTTAAAGAACTTGTATATGATTTTGCTATCCAGTCCCAAAGGAAAACCCCTCCATTCTCTTGCCTGACTCAATTCCATCCACTGGGGAATAAAAAAGAAAAGATAAAACTCAGGTAAAAGAAATAAAATTGATAAAAGGAACAGCCAAGGCAGCTCCATGGATACTTACCTCGATGAATGACAGAGAGCTTACTGTGCAAATGTTCTAATGCTTTTACAATCTGCAAGAGAAACACAAGGTGGGTTTATTTCCCCCCATCACTGGAAAGAAACTGAATGTTAAGCATATCGAGGTTTATCATCCCTGGCTTAAGGTCACAAGGAGAAGTATCTTCTCAGATAGTGGTGTTCCTATCCAGGAAAATACACAGGAAGTCATACAAATTGGATTCCGCACACCAGAGAGGACTATACCCCATAGCAGAGAGGATGCCTCACTCATACATTTTGATTTTCATTTGGCCTCCAGCATTTTTTCTCTCCACCCTCCTGGGCCTCAGGAACCATGAAGGGAGCGGCCCTTCATTTCATTTTCTCCTGCTTCCTCCTCTGCCTATTGATCCTAAGAAAACATTTAAAACTCTACAGATGAAAATCAAAATCAACTAGTATCAGGACAGAGACACCAGGAACGTGGTCATAACAGATGAATGTACTGCTTAGAGGCACTTTAACTAGAGTTTACCCAACCAAGTTGGGAGTAGACTCTTTTACATAATGCCCAGAAAGAAAAGCGTTAGTTGCTCCATCCACAGATGCACTCACGCATTCAACAGACACGTACGGGATGGGAGCTATGGTCCCGGTAGTTTCCCCACACTGGGGGTACAGGGACACATAAGGCCCAGACTTCTCACATGCTCCTTGAAGTAGGGTTCCTGATGTACTCACAGAAACTGCTATTTTCCCTAAGATGTCCTCTGGAATCGTTTGGCCTTTATCAATCACTTGTTTGTAGAATTTATCTAGGGACGTGTCCATGAGCTCCATGCAGATCCAGACATCCCCCTAGAGGCCGGTCGGTTCAGAGGTGGTTAGAGAGGATGGAAAAGGGAAAAAAGGAGGAAACAGTTAACACCTGTCAGGAAGAACGGACCGTTTCTTGCTTGAGTTTTGGAGGAAATGTACTAATCCCTTCAAGCTCTCAAAGGGATTTATAAACAGGCAAGATTACCTCCAAAGAACAAACTAGCAGACAGCCAAGCCGACTTGCAGGTGATCACCCACTCCTTAATGCAAACTAGGATCTACACACTAATAGCCACAAGCAATAGAACTCAGAAGTCTAAGCCTTTACTGTCACTGCCCTCCAGGAGTTAAGTCCGGATACCTACTCCGTGTCTGACCTCCCAGGCTGACCGCTGGCGGTAGTTTATCAAAAGGCTGGTTTTAAGAGGGAGATGAAGCATCGTAACCCACATCATCGTGAAGTGAAAAAGAGAGGCAGAGCAAAGAGGTAAGCGTAAGCCCACATGGTACACAAGGCTACCTGAAGTATAGCAAGAGGCCAAAAGACCAGAGGATTTCAGGTTTTAAGGAATCAGTCTACAGACTCTTGATAGAGACAGTTCTGGCAAAATAGACAAACCAAAACAGAAAGGAGAAAGGGGGCCTCAGCCATTTAAAAGGGCTAAACGCACTTGAAAATATCGTGGTTTCAAGCCAACTTTGCACCAACATTTCACAAGCATGAAACTCTACAGAAGACACGTCAAACAAGAAAGAGCACTGTGACTGTGTATGGCATTTATGTGATCAAGGAAACTTCTTGTTAAGCTGTCGCTCTGCTTGGAGTTTGAAGGGAAGGATCACCTACCTCACGGAAGAGTGCGCCATAAAAGGTGACCGTAAAAGGACAGTCCACGGTCCTCATGGAAATATCCAAATCCATCAGTAACCTTTTCTGCTCCTGGCTATTTACTGTGGCCCGGATCCGCTGAATGGGAATGCATGAAAAATGTATGGTTACTGCTCCGAGGATGAGTCTGGTAATAAGGCAGAGGGACCTTGAAGCGTCCCATCCTGAGAATAGTACCAAAATCCACAGCACAACTTCCAGAAACAGCCCTTCAGATATCTACCCTGAAGGATTAGCTGTTTGTAACGAATGAAAAGGAAGGAAGACCGTTATTCATTTGATTTCCCGAATAATCCCCAGTAAGGAGCAAACTGATAATATATTTTGGAGAGTGTGTAAATGTTTGGGAATGCATTTCCAAGTTATAAAAACAGTCTGATTTATTATGTGGGTTTAGTGCAAAGAGGTCAGAGTATTAATTGATTTCGGGCTGATTTGGGGTCCTATAAAAAAACGCCAAAAGCCCCTCTTTGTGAACAAGTAAGAATATTTGGACTGAACAGCAACTGTAAGAGAATTGATTCAGGAAAGGAGAGAGGAGGAATCAAACCGAAATGGAGAAACTGTTCATTCCTACCCCAGGGCTTCTGAGAGAAGAGAAACTTGTCACACCAGCAAATGTAGCCTTATAGAAACACGATTATGTCATTAAATGACAAGACGATATAATATCACGAGGCTTTCACATTTTTTGCCTATGTAGCAAAGAGCCTGCAGAAGAAGAAACTGAAAAATCTACAAGGTAAGGGAAAGATATCTCCATTCTCCAAAAAAAGAGGCATCCCAGTCATCTGACCACCCACATTCCTAACAGTTCATCTAGAATTAATACGTTGGTCATTCTCCAAGGTCCTTCCAACATCTACTCAAGAAATTTGCAATGATTCTAAATTTCTTTCTATAGCTCGAAAGCTATGCAAATTTGCTCAAGATGATTTTACACTCCTTTTTCCCACAAACGGAAACAATTTCCTTCCTCAGTTCGGGTTTCCTGATTTTCAGGGACAATTCTTTAAAAGCAACAGAATAAGGGTTAAAAAGACACTTGCGAGACACAAAACCCAAATGCCATATGTGAGCTCTTGTTTGGATTCTGATTTGAAAAACCAGCAGGAGAAAAAACAACAACTATTAGATGACGTTGAAGAGCTATTATTGATTCTTTGACGTGTGATGATGATGCGGTGGTTGCACAAAAAATTAAAAGGAGGGGTCGGATTTATCAGTTAAAAAAACCTAGTTGATGTAACTCATGCCAAGGAAGCATATTTCACATATTTGGAGGGGAATATTGTTCCCTATGAATAAGCTTTTCTGTTTCACCCCACGGAGGATTGTTTTGCTTATATGAAGAGAGCTGGTTTGTGCTTGAGATGGACAAACACATAAATCAGGGATGGAAAACGTTTGGGGAAGGGGAACTCTACCTTCACCGCCATGATCTGCCCGCTGGGCACATGCCGCATCTTCTCCACCACCCCGTACGCCCCCCGGCCCAGCTCCACTATAGGCTCCAGGTCATCCGCCTTCACCTCAAAGTTCTGCAGGAGAGAAAAGCAAGAAGACAATAGGAAAAAGGGAAATAAACTGGACACAGGCTACCTTGTCCTCTCTCTAGTTTCTCCCAGCGTTCTAGGGGCTCTTTCTAGTCCAGAACTTTCTGGTCTAGAAGCTTTTCCAAGCAGCTACTGAAAGCAAGAAGTGCATGGGAGATGGGTAGACCCTACTGCACCTGCTCGTCACGGGCAATACAGACATCCAGCTCCGACTGAGCCTCCACATCGCTCGGTGAAGGCTACCTCTGCACCGGGGTTCTTTAGCCCTGCCCCTCGTTTGTTGGCTGATGGCAGCTAGATCTAGGCCTGGACTTCGACGAATCTACCCCAAAGAGCACCATCTACTCGCTTCAAATACCTTCCCTCAGGACCACAACAGCCCGATTTCAGTTCGACATTCAAAACAGCAAGAGCTCCACAGACCACTTCCGTTTACATTCAGACTTTATTGACCCACCGCCCCTGACAGCATGTTACAGAAAATACAGTTTTTTCGTTGGCCAGTTGGAAAGCATCCATGTAAAATGGTCACGATATTAACTGGCAGACATGATTTTTCTCACCTGATTTCCAATAGAAATGCAAGCTTTGGAGTCTAAATCTCGAGGTGGCCTAAGAAAGAGAAGGGGAGGAAAAAAAACATGAGACATTTAGCCAAATACGACCTTCCCAAATCAGATGCGACTGGAGAGATCTTTCCTTCGGAATAAGGTGAAAACTCATGGGTAAAATAAAGCAGCAAAAAGGGGTTGATAGTGTGGGATTTGGAATAAAATACATTTGCATTTAAATCACTTAATCTCTGAACTTCCATTTCTTTTTTAAATTTATTTTAATTTATTTATTTTTGGCTGCGTTGGGTCTTTGTTGCTCTGTGCGGGCTTTCTCTAGTTGAGGTGAGCGGGAACGACTCTCCCTCGCGGTGCATGGGCTTCTCATTATGGTGGCTCCTCTTGTTGCAGAGCGTGGGCTCTAGGCGCGTGGGCTCAGTAGTTGTGGCTCGCAGGCTATAGAGCGCATGGGCTTCAGTAGTTGTGGCTTGCGGGCTCAGCAGTTGTGGCTCACGGGCTCTAGAGCGCAGGCTCAGTAGTTGCGCTCGGGCTTAGTTGCTCCGCGGCATGTGGGATCTTCCTGGACCAGGGCTCGAACCCATGTCCCCTGCACTGGCAGGCGGATTCTTAACCACTGTGCCACCAGGGAAGCCCCCGTTTCTTCTTTAATACAAAGATATTAGTACACTACCTCGTGGAGTAGGAGTGGGTATTAAATGAGATATTCTAAGTAACATGCTTAGCAGAATCCCTGGCATACAGTAAATATTCAATGACTATGAGTCATATATATATAGTTATGTGGATAATTACACTACTCTAGTAAGCCCCTGTATAAGTAATTATATTCTTATAAGGAAGTAAAAGTACCAGACTCTTCTTTCATCCGAGAGCATCCATGTGCCCAGTTATCCCACCACTTTTTCCACAACTGTCTTAACAAAAAGAAACAATAATACGGTTCTTTTAACTCACAGAATTCATAAGTCACAGGAATTCCAAATCTATCTAACCCTGCCTTTAAGATGGAACAAAGGTCCAGACAGGTAAAGTGACTTGCCCAAGGTCACGACTAACCCAGGCCTCCTGATTTTCAGGTGAGAATCCTTTCTGTTCTACCAGGCTGGCATACCCAGTTGTGATATTTCTTCTATACACAGTGTACTCACTACCCAGGGGTCATCTCAGCAGCTGAGGTTCGCTGCTTTTATGTCTCCATTAGAGAAAACAGAGTCTTCTCATGTGTATTTATTTCCCCTGCTTCACTGCTACCTTGGCTGATAACAGTCCATGTACGAGAAAGATATTTGGCTTTGGCTGTGCATAACATACAACAAACAAAACACACATAACAAACACAACATAACAAACTTGTTAATATGATCAAACGAATAAAGCGATAGGAGGCTAAAGACAAAAAGAATCCCGGTGTTGCCTGAACAAAGGGCGACCAAAAAGGATGGAAATGCAGGTGTCCCCAAGGGGACGTTCCAGGTCAGAATTACACAGAAAAATACAAGGGACGAAGAAAGGAAGAGAGAAAAAAATCCTTGGCCAATGACAATTTTCCCCATCCCTAATATATTATAATTCTACCCCTCCTGCTGAAAGTGACTAAATAAAACAATAAGTAAAATGTAGGAACATAAACACAGATACACACGTGAATCTAAGGTTTTAATGGCAAGCCTTCCCTCACCTTAAAAATCTCTTTGAAACGTATAGAAAACCTAAAGTAAAGTTTTTCTATAGTAACTTAAAACCAGGACTGAGAGGGAGGGATAAAGAGGAAAACACACACGCGCGCGCGCGCGCACACACACAAACACACACACACACACGGCAGTGATGTTTTCATATATCTTGTGTTTCTGAGCAGGGGATTTTTCTTCAGAAACACTTTCCGAGGAATTAAATTTCTGAAAACCTGATTTCTCACTCTTAAAACCTCCAAAGCTCTTTTTCTTTAGTTGTCACAATTTGTTTGTAGTAATTGCAATGGAACTTTGATATAAAGACAAATATTATTTGAAACATGTGATTAATCTAAACAGTAAAAAATCCTTTGCAATTGTTCAGACCCTTCCTTTTAAAAAGAATGAAGTAACAGAAAAGGTCACTAGTTATTTGGGGCTATGTCCACGTGCTTGCCGTCCAGCGCGAGTGCTGGGTGAGACCTCCTCCAGGTCTGACATTCCAGTATTCATACCAGGGCTCTGCAAATTACAGTCCATGACCCAGCTGTGGGTGAATTCTACACATTTAAAGGGTTGGAAAAAACAAACGACAAAGCATCTTCGGCAGAGGCCATGGTGGCCTGGGTAGCCCCAAATATCTACTATCTGGTCTTTTGCACAAAAAGTTTGCTGACTCCAGCTTTATTCTAACATTGCATGACAACTTTACCTCACAGGAGGGTTTCACGCCATTTTCCAGAAAGAGAAAAACGAAACCCAGAAAAATTCAGTGATATGCTGAACAGACAGTCCTCAACAGAGCTGAAAATAAAACTCATGTCCCCCAAGTCTCGGCCTTGACCTAAGGAGAAGGGGGTAGAGGCTGAAAACTGGGCTAAGTGCTTTACCCGCTTCTCCTATCATTAAAACACACACACACACACACACACACACACACACACACACACACACACACACACACACACACACACACACACACACACACACACACACACACACACCCCTACCTAAAAGTGTCATTGTTCCCATATTCCAGATCAAAACCTGTTTGGTGTCACCTTGAGCTAACTTGCTCCCAAGTGGTGAAGCTATGATTCAATCCAAGTCTGACTGAATCAGAGAAAACTTCCCCCACACCCAGGCCTCCTCTAATGAAAATGACCACCCACCCGCCATGAGGCCTACAGGCTCAGCGAGTCTGCCAAAAGCATCAAATGATGGACTGAAATGGACAGCTTGTATTGGGTTAGTTGACACTGTATCCTGTCCAGGGCTGGGCATATCCATTTGCCTGGGGCACCAAGTCTGTGCAGGAGGTTTAAACTGTGTGTGGACATTCTCTGTTGCTTATTCACTATTTCAGTGTTCTGGGGAAAGAACCAAACTTATTATGAAACTCCTAACCCTGGAAGGCCAAAGGTATTCCAAAGGTCACCTGCTAGTACTTTTTTATATAAACAACCAGCTCTGGTTTATTAAAATATTTATTTATAATTCTCCATGAGTAATGAGGTTACTGGTTACTATTATAATTATTATTCACCTATAATAATGTTTATTAATAACAATGTGTACTTATTACCTAATGATAATATTTATTAAGCATCTACGTGGGCCAGAGACCATGTGAGACCCTTTACATCAAATATCTTCTTTAATTTTCACAACTCTTAGAGGTGTTAGCTCTATTTTAATGTGAAGAATTGACATTGAAACAGACTAAATAATTTAAGAGATACCATCAAAGAGATGGTGACACGGGAACACAGAGCGACACCACGAAGTCTTCTCAGCTGCAGAAGTAAAAGATCCCGCCTCTGGTGGACAGCCACGGGCCATCTGGCTGTAGTCACGAGCAGTCTACGTGTGGCTAAGAGCGCATGCCTGAGGTCAGAGAACCCTCAGTTCGTATGCCACCTCTTCCACTTATTAAGTGAAATAATAATGATAATAACAACAACACTTAGAGCGACATTCATTGAGAAATTGCATTGGAAAATGCACTAAACTTGACCCTGAATATGGACTGTGACATCTGATCCCCATAGCAACCCCATCAGTGTTTGTTCCCGTTTTTCACAAGGGGGAACTAAGGCTTAGAGGGTTAGGTAACTCGCCTAAGATATCCAGCTGGGGAAGTTCAGATATCAGATGGGAACCCAGGCATTCCAGCACCAGAACCTGGCCTCTTGGAGCTCAACTGCTTTGAGCAGGGCCCCTGACCCTTGTATAGGTCTGTCTTCTCACTTATGAAGTGAGAGGAATAACAACTGCCTCTGAGTTTCTTGTGAGGATTAAGTGAAAGAATACTGACTAGCATGGAATCGATTTAGAATCAGTTGCTGCCAATCAAGTGAGGGAACAGCCCAGAAACCTGAGTCAAAGACACATTGGCATCAGTGACTCAAAGAAAAAACTCAAGTGAAGAGACCACACACGCGGCCCTAAAAAGAATGGGGCTCTGTCCCGGTCTATTTATTTGTGTGTAGTTCAGCAGAAGGCGGCAGGGTCTATATAAATGGCAAGAGTAACCAAGCCAACCTCACAAAATTGCCAAGAAAAACTCAAAATGAGGAAGCTTCTTCTTTAGGAGTACCTATTTCAGCCTCAGTATTAAAATAATAATAACAACAACAACAGCAATAATCCTGTCCATGAGCTAACGTGGGACAGTCTACAGTCATGAAGGGACCTTGGCTTTACAGGATGAAACAGAAAAGTACATTCAAGGCTTATTCTACCACATGAGGGGAAGACAACAAAGAAACTACTTTTACCTTTGCATAGGTTTTTATTCACTTCTTTATACCAAGCAAGGATTTATGGTGGTTTTCAAAAATTCATTAAAAAAACCCAGAAAATTAATATAAATTAGAAGGTGAAGACTAGCAAATTTTAAAGGGAAGGAATAAAAGACAGCTGGAAAGTGGATATGAAAATATATCCCGAAGGAAATGATAAAGAGCAGAAAAATATCAAGACACCATTCAGATGGCTACAACAAAAAATAGTGGCGTCACCAAATCTTGGACAGGATGTAGAGAAACCGAATCACTTATACATTGCCGGTGAAAATGCAAAATAATATAGCCACTCTGGAAAACAGTTGGGCAATCTCTTAAAAACTAAACACGCACTGCCACCGGCAATTCCACTAATGGGTATTTTCCTCCCAGAGAACTAAATGTTTATGTTCACACAAAAACCTGTACATGATTGTTCATAGCCTTACTTACAACAGCCAAAAACTAGAGTCAGCCGAGATGTCTTCAGTAGGTGAGTGGTTAAACTCTGCTGTCTGCACGCACACTTACAGATGTACACGCGTAACTCAGCAAGATATACTACTCAGCGATTAAAAGGGGCAAAGTATGTATACAGCATGGATCAATCTTCAGGAAATTATGCTGGAGTGGCGGAAGCCAGTCCCAAAAGGTTACACACTATAATCCCACTTATATAATAATATTTTTTAATGAGAAAAATTAATAGACAACAGATTAGTGGTTGCCAGGGGTGAGAAACAGTATTGGGAGAGGTGAGGAGGGAAGGCAGTCATGATTATAAAAGGGCAACATTAGGGATCCTATTGGTTTCAGAACCAGTTTCTTGACTGTAGTGGTGAATGCATGAACCTACACAGGTGACAAAAATGGTACAGAAATTTAACATCACACATACTAGTGAATATAAGTAAAACTGGAAAACCTGAATAAGATGGGTACATTGTATCACTGTCAGTATCAATTGAGCTTATAATACTATAGTCTCACAAGATGTTACCATTGGGCAGAGAATATAAAGTTTCTCTATATTGTTTCTTACAACTGGATGTGACTGTACAATTATCTCAATAACATTGTCAATTTGAAAAGTCAAAGAAAAAAATCAGAAATCAATAAAATTGAAAGGAGGAAAATAAAACAAAGTTGGCTCTTTTAAAAATTCAATAAAAATTGATAAACCTCTAGCAAGACCAACACAGATAAAAAGAAAGAAGACACAAATTATCAATACCAGCAAAAAAAGAGGGGGATATCTCAGTATATCCTGCAGTCATTAAAAGAAGAATCAGGAAATACTATGAGCAACTTTACTTTCATAAATTCAACAACTTAGAAGAAATTCCTTGAACACTGCAAACTGCCAAAACTTAGCCACAATGAAATAGATTATCTGAGTTGCCCTATAACTATTTAAAAAAATGAATTGGTAATTTAAAAGCTCCAGAAAAAGGAATATATAAGGCCACTTTGTTTCCCTGGGGGAATTTTTTTTTTTTTTTGCGGTACGCGGGCCTCTCACTGCTGCGGCCTCTCCCGTTGAAGAGCACAGGCTCCGACCGGGGCATGAACCCGCGTCCCCTGCATCAGCAGGCGGACTCTCAACCATTCCGCCACCAGGGAAGCCCCGAATCATTATTTTGTACACCTGAAACTAATATTATATGTCAGTTATAGCTCAAAAACATTTTTTTAAGAATTACCGCTTATCTTATACAATGTCTACCAGAAAACAGAAGGTACTCTTACCAACTCATTTTATAGGGTCAGTATTACCTTAAATACCAAAACCAGAACATAATAGCTCAGACACACACACACACACACACATTACAGGTCAACATCTCTCATGAATTTAAGACACATAAATCTTCACATTTTAGGAGATTAAATCCAACAATGTATAAAAAAAGTAGTATACCCCAACCACGTGGGATTTTTTGGGGGTATGCGAGGCTAGTTCGATATTTTAAAAATCCATCAGTGTAATCCATATCAAAGGGACAAAGAAGAAAACTCCAAGATGACATCAGTTGATGCACAAAAAAAACACTCAACAAAATTCAACACACATTCATGATAAAAATGTTGAGTACACTTCGACCAGAGAGGAATTTTTTCAACCTCATAAACAACATCTATGAGGACTTAACATCATGCTTAATGGTGAAAGATTGAATGCTTTCCCTCTAAGATGGGAGACAAAGCAAGGTAGCCTGCTCTCACCAATCTTATTTAACATAGTACTAAATATCCTTGCCACTAAAATAAGGTAAGAAAATAAAGGTTAAAAAAAAAAACAGTTAAGGAAGAAATAAAACTGTCTTTTTTGCAGAAGGTATGGCTATCTACACAGGAAACTCTAAGTAATCTACTAAAAAAGCTCCCGGAACTAATAATTGAGTTTTAGTAAGGTCACAGGGTATGCAGTCAACTCAAAAACCAATTGCATTTCTAAATACTGACAATAAACAAATGCAAATCAAAAGTGGAATACAATTTTTATTGCTTCAAAAAAAGGAAACACTTAGGTATAAATCCTCACAAAGCCTGATGGAGAGAATCTGTATGATGAAAACTATAAAATACTGTTGGACGAAATCAAAGAAAATCTAAATGCTTGGAGAAATTTACCACATTCATGGACTGGAAGACTGAGTGCAGTAAAGATGTCAATGCTCGCTCAACTGATCTATAGGTTAAACGCAATTCCTACCAAAAATCTCAGCAAGTTTATTTGTAGACATAGACAAGCTTATTCTAAAACTAACATGAAAAGAGGAAAGCCCTAGAGTAACCAAAATAGTTTTGAAAAAGAAAAACAAAGTGCAAGGAATCACTTTTCCCAATGTGAAGGCTTACTATGTAGCCGCAGGAATCAAGACAGTATGACAAACTGGCAGAGCAACAGACTCAGAGACCAGTGGAGCAGAATGGAGAACCCAGAAATAGATCCACACAAATACGCCCAATTAATATCTGACAAAGGCGCAAAAGCAATTCAGTAGAGGAGGGATAGCCTTTTCAGCAGATGGTGCTGGAGCAACCAGAAATCCATTGGCAAAAAAAAATAAAGCCCAACCTAAACCTCACATCTTGTACAAAAATTAAACTCGAAATGTAACATAGCCTTAAATCTAAAATGTAAAACTAAAACACTTCTAGAAAAAACATAGGAGAAAATCTGTAGGACCCAGAACTAGGCAAAGGGTTCTTAAACTTGTCACCAAAAACATAACACATAAGAGGAAAAACTGATAGATTGGACTTCATCAAAATAGAAAGACGAGGGCTTCCCTGGTGGCGCAGTGGTTAAGAATCGGCCTGCCAATGCAGGGGACACAGGTTCGAGCCCTGGTCCAGGAAGATCCCATGTGCCGTGGAGCAGCTAGGCCTGTGCACCACAACTACTGAGCCTGCGCTCTAGAGCCCATGAGCCACAACTACTGAGCCCGCGTGACACAGCTACTGAGCCCGCGTGCCTAGAGCCCGTGCTCCACAACAAGAGAAGCCACCGCAATGAGAAGCCTGTGCACCGCAACGAAGAGTAGCCCCCGCTTGACGCAACTAGAGAAAGCCCGCGCACAGCAACGAAGACCCAGAGCAGCCAAAAATAAATAAATAAATAATTTTTTTTAAAAAATAGACGAAAAGACCCATTACAGACTGGGAGACAATGTTCTTGAATCACATACCTGACAAACTCTGTGCATCTAGGATATATGCAGAACTCTCAAAACTCAACATAAAAAAAAAAATCTGATTACATAATAGGCAGAGAAGTGCACAGACATTTCACCAAAGAAGATATAGGGATGGGAAATAAATGCCAAAAGTATGGAACAGCCGTTAGAGAAATGAAAATTGAAACTGCAGTGGCATCCCTCATCTACCAGAACGGCTAAAATGAAAAGCCGTGATGACGCTGACAGGGATGCAGAGAAAGTGGGTCATTCATACATTTTTGGTAAGAATGTACATGGGTAAAATCACCCTGGAAAATACTTGGCAGTTCTTTCAAAACTAAAACTGGACTTACCATGTGGCCCAGTAATTGCACTACTGGACATATATCCCAGAGAAACAGAGGCTTGTTTCTATGCAAGAACTTGCACAGGAATGTTCACAGCAGATGTATTCATAATACCTCAACTGGAAACTACTTGTATCTCCTTCAAAGGCTAAAGGGTTTAACAAACTGTGGTATGTCCATACCATGGAATGGTAGTCAGCAACAACAAAGAATAAACTATGGATACATGCGATAACTTGAATGAACCTCAAGGAAGTGATGCTGGATGAAAAAGGCCAGTCTCAGAATGGAGACGCATGATTCCATGTGCACCACAGTCAAGAAGTAATGAAATGGAAAAGGAGAACACATCAGTGGTGGCCAGGGATTAGGGACGGCAGGGGTGGGGGCAGAGGTGGGGAGTAAAAGGAGAGGGTCTTGTAGTGCCACACACTCGGGTATCTTGATTGTGGTAGTCATTATGCAAGACTGCACGTGTGATACAACTGCACAGAGCCACACACACACACACACACACACACACACACACACACACACACACACGAGGGCTTGTATTGCTGGTGAAATGTGAACACGTTCTATGGTTTGCACCAACACCACTTTCTTGGTTTTGATGTGATACTAGGTTTGTGTAAGATGTTAACATTGTGGGGGACACAGATGGGGGAAGGGTACAGGGGACTTTGTACATTTCTCTGCCACCTCCTGTGAATCTACAATTACTTCAAAATAAAGTTTTAGAAGTGTACCCCCTGAAGTCCCGTATAGGGAAGCCACATGTTTGAGCCTAAGCTCACGAGAAGAAACCAATCAGAGAGGAAAAGTTATTAATTACATAGTTCATAGGTCCAAGGGAAGAAAAATAACCAGAGGGACCGAAAAAAAGAAAAAAAAAAGAAAGAAACCCCAGTCTTGGTAGTAGATATGGAAAGAATTCCTCCTGCTGATCCTCATGAAAGGAGCACTCTCACTTGAATTTGGCTCCACAGTCCAGGGCGCTGAAGAACAGCCCTCCCCTCTGCTCCGTCCCTAGAGGTTCTTCAGTGGAAAGTGTGTTTACATGGTTGCATAAGATGCAATGACCAAAGTCTTACAGAACATGATCATTTTTATTAGCACATTCCAACACTAGGGGTGCACTGTCTGATAGGGAATGATCATGGTTAAGGTCAGAAACCTCTACAAAGGGAGGTGCTTTTTTATAGATGAGCAGAAGGCTGAAACATTTAAGTTTCCTCTCATTGTACTTGCTGTGCTTTTATGGTACCTCTGCTGTAATTGTTTTTCTTGGAATTTCCATTCCTCCCATGCAGATGCTTTGATAGGTGGTCATACCCCCAGCTAGGCAGGAAATACCCTCCCCACCCAACAGAGAGACAAAGAGACGAGGTGGAGGCTCCAGGAGAGGGTGCCCTGCTTCACCAGGACCCGGGCTCCCTTAGGGATTTGGGCCAAAGGCTCAGCTAACAAAGGAGTGGTCCTTCGTCTCATGCTTGCCTTCTGTTTATATGAGCAGGATTTAGGTGGCAGGATGCTGAGTTCTCACCAAATACCATCTTTCTACCTCAAACCAAATTTTATAGTAGTGGCTCTCTCAGGGGTTTGCTTGTTTGCTCAGATCTATATAGAAAAGGCAAAAAGTCCATGTCCAGTGACCTTTTTGGATTTACATAGGACCCCATCTGCTGAACGCATTTGTAGAATTTTTAACCAACTAGCAATGAGTTCAAAGCTACCCATTCCATATCGACTGACCGACTATGATTTTTTTGGGGGGTCTCAGAACAGTAAGTACTTGGCTTCCTCCTTTAAAGGGCTCTCCTTTCTAACAACTATCTCCATAGTTAAGGTATTGCTCACCAGTCCAAAAATGAACTCCCATTCCCTGGAAATCTGTAAAGTGCAAGCATTTGGATTAAGGCAATGATCCTGCCAGACTTACGTGGAACTGGTCTGAGGTTGTTCAAATGCTTCTTTGGGGATTTTAAGGCCAGGGTTTCTCTTCTTGCCTGTTGGGAAAGACGGAAGAATAAAGTTAAGGTCTGAATCACAGCATGAGAGCAGGGACAGAGACTGCAGCAGAGAAAAAGGACAGAACTGGGAACGCAGGTCTCATTTCCACATTCAGAACTCCACTTCCTACCAGGACGGCTGTGAATGACAAGCGCCAGTCACCAGGCTGAGCAGAGCCTCCCAAGTGCAGACTGAGGTCACGGATGAGGTTTTTCACCAGTGCAGGGTGCAGTGTCAGTATAAGGCTGCCAATCCTCTACACCCAGGAAGACCTGCCCTTTTCTCCCTGCTGGGAGTTCGGCATTCCAACTTCTTTATTTTCTTGTACACAACAATGGTCATGGTAGACGGTGTTAGTTACAGGGTTTTTTCCTTTATAATGTCAGATGTACCCACACTTCTCTTAGTATACCATAGTTTTCTAAACTGATCTTTGATTAGCTGACAGAGTTAACCATGGAGGTAGAATAAAACATACTTTCCCACTGTTCTCCCCTTCCTCTTCTCAACCACCTGCCGTAAGTTAAAACACCTAAGCGAAGGGTAGGGTAATACTTATTTACTTTTTCCCCGTTCCAAAAAGGATTATGATAACAGATGGGCCCATGCA
The DNA here is from genome assembly GCF_964270905.1 of Leucopleurus acutus. Lineage (NCBI taxonomy): Eukaryota > Metazoa > Chordata > Mammalia > Artiodactyla > Delphinidae > Leucopleurus > Leucopleurus acutus. The sequence continues at coordinate 2,437,255 of NC_139161.1, read as the reverse complement.
AGGAGGCTGTCGCTTATTTGGGGGCAAGATGGGAACATAATCAATGTGTTTGTTCATCATCCCGGGGCTGAAACCACAAGAGAGCTTGGCTCAAATACTTTTGTTGATGGTTTAAAAGAACAGACTGAAAAATGACGGCTCAGGAAGCGATAGAGAATCCAGTCTTGTAAAGGCTCGGGATTTTCCTCATCTAAAGACATCCTGTATCTCTTCATGCTTAGCAGGAAACGCCAGAGCAGAGCTGGATACAGCACCCGTGGGCTTACATTCTTTCTCACCTCTTCTCCACGTTGCAGGGAGCACTACAGAGCTGACACAAACCCTGCTTAAGGCTCTGAGTAGAGATCTGCAGCTGCATAGAAACTGCAGAAGTCATATTCTGTAGCCTCTTGCAGGAAAATGACATCCGAAGACTTCAGTGACTGCTCACCACCAGAGAGCCAGCAATGACCCAGTCAGAATCAGAATCCAGGTCTCCAAACACTCAGGTGGGAACTCTTTCCTCTGTGCCACAATGGATGAAGTTTAGAGGTGACCAGAGAGAATGAGGTAGGGGAGTACGGGGTTATGAGTTTTTAAAAACCAGATTACAGGGGCTTCCCTGGCGGCGCAGTGGTTGAGAGTCCGCCTGCCGTTGCGGGGGACACGGGTTCATGCCCCGGTCCGGGAAGATCCCACTATGCCGCGGAGCGGCTGGGCCCGTGAGCCATGGCCGCTGGGCCTGCGCGTCCGGAGCCTGTGCTCCGCAACGGGAGAGGCCACAGCAGTGAGAGGCCCGCGTACCGCAAAAAACAAAACAAAACAAAAAAACCAGATTACATCCAGTTCCTTCACTCACCAAGAGACCTCCAGGGTCACTTTTCATCTGACTCTTGATATCCTCAGCTATAAAACGGTGTAGTAACATCAATGCCTACCATATCGGACTGATGTGAGAACCATGGGATAACACATATGAAAGAGCAATGAAATTATAATCATTTTAAAAAAACAAGCTGCACAGTCTCATAAAAGAAAATGAGTCATTTAAGAAACTCAGGAACAGGGACTTCCCTGGTGGTCCAGTGGGTAAAGCTCCGTGCTCCCAATGCAGGGGGCCCGGGTTCGATCCCTGGTCAAGGAACTAGATCCCGCGTGCATGCCGCAACGAAGATCCCGTGTGCCGCAACTAAGACCCAGCACAGCCCAAATAAATAAATAAACGTTTAGAAACTTAGGAACAGAATTGGTATGTTATCATAGTCCAGTGTAATGTGTAATTGTGATCTTTCTCTCTATGCCTTCAAAATCCAGAAATCTAGATCAATTCTGCCAAGTTGCATGAAGCCAGGAAGCAACATGCTTGGCAGTAATCAACACAGAGAAAGCCTTTCAGACCCACCGTCACTGAGTGACGTTAAGTTGGAAAGAGAAAAACAAATACTGTATATTAATGCATATATGTGGAATCTAGAAAAATGGTACAGATGAACCAGTTTGCAGGGCAGAAATAGAGACACATGTAGAGAACAAACGTATGGACACCAAGGGGGGAAAGTGGTGGATGGGTGGGATGAATTGGGAGATAGGGATTGACATGGATACACTGATGTGTATAAAATAGATAACTAATAAGAACCTGCTGTATAAAAAAATAAAATTCAAAAAGAAAAAGAACAACCTTCATCATAACAGGTCTTCTCAGTTCTCTCCTCATTTGGACTTACCTATGCGTTTTACAAAAATTCAAAACTCACCATTTACCTTCCTATTCCTGGAGCTCAGATGGCCATTGAGCACATGTCACTGAGTCAGTTATTGACAATACACAGAGCTGTACTATGCTGGATCTGATTGTGAGAATCCAAGTAGATAAATGGCCCAATTCCAACAATTCCCATCCATGGGCCTCAGGCAATACATAGGGAAGGCTATTTTAAATGAGATACTCTAAGGAAGAATGAACGAGTTTGACTTGTCTAAACATCATGCAGATTCTAACACAGAGAATTCAGGTAATCCCGACAAATACAACCCTGTAGTTCTCCCAGATAAAATGAAACAAAGTGAAACTGAAATACATTTTTCCTGCAAAAAAGCCTCCCCAGATGCCATTTACGCAAGCCGAAAGCAAACGTTACTCTTAAGTTCCTACATCTCTCTTCTTCATTTCTAACTCAGCTCTTAAAAGATGGATGTCAAGAGAAATACCTATTTATGGAGGAAAACACCTTTGAAAAACTTTCACATACCAGTGAATTATTACACCATAGGAATTAATTATTCGTAGTTCATTAATAGCAATCGACTATTAAGCTATAACTAACAAATCATCAAAACATCTGTACGAAGAAATAGCAAAAGAAAGAGAGAAAACTTTTGGCACAGAGACTAAAGAAAGAAATGACCCAAACAACAATAAAGTCTTCTAGGTGTGGGAAAAGAAGACCCCTGGTTCTCCTCTGACAAAAAAAAAAAAAAAAAAAAACAAGAAAAAGAGTTCCAGCAAACACAAAACCTAGTTGAATCACCATTAGAAAACACCCTGCCTTCATTTTTTAACAGCAAATAAAATAAAACTCACAAAGGCACGCACCAACATTCCATAATTCACTTACTTGACCATCACTGGAAGAACAGCCCCGTAAAAGACCAGCAGAGGTACCTCTAATAAGGGTTTCAGGGCTGCTGCGAGAGCGAGCAGAAGAAAACCCCAGAGAAGGCTTCTTTACTCGGAAGACGGCGCTTCAGCCGAGCAAAACGGAGCTGCACAGACTCCACCCCTCCTGCAGTGCCGATCACCCCAAACCTCTGCAAGTTTATCGCTCCCAGGGAAACTCCCACTTCAGGAAGGGAGAGTCGAAGTGGGTCTGTTTGAACACCAAGGTGTGACATTAAGCATTAACCAGACTTGGAGGAATAAATCTATAAAGTAATTCTGGATAGCACAGCGTTCTCCAGCTTTTCTGTAAATGCCTCTTTCATTTCTTAAAGAAAGGAAAACAATATGTGATCAGTTTCCAGCTGTGTTTATTTCAAAGCAATCTGTTCCCCTTGGCAAGGCTGCCAACACCTGACTGTTAACATTTAACACTGTGTTAAAAAAAAAAATTAAGGAGAGGCAGCAAAATGAATAATAAAACTAAGTGGCCAACTATGATAAGTGGCCTTTTTGCTTGACATTCAAAAGCAAAAATGACAAATACGTCAGAAAATAGGCTCTATGTTATGTCACATGCTAGTAACAAGCCTTCTCAGAAGGAGAGAATTCTGTATACGTCTGCAGATCTCAACCAGCTGTGCCCTCTTATTGGCACAATCTGCAAAGGGTGAAAACCTCCTTGGCCTGATGGAGCATATGTGGTACCATATTACATCAGCCTGTGTCACACCCATGCCTGTTTTCTCCAAAAATATTGTAGTCCCACTGCACACATGTATTGGCAAAATTCATCTTAAACCAAAGCCTTTCCCCAATGGCACTGGGGAAAAAAAGAAAAAAAACCTTGCCAGCAGTTAGAAAATATTTACCAAGCCACAGAAATGTTCACCAGCTCTGACCGTACCGAAAATGATGGGGTACACAAGACATCTTGCTGGGCACCGCTCAGAGAAGCTAAGCACAAAGGGCTTCTCTCATGTGCCTTATTACATAAAACAGAAGATCGCGCTCCAGCGCCAACCCAAACAGCAAGAGAAACCAGAGGGGTGGAATCCGGAGGCTCTCCTGACACCTAAATGTTTTGTCAGCCTGGCCAAGGGTCCGGGGACATGATTATGAGGGTTTACGATTATTGACGCAGCTTTACAAAAGGATGACTTTGCTCCCGGCTCCAAATTTATTTTAAAAATGTTTCCCAACGTGAATGGGATTTCCAGCCAAGTAACTGGCAACCTGAAGGCCCTGGCTGCCCTTGCCTTCATACTTGCATCTAGGCTTCAGTTCCACGGGTAGCTGGCACTAAAAGTGGCGGAGAAGTGTCATTAAATGTTATTAAGTCACAATGGTCAGATGTAAGGCAGCTCACAGAGCAGAGCAGAGTGAAGGGAGAACAGAGAGAGAGCTGGCTTAACAACAGTGACACGGAAGTGGACACAGAAAATTCCCCCAAACCACTGGATCTCACCCACCACTGAGACTCCCACCAGGATGCCAGATTTCTTTGGAATTACATAAAATTTAGAGAAGGAAAGCTGCAAAGTTCATTTGAAAACGTGCCATCATTTTTATTTCAAGGCGGCACATGAATCTCCTGAAACGACAGCTTTACCTCCGTGTCCCTGGGCTCAGGGGCTCCAGCCCTCCTGTGGACAGGAGCTCAACCTTCTAATTTCAGCCCGTTTATCACACGCCCCACAGAACCTTCCCAGACCTCCCCAGACACTACTTCAGGAGCACAGTCCACACCCACCAGCTTCCACAGGCCGGCAGCTTGAGCACAATACGAATTCAATGCAACTTCACTCAGCTCCCCGTATTTTAATTTAAACCATCCACTCCACCTAAGGTAGATCTCCACGACCGTCTTCCACTTACATTCCTCGTACCTGGCCTCGCAGTCTCGAATCACTTCTGCATTTATGTGTTCGTTTTTGAATCTACTTATTACTTATTTATTATCTGTCACCCAGAAACGTTCAGCCACAGCCGCAGTTTTGCCCAGGGCTTGTACACCGTCAGTATTTGTTGACGGAACATTTGTTGTTCTTTTCTCAGCTGTTTTGAATTTTGGTATTGAGGTCTTCAAAAATAATTTTAAATAGTGTAGTCTGTAAAACTATTGAATCACTATGTTGTACACCTGAAGTTAATATAATATTGTATATCAACCATAATTTTTTTTTAAAAAAAGCACAGAATGGAGTAGAAATAGTTCAACCTTGAGCATACGTAAGAGCTCGTTTTAAGTCCCCGCCGTGCCACTTAACACTGGGACCCTGAGGATGATTCTGAAACTCAGTTTCCACAGTGACAAGCTGGAGACGAGACTCTGGCTGCTGAGAGATTTAGTTGGCATAACCTACGGGAAGGAGTCCAGCACACAGCAGGTACCCACCGGATAGCAGTTTCTTTTCTCCCTTCCACGTTTGTGCTTATATTTTAAAAATAGGAACGAAACAGAATGTCCCCTCTGTGGGCAGGTTATTTCTTCAAATGCCATCTCTGTTCTCCCGCTCCTGTGTTATTTGTGTGAAAATGACATTTTCAAACATCTCATCGATCGTGAACCGTATTCTCTTGGTTCCCACTGACTATGGGAATTGTTTAAGCTCTATAGGATCAGGATCTCTGAGAGCAAACCCTCAGAATCCATAGTTTTTATAAAGGACTTCAATTTTTGAGAGCAGTTTTAGGTTCACAGCAAAACTGAAGGGAAGGTGCAGAGATTTCACATATACCTTCCTGTTCCCATACATGCAGAGCCTCTCCCGTTAGCGGCATCCCGCCAGAGTGGTGCATTTGTTACAAATGACGAACCTGTATTGACACATCATCACCCACTCGCTCTTGGTGTTGTACATCCTAGGGGTTTGGATAAGTGTATACTATGCATCTATCATTACAGTGTCATACAAAGGAGTTTCACTGTCCTAAAAATCCTGTTCTCCCCCTATTCATCCCTCCTTCCCCCCAACCCCTGGCAACCACTGATCTGTTTACTGTATCTATAGTTTTGCCTTTTCCAGAACGTTATATAGTTAGAATCATACTCTGTGTGTGTGTGTGTGTGCGCGCGCGTGTGTGTGTATAGCCTTTTCTGATTGGCTTATTTCACTTAGTAATATGCATTTAAGATTCTTCCATATCTTTTCATGACTTAATAGTTCATTTCTTTATAGCACTGAATAATATTCCATTGTCTGGATATACCACAGTTCATTAAGTGCATCTTGGTTGCTTCCAAGTTTTGGCAATTATGAATAACGCTGCTTATAAACATCTGTGCGCAGGTTTTTGTACGAACGTAAGGAGTGTCACTGCTGTATTGAAAGAGCTAGAGAATAAGACAAACCAATTCCTGTAACATCAGAGAGCATGTGTGATGTGCAGTAAAAGTATCGCACCATGAATACACAGGACGTTCAAAGAGGGAGAGAGAAAATCAGGCAAGGGAAATGAGAAAATAAAGTCTCACAGAGGAAGTAGTATTTTACGTGGTCCTTTGATAAATGGTAGGATTTGAGGGTACATGATGGCTTATTATACTATTATGTCTTCTTTTTATATATATTCAATGTTTCCATAATAAGACATGAAAAGGCAACAGCAGGATTCCAAGGAGGAGGAGGAGGAGGAGCTCACGGTGTGGCGAGAAGGACATTGTGGCGTCTCAAAGGCTGTGACACGGAAAGACTGAAAGATTGTAACTAACAATTTTTAATTTTCAGATTTAGGAAGAGAAGTCATCTATTTTTTAGTAGAGGAGTATCATGCCATGTTGTGTTTTAAAAACAAATGATGTAACAAGATTAATCTATCTGCAGGGTGTTTTGAAACTGTGGTACACGTGCACACACATAACACCTGCATACACGCTCACAGGCCCACATACACACACCTTGGTGGTTTAAGCTGTTGGGTCTTTGCTCATATTTCCCCTGAAGTGTTATCATCTTTCTCCCCTGGTCAGTTGCAACACACTCAGCTCAAGTGTGTTCTCCTCCAGGAAACCTTCCATAAAAAACATGCAATAAATGTCCCTTATCTGTGTGGCCACAGGAGTCTACACATTATCTTCCGTCTTCCTTCTTACACTGATTGATTGAACCCACCTGCTCACCCGTCTCTTCCACTAGAAGGCGAGCTCTTCAGAGCCGGACCCCATGCCTTACCCAGGTGCAGAGTAAGCACTAGACCCAAAAAATGAGAGGCAGAGACCACAGCAACTTGGCTAATAAATTTAAGTTGCTTAAACTTCACAGAGGCAAAATCTATCGGCTCTGGTAATTTCCTGGATAAGAAGTATAGAAGACCAGAAGCTAAGCTGTAGTAGTAACAGTGGTAGCAATCTGGCTTTTCCCCACCTAGATGAAATTAAGTAAAAAAGGAAAGTCAGGCCAGTTGGAGTGGGAGGTGGGAGAAGGCAGATGATGAGCTCCAGCCCTTAGATGTGCGAGGGATAAGCTGAAGGAACACCTGGCAGATTTCAGGCAGGCACATGGAGCTTCAGAGAGGGGTGGCGGGGGGGGGGAAGGGGATATGAAAATCTGTGAGTGACAAACAGAGAAGTAGAAAGTTGAATGAGACAGGCAGAGAAACAAGAACGGGAAGCAGCCTATGTAAGAATATTTTGAGAGAATGAGATGTAAATGAAGAATCAGCGAAGGACACCGAGAATCTCTGGAGGTTCCAAGGAGAAAAACCAGCGAGTGCAGAGCAGCACAATCCACTATTCAGAAAAGGTCCTATTTTCAAAGGATTAGAGCACTCAAGAGTTTTCTTACGGCTTCCCGGAACTGAAGTTCTTTTTCCAGACCCGGTCGAGCTGAAGTATATGCTTAGTCACGTTAACCATTTGGTGCTGACTTTGTGCTTTTGAAAGAACCTGAAAGCAAAGCACAGCCAAGGCCCTCCTGTTGTGGTCTGGGGCCCAGTGAAAGCGGGGGGTGTGCGTGAGGGTGAGGCGGGGAGGGCCCCCCGTCTGTACTCATCTCCTTCCTCGTTTACATGCCGCTTCATTCATGAGTCTTATCAAAAGGAAACGCAGTCACAGGGTGTTAAAAATACCGCTTTACAATAAAAATATGGCAGCAGTGGCAAAGGAATTGAGGGCTGTGGCTCACCTTTTCAAAATGCATGCTCCATTCTGGTTAGGTTTAAAAATTGCACTTATATTTTAGAGAAAAATATTGAAATGTCTCCAAGTGGAATAATATGATTCTAGGATATGCTTCAAAATAATATGCGAGTGGGGTGGGGTGGAGATAGAGGTGAAATAAGCTAGTAATTGTCAAAGCTGAGTGATGGACACACGGTGCTCACTATATGTCTGTCTTTGAGTATGTTTGAAAATTTCCAAAATGTAATGATTTTCTTGAATAGCTACTGAATCACAGAAAATTCTCTTTTAATATTTAAAAAAGAGGGATAGTAAGAAGACTGCATTTTTCTCTTGGGAGAAGTGGATTCTTTTTTCCCTTTGGTCTAAGATCACAATATTTTTAAAATTTTTATTGGAGTAGAGTTGATTTACAATGTGTTAGTTTCAGGTGTACAGCAAAATGAATCAGTTATACATAGACATATATCCACTCTTTTTTTTTAGATTCTTTTCCCATATGGGCCATTACAGAGTATCGAATAGAGTTTAAGATCACAATTTTAATAGCACTGAGATCACCTCCCTTTAGCCAAGGAAAATTACAGGGTCATAATTTTCATTCAACCAGCTGCTTGAAGACTAAGAAGTGCAGAGAAATACAGAGGAAAGTTCTTGATCTATATGTCTTCTAAGAGTGCTACCAGTACAGTCCATCCTGCTTCTCCCCCAGATTTACCTAATTTCTTTTAGTGAGCTGCATTCTACCATGATATCATTGACCCATGTTGAGGTCACCTTAAAAAGGGGACTCTGGGGCTTCCCTGGTGGCGCAGTGGTTGGGAGTCTGCCTACCAATGCAGGGGACACGGGTTCGAGCCCTGGTCTGGGAAGATCCCACATGCCACGGAGCAACTAGGCCCGTGAGCCACAACTACTGAGCCTGCACGTCTGGAGCCTGTGCTCCGCAACAAGAGAGGCCACAATAGTGAGAAGCCCGCGCACCGCGATGAAGAGTGGCCCCCGCTTACTGCAACTAGAGAAAGCCCTCACACAGAATCGAAGACCCAACACAGCCAAAAATAAATAAATTAATTAATTTTTTAAAAAAGGGGACTCTGAAATTCATCTCTGTAAGGTTGTTTTTGATTACCTTATATAATGTCTTCTTTTTCAAAAAATTTTATTTTTTATTGGTCTACAGTTGATTTACAATGTTGTGTTAGTTTCAGGGGTACAGCAGTTACCCCTGATTCAGTTACACATATACATATAGCTATTCCTTTTCAAATTCTCTTCCCATTTAGGTTATTAAAGAATATTGAATAGAGTTCCCTGTGCTCTACAGTAGGTCCTTGTTGGTTATATATTTTATATACAGCAGTGTGTACATGTCAATCCCAATCTCCCAATTTATCCCTCCCCCCCCCCACCTTTCCCCCTTTGAATAACCATAATGTCTTCTTTATAAAGACTCTTGGGGTAAAAATATGTGTTACCAATAACAAGAAGAGGTGGTTTCTCCTGTATAATCTCTGCCTATGGATGATGTGAATGTTCCGCTAACGTGTTTCCTTCCTTGGGTTGATGGCTGAAAGGCTTAAGGCCAAACCTGGACTCATATTCATACTCATTTCTGACTCAGTGTTTTTTGTGGCTCTGTTTCTGTCTTACCCACCCTTTTAATAATATTTTATTGTGGAACATTTTATATACATGAGAAAGTAAACAAAACAGTTATAATCAACCTCTGTGTACCTATTCCCCAGCTTCAAAAAATACCGACTTAAGACCAATTTTGGTTCATCTACACCCCACCCACATTCCCAGACATCAAATCATTCCATCCATAACTATTTTATCAAATATCTCTAAAGGAAATTGACTATTAAAAATAACCATCATACCATTATCACACGGAAACAAATAAGTAATTTCTTAATATCTACTCAGTGTTCAAAATTCTAATTGTCTTGTGAAGAGGAGTTGGGAGGGGGTAAGATAGGAGAAGGGGATGAAAAGGTACAAACCATAGGTATAAAATAAATAAGATACAAGAATGTAATTAATGTATAGGACAGGAAATCTAACCAAAATTTTGTAATAACTTCAAATGGAGTATAATCTATAAAAATATCAAATCACTATGTATACACTTGAAACTAACAGAACATTGTAAATCCACTATACTCCAGTAAATAAATAATTCTAATTGCCTCCTTATAAATAAGTAAGATAAATAATTATCTTGTTTATAAATATTCTAAATACTCTTAAATTATGCTGTGTTTGAATCAGGATCAAAATTAGGTCCTTGCTATATAAAAAGCAAAGGGGACTTTCCTGGCAGTCCCGTGGTTAAGACTTCACCTTCCAGTGCAGGGGGTGCTGGTTTTATCCCTGGTTGGGGAGCTAAGATCCCACATGCCTCGCAGCCCAAAACCAAAAAACCAAAACATAAAACAGAGGCAGTATTGTAACAAATTCAATAAACACTTAAAACAAAATGGTCCACATCAATTTAAAAAAAAAAAAAGCAAAAAAACAAATTAATTGAACAAACCAAACCAAACCAAACATGTAGATACAGAGAACAGAGCAGTGGTTACCAGAAAGGAAGGGGAGAGTAAAATGGGTAAAGGGGGATCCACCCTGTGTTGATGGATGGAAACTAAATTTTGGTGGTGAGCAGCCTGCGGTGCACATGGAAGTCAAAATACAATGTTTTAAGATTAGGTGATAGAATTTCTTAGGTCCCTGTCAATCTATAAGCTCTCCCTCCATTTCTTGTTGTCCACCCCTCCTCACCCAATGCGATTACTTTGCTGAAGAAATCTGATCATTTGCCCTATACAGTTCCCCACTAATTCTGAGGGCGCGCCTTGTGGGCTTGTGTGCCCCTTTGTTAGCTAGAGTGCGATCAGACGGAAACTCGACTGCTCCGTTTGGCACAGCGGCATCACAGGTGGCCTCACCTGCTTTTAACTAAATTGCTGAATTCTTTGCATCCTAGTTAACACTCCTAAACTCTTAATGGAAAAAGGAAGAAATAAATAAATGAATAACCCCTCAACAACACTGGGTAGTCAACAAACTTTTTAATCTTTGTCAATTTGATAAGTAAACAAAGGTACCTCGTTTTTAATCACCCTTTAAAAATGTGTAATGAAGTTGAATATTTTTAACATGTCTACTGACATCTGTAGTTATGTTTCTATGAACTGCTTGTTCAAGCCATTTGCTCATTTTTATGTTAGGTTATTATTGTTGTTTTATTTGTAAGAGAAGACATTGCCCCTTCTGTAGTTTGAATTACAAAACACACACACATGTGAGTGTGTCTGCCCACTTGGGTTGGGTTTTTCCCCCCTTTTTGATTGTACAGAATTAAAAATTTTTACATTACTTCATGGTCTTTGCACTTTTACAAGGCAGGAACATTCTTTCCTTTTCCCCAAATAGCTAGATAGTTGTCCCAGTACCACCTATTAATCTGTCCATTTTTTTCTCCATTAATTTTACACATCTTTTTAATATTTATACCTCTTATATAAGTTCATTGGCTGGTATGTCTAAAAGTTATTAAATATTCGTGGCATTGAAAGGCAACTTCACTCAATCCTGACTTTAAGAGAACTCTTTCTAGCTTTTCACCTTAAAAAAACTATGCTGGTTTTACGAAACTGTGTCATTTGCAGAAATGTGGATGGACCTGGAGACTGTCATACAGAGTGAAGTAAGTCAGAAAGAGAAAAACAAATATCATATATTAACGCATGTATGTGGAATCTAGAAAAAGTGGTATGGATGATCTTATTTGCAAAGCAGAAATAGAGACACAGATGTAGAGAACAAACATGGATACCAAGGGGGAAAGGGGGGTGGGTGGGGTAGGTTGAATTGGGAGATTGGGATTGACATATCCACTACTACGTATAAAATAGATTAACTAATGAGAACGTACCCTATAGCACAGGGAACTCTACTCGGTGCTCTGTGGTGACCTAAATGGGAAGGAAATCCAACAAAGGGGATATGTGTATCCATATGGCTGATTCACTTTGCTGTATGCCAGAAACTGACACAGGAGTGTAAAGCTATGCTCCAATAAGAAAAAAAAAAAATTATGCTGGTTTTAGATTCAGTTTGACAGAAGAAGGATAGAGCCATCCATGTTTACTGAGTGAAATATCTTATCAAGGCTCTCAAAGACTTGCCCATACCGTAATCCTTAGAACTTGTGAGTGTTAGCATGCTCAGGTTTCAGCAGATGTGATTAAAGGAAGGGTTCTGGGATGAGGAGATTATCGTGGATTATCCAGTTGGGCCCTAAATGCCATCACAAAGCTTCCTGATAGCAGAGCGGCTGAGAGACATGAGACACACGGAGGAGCAGATGGAGGCAGAGGCCGGGGGATTCAGCCACAACCTGGAGAACGCCGCAAGTGCCAGCAGCTCCTGGAGGCTGGATTCTTTATCCCAGAGCCTCTGGAGGGAGCCTGACCTGCTGACACCTTGATTCTGGATTTCTGGCCTCCAGAAGTGTGAAAGAATAAATTTATGCTGTTTTAAGCCACCAAGTTTGTGGTTACTTGTTACAGCAGTTACAAGAAACTAGTACACTATGGGCGGACCTCGGAGATATCGTGGGTTCCGGTCCAGCCCAGGGCAATAAAGCAAATATCGCAAAAAAGCAAGTCACACGAATTCTTTGGTTTCCCAGTGCATGGTAAAGTTATGTTGACAATATAGAGTAGTCTGTTAAGCGTGCAACAGCATTATGTCTAAAAAACAATGTTCATACCTTAATTTAAAATACTTTATTGCTAGAAAATGCCAACCATCAGTGAGCAAATGCTGTTGGAAAAATGGCGCCGATAGACTTGCTCGAGGCAGGGTTGCAACAAACCTTTAGTTTGTAAAACATGCAATATCTGCGAAGCACGATAAAGCGAAACCCAATAAAGACAAGGTATGCCTGTATTAGAAATGGATGCTGAATTTTACCAAATTCCCTTTCAACATTTATTGAAGTAATCCAGTGTCCTTCCTCTTATACCCAAGCTGCCACGCTCTCTACCAAATGGATTTCTTACTTTTTCCTTTTCTGTTTTCTTTCTTTCACCGGCTCATTTTCACTCTCTTTATTTCCTCCTCAGCAGCTTCTGCCACTAAGCCTTCCTGAGGATCCTGTGTTCCTGCATTGCCTGTGGTGGTAGAAACTTAGAGCCTGCTAATCCCTGGATTCAAGAAACATCTAGAAAGTCTTAACGTGACAAAACAAGGGGGCAAAACAAAGTTAAGAAATCAAATGCAAACAAGAAGGAATACGTATTAGTAAATGTTCCTTTCTCTGGAACAAAGGAGATGGTGCTGGCTTCCTTTCATTTCTCTCTAGCTTGGGGCCAAGGAAGAAATGTACCCTTTCCCCAGGCCTGTGTCACATTGTGAAATTCTTCATGTCCCCTGTCAACAAGAAACAAGAAGGTAAAGAAACCAGGGCCAAAGCAATCTCAGAAAATAATGGCAAGATTCCTCACCTTGACACTCCAACCCTGCAGCCTGAAAAAACTCAGGATCATCCTCTTCCCCATGGCTGTTTCTGCAGTATCTCTCACTTTTTTCTCTCCAGGGAGGCTGGACGTTTTTGAGAGTCATGTTTTACAAACCACAGCCTGGCAGAAAACCAGTGGCCTCTGCCTTTTGTTCTGCCACATACTTTGCTGGCTTCATGCATCCCCCACTGGTGACACTTCTGATTAGAGGTTCAGAATGGTTGATAAAAAAACAAAGACTAAGAAATAGCCTCAAGAAAACCACAAAACTTAAATGTGAGGTTTTCTGAAAAGAGAAAGCAAACAACTTTTTTTATGCATGTCTACTCATATTTCATTACTGTTTCAGATCCTCATGGAACCCTTAAGGGAAAATTCCACAGTCCTATAGAAGGACTTAGGTCCTTATCTCACCGTAATTAACAAATATTGCTTCAGGCAGTGCCATAACTCTGCGTGTCAAAGAAGTGGAGTTCTCTAGTCTTGGTCATATGTCTAGAAATTGTTCCAGGCACTCACCTTGAAACTTGTAAATCAGTTCATCTCTAAGACTAATTGCAAAAAAAAAGTACCGTTGACCCTTCAATAACACAGGTTTGAACTGCACCGATTCACTTATATGTGGATTTTCTTCAATAAATATGGTATCTGTATTTTCATTTTATAGTTCTTTAAATGAACTAAGTGTGGGGGAAAGTATGTGCTCAATCAAAGCTCACAATATGTGGAACCGAAAGAACTAGGGTTTGAGTCCTGATTCTACCCAAACTGTTTGAGCTTCCTGCCCCTGGGTGACTCACTGATGAATTCATTTGTTTTTCAGGCAGAGATAGCAGTCTGCAGATTTTTGACTGTGTGTGGGTGGGGGCAGGGGGTGTCAGTGCCCAATTGCTGCTTCGTTGTTCAAGTGTCAACTGTACATAAATTCCCTGTTGCATCCATAGAATGATCCACCTACCTATGTGATCAGAAATGGGAGTGAAAGATATAAACTTAAATACGCATCATGGTGCCTTACACACAGCTACCTATACAGTTTCCCCAAACTGGTTTTAACGGCTAACCAAAAATTCAAGGAGATAATTTATAATGATCCCTGGATATACTAATTTTATAAGATTTTCTTTAGAAGAACTACAATCCTGCAGCCTGTGGAACAAACACCACCTTCACAGAAAGATAGACAAGATGAAAAGGCAGAGGGCTATGTACCAGATGAAGGAACAAGATAAAACCCCAGAGAAACAACTAAATGAAATGGAGATAGGCAATCTTCCAGAAAAAGAATTCAGAATAATGATAGTGATGATGATCCAGGACCTTGGAGAAAGAATGGAGGCAGAGATCGAGAAGATGCAAGAAATGTTTTAAAAAGATCTAGAAGAATTAAAGAACAAACAAACAGAGATGAACAGTACAATAACTGAAATGAAAACTACACTAGAAGGAATCAATAGCAGAATAACTGAGGCAGAAGAACGGGTAAGTGACCTGGAAGACAGAATGATGGAATTCACTGCTGTGGAACAGAATAAAGAAAGAAGAATGAAAAGAAATGAAGACAGCCTAAGAGGCCTCTGGAACAACATTGAATGCAACAACATTCGCATTATAGGGGTCCCAGAAAGAGAAGAGAGAGAGAGAAATGACCCGAGAAAATATTTGAAGAGATTATAGTTGAAAACTTCCCTAACATGGGAAAGGAAATAGCCACTCAAGTCCAGGAAGCGCAGAGAGTCCCATACAGGATAAACCCAAGGAGAAACACGCCGAGACACATAGTAATCAAATTGGCAAAAATTAAAGACAAAGAAAGATTATTGAAAGCAGCAAGGGAAAAATGACAAATAACATACAAGGGAACTCCCATAAGGTTAACAGCTGATTTCTCAGCAGAAACCCTACACCAGAAGAGAGTGGCATGATGTACTTAAAGTGATGAAAGGGAAGAACCTACAACCAAGATTACTCTACCCGGCAAGGATCTCATTCAGATTCAATGGAGAAATCAAAAGCTTTACAGACAAGCGAAAGCTAAGAGAATTCAGTACCACCAAACCAGCTCTACAACAAATGCTGAAGGAACTACTCTTAAGTGGGAAACACAAGAGAAGAAAAGGACCTACAAAAACAAACCCAGAACAATTAAGAAAATGGTAATAGGAACATACATATCAATAATTACCTTAAACGTGAAAGGATTAAATGCTCCAACCAAAAGACACAGGCTCGCTGAATGGATACAAAAACAACACCCATACATATGCTGTATACAAGAGGCCCACTTCAGACCTAGGGACACATACAGACTGAAAGTAAGTGGATGGACAAAGATATTCCATGCAAATGGAAATCAAAAGAAAACTGGAGTAGCAATACTCAAATCAGAAGAAACGGACTTTAAAATAAAGAATGTTGGGCTTCCCTGGTGGCGCAGTGGTTGAGAGTCCGCCTGCCGATGCAGGGGGACACGGGTTCGTGCCCCGGTCCGGGAAGATCCCACATGCCGTGGAGCGGCTGGGCCCGTGAGCCATGGCCGCTGAGCCTGCGCGTCCGGAGCCTGTGCTCCACAACGGGAGAGGCCACAACGGTGAGAGGCCCGCGTACCGCAAAAAAAAAAAGAATGTTACGAGAGACAAGGAAGGACACTACGTAATGATCAAGGGACCAATACAAGAAGAAGATATAACAATTATAAATATATGTGCATCCAACTTAGGAGCACCTCAATATATAAGGCAGCTGCTAACAGCTATAAAACAGGAAATCGACAGTAACACAGTAATAGTGGGGGACTTTAACACCTCACTTACACCAATGGACAGATCATCCAAACAGAAAATTAATAAGGAAACACAAGCTTTAAATAACACAATAGACCAGGTAGGTTTGATTGCTATTTATAGGACATTCCATCCAAAAACAGCAGATTACACTTCTCAAGTGGGCACAGAACATTCTCCAGGATAGATTACATCTTGGGTCACAAATCAAGCCTCAGTAAATTTAAGAAAATTGAAATCATATCAAGCATCTTTTCTGACCACAACGCTGTGAGATTAGAAATCAATTACAGGGGGAAAAACGTAAAAAACACAAATACATGGAGGCTAAACAATACGTTACTAAATAACCAAGAGACCACTGAAGAAATCAGAGGAAATCGAAAAATACCTAGAGACAAATGACAATGAAAACACGACAATCCAAAACCTATGGGATGCAGCAGAAGCAGTTCTAAGAGGGAAGTTTATACCTATACAAGCCTACCTCAAGAAACAAGAAAAATCTCAAACAATCTAACGTTACACCTAAAGGAATTAGAGAAAGAAGAAAAAACAAAACCCAAAGCAGAAGAAAAATCATAAAGATCAGAGCAGAAATAAATGAAATAGAAACAAAGAAAACAGTAGCAAAGATCAATAAAACAAAAAAGCTTGTTCTTTGAAAAGATAAACAAAATTGATAAACCTTTAGCCAGACTCATCAAGAAAAAGAGGGAGAGAGGACTCAAATCAAAATTAGAAATGAAAAAGGAGAAGTTACAGCGGACACGGCAGAAATACAAAGCATCCTAAGAGACTACTACAAGCAACTCTATGCCAATAAAATGGACAACCTGAAAGAAATGGACAAATCCTTAGAAAGGTATAACCTTCCAAGACTGAACCAGGAAGAAGTAGGAAATTTGAACAGAGCAGTCACAAGTAATGAAATTGAAACTGTGATTAAAAATCTTCCAGCAAACAAAAGTCCAGGACCAAATGGCTTCACGGGTGAATTCTATCAAACATTCAGAGAAGAGCTAACACCCATCCTTCTCAAACTCTTCCAAAAAATTGCAGAGGAAGGAAAACTCCCAAAATCATTCTGTGAGGCCACCATCACCCTGATACCAAAACCAGACAAAGATATGACAGAAAAAGAAAATTACAGACCAATATCACTGATGAATATAGATGCAAAAATCCTCAACAAAGTACTAGCAAACAGAATCCAACAACACATTAAAAGGATCATACAACTTGATCAAGTGGGATTTATCCCAGGGATGCAAGGATTCTTCAATATATGCAAATCAATCAATGTGATACACCATATTAACAAATTGAAGAATAAAAACCATATGATCATCTCAATAGGTGCAGAAAAAGCTTTTGACAAAATTCAACACCAATTTATGATAAAAACTCTCCAGAAAGTGGGCATAGAGGGAACCTACTTCAACATAATAAAGGCCATATATGACAAACCCACAGCAAACATCACTCTCAATGGTGAAAAACTGAAAGCATTTCCTCTAAGATCAGGAACAAGACAAGCATGTCCACTCTCACCACTGTTATTCAACATAGTTTTGGAAGTCCTAGCCATGGCAATCAGAGAAGAAAAAGAAATAAAAGGAATACAAACTGGAAAATAAGTAGAACTGTCACTGTTTGCAGATTACATGACACTATACATAGAGAATCCTAAAGATGCCAATAGAAAACTACTAGAGCTAATCAATGAATATGGTAAAGTTGCAGGATACAAAATTAATGCACAGAAATCTCTTGCATTGCTATACACTAATGATGAAAAATCTGAAAGAGAAATTAAGGAAACACTCCCATTTACTACTGCAACAAAAAGAATAAAATACCTAGAAATAAACCTATCTAGGGAGACAAAAGACCTGTATGCAGAAAACTATAAGACACTGATGGAAGAAATTAAAGGTGATACCAACAGATGGAGAGATATACCATGTTCTTGGATTGGAAGAATCAATATTATGAAAATGACTATACTACCCAAAGCAATCTACAGATTCAATGCAATCCCAATCAAATTACCAATGGCATTTTTTTACAGAACTAGAACAAAAAATCTTAAAATTTGTATGGACACACACAAGACCCCAAATAGCCAAAGCAGTCTTGAGAGAAAAAGTGGAGCTGAGGAATCAGACTCCCTGACTTCAGACTACACTACCAAGCCACAGTAATCAAGACAATATGGTACTGGCACAAAAACAGAAATACAGATCAATGGAACAGGATAGAAAGTCCAGAGATACACCCACGCACCTATGGTCAACTAATCTATGACAAAGGAGGCAAGGATATACAATGGAGAAAAGACAGTCTTTTCAATAAGTGGTTCTGGGAAAACTGGACAGCTACATGTAAAAGAATGAAATTGGAACACTCCCTAACACCATACACAAAAATAAACTCAAAATGGATTAGAGACCTAAATGTAAGACCGGGCAGTATAAAGCGTGTAGAGGAAAACATAGGCAGAACACTCTTTGACATAAATCACAGCATGATCTTTTTTGCCCCACCTCCTAGAGTAATGGAAATAAAAACAAAAATAAACAAATGGGACCTAATGAAACTTAAAAGCTTTTGCCCAGCAAAGGAAACCATAAACAAGACGGAAAGACAACCCTCCAAATGGGAGAAAATATTTGCAAATGAATCATCGGACAAAGGATTGATCTCCAAAATATATAAACAGCTCATGCAGCTCAATATCAAAAAAAGCAAACAACCCCATCCAAAAATGGGCAGAAGACCTAAATAGACATTTCTCCAAAGAAGACATACAGATGGCCAAGAAGCACATGAAAAGCTGCTCAACATCACTAGTTTTTAGAGAAATGCAAATCAAAACTGCGATGAGGTATCACCTCACACCAGTTAGAATGGGCATCATCAGGAAATCTACAAACAACAACAAAAAAACCCAACCAAACAGAAAACAAATAAGATTTTCTTTAGTTCACAGGTCTGTATTGGATTGATTTCAATTGCAGAGTATGGATGGCATTTCTTACAAATCTTTATTACTGGGGAGCAGGGTGAAGGCCTGAGGGAGGTGCCCACTCATATCTATATATAATTAGATGGTTAAATTGGAAAGCAACTCAGCATGGCACTGTGAAAAAAGAGGACTTACGGGAAGGGGCCAGGCCATAGCACTCATTAGCTGTAAGACCTTAAGACGTTATTAATCTAAGCCTCGTCCTTAAAATGAGAATACCAGTATCTACCTTGGTGGGACTGAAGGAGCAAAAGCGCAATATAGGCAGGACCACAGGATAAGCATGTGTTGGATAATAAATACTGAAAGTTGCCAGGTCAGCTACACTGCTATTTGGGGCAAGTGCTTTCTTTGCTGTTATTGTTTTAATTTATTTTATTGAAGAGTAGTTGATATACAGTGTTGTACTGTATTAGTTTCTGCTGTACGGGAAAGTGATTCAGTTAGACATATACATATACATTCTTTTTCATATTGTTTTTCATTCTGGTTTATCACAGGATACTGAATATAGTTCCCTGTGCTCTACAGTAGGACCTTGTTGTTTATGCATCCTCTATATGATAGTTTGTGTCTGCTAATCCCAAACTCCCAATCCACCCTTCCCCAACCCCCTCCTCCCCGGGCAGCCACAAGTCTGTTATCTATGTCTGTGTGTCTGTTTCTGTACCGTAGATAAGTTCATTTGTGTCATATTTTAGATTCCACATATAAGTGATATCACATGGTATTTGTCTTTCACTTTCTAACTTTCTTCACTTAGTATGATCATCTCTAGGTCCATCCATGTTGCAGGCAGGTGCTTTCTTACAAGTAGCAGCTCGTGAAAATAATAAAAGCAACTAATACTTACTGAGAACGTATAACATGCAAGGCACAGTGCTCAGCATTTCTCATAAATTCCTAATGGTCACTGCAACTCCATGGGGTAAGTATTACCTCCACTTCAAGGGCCTTGTCCCGATACACAGAGCTTACACAGAGCTGACCAGTCAGCTTTCCCATGTAACTACATTGCGTCCTTGAACCACAATTACTTTTTAGCAAAAGTCTTATTTCCATGGGCTTGTAGAAGGATTCTTGCTGAACTGTGTCAGGACGACACATAAAATCTGGGAGGCAGAGGGCCCTTCAAAATGGCGGAGGAGTGAGACGTGGAGATCATCTTCCTCCCCACAGATACATCAGAAATACATCTACATGTGGAACAGCTCCTACAGAACACCTACTGAATGCTGGCAGAAGACCTCAGACTTCCCAAAAGGCAAGGAACTCCCCCATGTACCTGGGTAGGGCAAAAGAAACAGGAAAAACAGAGACAAAAGAATAGGGACGGGACCTGCACCTCGGGGAAGGAGCTGAAAAGGAGGATAAGTATCCACACACTAGAAGCCCCTTCAATTGCGGAGATGGGGGGTCGGCAGGGGGGAAGCTTTGGAGCCACGGAGGAGAGCGCACCAACAGGGGTGCGGAAGTCAAAGCGGAGAGATTCCCGCACAGAGGATCGGTACCGACCAGCACTCACCAGCCCGAGAGGCTTGTCTGCTCACCCGCCGGGGCAGGCGGGGCTGGGAGCTGAGGCTCAGGCTTCGGAGATCAGATCTCAGGGAGAGGATTGGGGATGGCTGCGTGAACACAGCCTGAAGGGGGCTAGTGCACCACAGCTAGCTGGAAGGGAATCCGGGAAAAAGTCAGGACATGCCGGAAAGGCAAGAGACCTTTGTTTCAGGGTGCGCAAGGACAGGGGATTCAGAGCACCGCCTAAACGACATCCAGAGATGGGCGCGAGCCGCGGCTACCAATACAGACCCCAGAGATGGGCATGAAATGCTAAGGCTGCTGCTGCAGCCACCAAGAAACCTGTGTGCAAGCACAGGTCACTATCCACACCTCCCCTCCTGGGAGCCTGTGCGGCCCGCCACTGCCAGGGTCCAGTGATCCAGGGACAGCTTCCCAAGGAGAACACACGGCGCGCCTCAGGCTCTTGCAACATCACACCGGCCTCTGCCACCGCAGGCTCACCCCGCACTCCCTACCCCTCCCTCCCCCCCCCCACCCCCCCGGCCTGAGTGAGCCAGAGCCCCCGAATCAGCGGCTCCTTTAACCCCGTCCTGTCTGAACGAAGAACAGACGCCCTCCGGCGACCCACACGCAGAGACGAGGCCAAATCCAAAGCTGAGCCCCAGGAGCTGTGCGAACAAAGGAGAGAAAGGGAAATCTCTCCCAGCAGCCTCGGGAGCAGCGGATTAAAGCTCCACAATCAACCTGATGTGCCTGCATGTGGGGAATACCTGAATAGACAACGAATCACCCCAAAATTGAGTGGTGGACTTTGGAAGCAACGGTAGACTTGGGGTTTGCTTCCTGCATCTGATTTGTTTCTGGCGTTATGTTTACATTAGTTTAGGAATTAGAGCTTGTTATCATGGTGATTTGCTTACTGCTTTGGTTGCGCTCTCCCTTTTTTTTTAAGTGTATATTTTTCCTTTTTCTCTTCTAGTGAGTGTGTATGTGTGTGCTTCTCTGTGTGCTCTTGTCTGTATACATTTGCTTTTACCATTTGTCCTAGGGTCTGTCTGTCCAGTTATCACTTTTTTTTACTAGTTCTTGGGGCTTGTTATCATGGGGGGATTTGTTTTTCGTTTGGTTGCTCTCTACTTTCTTTCTTATTTTTTTAATACTTTTTAATTTTTTAATCCTTAATAATTTTTAAATTTTTATTTTAATAACTATTTATTTATTTTTCTTTCTTTCTTTCTTTCTTTTTCTCCCTTTTCCTCTGAGCCAAATGGCTGACAGGGTCTTGGTGCTCCGGCCGGCCGTCAGGCCTCAACCTCTGAGGTGGGAGAGCCAACCTCAGGACCTTGGTCCACCAGAGCCCTCCCAGCCCCAAATAATATCAAACAGCGAAAGCTCTCCCAGAGATCTCCATCTCAACACTAAGACTCAGCTCCACTCAGTGACCAGGAAGCTACAGTGCTGGACACCCTATGCCAAACAACTAGCAAGACAGGAACACAGCCCCGCCCATTAGCAGAGAGGCTGCCTAAAATCATACTAAGTTCACAGATACCACAAAACACACCACCAGACGCAGTCCTGCCCACCAAAAAGACAAGATCCAGCCTCATCCACCAGAACACAGGCACCAGTCCCCTCCACCAGGAAGCCTACACAACCCACTGAACCAACCTTAGCCACTGGGGGCAGACACCAAAAGCAATGGCAACCACGAACCTGCAGCCTGTGAAAAGGAGACCCCAAGCAAAATGAGAAGACAGAGAAAATGAGAAGACAGAGAAACACGCAGCAGATGAAGGAGCAAGGTAAAAACCCACCAGACCAAACAAATGAAGAGAAAATAGGCAGTCTACATGAAAAAATAATTCAGAGTAATGATAGTAAAGATGATCCAAAATGATCCAAAATCTTGGAAATAAAATGGAGAAAATACAAGAAACGTTTAACAAGGAACTAGAAGAACTAAAGAGCAAACAAACAATGATGAACAACACAATAAATGAAATTAAAAATTCTCTAGAAGGAATCAATAGCAGAATAATTGAGGCAGAAGAACAGATAAGTGACCTGGAAGATAAAATAGTGGAAATAACTACCGCAGAGCAGAATAAAGAAAAAAGAATGAAAAGAATTGAGGACAGTCTCAGAGACCTCTGGGACAACATTAAATGCACCAACATTTGAATTATAGGGATCCCAGAAGAAGAAGAGAAGAAAAAAGGGACTGACAAAATATTTGAAGAGATTATAGTTACAAAATTCCCTAATATGGGAAAGGAAATAGTCAATCAAGTCCAGGAAGCGCAGAGAGTCCCATACAGGATAAATCCAAGGAGAAACACGCCAAGACACATATGAATCAAACTGTCAAAAATTAAATACAAAGAAAAAATATTAAAAGCAGCAAGGGAAAAGCAACAAATAACATAGAAGGGAATCCCCATAAGGTTAACAGCTGACCTTTCAGCAGAAACTCTGCAAGCCAGAAGGGAGTGGCAGGACTTATTTAAAGTGATGAAAGGGAAAAGCCTACAACCAAGATTACTCTACCCGGCAAGGATCTCATTCAGATTCGACAGAGAAATTAAAACCTTTACAGACAAGTGAAAGCTAAGAGAATTCACCACCAAACCAGCTTTACAACAAATGCTAAAGTAACTTCTCTAGGCAGGAAACACAAGCGAAGGAAAAGACCTACAAAAACAAACCCAAAACAATTAAATGCTTCAACCAAAAGACATAGACTGGCTGAATAGATACAAAACCAAGACCCACTTCAGACCTAGGGGATGGAAAAAGATTCCATGCAAACAGAAATCAAAAGAAAGCTGGAGTAGCAATTCTCATATGACAGAAAATAGACTTAAAATAAAGACTATTACAAGAGACAGAGAAGGACACTACATAATGATCAAGGGATCAATCCAAGAATATATAACAATTGTAAATATTTATGCAACTCAATACATAAGGCAAATGATAACAGCCTTAAAAAGGGAAATCGACAGTAACACAATAATAGTAAGGGACTTTAACACCCCACCTTCACCAATGGACAGATCCTCCAAAATGAAAATAAATAAGGAAACACAAGCTTTATATGACACATTAAACATGATGGACTTGATTGATACTTATAGGACATTCCATCCAAAAACAACAGAATACACTTTCAAGTGCTCATGGAACATTCTCTTGGATAGATTATATCTTAGGTCACAAATCAAGCCTTGGTAAATTTAAGAAAATTGAAATCGTATCAAGTATCTTTTCCAACCACAACATTTTGAGACTAGATATCAATTACACGAAAAAAATCTGTAAAAAATACAAACACATGGAGGCTAAACAATACACTACTAAATAACCAAGAGATCACTGAAGAAATCAAATAGGAAATCAAAAAATACCTAGAAACAAATGACAATGAAAACACAATGACCCAAAATCTATGGGATGCAACAAAAGCAGTTCTAAGAGGGAAGTTTATAGCAATACAATCCTACCTCAAGAAACAAGAAACGTCTCAAATAAACAACCTAACCTTACACCTAAAGCAGTTAGAGAAAGAAGAACAAACAAATAAACGAAAAACCCAAAGTTAGCAGAGGAAAGAAATCATAAAGATCAGATCAGAAATAAATGAAAAAGAAATGAAGGAAACAGTAGCAAAGATCAATAGAACTAAATGCTGGTTCTTTGAGAAGATAAACAAAATTGATAAACCATTAGCCAGACTCATCAAGAAAAAAATGGAGAAGACTCAAATCAATAGAATTATAAATGAAAAAAGAGAAGTAACAACCGACACTGCAGAAATACAAAGGATCATGAGAGAGTACTGCAAGCAACTATATGCCAATAAAATGGACATCCTGGAAGAAATGGACAAATTCTTAGAAAAGCACAACCCTCCGAGACTGAACCAGGAAGAAATAGAAAATATAAATAGACCAATTACAAGCCCTGAAATTGAAACTGTAATTAAAAATCTTCCAACACACAGAAGCCCAGGACCAGATGGCTTCACAGGCGAATTCTATCAAACATTTAGAGAAGAGCTAACACCTATCCTTCTCAAACTCTTCCAAAATATAGCAGAGGGAGGAACACTCCCAAACTCATTCTACGAGGCCACCATCACCCTGATACCAAAATCAAACAAAGATGTCACAAAGAAAGAAAACTACAGGCCAATATCACTGGTGAACATAGATGCAAAATCCTCAACCAAATACTAGCAAACAGAATCCAGCAGCACATTAAAAGGATCATACACCATGATCAAGTGGGGTTTATCCCAGGAATGCAATGATCCTTCGATATATGCAAATCAATCAATGTGAAACACCGTATTAAAAAGTTGAAGGAGAAAAACCATATCATCATCTCAGTAGATGCAGAAAAAGCTTTTGACAAAATTCAACGCCCATTTATGATTAAAAATAAATAAATAAATAAAACTCCAGAAAGTAGGCATAGAGGGAACTTACCTCAACATAATAAAGGCCATATATGACAAAGCCACAGCCAGCATTGTTCTCAATGGTGAAAAACTGAAACCATTTCCACTAAGATCAGGAAGAAGACAAGATTGCCCACTCTCACCACTATTATTCACCATAGTTTTGGAAGTTTTAGCCACAACCATCAGAGAAGAAAAAGAAATAAAAGGAATCCATATTGGAAAGGAAGAAGGAAAACTGTCACTGTTTGCAGATGATGTGATACTATACATAGAGAATCCTAACAATGCCACCAGGAAACTACTAGAGCTAATCAATGAATTTGGTAAAGTAGCAGGATACAAAATTAATGCACAGATACCTCTTGCATTCCTATACACTAATGATGAAAAATCTGAAAGAGAAATTAAGGAAACACTCCCATTTACCATTGCAACAAAGAGAAAATACCTAGGAATAAACCTACGTAAGGAGACAAAAGACCTGTATGCAGAAAACTATAAGACACTAATGAAAGAAATTAAAGATGATACAAACAGGTGGAGAGATACACCATGTGTCTTGGACTGGGAGAATCAATATTGTGAAAATGACTATACTACCCAAAGCAATCTACAGATTCAGTGCAGTCCCTATCAAACTACCAATGGCATTTTTCACAGAACTAGAACAAAAAAATTCACAATTTGTATGGAAACACAAAAGACCCTGAATTGCCAAAGCAATCTTGAGAAAGAAAAATGGAGCTGGAGGAATCAGGCTCCCTGACTTCAGACTATACTACAAAGCTACAGTAATCAAGACAGTATGGTATTGGCACAAAAACAGAAATATAGATCAATGGAACAGGATAGAAAGCCCACAGATAAATCCATGTACCTATGGTCAACTAATCTATGACAAAGGAGGCAAGAATATACAATGGAGAAAAGACAGCCTCTTCAATAAGTGGTGCTGGGAAAACTGGACAGCTACATTTAAAAGAATGAAATTAGAACACTCTCTAACACCATACACAAAAGTAAACTCAAAATGGATTAAAGACCTAAATGTAAGACCAGACACTATAAAACTCTTAGAGGAAAACATAGGCAGAACACTCTATGACATCAATCAAGGATCTTGACAGCAAGATCCTTTTTGACCCACCTCCTAGAGAAATGGAAATAAAAACAAAAATAAGCAAATGGGACCTAATGAAACTTCAAAGCTTTTGCATAGCAAAGGAAACCATAAACAAGACGAAAAGACAACCCACAAAATGGGAGAAAATATTTGCAAACGAAGCAACTGACAAAGGGTTAATCTCCACAATATACAAGCAGCTCACGCAGCTCAATATCAAAAAAAACAAAGAACCCAACCCAAAACTGGGCAGAAGACCTAAATAGACATTTCTCCAAAGAAGATATACAGATTGCCCACAAACACATGAAAGGATGCTCAACATCACTATTCATTAGAGCAATGCAAATCTAAACTACAATGAGGTATCACCTCACGGAATGGCCATCATCAAAAAATCCACAAACTATAAATGCTGGAGAGGGTGTGGAAAAAAGGGAAGCCTCTTGCACTGTTGGTGGGAATGTAAATTGATACAGCCACTATGGAGAACAGTATGGAGGTTCCTTAAAAAACTAAAAATAGAACTACCATATGACCCAGCAATCCCACTACTGGGCATATACACTGAGAAAACCATAATTCAAACAGAGACATGTACCACAGTGTTCACTGCAGCACTATTTACAATAGCCAGGACATGGAAGCAACCTAAGTGTCCATCGACAGATGAATGGATAAAGAAGATGTGGCACATATATACAATGGAATATTACTCAGCCATAAAAAGAAACGAAATTGAGTTATTTGTAGTGAGGTGGATGGACCTAGAGACTGTCACAGAGTGAAGTAAGTCAGAAAGAGAAAAGCAAATACCGTATGCTAACACATATATATGGAATAATAATAATTAAAAAGATTGTTGTGAAGAACCTAGGGGCAGGACAGGAATAAAGACATAGACATAGAGAATGAATGGACTTGAGGACATGGGGAGGGGGAAGGGGAAGCTGGGACAAAGAGAGTAGCATTGACATATATATGCTACCAAATGTAATACAGATAGCTAGTAGGAAGCAGCCGCTTAGCACAGGGAGATCAGCTCGGTGCTTTGTGACCACCTAGAGGGGTGAGATGGGGAGGGTGGGAGGGAGACACGAGAGGGAGGAGATATGGGGACATATGTATATGTATAGCTGATTCACTTTGTTATAAAGCAGAAACTAACACACCATTGTAAAGCAATTATACTCCAATAAAGATGATAAAAAAATTTTTTTTAAAGGATAAAAAAAAATCTGAGAGGCAGAGGAAAAAGTCCTGGATTAAATCTCCTACACAGTTTTTCTACTTCTGTGTGGAGACTTCTCTAGACAAGAAATGCAAGCTATAAATCTGTTTACCAGGAACTATCGTGACATGACCTAGGTCTATCGGGAGATCCAGACTCAACTGAAAAGCCATATTGCCATGAACGTTGCCCAAGACATTTTAACCTTTCTGGACTTTAGTTCCCCTGATGCTAAAATGGAAAACGTTCCATCTGTATACTAGGTAATTTTCTCGTTAAATGGCACTCTGGTATTTGACAGGCGCACTATTCCAGCTTTATTGATAACATCATAAGGTTTCCTACTATGAGAGAGCTCGGTGGTGTGTTTATGAACTAACACCCCTTCCCTGAGGGGGTTTCTGTTGAAATTGATAAGCCTATTCCCTATTCCCATAAATTACATTTAGCAGGAGTGTATCAGTCAAGTGACTCTTTCAGAGTGGTGACTGTGGCTACTGTTTGCAGAATGCTGTGTCTCAGTGATACTCGTGCTGTGTGGTGATACCCCTCTCAATAACAAGGAAGGGGCTCTTAGTTCACTAGTGAATTCCTTGATCACCTCATCCTGACAGTAATCTCACCTCATGCCTCTTACTTCCTCCTGGCGGGTTCACCAGTCTCAGGCTAAACTAAACGCTCAAGGCCACTGGGCCTCGTACATCTAGCTACATGCCAGAAACCTTAACATTCAAACTAAACTAAATGCACAAAACCAAATACATCTCCACAACCATCCTGGGGCACTTTCTGCGTAGGAAGAACTCCTGTCTCTTACTAAGGATGGTATTTTCTCTCCAGGATGCCACTCTGTTCTCCAATGCCTAAAAAATAAATAAACAAACAAGCTAGGGCTTATACCAAATAACACTCTCCCTGCATCTGTCCATGTAACCAGAACACGAGTCCACATGTGGTCGTTGGGCTTCTAGCACAATGCCTGGGAAAACCATTTAGAGAATTCTCTCTCCTCCTCGCTGCAGTCTCATTCTACGTTCCCACCCAGAATTGTTCTAGGTGTGATATGTTCTAGACTTAATTTTAGCACAGGGCTGGTAACTTTGAAACCTCAAGCTCTTCCTCAAAAGTACACATCAAGGAAAATAGGAAAAGACACAGACTTTCCCCAAAATAAGGTTACTATGGGGGGAAAAAAGAGAACATAGGATATTAAGGAAGAAATCAGGATCTAAGGGAAGTTTTGGTGTTGGGGTTTTTTGTACTTTTGTTACTGCTTTCTAAAAAATGATGGGAAATTTGACCAAGAATCCAGCCAAGGAAAGAATCCAGTGGGAGACAGAGACCAGAGAAACAGCACCGATGGGGCAAAATCCCAGGGGACGTGGTGGGATCCACAGCCCAGAGGAGAGAGTTTAGACTCAGAGAAAGGAGTGGAGGGTCCCTCTTTAAGACAAGAAAAAAGAAGGACATTAAGAGTGACAACAAAGACAAAACTCTATGTGAAGGGAAGTACTGACACATAGCGGGGTTCCGCCACGAGTTCCCATGGGGTCCAGGAAACACGAGGCCAAGAAACATTAGAAACAGCCAGAATAGGTCAGCAGAGGGGGTTCCTATAGTTTCAAATGAAATCTTACCAAGGACTCTTGCAGTATATGAGCTCCTGAGGAAGTAGCTAATATTCTATGAGAAACAAGAGAAAATTCCAACAAGCAACTCAGTTATGTAAGGCTGGAAAGTCGGTAGATGTGCTCTAAACCCTCCTTATTTCTTCTCAGAACCTCCCCATTCCAAAGCTGCTCATCATAAAACCTGGAAACAAAAGAGTCAGAAGTGGTTCCCAGCTCAAGAACCATCCATGAATCTCAAAGGCCATATGTGAGTACACGATGCATTTTACTCTTCAATAAATCTTAGAAAGTTTGCTACTAAAGAGTTGGAATTCTTAATCTCCAGAGTTGCAAACCCCAAGGTCTACCATAGGTCCAGACATTACCTTTTTTGAAAATGCCAAAGCAGTTAAACCATTTTACATTTTCATCAGCGATGTATGAAAGTTCCAGTTTCCCTACATCCTTACCAACACTTATTTTCTGTTTTTTGGACAACAGTCATCGTAGCGGATATGAAGTGATATCTCATGTGGTTTTTATTTGCATTTCTCTGATAATGACATTGAGCATAATTCATGTTTATTGACCATTTATATATCTTCTCAGCGAAATGTCTGTTCAGATTCTTTACTTGTTTTTTAATTGGATTACTTGTCTTATATTATTAAGTTGTAAAAGTTCTTTACATATTCTAGAACAAGTCCCTTATCAGATACATAGTTTATAAATATTTTCTCTTGTTTTGTGGGTTGTCTATTTACTTTATAGATGGTGTCTTTTGCCACACAGAAGTTTTTAATTTTACTGAAGTCCAATTTCTCTCTCTTTTCATTGGTTGCCTGTGGGTGTGTTGTCATACGTAAGAAACCATTGCCTAATCCAAGGTCATGAAGACTTACACCTGTTTTCTTCTAAGGATTTTAGAGTTTTAGTTCTTACATTTAGGTCTTTGATTCACTTTGAAGTAATTTTGTGTGTGGTGTGAGGAGGGGCTTAAATTCGCTCTTCTGCATGTGGGTATCCAGTTGTCCGAGCTCTATTTGCTGAAAAGGCTACTCTTTCCCTATTGAATTATATTGGGACGCTTGTTGAAAATCAACTGATTGTAATCGGGGTTTATTTCTGGGCTCTCAATTTGATTCCATTGATGTATGTTTATTCTCATGCCAGTACGAACTGTCTTGATTACTGTAGCTTTGCAGTAAGTTTTGAAATCAGGAAGTGTGATTTCTCGAAGTTTGTTCTCTTTCAAGGTTGTGTGGCTATTCTGTGTCCCTTGAATTGCCATATGGATTTTAGGATCAGTTTGTCAGTTTCTGCATAGAAGCCAGCAGGAATTCTGATGGGATTGCATTGAATCTGTAGATTAATTTGGGAGTATTGCCATCTTGACAATACTCCATGTTCTGATCCCTGAACATGGTATATCTTTCTAATTACTGAGGCTTTCTTTAATTTGTCTTGACAATGTAACTTTCAGAGTATAAGACTTGCACTTATTTTGTTAAATTTATTCCCAATTATTTTATCATTTTAACACTACTATAAATGGAATTGTTTTTCTTAATTTCATTTTCAAATTGCTTTTCAAATACACAATTGATTTTTGTGTATTGAATTTGTATCCTGCAACCTTGCTAAACTGGCTTATCAGTTCTAATAGTTTTTTAGTGGATTCCTTGGGATTTTCTATATATAACAGTGATATCTTTACTTCTTACTTTCCAATGTGCCTGGCTTCTATTTCATGTTCTTGCCTAATTGCCCTGGCAATATACTGTTGAATAGAAGCAGCAAAATCGAACGTCCTTGACTTGTTCCTGACCTGAGGGGAATGTCCTCTGATTTTGCCTTGACTCCTGCCAACGCCTCATGTAGACAACCATCACTAGATAAAGAAAGTAGGGTCTGGAATAGTATAGTAATTTCTCCTTGTTATTTAAAATTCCCTAAGATGATGGTAAAAGTGTAAATTGGTATAAGCCCTATTGTGGGTGGTTTGACAAAAATCTATATTACAAATGCACATTCCCTTTGTCCTAGCAATTCCACCACTAGACCTATATCCTACAGATACACCTCCCTCTTATTGAAATGATGTAGGTACAAACTTATTCAATGCAGCACTGCCCGTAACATCAAATGTACAACAATAGGGGATGGACTCAGTGAAGAAGTAGGTGCAACACATTAGAAAATAGCAATATTGGTTGCAAATGGGAGAGCAGCCAGGATATTGGAGGACGAAAGTGGGAAAAAGAAATAGACTTTAAATCTTTGTATACTTTTTCAATTTGACCCATGTAAATATATTACCTATTCAGAAAACTAAGTTTAAAACATGAAGAATAAAATCAAATGCCATAAAAGCCAATAAGTAGTTAATAACAAGTAACAGAACAGTCTTTAAAGGACTGGAAAGAAGTGGTGCGTGGTGGTATCCAGAGTCTTGACGTTGTCAGAACCTAGGTTCTTTTTCTGAGTCTGCTGCTAACTAGAAACTTGGAGTCATAAGTTGCTTAACTTTTCTGGACTCGATTTCTTTGCCGGAAAATTCTGTGGTCA
Organism: Leucopleurus acutus; assembly: GCF_964270905.1. Lineage (NCBI taxonomy): Eukaryota > Metazoa > Chordata > Mammalia > Artiodactyla > Delphinidae > Leucopleurus > Leucopleurus acutus. The sequence goes on along the minus strand of NC_139161.1, from coordinate 2,405,626 downwards.
GACTAGTTTATGGCCTATACGACTAATACAGTTAACATTTTCTGAGCCCAACTGTATGCCACGCCCTTTATATGCATTTGAGTCTCATAGTCACTCTACAGAAATAAGCTATTTCATCGAAAAATTAGAAAGAGAATTACTGTATGATCTAGCAATTCTTCTGAGTTTATACCCAAAGCAACTGAAAGCAGAGGGTACAACGGGCCGAATGACCCCTTCCACACAATTCGTATGTTGGAGTCCTAATCCCAACACCTCAGACCGTAATTGGAGACAGGGTCTTTAAAGAGGTAATTAAGTTAAAATATGGTCATGCGGGTGGGTCATTAGGAAATTTGGATACTCAAACACAGAGGAATGTATTCCCATCCAGGTCTGAACCCAAAGCCCAAGCTAGAGATCCAACTTTTCCACCCTAACACTTAATTGCTTTTTATCTTAAATCAGGAAGAAACGCTATTTTTTAAATTCTTTTTTTCCTATTACTTTCGAATGATTTTGTTTTCCCAACAAGCATTTTGTTTGTTTACCTGCTCTGGAGGTTTAAGTTTTCTCCAGGGAGACTTGAGTTGTTCCCTTTCTTTGTCTCTCCTACCAATCTCTGTATTCCTGACTTGTCCTACAGACTCTTATTTCAGGATCCAAAAAAGTAAGAATGAAATGGAACTTTTCCAAACCTCCCAGGGGCTATAGTGAAAGATGCCACGAGAGCTTCCTCCTTCTATGCCACAGACTACCATCTCTGAAGTTAAATGCATCGCTACTTCTCCCCATTGCCTCAGTATCCAAAAGCTGGGCCCTGTTGGGCCAGGGCTTTGGTCTCTGAAAAGCTGAAACTAGTACCGTCCCAGGGGTTAGACTCTGCAAAGAGTCCTGTTCTCCCCATGTGCCAAGGTGCAAACAGGCTGGGGCTGGTGGGAGGAACAGAATGTCTTATGACAAAGAGGAGGGGCGCAGAGATAGCCACAAGCAGCAAGAGGAACAACCACGGTGTTCCACGTGCTGTGGAAGGAAAGTGAAAGAACATGAAGGGGCCAAAGGGAGATGTGAAACTCTAGGAAACGATACTCAGTTCTTTAGAACGCTTAGCTCTCAAGAATATAAGCTCCATAAACAGCTGAATGGTTCTTTTAAATGACTTTTTCTTAAATTTTACAAAATCAAGTATGAAATCTTTTAACTTGGGAATATCAGGTTAACTCTCCAAACCCTTCTGTGCCGGGGAAGAGCAAACACCAAGTAACTGTGCAGCCAAAGACATATTATAGAAAGTAGAAGCACATTTCCCGGGCTTAGCTCCCCAAATAGTCTCGCCATCAGTCAGAATCTGTTACATATGGCTCCGAGAAGCTGTTCACATTCTAAGGTGGTACTGAAATTCTGTCATATTTAACACTGCTTTGAATACGTAGGCCATTAACTAGGGCTAAGATTTATTACTGAAATAGAATAAGTCGCTCTGGCTATTGGAGTCTCTTTCCGGCAGGAAGCAACCTGTTCTGGACATTCCGGCAGAGGCTGGGATCACTGGCCACACCACAGTCCCTCTGCACATTTACCGGCCACATCGTTTTTCAGTGAACTGAATGTGTGTGCAAGCACAAGCTGAAACAGAGCCTGATCTGACCCGGGAAGGAAAATGGAGACACATACATTGAACGTGAAGCTCAGCTCAAAACCCCTCCCAGTCTTTATCCTCGGGACTCAAGAGGATATCCTAGCTCTGTGGTAGCCAGGCTGCAGGCTGCCTGACGCCACACAACTGAGCTTGGCCGGGGAATAATCCAAGGTATCACGGCTAGATAAGGGTGGAGGAAGGTGTGCTTTGCCCACACCCTGAATTTTCCTTCCTTGACCATCTGGAGCGGAGTGTGTGCATGAGACAAGTCTGGCGCCCCCCCATCTCTCCACCCTCCCCACCCCGCCCCCATCTCCCCACCCTCCCCCCCGCCCCCATCTCCCCACCCTCCCCCCCGCCCCCTCCCATCTCTCCACCCTCCCCCCGCCCCCATCTCCCCACCCTCCCCCACCCCCTCCCATCTCCCCACCCTCCCCCCCGCCCCCTCCCATCTCTCCATCCTCCCCCCCCCGCCCCCATCTCCCCACCCTCCCCCCTGCCCCCTCCCATCTCTCCATCCTCCCCCCCGCCCCCTCCCATCTCCCCACCCTCCCCCACCCCCTCCCATCTCCCCACCCTCCCCCCCGCCCCCTCCCATCTCTCCATCCTCCCCCCCCGCCCCCATCTCCCCACCCTCCCCCCCGCCCCCTCCCATCTCTCCATCCTCCCCCCCGCCCCCTCCCATCTCCCCACCCTCCCCCCGCCCCTCCCATCTCCCCACCCTCCCCCCACCCCCTCCCATCTCTCCATCCTCCCCCCTGCCCCCATCTCCCCACCCTCCCCCCCCCGCCCCCTCCCATCTCTCCATCCTCCCCCCCGCCCCCATCTCCCCACCCTCCCCCCAACCCACTTCCTTTCTTCACGTGGCTTTCCAGTTCAGCACAGATTTTGACCAGCTTCCACACGGATGGAGCCAAAGTACCTCCTCTCCCGTCTCTGGGCTCCTGCTCGAAGAGTTCTTAGACACCAAGGAAGCTGCTGGGCCTGCTGACACGCAGAAGCTGGGGGCTCGAGCATGTTGGGGCCACCTGTGATCAGCGAACCACGCTGGACAGGAGTGATGAAACCCCTGTGGTGCGCAGGGCACACGACTCTGAGGTTCATTTCCGAGGCTCTTAGAGATGGTGTTAAACATTAGCTGTCGGTCTGCTGCTCTCCCTCTATCCCTGCTTCATCCACTAGTCCCTCCTCCTTACTGAGGTCGCACTGACAAACAAGTCTGTTGTACACAGCCTCTATTTCAAGCTCTGAGTCCGGAGTCAGTATGTGTAGGTTGTGGTGCAGTCGGACCTGCCCTGGAGCCGTGGGAATCAGCAGAGCCCCGGTGCTTGAGGGGCGCTTGGAAGAATGCACGACTCTCCTATGGACATCAGCCAGCCTCCTGCGCTCAGTGCCTCCGCTGCCGGCACAAGGGACCCGTGAATGGGACGGCTCAGGTGGCAGGGAGGGAGGCTACGCCTGGGTCCAGAATACGGGCCCCCTCTTACCAACGACCTAGCCATTGCCACTGGGGATGTCTGACCAACCAGCAGTGGGAGATGGATGTCAATCCCTACAGCACCTTCAAGGGGATCAGCCGGCCCCTTGGTGGAAGGTTAATTACCGACAGACCACTTGCACCCTGAAGGGAAGGAGGAGACAGCAAAATGCTTACTGGAATCCATAGCAACCTACTCCAAATGCGGGTCTGCCTTCTCTGCACGGAACGCCTCTGCGTGCGCACAGCCCAAGGACGTAAGAATGCCTGACCTACCAGCGTGGGAGCCCACACCACACCGTGGCAAACCAAGGGGCTGAGTTTATGTACAAGGAGGCGCAACAATGAGTGTATGACCAAGGGATCCGCCGGCTTGGTCACAAACCTCATTGTACAAAAGCAGCCACTTAGCTGAATGGTGGGATGGCCTCTTCCAAAGGCTCGGTTACGGCCCCAGCCTGAGGAAAGCGACCTGCTCCTCTGGTTACACCTCAGTTCATGCCCCATCCCTGGAATTGTTTTTTTGGGTTTTTTTTTTTTTTTGCAGTACGCGGGCCTCTCATCGTTGTGGCCTCTCCCGTTGCGGAGCACAGGCTCCGGACACACAGGCTCAGCGGCCATGGTTCACGGGCCCAGCCGCTCCGCGGCATGTGGGATCCTCCCGGACCGGGGCACGAACCCGTGTCCCCTGCACCGGCAGGCAGACTCTCAACTACTGCGCCACCAGGGAAGTCCCCCTGGAATTGTTTTAACATCTTTATTGGAGTCTAATTGCTTTACAATGTTGTGTTAGTTTCTGCTGTATAACAGAGTGAAGCAGCTCTATGCACACGTATATCCCCACATCTCCTCCCTCTTGCGTCTCCCTCTAGGTGGTCACCAAGCACCGAGCTGATCTTGCTGTGCTATGCAGCAGCTTCCCACTAGCTATCTATTTTACATTTGGTAGCGTGTATATGTCAGTGCTACTGTCTCACTTCGTCCCAGCGTCCCCTTCCCCCTCCCCGTAAAGACCCATGCCTGGAATTTCTGCAAGGAGACTTGCTTCCTGTCAGTGGGCAATGGTGTTGAGATCTGTGTACTAGGTGTGTTCACTGTTACTTTGTATCGCTTCTTCTTGGCCCTTTTATCAATCACTGGATCAGAGGCAGGAAATATATCAATGTGTGTGCACATATACAGATACAAACATACAAATATACATACACCCCGACATAAAAAATCACATAGGTATTCACCTCTGCATATGAATACACATACACACATCCATGTGCATGTTTTAGAAATCATGAATCGACACCAATATGGCCCATTCCAATCCATTTCCACAGAGTTCTTCTTGCTTTCTCTCATTTGCTCAATCCTATAATACCTCAGAAAGAGTGTCAAGATGGCTTTCTGCATACTACTGTATGTTTCTCATTTTAAGAGTGATGAGATTTTGCCCCAAAGCTCCCCAGCATAAAGACGCCAACAAAGTGTCACACACGTTTGCCAGAACCATCTCTGGAAAAAGGCGTGGGACCATCGTGATTGGCTTAGAACAACCATCCTCCTTGTCACCTCCATCTGGGTGCTGGGGTCAGGGCCTCTCCTCAAAACACATGGAGGAGGTGACATACCAGAAGAAAATAGGGCTACTGATACAGAGAAGGAAGGGCGGCGACATAGCACGGATATCCGAGCGGCGACCAACTGGATCTGCTGCGTTAACCTACAATCCGTAGAGTGAATTGGGCAACACAAATCCTCCGAAATTATCGGGAGAATTTTCTTTGTGTGTCACATGCCTAATTTTCCGGGGAGAGGATCCTCAGCTATCATCTTTTCTCAGAGGGCGCGTGGACCCAAGAAAATGTTAGAAGCATTTTTGTTCTAAACCAGCACAATCCTTAATCTTAAATTTACAGAGCACACGAGGTTTCCAGGAACTTAAACCCTAATTCAGAATATGCAGAAGTTTTTCCCAATCTCATTTATTACACCTCTGCTCCTAGGGCAGGAACAGAAAAGTGCACAGCCTTTGTCAGAATACAAATGCTTGTCTCAGTGTGAATCCTCCTTGAGCTTGTTTCCAGAGACTGATTTTCCTGGCTTCTAGGGCAATTAAGGGAGGCTAAATCCTCAGCGAATTAGCCATGCTGCTGTTCAGCACTCATTCTTCTAAAGGAAAAGGGGACCGAGAGGGAGTCTACAAAGGAATGGAGGAAACAGAAGAGCAAATTGTCATGAAGAAGAAGAAAATCTATGGTTTAAAAGCCAAAGAACAGAAGTCAAGGCAGCTTGTCAGTTTCAATGTGTTTTCAGGGTTTTATCCCATTGGCTCCAAATGCAGCGCTCAGAGTCCTAGAAGTATGACCACCATCTGGCCCAGCTGTGGTTACAGAAAGAGATCAACTTGTCCAGAGCTTTAATCTTCCAGGGTTCCTTCAACAGTTCTAGTTATCTATCTGAAAAGGCTTAATACAAAGGCATCTACTGCAGTCAGGGCAGGGTAGGGAGGAGGGTGTGGCATTAAAAAGCGTGTGCCCTTGGGCATGGCCCTGAAATTTCTGCCAGGCAGACAACTGCTGTTCAGACAGAGATGAAAACACGGCTCTAGATTTTACTTAGCCACCTCGGCCACAGGGTGACCCAATAAAATGACCGTCCCACACGGGACACTTTTGAGAGTGAAAGAGGATACTGTTCACGATGAAACCAAGGCAAGAGGTGTGAAGACGGGCAGTCCCAGCCAGTCAGGTGCATGGCGCCCTGCTCAGCCCGTGCTTGATAACACTACTCTCCTCTGCTCTGGTGTCTGTCCTTTATCCAGCACTTTGCATGTTGCTTATATTGTGTTAAACGTCACAGAGAATACAAAAGAGTAATGAAAATAACATAGCATACCATAATACACTGTAACATGGAGTCCTCACCCACAAAGAAGGGGCCATCTATCTTTTTTTTTTAATGTCTTTTAATTTAATTTTTTATTTATTTATTTTTAATTGAAGTAGAGTTGATAGCCATCTGTCTTCACTCCAACAAGACTCTGTCTTGAGCAATAGCCACTTTGGTAGCCGTGCCATCAAAACTAACTGACATTCACTCTGAGCTGAGGCATGAGGGCCATTTGCATGCTTTGGTTTTTAAATCTTTGGTTCAGAATATATCCAAGTGACTCACTGGACTATTTTGGTCTTGGGGATCGAGCTGTATTCAGACAGTCTTGCTGCAATCACACATACCAGGGTAGACAGAGGCCCTCCTAAGAAACCACTGGAACATCTGCTGAGGCTGGAATCCAGCAGATCTGATGGGGCACCGCTTGAAAATCTCCTGAGCCCTGATCATATTCTTATATTTTAAGTCATCTGCAAATCCTCTCCTGGGTCAAAAATCATTTATGTACATTACCCTTCATTCTCTAAGTCCTCTTGGCTAAAAACACATTTCAAATCCAGGACTCCTGTTTCTTGCTCTCTCCATCACTGGCCAAAATAAAAAATAAAAATAAATTTAAAAAGATACCTTACCATGGAGGCTTAAAGAATAACGGGTTACTTTTAACAACAAATACCATAGGTTTCCTGAGTTCAAAAGTAGAAAATATTTATTATATATAAAGATTCAGAAAATAAAGAAAAGTACAAAGAAGGAAATTAAAATTACCCAAATAAATTCCAACCACCCAGGCAAAGCCAGCGTTAATATTTTGGTGCATGACTTTGCAGACATTTTGGTATACATACTTATAACTATATATACTAACACAGATATAGAGTTTCCTCATAAAATTAAGACCCCACTGTGTACGCAGTTCTAATACTGCTTTTATCCCTTAGCATTTTATTGTGAATATTTTCTGCAGACACTAACCACAGTTTCGTAAACTTTTTTTTTAGTTGCAAAATATTTCATTCAAAGCACTGCAAACACCGGTTGTGAAGATGTCTATTTATACGTAATTATTAAGTGACCAATTGCATAGCTAGCGTGCCTTAGTAGCAAGGGTGAAATATGTTTGACACTTAAAAAAAAAACAACAAGCTGAAAAACAATGTGCTAAGTCACTCAGCTTCACAGAACTTACAGTCAACCCACTTAGAATAAACCAAGACCTCTGAAACGAGCAGAGATCCAAATGAGGGTTGTATCAGACACATTTTCTCTAAAGGCTGATCAGGGAACATGCCCTGGAAAGGAAGATTTGCTAGATACTACAGCTTCTAGAGAAACAGAAAATCATTTGAAAATAATACGAAATCGTTAAGCATCTTTAGCTTCCGACAGGCTTTGCCCTGTGCCAAGTAACGGCAACACAAAGATGACTAAGCCGTAATCTTGAGCAGGGTGCTTGAGCTCGCTGAGATCCAGCTGTGAGGAGTGGGCAGAAGGAAGTGACAACACGTCAGTGAAGAGCAGCATTACAGTTCCTGGGCAGTGAATGGATGTATTTTTCTATCCTACTTTGATATTTTTTGATATATGTTCAATCAGTTTACCTGCTAGGAGACTATCAAGTGCAACCAACACTTTCACGATGTGTGGCCACTGTGCTAGGTGCTATGGAAACAAAGATGAAAGAGACATGCCCCTGCCCTCAGGGGACTCACGTTTTAGTAGAGACGACGGACACACAGCAAGTAATTATACTCGGAGTGACAGGAGCGTGACGGGGGAGCTCTGAGAGAACCTGAGCAACTCACCCACCTAAGTGAAGGCGTGTCTCAGGCTGGCTCCTGCAGAGGTGTGCACGGAGGTCGAGGGAGGGGGCGGGGAGAGGAAGAGGCAAGGCATCCCAGTAAAGGGAGCGAGCAAACACTGGTCAGCAGCAGAGAGGAGAGGCACGGCTGTACGGAGCACGCGAGGCGACGGAGCCAGGAGACGAAATCAGAGGTGAGCAGGCGGAACCACGGAAAGGTTAGAAGCGGCGAACTGGTGCGGCCACAGTTCTGTCTTCAACCGTGGCCCTGTGTCCTACGTCGTTGAAGAAATGGAAGGTGCGCGATGAGACCTCACCTGTCTCCCATCACAGGGTCATGAAGCGTCCATCTTCTCCTCCTTCCCTTCTCTACAGAGTAGGCAAGTCCTCTCCATCCGAGGCCCCCGCCTCCACTTGCCTCTGGATCCATCCACTCCCGTCCTGGGAAGGATTCCCGCGCCTCAGGTGTTGCTCCTCTGACAGCGCTCCCCAGCATCGCCATCATGCTACTCTTGTCTGGTTTATGCCTGTGAACACACAGCTAGGCTCCTGCACCTGCCGTAACAAATGCTTCACTTTATTCCACATCCCCCTCCGCTCATAACTCCTGTTCGTTAAGAGCGGTCTGCACAGTACTGCGTTGTTTCTCCTTCCTGACTTCTTTCTTTGCTCAACCCACCACGATCTACTGTCCCTTGCCATCGCACCCCTGATAAGGCTCTTGTCAAGGTCACCAAACACCACTGTGGACACTTTTCTCATTTTACGCTAATCACATGCTGGGGTAGCCAGAATATTCCCGCCCTCCAAAGACTTCCAGTTCCTCATCCGCAGAATTTGCGAACATGTGACCTTACGCGGCAAAAGGAACTTTGCTGCCGTGTTTACGGTTAAAGACCTTGAGACGGGGATCCCTTCGATTGTTTGCATTCACCCAGTCTAAACACATGAGTCCTTAAAAGTGGACGAGGAAGACAGAAGGGTCCAAATCGTCTTCATCTCAAGAGATGACCTCCTCCACCCACTTGTTCAAACCAGCTGTCCTTAACCTCCTCCTGTTCTTTTGTCCTCATGTGTAGTCAAACAAGAGATCCCATTGACTTTACCTCCCAAAGTGATTCCAAACCTGCTCCTGTCTCCACCTCTCTGGCCAACGCCTCAGTCTACACCATTGTCACCTCTTACCTGGACCGCAACCACCTTCTCCCTGGCCTCCACACTTTCTCTTTCATCCTCCCCTAGCCCATGCTCCATGAAGCAAGAGCAATCATGAAATGTAAGTTCGATAAAACTGCTCCTGTGCTTAGGATTCCTAAACGGCTTTGCATGGAACTTGGGTAAAATGCACTCCTTCCTATAGGCTACAAGGCCTTGTGTGATACAATTCCTGCCCATTTCTCTGATCCCACCTTAAACCACTCTCATTCTCTTCCAGTTTCCAGTTCTTTGAGGCCCCCCAAGCTTTCACGCATCTCAGGGTCTTTGCACAAACCATTTTTCTGCCCAGAACGTTGATTTCCCCATGTCTTTCCATTCTAGTTCCTTCTCATGCTTTAGATCTCAGCTTCAATGTCATCGTCAAGGACAGCCTTGCTTATCTACACAGCAAAGCGTGTCCACCCTTTTATCCTCCACCTCGAATCCTTGTTTGTTTCCTCTGTGATGCAGTGCAGTTTATAAACATGTTAGTTATTTGTCTGTGTACGTGACATGGCTTTGTTTGTCTTCAGCACTAGAAAATAAGCTCCGTGAGAGCAGAAACAGTGGTTGGTTCACTGTTTTATTCCTAGCCCTGAAAAGAGGGCGACTGGTCTGTAAGTGGTTGCTGAATGACTTCTTTAATCATTCTGGTGGCACATGGAGAGCAGATGGAGATGGAGAACAAGACTGGAGACAGAAAAAGTGGCTGAGAGATAACCGCGGAGGTCCAAGTGAGAGAAGAGAGGAGCCTGGACTTGATCAGTAAACCGTAAAGATGGAGAGCCGGAAAAATGAGCTGCACTGAAAAGGTCTTCCTAAGAGGAAAGGCAGGTCCCAGCTGAGAACAAGAACACAGGAGAGGCAAATTCGAAAAGATGGGAAGAGATGAGCTTGGGTTGGGGTAGAGTGAGGCTGAGGGAGCACCCAGCAAACAGCTGTCTGTTTAAACCTAAAACTTCAGGAAAGGATTGGACAGGCAACCAAGATTTGAGAGTTACTGCTATTCACGGATATGAGCATATTCACATTTCTGTAGTAGAGTGTTTCCAGGATGGTCCCAGTTGTCTCACCAAAAAGTGCAAGTCTAAAACCGTTGCTTCATCGTCAACCTAGCAGCAGTGAACATGGAAAGGGACTCAGTCCAGAGCCTTCCTCTAGAAGAACCGATCAATACACAATGAAAGGAAACTCACCACAATGGCAGTTCAGAGCTGCAAACAACCCCTTTTCTTCCTCTTCCCCCTCGATCATCCCAGACCTTCCTGGCTACAGATTTCCCACTTCCTAACAAACATCAGCCCATGAGCGCCAAACGGCCGTGATGGCTGCAGAGCAGAGCAAGGAGATGCTTTTCAGTATTAGATATAACACCACACGAGCTCAGGATTTCTCCCTCAGAGGTATTAAAACACAGGTTCCAACACTTTCTAGTCTTTTCCTATGTATGTTTGTTATAAATGGTCACTCTTCCTTTTCTTAATCCCATAGTCTTTGCCTGATCGAGCAACCTTTACACCTGCCAGATGATGCAGGTATGAGGAGACAATTGGCTGAGTGATATCCAGCTTCAAGTAGAGCAGTGACCAGAAGGACAGAGTGGTGTCCAGTCAGATGATCCGTTCATGAGTCATTGCTGATCCTTACTGAAATCTACGTAAATAGGAGGATGCACTTTGCTGCTTTGATAACAGTGCCTTTAACAGATTTCACGGCAGAATCTACCTTAACAAAACAGATGGCGTATCAGGATTCACCTGTTAACCTGATTGTTCACAGCTCTGAATCTATTTTTATAGATACACAGTATTCCAACAGGGAGTTTCCTACAAAATGCCCATTTAACTGATAACAAGTGAGTCATAGATCTTTGAAGCTGAAACAGGCCTTAAGGGAGTGGAAGTCATCTTATCCATCACAGATGAGCAAACTGAGGCTGTTGTAGGACATACAATTAGTCCCGTGAATAATGCATTTAACCCATACACCAAGTCTGTGAGATTTCAACTCAGGATGCGGAGAGCACAGGATTTTTGCTTTTGCTCTGACAGTGGGTGCAAGGTCTTTCCTAGATTCAAACCACTGGAAGGGATGTGGCACCGATGGCTTGAGAAGTGAATTCCAGAAAGGAACTGGCCGAGGAATCGAGGTACGGGATGGGGAGAAAGATCCAGAAACTTGCTGGGAAAGCGGAGATCCTAATAAAAGTAACCATACTAACTATCCTCTTACAATTTTTTAGCACCACTGTTTATGAAGTGCCGTTAACATAAGAGGCAAAGAGGTGCTGGCAGGGAGGGGTAAAAGAGGAGGGCAGCCTGTTTCCAAGGAGACGGGAAAATGGCCGAGAGGAACGGGGACAGAGCAGCATCGCTAGGATAGGCGAACCCTCCGCCTGAGCCCCTGCTCCTCCGCTGTGTAGTCAGCAGAGTCAGCACGAGGGAGCACCAGAAGGCAGCCTTCCTTCTTTCAACCCGCTGCTAATTAGATCGCAGGGTGCTTAACAGACATCTGAATGAAGGCACATACACTGGGGATCTTAAAGCAAGATGAAGAAGTGTTTGCCTCTGCTGAGCTTTAAAGGTCAAATGAGGCTGCTTTTGATAGAAAATGCAAGAGGATGGTAAAAACGTAAATAAGGGACCTAAGCGGGCAGGCTGTAACTTGTCAATTTATAGAATGTAGTAACAGCATTTTATTTAAGACTTGGTGTTTGTGGTAGTCAGTTCAGTTAGCCCAGCCGGGGTCCCAACGAGGATGGAATGAATCTGGAATTCCTGCGTGGACTTTGCTCAATCTCACACGCACAGACTGCGCCTCAGAAATGGTCCCAGTCATTTAAAAGAGCTGTCTGACATTCATTATTCAATCAACAAACATTTTCAAGGAGGAGCTATTATGTGCCGGGCTCTGTGAGGGGGGTCTCTAAAAGTAAACAAAACGTCTCCTCTCTTAAGTGAGCATATAATCTAGCAGAGGAGATAAAAAGATACCAAACTAAAAATAATAATTAGCAGTGACTGAGTGTTTATAAATGGGAAAGCACTATACTAAATATTATACATGTAACAACTCCTTTAATCTTCATGAAAATTCTATAGTCAACTATTACCATCTCCATTTTACAAATGAGAAAACCAGTCTCTAATAGGGGAAACAGTTCACATGCCCCAGAGCTGGGGTTTGGGATCAAAAATTTAATTTCAGAGTCCATTTTCCTGACTATGGAGTATGGTGATCATGTACTTTATCACCTAAATAGGGACACTTTTGTGATTGAAAGATAGTATGAAAAACAATAAAAATTATACAATATGTTAATATTTGTTTATTGATCAGCAGATTGGTTTCACCGTGGTGAACCTATACAATTCAAACCTGTTTTCTTCAAAATATGTATTAAAACGCATATGTATGTATATACATATGTACATTAAAGCAAAATGTAGAAAAATACTTCGTACTGATTAGCTGAACACTATAAAACGACACAAGCAGAATTATTTTTCTCGGCACGTGTTCACTTAAAAGTCAGTTTCTGAGCCATCAAGCCCCTAACGCTAGGTCTCACAGACCACAGCTTGGACCACAGGGATGACAAATACTGGCCTCCCCCCCAGGACGGGAAGGAACTAGCCAACCCTGGCCGCTCGGGTTTACCAGGAAGCAAGCACCCTGCAGGCTCTCTCTCCATGAAAGGCAAGGACAGGAGACCTAAGACGTTGCTGTGTCTGTGCATTAACATAAAATCCCACTTGCCGCATTAAACCCCACGCACGAATTGAGATCATGGCAGAAGCCAAGAACTACAAGTGGTCGTCTGTAAAGCTCATCCTGGCTTGTTTTAATGCATCTACTAAATAATGACAGTTTACTTTAAAAAATAAAAATAAAAAATCTGGGGTAAATGCTAAACCAGATGGAATGCAGGACAAAGGAGTTGCCCAAGACTGTCCTGAACAAATGAGGATGCATGGTCTTCTAACTACTGAGCTAGTTAATCAACTGCCCTAACAGGAAGCAGATGTCAAAAGGAACGGCCACAAGCAAGCGGCACACATGTGCGGGAGTAGATCACCCCTGGTTTGGGTGATTAAAACAACTTTTCTTTTGCCTTTTATTATACGAAAATGTAAACATACACAAAAGAGAACCATCTAATGAACCCCTAAGTACCCATCACCCTGATGAAACAATTACGGATTCTGGGCCAGTCTTGCCTCATCTACAGCCCTGCCCCCGCTAGACTTCTTGAAAGTGAATCCCAGACATCACATAATTTCATCTGTACGTTCAGCATGTTTTCCTGAATAGTAAGGAGCCTTTGGGGAAAACTTTATCCTTGAGCTATCATTTGAGCTAAGTCTTAAAAACATGATTTCTCAACGGCAAATATGGGGGCTTGCCTGGTGGCGCAGTGGTTGAGAGTCCGCCTGCCGATGCAGGGGACGCGGGTTCGTGCCCCGGTCCGGGAAGATCCCACGTGCCGTGGAGCGGCTGGGCCCGTGAGCCATGGCCTCTGAGCCTGCGCGTCCGGAGCCTGTGCTCCGCAAAGGGAGAGGCCACAACAGTGAGAGGCCCCCATACCGCAAAAAAAAAAAAAAAAAAAAAAGGCAAATATGGAGAACAGAACATTCTAAGGGGAAAGGGAAGGAAAGCAGTAAGGACAAGAGTGTAGATGTGGGGAAGTGAGTGACTGGAGGAGAGTCTAAGTGGAAGGGAGCCCAGACTCCATGGAGGACAAGAGATGCCCAGAAACGAGGCCAGGACCCGATCACACAGGGTGACACATACAGGGAAAAAATATCCCTGGCACAGAGACGTAAAGAAGACGAAACTGTAGTTCGGAGTGTTTAAGAACTTTACCCAAGGCCATCAAACTAACACAGGGTAGAACTGGGAGTTGAACCTGAAGTCCTTTAGGCTGCGGGCCTAGAATTCACTGGAAGAAACCATCCTTATCATGGCCCTGGGGGAAAAGTAGATGGCTCAACACAAACCCAGTAGCACTCGATAGCACACTGTGTTCTGCTGGTATTTTGTGGTAGGACTGCGTGTTCTGGAATCCACAGAGAGCAGCCAAGCATCTCCTCATTGCTGGAGTGTTCTTGCGACACAGGTCAGCAGACCAGGGTCCATGCCCCCATGAAGAAGATGCTAACCTGCTCCCTGCTAATAACTGAGGCAGAGGGCCTCACATTCTCCCTGGCTGTATCCAAAGCCAGCCTGTAAAGGGTTCTGCAATGTGCCCAGGGGTCTGCGAGGAAGCGGGAGGGCCCGAGAAGGAAAATGCAGCACGATGTTTGCACATTGCGATCCCAAACGTGTGTGATTCATTCCAAATGCGAGCTGAAAACCTCACTAATTGCACCTTCTTTTCCAAACTGCCTGATTTCTAATTTCTACACGTAAATTCTGACTAAAACTGACATCGTGCTTTCTGCAAAAGAAAGCAGTTTGACTGCCAACCACGGAGGGAAAGTTCTGAAAGGTGGTACACAGCTGGTTTTTTTTTTGTGTGTGTGTGTAATGTGTGATTGACAATTAAAACGGAATCTTGCTGGCCTGGGCTCCTTCCTGGCTACTACGAAGCCGGTTAAGTTGGTGACAGTTTCCGTGACTATCAGAGTTAGGCTGGGGACAGACTGCAGCGGCCTCGGATGACCTCTGCCGGGCGAGGGCCGCCTCGGGGCGGTGAAAGGCAGCTCCCGGGAGCCCCGGAGACGGCCCTCTCAGCAGCCCGCTTTCTCAAACCAACTCTTCCCAGAACAAAAACGACCCTGTCGGGCCCCAGAAACAGTCGGACAAACATGCCTCTGGACAAAGCAAGGCCATTCAGCGGCCCAGAGCTGTGTCTCCCACCCCTCGGGAGCATGGACCCAACAATGCACGCAGAGTCGGCTGTAAAACGTGGAAGAAAGAAACGTCTGTGGAAGGCGGAAGGGATGAGGTCAAGGGGAAGTCGCTTCTCTCACTCCTTCCGTCCCACTGCGACCACGTGCTGCTGGCTGTGCCCGCGTGCAGGTTGGAGGCTCAGAAACCATGTCACACGCGGGCCCGTGGGGGCCACGGGGAGCCGGTAACACAGGGGCAAACGGTGGTGGGAAGTCACAAAGCTTTCGTCTCGTCATTTCAACAGCTGTCACGACGAAACGGGGTGCTCCCCTTTCTGAGTGCCTCCGGGAGGTGAAGGAATGGGGGGACAGGAGATGTGTCGCTAGAAACAGGACTTTCTTACAAGTAGCTGGACAAGGTAGTGGGCGTTTTAAGTCTGTACCACACAGGTTTTCCTCCTCGTTCTCTAAGCGACTCTGCCTCGAGTCTCCCCATCGAAGTCTGCCCTGACCCAAGGGTCCATCCCCAGCCCGTCCTCTCCCTGTGCCCCTCACCCGTGCTCACGTTTTCTGGGACACCGGGCCACTTCCCAACACCGAATCCCAGGCTAGATGTGAGTCTGAGCTGCAGTCTGCTCGATCTTCTCAATGATCTCCCACCTTTCAGGACTGCACTTCTCCCATCCACGGTCCTCGCAGCTGTGACAGCCGTGTGGTCACTAAAATCCAGACTTGTGGTCCCCCTTACTCCCCCAGACTTCCCCAGCCTCGTCTGTCAGTACTCCCTCAAGACACCTCGGGGTCCTGCTGGTGAGGGTGCAGTGCCCAAACTACGTCTGCCTCTGCGCTCCTGATGCTGCAGCCCAGGACACCTGCTGCCCCTTCGAGATTCAGCTCCAGCAAGGTCCCTCCTAGTGAGTCTCCGCCTGCTCTCCACTCACCCCATCTGCATCGCTCCCTCCCCGGCCATCAGACCCTCACCTTTCCTGTATGCTTAGCAAGTTGTGTTATTTATTTGGTGACAAGACTGCCCCGTGCTAAACCCTTAGTATCTTAAATGCAAGGACCATGTTTGTTTCATTGTACTGTACCGAATGGACCACCTGGAATATGTCTGCTGAATGTGTGAAAAAGAGAAGGAAAGAAGGAAGAAGGAAGGTAATATGTATATATTTTTTGAAAGGTGCCCCGAATAAAACAGAAAGATGCCCTGCCTTTGGTGCCTCCTTATTCTCTCTCCTTTCAACCTCAGCGCCTACTCTTCCATTGAATTTCAAAGATGTAGTTTACAGTTCTCCAAGAGAAGATAACGACTTGTTTAGCTACCCCAAATATGAATGCATTCTATAAAACAGGGGGAGATTCTAGTCAGAATCAGTTCCACAAGAATAATATAGGCAATAATTTACCGGAAGAAATTTGGTAATTAAATGAATTAGGAATTAAAATAACTAGCTTAATGCTAAAAAGAAATTTTTGCAGTAAACCTGAATTTGTAAAACATGATTTTTTTTAATGCATACCATACTGTAATAATCAAGACCATTCAGCTCTTTTTCTCGAGTATGTTTCAAACAGAGTTAACATATAACCCGTATGTAACAATATTGCTATGTTTTTAGTCATTTTATATTTAAGGGTCCAAAATATATTCACAAAATATTACTGTTTGTGAATGTCAACCATTTTTAATTTACATTCCTTCAGAAACATGCTACCCTGGTCGTACACACTAATCTATATCACTGAAAATAACCAAAGATGATGATTCACAGAGTCTCAGCCCCCACACAGAAGTTCTAATTGCCCTGGAAACCTGTAGGGTTCTTAAGTATAAAAACCCGGTGACTGAGTACTTTCCTACCCTGAGGGTCGGCAAGTAAAGCCAGAGTGAGGTCCATTTTCTCCCTGGCTTAGGGGCTGATATTCACACTCAGCTTCGCACTGCAGCAAAGCAAGTCAGAACCATGATATGTGGTTTTTTTTAATGGGGCTGCAAACCTCTAAGAGGTCTGCTTTAAAGCACTCAGGTCAGTGAGGGCTTCCCTAGTGGTGCAGTGGTTGAGAGTCCACCTGCCGATGCAGGGGACACGGGTTCGTGTCCCGGTTCAGGAGGATCCCACGTGCGGTGGAGCAGCTGGGCCCGTGAGCCATTGCCGCTGAGCCTGTGTGTCCGGAGCCTGTGCTCCACGACGGGAGAGGCACAACAGTGAGAGGCCCGCGTACCGCAAAAAAAAAAAAAAAAAAAGTCAGTGAATAAGAAAATAAAGACGTCTCTGGTGACTTTTGTAAGAAGAGTTTTGGTGGTGAAGTGGGAAGAGATGCCAGACTAGAGGCACTAAAAGTTGCATGGGCGCAGAGAAAATGGAGAAACTGAAGAAAACAGAGACAGTGGCAACATACGATGGACCTAAAAGGAGTGACACACACAGAGACGCGGACAATGACCAGAAAAGGCAACAGATGGAAACAAAAATGTCTCGTCTCTGTTTTCCTGAAACCGGGAGACACTGCATTGTTTAATGCAAGATAAAGGAATATTCCAGTAACGGGATGAAAGCCAGGTGGAAACCTGAGGCAACAGGAGAAGGACAGCACAGCTGAGAGCAACAGGGACGCAGACCTCAGCAGAGTTAACACTAAGTATGAGGACAGGCCTCATAAGTCCACATTTTGGTGGAAATCAGAGACAACTAAACAGCTACGAAATGCCCTGGGATGTGGTTCTCAGACTTCAGGCTGATAGAAATCTCCTGGGGTATTTGTTTCAAAGGTTGTGGCCCTGGGATTCTGATTTAGTAGGTCTAGGGCAGGTCCTATGAATGTGCATTTTAGGAAGGGAGGGAGGGAGGGAGGGAATAAGGAAGGAAAGAAGGAAGGAAGGAAGGAAGGAAGGAAAGGAAGGAAGGAAGGAAGGAAGGGAAGGAAGGAAGGAAGGAAAGGAAGGAAGGAAGGGAAGGAAGGAAGGAAGGAAGGAAAGGAAGGAAGGAAGGAAGGGAGAACTGTAAGTTTTTCTGAAGGACCCCGCATTCAAGGGTGACTGTATTAGAGGTGGTAATGGCACCATAACTTGACACGAGCCTAAGGCAGTATCTCTCAGACTTTAACACGCTTCTGAATCTTCTGGGGATGTTGGTAGAATGCAGACTGTGATGTAGCAGGTCTCGGGGGAGACTGGAGACCCTGAATTTCGAACAAGCTCTCTGCTGTCGCCAGGCTGCTAGTCTGCAGGTCCAGGGACCACACTAGGGATAACAAGGCCCCAGCAAAGGATGTAGTTTGAAAAGGAGAGGAAGCCCCATGAAAATGCCACACTGGGCTCCTCCATTTACTCAAGCATCATGCGGAACGGTGGGCCAAGCACTGAGGATTCCCAGTTGAATGCTGCTCAACATGGGGGACAAACATGCCAACAGGCATTGGATAAGAGAGAGGAAACACCATTACAGGGCTTAGCAATGGGAGTCCTTCCTGAAGTGTTCACTGTTGGTGCACAAAGGTAATTCCAGGCAGAGTAGGGAGTCACACACTCATTCTGTAAATCCCCAAGCTGTATCCTTCAACAAAAGAAGCCACCACTACAGAAAGGTACTAAGGTCTCTCTGAGGCAGGAACTCTTGCTGGGGACTCTCCCAGGGAAGAGAGCACTTGAACTGGGTCCAAAAGGATGGGTCCATAATGTCCAGGTGGAAAAGGAAAAGGGTGTCGTCAAAGGGAGCGGCAGGTGCAAAGGTGTGGATTGTGAAAGGGCTTTGGGTCCATAATGTCCAGGTGGAAAAGGAAAAGGGTGTTGTCAAAGGGAGCGGCAGGTGCAAAGGTGTGGATTGTGAAAGGGCTTCGAGCCAGTGGCCCGTCAGGCAGTAGGTCAGGCAGAGTTTCCAAGCTAAGAAGCTTGGCTTTCCTCGTGGCGCCAGAAGGAAGCAGCAACGGCAGTTTTAGAGCAGGAGGATGATGAGAGGTGTTTTGCAGGAAGATACTTAGCAGCGGCGTAAGGGAGGGAGATACTTAGCAGCCGCGTAAGGGAGCAGGCGGTGTCAGAGCGCCCACAGAGACGTGTGGCCTCCAAAACAAAGCAGTCAGCTCAGATGAAGACAGGAGGCCAGGCAGGGGCGGCGCAAAGGCAGAATAACAGGGCTTAGTGGGCAGGAACGAGGGGGAAGGTCATTTAGTTCAGACATCACCCCAGATGTCTGTATCTCACACGGAGAGCTCTCGGTCCCACCAAGCGTATCTCTATGAACACTCACAGCAACTTCTCATCCTCAGATTACTCTGTATCTCACACGGAGAGCTCTCGGTCCCACCAAGCGTATCTCTATGAACACTCACAGCAACTTCTCATCCCCAGATTACTCTGTATCTCACACGGAGAGCTCTCGGTCCCACCAAGCGTATCTCTATGAACACTCACAGCAACTTCTCATCCCCAGATTACTCTGTATCTCACACGGAGAGCTCTCGGTCCCACCAAGCGTATCTCTGTGAACACTCACAGCAACTTCTCATCCCCAGATTACTCTGTATCTCACACGGAGAGCTCTCGGTCCCACCAAGCGTATCTCTGTGAACACTCACAGCAACTTCTCATCCCCAGATTACTCTGCATCTCACACGGAGAGCTCTCGGTCCCACCAAGCGTATCTCTATGAACACTCACAGCAACTTCTCATCCCCAGATTACTCTGCATCTCACACGGAGAGCTCTCGGTCCCACCAAGCGTATCTCTATGAACACTCACAGCAACTTCTCATCCTCAGATTACTCTGTATCTCACACGGAGAGCTCTCGGTCCCACCAAGCGTATCTCTATGAACACTCACAGCAACTTCTCATCCCCAGATTACTCTGCATCTCACACGGAGAGCTCTCGGTCCCACCAAGCGTATCTCTATGAACACTCACAGCAACTTCTCATCCCCAGATTACTAGCTCTGCACTAGGAAAGTCATAGGTGTGCAGTGCTCAGCAGACCAGACTATAGTGAGTTTAAAGGTCTGATAATTACAGTAGAGACGGTTAACTCAGGACAATTTCTAGTATCAATTAAAGTTCCAAAGACATAAGGTTGCCCTACTTTAAAATAAGACTCAACACAAATCCCAGGCCATTCCCAACCAAGTTCGTTCCCTTTAAAAGAACAGAAGAGTCGTCATAAAGCCTAGATACTATTTTCCCCCAGAGAGCAAAGGTATAGGCACTCCCCCAGGCCGACCATAGTCAGGTTCCAAAATGCTCCACTAAATACGGTGACCAACTCATTCCGCATTGCCCTGGACATTCCTGGCTTTAACACTGAAAATTCACACCCTGGGAACCCACTCAGTCCCAGGCAAATCTATACAGTGGGTCCTCTCACAACTAACAAAGATCCAGATGATAGATTTTCTAGCCTATGTTAACAAGTATAAGATAAAGAAGAACAAAGGAACCATTAGATCAGGGATTTTTAGGAACTTTGCGCTCGTGTCCATTTAACTTTCACAGTATTTCAATGGGGTCCATTTTAAAGACAAGTAAACTGAGAATCAGAAAGCTAAGTGATGCACGAGGCCACATAACAACCAGTCCCAAACGGAAAGCTTTTAACAATCACTTGATTCCTCTCACCTTGAGTGTGGCAACTTGTAATCCTTAAGTAAATGTTTGGTGAGTGCAGAGGTTTTTCCCATAAGGGAGACTGGGGCAGGGCAAGAGTTAGAACCCCATCCTGCAAACACCAAACCTACAGCCTGCTGCATCCTGAAATAGAAGAGCTTATCATCATGGTGAGAGAATTAATGGTTCTCTCTCTTTAAGTATGTTTTACTTGGGGCTACCAATGTTTGTCTATGTAATTAATTACTATTCTTCTCCAGACATATTTTTTAAATCATTAACAGCAATTTCAAGCATTAGAATCTTCCCTAAGTCAACTTCATCTTTTTCTTTGGTTATACTATCCCTTACTTGCTCTCCTAGAAATCTAAATTCTTAAGTGTGAAATATGCACATCCAAATATAATTTTAGCAAGAATATCATTACCATCATTAAAATGCTTTGGGTCCTTTGAACGGGAAGCACACATTTACAAACTTTTTTGTATTTTTGAAACATTCAGCAGAGACATCAGACGCTCTCTGAATACACGAGTTCCCCCACACTTCCGAGCCTCCCTTGCCGTTTGTTCTGGCCAATGGGATGTGAGTAGAAGTGACAGGTGCCACTTCTGGTTTAGGAATTAGTTAGTGAAAAGCCCACGTTGGGATCTCTGGTTCTCTCTTCTCCTGCCATAAACACCTTCAAAATCCACGTGTCCTACATGGCATTGCTGAAGGAGGGTAGTCTAAGACTCATCCAATTTTATCTGACATAAAATGAGTGAAGCAGCATTTTGTGTTAAGTCACTGAGAGCTGCCAGTTACTTTGATAGCTTACCCTGGCTACTTTCTTTTTATTTCTTTCTTTTCTCTCAATTATGATATTTCCTGTGTGGGTCTTAAGAACAAAACATCCAAATTTAAAGTAAGGCAGAAGGCCGACTGTGTCTTTCAAGGACACATGAGAGCAATTTTTCTTGAAGTGTGACCCCTGGGCCGCGTCGGCATCCCCTGAGGCCTCTGTTAGACACGCCAGGGTCTCCCCGCCGCACACCTCCTGAAGGAAAAACTGAGGCTGGGTCCACG
Organism: Leucopleurus acutus; assembly: GCF_964270905.1. Lineage (NCBI taxonomy): Eukaryota > Metazoa > Chordata > Mammalia > Artiodactyla > Delphinidae > Leucopleurus > Leucopleurus acutus. Next base: position 2,384,149 of record NC_139161.1, on the reverse strand, counting down.
AATCTAGTTTCTACAGGTCCTGGGCGTGATCCTGACGCAGGCTTACCTGTGGGAACCATTGTTCCAGAGCACTCTCTAACTGTTTGACATGGTGTCTTCTACTGAGTAAGGCCCGGACTCCATGAGGCTGTGTGTTAACTTGCATTAACATCTGTACAGATGCAAATGACTTCTGTCTGCTACCAAAACTAACCTCAACGGTTACAGTCTTATGGCCCTGAAAGATTAACAAGTCTTTTACCTTAACTATCAACCCTATGCCAGCAGTCTTTCTTCAGTGTCTATAAATCCTCATTGTCTTGACTTCTCCCATGAGCCAGCTTTGCTATCCTCATTAACGAATTACATAATTATTCAATATATGTTCCCTACACATTTGTATGAGTCACATTTTTAGCTATTTAGAAAATCATACTTTGACAATGGTGACTTGGATAAACAACGTGAAATGTTCTAGAACTCCACAGATGTATAAAGCTTGAGAAGGACAAAAGTAAAACGTGAAAATTGCATTCAGAGATTCTACCCGAACCCTGAGGAAGTCTACTTCATAATCACAAAGTCTGTAAAAGAATCAACTAGCTACCTGTGCTTGGGCGGGGGGGTGTGGGGGAGGGGTGCGGGTTTACATTTTTACCTTTATATAGTCCACAAAGGTGTGAAGTAAGTCAGGCTCATGTAAATACGTAAAGGCTGCTCAAGAATAAGGTTCAAGATAGTAATTAGTGAGGGAAAGAAGCAGCATTTTCTTTTCTTTTATTGATATATAGTTGATTTACAATATTGTGTTAATTTCTGCTGTACAGCAAAGTGATTCAGATATACATATATATATATATATCCCTTCTTTTTCATATTCTTTTCCATTATGTTTTATCCGAGGATATTGAACATAGTTCCCTGTGCTCTACAGTAGGACCTTGTTGTTCCTCCATCCTGTATCTGATAGTTTGCCTCTGCGCACCCCAAACTCCCAATCCACCCCTCCCCCACCCCCTTGACAACTACATGTCTGAGTCCGTTTCTTTTTTCTTCTTTAATTTTTACTGGAGTATAATTGATATAAAATGTTGTGTTAGTTTCTGCTGTACAGTGAAGGGACTCAGTTATGCATATACCTATACCCACTCTTTTTTAGATTCTTTTCCCATATAGGTCATTACAGAGTATTGAGTAGAGTCCCCTGTGCTCTACAGTAGGTCCTTATTACTTACCTATTTTACATATAGTAATGTGTATGTGTCAATCCCAATCTCCCAGTTTATCACTCTCCCCCCTTCCCCCTTGGTAACCATAAGTTTGAGTCTGTTTCTATTTCGTACATAAGTTCATCTGTGTCATATTTTAGATTCCACATATAAGCGATATCGCATGGTATTTGTATTTCTCTGTCTGACTTACTTCGCTTAGTATGATCATCTCTAGATCCACCCATGTTGCTGCAAATGGCATGATTGCGTTCTTTTTTATTTTTATATAATATTCCATTATATATACGTACCACACAGAAGCAGCATTTTCTATCTCAACACTGTTGATATCAGGCCCTGATAATTTTCTGCAGCCGAAGGTTGTCCTGTGCATCGTATAATGTTTAACAGCCTATCTGACCTCTACCCACTAGTTGCTGGTAGCAACCCCCATCCTGTGTGACAAGCAAAACTGCTCTTAGATGTTGCCTGATATTCTCTAGGGAGCAACATCTCTCCTAATTGAGACTCTCTGGGTTAGAGGAGTGTGCAAAGAGCAAAAGAAGGTGCTTTTGACATTTGCAATGATAAATCCTGTCAGATTTCCACACTGTAGTTACCCAGCTGGGACACACCTTCTCACTTCTATCACTTTCTAATTCATTCATTGTGACCTTTAGAAACTCTTGACAAGATTCTAAACCGTATAAGAAAAGGGAAAAAGAATAATGTAATCTAAAAATGAAAAAAAAAATAAAGAGAAAACAAGTGAGAATGGGATACACAAGAGTTTAAGACAAGATAGAAAGTAAAGGACTAGGAATTATACGTGTTATAATGGTCCAACTTCATCAACTCTCTCCTTCTGAAGAAAATGAATAGAGCGATGGGATGGTGAAAGGGTCAGTAATATGCACCCAGTATTCCATTTGCTCCCCCATATTTCCCAGCCCTCCTTGCAGCTGGATTGACCCATGTGATCAGTTCTGGCCACTGAAATATGAGACGTGAAATATGTCATTTCCAGGCTGAGGCAGTGAGGTGCTCCCTTGTCATGGAGACTGGTGACAAAGCCATCTTCTCCAGATGGTACAACCATCGATGGCGGAGCGTCCATCAGGCCAGGTCACTGAGTCACTGAGAGGGGCGGGGTTTCCTGACGACTCATTAGGGACACGGAGCTTGGGCAGGGAATAATATTTTTCTTGTATTAAGCCACTGAAATTTGGAGGTGTTTTGCAACCTAGTCTAAGCTGACGAACATAGTAAGAATGATAACTCTATTTCAATGAAAAGGCTACTAAAGGCCTCAGAATTCAAATCCCAATTTTTCTTCATCAAATTGCCCATTGCCAAATTACTTTTTTTTTAATTTTTGTTTTATATTGGAGTATAGTTGATTTACAATGTTGTGTCAGTTTCAGGTGTACAGCACAGTGCTTTAGTATAAATATACGTGTATCTATCGTTTTTCAGATTCTTTTCCCATATAGGTTATTACAGAGTATTGAGTAGAGTTCCTTGTGCTCTACAGTAGGTCCTCGTTGGTTACCTATTTTATATACAGTAGTGTGTATGTATGTTAATCCCGATCTCCTCATTTCTCCCTCGCCCCCACCTTTCCCCTTTGGTAACCATAAGTTTGTTCTCTATGTCTGTGACTGTTTCTGTTTTGTAAATAAGTGCATTTGTATCATTTTTTTTTAGATTCTACATATAAGTGATGTCATACGATACTTGTCTTTGGCTTGCTTCACTTACTATGATAATCTCAGAACTTGAAAATTTTGTATAAATGGACGAGATATGGAATTCAGAGGCCACACTTCCCCACAATAGAGGAAAACTGAATCAACTAAAAAATCACCAAATAATGTTTTACTACAGTCTAATCAGAATTCCATGCATGCATCTAAGCTGGGTTTAGATGACAGAATTCCACAGGGTGAAACCAGATTACTAAACAACGACAATAATACAAAATAACAATGATAATATAAGTATTTTGGCTGCGGGCCTAAGATGTGCCCAGAACTACATTATCTGCTTTCTTTAGTTACGACATGTAATAATCATTACAACAAGTCTACAAATTAGATATTGAGGCAAACACAGTTGGCTGCCCACTCAGTTTGCTAACAAAATCACAGTTTTGTTCTGAAAATGGGTGGCAGGGCTGGTAGGCCCCTCCACCAGCCTCAGGAGATGAAAAGCAATTGATGAGTGTATGCCTGGCACACACCCCTAGATACAATCATGCTTGTTTACATTTTCCCAGGGCTAAGAGAAGAAAAAGAGGAGTATGGACCAGAGACCATACGTAGCCCACAAAGCCAAAATATTCACAATCAGACTCTTTACAGAAAGAGTTGGCTAACCCCTATTCTATGCCAACCGCGGTAAATTAGCGCCTTTTGCCAATATGGGTTTGAGGGGGAATAAGTAACACAGCTTTTGGCTCCAGGTTTGAAATCTGAGAAGTCTTCTGGGAGCTCCTGGAAAGCTTTCCTTCCTGATTAAAATAATAATAAGACCCAGGGGAGAAATGCCCCCTTCTTTTCCTGCCTTTTGATGTTGTCATGTGACATCATGATAGTTGGGGCTACAGAGCAGCCATCCTGTGACCAGAAAGAAAAAGTCAAGGGAATCACGAATTGCAGGGGTGCCCTCCCAGGCCCGGGCAGGGTTAAACCGGTGCATTAACCAACTCTGGAGGGACGCCTCTCCGGTGTTCTTGTAGAGGGAGCAAGAAATCCCCGTTGCGCAACCACTTCTGCTGGTATTCCGTTCCTCGCGGCGGACAGAAGCCTGTCCTCCTTCCATGGTCCCTCAGCAAACGAAGTCACACCCCCAGCATATGTAACGGAACTTGAGAAGCTGCAGTAGTTATTAGACGCTCTGCTCCCCGCTGCAATCCTCTTCAGAACCTTGTAGGCTGCCCCCCACGCCCCCCAGAATCATGATTCTCTAACTCTCGCTTAGGAAAGAAAGCTCTAAATCTTTGAAGTTCAGCCTTGAATAGTAAATACTTGAGCAATTCCAGCATCACAAGGTTAGAATCTTGCATTTATAAAGTGAAAAAAAAAAAAAAATTTGTGAACCATATGCTGTTGACACAATCCCTTAAAAATGTTGCTACTTACAAAGTAGTATTATCCCCAGATACATATTTCCAAAACAATTTTGACATATCTATATAAAAGTTCCTTGAATTTACCTTTTCAATCGCCCTGGGTCTCCCTACATGAAACAAAAGTCACCTTGAGTGGTCAAGTAGGTTCTGTAAGAAACGCCATCAAATACGTAGGCGCCCATGACTACGTTAGAAGGTTATTCCCTCTGGACACAGTCAGAGCATCTGTCCTGATCATTTACTCTGGTCAAGACTGGCTCCTGTGGATAAGGACTTAATCACTGGAGCCTGGAAGCTTTCACCATGCTCAAAGGCTGTCACCGCACCCGGTGATGGAAAAAGCGCTTCTGGCTAGGAATGCAGACGTCAGCCAAGTCACAATACCTTCCTGGTCTTTCTTTTCTTGCCTCTACCACAACAAAGAATTCCGACTGTGGCACTGAGAAATAAGCTTGTCTGAATACAGCCCTTAAAACCTGAGGAATTCCATTTTCATAGTTATAACCTGTGGGCCATAAACGGTTATCTACGCAGGTCAAATGTCCCTCTTCATTTCAGCATCTAGGACAATGTGTTGGGGACATTTTTTTCCTTTAAATCCAAGGCAGTGGTTCTTAACCTTGGCCGTGCATTGGCATCCCCAGGGAGCTTTAGAATCTAATGATGCCTGGGCCTGCCTCTGGAGTTCTGATTAATTGTTCCAAATGCAGCCTGGGTATCGGGATGTCTAAAAGATCCCCCAGGTGATTCTAACATACAGTCAAAGTTGAGAAACACTGACCCAAGGTCAGTGGCAAATAGAAGAAAACGTAATTAAAGAGCTACCCGCAAGAGAAAAATAGCTAAACTGCATTTACAAAGGGCTAACAGAGAGAACTAGACGAGGTTCCTCCTACAATTTAACACTTCCAAAATAACAGGAAATCAATTATTATTAATCAATAAGCAGCTAAAAATACACACACACACTAAAAATCATTTAGGAAAAGGAGAGAGGGACTTCCCTGGCAGTCCAGGGGTTAAGACTCCACACTTCCACTGCAGGGGCCGCGGGTTCGATCCCCGGTCGGGGAACTAGGATCCTGCGTGCCGCGTGGTGCAGCCAAAGTAAACAGATAAGCAATAAAGAGAGACAGGAGAGAGGTGGCTCGGAGACAGAGACCAGACGCAAGGAAGGAGGGCGAGCGCGTCTGGCCCCCTCGGCCATAACTCTTACCTGCGCCTCCTTGCCCACACCTTTCTTAAACTGCACATGAAAATCATTAATCATTACTTAAGTGCACCCAGCTCCTCAAGACTCTAGTGCAGGGGCTCAGCAAACTACCGCCCATGGGCCGGATTTGGCCTGTCGCCCGTTTTGGTAAATAAAATTTTGCTGGAACACCGCACACTCACCCGTTATCTGCCTGCTTTCACTCTATGACAGCAGAGATGCAAAGGAAACCCTAGGCCCACAGAACCTACCGTCTGGCCCTTTACAGGAGCGGTTTTCAGCCCACCGCTCTTGTCCGTCAGCCTGTCCATTAATGCACCAGGCGTTAATGTGCCTGCCTTTTCTACCTCTCCCACCTGTGCACATCCGAGAAATCTGCACCTCTGCTCCTGCCAAAGTCCTCTGCTCTCCTGCTCAGGCCCATCCAAGGGCGCTGCAGTGGCTCCAGGGGCCTCTCTGCTCCAGCTCGCTTGGAGTCTCCTCCTCAGCTGACCGTCACTCTGTGCAATGCCAGCTTTCAGGCAAAAAAAAAAAAAAAAAAGCACCAAAGTCCTTACCAATTTGCTATAATTGAACGTCCTCATGCTAGAAGCCAACTAAGATATGTGACATGCCCTTCTTCACAGCCTAAGTTCAAACCTCCCTTATCAGCTTCGGGTTTTCCCTGATTAAATTTCATTTTCTTCATTTGCTTTTACTACCTTGCTAAAACCTAAGTAACGCATTTCTCAATTATCCCCATAGTTCTACTATTTCTTAGCAAAACTTTTACCATGGTAGCAAAAACCAGGGGTGATTCCAAAAGCCCCTTTAGTATTATTGGCTTGCCTTCACATCTGTATTTTTAAATACAGGGTGAAGCTCTAATGGAACTTTTTGGAAGGGAGATGGAAAGGAAAGACATGAGAATCTATTGCTATCTAGAATTCAAGTTTCCATAGGAGACGGGAAGGGTCTGAGAGACAATATGATGTGTATTTGCTTCTAAGATAAGAGTTCTTCTCTCCTCTGCCCATCAGTAAAGGACTGTCTCCACATTTGCAATCTGGTACTGACTTGTGGACGCAATACCCAGATGCCCTGGGCAGAGACAGAGGAGGGAGGCATCTCACGCTTCCTTTCCCCTTCTCCTGATAGCATTCCTTTGCTCGTAATACCATGTCGACCTTGGCACTACCGACATTTGGGGCCTGGTAATGCTCTGTTGTGGAGCTGTCTTGTGCATTGTAGGATGTTTGCCAGCCTCTCTGACCTCTACTCCCAAGATGCCAAGAGCACACACACACAAACACACAGCCCCTCCCAGTTACACAACCGAGACTGTTTCCGGACGCTGCCTAATGCAGCCTCGGGGGCAGCTCCGGCCCTCAGCTGAAAACCACCACGGGCGGGGGGAACGGGTCCCACAGACCTACCCGCTCACTAGCCGGCCCTCCCCCACCTCCTCCATCCTTGGGGCTGCTCCTCTATCTAGGCCTTAATCACCCTTGACCTGGACAACAGTCACACTCTCCCATCTGGCTTCCTGGCTGCCCTCCTCCCATGGGGCTCACAGATCCTCCACACTGCCGCTGGGGTGCAGTGGGTGCGGGGGTGGGACAGCCCAAGTGGCCTTCAGGCCCGCGGCGCGCCCTCCCTGCTCGCGGAGCTTCTCCTGGGAGTGTCCTCAGCTGCAGAGCCACTTCCCAGTGGCCGCGCGCCCCTCCACAGGGCCAGCCTCATCCACTGATGGCGGCTGTATAAAGGCCTGACCCCTGGGGTGAACCCTTCCAGCTGCAAAGTATCCCTGGGGCCCGGGCCTTAGCAGCTTAGTCTGTCCCCTCTTCCAGTCATGTTTCATTCACTCCCCTTCAATTCTAGTCCCAAGAACACTCCCCAGAAAGCTCCTTCATGAAAAGCTCCCTCTCTGGGTGTGTTTCCTGAGGGACAAAACCAAAGACACAGAGCTCTCCTTCTAAATTACAAAGCTGACCGTGCCAGTCCCTTGCCAGCACCCTGCACTGACTCCCATGGCCGACACGGAGGGGCCCTATAGAATAGCCATCAGAGAGGGGCACACAAGGGCATCGCCAGCAGTAGGGCACTGAGAAAGCCCTCTTCGGGGGGACAAAAGCCCTGATATTTGCCGATTTCCATGGTGTAAATATTTCCACCACTGTCGATTTCAAGCCACCCACAGTTTAACAAGCAGATTGCAAAATTACTGGCTACTTAATAAACAGCTTTCGTGAACCAGACACAAGGCAGCGCCAGCGTGCCGCTGATATAACCCCTGACTGTAAATTCTCATTGTCCTTCACTCACACTTCACTTCAGCCAGGACAAATTCTTGCCATTCTCAGACCACCAGGATGCTTGGAGGTTCTGTGCCCTTATTCACGTTGTTTTCTGTCTAGACTCTGCTTCCTTTCCCTGACTGACTCACGCCAACCGACTCAATGTTCTGGATTCAGCTCAAATAAAATCCCTTCCATAAACATTTTTCAAGATTCACCCCTACCCATCCCGTTTCACTCACAGGTTAACTAGAACCCTCCTGGTTTTGTGTTCACAAGTACCAAAAATACTTTCCTATTATATTTCATGATATATACATGTGTGTATTTACAAAACTGTACTGTCTGGACTGTAATTACCCTGAGGGCAGGACCGTATTTATATTTTTCTTGCATCGAAGGTGCTCACAAAATGTGTTTTTGGACGGAACTAGAAAACTGGCCTCAACTTCCTCGCTCAACTTTATCATGAAACACAGATCTTAAGAGAAAAAGTACTCTGGAAGAAATTTTTTTCTCAAGGAAAAACTACCCTGTTACCCCAAACTGGAACAATGGGTTTGACCCCCTGCCCCCGACCTCCGAAATGCTACAGAGAAGCCGAGCACGGATGAACGCTGGGCCAGAGCGTGACCTCCACGGCTGCATCCCAAACCCAAGAGTCTCAGAAGGGAGCTGAAAGGCACTGAAAACAAGAGGGACATTTGGAGGCCCGAGGAGATGGGCAGGTGACCGGCTGGTTACCTTCTGGCCGGGCAACGTGGAGACCAGGCTTTCCGAATGCTACCGCCCCAGACCCAGAGCCATCCAGGTGCTTTTTGCTGTGGTTCAGATTTAGATCAAGCTACACATATTCACTCTGCACCTACTCCTAGGAAAACACGACATCTTTAAATTAAGGCTAGAAATGACAAGTAATGAGCAATAATAATCAGCCTTGCTTTTAAGTCAAAACCAAAAATGCACTCCCCCCGCCCCCCCGCCCCGCAGAAAAAACTCCACAGAAACACAGAAGAATAAGCTCCTTTTTTCCTATTGATCTTTCTGTTGAAGTATAGTTGATTTACAATACTATATTAGTTTCAGATATACTGCATAGGGACTCAGTATTTTTACAGATTCTACTCCATGAAATGTTGTTACAACCATAATAAACTCTCGCATAGCACCTGCTTGCTGTATACCAGCTCTGTTTTAAAGGCTTTACATCTATTAACTCTATATGCATGGTTTATATACTACATGTTATATATTATTATATATAATTTGAGTGATATACTATTATGATATATAACATATATGCTATAAATATATTATTATATGATACATTATATAATACATAACCGTAAAAATACATTGTATTGACATATGATGTTCTTTTACATGTGGTATGTTATAAATATATAAAACATATATCACATAATATAGAATCTTCGCATCAGCCTTATTTCCAAAGTACTAGTATCATCCCCATTTTACAGATTGAGAAACAGAAATGTTAAGTCCTGTGCCTAAGGCTACACAGCTAATTAGGGGAGAGCTGGGACTTAAACCCAGGCCGCCTGGCTCCAGAATCGATGCTCTTAATCATGCCAAAGGAGGGAGAAAAACAGGCTCCTTTCACCACGGTCATCAAAGGGCTGGTGATGTCACTTTCAAAGCTGGAACCCGGGCGTGCCGGCCTTTGCCCTAGACCTCGACACAGCACGCGTGGCTGACCACGCTCGGCCAGCCCTGCAACACCTACAAACGCCCCAGTTGTGAGGGGAGCCTTTCACTCAGCAACTTCACCATGCGGAAAAAAGCCGTGAACACCAAGGACGGAAGACACCAGAGGCCAAAGAGGAAAGGAAAGCACCTCCACCGCCAGCAACGAAAGCAAATGCTCGGAACCATGCCGAAAAGAGCCACGATGAAGCAAAGCACCGAAAGGACATCCGGCCCGGCACGCAGCCCATCCGCCAACCGGAGGAAGGAGCCTGGCGTCACCTGGAGATGCTAAAGAAGAAGCCACCGGGCCGACAGTCGGGATGCTGCGGAGCGAAAACACAGAAGCAGCGCACAAAGAGGAGTGGAGAGAGCAGTGGCCGGCGGCGGCTGCCATCGGGAGCGGGGCCAGGGCGGGGCCAGGGGCCGCGGCACGGCAGCAGGACGGCAGCGGGCACACCGAGGGCTGCCCGCCCCGCGGGGAACACCAGGCCCAGCACCTCAGCAGCCCCTCCCGGGCTCTCCGCGCACCACACGCCCGCAGGGCGGTCGTGTTTCTTACGTGAAAACGTTAGACTGCGTTTAAGTGACGAGAAGAAAAGACAGTGCCTTTCCAGAAAGAGTCTCACGTAAAAGAGGGTTCAATTAGGCCTGCATGCTGAGAGGACTTTAGTTTTTTAAAAAAATGCTCTGAGACTATTTCCCCACAAAGCCAGATAACTGAGCCAGTTGCTTGCTTTTATGGTGGGGTAAGGAGTCCTTGCGGAGGAGCAAGACGGATGAGAGAGGCGCTGTGACAGTACTGAGGTGCCCCTGTCCTGCTTCCTGAGGGACGAGCCTGCAAGGGCGCCTCCCGTTTCAGGCCTGGGCTGCCCGACTCGCCTGCCTGCTTCCGACCCCGAGTCCCCAGGTGTCCTCGCTGCGGTGTACCATACGCTGCCCCGCAAGTTCAGGTGTTTTGTTTTGGTTTGGTTTGCTTTGCTTGTTTGCTTTTTGGCCACGCGGCGTGCGGGCTCTCAGTTTCCCGAACAGGGGTTGAACCCGCGCCCCCTGCAGGGGAAGCTCAGAGACTTAACCCCTGGACCGCCGGGGAAGTCCCTCAATTTCAGGCTGAAAGGGCCCTGGCTCCCAGCTGACCTCAACAGTCTGGCACGTCTGCATCTCCCTGGACCCGGCCGTCCCCTCTTTTCCAAGGCTCCCTGCTCCAGGCTCCCTGCTATAGGGAAACGTGGACCTTGCTTCCTCTTCACTCCCATCATGCCTTTAGGACCTGACTTCCGTCTGGTCGGCCGACGCTCACCCTTCTGGATGCCCCGACGGCCCCAGGCGAAACGGCTGCCCTAATTCTTCCCTGCGTCATCTCCTCTCTCTTCCGGCCCCTACCTGCTGACGAAACTGCCTTCCATGCCATCGCCCATTTCCGCTTCCCAAACCTACCTTTACGTAGGACTCCTTTGTTGGTAGGAAACAAGGATGACAATAAAATATGAAGTTATATAAATCACCCACATCATCGAACCTGCTAAGGGTATCGAATTCAGTGACTACTTCACAGAATGGAATAATTCAATATCTTAAAAAAAAAAACATGACAAAGTCTAGCCATTGTGTTTTCAAGCACCTGTTCCCCAACAAGCTCAAAACACAGCCACTGTGAAAAGGCGGAGGAGGCGTGCACACGTGTCTTTCAGAATCTGTGGGGGGCACTGATATGATGCTGAAAGGCAGGGGATAAGAAGAGGCAATGAGGCTGAGGGGCCTCGGATCTAAATCTGCATCCCCACCCTGCTACCGACTAGCTCCGTGACCTCAAAGGAAAGTACTCAGCCTCCCCGAGCTTGGATTTCCTCACCTGCAACAGAGAGAAAACACCCACCTCCAAGCCTAGCCACACATGAGAGGTCTGGGATCTAGGCTATACCTCTAAACACTGGAGGAGAAACTGAGGTACAGAGAGTAACTTGGCTCTGCCGTCCTGCTGCTACTGATTTAGCCCGTGTAACACGACTCTGAATATGCAGCAATTCAATCTCTAGCACTTAGTATAGTTGAGGCTTCCTGTGCGTCACTCCAAACACTTGTTGACTAACGTAAATCCAAGCTGTATCCTTGCACTGCGTCCTCATTCCCTAGGAGAACGCCAGCGTTCAGCCACTGAACAGTCAACTGTCAATCACAGGCCAGATGATACAAACTTGATATTCTGAGGCAAAGTGATAGATCTGCCCTCCCCCCCGGCTCCGCTTCCATTCGTCCCCAGAAGAGACGAAAGCAAGGAAAGCTAATCTAACATTGAGGGAGACGGCAGCTGGCGAGACCACGTGCACACACCCGAAATACCTTTGTTGCAGGGTAAAAAATAAACAACATTTTTTTCTTGCTTAAACTCTTAACTCCTTAGCTGTGTGTGTACCTATCTGATTTCTTGGGCCACCTGACCCGCATGCTTTAATGACTCGAAATAAATGTGAGCTAAAGCTCAGAATGATACATTTGAAACTGAAGTTGATGGTATAAAATATCTCAAAATAAGGAAGAGACACCTCCACGAGGTTTACTTTTTCAGGCCAGAGTATAGAAATGCAACGTATCCCTCATCCAAATAACCACCCCGAGAAGTAAAGCTACTGTTTATGTCCTACCAACCCAATCGTTAGGCATAAAATCAGAGTTCTTTTAATACTCTTCATGGTACTCGGGCATTTACAGACAATTCATTTCTTACCCAAAGAAAACGGGGTTCCTACAGACAGATACCCAAGGCGTGGTGAAAATACAGAAAGCAAAAGGGAAAGACTAGGTCCTAGCCTCGGGTCGACCACCTGGTCGTTACATAACCCCACACGAGCTACTCCATGCAACAATTTCCCCTTCTGTGAAACAAGAAACACACCTATTCTACTACTCAAGTTTTTAATTAGGATAAAACAAACTTTATTCTCTGATTTTGTCTATGATTTCTGAAAATCATTCACAAATCAAGGCAATGCCATTCACATTTCAAATCTCACTTCTCTTAAGTGAAACAGAATTAGCTCCCTGACAGACCTAACTAAGGCTGAGCCAGCCCTTTTGCTTTTGAGGTCAGTAAGTAATCTAAGACTGAGGGTTTTCGCTCCACTACTGAACTCTCCGAGTCTGAGTTTCCTTCCTCTATCTCAGACTGTTGCTAAAAATCTTTTCCCGATGCAAATACACTTTTATTTCCCACACGTCTGAAAGCTGGTGGCATGTATACAATGGCCAGCTTAGAGATGGGAGTAGATGCTGGTCCTGCCTTTAGCATGAGTCCCCTTCCTGTGTTTGGAGAATCTGCACCTCACGAGGCGGAGCCAGCTACCCGTGATGGAAGCTAAGAGTGCTGGATACTCACTTTCTCAGCACCCTTTGCGCTAGAGTCTGGGCCCAGCACAACCACTGTAGACTTGGAATTTGTCCCTCGTGATGTAAACAGGCAGGGGCAGCACAGGATCCACTCTGGCACTTGACAATAGCAGTGGCAGCTCCTTCCAGTTTGGGAAGCCGTACTGGAGCAGCTACGATGAGGACCGCACCCCAGGTCCAACAGCAGTGGCATAAGCGAGGAATCTGTACCCACTAGTGGCAGCAGTGGTGTCGGCACCAGCCCCCTTGTTTGGTATATTTTTGTGTCTGTTCGAGCTCTGTTGTCTGATTCTAGTTCCCTGGCCCTTCAGCATCTTCTGCGAACTACCCCAAATTCTTTCAACGGATTCATTTCCTGCCAAGATCAGTAAGAATCAATTTCTAAACCTTTCACAAGGACTCTCATTGATTCAGAAATCATCCTCAAGGGTGAGAAATCAAGCAGCACAGCACCTGCTCCATCCAGAAACTTCCAGTTGAAGTACCACTAAACCTATGACCCTATCAACCTTTGCATTCACAATGTGCATCACGCAGCAAGCAGAAGGATTGAAGAAAAAGGGGGAGGGGGAAGCCTGAAAATAACAGAATTGTAGTTCAAGGGCACAGAAAGACAAACGGACAATGTTACAGCACCTCAAAAGGTTTCAGGGCCAAATCTATTCAGACCTTTTATGTGGAAGGAAGTACAATGAGGTACTAGAAGAAGAGCATATGGACTTTTTAATAAAAAAAAAAAAAATCTGAATTGTGGTCACTCCATCACCTCCTCTCCCCCAACTCCCTAAGAAACTGCACCCCAGACAAAACCCAGTTGTACCCAAAACCTACATACCATACAGGACATGCGTATTCAGGCCTCCTTTACTTCCCCTAAGCTCTTCAGTCCGACCAAAATGTTTTCCCCTTGCTACTGAACTCTTCTTCATCCTTCAAAACCCAGCTCCAATGTCACTTCCATCGTGAAGCCTTTCCTAATGGCCCCCAAATTAATCCCTACTTCCTCTATGTTGCTGTAGCCTCTGGTGTGGTTAGTCATTCCCCGGACCCCACCCCACCCTGATCGTCAGCTCTCAGGACAAGTGGAGGTCTCACCAGGACCAGCAGTAGGTCAGGGCAAGCAGGGTGCCTCGGGAGGCACGTGCTGTCAAGTGCGAGTGCACGAAACTCGTCCTTACTACCTTTCTTCAGTTCTGACCCTATCATAAAATAAGTACTGAGACTCTGTGGATTGAATGGTGAATAATGTAAGAACGTGTGCATGATTCAGAGATTGTTTATACGAAAATAGAGAAGGCAGTGTCAGACGTTGCCACCAACGGGTTGGATGACCTTCCTGAAGTCACGTAACCTGACCAAGTGGGAAGAACAACGTGGTGCCTTTTGTGGCCAGTTGATGACTCTGTGACTCCCCGTTCAAAGGAAGTTCTTAAAGGAAGAGACCAGGACAAGAGGGGCCAGTCACAGGTGGCGCTAGCTCTTAGGTGAGGCCTGACAAATGCATAGGACTTGAAGGAAAGGAGGGGAAGATGGTCAGTCTATGAAAAGGCACCGCCTATGGAAGGGGTATGAGATGCTGGAGGGAAAAAACTATAAGAGGCTAGAGGAGATGATGCATGTGACAGAGGGAAGAACAAGCTGAATATAAATTGGATGGTTTGAGTGGAAAGAGACCATGAAACACCCCAGAAAACCGAGTGAGGTAATTTGGGGGCTTGGGACTGAGCAATAGGATAGAAGTCAGACAGAGAAAGACAAATTTCATATGATATCGCTTATACGTGGAATCTAAAAAAGGGTACAAATGCATTATCTAAAAAACAGAAATAGAGTTACAGATGTAGAAAATAAACTTACGGTTACCATGGGGTGAGGGCAGGGGAGGGATGAATTGGGAGATTGGGATTGACATATACACACTACTGTATATAAACTAGATAACTAAGAAGGACCTGCCGTACAGCACAGGGAACTCTACTCAATACTCTGTAATGGCCTATATGGGAAAAGAATCTAAAAAAGAGCAGATATATGTATATGTACAGCTGAATCACTTTGCTGTACACCTGAAACTAACACAACATTGTAAACCAACTATACCCCGATTTAAAAAAAATTTTTTTAAAGCATACAAATTAAAAGTGTTAAATTTCTGGAATAAAAGTAAAAACTCTTAAAAAAAAAAGGATAGAAAATACCATTCTATAATAATAGAAGACCAAGAGCTGCAGTTCTTAGTGTCTGTTAGGCACGGGCACGTTTAGGTATAATAGCACATAGGTGATCTCGTTTAATTCTCCAGTCAAGCCTCTGTGGCTGCTATGATCGCCATCCCATTTTACAGATGTGTACACCCAGATTTAGTGAAGTCAAGTATTCAAGGTCACATGGCTGCAAATGACAGAACCAAACTGAACTCATGCTTTTTTGCCCTACTTACACCCAAGAGGAGAGGAATCTCATGAGGGTAGGGATTGGGGTAGGGCAGGTGGGTATGGTCAGAGGAAGAGCTGACCCAAGGGGATACTGTTCTCAGGATGCAAGCTTAATACAGAAAAGAAAAGAACATCAGAAAAGCGGGGGGAATGAAGAGGGCATACATAGAGGGATGGGGGCCGTCTGGGGTCAGGGAGATAACTAGGTAGACAGAGAACCAAGATCACATCGGTCAAGAGAAGTAGCGGCCCTGGGGTCAGGAAGACTGGGGTCCCTCTGCCAGCACCACGACTTGCTAACTGATGTGTCCTGGAGAAGCAATTTCACCGCCCTAAGCTTCAGTTCTGACATCCCTAAAATGGACATAATACACCTGACTTGACACGTATCGTCTCTGAACCTTCTTCACTGTCCCATGGAGTGCCTGGGTATGACAGGCATGGGATAAACCATAACCTTGTTTATTACTCAGACTAGATGAATCAGTGAAACGACAGATGCACGGAGAGATGTGAGGTCAGGGCATGGATGGGTATGACCAGGAGTGGGGTGGGTGGGAGGAATGTCTATTTCAGATGGACTCAGTCTTTGTCCTCAAAGAAGCAAACTCATCTGCTGACAATGAGGAAGGTAGAGGGAGCTGGAGGCCTCCCGGGAAAGCAGAAGATCTAAACACCTTTCTCTGCAATTCTCAGAACATTAGAGCTGAAAGGGACCTGAAGGATAATGTAATTGAATTCTTTCCCTGTCTCCATTTTACGGGTGAGGAAACAAGCAAATGTGTTCCATAAAGGGCCAGATAGGAAATATTTCAGCCTTTGTGGACCATAATTTCTGTCCAAATAACTCAATTTTGCCATTGTAGCATGAAAGCAGAGATAATACATAAAGCAAACAGGCGTGACTGTTCTAACACAGAAACTAGAACTCTGTATAATTTTCATGGGTCATGAGACATTCCTTTTGATCATTTTAACCATTTAAAAATGTGTAAACCATTTTAGCTCGTGGGCTGTAAAAAACACACAGTGAGCCGTAATTTGCCAACCCCTGCCATAAAGTGGTTCTGAGGGACTTCGCTGGTGGCGCAGTGGTTAAGAATCCGCCTGCCAATGCAGGGGACACGGGTTCGAGCCCTGGTCCGGGAAGATCCCACATGCCGCACAGCAGCTAAGCCCATGCGCCACAACTACTGAGCCTGTGCGCCACAACTACTGAGCCTGCGCTCTAGAGCCCACGAGCCACAACTACTGAAGCCCGTGCGCCTGGAGCCCGTGCTCGCCACAACTAGAGAAAGCCTGTGTGCAGCAGTGAAGACCCAACACAGCCAAAAAAAGTAAAAAATAATAATAATAATGTAAAAGAAAGTGGTTCTGAGCTCAGGCTAAAGATAATCAGACATGAGTCTGAGTCTTGCCCCACAATTTACTACAAGTGAAACTTCAGCTTTGGTATCTAGTCTTCCAACATTTCCTTATGTACAGACTCCTCGTTTATAAAATGTGGATAAAAAGTAGACTTATTCCATGCAATTTCTGTGAGGATTACATGAGATAAAAAGGTATGTAAAAGAGCTTAGCAGAAGACCTGGTTCAAAATCAAACCAAAACAATGAACAGAAAACACTAGGCAACATAGTGTCAACTAACAATTAACCCAGGATCAGAACCCTGTGCCCATCTACTCAGTTCAATACCTTTTCCAGTCCTACAACCACCGGGTAGACCTGGTTTTACAAGAAGTCAGATGTTCATGAATATGTAATTCAGTGGCACTAAAAAAGAAATCCCCCATCCCCTTGGAAATGTCTTCCCATCTTGGAGATTCCCCCATCAGAAATATATTACTTTATTTTCAGCTGTTTTCCACTTGAACAATGCAAATTCCCCTTGGATGAGTTTTTAAGTTATATTTATTATGTAGTTTATTAACTACTTTTTAAGAGGTTCTCTTAGACACTGGATTTTGACAGGAAATAAAAAGAGGAAAGAAATGTGATATATCCAAACAATGGAATGCTATTCGGCTGTAAGAAGGAATGAAGTACTGATAACACGCTACAACACGAACGAACCTTGAAAAAAAATTAGGCTACGTGGAAGAAGGCAGATACGAAGACCACGTGTTGTATGGTTCCGCTCACAGGAAGTATCTAGAATAGGTAAATGCATAGAGACAGAAAGTCGGTGGTTGCCAGGGCAGGGAGTGGGAGTGACGGCTTTCCATCTGTGGTGACAATAATGTTCTGGAGCTAAACAGTGGTGAGGGTTGCACAACCTAGTGAAGACAGTAAAACCACAGAACTGTAGACTTCAGAATGATTTAATAGTGAGTTTTATGTTACATGTATTGGTATTTGACCACAATAAAAACTATACATATATAAAGAAGACACATGAGGGTTCCACAGGTGTGATAAGAAGTTCTCCTGTGAGAAGCAAGAGGAAAGGTTAGAAAAGGGAGACTGAATTCGTCAAAGTCCATCTCAGCCTACCTTACAAGTCTGCATAAGGCTACCTCTGCGTGTTGCTAATCTACAGTTTATTCAAACAGTACTTGTTAAGCACCTACCCTGTGCCAGGCACTGAGCCTGGCTCTGAGGATAAACTAGAAAACAAGAAAGAAAAGTGTTTTTTTACAATTCTTTCCAGTCTATAATTAACTGGAGCAAAAGCCCCCATCCAGTTATTTTTGCAAAAAAAAAAATATGCAGAATATTTACTGTAGAGTCATTATTATACAGTTTTGTTTGTTTGTTTGCGGTACACGGGCCTCTCACTGTTGTGGCCTCTCCCGTTGCGGAGCACAGGCTCCAGACGCGTACGCTCAGCAGCCATGGCTCACGGGCCCAGCCGCTCCGCGGCATGTGGGATCCTCCCAGACCGGGGCACGAACCCGTGTCCCCTGCATCAGCAGGCGGACTCTCAACCACTGCGCCACCAGGGAAGCCCCTATTATACAGTTTTTAAAATGACAGCATTTCTTCATTGATTCTCATTTTAAACCTGCCTGATAACTAGCATATCCAACAGTGAGAAAAAGGAAAAAGTGTTCTATGAATCAAGAGAACCACAGGATTGTGCTCTTGGTGGGGCGGGGGCGGTGGAGTTGGGGTAGCGGAAGCTCCAGGGAAGAAGGATGGAATTTCGATGAGATCTGTTAATTTGCAAACTTGCTATCTCCCCGAGGCTAAGTCTCTACAAAGGACAGAAAATGTGACAGCTGTACTTCTTTCAAAGTGCTGTTTGCAGTCTAACAAGCTAACACTGTTGGCAGCACGTGTATTTTGTTTTTAGATCAATTCCAAATGATTGAAAATACATTTTAGATTTTTTTTAACTTTTAGGAACCTCAGATCTAAAACAATCCATAAAGCTGAGTCTGTCCTTTATTTTAAAGACTTCCTTACCTTTCTTGGTCATATACTCTTGCATTTACAATTTATATGAAAAACAAAGTTCTTCCTCCATCTCCTTTTTATGTTTTTATGTTTATGTTTTTTTATGTATGTATGTTTTTTTTGTTTTATGTTTTTTTTGTTTTGTTTTTTTGTTTTTTTTGTTTTTTTGTTTTTATGTTTTTATGTTTTTTTTTGTTTTATGTTTTATGTTTTTTTTATGTTTTTTATGTTATGTTTTATGTTTTTATGTATGTATGTATGTTTTTTATGTATGTATGTTTATGTTTATGTTTTATGTTTATGTTTTTTTATGTTTATGTTTACTGTTTATGTTTTTCTTTTTTTGTTTAATTGAAGTATAGTTAATTGACAACGTTGTGTTAGTTTCTGGTGTACAGCAAAGGGATTCAGTTATACATATATATGTATAAACACATATATATCCTTTTTCAGATTCTTTTCCATTATAGGCTATTACAAGATATTGAATATAGTTCCCTGTGCTATACAGTAGGACATTGTTGTTTATCTGTTTTATATCTAGTAGTGTGTATACGTTAATCCCAAGCTCCTGATTGATCCTTCCCGCCCCTTTCCCCTTTGGTGACCATAAGTTTGTTTTCTATGTCTGTGAGTCTGTTTCTGTTTTGTAAATAAGTTCACTTGTATCATTTTTTTAGATTCCACATATAAGTGGTATCATATGATATTTGTCTTTCTCTGTCGGACTTACTTCACTTAGTATGATAATTTCTAGTTGCATCCATGTTGCTGCAAATGGCATTATTTCGTTCTTTTTTACGGCTGAGTAATATTCCACTGTACACATGTACCACCTCTTCTTTATCCATTCATCTGTTGATGGACACTTAGGTTGCTTCCATGTCTTGGTTATTGTGTTGCCATGAACACTGGGGTGCATGTATTTTTTCAAATTAGAGTTTTCTCCAGATATATGCCCAGGAGTGGGATTGCAGGATCATATTTATCTTTTATTCTCAGAGGCGTTAAAAATGGATAAATGCAGTTTGGAAAACAAATGAGTCCAGTTACATATAAATTCAGGTTACTATTAGAGTATTGTTTAAGTAGTTAATTTCTCCCAAACTTCTACCACAAACAGTAAAAGCATGGGTGATTTCCTTGAGCCCAAATGGAGTAGAGGAAGGGTGAAATGTCTGAAATATTGATACCTCACCCACTAGGGTGCACCTGCCTTAATTTCACACTTCTGAATTTGCACCATCTCTCTGTATTCTCTGCACGTTTCGGCCTTAATGTATCTTCCCAATCAAATTAGTCATTTCTTTAAAACAACAGAATTAGCGACCATCTAGTTACAACAGGATGAAACCAAGCCCCAAGGAGGTAAGAGGAAATAGATGAGATTACACATCTAGTGAAAAAATACAGAAAACTGGTTCATTTTTTTTTCTCTGATTTGTTGCTAAGTTTGTTGCTAAGAACTATGCAACGCTGTGGATGTAGACTTTGGAAATTTGGAGTTAAAAAAAGAAGCAAGTTGAAAATAACACAAAAATAATATTAACTGCTCGTGAAATTTGGAAGAAACCATCTTAGGTTTGATTTTCCACTTCCTAGGTGCTCCCTCTAGCACTTTTGTTAAGACACTGGGACCCTTTTTCAGAGATCAGGACCCACCTCCAGAGGTCCGGATGGTTGGAATCTCAGGCTCTAGAACCGAGGCTGGGGTTTCCGTCGGTAAAACCCAGAATGGCAGGCCCTCAGATGCGAGTAGCATTTGCCTGCCCTCACGGAGGAAAGCGAATGGGGTAAGCAGACAATCTCCCCGGGGCTTAGCAGGCAGGAATGTCAAGTTCATTAGCTAAAAACTAAAAACAGCAGGGTGGGAGACATGCTCCTATGAACAAAAACCGTAGAATCAGGCCTCCGGGCATGCCCTGGTGCAGAGGCAAGCGCGAGCTGGTGAACCGCCAACAAAATGTCATTATGAGTTGAGTTATCAAATGGTAGTGAAAGAAAACTACCAATACTCATCAACCCTCACAAACTCTTTCCCATAAAGCTCGCTATCTTTTTTTTTTTTCCTAACTGATAGAGAAAGTTAGTCGTAGACTTGCCAAAGGAAAGCTTTTCGTGGCCAATTTGGCTTCTCCACTTTAAACCCAGCTCAGGATATTAACAAAACCTGTTGCCAAGGGACAGAGATGCAGAGTTGAGTCTGAAAGACAGAAAATTCTATTCAGCTAGCTGCTGGAAGAAGCCCTCTCTCAGCAGGACTTCATACTGTGGGTTTGAGTCCGGCAATGAACGGCTCCCAAGTTGCAAGGCCTTCCCTACCTTGGGCCCTGCCTTTTCTCCTCCCTCAGCTCACTGCCCTGCTAGGTGACCCCCTACACTGCAGCCACACGAGGCTTTAGGATTTCCTGGACGCTCACGACTGCACACACTGCCCCTCAGACCAGAGCTGGGTCTCCTCAGACTCCCCACGCCCACCCAATCTCCAGGTCTCCCATGCCCTTTCCAAGATCTAAGCAGTCGTTCAAACTTTCCTCTGAGGTCTCATTAAGTCACAAACGTTGGTACACACGTCTGTCCCTCATTAGATTAGAACGTGAGCCTCTTGCAAGTAGGAATCATCTCTCTGCACCCTCCCTGGCACCCAGCCGTGAACCACACCAAGAGCATCCAATAAGTGGTCAGGGAACGAATAAATGCATGACTGACTGCGTGCGGGATTGAACAGACCCATTCAATCATCTGATGACCGACTGAATAAACAGAGGTCCTCACTTCCTGGGCCTGGCGCTCTCATTTATTTTTTATCTTTAGGCCTCAAGGGTTAGTTAGTTTCTGCCTTTATAGGATGAGCATAAGGGCTTCCCAGAGAGTCAAAGCTTGGCCTAGCATCAGGATGTGCCTGGGGTGCTAGCAACAGCCCAGGTGAGTGTCAGATTTGTCTTCCCGACCTAATCCACTATCACCTTGGATTTCCCAGTGACTTAATCCCTCTTGATCATAACTGCTTCGCCTATAAAATGAAGTGCTTGGCCTACATGATTTCTAGGGTCCCCGCTAGATGTAACATCCCACGTTTCTAAACTCGTTACGTTTTGCCAGGTATCTATCTACCGCCCAGACTCTTTGTACCGAGATACTTGGGCAGCTGTCACATCAGCAGAAAGTTAATCATGTAGTTATCGCTCAGCCATTCGAGAGCACCAGGGCGCCTTTTCTGTGTTGTTTTCCAGTTCCAGGGCATTGACTCCGTTTGTTCACCAGATGGTATTACTGCTCTTTTTACTGCTCAAGTGACCTCCTTATAAAGGCAAATGATGGTGTATATGGTCTGAGTCTCTTCCACTCACAGAGAATATGAGGGACTATGAGTAGACACAGCTCCTTCCTTAATAATTAAGTTCTTCATCATTAACAGTATGCGAATTTTTAAAATATTACGCAAATGTAAAATGCCACAGGTCACAATACTGTCAAAGTTTCATTCAGGTTGAAGGCTAAGCAGCCGTATTCGCTGTTTTCATTTTTTCATGCATTTCCTGGTTTATTATGTCAATCCGTTTGTCTCACTTACGCCCGTACTCCGATGACCTGTTCCCACAGCTCCTCTAGGTGGGCAGCGGGCCACGTGTTTCACCCTCGTGCTCCATGGACACCTGACTCAGATCCAGTCAGTCCAGCACCCACTCATCGTCAGAATTATTTTTTCTTTTGCAAAATAGAGATTTTG
Organism: Leucopleurus acutus; assembly: GCF_964270905.1. NCBI lineage: Eukaryota > Metazoa > Chordata > Mammalia > Artiodactyla > Delphinidae > Leucopleurus > Leucopleurus acutus. Next base: position 2,361,680 of record NC_139161.1, on the reverse strand, counting down.
ATCTCAGACCAGAGACTGTAACTAGTCAAAAAATGGTGGGTACTCAAGTACAAAGTCACACAGATGCAGGGCTAGGGGCTCTTTTGCACCATGTGCACACTGACAAGGTGACAAAGCCTGGTCTGCAGGGGAAAAGAGCAAAGACTCTTCTAGAAAAGCAGAACGAGGCCCCTGCAAAGGGAGAGAGAAAGGAGTCAGAAGATGCCTTTCTCAGTTCCTCCAGGTTCTGCTGTGCCTCCTGCAGCTGGACTCAATAAAATTCTCCTCCATAAAGACTCTTTTATGGAGGGAAAGCAGAACACACACAAATACACAAACGCATGCACATCCCTGTGATCACTCTGCCTGTATACTGTATACACTCTTCCCAGGTCATAAGCACCTTTCCATTAGTGGTTTCGTCCGCCCTCATCTCCTATTACATCAGGTAGGCATCTGTAACTTCAGCTGTTCCCTTATTATTATGCAACCTGACAGTTACATAGTGAAAAACACAAACTTTGGGATTTCAATGAACTAGACTCAAATCCCAGCTCTGCAAACCACTAACTGTATGATTCTGGGCAAGTTATTAACCCAAGTTCCAATTTCCTCCCTTGTAAAATGGGGATAATTTTACCTACCTCTCAGGTTTTTATGAAGATCCGCCCTAGTAAGTTTAGTGCTTGTCACAAAGCCTTGCACACAGTAGGCACTCAAAAATCACTCGCTGTTTAGGATAGAGTCTCATAAATGGGAGCGAAATTGTCCAGGTTCTCGACACTGCCCAGTTGCTTTCGCAAAGACTGCATCCCCCGATATGCTTTTTTTAATCGAATTATAATTAACATATATTATATTAGTTTCAGGTGCCCCCCCTCCCCCGGTCAATACCCTTTTTAAAACAGAAAAGCAGCACACACTTTCCTCTAGAAGTTTCATTGCTCCTTCCCAGCTTTGCCTTAGAATTGAAAGTCTAGAAGTCAGGGCTGCTTTTCCACATGAGACCGTATTCACCTCCGAATCTGAGATGGAAAATCAGAGGCTGGTTTTAGTCCTAAAACCAGTGGTCTGACCACCCAGCTGATTCACTGCTTCCTCTTTTCCTCCGACTCTGCTGGTCCCGCTTGGAGAGCTGTGTGCAGGTGCTCAGCAAGGAGATACGTCTGGGCTCGCTTTAAACAAGCCCCGAGCTAGTTTCTGTTGCTGCTTTTCTCATATCCATACACCCTAGGCAGCATCACACCATAGGCAGGTGAACAGAGACTGCATCCGAAGCTGCAGGAAACAGGTGAGGTGGATACTTGTCTCTTAATGCAATGTGGACTAAAAACTCACATTCACGCCTGGCTTCTGCACCCTGGGTGCAGACCCCTTCACCCTCTGATCCCCACTTTCCAGCTGACCTCCCCGCTGATGGCTTCTTTATTCCTCTTCCATGCTGGCTCACCTCATTCTTGACTTTCTGCCTCACTACTGCTTGCCCACCTGTTCTCTTGCTGTTTGGATCCCCTGCCCCGGGACCACCCACCCAGCTCTGAGGGATGCCGTACCTTCCTGTGGCCTGTTCTGGGTTGCCCACCTGGCCGCGCACTTGAAGGATGCGGCCATCCATACCCTGACCGACGATAGACATCTGTCCTAAGCTGGGAAAGTTCCTTCCCACTGACCTTACCCCTGACCACCCCACGTAACACATCCTGACAATTTCATCCCTTACCGTCCCCTCTTCCTGAAGCTGATGAGGGTACTTTTATTCAGAATTTTATGCTAAACATACTCAGGCCGCATAAAATAAAGCTGCCTATTAACACGAATACGTAAGACACGCAAGTTGAAAAGACCTGTGGTTAATAATCAATATTGGAAGAGCTTGGTAACGCTCGAGTAGTACTTTTTTTTTTTTTCCTAAGGCTTACAGGCCTTTTCTAAAAATAAGCTTTTCCTGGCTACAGATCCTCAGTTCTTACTCACGGCCATTCCCTCTTAAGCTTTGTTCCATTAGGACTGGAACCATTTGTTACAAAGGGAAAGGCCTCCGTATATGTGCACGGAAGGGGCATGTGACAGCCACGGACGGTTCACCAGCAAACACTAATTAAGTTTGGGAATCAAGACAGCAACAGCACGTATGTGTGTGCGTGTGTGTGTGTGTGTGTGTGTGTGTGTGAACTTAACGACCCCCCTTCCCGCCGCCCCCCAGCTTAGAAGCATCCAGTCTCTCACTAACAACAGAAAATCAGAAGAGCCAGTAGTGTGCTCAAGGACCAGACGGCAAGTCTCCTGTTTATCTTGCTTATTCTCCCGAGAAGCACTGCACCGAAAGTTCCATTTGGCCAAGTTAATGTCCCCCCTCTACCCACAGGCGGTAACCCAGGTCGAGGGGTGCCCTCCTTCCTCCGTACCCCAGCCGCACCCTGTACCAAAACTACACGCGTATCACACACAGGAGCGTTAACCTGCTGACGTGCTCAGCTTCTCGTGCTATGGGTTGAACTCTGTCCCCTCCCCCAAACTCCTAACTTGAAGACTTAAGCTCCAGCGCCCCAGAACGTGAGAATTTGTCTTACTTAGAAATAGGGTGGTTGCATATATCATTACGATGAGGTCATACAGGATTAGGGTGGGTCCCTAATCCAATAGGACTGGTGCCCTTATGAAAAGGAGAAGTTAGGCGATGGCACACACACTGGGAGAAGGCCGCGTAACGATGGAGGCAAAGGTCTGGGCAATGCTTCTACAAGCCAAGAAACGCCAACGATCGCCTGCAAAGCCCCAGAAGCTAGGAGGAAAGCACGGAGCAGGCTCCCCCTCACAGACCTCAGAAGGAATCTACCCTGCTGCCACCTTGAGCTCAGACTTCTCGCCCCCAGGACTGTGAGACAACAAGTTCCTGTCGTGCAAGGCACCCACTTTGCGGTACTTTGTTATGGCAGCCCTAGCAAACCAACACATCCTCCTAGACAGTGAGCCTCTTGAGGGTAGAGGTGGAATTCTATGCACCTTTGTAGTCACTGAGCACAGCGCAAGGTGCAGGTTATTTATATAACTGTTCAATAACGCTTGTTAAATTCAACCAAGAAATATATGGTCCTCTGCCCCCGACACACAATCTCACGCATCTACCCCACCCCCTGCCCCGCCAACACTGACTTGCTGTCGGTCTTGCCTAAGGACAGGTCACACCAGAAAAGAAAGATTGAAATTTAAGACGGAAAAAGTCATCCTAACTGTAGTGTATCAAAATTTCTCAATCTCATTCTTAAATCAATTCCAGAACTAAATCTGCATTTTCCCCCCTAATTTACCTATAAAAATAGGAGCTCATTCAGGAACGAAGTCCCAAGCAAGGAGACTTAGCAAGCCACTTGAAGGAGACAACAGAATTGGCAGGTCGGTCCTAGCCCCCTGGCCAATTGTATGTTCCCTTTAACTGCCCAGCAAGGTGAGGCAAAAACTGCCCCGTGGCTTTCCTGACTCAGACTGGGGGTGATTCAGCCCACCCACCCAGTCCACTCTCCGGACCCTGAGCTGACTGAAGTCACCAAGGAGAAAAAGGTGACTTCGTATAGTTACACTGAGAAACAGCCTATTGTGAGCTCCAGAGCTGTAGGTCACTGTGTTTTTGAAACCAAGATAATGAAAGAAACACAGATTTAATCTAACGATTGTATTAAAATATCAATTGTATTAAATCTGTTCACCTTTTAAATGGAATTTTTTCGGAAATTAAAAATACACACAAAAATGTATGAACTCCCTTGCCAGTACCCGGTATCATGCTTGAGAAAGTAAGTTTGGTAAAACAAAGAACTTTCTGGAGCACTTCTCTTCAGGTACAAGTACAAGGAGAATTCAGAAGTGCAGTTTTCCTTCTTTTCAACTGACTTCGGCTAAGTCTAGAAAAGAGGAAAGGAGCTAAGAAGTGGAAAAGGCAGGTTGGCAGGTTATAAAAAATGAAAATTACAGCTGTGGCCATGCTCTGGAAAGTATCCCCTGACCTAGGTAGACGCTGACTATTGAACCAACAGCTTGCTTATATAATTACGGTGTGCCTATAAACCCAGTTGATATACTTGTTTAACTATTAACCTCTAGATTTCCTGGAGTTTCCACAATCCAGAAAAAAAAAAAAAAAAAACACCTAGAAGTACGAGATATGACATGTTCCATTTATTAACCTACTGTGATCATAAGTGATAAAACCGTGTTGAGCCTGCTAAGAAAAGGAAGTTCTTAGAAAACACACATAAGGTCTTTGAAGCTCCAGAGATTTTCCTAGGGCATCTTCTCTTCTTCATTCTTCTGAGGAATTGTTCTGCCTCTATCAACATTGGACTGGTTATTCTACTTGAAGTCAAGATCCTTCTCCATATTTACTTTGGATCTAGGACACCATTTCCTCAACAGCTCTGAAAGTCATATTGATACTTGCACGCTCGCTGTAAAAAATTTTCCTGATTCCCCTCACCTGCAGGGCTTTCTAACCCATAGTATCTATTCTAAGCATATCTCGGATTCTAGCTTGTATTCTGTACATTTCTGTGCAATCTTACCTCCTGTTAGACTCTAAGCTCCTTAAAGGCTAGAGGGAAAGAAAGAGTAAAGCAAAGTTATGCTTATGGCGAGCTTACTATATAGCTCAGTGCCTCAAACCCAGAAGAGCTCTCGATAAATAGTTCCTGAACAAATGAATGCCAAGCACTGGCCAAAGCACCTTCCATGCACAGCCTTGCTTAATCGTTATAACGATCCTGCGAATGAGTATCCGTCTCTCCATTTAGCAGGTCGGGAAACTGAAGCTAGAAGTCAAGTAGCTTTTCCAAGGCTCAGAGCTAGTAAGTGGGGAAGCAGAGCAGCACGCATTTTCATTTAGTTCCACCTAGCACAGTATCTTAAACACGGCAATCAGTAAAAAGTTATTTGTTGAACTGATACGGACAGGCCCTTCATCCACGTTCTCTCTTTAGATGTGTTTGGAGTCTTTGGGGTTATTTTTTTCAATGGCTAAGACGTTTGGGGCACAGGAAGGAGTAAGTAAAGTGGGGAGAAGATGCCTATAAAGCTTTCAGATATCACAGAAAGGCTGTCTCCGCACATTCACTACAGAATAATTCCCAGACTCTTGGCCACTCTGTCCCCACCGGTTCTCCAGACTCGAGCCTCTCCCTTATCTCACACTCATCCCTCCCATGTGGGACTGGAGGAGGGAGGATGGAGGAGGGGAATAAATAACTCGTCACTCAACACCCAGGCCACCTACTCCCATGGCTTCTGTGAGGGATCGAGGGAGGGAATCACGCACAGGCGCTCGCTGCTGTGCTGGGCTCGAGAGACAGCTGGCAGAGGGCTCACCGGTTTACGAGAGAAAACTCATCCCGAAACCCCCGTTTCCTGTACCGCAAAAAAGACGCGATTCCGGTTTCGTCCACTCTGTCCGGGGAAGAGGGAAACAGTGAAGATGAGGGTTCAGGCCCAGTTCCAAGGAAACTGCACTTGTTACCTTTACATAGAAATAACCAAGGGCTTCCCTGGTGGCGCAGTGATTGAGAGTCCGCCTGCCGATGCAGGGGACACGGGTTCGTGCCCCGGTCTGGGAGGATCCCACGTGCCGCGGAGCGGCTGGGCCCGTGGGCCATGTCCGCTGAGCCTGCGCGTCCGGAGCCTGTGCTCCGCAACGCGAGAGGCCACAGCAGGGAGAGGCCCGCGTACCGCAAAAAAAAAAAAAAGAAAGAACCAAGAAGAAAGGAAATCACAAAGCCAAAAAGGCTTGTTCCTCTACGCAGGTATGTTGCCAAATGGGCCATGTTCTCATTACTGTTTTAAAACAATTCAACCTGGATGTGCAGAGAAACACATAGAGTTTAGATCTGCTTAGTTACAGCCTCTCAGAGAGCTAATGGAATCAACATTCATTAGTGAGGTTTAACATAAACCTCCTGTCTGTACACACCGGTACCTACCAGTAGACCAGTTGTAACCAGCTTCCTTTAACCAATGGGCAGTTTGTACTTGGAACTCAAGCTTAAAACTCAGAATGAGTCCGGCTCAATATTCTATGATCAACAGAGGCTTAAAGGAACAAGTGGAAAGGCACCCACGTATAGGTAGACACAGGTCAGCCCCTCCTAATTACCATACCTGGCCCTGGTATGCACAAGTTCCCATGGCATCCATTCATGTTTTCCATCTCCAACCATGTCTTTTGGGAAATGGGTTCAGACATTTATTATGGAGTGACACCTCAAGGGGAGTAGCCAGGAGCTCAGGCACTGGGCTCACACAGACCTTGATTAAAGCAACGGCTCTGCCACGATCAACCTTGACACTTAACCTCTGGCCTCAGTTTGCTCATATACAAAATGGGGCATCACCTCATCGGGCCCTGGTGAGGGGAGAATGAGATGACTCGCGTGCGTCACTAAGCGCGGTATCCGGCACAGAGAAGGGCTCTCCAGCAGTGCAGCCACCTAAGATGGTAGGAATGACGGCACCTCCCTGTATGGGACTTGAACGGACCTCGTTTGGAAGGCGGTGAACAAATCTGGGCTCGTCCTACCAAAGCTACTCTGTCCTCAGGTAGCCCCCATCCCCATCCTTCCCTCCCTTCATTTCCAGAACCTGTGCCAGGACCTTCCCTGCTAAATACGCACAATCCCCACAATATCAGTGACTCGGAAAGCAAAAGGATACTCGTACGCAAAAGAAAACTGTCCCCAGGGCTGGGGCAGTTAATGTGAGAAAACGGCTCTAGCCTTCGTAGGACGTGACAACCGGAAACCCGTCTGGGTGAGGGGGAGGCTCCTACGATGAAGGGGGGCTTCCATCCTCATTCCACACAGACGACATCACGGCACCTCTGACCTGGGTCGTGGCAGGAATCAACAAAGCCGGGCAATGGTGGTAGCCTGAGAGGTGGTTCTAGTTCATTTGTGTTTTAAACACAATATGGGACGAAGAAGGGGAGGATGAAGGGACCAGGAGAAGAACTAACGAACAGCCTCTCAACGGGAGGGGCAAGAAAGGCAAGAAACGTCAAGCAAACAGGAAGAGTGCAGCTGAGGGGAAAGGACCCCAGGATGGGCCAAAGGAGGCGGGTAGCTCCGCTGAGCGGAAATGAGCAATGGCCGGCCAATCTCACAACCAGGAGAAACAGCACTCAGACGTTTCCTGTGGGCCGGGCCCCAGAGGTGGCTGGCTGAGTCATGGACGAGTAGTTATCCAGGTTAACAACTTCCAGTTAAAGCCAAAGAGGAATGTCATACGGACCAGGAGTCATTACGGGATTGCGGAAAGTCAAAAAGGGCAAGGGCACCAAACTTCTCTTGAAAAGGGCCAGAGAGCAAATGTTTTGGGCCCTGCGGGACATACGATCCCCATCACAACTGTTGGACTGTACAACCGTGGGGCAAAAGCAGCCCTAGACAACCTGTAAATGAATGAGCAGAGCTGTGTTCCAATAAAACTTTATTTGTAGACACTGACTTCAAATTTTATATAATTTTCATGGGTCATGAAATGTTATTCTTTTTCTTCTTTTCCCAATCATTCGAAAATGTGCAAATCATTTTCGCGCACAGGCTGTACTTAAGAACAAGAGGGGCTGGATTTGGCCCCCAGGCTGTAGTTTGCTGGACCCCGGTTATGAGCTTGGGCCCCGTGGCCGAACATGCCTGGCTTTGCATCCTGCCCCGGCTGCCTGCTGGCTCTCCAGCTGTGGGCAAGTTCGTGAACTCACCTGAGCCTCAGCTTCTTCATCTGTAAATTAACGATAACTGTATCTGTCCCCCTAGGATTTATGTGACGTTCAAAAGCATAGTACCTGAAAAGTGACTGACATAAAATAAGTGATGATGATGGTGATGGTGATAGAACTGGGTGTCTGGGTGTGGGTCGTGATGGCATCAGATCTATAGCTAATTGTCTCTGAAAAAAACCCAGAAAAACCAAGGCTGACCCCAATCCGACTTAAGGAGGGATATACAGACTAGAAAGTAAAACAGACAAAGAGAGATTCAGCAAGAGCCTGTTTAACGCTTCAACTCAGAACTGAGTTGACTAAATTACAATGATTTGTAACAGACTTCGCGTGTGTAGGTTATAACCTGACTACCCTTTCAACTGCAGAAAGGGGGTTTTTTGAACCGTGTACCAAACCTTATGGACCAGCTCAGGAAAGGAAGACCATCTGAGGAAGCAGAGTAGGAAACAGAACCGAGGGCAGGGTGCGTGGAGGGGGCGGCAGACAGTGGTAGGTGGTCGGGAAGGAAGTTGTTTCATTGCGGGGTTATCCATGCAGAGTTCCCTGTTTTGTCATAGGGCAGAGCCAGCTGTTAAAAACTTTCAGGTTCTCTCTCCCAATGCTTCAGAGGCTCAAGTGCAGAGGTAACTTACAAGCCAGCTCCTAAAACCAGCACAGGGTGGAGGAATTCACTTCAGTCCTTAAGTCCTTAACTTGTTAAGTTATCACAGGGGACCCTTCAGACAACCCACCTTAGTTCTGCATAGTTTTAAAAGAGTTAATAGCCGAGGATCATGCAACCTTTAGATCTGTTTAGAAGGCCTAGGCGGGAGAAATCACACTTCTTCAGCCATTGTTAAGTTGCGTTTTATGCTGTGCTTGCAACTTCCAAATAATCAAGCAAGGATAGAATGGAAATATTAACGCAAAGAAAGGAAGCACGGGAAAACTGCAGTATGATTTAACTACCCCACACCTTTTATGAAATGTGGGGCAAAATGACAGAGATCTCCACGGATGAAAAATACTTTCGCTGTCAGACATTTATTGAGCACCTAGTATTTATAAGCCCAATGCTCAAAGAGGCAGAGTTGCAAAGATGTATAAGAAGAAATATGAGCTACCCAGCGGGGCCTCTCAGAGATCGTCCATAAAAGGCAAACAACAGTTACAGTGGTTAAAACTTGCAGCTGTATAGTGTAGGCATTGGGGCTAAAAATGAGAGCGTTCGCAAAATATCCTTTGGCAGAAAATTGGTAAGAAACCCCACCACCATGATTGATGCATCACCATTTCTTGGGCACAGAAAAAGAACCCCTGCTGACTGTAGGTCAGCCTTCCTTACCAGCCTGCTCCCCACAAAAACAAACAAAACAAAAAATGTGAAACATACTAAAGATTCTGGGGAAAAAAAAGTTTTATAAGTGTGGGTTACTAGTGTTTGTGTGTGATTTAGTGAAAAGAACATTGGGGCAGAGAAGCAGGAGATGTGAGTTCCACCTGTGGTTCTGTCTCCAGGCAAATCACTTTCTTCCAAAGCTTCAGTTTGCTCAGTTGTAAAATGAGATGATTAGACTATAAAACTCCTTTCAAAGCTCTAAATTCTACTACTTAATATCAAGATGCATACATAGCGCGTTTACTAAGGAAGGCTATGTTAAGAATACGTGAAATACATGGGCGCGTTTACTAAGGAAGGCTATGTTAAGAATACGTGAAGTGTGATTGACTTGATAGAATTTCTGAGGTCATCAAAGTCGATCCTTGCCTTAATTATTCTAACAAGTCTGGTAAAGTAAACCACTTTTTATGATTAGACATTACACATGAAGAGGAAAAAATAATAATAATAATTACTCTGCAACAATGCACATAACACAACCAGGTGCTTATGTGAGAATTATTTATGAAACCAAAGAAAAACTACTTTTGCCTGTAGAGATAACTGAAAATGCAGAAATGTCCAGAAGTTAGTAAATTCCAGATGGAATTTAAATCAAATCATTACACTTTTCTTATTATTTTCATAAGATCTGGATAGGTATAATTAGTATAACAGAATGAGTTTATAAAGTGTAAGTTTACTTAAGACATTTTGGTTAAAATTAAAATGAGAACTCACCAGGGAATTAAATTGTTTAGATGCATTAAAGCTGAGCCCAACTTTCAACCCATGAGTACCTAAGCTCTGCCATCTTGGAATGTTCTGGCCTAACTCTGAAAATAATTTGATCCCCAAATTAAATTTTTAAAGATACATTTTATGAGGAAAAAAAGAAACACATGAAACACAAATGTCAAAAAAAGAGAAAAATTCAACTTCTTTATCACTAAGAAATGCAAATAATAGTAAAATATTGTTACTTTTCATCAAATTGGCAAAAAATTTTTTTCAAATTATTATACCCAGGATGAAGGAAAGTTTTGTCAAACCTTTCTTTTTTTATTTTTATATTTTTTTAGTTTTTATTTTATATTGGAGTATAGTTGGTTTACAATGTTGTGTTAGTTTCAGGTGTACAGCAAAGTGAATCAGTTACACATACACATATATCCATTCTTTTTCAAATTCTTTTCCCATTTAGGTTATTACAGAATATTGAGTAGAGTTCCCTGTGCTCTACAGTAGGTCCTTGTTGATGATCTATTTTTTATATAGTAGTGTGTATAACCTTTCTGAAGAGTAATTTATTTGGCAATATTTAGCAGGATGCTTAAGGGGAGAGAATGGGCACTTCCACACATTACTGGTGAGAATAAGAACTCGTTGCAGGCACTCTGGAGGGCAGCACGTCCATGCCCGCCCTTCGCTCAGCACTTCCACTTCTAGGAATTCATTCATCCTAAGGAGATAACTGGGCCAATGTGCAAAAATGTGTGTGTTCAAGGTATTCCTTGCAGTTTTGTTTATAGCTGTAAAAAAGTGGAACTCTGTGAAAGTCCAGTTGGAGATTGATGAAACAGCTACATTCTTACAAATTAAAATGAGCAATTGCTAAAAAGAATGAGGAAACTGTATGTGCATGAGTATAGAAAGATGTCGAAGATATATGGAGTATGAAGCAAGTTGCAAAATATCATATATAGTGTGTGAAAGAGCACGTATGCAGATATATATATGCACGTACAAACGCAAAGAGTCACTAAAAAGTTCACAGTAGGTAGCTGTGGGTGGTGTGACTTTGAGAAATTTGTATTTTCTTATTGTGAATTTCTCTTCAGCTTGAATTTTTTTCAATGAGTATATATTGTTTTTATAGTAATAAAAAAGCTATTTTTAAAAGGTGAAGAAAAGAATGGGTCATGGGGAAGAATTAGATATCCATAACTTGTAGTTCTGCATCCTGGAATTTAGTCTAAGACCACAGTATACGTAATAATGTATGAACTGGGATGATTATCATAGCAATATTCATGATATTGAAAGTTAATAAACATTAATGTCCTATTTAAATAAATACACTAGAATTAGACATTATTAATGTAGAAATATATTAACTTGGAATATTTCACAGTATTATTGGTAAGTGAAACAAAAGGCAACTAAATAATTTTATACACATTTTGGATTTATTCATATTCACATATATATAGAATAGAAAAAAGTCCGAAAGGATATATGCCAAAATGTATACTGCGGTAACTAGTGATTCTTAGTTTTCTTCCCTACATTTTCAAATGCTTCTACAATAAACGAGTATGATTTATGTACTTTTTTCTTTTAAGTTTTAAAAACGTCCCTTATAGACCTTTCAGACTTTAAAATAATGCAAGGTAGTTATAATGATACTAATCTGTGAAAAACAAAGGAATGAGAATCTCAGCCCTTTGCTCCAGCATCAAATTACCACCAAGAGACCCCCGGAAAGCCCCTGCAGCTGACCTGCAGCATGTTGTAAAGTAATGAATGCCACACTGATGCAAAACAAACTCAGGAAACCCAGGGTACCTATTCTGATTTTGTGTCCTGCGATGTGCGAGGTTATAAAACATACTGGCTCAGATTACAGGCTAAGCATGACAAGTCCCTCTGCTGCAACCTAACAAAGGAATTTACAGAATGAGAAATTTACACATTTCGTTTCCCAGGGTAGAATGAATTACAGAAGCAAAGGGCCCGGAGTAGGGTTAAGTCCTTTCCTGTCACTCTCCTACATGCTTCTGAATTATGCCTTATACACAGTTCCCATGACACAATGTACCTATTACTATTTTAAACCAAGATAAACGAATATTTTTTAAAGGTGAATAGAAGGAGAAGTGAGAAGAAGTGCATTTGTAACAGAGTCAAACTCTTTGTATATTTTCAGGTGAACTGGGGGATGCCAGACCTCTCTCCCCCAACCCTCCCTCCCTCAGATCATTATGGCTGATAACAATAGTTTTACTTTCCCGGGTAATGTAGATGACACATTTTTCCTGTAGCCTGTCTTCCTGTAAAGTGCAGGAATTCCTGCACCTTCTGGGTGCCCTTCCTGTTAACTTACATTTCAGATTTCCTCAAAAGGCATTCTACCACTTTAATATTTGAAAAATGTCAGCTCAACCCCAGATAGCTAATATAAACAAGCTGAAAAGCATACCACCTAAAGTTACAACTGTGGAAAACAAAATTTCTTTTTAAGAAATTCTTTCTCGGAATCTCACTGTTGGTAAGGCTGGAAAGAAGTAACCCAGTCCTTCCAGCTCCCAGGGAGTCTGTAATTCTTTTGCCTCTGCTGTGCCTTAAATTAGAGGTCTGTAAAACGGAATTATAGTGATCTAGAAAGTTCGTAAAGGTCCTTGAATTGAACATGTTGTTAAAATCTTCAATACTATGAGGTTATAGCCACCTTTCACTTTTCCTCCCATTTCATTTGGTTATAGTATTACAAAGAAGTTTGGTACTGCAAAAAAACAAAAACAAAAACAAAAACAAAACACTGTCTTGGCCATTTGAGCATACCGTAGCTGAATTAGGCCAGTTCCACATTTACAGCCCAGGCCAAAAGTCTTTGCCATTTCTGAAATGATCACACACTTCCTTCTATCAAAAACTTTCCTTTTGGACAGGAATCCCATGTTCACACCAGATGCACCTTCCAAAGGGGACCCAATTAAGAAAACTATTTGGATAAATGGGAATTAATGTAAAGAACCACCAGTACCTGATCTACTGTGGGGGCACCCATAATGGAAGAGTGCCATGCTAATATGTTTTTCAGTTTCCCAACTTCTTCTGCTAGGAGGGAGCCGCCTTAGGAGTGAGCCCCCCAAAATGCACAAAGAAACCTGATTGAGTTTAAACCCTAAGGTTCAAAGATAAGATCACTAGAGCACCGCCTTCCTATCTCCCAGAGAGATCACTGCCATCTCTAAACTCCAAATGCACCATTTTGCTTCACTATCTATGCAATTATCTTATATCACAGTGATTTGCATACGTGCTTTCTTTCACCAACTACATGGTAAATTCCTTGAAGGAAACAACTACACATAAAATATTTTTGTATGTCCCCAAATCCTGTGCACTACAAACACACACACACACACACACACACACACACACACACACATCTCATAATATATTTATTCATATATTAACCTGACCTGAATGAATGAGTGAATGCACACCAAATACAGAGTAACTAGATGCAATCTCTCTCATACATCAAAGCCTGGAATGCCCTCCTAAGCTATTATTTCTATGCTCAATTAAAGATTGCCGGTTTCCCCGATATTAAGGAACATTGGCAGCTCATCATGCCAATTCCTAGGTACTTCGGCACTCTTACTTAGCTTTTCAGATTTCCATTTTTTCCCCTAATATCCAAAGAAAAGAAGAGCCCTACTTTGAATTCTTGAGAATATATATTACTTCCTTCTGGGGCTGAGATGTATGATTCCCATCAGGTAGAACTAAAAAGTGACACAACAACTCTCCCAAAAGTAGCAGAACGCTGATGAGACACTTGAATTTCACTGGATCTTACTTACCTAATGCCCTGGGTAGCCTAACTCACCTTGTGCTGAGCTCACCTCTCCTTTCCATACATTCTCACAGGGCATATGCTTTCTCTATGCTCAATTTGTTCTGAAACAAGTGACTTACAGTCCTAGGGCCACCTGACAACACCCCCTCAGCTCTCTAATGCCATGTCAGGGTTTTTATATTTTTAATCCCCTCCCCAGCATGACATTACGCCTGCAAAATACAACTGTGTAAAAAGAATATTTTTAAGAACAAAAAGAAAGAAAGAAAACAACCATAACCCTGAACTTCTGACCTATTACAGCTGACTAAATATATGCAATTACACACTTAAAAGATTTCATTATGGTTGTCAATGAAACAGTGCAGTCCTCCCACATTGGCGTAATGCTTAAAAGTACAATTTTTCTCCCAGTATTTTCCCTCGAGATGCAAAGCATCTCCCAAATGGGAAGACATAAAACCTCGATGTCCTCATTGCTGCTTCTAAATACTGTGAACCAATAAGGAATTGGTGTAAAGTGCAAAATCTCGGAAGAGAAAGACTTCTTGTCTGCTTTTTTCTAAAATGCTATTATTCACCTTTACTTCCTTTAAAGATCAGAAGTTGCTTAATGTTCAAAATGATACCAATGGAAATTTAACTAAATACTAGCACCAACAATTCATTCCCAAAGGAATATAAGATTACATTAATTTCCTACTAGTTTAACTCAAGTTTTACCTTTCATTTTCATCTACAGACTTTTTAAAAGTTTGTATTCCTGTTGCACGTAAAATCACTTATTATATGTGTGCATACTAAAGAATTTTACAATTATATAAAGCATTGCACATTTAGACGCTACCAACCTGCTCTATCTCTCCTGACTGTGCAAAAGGCAAAAAGAGCTCAGTAATCCTAGCAGAAGAATGCAAATAACGTCAATGCACAGCTGAACTGCAAGCCCTGCCTTACAGGAACTCTCTGTGTCTGCAAAAAAAAAAAAAAAAAAAGAGACACATACTAAACAGGAAATGCAACTGAGATGTGGAAAACCTCAAACTTAAAAATGCAATCGCCAGGCGAAAATTGCATCCATGCATTCATAAATGCATGCACAACCCTTTGCATTTTTGCAAGTAATGCAAATAGGCTCTTACCTTTCGACTGAGACATTTTCCCCTTTCCTTTGATGGGGGAGGGGAGCACAAAAGACTTTGCCTTGCTTCTCTTCTGTAGCTAGTTTTGCAACAAAGATGCAAGCTGCAGGCGTGCAATCTTCATGCAAGTGAAGTTTCTCTTGACCGAGGCAGCAGATGGACTTTCAGGGAATCCAGATGGAAATGCACACCTTGCAAAACAGACTGGAAAGTGATTTTTCCCCCAGTTGCAACGTTAGGGAAGGCTGTGCTGCAGCTACATGATGGGCCAGGGCTGGCAGCTAAAAGCTCCAAACTTGGAACTGAGTATCTTAGTGCGCAGACGTCCTTCCTGCGAAGGGCGCGGGGGCCGCTGGGAAATGTAGTTCCCGAGCGGAGTCCACGGGGCTCTGATTTAAGGACACGTGGTCGCGCGGGTCGCTGAGCGGGGTGATTGGGAGCAACATAGGTTGCATCCAGGTAAACAAGTCATCGACGCACTCGGTACTAAGTGATGGGAGAAAAAGGCAAGGCCCAGGGGAGCGGGCATTTACCTTCTCCAAAAGCCCCTGAAACAACAGCCAAAAAAACATATCAGTTTGGCTAAAAACCACTCGGCCCGCTCAGAAAGTCAGTTTCGGGGTTCAGGTGTTTGCAGGGCAGCACCTGTTGGACGGTTCCTGCCTGTAGACGTTTTATTCCTCTCAAACGTGCATTTTAAAAAATCTTTTTCTCGCCTGGAGAATTTGCTGGTGACCTGGCTGGGCGGAGGTAACAGCAGAGGAGATGCGAAGGATCCAGGTCGGTTACAATTCAGTCCTTAGGCGGAGTGGAGGTGGGGGGATGGGGAGTTCTCATTTCTTGAAGGGTTAAAGAGAAAGTTCCGCTGTTGGGGTGTCAGAGCAAACTTTATCAAAGTTAAAATGTTTCGATGCTTTTTTCTCACCTGGGTGGGAGGAAAGTCCCTGGCCTCAGGGAGAAAGTGGGTGGTCATCTTAAATTAACAAAATCAAATAACTTGAATTTATTCAACAAAATTTACAGACTTTTGTTGAGCTCCCAGGGTGTGCCAGGCACCTTTCTAGGACCTTGGGTCATCCCGTTGTCATGTATTGCGCACAGCTAGCACCTGGACACCATCCTGGCGGAGAATAGGGTCACCCCTTCTCAGGGAAGCAGAGAGGCATAGAATATTCCATTAGTAAGGGGACCTGGGCTGAAATGAGCTCAGACTCCTACTTCATCGAGTGGACCAGACTCAGAAATGTGCTTTTCAGGTACAGAGGGAGGAATTGAGGGTGTGGGGCTGCTGAGGTGTGAATAAGCACAGAAGTCTGCAGAGCACCTCTTCAGGGGCCGGCAAGGCTGCCTGCTGCATTGTATGCAGAAGTGGGAGTGGGTGGAATTTACCAGTGGGGGCTGTACAGGGCCTTAGGGTCAGGCCAGAGGTTTGGACTTTCTTTATTCTGCAGATACTTGCAGGGTGGTGAAAGGGCTTTGAAAAGGGGTGTAACTGAATCAAAGCATTGTTTTAAGAAGGTAAATTTGCCTTCAGCGATCAAGGTGAGTTGAAACTAGGAGAGGCTGGAGATAGGTCAGGTCAGTAGCAAAAGGTGAAAAGACGCACTTTGAAAGAGTGTTCGGCTGTATTTGATGACTGCTGATGAACGCTGTTGGAATTTTATTAAGAATTCTAAGAAGCCAGGGCCTTCTGAGTAATGGATGAATCAGAGGGAAGAAGGCTACCATGTTTCAGCTACAAATCAGCAAATCAGCTCTTAAAACAAATATGCAATAGGTCATGGAACTAACATTCATTTACTTAAGTTGATCCCCTCTGCTGACATTAATGAGAATTAATCAAGGTCACCTCATGTTCATATTAGCTTCTGCCTTAGAAAGGCAGAGATCTCTGTTCCATGAGCTCAGACAGGAAGACTTGCTAATTCACTTTGTTTCCCCCTCCTTCTGGGCGAATCCGTGCTGTCTGTTCCTCCCTTTCTCACACACACGATCTCAGCCTCATCGAACCAGTATTTTTTCCTCTAAGTCTCATTTAAGCAAGAGACCTGTGGGCACGGAGATCCATTTTAATGCATCCGGGTCACTCTTCCTAAGCATCGATGGAGCAGCTGCTGTGCGCCAGGCCCTGGGTCAGCTACTGGAGCTGCTCGGAGACTCAGCCCAGGCAAGGCCTGAACAGCCGCCTAGGACTCATTTCCATTTGCATTTTATGTGCTCAGCAGCATTGCTCTTAAATCGCCCTAGACTCCCATCTACGGAAGAGCTCTAATCACATCGTGTCTGGTGCATTTTGCCGCCACTGTGCTTGTAGTTTCTCTGCACAGGCGTGCACAGTTCACAGCTGGCAAATGGCTTGTGTCCTGCAAGTGAGTCTGTAATTCATATTCCCATAGAAACAGTGATATGTTTAATAGCCAGTGACCATCTACGCTCACACACCCACACCTATGCAAAATACCTTTGACCATAAATTGAACCATACATTTAAAAGTTGCAACATGTCTCATTTTTCTTTCTGGGAAAAACATATTTTGAATTTCCACAGGGAACTCAACCTCTCTGTAAAGTCTCAGATTCCCAGAGAAAAAGTTCTTCTTCTTCTTGCCTTGGTGGTAAAAGGTTTCCTCCACCTCATTCCTGGGTGGAAGAAGAGGTTGTACCTCTGTACAGACGTGAGCCTTTCTTCTTCTTGCCCGTTTGTGGCAATGTGCCTAGGAAGAGAATCCCTCCCACGGTGGGAATGGCAAAAGCCAAATCTGCAGCACATTAGGCGTTTATCTTGAGGTGACCTTGTGCTCCTACCTCGAACCCATCATCTTTGAAGTGGTCTGTACTTCCCATCTTTCTAAAATGCGAGTTTGATGCACTCTCCCCCCAGCTTCTAGTTCCCTTCGAGGTCACTGCCAGACTCTCGGGCTTGGTATAATCGGCTCCTCAAGACCTGCTTCCTGCTTACTCTGCCACTTCATTCTCATCCTGTGTTGATGCTACAGCCAGAAGCCAGGTTTGCTCCCTCCTTGCTTCTAGATGCACTGCTCCCTCTGCCTGGCAAGCCTTACCCATTCTCTTCTCGGCTCCTTCGGATTTGTCCTTGAAGACTCTGCTTGGCAGGCCCTTCCTTTCGGCCACCTCCTGGGATGCATCACCCTGTGGCCACTTTCAGT
Organism: Leucopleurus acutus; assembly: GCF_964270905.1. Classification (NCBI taxonomy): domain Eukaryota; kingdom Metazoa; phylum Chordata; class Mammalia; order Artiodactyla; family Delphinidae; genus Leucopleurus; species Leucopleurus acutus. The sequence continues at coordinate 2,343,679 of NC_139161.1, read as the reverse complement.
GTGAGCGAGGGTATTCCCTAATTCTGTAGCACCCTGCCCACAGCTGTCTCGCAACACTCACCCTAAGGCAGGCAGGTGTTCACGTTCGTATGTGTCTCCCCCAGGAGACTGAACTGCTGGAGATCAGAGACTAATCTCTGCCCAGCATCTAGCATACAATGCTCACTCAAATGCACGCTGAAATAGGGAAAGGAGTAGATGGAAGAGGGCCTGTCACCTCGATGACCTGGAATAACTAGATGCCAGCGACAGAGCTAACACCTACAGGGGAAACTGGAACACCTGGGAAGGGCCCTTTGCTGTCAGGTTAGAGGTATGAGGTGCTGGGAAGGAGGCCCTTAGGTTAGGTCCGACTGGCTCTGAAGGAATTGCTCTAGAGGGTTACGTGAGCTGGAGAAGGCGGGGGCTGGGGGTAGAATGTCTCAACCGAGGGTGACTTTTTACCCCCAGGGAACATTTGACAATGTCTGGAGATGGTTTTGGTTGTCACAACCAAGGGGTGGTGGTGATTGTGGCATCTAGTGGGTAGAGATGAGGGATGCCGGCAGTTGTACTGCAGTACATGGGAAGCCTCCACCAACAAACAATTGTCTGGTCCAAATCATCTGGTACTGCATTTGAGAAACCCTGCTGGGTAGTAGTACCATGAGAAGTTACCTATGCTCTATTTTTTTAAGTTCATCTAAAGCTAATGAGATTTGGTAAGGTGTAACTTTTTTTTTTTTTTTTTTTTTTTGGCCAAACCACACGGCTTCTGGGATCTTGGCTCCCCGACCAGGGATTGAACCCGGGCCCTTGGTGGTGAAAGCATGGAGTCCTAACCACTGGACCACCAGGGAATTCCCAAGGTGTAACTTTTGAGTCCTAACCACTGGACCACCAGGGAATTCCCAAGGTGTAACTTTTGGCATAAGAAATCTAGAATCTAGGAGATGTGAATTCGAGTCCTGGCAGTAGAAAAGTTAGCTGTGTCTTCTAAGGCAAGCACTTCACCTTTCTGGACCTCTTCTCGTTCCAATAAAATAAGGAGGGTCAGACTAAGGCCCCTTCCAGTTCTAACAGTTCGTATCTGTGAACCCAGCTCAGATGTCTGATTAAGACCACTCATGATTTGAAGAGAGTCGTGATCATACATCCTGTTTTTCACATTGGCTACATGTCCTTCTGTTCAGGAATTAGAAGGGTTCCTGATCCCCTGCTCTAGCAAGACAGCCAGTGACCACCATGACAACATCACTTCGGAGGTGAGACAGGAAATACTCCTATTACAGTTTGAAACATTGCCGCTCAGGTCGCAATACTCACCTGCATGTGACATTTATGAATGTTTTCCAACAGTGTCCACTAGGTCTCAGGAACAAGGGAAAGGAAGGCACCAAAGGTAAAGCTAAGAGTTCAGGTCTGAATATCTGCTTTTCTAGATCTTAGAAAATTGTGGTATAAATAGTGTGTTATGTATAATATATAATGAAGTCTGTTGAGGATCTCCCCACATGGGGGATTGGTTTAGGGGACTGGGTGATGAGTTGTGCTTATGCAGTATCTTTTTATTTATGTATTTATTTTTTATTTTTAAAACAATTTATTTTATTTTGTTTATTTATTTTTGACTGTGTTGGGTCTTCGTTGCTGCGTGTGGGCTTTCTCTAGTTGTGGCGAGCGGGGGCTACTCTTCGTCGAGGTGCGCGGGCTTCTCACCGCGGTGGCTTCTCTTGTTGCGAAGCATGGGCTCTAGGTGCGTGGGCTTCAGTAGTTCTGGCGCACGGGTTCAGTAGTTGTGGCTCACGGGCTGTAGAGCTCAGGCTCAGTAGTTGTGGTGCACGGGCTTAGTTGCTCCGTGGCATGTGGGATCTTCCCGGACCAGGGCTCAAACCTGTGTACCCTGCATTGGCAGGCGGATTCTTAACCACTGTGCCACCAGGGAAGCCCTACAGTATCTTTAAGTACTTTTTTTTTTTACTGTATCAAAATATCACAGTGAATTATGTCTACTGGCAGAAATTCTAGAAATCCCAAAATAGATTCAGCTGGGCTTCCATTGTCCTCCCCAATATGGCGCAACCGTACCTGTTCAGCCTTCTCTTTCTCTCTCTCTCTCTCTCTCTCTCTCTCTCTCTGTCTCGTCTACTCTACGCTTCATTTGTTTAAACAGTCTGGTCAAAACAGGATTACTTATCTTACTGGAGACATGAGTTTACATGTTACCATTTCTGTTTGTTAACTCATGCTATTCTCTGTCTTCACCTTTCTCTGGTCCCCACCTGAGTCTTCGTTTTTCCAAATTCTACCTTTCGAAGGTTCAAGGTCATCTCTGCCATGAAGTTGTCTTTGATCACATGGACAAAGTATGATCCCTGGTCTGAGAAGCTTAAAATCCTGAGGCTAATTTTAATAACATTTTTGTAATATTTTAAAGTTTACAGGCTCTTTCCGTCCTCTCTACATCATTTTATCCTTACAATGACACTGTGAAATGCATTGTCCCAACATCTCAGTTTATCCTGATCACCTCATGTTGTTGCTTCCTTTGGCCAAGGTGGAAGAACGTGATTTAAAACTGTCCTGACTGCAGATGTAAAAACTAGTCTTCTGACCCCTAGTCCCTTCCTTTAAGCGGTCCAGTCTTGTCTTAAGCTAAGTGACTTTTAATAAATGCCCTAGATATGTGCCTTCTTCAGGCTAAGTGTAGTCTGGTAACATTTTGCCCCATTTTCTATGCGTTATTAGTGGGACAAGCACAGTTCAGGACTTACGAAGTCCCTAGTAAATCAGTATATCTCCTTTACACGCTGCGCCTTAGCCGATACACTGAAAATTCGGTAAATGCTGGACTATTTGAGGATGAGTTAGAAACACTGATATAAGGCAGTGTTGTGCCCTTCAAGGCTCCTTGATCTGTTTACATTGATATTAATAGATGGTTCTGGGCTTCAGTCACAGGCCTGAATAATTCAGGTCAAACTGACCTGCTGCACTGCTTTAAAAAACTATAAAATATTCTGGGAAATATTTTAGATGGGTGATATATGCAAGTTATAGAAAAAGTTCAAAAGTCCACAGAAAATTAAGAAACTGTCTGAATTACAGTGGTGTAGAAATAATTAGAGTCAATATAATAAATCAGCTTGTTCTTAAATTATTCCATTTGGATTAGTGTCCGAAGGGGTTGTTTTATTAGTAACAGCCTATGGCAGAATCATGGAAAATACTACCAGTTTTTCATATTTACTCTCTTTCTGAGATGGGTAGACGAATCATTTTTATCTGTCGGCCAAACTCCTAAAACAGTGGGTTCAATGTATTCTTTAAATTAATATATTGCATAACTGAAAAGTATAAGTAGTATGAAATTGTATAATATTAGAAATTAGCTAGTTGAGGCTGTAATGAACACCTGATGGTATTTTATGGTATTTTATGGTATTTTGGGCACTGGCGTGAGTTACATGCCTCAAACCTGTCTGTAACTTTTTTTCCTACAGTATAAGGAGTGAAACAGCAGAGATACATTAGACAGTAGTCTACTGCCGCTGGAAGTCTTTGGAAATTATTCTAGGGCCCTTTCCAGCAGCCTTACCTACTGGGAATTTACCTACAAGGGAATTGAAGTGAACCCCAAAACCTGCTCATTCACTAAAGACTAGAGGTGTCCACTTCACAGGGCCTTATTTCTCCTCTTGTTGCTGTTTTTTTTTTTTTAATCCAAATAAACATCAAAATGCATTTATTAAACATGTTGGGGGCATGTTGCCAAATCAGATGCTACTGTACGTGAGGAAACTGTGGATTATGGTCACACCATCTGGCACTGTGAGTGAGTTTTGGAATGCTGTGGAAACTTCAAAGAAAAATTTAGGAGATTTTGTGTATAATTTTCTTAAACGTATTTCCAGGAGACCCGTGATTTAGCAAACTCATTCTGTAGGGTTTCAACAGACATTTCAGTGATTTTTTTTTATACACCCAGATAGTGCTTTGTGAAAAATATAATGCTTGTCTCTTAGCTTTCCATGACTCATTAATTTTGTGTAAAATAGAGCATATGCTACATCATAATTTTAGTTCTTATCTTAATGAGGGGGCAAAGCAAAGCGCCTCTCAGTTTGAAGTTAGGGAAACCGAAGTGCGTCCATAATACGTGTGTGTTTGTGACGTTACAGGTATAACCAGGAAAGGAAGCAGAGCCCTTCTACACGTGCTTATGACATCTAACTACTAAGCTAGGGTAAAAAGAATTATAACTCACAGGAAGTGAGTCAAAAGGCGCCTCAAATGTAAAATGCATTGCTCTGTGTATTCCTGTGTCTGTTAATGCCTTTTTTCCTCAACATTGGAGGAGTCAAGTCAATTCAGATTTTAGTTTGGTGAGCTGAAGGCACTGTGTTAGTTTGAAGACTGAGAACCCTCATTGTCACAGTTTTCAGTGACCTGATTTACATGATGTTGACCTGGGAGCAATACCAAGGTGAAACTGAAACCATTACTAGCTATTTTCGCTGTTATTTTTAAAATTAAGCATCAGAGAAGCAGGGGTTTCCAAAATACGATTAAAACAAGATTACACTTATTTGGATGTTACCGACATATTAATACACCTCCCAACTCAGATACGTAAAGCTTGTGCTCTATAAAGTTGTTTAATTATTTCAGGTTCAAGTCTTTTTATAACCAGTAGCCATGGACTATTTTTCAAGGGCAATGATGAGTCTGAAATACGGAATTTACTGACCAATGATGCCATTCAAGTGTCCTTCTCATTCTGTGTTTCATGTGTTCTGTTCCATACCCATTTTTGATAGTGTAGCAACAGATATTACATTAAAAAAAAAATCATTCTAAGGATTCCTGCTAGCTCTTTTCTCAGCCATTCACGTGTAAATTGGGAAGGGAATTTGAGGAAGTAAATTAATACCTATCCTACCTGTTTTTAAAAGTTATGTTAATGGAAGAGTCAAATATGATGACTGTTTCTTAAATTCAAGTGTTCTGTTGAAACCAGTTTAGCTTGGAAGAGATAGAGAGATTCAGAATGTTCACATGTTATATTACAATATAAGTATTTCATGAGAATTGGTAAATATGGTCAGACTCTGAGAAAAATGAAAGGGAATCGGATAATTTGGAGTGTATTTGATCTACTTATAACTTATACCTCAAACCCTAAATTAATACACAGAAAAAGCAAAGTCATCAATTTTAGATTAAATAAATTATTTCAGGTATATATGATGGAAAAGTATATAAGCTTCTCTGTTATCTCACTTATAATTGACATCGTTTTCATTTAACTGAACAGTTGCTGATTGAGGACTTAAAGACAGTTCAGCTGATGGGATACCGTTCGTTGTGATTTAGGCTGTAAATATTGTGAAGAATTAGGTGCAATAAACATTCAAGTAAATGTGAATTTTGGACCCCAGTTTTACATTCTGAAGACTTTGGTAGAAATAGTAAAGTGTCAAATGCCAAGAATATACCATTGGAATATATATTTTTCTGTACAGTATTCCAAAGAAGCAGATAAATTGACAACTCTAGTCCTTGCTTCTGTGATCAATTCCAGTTTCCATTATCTTCTTCTAGTTGTTCGTAGGTGTAACTTGACTATGCTATACCTACATAGTTTGGCCACAGACTCTGGAGCCAGACTGCGTGGGTTGGGCTCCCAGCTGTAGTTACTAGTTCTGTGACTTGTTACTAATTACTAGTTACCAGTTACTAGTTCTGCGACAGGCTAAACAGATCACTTTTCTATGCCTCAGTTTCCTACCTGTACAAAGGCAATGATAGTAGTACCTACCTCATGGGGTCATTGAGAAGACACTGAATTAATACACTTAAAGCTCTAAGAAGAGTATCTGACCCATGATATATGCTCAGTGGCTATTAGCTACTGGAGCTTTTCTTACCATTATGGCTATTACATTTCCAAGCATTGGTTCCTTTCTTGAGAATGAAGATACTGTAGTGGAAATAGAAGAACACTGAGATGTAAGAACACGTGTCCTGGGCTTACCTGGTGGCGCAGTGGTTGAGAGTCCGCCTGCCAATGCAGGGGACACGGGTTCGTGCCCTGGTCCGGGAGGATCCCACATGCCGCGTAGCGGCTAGGCTCGTGAGCCATGGCTGCTGACCCTGCGCGTCCGGAGCCTGTGCTCCGCAACGGGAGAGGCCACAACAGTGAGAGGCCCGCATACAGGAAAAAAAAAAAAAAAGAAGAAGAACATGTGTCCTACCCAATGGTGATAAAAAAAAAAAAACCTTTTAAGACAGGAGATAAGCAAGCTATGATCTTAGAGGAATGTTTCCACCGACCTAAGGACATAAGAACAGAAATGCTTAGTTTAATGAAAGAGAAAGGGAGAAGACATATTTTATTATTGTGGCAAATCAGAACTCTGTTGGATGCTTGTGAAGAGGGATGGAGACCATCTGGAAAAAACAATTCCACTCCACTGTGTGGACTGGGTCGAAGGACGGCTGAATAGCTAGGGCATGAATGATGTAGGCTGTTGACCATAGCGTGTCACAGCCTTGTAAAGCAAACGGCAGGGGGCAGAGTGGTAGTTAATGAGAGGTGGAAATGGTTGTCAGACTTCAGTGCTCAGCTTTTATGATATGGTTTTCCTTATGAAAGAAATAGACTGATAACATTTTGGTCCTTTCCACTCATTTGAACGCATTAGGACCTTACTATTCTAAGTCCTTCCACTTCATTTATTCCATCTGCATATTTCTTATTCATTGCTTTTGTACTAACGTTTTACTTGTGACTGTTACTACTGGTTGCTACCTTTCTACTAATTAACTAATTAGCTCAATTTTAAAATTTACCTTAGGCATATTTTTTAAACCACCAAAATACATTTTCTGTGGTGGCCTAGTTACCTAATAACTGAATAGTAGAGGAGTTTAAGCATGTATTGGAGATATTTTATAATTTTAAAATGGAGAAATTCTCATTTATTGAGTCTATTTTAATTCTCACTTATTAGTTGAGTCTTTGTTTAAAATAACTGTTTAATACTACCTATCCAAAGTGATCCATGTGGATAGTTTGGAATTAGGCAGGGGTGAAAGAAGAGAACCAGAAAACAAAGACAAATTAATTTTTTTATTAGCTAAAATATTTTCTTTTCCATCATAGTGAATTAAAAAAACGAACATAGAAAATAAGTGCACATTCTTCCTTTATCAGTGTTAAGAGAGGTCCAGACATGAAAACCGTCCTGTAAGAATCTGCAGAATTTCAAAAGGACACCTAGGATTATATTGAATTTTTCAGAGTTCAGGAAAAGTTAAAAGTCTGACCTGTAAGTAGGATGTGCTCTTGCTTTCTTTCCGTAATATTATTACTATTTTCTCCAGGTATTATGAATCATAAAGCTAAATTTTTGACCTTACTAAGAGAGTATACATTTAACCTTTTAACTTTCATTGATATGGGTGAGTTATTTTAGCCATTTATGGTCCGTGCTGCTTTTGAGTAGATAGAGAGTGAAGAAAATAAAGTATTTTTAAGATCCCATGTTCACAGTGACTGAGATTCCTGCAAAGAAAAAAGTTTCTGCAGCAAGAGCTGAGCAAGGCTCTGTATCAGAGCACCTTCCAAAACCTGAATTGAGCCTTGTCTCTTAAAAAGCAGTATTTTTAAAATAAGTCTTCAGGGGAATGAAGAGCTGAGCTGCGGTGGATGCTGTTCCAGTTGTCTCTTCAATCAATTTTGTATAATGCTTTGGAAACAGAATAACAAGTAATGTGAAATCACGTTTCAAGAGACTATACGTGCGCCCTCTTCATTCTATTTCCGTATTCCTTGGGATGGGCAATTTATGCAATGCACTTGTGAGACTCCAAGAACAAAGACCAATTTCCCTGAAGGGTATGAGCACTCTTGGATTTTACAAGTGCCAAAAAAAAAAAAAAATTATTTTCATGTTGTCACGTTGAGATGATGAAGCGTGCCGGGTTCGTGCACAAGGAGCCTCAGGAAGTATGCCCGCTGTGCATCTGTTTTATTCCCAGATTCAGAAAGTGGATGCAGGCGGTTCTTAACAAGCATTGACAAGTAGTGATTAACAGTGAGTGCTGTGGAAGATAGAGGAAGGGTTTGGCATCGTTCTGAACAGGAGTGTCTTTTATTCCTGAGGAAACAGGTATCCAACTGATCTGTGAGGATCCTCGGTCTAGGTTTCCAGATCGGGTCTTGAATCTCTGTGTCGCTGGACTGAACCACCTGTTCTCTTCAAATGGAAGTGAGGAAAAGGTCAAGTAAGGACAATGTATTAATCCTTCTGGCACCTCCTAGCCGGGCTGCTTGTTCTGTTGTACTTTGGGGAGACGTGTAGGGCTGAGAGTAGAAATGCCACCTCTTTGGACCCCCTCATGTGACTCGACCCGTGACTGTGGCCTCCGAGCCTATGGTAGCCAGGCAGGAGCCTCTGAAGTTCAAAAGCAGGCCTGTATCTTTGCTTGTCTCTTTGTTCCTTGAATGCTTAGGTGGGCTTGTTTATTCTTCAAGGCACCAAGGGTGCCTTATGGGCAAGCCAGTTCCCTCATGACGTGGGTAGAAACAGTGTTTGTGTTTAACACGTTCGTAGCCACCTGACAGACAGTCAACTGTGGAAATCCACAGATTGCAAGAAACACAGGTCCTTTTCAGCTTTCCTGTCTTTACGCGACATCTCACCTGAGTGAACAGAACACAGAGACTGGTTGCTGACGGTCTCCATGTGCCCCCCCTCAGGTGCCCCTGCCTTCGGGGGCACAGTCCTGCTTCAACTTGTTTCTGTCACATTCCAGACTGAGGGCAGAGTTCTCAAATGTGCACGCACAAACCCTTGCCCACTGGTCGCATTAGATGATAGCTGTAAATGCTCTTGTGTGCCTGCGTATAAACCGCCAGGAGAAAGGGGCTGGTACGGAGCTAAGCCCTGATACAATTTCCGCCAGAAACAGAACATTGTGGTCTCAGTATTTTAGGCAGAAAGGTGCTTTTGCCCCTTTTGCTAAAGCTTGGGACCCCATTATAAGATCACAGAGGAAAATGAGACAGGAAAGGGTTTGAGATGCTATACCCTTGTCTGTTAGAGCTGAGTGCGGAAAATGAGGGCTGGTGTGAAAGTTTTCATTTCTTTCATTAGCGTAATGGCTGAGATGCTACTCTTCATCTCTGGCTGCTCAGAAGCCAGCAGGCTTATTCAGATATATCCAACTATCGGAGTCACCTCGTTCTATGACTACATTTAACAGGCAAAAAAAAAAAAAAAAAAAGAAGGGGAGAATAAAAATGCAAGAACCTAAACTGGGACTATAAGAATGCTTTTAGGTCAGCTAGTGTGAAGTTTTCATTATAACTTCACAGATGGTCCAAACAGATGAAGGGGAGAAAGGATGGCTACAGAGATCTGGCAGTCGGCCACTCGTTTTAATGGTGTTTTCATTCATTCATTCAGCTTTGGAGGGAAAATGGAGTGAGGATGAGAATGAGCCTGGCTATCTCCCTTGATCGTCTTCCTGAGAGATTCACCCGTCTGTGGTGAACAGGAAGAACTTTGCTGGTAAAATCAGTGTCAGCGGACCGTGTTCAGATGGGTGGTGATCACGGCGATCATCTTTCTTAAGGTTGCGTTCAAACTTCCTTTCCTTATATATCTACTTTGGAAACCCAAGAAGCCAGCAATGGTGCTGTAGCTGAACTGAGCCTTGGGTAAAGGAAAGGGTAGCCGGGGAGTGGGTGAGGGTCCCAGTAAGACCCTGATCATAATGGTCACTGATGGAGTTTATTTCTTTGTACTGTTTTTCAAACCTTCTTTAATGTTAAGGCTAATGAGTTCTGTAGATTCTTTCAGTTGTGTAATTTCTTAATACACTGCTGTGTTCAAGGGTATATGCCTGGTTTTTGTTTTTGTTTTTTTTTGTTTGTTTGTTTGTTTGTTTTGCGGTACGCGGGCCTCCCACTGCCGTGGCCTCTCCCGTTGCGGAGCACGGGCTCCGGACGCGCAGACTCAGCGGCCATGGCTCACGGGCCCAGCCACTCCGCGGCATGTGGGATCTTCCCGGACCGGGGCACGAACCCGTGTCCCCTGCATCGGCAGGCGGACTCTCAACCACTGCGCCACCAGGGAAGCCCTGTTTTGTTTTGTTTTTGTTTTTTGGTAAAGGGCGTTATATATTTTGTAGAAGTAGGCTGGATAGAAATGATAAACAAATGAAGAAATAAGCATCCTCATAGTTTATCTCTTCGATTGCATTGATCTTCACCTCAATTCACATCAGCAAACCTGGCCTCCTCATTCTTTTCTCCATCTCTAGGGCAGGCTTTCTCTACCCCGGCACTATTGACATTTTGGACCAGGTAGTTCTTTGTCATGGGGTGCTGTCCTTTGCACCCTGACCTCTTCCCACTGGGTGCTGGCAGCAAGCTTCCTTGTTGTGACAACCAAACGTGTCTTCCAACACTGCCAAATGCCCCTTTTGGGGGCAAACTCACCCCTGATTGAGAACCACTGCTCTAGGGTGAACAGATTCTCCAAGATAATCCAAGTTTACATGTTTTCCCAAATATATATAGCATCTCTTTCTCTCTCAGAAGTGTCATAATTTGGACAGGGAATTAAATTGTTACCCAGCATGTCTCTGTAAACAGCAACTCCAGCTTCCCGGTTGCTCACGCCAGACCTTTGGAGACATCCTTAGCTCTGCTCATCGTCTCATAACCCCGGTCCACCGTTAGCGAGTCCAGTTGAAGAAAACCACCTTCAAACAGGATCCAGCCCTTCTTTCCACATCCACTGCTAGCACACGGGTCCCGGCTACCTTCTCTGTCACCCGAAAGTACGTGTCCGTCGTCAATCTGCTAAAGCTGCCCTGTTTACTTAGCAAGTCCTCCTCTGCTCCAAATCCTTCAGCGGCTCCCCTTCCACCCAGAGTAAAAGCCGGAGCCCTTACAGCGGCCTCAGCGCAGTCTCACAAGGTCCGCCTCCCCCGCCCTGCTCTCCTCCCCCCGTCCGCTCCAGCGGCCTCTCCGACTGTCCCTTCGCTGTTGCAGCTCCACTGGCCTCTGCTGCGCCTTGAACACCCGGCCTGTCCTGATTCAGGGCCTTGCTGTCCGTCCATGTGCCTACAGCCTCCCCCTCGCCCCACTCAGGTGTCCACCCGGCCTCCTCCCTCATTTCTCAAGTCTCCGTTCTAAGATCCGCTTCACAGTGCAGGCTTCTCTGACCACCCTATTTCAAATCACAGCCTAGTTCATCTCGTCTGATTTATTTTTTGCCAGCGCCTTTATCGCTGTCCGGCATACGAAAATTCTACCCATTTATTTACTGACTCACTTCCTGATCTGCTGCGCGTCTCTCAGAATTCCTTCGCAGACTCCGCGAGGGCAGGGACTTTTCTGTTTTGTTCACTGTCCTGCGCGCAGTGCTTTTAGCAGTTTTCCTAGAAAGCATGTCGTAGGCACGCCATAAATACTGAAGGAATGTGGTGATGAATGTATTCGCTGCTCACTTTCCTCTAGGCATCGGGCTGAATACTGAGTATAGGAAAGTAAGTGCAGCACTGCCCCTGCCCTTGAGAAGCTTACAGTCTCCTTAGCTCCTTAGCACTGCAGCAGTCGTACTGATGAACAGTGTAAATTGCAACCACGAGCCAAGCCCCTAACGTGAGCTTGAGATTCCAGCCAGAACCCCAAACGTACAACCCACTGAATGTGTTAACATCCTCTCATTTGGTAGGTCTTCAGTGGGTTTGGCTGCCTTTTAAAGAATGGATTAATAAAACCTTTCAGCTGTGGGGGGAAAAGAGAGAAGCTTACAGTCTCGTAGAGGACACATGCGTGTAAATAAATCAGGGCAGCAGAGTGAGAGGCCTGCGGTAAAGAGAAGAACGCACGGATGCAATAGAGATAACAGGATGCACGAGTGCAGCAGAGACGGACAGGATGCAGGGATGCGGCCGAGAGGAGCAGGTGGTAGAGCACGGAGGATTGCCGTGTGTTGAGGAGGAGGTTGGGGCGAGTGAAGGGCTAACACTTAAGACGCTCCTTCTTCCCATCCGGTTTCACTCCGTTATCTGTGTGGCTGCTGCAAAGCAAACAGAGCGGGAATTGCAACGTCAAGCCACGGCTCCACCAGCGGCTCCTCGTCCTGCACACCTTCCCTGCCGGCTGGAACGCTTGCCCTTGAGCGTGGAGTGTGAGGCTCGTCGTAGAACGGCTCAGCTGCCCACACTTTCCTGTCGCACTGCCCTCCAAACAGCCCTTCCTGCTAGCCAGACGGGTGAGAACAAGGTGTGCTGTCAACACTCTGAGGCTTTTCCTGGCTCCCGGATGCCCTCCGAGCCCACCTGCTCCACTGTGACATGTTTCAGGATTCCACTGAAATGGTGGAGGACAAATGTATGGACGCCAAAGGGGAAGGTGGTGGAATGGACGGAATCAGGAGACTGGGATTGACACACATACATTATTGATACTATGTATAAAATAGACAACTGATGGGAACACACTGCGTAGCACAGGGAACGCTACCTAATGCGCTGTGGTGACCTAAATGGAAGGGACGTCCAAAAGGGAGGGGATATCTGTACATGTATGTCTGATTCATTTTGTTGTGCAGTGGAGGCTAACACAACATTGTAAAGCAACCATACTCCAGTCAAAATTCATTTAAAAATTTATTAAAAAGAGCAAAAAAAAAAAAAAATTCCGCTGAAATGGAATAGCCTCTACGAAGCCTTCCTGGATGTCACCTTCCATCTGGGCACATTACCACATCCAAGGCCAAGGGCAGCTGCGTCAGACGGCTGGGCAGAGTAGGCATTTCTGAGGAGTATGAACCTAGTCTGCAGGTTTGGAAAACAGTACCAAAAAATAAATACCATCAGTCAAGACTGTGCGTCAACTTGGAGTAATTGTAGTCGGAGATCCCCGTTCCTGGAGCAAAGACGTGACAGACCTGTCATAGATCAGTGTAAACAAGGAGACAGAACAGGACCAGAGCCCGGAGAATAAAAGAAGAGGAAGGTTGGTACCGGATCAAAACATATCCCTCTTCGGCCTGAAGTTTAACCTGGGAATTAAGTTCTGGACTATACTATGCTTATGACTACGTGTTAATTGTGTATATATACAATTTACATATTTATCTTAGTAAACTATATAAAGTTTATTTCATGTTTTGGGTTTTTAATCTATAACTACTTTTTCCTATTATCATGGTAAAGTCGTGGGTAGAAAGTGCCCCGCTGATTATTTTTAAAGGTAAATACCTCAATCAGGCAGACCAGAGCGGTGATTACAATCAAGATTCCAGTGACCAGAGTCGAACCAGTTGGGTGAGCAGCATGCTTTATAAAATGGTGTCTCTAGGGGACTTGCCTGGTGGCGCAGTGGTTAAGAATCCACCCGCCAATGCAGGGGACACAGGTTCGAGCCCTGGTCCGGGAAGATCCCACGTGAGGCGGAGCAACTAAGCCCATGCACCACAACTACTGAGCCCGCGAGCCACAACTACTGAAGCCCGCGTGCCTAGAGCCCGTGCTCCGCAACAAGAGAAGCCACCGCAATGAGAAGCCCGCGCACCGCAACGAAGAGTAGCCCCTGCTCGCCACATCTAGAGAAAGCCCGTGGGCAGCAACAAAGACCCATCGCAGCCAAAAATAAATAAATTAATTAATTAATTAAAAAATAAAATAAGATGGCATCTCTGTAGTACCTGTTACTCTTGACTGTTTATTCAATAATTGAATAATTCAGTATTCAATCAGCATTCAGTTGAATAATTCAGTAACTGGAGGCCCAAGTGTCAGGCATTGTTCTGCTCTTGTAACGTTCTCAAGAACCTATGAATTAAGTTGTATTTTCTCCACTTAAGGATAACAAAGCTGACACTTAGGGAGGTTCAAGCACCTTCGCCAGACAGCAAGAAGAGGTCTCAAGACCCAAACCCCATCTGTTCCAAAGTCAAAGCTCACTCTTAGCTACAATGCACATCTGCCTCTGTGCTGCATCTCTGGGTGATTTCACTTCAGGGCATTGGTTTCTGAATTGAGGACCATCTTTTGCATCAAGTGCATGCAGAGTTTGATGGTAATCTATGTGTCCTGAATCCTGGTTAGTCACAGAAATTATTTATTCAATTTGTGGTCATCACACCCTAAACTCATTGAGATTAATGAGTGAAATGGCTGGTAATAATGGCGGCCTAATTGTTAGCTTGGGCAGGTGTACTGGAGCCTTGATATTGAATCACGTAATGTGCCTTTATGAGACTGAACAGTTGGAAGACCAGTATCAGCAGTTCCTGAACGATGATTCCAAGAAGCAACTGACAAGACTCTGAAAATTCCCCTGGGTGTTATGGATTTAATTTTAAGTGAAACTGCAAGGCAATTAATTTTCTTGTAACTGAATTCCTTAATTATACATGCTTTCTGTTGTTTATTTATTTTTATTTAAAGGTTCACTGATTTCTCGCAAATATGTAGAAATATTGGTGCACGTGGAAAAGGACTGGAAGGTGATAGGCAAAAAAAGAAAATATTTTCAGTCTTAGGAGAGTATAGGGGAGCTCGGATGATTTTTCCCCTTTTTTCAAATTTTCAGTATTGTTTTAGTGGTTTCCCATTTTTAAAAGAAACAAATGTAAAGTAAGTGAAACTTACATTCATACAAGAACACAGTGGGTTGGATTCTATTTACTGTCTCTGTGGTGTTACACAAGTCACTTAATTCTGTACATTTAGAGTATTTTTACTATGTATGAAATAAATACCCTAATTTAGAAATTTGGATCCCAAGATATATATTTTAAATGTTTTCATCTCAATCTTTCATTAATTTTAAAATAGGCATTTTCTAGCCTGTTTTAAGTAGGACTATAATTCATGTCTTGGGTGAGACTTAACGCTGAAGGGAAACTGTTTATAGTCCTGCCATCTTGTTCTTTATCATTTGTCCTCTTGTAACAACACCCCTCCTCCCACTTACAAAACTCATGCAACTCGCTCGCTTACTTCGATATCTGACGTTTTCACCTTTTTGGAATCTCTCTAAATTTCCTGACCAAAAAAAAAAAAAAAACTAGAAAAGCAGACCAGAGATCCACGGATGACCTCTATAAAAAAAACTAGATTACAAATTATCCCCACTCTTTCTACTCCCAGTAGGATCCACTGGGGGCAGATCACCTATTGTGGGTTGAATTGCATTCCCCAAAAGATACGTTCAAGTCCTAACCCCTGCGAAGTTGACCTATTTGAAAATAGGGTCTTGGCAGATACAGTCAAGTTAAGACAAGGTCATGTTGGATTAATGTGGGCCATAAGCCAATGAGTGATATCCTTGTAAAGCACGGGAAACTGGGGCACACAGAAGACGCACAGGGAGAAGGCCATATGATGACAGAGGCAGAGTTTGGAGTGATGCATCTATCTATAAACCAAGGAATGCCAAGGATTTCCAGCAACCATCAGAAGTGAAGAAGCAGAGAAGCCTTCAGTAAGAGCATGGCCCTAACAATACCTCCATTTCAGATTTATGGCTTCCAGAACCATGAGGGAATACATTTCTGTTGATTTGAAGACAGTTTGTGGTCATTTGTTACAACAGTCCTACACTGGGTGTTACGTCACAGAGACCTGCGAGATTCAGATGGAATCACCATCCATGTGGGATGAAGCAAGGGAAGCAGTGTAGCATCTAATGACCTTGGTAACAGGAGGACCACCAATCATGAACAGGTACTCACTGAGAGCAGCAGCCCAAACTGGCAGGGATTCTACTGGATTCAATTAGTGAGTGTGTGCAAGAGTCCGTGATAGGATAAGGTCTAAGGATGTCGAATGATACTCGAGGAATCCAGCTTACGTAAACTTATGTAAAACTAGCACACCACCGTTCCCCTCCAGGGAATTTCTGCTTTGAACATGGTGGAGTTAACAGCCCACCCAGACTTCCTTTAGATAAACTCTGAGCAAAATACAAAAAAATGTCAACAAGCCAAAGCAAGCAGATTTTGGAAGAGAGGCAATACTTGGAGGGAGTGTATGGCTTGGTGGAAGCCTCCCATTTTTTTGTTTGTTTGGGGTTTTGTTTTTTCATGTGTGTGTCACTTCACCCTGAGGGCATGGGCAGTCCCATTGGAAGTACAGGAGAAGTTTCCTCCTCTTTCTGGTCAGGTGAACCAGGGAAGGGACTCAGGGCAGTCAGAGCTTTCAGAGAGTGGGGAGGGAATCCCAGAAAGGAGAGGATGAGAGATGCAGGACCCCACAGTCTGTGTGAACACCTGCCACGTCCAGGGCTCAGCCTGGGATCACGCATGAGCAGAACAAACTTGAGTCAGTATGGACTGAGGGCCAAGGCACCACCTAACACAGGGCTGACAGTCTGCAGTTGGAGGAAAACCCAGTTAATTGCCTGCTGAAACGCAAATATCAACACTCTGAAGGAGTGCTATACTCTTGAAAAGGATGCGCATCCCATGGTCGTTTCGAGCACTGTTCTGCAAATGTCTGTTAGTTCAAGTTTTGTTAATCATGTTGTTTAAATCTTCTATCTGTCCTGACATTTTAATTTTTTTGTTGCATCAATTACTAAAAGTGGGGGGTTTTTTTGTCCCACAATATGATCTATGGATCTTTTTCTTTCTTCTGTGGTTCTTCATTCTTCCTTATATATTTTTAGGCTGTGTTATTAGGTGTACACAAAATGGAAAATGGTTACCTTCCCTTTATTAAATGTTTTATCCTTATGAGGTGGTCCACTTTATCCCTAGTAACGCTTTTTATCTTAACGTCTACATTTTTTTTATATCAATCTGACTACCCCAGCTGCCTTGTGCTTTACACACTCAAATGCATATGAGTACATTTAGCTTCTTATTTTCCCTTCTTGGGATGTACTGAGCCACTTAAGTCTATGGATTAGTGACCTCATTAGTTCTGGATAATTCTCAGCCATTATCTCTTCAAATATGGCCTCTGTGTCTTCCCTCTCCTTCTGTAACTAATCAAACATATGTTAGAATTCTCTGCCTCTCTTAAGCTCTTTTCTGTAATTTTCCACATTTTTTTTTACTCTGTATTAAAATTCTGGATAGCTACTTCAATCTTCCCATTAACTAATTCTTCTACTTTGTGTTGTCTGCTTCTTCACAGATTTATTGAGCTTTTAGTTTATTTTTAATTTTTATTGGCTGTGCCTTGCAGCTTGTGGGATCTTAGGTCCCTGACCAGGGATTGAACCCGGGCCCTCGGCAATGAAATGCAGAGTCTTAACCACTGGACCACCAGGGAATTCCCTATTGAGCTTTTAATTCTAGCTCTTATATATACGTTTTACTTTGAGACATGCCACTCGGTTCTTTTTCTAAACTGCAAGTTCATGCTTTTAGTTTCCTGCCGACTGCAGGTATTTTCCAAGCTTGTCATTTATTCCTTTAAACACTGAGGATGTTTGTCTTATAATCTGTATCTGGCTGTTCGTGGGGCTGTTTCTGCCGTCTCTTGTTTCTGCTGGTCATCACTCATGTTTCCCTGTTACCTTGTGTCTTGGTTATCATTGATGGAATACTGGTCATTGTCTTTGAAAAACTTGCTGGGGATTCTCCAGTGCCTCTAGTGATGGTGGCCTCCTTCTAAAGAGATTTGCCGTTCACATCTGCCAAAATAGCTGAGTGTATTTTACCAGCGGAGGACCACCTCAAACTGGCTTCAAAGTTTGGGATTCCCTGGCCCATCCCAGCTCTGCCTGTCCAGGGTGCAGATCTGCGTGAGGCTGGTCTGTGGCAAGAATAGTAGTTTTGTCCCCACAACATGCCAGTGCAACCTTTATGCCAGGGCAGCCCTGAAGTTGGGGCCCCGGGGAGACCAGTTGTCGTTTATCTTTACCCTGAGAATGTACCCTTATGGGGTCCCAGCTCATATAGTGAGAGAGGGTTCTTTCTAAAGCACTCTACTTTAGATGTACTTTGGTCACTGGCATCTACCTTTACTCCACCTAAGGCAAAGGAACTAAAGCCCAAGTATGAGGGATCAGCAGATATCTTCTTTAGCTCAAAAATGTCTTTGATGCTCTAATGTAAAGGTTAGCTAAAACTTTTCTTTGAAGTAAAAAATACATAAAAATCCAAAGAAAAAAATAATCAACTTCATTTCCACCACCTACAATTAATTACTATTTATATCCTCTCATATTTGTTTTGCTATATTACTTTTTAAAAATTATTAATGCTATTTTGAAGTAATTTAGACAACAAAGAAATGTAAATATATGAGCATTTTAAAACTTGTGTTGTCAACCTTCACCAACATCCTAGACACTAACACATGTGCAACTTTTTTCTGCATAAGGATGAGAGAAAATATTGATGATGGATGAGTAGATAGAAAGATAAAATTACTTTTGTAAAGCTGATAACTATAAATGTTATTGTAATTAAGATATTAGATTTTCTTGAATTTAGTGTAAGAAAAATAAAAGGAAGTGAAATTGAGGGAAATGTTGAACTTCACATGTCTCTTTACCACAAGGAACCTCATTTCCTAAAATATGTCTCTTAGGTTAATTTAAAAGAAAAAAAAAAGCACAGATGTAAACATTAAAAACATTAAGATATGAGTCATTATGCTTTTTTAAAACATTACATGCTTCAAATTTAGAAAGTCTTTATAGCCTGTCTGCTGTGAAAGATATGCAAGATAGGGTATTCTTCCTCCCATTTTCCCTGTTGTGAGTTATATTGTTTTTACATTATCCAGGTTACTGCATTGAAACTCAGTTCTTTACCATAATTCTCGTGGTTGTTTCGCTCTTTGTTCAAATGGATTCAAAGTTAACACCGGGCTTTCACTTCTTGCTTCTTTGTTCCTGAATTCTTTGAGACACATCTGAATTTTGTTATCAAGCCTTCAGAAAGGCTTCTGGGTGCTACTTCTCTAAGTAATTTCACATTTGAAAATACGACCTTATAATAGAATGACATACTAACTGCAATAGGATATTCCTGACAGCACCTTCTCTCTGTGAGATCTTTGTCGACGACTAATTCTCAGACTTTAATCTGCAATCGAAATTACCTGGGAACTTGTTACAAATGCAGCTTCTGCAGGCCTGACATTGGGCCTGAGATTCTGCATTTCTAACAGGCGCCCAGGTAGTATTGTTCACGCTACCACGTTTGTGGATTTTGCTTCGTTATCTCTGGATCCCAAATGCTGCTGCAGAGAAGTCTAACACCTGCTTTACTTCTCTCCTCTTAAAAATGATTTGCTTCTTCTGCCTGGATGCCTGAAGAATTCGTCTATCCTGAGATTCAATCATCACATTGGATTTGAGCATTCTCTATCAGACTTAAGTAGGAAAAAAAAATGTGTTTTTAAATTTGGAGATGCAATTTTTTCTTCATTTATGGGATATGCTTCTTGAATTATAATTTAAAATACATCTTCTGTACCATCTGATGGGGTCCATCTATTTCATGGGGAGAAATTATTCTTATTGAATGACCTTGGTCTGTGTTCTGGATCTCATAGCTTTTTTTTTTTTTTTAAGGAATATAGTTGATTTACAATGTCGTGTTGGATTCAGGTGTACAGCAAAGTGAATCAGTTGTACATATACATATATCCAATCTTTTTAAGATTCTTTTCCTATATAGGCCATTACAGAGCATTGAGTAGAGTTCCCTGTGCTATACAGTAGGTCCTTATCAGTTATCTAGTTTATATATAGTACTGTGCATATGTCAACCCCAATCCCCAGTTTATCCTTATCCCGCGACACCCCCAGTAACTGGATCTCTAGCTTTGTTTATTGCTTTATTCTCTGTATTTCTCATATGCATTCACTCTGATTATTTGAAGCTCCTCTATGTCAGTAATTCAATTTTCAGTAGTGTCTATTTCTATTAATTGTTACTTCTAAATTTTTTTACTTAGTTCTCTAATTACATTGTACTGAAGCTTGCGATGGGTTTCCTTAGGTCAATAAGACCCCTTTTTGGTCTGTTCTTGAGCTGCGTTTCCTCTAAGGCGGCTCCGTGCCTCTTGCAAGCTGTACTCCTCTCCCCTTACAGGGTATGTGCATAGTTAGGAAGCAGTTGCTTTTGAAGGTCTGGGTACCTCTGTCTCACCTGATAGCATGAGGTAACCTCTTGACTTTTTCCACCGTGCATTGCAGCTGTTTATTCAACCCTTGAACCATTTCCCTCAATTCACAGTATAGCCCTAGAACCTTTGTATCCATGAGCCAGTGAGGCTCCTTGTGCTGATGTCACGCCTCGCCCCCAGCAGCAGTGCAATATTGTGATTTATGGAAAATATATATTTTTGATCATTCAGATGACCAAAATATATTTCTCATATATATTTGTTCTGTGTCCACAATCCCTGGCTCACAGCTCCCCAAATCCGTGGACTTAGCGTCCTAAGTGATAAGAGAAATGGGAGCATTTTTGGTATAATGTTTGGTGTCTTGTCCTCAGTTCCTGCAAAACTTCAGAGCCATAAAAGTGGAATTGGTGTCTTGTTTTTCATAGCAAGCCTCTTCCCGCCACAACTGGGTTTATGTTAAGAAGGTGACTTTTGGAAAGCACCTAAGGATGGGGCTGGTTGCCAGGGAGACCAACCAGCCCACTCCCTGATTTCCGGGGAGGGGAGAGGAGCTGCAGGAATCCATCACCAATGGCCAGTGACCTAATCAATCACGCCTGTGTAATGGAGCCTCCATAAAAACCCAGAAAAGGCGGGGGGGGGGGGGCGGTTCAGAGAACTTCCGGGTGAGGGGGGGCTGTTCAGAGAACTTCCGGGTGAGGGGGGCTGTTCAGAGAACTTCCGGGGGGGGCGGTTTAGAGAACTTCCAGGTGGGGGAACCACAATGCTTTCACGTGCCACCAGTCCCCAAGCTCCAGGAGGACAGACGCTCCTTTGCTCAGGACCTTGCCCTGTGTATCCTCTCTTCATCTGGCTGTTGACTCAAATCCTTTAATATCCTTTGTAATAAACCAGTAATCTAGTGAGTCAATGGGTTTTTTGAGTTCTGTCAACCACTCTAGCAAATTAATTGAACCCAAGGAGGGAGTCTTGGAGCCTCAAATCTGTAGCCGGTGGGTCAGAAGCACAAGTACCAAGCTGGGCTTGCAATTGGCACCTGAAGTGGAGGACAGTCTTGTGGGATTGAGTCCTTTATCTGTAGAATCTCATGGAATCTCAGGCTATCTCCAGGTAGATACAGGCAGACCACAGAGATACTGCAGGTTCGGTTCCAGACCACCGCAATAAATCAATTATGGCAAGAAAGTGAGTCACACGAATTTTTTGGTTTCCCGGTGCATATAAAGATTATGTTTACACTATACTACCATAATTTACTTAAGTGTGCAATAGCATTATGTCTTACAAAAAGCACATACCTTATAAAACGTACTTTATTGTTAAATATTGCAGTCCATCATCTGAGCCTTCAGCAAGTCATAATCTTTTTACAACAGTAATATCAAAGATCACTCATCACAGATCACCATAACAAATATAATAATAATGAAAAGTTTGAAATATTGTGAGAATGACCAAAATGTGACAAAGACACGAAGTGAGCAAATGCTGTCGGAAGACTGGTGCTGATGGACTTGCTGGATGGAGGATTACCAACAACCTTCAATTTATATATGTATTTTTAAAAAAGGACAATAAATCAAAGTATAATGAAAGCAGGCATGCCTGTAGTGTCAGAATTGGGTTGAACTGTAGTACACCCAGCTAGTATCCTGAGCGTTGATTGGTGGTGTAGGGGAAACGCCCCCCTCTGTGCATTGGAATTGGGTCCAGAACCCAAAATAAACTGTTTTACTAATGCTCAGAGAAAAAACCGAAGTGAACCAGCTCGACTTGACTGTCTCCAGGTTTGGGGGGAAGGAGATCTTTCAATATGGCTTCTTGGCTGTAGGGGGTTGGGTGGGGGGAAGGAGGTCTTTCAATATGGCTTTTTGGCTGTAGGGGGTTGGGTGGGGGGAAGGAGGTCTTTCAATATGGCTTCTTGGCTGTAGGGGGTTGGGTGGGGGGAAGGAGGTCTTTCAATATGGCTTTTTGGCTGTAGGCGGTTGGGTGGGGGAAGCACAGGAGCCAGTTTGGACTCAGTGCTTCCCTCTCTTTCTCTGTAGACGCTTCTATTTCGTGTTGACTCTTGAATTTTCTTTTTTTTCCTGGTGGTCCTTTAAAAATCTAAGTCAGGTCATATCACTCCACTTAAAATTCTCCAGTGCCCCCGCCCACCTCTTTGAGAGTGAAAGCTGAAATCTCTCACTGGCTCTCTGGGCCCGTAAGGCTCTGCCAGCATCCTCACTCCCGGTACCTCCCTAACCTGGTCCAGTTCTCTCCTCCTCCCTCTTTCTGCTGAGACCCGCTGTCCTCCCTGTTAGTCCTCAAGCTCATCAGGTGTTTACCTGCCTCAGGGTCTCCTACCTGGAACATTCTTCCCTCCTTCCACCCCTTCCTGTATCCTCAGGGCTTGCTTCTTCTCTTTCTTTAAGTCTTCGCTCAAATATCCCCTCAAAGTGACCTTCTCTGACCAAGCTCATTGAAGCTACAGCCCTCAGCTCTGCTTGTTTTCCTTCCCCTCCATAGCACCTGTCACTGTCTAATATACGGTGCGGTTTCCTTCTTCATTTTATTTACAGATTGTTCTGCTCTTCTCCCTCCCAAGATAAGCATCACAAGGGCAGAGATTTTCTAAAATAGCACCTGGCACACAGCATTTCATCAATGTTGGTTGAACTTATTTGTTTGTTTTGTTTGATTTATTTTGCTCATGACGTCGAGGGAGAGAAGTTCTTTGAGGATGTTTCTCCTGCCCCTTCCACCCTTCTCACTCAGTCTTCTCCAACAACCTATTTCATGTATCTTGTTGAAAGGCAGTCTTGTTCCTAGAAAACCCGTTCCAGGGTGTAATAAGCTTACAGTCAACCCGTTCCAGGGTGTAATAAGCTTGCAGTCAACCCGTTCCAGGGTGTAATAAGCTTGCAGTCAACCCGTTCCAGGGTGTAATAAGCTTGCAGTCAACCCGTTCCAGGGTGTAATAAGCTTGCAGTCAACCCGTTCCAGGGTGTAATAAGCTTGCAGTCAACCCGTTCCAGGGTGTAATAAGCTTGCAGTCAACCCGTTCCAGGGTGTAATAAGATTGCAGTCAACCCGTTCCAGGGTGTAATAAGCTTGCAGTCAACCCGTTCCAGGGTGTAATAAGCTTGCAGTCAACCCGTTCCAGTGTGTAATAAGCTTGCAGTCAACCCGTTCCAGGGTGTAATAAGCTTGCAGTCAACCTGTTCCAGGGTGTAATAAGTTCCTAAGCAGGATTCCTTCCTTTTAGAGCAGTTTATCCAACTACATCTTTAAGCATCTTAGTTCAGGTTTCTTTGTTCAATGGAGTAACGTAGAAATACATACCGAAATAAAATATCCTTCACTCTAAGTGTCTTCATTCAATGGGGTAACATAGAAATACATACCTAAATAAATATCCTTCACTCTCTGCATTGCAAGGTCTATCTATTTTGGTGGTAAGGTAGGCTAGGAGGAAAAAGATAGGACAGTTGGAAGTTTATTTTGTTTATTTATTTATTTTTAAATTTATTTTATTTATTTATTTTTGGCTGCGTTGGGTCTTCGCTGCTGCGCATGGGCTTTCTCTAGTTGCGGCGAGAGGGGGCTACTCTTCGTTGTGGTGCACGGGCTTCTCATTGCAGCGGCTTCTCTTGTTGTGGAGCACGGGCTCTAAGGTGCGTGGGCTTCAGTAGTCGTGGCACACGGGCTTAGCTGCTCCACAGCATGTGGGATCTTCCCGGACCAAGGCTCAAACCCATGTCCCCTGCACTGGCAGGCCACCAGGGAAGCCCTGGAAGTTTAACTCCCTTATTTTGATTCATTTATTTGCCATTCCTTCTTTTATTTCCCCCACATTATTAATGCCTCTTTGGCAAGTGGGTGACTTCTTTGAGTGGCAGAATTATGAGCAGTGAGGAGGGGGTTCCCTTCAGACTCCACTACATATTTTTCCAGGGTTTTTTCTTGAGCGTCTGCAGCCTTAGGCACTTCCGGTGATAACAAAATCTCTGCTAGCCCATTGGCAGATTTTGAAGGTATTGAATATGAAATCAAAACACGATTTTAAGTGAGATATTGATTTTGAAGATTCATAACCAAAATATATGTAGTTTAATGATACATAGGTTTGTCTCTCAAGAACTCTGTAGTCTTATTAGCTTCAAACCACCTCAGCTAAATCCTTTATGTTATTCTGAATTCTTACCAGTTAACTCTGAAGACATCTGTGCACTAGAATCAAAGCTCACTTGATCATTAGACTAAACATGAAAAATCATCATCATTGTGTCTCAGGTGCTAGATGCCAAGTACTTCACACGTGTCATCTCATTTAATCCCCCCAGAAACCTATTTAGCTAATTAGAAGGGTAATTTTTTAAAGGTTAAAATCGTAACCCTAATACAAATATAAAATGCACACATGTCCATTTATTTCATTTAGTGCATTTTATTTAATGATAACTTATTAATAAACGAGGAAACCAATAAGGTGTTATAACTGATTCAAAGAACAGTTCAAAGAACTACACACATGTAGTCAATTAGGAATACTGAAATGAACTTGCAAATAAATGTAAAACAGGTTAATATCCAGAGACAATGATCAATTACATTTCAGTAGACACAATTTGCATATGGACAAGACTCATTTGAATTACTATCAGTATTTTACATCTCCTGGAGTTACAAAATAGCTCAAGGAAATAACCTATATGGGAAAAGAGTCTGAAAAAGAATGGATATATGTATGTGTATAACTGATTCACTTTGCTGTACACCTGAAAGTAACACAACATTGTAAATCAACTATACTCCATAAAAAATAAAAATTAAATTTAAAAAAATAGCTTAAGGACAATGAAAGGTAGAGATAACCCAGAGGGTTGTGCTAGACGGGTCACCCAATACTCTTCATCCATTTCAAAGTCTTTTACTATTGTTGTTTCAGTGTTTTCCTGACAGTATGATTCCAACTTTGGAGGTTTTAGAACTCAATGCATAGGAATAAAAGATCCGTTTACTATAAATAAAAATCTTCAAATGTTTGGTAAACAAAAGATGATCTTTAAATAAAGCAAGTAATCACAGAATATTAGATCTGGATCAAACGTTGCAGATAAAACTTCACATTTTATACATGAGAGAATCTGAGGTTAAATAATTTGCCTAAAGTCATAAAGCTGGGTGTTGGCAGGTCAAGAGAAGAACAGAGAGACCAGGACTTTCTCCTAGAGTATTATTAAAATAAAGAGAAACAAAAAAAATTTAAAACCTTAAATTTTAAAACTTGAGGGGTAATTAACAGATTACCCCTCAGGACTTCCCGGGTGGTGCAGTGGTTAAGACTCCACACTTCTACTGCAGGGGGCCCAGGTTCGATCCCTGGTCGGGGAACTAAGATCCCACATGCTGCACCACACGGCCGAAAAAAAAAAAAAATTACCCCTCTATCGTTACCAAGATGAACTGGGGTCTGCTTGCCCATGACACAGCAAAGCCAGTCTACTGACCCTGGGCAGTGGTGAATGAAAGTCCAGCGTTTACGGCGGGGCGCCCAGAAAGGAAAACAGGCCGCTCAGGCTCAAAAGACCCCAACTCCCTGCTGGCTTTCACAGGAGGGTTCTTAGAGGCCATGTTCTTTCAGTTAGGGTTGCAGGGGGCATGACTTTCTTCTGACTGGTGGGTGGTGAGGTGACAGGGTGATGCTTCTGGAATCTTAATCGTCACCTCTGGTTCCAGCCAGGCTGGGGTCCACGTGCTTGTGGTCAGCATGCAGTCACCACCCTCCACCTGGGTAGGGGACGAATTTCTGCAGAACAACTCGAAGCTAAGTGTCAGATGGTGATGTGCAGCCCTCGAGGGGTAAGCAGGGCTCTGCTTTATCACTGAACCGTTGTTTAAACCATCACTCGTTTTCTCGCTTGGTTGCGTTTACTTTGTGTCTGCATCCCCTCACTTCCCTAATTAGTAACTGCTTGGGTCTGCTCTGTGGAACTCAGGGAAGGCCTAGAAGATTAAGCCTCTTTCTCCAAACGAGAAACAGGGGACATGGAGGCCCTTTTGTACCCAGGAGGGCCCTGCAGGGCCCTGGTCAGTTTTAATCCCCCCTTTTCTCTGATATTCCTCAATCCTAGGGGGACCAGGGGTGGGACAAGAAAAGGAATGCAGTTTTGGATGGAGAAGTTAATCATAAACTTGGCAGGGGAACTCGGTTTTAAGGGGACTCAGTTTCACTACGATAAAAATGAACTGAAGCAAGTATCAGTTAGGAAGATTCCCTAGGATCATAGTTCAGGATAAGATCAGGGACCGTGCTGCTATCAGAAAACCTATTTGCTCCCATCAGGGCAAAAGTGACAAACTCACATTGCCTAATGACACAAATGGTATATTCATTTTAAGATTTACAAATATTTTCTTTAATTGTAAGGTTTCACTGAACTGAGTATTATTTCTTTGATTCAATATATCTGCCAGGAGACATTCTCGAAAAGACATGCTCATCAACGGACATTCTCTTTTTAATTAAGTCAAAGTATTCCCCTGCCTTAAGGACACATTATCAAAGAGATTACTGCAATTACAGACTTGAACTCTGATTTAGTAAATTAAGGATGTACTTGACATTTAATCCAACAGAAAAGCAACCTGAGAGCTACAATATTTAAATTAAAAATCAAGTCATGTTCAGATTTGATTCATATATATGTACATATATATATATATATATATATATATATAAACAAATCAGTTTGTTACAGTGTTTCTTTGCTACTTAAGCTACTGAAATGCACCTATAGGTAATCAATACAGCTTGATTTAACACACTTTCACAAGTGGGAAAGTCCTGGAGATCCATTGATCTGCTTATTCATATTGTAGTTGTCAAGACAGGCAGACCCTCAGACACATTGCATGTTCAGTTCCACTAAAATGAAGCGACTATTGGAATAAAACGAGTCACATGAATTTTTTGGTTTCCAAGTACATATAAAAGTTATGTTTACACTATACTATAGTCTGTGAAGTATGCAATAAAATTATGTCTAAAAAAATAATGTGGATAACAATTAAAAAATATTGCTGTTGGGTAAATGGTACCAACAGATTTGATTGATGAAGGGTTGCCACAAACCTTCAATTTGTAAAAAAAATACGTTATCTGTGAAGCACAATAAAGCAACGCCACAAGCTCTGCCTGTGTAACAGTAAGTGAACAGGTGCAGTAACTGACTGTTGTGGGAAATAAGCAAAGGCTCCCGCATGGGACTGAATCACATATAACTGGTTTTTTCTACTTAATCTATGTCCGTTTTCCAAAACCATTCACTCTGACTTTGAGAAAGCAATCCTCTGACCAAAGTAGCAACTAATCAGTCAACATTAGTGTTGGAGAAAGATTGTTTAGATCTTTTATGACCTAAAGGCTGGAGCGCATCTGGTGAACAAGGAAAAAGTGTTGCAATCTCTTCTTTGGAATAGAGATCATCTGTCCTGGGCTAGTACATGCTTGGCTAAAAAAATTACTTGTGCTGGCAAAGGCATAAACATTCCCAACATAATGAGATTTTCTCTTCAGGTACATCTTGCATCTGGAAAAATCAAAAATGTTGGAGAGACTGCTGTGAAATCTCTTCACTGTACTTGCAATTTTAATTGGTTCTCCTTCCAGCAACGGGACGAGTTTTAGACGCCACCATCTGAATGTTATATTGAACACTTTGGGTCTGTCAAAAACTTTATTAAAATTGCAAATTGGGATTTGAGTATACAGACTATAGAGGTTAAATGAAACTGGGATTTAATCTAGAGAAGAGAAAAATGATTTTTAATCCTGAGTTAGTGATTCAGTAAATGCAGAGACCGCCTGAGTTCCATGTTTAGTTGGCGTAGACCATACAGCCTCTCTTTTTCTCACGAATGCAGACCTAATTCATGAATAAATCTGTAGGCTCCGCCTTCAACATTTATCTAGAAACGGACTTTTGTCATCACCTCCACCTCACCTTGGTCCAAGCCATTGTCCCACTAATTTATTACTATAACCAGTGATATCATAATGAAAGATACTGAATTTATCAGGGAACATTGAATTACTATTTCTTAGGAATTTTGGGACTTCCCTGGTGGCGCAGTGGTTAAGAATCCCCCGCCAATGCAGGGGACACAGGTTCGAGCCCTGGTCCAGGAAGATCCCACATGCCATGGAGCAACTAAGCCCGTGTGCCACAACTACTGAGCCTGCACTCTAGAGTCTGCAAGCTACAACTACTGAGCCTGTGTGCCACAACTACTGAAGCCCATGCACCTAGAGCCTGTGCTCGGCAACGAGAGAAGCCACTGCAATGAGAAGCCCGCGCACCACAATAAAGAGTAGCCCCCACTCGCTGCAACTAGAGAAAGCCCGTGCACAGCAACGAAGACCCAACGCAGCCAAAAATAAGTAAATAAATTTATTTTTAAAAAAAGAATTTTGATTGTCTGTGTTCACTCTGAGTGTAAAACGTTATCATCAGCAAAGGCATTAACGAATCTCCAGGCTTTTCTACCATATTTGATTTCTGAAATATTTATACTGATAACGGTTCACCTAGACATATTTAACCTAGGCTAGGCTGTGTGCACTTTCTACTTTGAAAAATATTCCTATGCAACTCTTACAATTGTAACACATCAAACAAATGTAACCAAATTATTTCTAGCATCTCTCTTTTCATAAAATAAAAGCACAAACCTTTGTGCTTTTCCAGAGGCCCTCTAGGAAATCTCAAAGATGGCTTTATTATAAAAGGTAGTCTGAAATTTAAAAAAAAATTCTATATAGAAAATGTCAAAGGAAATGGGGGGACTTGATTAAGATAGGATAATGGGTGCCTGAGAAACTATTTAATCGAAGTGACAGTATAACACTTAAAAATAAGCATAGAGGGGACTTCCCGGGAAGTCCAGTGGTTAGGACTTGGCACTTCCACTGCAGGGGGCATGGGTTTAATCCCTGGTTGGGGAACTAAAATCCCACATGCCACATGGTGTGGCTGAAAAAAACAAAAATAAAAATAAGCATAGAAAATAAATGTCCATCTATGAACCAGGAAGTGGTCCCTCACCAAACACAGAATCTGCCAGCACTCTGAACATGGGCTTCAGATCCAAGTCCCCAGAACAGTGAGAAATAAATTTCCATGGTTTATTAAATAATTAATTTTTTAAAAGCATAGAAATAGCATTATTGTACAGAACTTAGCTCTTTCATAAGCGAGGGTCTTTGCTTTTCTTTTTCTTGAATAATCGAGTTCATAATGCAGTCAATATAAAATGAAGAAAATTATTTAAGACACAGACTCTCTGCTTTGTAGGCAGATTACACATCAGGTAAACAATAAACTTTGATATCATAGGTGAAGGCAATAATTGGTGAACCAAGGAAGACAGCCCATCAGAATTGAGAAAATTTTGTTATAATTTTTAACATTTCATAGCTTTTTATTGAGACTCAGGTATAATAAATCAAAGCAGAAAAATTCAGTTTCAGAGTTTTGCACTTAATTATGCTCTTTCGTATTCTGGAACAAACTGACATTTTAGGACAGTAGTTTCTTAGCGTATGATGTCAAAATAATACTAATATTAATACTAGGATGACATTAACGTAAATATGCAGTGTGTTCATTATTCCTATCTTCAAACCATTCAAATAACTTTTCAGTTTTTCAATTTCCAAAACATTAAGTCTTGATATTTATAACTCACAGACAAAAGTTCTTTAGGATACTCAACAAGTCCTAAAAGTATAAAGTAACTCAGAGACTAAAAAGCCTAAAGATTGTTGCTTCAGAACAAAACTAGTCTTCCTTGAAAAGTGAAAGAACAGTGGTATTTCTCTGTCACTCTTTTTCTTGGTATAGTTTCAACCTCTTGTTTATAACCTTTAATGAAAGTGATGAGCTTCTATCTCACAGAGGAAAGCAGGGAGTGGACAGTCGGGAACTATCAGACACAAGCCTTTCAACAGACTAGCAGCACTCATGAATGCACATAACTTTCTGCAGCCGTATTATTATGGGCTGAATGATTGTGTCCCGCCACCCCAATCCACATATTGAAATCCTAACCCCCAGTGTGATGATGTTAGGAGATGGTACCTTTGGGAGGTGATTAGGTCATGAGGGTGGAGCCCTCATGAATGGGATTAGTGCCCTTATAAAAGAGATCCCAGAGAGCTGTCCCACCCCATCACCCATGTGAAGACATGTCACTCATGTGAGAACACAGAGGGAAAATGCCCATCTCTGAGCCAGGAAGCAGGCTCTCTCCAGACACCAAATCTGCCAGCACCTTGATCCTAGGCTTCCTAGTCTCCAAAACTGTGAGAAATAAATGTTGTGTAACCCATCCAGTCCATGGTATTTTTGTTACATCAGCCTGAACAGGCTAAGACACACATACATCTCTTACATGGCCTTAAAATGGCAAAAAAAAAAAAAAAAAGAATACATTGATTAATATGACCCAAAGCTATAGCTTCTCTGTAGCACAGAAAAATAAAAAGGCAAAGTATGTAATGATCATCTGTTATTTATAACTCAATTTAATGTCAACCCAAGGCTGAATGGGAAACGTGAGCTGGAGGAAGACCGGTGGATAAGACGTAACAATCAACGACAGCTTGGAGGTTCCGAATTTGGGTGGCTCCAGGGGCAGGAATGCGATGGAGAGAGATAAAGATCTCAGGGTGGTAAGCACCTTTCTCTGAAAGAGACGATTTCTGTTTGAGATGAAATGAGTTTGAGATGCCAAAACAATCAGAGGGAAATGAGCATCAGGCATTTGGCCCTGCATCCCTAGATCCACAAGATGTGTCAGGGCGTTCGTTTGCGCTGGGTCTTCAGGGTAACAGATTTGTGAATTGTCCTTATTGAGGTCATGCAAACAGACGAAAGAGCCAAAGAGAAATTTGTTTCAGAATTTAATTGTTACTCTGTGCATAAGCATTACTTGTTTTGTTCCTGAAATAGTGTCGCTTATAACTGTTTTGAAAGTGCAAAAGCCAAAAGAGGTTACACCATAGCACGTGCAGGCTTGAGGTCACCCATACAATTAAAAAAAAAAAAGTTTTGATGAACGCTTCAAGGAGGCTCAGAGAATTATGCCAGTCTCGCCTTCCTTTTCCCTACTTGCAACTTCCTTCTGCATTGGTTTCCCTTTAGTTTGTGACTTACTTGAATTTTTAGCTCATTAATCTCTTGCTGTGCCTGGCTTGAATTGTGCAATACTCTTCCGGTTTACCTTGATGCCAACTTGGAAATCTAATGGGATTCTGCTTTTGCGACCAGCTCATGGTTTTTATTCAGGAGATGATACGCCCACCTTGCCTAGGTGCCCGGAGCACAACTGCCTGGTTTTCAACTCATGGTAAATCTAGTACAGCTTGTGGCTCGGTCACCACTATCTTTTCAAAACGTTTCAGGAAATTTATAAACATTACAAAGTTATGTTATGAAAACCAATTGTATTTCTACCTTTTGCCATATACACATCAGTATTGAGGACAGTGCGTGGCACACAATAGGTGCTCAATAAATAAATGTTGAATAAATGGGTGGGGGCCTTGGATAGGTAGTTAGGTAAGTTTGAGTTATTTACGGAGGTGGTTCTCATCCCCGTAAGTTGCACTGTGAAATTTGAACTACTCATTATGCTGGGGGTAGAGATGGAACCATAAAATGCGTGGCATTTGACCTCGAAGATAAGCCCTTGAAACACACATGAGAAAATATTCTTGGAACTCTAGACTTTTCACCTTCAGAGCTGGGTTTTGGAAAGATGATAGTGTTTTGAGTTTCAAACATATGGAGATTTAAAATTTAAGAATAATAAATGGGAGAGGGAGAGAATAGGTAAAGAGCCAAGGTATGCTTGTCCCCATCTTCAACTCGACCAAGTTTGCCCAAAGTGTGGAAGGAGTGTCTTTGGGTTGGGGGAGGAGGAGGGTCTGGTTGGAGGGAACTCTAAGGTTCTCTATGCCTCCTCGTAACTGGTCCCAGAGGAGTTTACAAACGGTACAGTTCTGGGCTTGAACATCCGGGAGTAGAAAGGACCTACGTGTCCTGCTTCCCAAGAAAGCCCAAGGATGTGGCAAGTCCATGAAAGAAGAATCTCCACCCAGCAAAGTTCAGTGGCAGTCAAGGAGGGGTGGTGTCGTGGCATCTCTGGATAGAGAAGGTCCAGGGTGGCTGCCTAAGTCTTACTTGACTCTGACGTAGCCCAGGGGCGTAGACTAAAATGTTCCATTCTCATTGACGGTCATCAAAATGGCAAAGGGAAGAAAGGTCGTGGAGCTGTTTGGGATGAAGATAACATGGGATGAACTTCATGAACTTGAAGTCCGTAAGTGATGGGCCAGACTACGTGATGAGGTGATAGCAGGGGTACAGCCCAAATCGATGACCTGAATTGACAAATTGCCTCTCTGTAGAGGCCAGTGGAAGAGAGAGGGTGAGAGCAGACCCGAACTCTTCCCCTGCTGTAGGAGCCCCGCTAGCCTGCCACATCATTATACCCTGAGCCCTGAGTCTGTGCTGGTGGGAAGGTGCCACGTCCTGAAGGGACTGACGGTGTTAAACCTGAATGCAGGGATAAACGACTGAAGTCTTTGACTTTATTTAGCAGGTATTAGATTGCCTTGTCAGCCAGCAGACAAAATGGGGACTCTATAGGGATTAAGTATTCAGAAAAATAAATTATCATTACAAACACCTGCGTTTGGGGCGCTGTCCCCTGTGCTCTTCCTAATATGTGTATTTCTTCAAGAGTGAGCCCATGTACCTACTTGGTTACCAGACGACTTACAACTCAGTAACAAAGTAGCAAGACTTATTCTTAAATCTTATAAGGGTAAAACATAAAATGGTTTTGAGGTATGTGCATTTATCACTTAGAGATGCAAATACTTATGAATTGTTTTTGAAGGTGCTCCTCTAGAAAGACTCGAGGAGGTTAGGAGCAAAGGCAACCGATGCACAAGAGCACGAGTTGTGTTTTTAGTGTCCGGCTGAAGTTTTTGTAATACTAATGAAAGTTGAATTTCGGAAGGGACCACCTCCAACTGAAGGATAGGGAACAGGAAAGAGCTTTCTTCAGTAGCACAAGGTCAGACGCGTTTTTATTTCCACTGAAGCTTGAAATTCAACTGTGTTTAGAAAATTTCAGCATCCCAATGTTGGAAATAAGGCAAAGCATAAAGTGTTAGATGCAAAACAAAAAAAAATAAATGTTTCTGTGTTCCACTCAGCAGCCCCATCTGAGAGGAACATAAATTAGATTTACATACTGTAAATTTAAATAGTCCAATATGAGGGAATACGTCAGATAGAGAAGCAGTTCTCCCTTATTTTCCTATCTGCAACATGTATACATGGGCAAAATGAGAAGAAAATGCCCCATTTGGGCTTATCAAAAAGGATAGACCAAATAATAATAATAATATCCCAAGTTATTTACATAAGATTTCATTATAAAATTCTTTAATGACTCTTATTAAGGTAGTTGGTGGGCTTCCTAGATAATACACATTTAGCTCTTCTGTCTTTGTTTACCCTACATTTACATATCTGTTGACTTTTAAAGAAGATTGTTATATTATCAGCAGTAATATATGCTTATTGTAGGAGATTTGAAAAGAATCGGCATAATCTTGCTACCCAGACATAATAACTTTTAATATTTTGCTATATATTCCTTAAGGATTTTCTCTATGCGTCTACACATTTATTTTCATAGTTGATATCATAGTACCTAAATAATTTTTCATCCTGTACTTTGTAAAATAAGTATTTTCCATGGTTAGGAGAAAAACTTTAACCCTTTCATTGATTGATTAATTTTCTGTCTTATGTTGTATGACAACATACTCAACTATTAATATTTTTTGAACGGTGTGTTTGTTTTCCTAGTCTAACATTATAAACAATACAAGGACTGATTTTCAGTTTTCATATAGGGTTACCGTTCCCTAATCCACACCCTCACCTCACACGCAGTATAGGGTTTCCAGTTACCGTTCCCTAATCCACACCCTCACCTCACACGCAGTATAGGCTCCTGGAGTAAGTCTAACCCCACTGGACTATGGCTTTATAAGAAAAGAAAGTGAGAGAAATCTTTCTCTCTCTCCACCACGTGTGCACATAGGGAGAGGGCAGCTGTCTGCAGGCCAAGAAGAGAGCTCTTACCAGAAACGGACCTGCTGTACCTTGATCTTGGACTTCTAGTCTCTGGACCGTGAAATATAAGTTTCTGTTATTTAAGTCACCCAGACTATGGTATTTTGTTATGGCAGACTGAGCAGACTAACACATTTTAAAAGTTATTGATACATACTGATAAATTACTTTCCAGAAAGTTGTTACCAACATACATTTCTCCAGCAGTATGTAAGGAGTCCTATTGCCCTGTACTCTCACTAGCACATTCAAAACATTTTTAAATTTTATTCTTTCAAGATGTATCTATGTATCAATCATCTATCTCTCTATCTATTCTTTCAAAGATTTTTTTTTTTTTTTTTTTTTTTGGCCACGGCTCAGGTCTTAAGGGATCTTATTTTCCCAACCAGGGATCAAACCCGTGCCCTTGGCAGTGAAAGAGCAGAGTCCAAACCACTGGACCTCCAGGGAATTCCCTCTTTTAAAGTTTTTTGAAGCTTGTTCTTTTAAAGTTTCATTTCATCCAAATAGACTTAGCTTCTAAGGCATTGCCCCATGGATGTACCACTATATTTTGAAGTTCTCAGTGTTAGTAGTATTTCATAGAGGTAAAAATGGCCACTCAGGAATCCTAAAGCAAACACATATGAAAAAAAAAAAAAAACTTTTTTAAAATTTCCATTATTTCATCATCTCCATTTTATATTCATGGAAAAGAAAAGCTAAGAACTAGGAACCTGAGATGGTTTCAAGGCAATTTGTTAATAGGATTCACAATCAAAGACCTGGGATATAGGCTTTCTTCAATATGAAGCCCTCATCTATCTTGCAATGAAAGATGTCATTTTTTTTTTTCTTTCTGGCCGTGCCGTGGGGCATGTGCGATCTTAGTTCCCCGGCCAAGAGATCAAACCCTTGCCCCTGCAGTGGAAGCATGGATTCCTAACCACTGGACCACCAGGGAAGTCCCCAAAGACGTCATTTTTGTTAGAAAACAGTAATGTAGAAAAATTGTCACATGCACAGAAACCATACTCTCCCTCAGTAACTTTTTATCATGCTCTTAAATAAAGCCCTGGCTAGCAGAGCATTCTCCTTTCCTCACTATGCACCCTAGACTGTTTATGTTTCCTGAACGATAATTTTCTTTCCTTCGGCTTGCAATAGAAATCAGTAACTTAAGAGACAGCTTGGATCTGAGAACCAAATTCCACTTTTCGTCTACTTTTATGCTAAGAACATCGTACCGTGCTCTGTGCAGAATGCAGATGTTCATAGCATAAATTAGTTTACTATTAAACAGGAACAGAAATTTGCCAGTTATTGCCACTGACAGTTTATCTTGAGGATAGATTCACAATGGTGTGACTTGTGTCTGACTCACTTTTCCATTCTCCATTCTTAACTCACCTGTTCCATACAGTATTACTTTACAGTACACTGTGCACTGTTTTCCTAACTTTGCCCTGAGCTGGCAAAAGTGAGTGGAGATGAAAATATCTTTCACGTCAGTCTGTCTTGCCTCATAACATTCTCAAGCTGTTTTCCCCATTGTAGCGTTTCAAGGACAGTTCTGCCCTACTGGGTCCTCTTACAGCAGTTTGGATTTCCGTGGAAGGGTTGCCTGCAGAGTTGATAATGGCACAGAGAAGAGAGAAAATTAAATTCACCTGGGTTGACCAAGTGGGCAAAAGAGGTCAAACAAAGGATATTTCAAGAGTCAATCTCAAGGGACTTTCATTTTATGGAAACCCCAGCCAGAAATGCCCTCAGCTCAGAAAGTTTTTCTTATGAGGTTTGAGTTTGCATCTAAATGTTATTTTTACAGCATCAGTACTGGTTTTCATTTACCATAAATAGAAACAACAACAACAATAACAACAAACCACTGAGTTGAGGAATTGAAAAGATAATTTGAGCAGAGTGATGAATGGGTAGGGTATGGAGCAAAAATGCCAGTGCTTCATATAGAAAAATGTTCTATTTCAGGAGAAAAAAAAAAACCAAACTCTTGTGGTTCTTTAAAAAAGCCACTTCAGTGACGCTTGTTTTCTTCAATTTAGAAGTGCAGGTACAGCAATTCTAATTTCTTAACTGTCGAATGCTCTTTAAATTGAACAGAAAAAGATGTAATTAAGTGTGTAATGTACTTGGAATGAAATTAGGCTCGAATCCAATTCTTCTTCTGTGCCCACCGTAGTGTGGGAGTTGCCAGTTTTTAACAGCCATATAGAAAAAGATGACTTTTTAATATTAGGATCTCATATAACTGAATGCATGCTGGAGAATAATACTCACATAGTTTCAGTGGAGACTTTTAGAAAAGACTTGTGTCTAATTCAAAGAACATTTTGATTTTTGCAGAAAGTCAGGTGGCGTTTCTCCTCTTTCTGTTGACATGCATGCCTCTGAGAGATGGGGTAACCAGGAGAGCTCAGCAATTCCACATCACGACAGTTCAGTTAAGATCCAGAGTTTTAAGTGTATTCGTGCTCCCCCAGAAAAGGGAACTTTCTCTCATAATATACAAACATGCCATAAAATAGTAACTCACGGCTTTGTCAAGACTGCCCCAAAATGGTATGTGGTCCTACACAAATTTTAGGCAAATTAGAAGTTATCAAGCCCTGATCTCAAAGAAAAAGAATAACCGTGTAGTGTGATTACTCTGTACGCCAAGTGTGTCACTTGTATTATATCATGTAATTCTCATAACAGCCCTCTGAAATAGTTCCTATTATTATTTCTAAGTAACACATGAAGAAACTGAGACTGAGACATGTCAAACTTATTCCCCCAAAGATCCCGCAGACAGTACGTGCTGGACCTGTGACCAGAATCTACATTTTGAAAAAAGCTACTTTACTCTGTTGTTCCTGATCCTACACAAAGTCTTCTTTTTAATTAATTAATTAATTAATTTTTGGCTGCGTTGGGTCTTCGTTGCTGCGTGCCCGCTTTCTCTAGTTGTGGCGAGCGGGGGCTACTCTTCGTTGCGGTGCGCGGGCTTCTCACTGAGGTGGCTTCTCTTGTTGTGCAGCACGGGCTCTAGGCGCGCGGGCTTCAGTAGTTGTGGCTCACGGGCTCTAGAGCACAGGCTCAGTAGTTGTGGTGCACGGGCTTAGTTGCTCTGCGGCATGTGGGATCTTTCTGGACCAGGGCTTGAACCCGTGTCCCCTGCATTGGCAGGTGGATTCTTAACCACTGCACCACCAGGGAAGCCCCTGATCCTACATAAAGTCTTGTGGGCCGCAGGCGGTATGCTTGGGATGCAGGATTTGGAATAAAATGTTTCTGCAACTACCATATCCTTAAAATGTTATGATAGTTTATGAACAAACTGGTTACAAATACATTTTTAGCATTGCCTGTAAAGCAGCACAGAGTACACGTTTGACATTTTGAAACCAGTACCTGCTTAAGATTTCACAATACTTGATTTTTTAACTGGTAAGTGGTCTCATTTTCCCAAATGTAGCCCTGAATGGAAGGGCCCAGGGCCTCTCATTGTCTTTGAGCTAGTTTACTAGCTCAGAGCTGGAGTAATGCAGATGAATTTTGTGCAGAGGAATACAAAGGATCGTCGCCCTGTAGATACCGCCCAATTTTGCCTCCATGAGTAAATTTACTTCGGCATTCCTAATTGTGTGTGTGAGACTGTGTGTGTGTGTCTGAATTCTTCCTTGAACCAGCTGTAATGTCTGACTGACTTCCCCCATAATTTAATGAGTTAAATAAAATCTTTTTTTTTTTTAACATCTTTATTGGGGTATAATTGCTTTACAATGGTGTGTTAGTTTCTGCTTTATAACAAAGTGAATCAGTCATACATAAACATATGTTCCCATATGTCTTCCCTGTTGCGTCTCCCTCCCTCCCACCCTCCCTATCCCACCCCTCCAGGCTGTCACAAAGCACCGAGCCAATATCCCTGTGCCATGCGGCTGCTTCCCACTAGCTATCTACCTTACTACGTTTGTTAGTGTGTATATGCCCATGACTCTCTCTCGCCCTGTCACAGCTCACCCTTCCCCCTCCCCATAACCTCAAGTTCGTTCTCTAGGAGGTCTGCGTCTTTATTCCTGCTTTACCCCTAGGTTCTTCATGACATTTTTTTTCTTAAATTCCATATATATGTGTTAGCATACGGTATTTGTCTTTTTCTTTCTGACTTACTTCACTCTGTATGACAGACTCTAGGTCTATCCACCTCATTACAAATAGCTCAATTTCATTTCTTTTTATGGCTGAGTAATATTCCATTGTATATATGTGCCACATCTTCTTTATAAATAAAATCTTTGACGTACGTTCACATCGTATTTGTATATGACTCATGACTTCACCATTACATTTTTTTTTCTTTTTTCTTTTTTTTTTTTTGCGGTACGCGGGCCTCTCACCGTTGTGGCCTCTCTCGTTGCGGAGCACAGGCTCCGGACGCGCAGGCTCAGCGGCCATGGCTCACGGGCCCAGCCGCTCCGCGGCATGTGGGATCCTCCCAGACCCGGGAACGAACCCGTGACCCCTGCATCGGCAGGCGGACTCTCAACCACTGCGCCACCAGGGAAGCCCTACATTTTTTTTTCCTTTTTTCTTTATTTCTTCCTTCTATTTGAGCATCTATTACAGGGGCCAAATCTAACCCCAATCCTGTTTTTGTATAGCCTACTAGCCAAGAATGATGTTCACGTTTTTAGCAATTTAAAAAAGAAAAAAGAAAAGTGATATTTAGGGGCATGGGAAGATTGTACACAATTCAAATTTTAGCGTCCATAAATGAAGCTTGATTGGAGCACAGCCACGCTCATGAGTTTATATATTGTGTATGGCTGCCTTCCTGCTACAACAGTTGCTCAGTTGCTACAGAGACCTGATCTAACCTTGCCCTCTACCACCGTCCTTCTCGCTGCTGTATCTCTTCGCGGCTCGTTCCTGGCCGCCACCCCCGCCCCTCCCCAACCAGACTCCGAGTGACTGGAGGGATTCCTGCGCCACCTTAGTTCTCTGAGTACCGTGGAGCCCTTGAGGGCCCCTTTCGGGCTGCGGGTGTGGACGAGGCTCCCAGCATCCGCTGCTGTCTGTTGCGTTCCCTTGCTCTCTCCTCCCCCAAAGAACTGTCTCTGCTTCACTGATCCTCTGCTGGCCAAACCGTTGCTGCCTGCCCGCTGCTGCCTCCTAATCCAGCCTGTAGTATTACTAAAACATTGTATTCAATTAGAATTCTTACATTTTGAACTCCATCAATTAAAAAATGGTGAAAATTTGTTCTCTCCCTGTTGCAGAAGAGTTGATATAACATCCTAGATTTTGGCCTGCAAAGCCTAAAATACACATCTCTAGCCCTTTAAAGAGAAAGTTTGCCGATCCCTGTTCTTTAATTGACAGGCACTATTCTAGCGCCTGGGGATATTGCGGGGGCCAAGAAAGAAGTAGTTCCTGCCTCTGCGGGGCTCGTATTCTTAGAAGAAAGACTGAAAGTCAGCAAACTAATATGTATGTGTGTACAGGAGACTATCCTTGTTCTCAGGTAATACATACCATACGTAGGGGTAAAGGGGTTTGATGTACGCAAGTTGCTCTCAGATGGTTTGGATAATAACAACAATGTGTGTATCTACAGAGCTTTGAGGGGGAAAGAGCGTTACCCAAGAATTCTGTGCCCAGCTAAATTATGATTCATGTGTTAAGGCAACAGTATTGCATTATAAGCATCAAACTTGTTAAGAGACTAGATCTTAATTATTCTCACCAGAAAAAAAGAAATGATAATTATGGGATGGGACGTGAAGTGAAAGAGGTGCTAGCTAATGCTGCAATGGCAATTATACTGCAATATATAAATGTACCAAATCAACATGCTATACACCTTAAACTTACACAGTATGTTAAATATATTTCGATTTAAAAACCAGGTTTTTGGATGACCATGATGCCAAGTTAGATTTAGTATCTACTGACATCATACTCTGTTTTACAGTTGGTTCTGTGCATGGATTTCTCCTTCACTATAGTTAAGTTTCTTGAGGGCAGGAACTGTGCCTTGCTATAGTAGAGTGCCTTGCACATGTCAGAGTAAGAACTCAATGACCATTTGTAGAATTAAATTGAATAACGGCTGAAATCTCTTGCCAGGTATAAGCACCTCATTGTACCTTCTTTCCTATGCTGTAGCACTATACATACACACATATATGTGTTACCTTATGACTTTGATGGGGTTGTGGTTATTATAAATACTCATATTTAAGTTAATAGTATATAAGTTCACTTTTCTCCTAGCTAGGTACAAGAATTGTGTGTAAGAGCACCACCTGAAAACACACACACACACACACACACACACACACACTAAAAGAAGATATAATTGAGTTGTTGAAAGCCCTAGGAATTGGTGGTGATATTTTTAAGCTTCAAAAACCTGGACCAGGAAAGGCCAATATGTGTTCCTCATATAACTTCTTCTCATTTCCAGTGCCTTTTAGCAGACGGCTGATAGATGAGGGTCCTCTTTCTTCCCTAAGAGGATTGGTTTTAGACTCCTTAACCTGGTGTCCTATTCAGCCACTACTGAGCCATGTGAGTCAGAATGTGAATGAAAAACTGGTTGTCCATTCTTGAAACAGAGGAGAAGGTAATCGAATCTAATTTTATAAATATCATTTCTTAATTCCCTTTAGTCCTTTCTTGCCTTCTGTTTGAGTGATTTTTTCTTTCCCTTTTCCTCCCTCCTTTATTTATGAGTTAGATGTTTATCTCTACTTCTTAGTGGTATGTCAGTGGGGAATTATTGTGATGCAATGGTAGCTTCCGAGGCCACTACCAAGGGGTTAACTTGGAAAGGCTCACAGAACAAATGAAGATGCTGAAATCACACGGTTTGTTGACCCTATGTAAAGCCAATAGCAAGAGGCCAGGGAAAAGAGAGGGAGTAAGGTTAATCGTGTTCTTAGGAAAGGCTGCAATTGAGACGGAAGGACCAAGTTACCTGAATCCTGTAGAGGCAAACGTTTGTGTGTCCCGACCCCATTTTTCTGCACCAGCCTTCCCCTCTGACGTTGTGCTGTGAGGACCAGCATTGAGGGTGAGCAGATAGAAGGTGTCTGGAGCCAGTTCATACTTTCTCTACCAGACTCAGGGACTGGGGTGCCTGGCTAGAGTTGTAACTCAACCCTGATAACTTGCTGAGCGTCCATGTATTTTATCTGACTGGCTTGAGCAGAGGGCACACGGGGCCACAGTAAATCCTCACGAATTTTTGTTGTCTTGTATGTCTCATGAATGTGCTAACCTGGTCCTCCCATCCCTTTCTGTCTGTATGTTCAGTATCAATATAGTCTATTTTCTTTACCTATAGCAACATATCTGTGTATCTGTTCATTGTTTCTTTCTTTCATTTTCTATTACAGAATTGAATGTTCTTAAATGTTGCAGCAAACACACGACAGGTGATTACAAATTTTTAACATGCATACTTGATTTTATGCTGTCCGAAATTAATCAGTAATTGATTGTAGCCTCCTCTCAGAAAAACCATAATTTAGGAACACAAAATGTTTCAACTGTAACCTCTCCTTCTTTCATGTTAGGATGTTTTAATTTTCTTGGTTAGAATGCCTTATTATTACAACCAGTACTCATTTAGTTTCCCCCAACATGTAAAATTGCACTCTCACAGACTAGGACTTTGAATTTCCACGGGAACCATTACCTTCCCTACTCAGCTGAGACTGCTGAGCAGAGGATAAGCTTGGCAACTTCCTGAGGCTTCAGAAAGTGAAAATCTCTTCAGGGTCCTAATTTACACAGGTATTTCAGTTCAGCTTCTCATTAAGTGGCTCTAGGGCCGCATCTTCATTGGGTTAAGACCTCAGTTCCTGGGTCTTACTACTGTGATTTGAATTTCACCTTTATTTCTGCCATCTGAAGCTTTTGCTTTCTCTATTTTGAGATCAGTTTTATATTTTAACATAGTTACACTGTACCTGTCATTTCTATAAATTTGGAGTCTCATGCCACGACCGTCATTTCTAGGTAGAAAGACGATTTGGTTCCACAGGTCTTGCTAAACGAACTTCATCCAATTTATTCAAGAGACTATCACGAAGAATCATCATCTCACTTGTGATTCTTAGAGTTTTGGGCAACAACATATGGATATTATTCAAATCAACTCAATAAATAATATGGTGCTAAATACTTCAGGAAACATAAAGATGACTAAGATAGTCTCTGCACTCTAGAGGCAAACATTATACAGTACAGAGATGAAGAAATGTTCATAAATAATCATAAGGCAGAAAATCTTTACGTGCTAGAGAGATGCATATCGCTTTGCAATAATGCATGCTACATGTATTATTAAACAAAATAGTAAGCTCGTTAAAAGAAGGAAGAGGGAATGGAAAGAAAGCATTTTCTTGCAGTAGTAACCGGAAGAGTTTCATGGGGGAGGTGCTAGTTGAAATGTGTCTTGAATAATGAGTGGGATTTCTAAAAGTATCAATAATAATGGAGGGGGAAGTATTGGAAGAGAGGAAGTGAGTCTTCCAGGTTGAGAGGAAAGCATCCGTTTAGATAAGGAGATGGGAGAGTGGAGGGCATAAATAAGGAACAGCAAGTAGTGCCAGTTGCCAGGTTAGGTTGTTAGAAGACAGTATTATTAGAATGTCAAAATAAAAGAAATGAAAATAAAGCTTGGGTCAGGATGAGGTGGGACAAGATGGGCACTAATTTAATTTAATTTAAAATTTCTTACTGTCCTATTTATCTAAAAGGAAAGGAAGATGTTGGTTTTACCTTTTAAGGATAAACTTAAGAACCAGGATCACTTAAAATTTAGTTTGAGTGTTTTCCTTTTCGCAATGTCCTGATAGCTTAGTTTCACTAGTTTCCGAGGTAAACTGAATCAGCATTTTTGTCTCTCAGGCACACAAGCTCCATCTAGTGGCCAAAGAATGTAAGCACTGGAATGAAAATCGATATAGAAAACATTTATTTTTCACTTCTTGCTTATATAATGATTAGCTAAGAAAAGTGGGCCACACTCTAACTGGACAGGGAAATCAAGTTGTCTCAAACAACTTTTGTCATTTATTTAAGAGAATATTGGATCAGATAAAAATGGATTATAGACCAAGGACTTCTTAAACATGAAACCTTTGAAAATTTCACATCAGGGACTTAACATCAAGTTGTATTTTGGAATGAACCTTAAAGCAGGACCTAGTTGAGTTTCTAAAGAGAGTCAAGAAAAGGCAAGTCCACGTAAATGAGGAAGAGGCTGAAATACTGGAGGTAGCGGTATTCGACCAGAATATTCTCTTCTCCCCCTTGCCTAACTCCTACTTTGCCTTCAGATCTTAATTGAGATGTGACTTCCTCTGGACAGTGTTCCTTGACTTCTCAGGTCTGGATTAGATGAATCACTTAATGTCCTCCTAGCGACCACCATCTCCACGATGCCGTGACCACACTGCACTGTCACTTCCCGTTTTCGTCTATAGACCTCATTACAGTTTAAACTCCTCAACAGCTGGTACCATGCTATTGGTGTTTACTTTTCTATCCGTAATGCTTAGGGTAGTACCTGCCATCTAACAGGCACCCCACATATATTATTTACAAAATTAAGGGACAGATAAATGAAGAGAATAACTGTGATAGAAATGTCCAAGGAACACATATTGAAAGTTAGTGTCAGTCAAGCTTAAACGAAAAACGAAAATATTTTCAGGAAAATTACTAGTAGAAGAAAAACATTTTTCTTCATTGTATGTTGATTCTGCACATGAAGTCCATTTACTTATAATCTCTGGTGCTTTATCATTTTCAGAGTCCTTAGCTACTCTCTACCTTGGTGGGGGAAAAATAGTTTTTAAGATACTACTTGAAATAGTAAATACTTAAGTATTTTAAAAATAGTTAAGCACTAAATATTTTTAAACAGGGGAAAATAGCTCATGGTGTTACTGTAGAGATTAACCAAAAGGCTGCATATTAAGCCTATGGACCAGTGTGTAGCGCATCATGTGTGTTTAATAGTTGGCACTTTTATTCTTTCACCTTCTCATCTCATAAACTCCTTGAAGCCACCCAGAGAGTCAA
The DNA here is from genome assembly GCF_964270905.1 of Leucopleurus acutus. Lineage (NCBI taxonomy): Eukaryota > Metazoa > Chordata > Mammalia > Artiodactyla > Delphinidae > Leucopleurus > Leucopleurus acutus. The sequence goes on along the minus strand of NC_139161.1, from coordinate 2,299,274 downwards.
AGGAGGCAGGTATTTCAAAAGTCTTTTTTTAATTTTTATTTATTTTGCGGTACGCGGGCCTCTCACTGTTGTGGCCTCTCCCGTTGCGGAGCACAGGCTCCGGACGCGCAGGCTCAGCGGCCATGGCTCACGGGCCCAGCCGCTCCGCGGCATGTGGGATCTTCCCGGACCGGGGCACAAACCCGCGTCCCCTGCATCGGCAGGCGGACTCTCAACCACTGCCCCACCAGGGAAGCCCCCTCAAAAGTCTTTTTTACAAATGAGAAAACTCCTGATTATAGAGGCTATAACCATATTACGGACTTACATCAGTTATTACGTTTTTGAATCCACACTAAGTAATATTCATCGTCCCTTCTTTGTCACCATGTTGCTTACCTAGAGGGAGAGAAGAAAATAAAGGACGTTTGGATGCTACGTGATCACAGGGCCACCTTGCAGAGGATGAAACTAACTTGTAAGGGGCATATTATTTTTTTATTGCTGCTCTAACAAATTGCACAAACTTAGTGACTTAGAACAATACAAATGTATTAGCTTAGAGTCCTTGTCGGTCAGCAGTCCAACACAAAGTTCACTCTGGGATAAAACCACGGTGTTGGCAAAAGGCTGCGATCCCTTCCGGAGGCTCTGGGGGAGAATCAGCGTCCTGACCTTTTCCATTCCTTCCTGCCGCTCCACAGCCAGCAGTGGTGGGCAGACTTCAGGGCACAGCCTGCTGACGACCTCTTCGCCCTCCTCATCTACTTTTAAGGGTCCTTGGGCTTACTCTGGGCCCACCCCGATGATCCGGGAAAATCTCCCTGTCTTAAGGCCAGCTGGTTAGCAAACGTAATCCTCTTTTTCCGTGTAAAGTAACATGTTCACAGGTTCCGGGGATCAGGGTGTGGATATCTTTGGGTGCACGGTGGCATTATCCTGCCTATTCCAGAGGAACAGTGAATTCTAAGGGGAATCCTGGCAAAGGGATCCCCAAAGGAAAGCAAGGGCTAGGTGATTGTGGGCATAGTGTCTTCAGATGGAAGGGTTGGAGGTATGACTGTCAGCCGCCTGAGTGGACCTAGTAACTCCTATAGATCTGGGCAGACACTACACCCTCCACGTGCTGTTTACATGGCTACCGCCAGGACCTATAGCCTATTTTGTATTTCTGCAGTTTTCTTTCCAACTTGAACAAATGTGGGGGTTGTTATATATGTCTGTTAAATTGTATCTTTTAGGTTTTAGAGTTCAAATTGTTAAAATGAATTTTGTTTCCTGGTTCTGTCTTCAGTCATATTTCCTATGCTATGTAGGTTTTGTTTCATACTCTGATTTGACCAGAAAATGATTTCTGTATCCTAACCTATGTTACTTATGAAAGATTATCAACAAAAATTTGGCTACAGTTACCCAGCTTTGAGTTTACCTAATTATTATTATGTCAAGTCTCATCCACAAACATCATAAAGGGCCAGATTAAATGCTTTGCTGAAATTAATTTCTATCGTGACTATATAATTCCCATTTTTAATTCAAAGATTAAAAAAGAAGTATAGTATATAGCATGACATCCTTAGTTTAGTGATTCTGGTTCTTAGTGACCACCAACCTCTCTTATAAATGTTCATAAAATATATTGAATGATGGACTCTGGAGTTTTACTTTCCTGTTCTAAAGTTTTCAGTGTCTTTTAAACCTTTTTTTTTTTTTAAAGCAGGTGATCTATTACCTTTTTCATTTTTTACAGTTTCTCTGAACTTACCAGCAATGCAGTAGGTCTTAGATTACCTATAAACAGCTGTGGGATGTCGTTTGTGCCCAGAAACATGAACTTATTTGAAACAGATAGGTGTTTGTGTACAGTCTCCTCAGCCATCTCAAGTTTCAGCTCTCTTCCTATGTTGTTTTGCCTCTACTGCTTTCAAGTTCATGTTCCTGAGTGAAGAAGGAAAGGACGCACAGATTAAGTCGTCTCTTTTTTAACCTATCTATTATTCTTTTAGGTAAATTGATAATCCTGTGTTTATAAAAAGCCATGCAGGCTTGTTTCTCTGTGCTCTCTGATACATTCTCCACTCTGGTTAAAGCATCCTCCTCCCTGTCTTTCCCTCTTGAAGGTACCTGGTAACTCTAGACCTCAATGAATTCTCTGTGGTACTTTATAGTTTGCAGCACATAGTTTAACAGTGGAACGGGTATTATCTTCCATTAGATGCTCTTTAATTATTATTTTGTGATCTTAGAATAATTGTTGATTTCTTGACCTTTTTTTGGTTCCCCTGAACAGTGGGGCTTCTTGCTAAGCAAGACTACTAGGAACTCCATAGACATTTGTTGGTTGGTTGAGTTTTTAAGTATCAAATTTGGCTAGACATTCTTCAAATATTAATCTCCTTGAGTCATTTTTCCATTTGGGGAAACACAAAGAAAGAATATAATACTTGAAATTCTTTTTAGGGTAATGAAAACAGTAGTAATAATTAGTAGTAGTAGCAGTATTAAACACCCAACAAACTAAAAGTACCTTTGGAAGTCATTCCCTTCTCCAACCTTCCACCAATTGTTAATCATTTCCCTAAGCCATTTATTAACAATCTCAGCCACGTTTGAGATGGTAGTTTGGAAATCTATTGTTAAAGACATGAGATTCTCTTTCAGCCTTGTCAGTCAAGGCTGTGTTTCTTGATTTGTCCTGCCTTATTCTAGAAAAAGGTACCAATCTGAACTTCTTTGAAGTTATACCTCATTTACACACTAAATTTAGAAAGCACATCACTCTCTTGGCACATTTTTTTAGCTTGTAGAAATGGTAAATGCTTAAAAATAATAAATAGTGTTTAATAGTTGTAGATTTTAAAATGGTTTATGTAGTTTTCAGTGTATTGATAATCATGCAAAATAATGTACTAATTTGGCTGCAGAAAAACCATGCCCTAACAACTTAGCCATTTTGCTCTCAGTTTTGGATAAAATAGCATCAGAAAGCCATGAAGTAAGGCTTTGGTCTCTAGGAAGTAAAAAAGCAACACAAATAGAATCCATTGTTTGCCAGCAGGAGGTTAGGATGTAGGTTGGCGTTCAGAGTAGCAAGCAAGAAAAATTCTCTTTTTCTACGTTAAATACTGTGAAAATTCTGGTGCGTCCTCGTTTATTTTGTTCAACTAGGCAACTTGTTACATCTCCATCTACGACCTCTACGGTCTGTGTATTCCCATGTGATTTATTTGTCTAGAACTCTATTAATTGGATATGGGGATTTGGGTTGCCACCATGACAACCAAGCAGTATAGCTCGCTTGCTTTTTCCTAGATACAGAAGCTTGGAAAGGAACATCTTTGCTGCAGCTGCTTATTTAGTACCAGGACCTGGTAACTATGGAAATTTAGATCGAGATTATGTGGCTAAATTGTTCACAAGGTACATGCAGTCTGCTAAGTAGCTGGCTCAAAGATACAGTAAAACATGTCATGGCCGGTTCATCACTTTGCAGCAGTCTTTTTATTAAAAAGGTCTTATTTAGCATTCTCTCTGTTTTATGATTCCACAAACCATATTTTCATAACTTTGTCATCCATCCATAAGAAGAATTTAATATCTTTCTTTTATTAGGTAGATTTTGTTCGGTGCATGGTGACCTTTTGGGGGGATAATAATGACAGTGTTTACATACTGTTGTACATGTGTTTTCTCATCAGCAGTGCTATCCACAGCATTTACTCTACACCATTATGATGCACAAGACCTGGAAGTTTAAATTGGTATAAGAAACAGCTCTTAATCTCAGGCGACTTACCATATGATTGAACAGAGTATATAAGTAAAACCACGTGGACAAGATGGCAGCATGTGTGCGGTTGAGAGGAAAGTGAGATCGTTTTGTCTGGGCTGATGAGGTTTTTTTTGGTTTTGGTCATGTTATACTGAAGCAAGAGCAGAAGTATAGGCAGGCTGAATGACAGAGAACATTGCAAGGATAAGAAACTCAGGAAACAAATGTCTAGAATAGTGGTAGAAATGATGCATAGACTTCTGAAGTTAAAGCAGTTGAGGCAACTAGTGAGAAGTACAATCGGAGAATTGGGGTGAATGTATATTTCGGTAACACATTTTCTCAAGTAGATTTATTTTTGACCTCCATTTATTTACATGCCCACAAATCCTAGGCCATTAATAATGCATTCTTCTGAACTTGTAACTAAAATGTCTTAGATATTCCAAAAGAGAAAAGAATACATCATGTATAGTTTTCACTACTTGCCTTCTTCAGTTTTCTGATGTAATTCCTGGAACATTCTGTCTCCCTTCCCCTGACTCTCACTGCCAGATTTTTAATCATAATGGATTCCGCTAAAGCTCTTTGAGTTTCCTGTTTAATCCATATTCAGTAGGAGAAATAACACATTTCCTTGTTTTTTTGTTTTTTGTTTATTTTGGTAGAACTTAGAGTGACTGTTGGAGAGATTTGGTTTAAATTTAAGAAGCAGAAAAACTACGATAAGTAAAAAAACAACAAAACACAATGTGTACAGGATCAACGGAATTTTTAAGATCTTAAAATAGTTAAGTTCCCCAAAAGTAAAAAAACTGTGCAAAGAAATGTGACCATACAGAAATCTGGAGAGTAAAAATCTGTTGTGAGCTTTTCTTCCTTTGCAATAACTCTGACCACCATTTAGGTCAATTTGGGCAATTTGGGCAAACACCAGTTTACATTTTTAGCAAATATAAGTGCGGTATAGAATCTCCCACAGATGCGGTATGTCTCAGGCCATTTGGAAGATTCAGGATCTGCCACATCCCAGACTCTCAGGAGGACACTTCGGAATCTGAAGCATCTTTTAATGTCCACATGTGCTAGGTCAGGGTCTGATGGCACGAAGACACTGCACCCCACACAGGGCGGCGGGAAGGAGAAGGGGCTGCGGAATGCAGACCTGGGAGGGGACCGCTTAAAAGCCGAGAGGCAGAGAAGATAGGATTCTTAGTGGGTATGACGCAGGAGGCAGATGAGGATGGGGCGGCGGACCAAGGTCACACGCCAGGATACTGCAGACTTTGGACTCAAATCGCAGTCCCTGACTTCAAGCCCGTTGTTTCTGCCAGTGTCCCGGGGGGAGCTGGGCGAGGTCTCCACGAAGGAGGCAGATCTGAGGCGCCGGGGGCCCCGGGGGCTGAGCCACGAGGCCGCGCTGCAGAGACGGGCGTCCAGGCGGACCCAGGGGTCCCGGGCCTTGGAGCGCCCGCTCGCCCCGCCCCTCGCAGCCCCACCCTCGCAGCCCCGCCCCCTCGAGGCCCCGCCCCCAGGGTCGCTCTCCGCGCCTGCGCCGGGATGCGCCGGGCCGAGCGGCGGGAGCGCGCCCGTCTGCTGGCTGCGTCCTCGGGGTGCCCCGCCCTCAGGTGCGTCCTGCGCGGGGCGGAGCGCGGCTTCCGGCACCGCGCCCTCCCCTCTCCGCCCCTGCCCTCCCCGTCCAGCAGCGTCGGGGGCGCGCGCGCGCGCGCCCGCCCTCTCGGACACTGTTCCGAGCTGAGGTCCCCGCGGACTCCGCGCGTCCCGGCCGGTCGGCGCTCGGCCCGGCCCTGAGGTGACGCGGTCGCCCAGGGCTGCGGGGTGTGAGGCCCGCCGGGGTGGCTGTCACCCCTGGGAGGGGGTGAGGGGTCGAGGAGGGGCGGCCGGCGGGGGAGGGGCGGTGGGTGCGGCCGGGGGGTCTGGGGCTTGGAGTGCAGCGGGGCTCGGAGGGGGCCGAGCCGGCAGCTGGGGGGCAGAAGGGTCCCCGAGGTCGGGGAGAGCGCGGTTGCGGCGTGTCCTGTGGAGGAGGATGCTGTTCGCCCCCCGGGGTGTCGGGGTGCGGATGCCGGGGTCGCCGCGGGACCCCTGCCTTGGGCTGGCCGGGGTGGTCTCCATCCTCAGGGCGCCGTTGCGGAGGGCGGAGATGTTGGGAAGGAAATTCCCTCTGAACACCTGGCCGCGAGCGCGGGTTCCCCTGGGAGCTTCGGGCTGCTCCTCGCTCTGCGCTAGGAGGAGTTCGGGAGAGATGCGCAGAGCTTGGGGCACGGTTTTGGGGGAAGTGCCCTGGTTCCCGAAACGCAAGGCTCCGGGCGTGGAAGTATTGATACTACAGCAGACGCGAAAGCTCGGGAGGCTGCCGGCGCTAATAGCTGCAGGAGGGTTGCTCCTGGGCTCCCAAGGCTTGGACAGACGTTTCTAAATAAGTCTGAAAGAATAAAGGCAGTCACGTTTACTTTCCATCGAGGACGTTGTGCAGGAACGGAAGGGGAGAAAAGGAGTGTATGTTGGACTCCCAGCCGTGAGCCAGGTTCAGTATTATCTCGTTCAGTCTTGCCAGCATCCTTTGGAGGTCGGAGGGGTCTTATTCTGTTGGGCAGATGTGGAAAACGCTTCCCAAAAAAGTTAAGTCACTTATTTCGGTCCCAACTAGCCAAAAGGGCTGAGCTTCCAACCCAGGGATGCCAGACTCTAAATTCTCGTCCTTGATGCCCTATATTTTGCTTCTATCCAGAGAGCGATGTTACATATTTTTAGGGAAGGCTCCGTACAAGAGAACATTATTAGGGCAGTTAGGGCTCTTGGGGGTATTTGGGTTAAAAGCTAACTAGTAAGGCATTAATCCTGGAATATGTGCTGTTTAAGTGTATTTTCCTTCAAACAGGATTCAGTATAGGGAAATCTTGCATTCAGGGTCAAAGCAAGTTTATTAATACATTAATACATTATTAATACATTACAGGTTTATCTGAGTGTCTTTTATATTCTAGATGCTAAGCTATGTGCCAAGAATGCCAAGATGAATACGATTTGTAATCTCTGCCCTTGAGCTTGAGGAGATGATTGCATAAAAGAATTTTGTAGTATTCTCATAAATTGGGATCTTTGCTAGTGTGTGAATTAATCGTCCTAGAATAGTTTTAAGCACAAGTTTTTAGGAACCTGTTATATATAAGAAAAGGTATTGGATAACTTGTCATGTGGGTACCATTGCATTATTTTCCCATTCAGCAAGAAATACTGTCATAAAATTTAGGTTAAATCATATTGACAATTATTATTTTCTTTTATTATTATACTACCTTCAGTAAATTTTAAAACACTAGAGAAGAAGAGAACATTTATAATTTATTCCCTGTTAAGTTAAAAGGCTTGGTTTCTTTTTTTGACTGTGCTTCGCTGCTGGTGAGATCTTAGTTCCCCGACCAGGGATTGAACCTGGCCCTCAGCAGTGAGAGTGCCGAGTCCTAACCATGGAATTCCTGTAAAAGGCTTGATTTTAATAGTGCCTTTTTTTTTTTTTTAATTTATTTCTGGTTGTGCCAGGTCTTAGTTGAGGTAGGCGGGCTCCTTAGTTGCAGCTTACCAGCTCCTTTAGTTGGGGCACACATGCTCCTTAGTTGTGACATGTGAACTCTTAGTTGTGGCATGCATGTGGGATCTAGTTCCCTGACCAGGGATTAAACCCGCATCCCCTGCATTGGGAGGTGGATTCTTAACCACTGCGCCACCAGGGAAGTCCCGATAGTGCTTTTGTTTTATTAGTTGGGAAGCCAGTGATGTGTGTAGCTGGGCAGGAACTTCTTTCAAGTCATCTGCCAAAGATGTTCTTAACCTCTTCTTCTAAAAAATAAATCTTAAATTAAAGGTCTCATTGATACCAGATTCCATTTAGCTTTTATCTCTTAGAGTTCTAGTGGAAACAAAATCTTCAGTTTAGGCCGAAATGGCACCTTGTTGAAATGTATAACATTACCTCTGATGCGGCTGTAGGTAGGTGGATAGAAGGGGTAGTGGAACGTTTCGGAAATTTCTCCTGATGGCTTCAGTTTCTCAGTGAAGTGGGGATCAAGGTCATCATTTGAGGGCGATGCTGTGGGTGGAAGCTTTGGGGATTAGGAAAGTGAAAGGACTAGTGAAATATGGGATTGCCAGGCAATTAAACAATTATTCTTAGGTATGAAAAGTGCAGTCAAGGAAGTATGGGTACACAAAATAAAGATGTCTAGTCTAATTTTGCATATAAGGTATTTGACAACCTGTTTCCAGGGCCTGTCCTAATAGTGTCATCTAGAGGGTACACCTGCCCTTTTTGCCCCAATTCACTTTGCCCGAGCCTCTGCCTCATTGCAGGTTTCCCTGTTCTTTACACAAGTCAAGCCCCTTTGGGGAGTCTAGTTCTTCCATTCTTTTTCCCTGCCTGGAATTTGCATTCGACTCTTTCCCAGACTCTTTCCCCCAGTTGCACTTACCACATTATATTAAATTTTATCTATCTGCAAAGTCAGTGACAGTGTCTAACTCCGTTTTGTATTTTTTTTAAAAAGTTTGGTGCATAAATCCCTCAGTAAATGTTTAATGACTATGCCGCTTTTCTTCTTTCTTCCTCCTTTTGTCTGTAGCGGTGGTCAGCAAGCTTTTTCTGTGAAGAGCCACACACTAAATGTTTTAGATTTTGTGGACCACATGGTCTCTGTCTTGATTACTGAACTCTGCCGTTGTAGCACAAAGCGGTCACAGGCGGCACAGAAACAGCTGAGCATGGCTCTGCTCCAGTAACACTTTATTTCTAGACTCGAGATTTGAGTTTCCTATAATTTTTACATGTCACAAAATACTGTTATTCTTTGATTTTTTCCCCCCATTTAAAAATGTGAAAACCATTCCTAACTACTGGGCTGTACAAAACAGTCTGTGGGCTGGATTTAACCCCCTCGGGCTCCGTTACACACCTTTGATCTATAGACTCTCAGCAAATCTGGATAAAGGAACTTGCGGTAAGATGATACTGGTTTTAGTATTACCATGGGTGGTAGAGAAGCAAAGAAGGCCGTCTTTTTGTCACGGATTTCATGGTCAAGTTCAAGATTAAGATGTAAACAAGTCATGATGACACAGTATGGTAACCGCAATTACAGTTTATTTATTGGAACAGAGGAGTAATAATCAGCTCTGCTTGGGTGGATGAGAAGTCACCTCTAATAGTCGTCTGTTGGGGATACTTTCAGCTTAGATCCTTTCCAGGAATCTTTTCAAACTTGCTAAGGTGACTGACCACATCTTTTGCCAGGATGGCTGTGAACATTCGGATGCCTCAATTCCTTTTTTATAGGATATAATCTTAATTTGTTCCTCTCAGAACTAAAATTAATACATTCTAGATAATTTTTTCTGACAGTTATTTCTAAAGGTCATGCACATTTTTACTGCTTTGAGAAAGGTGAAATATATTTCGTAGCACATATAGTAATCAATGTTTCTTTAATACAGTAGTGAATTTCTGATACTGAATTTGGGGTTATGTAAATTCAGTCTTTAAGTCAACTATTAATACATTAGAAAAGGAAGATGGGCTTTAGTGGGCTTTCCGTTTTCTTGCAACTTATTAGATTTAATGTGAATTATTTTTATCTAGGAAAAGTATGGATATATGGCTGTTAGCATTACTGATGCCATCCTGGGCTCTTACAGTTTATCCTGCCCTTTCACCCACCCTACCCAGGACTGAACTGTGCAGTAAGTCACTTCTCTGTTGTCAAAGCTTTGCAGTTAATAGAAACTGTTTTAATAATCGTTAGGATCAGGTGGCCTCCATGCTCTGTCAGTCCCCAAACAACGATGATGTATATTCCCGGTGCCCACGAGACTAGGTACCCAGTCATGAATTTTGACTTAGGAGTACACGTCCCGTTTCCAAGCACTGCCTCCATACGCTAGGTTAACTCTAAAGTCGTCCCATGGCCCCCGCCGGTGGGGAGGGGAGTGCAGCTGCAGGTCGTTTTTTCCCCGATGCGGAGCCCACCCTGTGAGTAAGTTACCCCGTAATAAACGGATCCATTGATTGCATGCAGCTGCCTGCCTCGTTTTGTTTTTCGGTCTCCAGGTGCTTTCTCAGTTCAGTGAGCACTTTTCGTTCCCTCCTTCCTCCAGCAGAAAGTTAAATATTTAATTAAACCTTTAGTGATACTAGGTGCATAAAACTAATTATTATTTAAAGCTCTATAACAAACTTAACACATTCCCCAGATACGCTGTGGAGCAATGGAAAGACACTTTAAATATTCTTAAAAATAATTTTGTACCCATATTTCTATGTCTTTGTCATAGTTCTCGAGCAGTTAAGAATTGGCTTTGTTTAAGAGTTTTAAAGGTACTGCCTTGGTAAGACTTTGGAACTGTGTCAAGTATTGTAAGTTTTCCAAAAAGTGCAATTTGTTAAAACTATGCCATTAGAAGTTTTACTGCTCTTAAGTTGTGAATTTGTGCTTTCAAGGGTCATCTTCTAATATACGTTGCAAAAGAGGTCTTACACGTGTTGCCTACTCAAAAAGCTGCTTTTGTACGGTTGTCTGGGCGTCTCTGTTTACAGTGCCCTGGGCTTGTGTGAACTCTGTTACTTGTGAGTAAACTCCTCCTGGATGTTGACTGTATGATTCTCTTCCCACTTAACAGCCAACGTTAAATGCGGGGCAGGCCAAGCATCCTTCACTGCCTTTTGCTTTTGTCCTTTTGAATCTCACCACATAAGGCTATGACGCTTGGGGTCATTCAGGGGAATTACAGTGTAGAAAGAGGAAATTTAGAGCTTTATGCTAAATATGGGTTTTCTTTTGGTCCAGGAAAAGGCACAGGACAAGTTAAACTTTTTACAGATGTCCCCTTGCTGGCCGTGCCTCGTTCCTAACTTTGCAGCCCCGCTTTCAGCTGTGCACTGGAGTCAGAAGAGCCACTTTCATGTCACCTCTGCGGGGTGGATTTCCACCTTTCTTTCAGGAAACCTCAGTGCCCTGCCCATAGGGCTTGGTTTCAGCTCAGACACCGTCTCTTTATCTTCGGCAGAGGTCTTCAGTATAGAAAGCACTGCCTTCCCATATCCTTCCTCCATCCCAAATCCCCCCTCCCTACCCTGCAAAGCAGTGTGGGGCGGGGGGAGCAGAGGGGACTTTATGATCACCCCACCAGTGGGAGGTGCAGGCTTCCCTCTTTTCGTTTTCCTTCCGTCTTCTCCCAAAGGACAAACATTAATTCGCAGACACTGTGGTCTCAGCACTTGAAGAAGCAGCACAATGTTTCCCTCAGCACCTGTGGTTTGCAAGGAGCCTTTTACAGTAGTTAGTGCTTCACATCATGATGCAGAGCCATCCTCGCCTGATTTATTCCCCACGGCCCTTTTCAAATTGCACCTGCTTAAACTCCGTGGGTTGTGGGTGCCCAGGTGGGCAAATAGGTTCATTGTTGTCAGTTTATAAAAACCTGTCTACAGCTTTGAAGTTACTGGTTAGGTGAACATTAAACTAAAAGTTAATGAAGAATCAATGTTAAGAATGTTTCATTTTAGTTTTCAAACACCCAAACCAGGTGTTTACTTTCTTGAAGAAAACAATAAGTCCATTGATTTTTCTTCTTGAAGATGTTTTGTTTTAATAATTTGAGTAGATGGAAGTTCAAGGTTATTGAAATTTAACATTTTTCACATGATTAGACTGGAGCTTATGAATATAAAAAACATCGGTTTGTTCAGGTGAGTCATAGCACTGATTCGTCTGTATACTTCATAACAGAGTGCTTCCTGGTCAGCATTTTCTTCCCTCTGTCCTCTGGCCATCGATTCTGGGGGAATTACCTTGACTCAGTCCATTCTAACTCACCGATTTGGCACTCACCCCAGCTAGCAAGAATTTTATTTCTATCTGTCTGTTCCATTTCCAAGTTCTCTAGTAGCTTTCTCTGAATTGCTTTGTCCTTGTTTCATGAGTATGATATCCCTTGAGGATATTAGTTATACTACTTTTATAGACAGTAGTGATCAACATGTGTAATTACTTGCCATGTTCCAGGCACCATTTTCAGCTTTATGTGTATTTATTCTTTTGGTCATTCTGACAGGGACAGAGTAGGGAGACAAAGTAGGTAATTAAATAGTTAATCCCACTAGGGGATCATAAATAAAAAAGTATGGGAGACCCTGTAAGTTAACGATCACTCAAGAAAGCAGGTTTGCTTAACAACAGAACCAAGCAGCAGAAGCACGAGACATGGCCCCAAACAATGAAACGATGGTGGCATGAGACCCACATCCTGCCCAGTGAAGTCGGCAAGTTGATGATCCTTGAGAAGGGGCTTACATGTCTGCATGCACTAAGAGCAGAGATATCGGGGAAAGGTGACATTATACCAAAACCTGGAATAATTTACAATATCATAGTATGTGTAACAGGACCGCCGTTTTGCTCATTTCCATAGCGCCATGTTGGGCCATATGGGGTCAAAAACTCCCCCGCCCACCAAGTAGGAGGAGTTAATAGTGGAAGACTTGAAGAATGAAAAAGAAGGTGGTCTTTTCCCCCCTCCCCACTTTTCCCTTGCTTATAAAAATGTAGCCCGCCGAGTTCTCAGGACGGCACTCCCTTGCCTGTGGGCTTGTATCTCTCACAAGCGTCCTGTACTAACAAACTCTTCCTTCCCTCTCACTCTGCCTCTCCCGGAATTCTTTCTGCGCTGAGACAGAAGACATTCTGGCTGAGGAAAAACGATGAGGAAGAAAAATTAGAGCTCAGGGGCAAAAGGAAAACAGCATGAAAACACCTTTTGCTTCAGAAGGGATTTTGTGCTTTGGAAGAAAGGACAAAACTGAGGCTGAATAGACACCGAAGTGACTCCTTTGATTAGTCATTGTGCGTCATCGTCTGCAGAGACATTTATCTCCCTGTTAATATTACTTTAAAGCTACTTTAAAAACTACATCAGTGGTTCTCCGCTTTTTATCGGGCCCTGCACGCTCACTCCCGTTAGCGTCAGTGGAACTGTACACTTAGTAGGCAGGGAGGCACGTGGGTCTTTAACATTTCCCTTTGTTCCTGACACACTTCACTTTGAAAACCGCTGTTTTCGGAGTTTTCTAACCATGGAGTTAAGAACACATTATACTGTAACACTGGCTGAGTCCTTTGATGTGAGAAATAGAAACTGATCTGGCCAGCTTAAGTGAAAATAAAATATACTGGGTAGATAATAGGGCATTTCACATAGTCCAAGGAAGAAGAATCAGGTTTTGGGCACAGTAGGTATCAAACCTTAGGGGAAAGCTCAGTTCCGAGAATCTATGAACTTTCTTAAATGCTTCTATTAATCTAACTGTTTCCATGAGTCCCAGTCTCTGGGTCTCTTAGTTAAAAATTCCACTCTGCCTGGAGAAAACTTAAATGCTACCGCTCAGAGGTGGCCGTGGTGATGGTAGTCGTGGTGTGTCTGGTGGGATGGCGGGGTGTGTGCACAGGTTCGTGGGCTTCAGGCAAGGCTGTTAAAGACTCAACCCTGAGTTCAGGGAGCAGTTCTCAAAGGAAGCAAGAATACTGTGAGTCCATCAGCTGCTTCAGGAGGGGCCTGTTTTCCAAAAATGAGGCGTCGAGCTTGCAGCGTTCAATTGGAATGAATAATTCAGTGGCTCCCACTAGATCGATGTGTTTGGCAGATAGCTTGAGAATGTTCTTGCTGTTAAGTTGGTTAGTGTTTCTGTGTTTCGTAGTAAATCATCGTCGAATGAGTGTGATCCGTCTGCCTTTCTCTACCTTCCACCCTCCCTCCTTCCCTCCCTCCTTCCCTCCTTCCTTTCATCGGCCTAGAGGTGATCACCAGCTCATTACAGGATCTGATATAACAGGAATGAGGCTGTTGGGAGAATTTATTTTGAGTGTATCCTCCTTTCTTGGCTGCTGCAATTTTGCTCTTTTTAATTTACTCATTTAATATTTTTACAGTATATCTAATTGTGTAATTACTTTTTTCCCCCACCATATAAGGAACACATATTGATGGGAAAATTGAGAAAATAGAAAAAAGCACAGAGGGAATGAAAGTTGTCTAAATCTCATCGTTAAATTTAAGAAAAAGCTCTCTTCTGTACATATAAAGAGGATGTTTATTTGATCCAAACTTCAATTATGTATATTGCCTTTTGGGGGGTAAGACAAGCTGCCTCTAAAAAGTTGCCTGCTTTTTTATCCAGGTGGAGACGGTCAGCCAGCTTGGAACAGACTGTCCTTGTGGTAGAGGGGGTCACACCAGTGGCTGCCATCAAATAGGTTTATATAAAACAAGGAACAAATGTCTCTCTGAAGAAGACTTAGCAGGACTTTTTTGGTGTCTCCTCCAAGCTGCCCTCTCGATATCTTTCTAGGTGACGGGGCCAAGCCAACTGGAGTAGGGACCACGGAGAGTGCACTCGGGAGCCCGGCCAGGCTGGCTTCTGCTTGCATATAACCTCTTTGAAGACCTGCGATGTGGCTGCAACAGAGGTCCACTCGCAGAAGGGGCCCCAGGGGCCTCCAGAGGGTCAGCTTAGCCTGGAAGAGGGCTACTGGGCCTGTGATGCAGTGATTTAGGTCATACAGCTCAAAAAGTACACTGAGGTGAAATTTGTTTCCGTCACTCCAAAGTGAAACCCTGTACTCATTAAGCACTTTCTCCCCTTCTCCTCTGGCAACTACCAGTCTGCATTCCATTTCTGTGGATTTATGTATTCTGGAAATTTCACAGAAATGGAATCCGATTTGACCTTTTGTGTCTGGCTTCTTTCACTTAACGTAATGTTTTGCGGTTCATCCACATTGTAGCACGTATCAGTACTGCATTCCTCTTTATGGTAAATAGTAAATCATTGCGTGTATACACCACAGTTTGCTTTTCCCTTCGTCTGTTGGTAGACATTTGGGCTGTTTCTGCCTCTTGGCAGTTATGACCCTGCGTGAACGTGCACTTGTTTGAGTCCCCATGGAGTAGTGGGATCACGTAGGAACTCTGTTTAACAGTTATGACCCTGCGTGAACGTGCACTTGTTTGAGTCCCCATGGAGTAGTGGGATCATGTAGGAACTCTGTTTAACTTTTGGAGAGCTGCCAAACTTTTCCTCAGCAGCTAAACCCCTTTGCAGTCCCGCCAGCAGTGTATGAGTACCCAGTTTAGCCACGGAGTTTCTTACGAGAAATTTGCTCTCGTTCAAAGCAGTATTCCTGTAGGTGATGCAGTGGTTATTCTCTGGCTGCTTTCAAGATTTTTCAGTGTCTTTCATTTTTAGCAGTTTAATCACGATGTGTTTGAATGTGGATTTCCTTCAATTTATCCTGTTTCGGTTTCATCAAGCGTCTTGAAACTCTTAGGTGTTTCATCTCTGGCCAAATCTGGGAAGTTTTCAGCCAGTAATTCTGTAAATACGTTTTGCAGCATTAACACACTTCTCTCTTTCTGGGTCTCTGATCGTTTGAATGTTAGACCGTTTGTTACTGTCTCACAGTTCTCTGAGGTACTGTTAATTGTTAAAACAACAACAACAAAACCCCTTTTCTCTCTTTTGTTCCGATTGAGTAGCTTCTCTTGATCTATCAAGTTGACTGACTGTTTTTCTGTTGTCTCCATTCTGCTTTTGAGCCCATTCTGTGGATCTTGTGTATTTGTTGCTGTGTTTTTCTGTTCTAGAATGACTACTTGGTGCTGCTTGATATCTTGTTTCTTTGCTGACACTTTCATTGTTTTCAAGAATGAATGTTTTCTTGCCACTGTTTGCTGGAGCACTTTTTAAATAGCTGCCTTAAAGTCTTCGTCAGATAATTTCAAAATCTGTGTCACCTTGGCAGTGGCACCTGTGGGTAGAGTGACATTTTTCACATGCTTCATTACCGGAGTCATTTTGGGTTGTGTGCGACTGCGGGTTTTGTTTTCATCCCGTAGAGAGCATTGATGTCTTCTTTTAGCGTGCTGTCCACCTGGTTAGGTTCAGGTCTTCAGTTTCTGCCCACGTTCTCTGAACTGTGGTTCTAATTTCGGTTTAGTTTTCAGAAGCCTTTGCAGTGCAGTTTGAACCTGTCCGTGAGTGCCGCCCAGTGACCCATCCGGATCTGGGCGGTGGGTCTGTCTGTGAATTCAGTTCCTCAAGTGTTTGGTGCACAGAGTAGGATTAGATGCATGTTTACCCAGATTGGGTGTGTTAGTCCAGGAGCTAATGAACAACTTCATTGCGTTGCTTCCCTGAACTCCTCTTTTCATTTGCTCTCCCTGCTACTTTTTGATTCCCTGTGGCTTCTCTTTTCCATCTTCCAGCCGCCAAGCTAGGGTTTTCCTGCCCCACTGGGCCACGCACTTCGGCGACTGCATGTGCCGCATTCAGGGTCCTGTGTCTGGAAGGCAGCAGAGCAGAAAGCGGCGGGCTTTGTCTCCCGACCCTTGTGGAAGAAGCTCCACTCAGAAGAGAGAGTTTATCTGGGCTCAGCTTTCATCACTGCAGTCTGACACTGCTGTAAACGGGGTTGCTTGGGGACAAGGGCACAGGAGAATGTAGAAAAGAATAAAAGACTGGGTGTTTCCCCGTTCTCCGTGAGCAGAAGACTTCCGTTTCCTACCGAGCCAGAACTAGAGAGCTTCCTCCGGAGCCTTCTCTGTGTCCCAGTGCCCACTTGCAGTGCGTTCAGTTTAGAGGACACTGGAAGAGAAAAAGTGGAATTCCGGTTCCCCCTTGTTTCACATGCTACTATTTACTTTTCAGGATCTTCACATTGCCGTTCCATGCATTCTGTCCGGGAAGGAGAGACAGTGTGGAGTATGCTTAACTGTCTAGCCTGAGGCTGAAACATCTGTCTGTCTTTGACATTAGAAATGGCATATACTTGACTGTGTGGTCCCAATTTCTTTTTTTCCAATCTCCTTTCTTTAGTAAACTAATCCAGAAAACATGGCTACTGCAATTCGGGAAGTTGGAGTTTGGAGACAGACCAGAACACTCCTACTGAAGAATTACCTCATTAAATGCAGGACTAAAAAAAGTAGCGTTCAGGTAAGTTAAGTGACCATTATGTCTTATTGCAGTTTATTTTGCATTAGTATGTTCCATCTTTAAAAGATGATTTGTTTTGCTGGATACATTTTTATTATAATTTTATATTCTTAGGTCCCTTTAATTTGCTTGTAAAAACTTGTTGTGTTGGCCTCAGAAAAATAACTAAATTATCCCATGTTTTCTGGATGTCAAAAATTTTAATAATGATGTCTAAATTTAGTTAATTTCTAATATCAGTGCTTGATTTTGAACCTTGAGGCATGCATTTCACGTTTCATGGAATGAAAAATAGATTCTGCAGATAACTTCATGGAACATTATTCCGTAGTTTATTCCTTATCGCCGGCCATCTTTTGGACTCTGGATTGAATTGCCCATAATTACTAAAATTATGTCACATATTTGTTCCCACAAGCATACATTACTTTATTATTTATTTATTTAGCATACATTACTTTAAAAGGTGAAAGAAAGTAAGAACTCTGGCTAACCAGTTACTAGAGATTTTAAAGGATGGAATGGTATTGTTGATCTCCTGAAGCCAGCAGAACAATTAAACAGCAAGATGAAACAATAATGAGTTCACCCCTGTTAAAGTTGACTACTGAATATAATTGAGTATAGTTTTAGTAGTAGAAACTTAGCTGTAGTTAAAGCATGAGTTTTAATTCAGACTTGAATAAAGACATTTTTATGGTGATCCCTATTACAGATGTTTGGTAAGTTACTTTGAATAAAGTCATGTATGAGTAAATTTATTATTATAGTTTATATTAGTAATCTAAGATGTTTAAATGTTAGCTTTTATGTCATTTAAATGTATTATGGTGTCTTGAATTTTAAAATATTTTAGTAAAATTGAATGTAAAGGAAAAATTCATATGCTGTTGGGTTAGGTTCAGCACAGTATTTCTTTTAGGATGGAATTGCTTTTATTTTTTGTACTTAAGGGAGGAGACCCAAGTTCCTCATGTTTTTTGTTAGTATTAGTTATATTCATAGAAATCTTGATGATTTTTGCTGCCATTGTTATACTTTGTAATCATTTTGTTTGTTTCCTTTGTTATAGGAAATTCTTTTTCCACTATTTTTTTTATTTTGGTTAGTATTAATAAGCATGATGCATCCAAATAAGATCTATGAAGAAGTGCCTGACATGGAACTTAACCCCATGGACAAATCTGTCCTCTCTAACCTAGTTCTTGGATTTACACCAGTGACTAATATTACAAGAGACATCATGCACAAGGTTTCTACTGATCACCTTCCTAACGGTATTGTGAGTTTACACGTGTATTCTGTCTCTTGCAGAAAGCCTCTTCAGTATTTTGCCATTTGCTTTATTGAGTAAATACCATTCTTAACATTTAGATATATGTCCTTTCACCAAAACATAGTTTTATAGAAATACTAACATCATGTAATTCTGCTGCCTTATGATTCTTGTGAAACTTTAATTTGTAGTCTTGGTAATAGGAAGCATATTTTATGTTTTACTATTTTATATTTAATTCATAGACCATTTATAAAATAGCGTATTTGTATAGTATAAAAGATTTGAAGGAATATTTCATTTTGATTCTGACTCACGTAACTATTAAGAAACTAGAAATACATAAAGACGGTAATGCTGATGCCAGGATGATTGATTTAATGAAATGCTGAATTGTAGAAAATAAGAAAATAACCTGTTATCTTCCATCATATAGGATTGTTAGTTGTAATTGACTTTAGTGTGTGTCACGCATTATTGGATAATGTGGCACTAAACAGAAGATGTTGATACAACCACGAGCCAAATAGCTTTCTCCCCAGTGGTTTCTTTCTGGTGTATTACTGTTTAATATTTTTATCTTACTAGTATAGAATACATTTGTTGGTTTATCATATTAAGCATAAGCAGCATGATAGCCATAAGAATTTAGCATGTCAGCTAAGAAGAACTCATCAGAAATGTTGAGAATGAAATTCATTGGTAATTCTGAGTAGGACAAAAGTATATATGCTAAAGAAATCCAAGTCAGTGTGTATTAACTTAGATGCCAGAATAGTAGAAATGTATGTAGATTTTTTTTTTTTTAAGTTCTGTCTTTTTAATGGCAGAACTCTGAACGTGAGATTGTACATACATACATGGTAACTTAACTGGTAGGATGTTGAATTAACACCCTCTTCCTTCAGATCAATCCTGGAGTTCCATGTACACCTTCAAGGTCTGGAAAATCATGAGAATTAACATTTAAGTAATACTTTATAATTTACAAAGCATTTTCATGTCTGTAACTACATTCGATATTAACAACCCCTTGTGATCAGCTAGGTATCGTGGGTGAGGATACTAAAGTTCAGGGAACTAAATTGCTTACCTGTTCTCACACAGCTAATAAGTAGTAAAGTTAAGTACTGATCCTACGTGTTTTTTCCCATTTCATGACATGTTCTGAGCCTCCTGTAGTGAAGACTGCTTGATTGTAAATAAGACTTCAAGAAAATGTTGAAAAATTAAGATTATGGTATGAAAAGAGCTTAATGATGATTACAGTATTTTTTCATGTATCTTCTAGGAAAGGAACAAGCAGTATTGGGTTTAAATGGCAATTTTTATTCAAAGACGAGTGTGTCATAGTTACTAACATACACATTTAGTTTCTGAGGAAGGATTACGGAATTTTCTTCGTAAGAAGGAATATTTGAAAATCAAATATCCACTCATTTATCAAGGAGTCGTTTGTATGGTTTTACTTTGACGTAGATAAGTGGACTACATATATTGCATATAAAGCATATGATCTATTTTATTACGTTAATAACTTATGTGTTACATGACACATACATAATTTATGTCATCAAATGACAGCTAAGAAATAGTGTCTGTAAAATTGCACTATTTTAATATTCATTGTTTAGTTTCTTTTTAGAAGAGCTGTATTCATTTTCTAAGAAGTTAGAGCATCAGACAAGTGCTTATAAAATATTACATTCATCAAATATAATGTTAAACTTGGTGTATTGTATTACAATAAACTATTCAAATTTGTGAGCTAACTAAATTGTTATAATATTTTATAGTCATAACTACCGAAGAATATACAAGTGAAAAAGAATTGCTAGCATCCAGTCTTTCTAAGCCCAGCAACTTTGTAGGTGTGGTTTTCAAAGACTTCATGTCCTATGAACTCCGTTTTTTTCCTGATATGATTCCAGTGTCTTCTGTTTATATGGATTCAAGAGGTAAATGGCCCTAAAAAATCAATGAAAATGAATTAAATTCCCATTTTTGCTGCTCCTATAGTTCATATGCAAAATTTGATGGTGTCCACCATTGGCATTTTAAATAATAGTTATTCAGGTAAGAAGACTGTCAACTGTAGCATAAAAATGTATGTGTATTTATCTGTCTACATCTATATACATAATATGAAGTATAATTTATGTAACATCCACCTTAATTTTAATACATTTATATTGTTTACAGTAACAAAACAGAATTTTATCTTGAATTGTATGACATTCTAAGTCTGTTCTTTTCTCCATGTAATTGTTTTCATATGTGGTATGGCGCGTACCTTTAAAATCTCAGGGTCTTCCACCAATAAACCTTATTAGTTTTATGTTGGAAACATGGAAAACAGCCTTCAATGCCTAAACCTCTGAAAAGATAATTATCAACCACAAACATTTCTTGACTAATATTAAAGTCACTGTTAAGTACTGTGTTTGTGACTTGATTCCGCAAAGCCCTTACAGAATTTTTCTTTTTTTCTGTGCCGTTCGCCTGAACTTGCCATTGCGTCTGGAAGATCTTTAAAGCTGATAAGTCATTTAGAATGGCTTGCCTTAAAACAGAAAACTGATTTATTTTAAATAACTGTGTTTACCGTTAATTTCTTTCTTTCCATTTGTATTCATTTACGATTCAGTATCCTAACACATGTAACTCTTCAATTTCAAAACTTTGAAGTAAACAATAAGGAACGTGATAGATTTTGTTTGCCTTTGGAGGGCCATTGCTTATTTTCTTTGGTCCTGTAGAGATTGATTAATTATATTACTTTGGTAACCCCATGTGTGCTGCCTTTAAAGAAAACACTTGTATATTGCAGAATCTTACGTCTCACCTTTTTTTCTCCGTAGCTGGCTGTTCAAAATCATGTGAGGCTGTTCAGTACTGGTCCTCAGGGTTCACAGTTTTACAGGCCTCGATAGATACTGCCATTATACAGGTAAATATGAAAAAGGAAGAAAATAGAGTCAAACTGTGTTTTACCAATCATCCCCGAAGTCTTTACCACAGGATTTCATTTGACTGCTGTCAAATGTACAAAATACATAACTTAATACAACTCCTTTATGGAAAGAGATAAGGGAGAAGTCATACTCTCTGACTTAATTTTTTTGAAACCCACCTTATTTGATGGTTTCTAAGCATGTGATTCAGCATTCTGTATACCAGTATTATCATATCTGTGTTGACTGTAGATAATATTTATGAAAGGTCTACATTTGCAGACCTTTTCCCTTGAATAAGAATAACTTAGTTTAAAGAAGGTGAGTATCTTTATCTTAATCACAGTGGTAGATTTTATTTCTTATTTAACAAACATTTATCACTTGTTTGCCAAACATTATTTCTAAAAAGTTATGTACTAAGATCAACCCGTTTAATCTTTAACACCCCTATGTTAAAGGGTGCTGTTATTGTCTGCATTTTATATGTGCACCTGAAGCACAGGAAGGTTATAAGTGACTTTCCAAAACTCAGTTAATTAGTGGCAAAGCTAATTCAGACTATCGCTTTTGGGCTCCCAGTTCTGTATTTTAATACTGTACTGCCACTAATATTGTGTATAAATGTTGTTGCATTTACGTTCTAAAGACATGCTTAGGCCTGATCCAGTGTTTGACATTTTAGCAGAAATGAACAGGAGACCTTGAACAGGAGACCTGTCTCTGTTAGTTGTTAGACTGCTATGTAGTAAAATGACTACAAAAATAATGCTTTACTTGACTGCGTTGTTGTTAGAACCATATGAGATGATGTATATAGAATTATCTTATAAACTCTCACAACATGGTATAAATGTACTGTAGATACAGTATTCAGTAACGCAGAAGATTAAGGTAATGACAGTGAAATATAGGGCATATCACATTGACAGTGTTAAAAGTACTTACTTGTGTTTTGGCTAAAGACCTTAGCTGTCCACAACCCAGACCATACTAGATGAACAGGTAGAGCAGATCTCATTTTAGCCATTCATTTGAAGGTTAAGTAGAAGTGTATCATATGGCATAACTAGTTTTATTGTTCTCTCTATATGCGTGCTGCATATATAGATTTTAAAACACTAGAAGGACTTACTATCTAAAAGAACATTTTAAAAAGAGTCATTCTTTCATCGTACTAGTGATCATTCCTTAATTCCTCAGTTTTATAAATGCATGTTTTTATTAAGATGCATATAATTGTCAGCTAAAGATGATAATGTGCAGTTTTATTTTCTTTGACAAATTATTTAATAAAAATTTATATACTTCCGAACTTCAGACTTTAAACTTTATGACATGCCTCCAGAATGAGTAAAAGCAGTTTTCTATAGGTATCATGATGCAGGGGTCAATCACTTTATTTCTGGTGTGTAGCTTTTTGAGGATGGTATTTGTACGAGGTTATTGATTAAATTTGGGGGTATAACTGTCACATTATTTTAGAGGCTACTATCAGAACTAAATTAATTGAATGTATTTACATTTTCTAATTACAGCTGAAGACCAATGTTTCTTTTTGGAAGAAGCTGGAGCCAACTAAGGCTGTCCTTATGGGAGAAACTGCTGTTGTGGAAATAGATACCTTTCCCCGAGGAGTAATTTTAATATACCTAGTTATAGCCTTTTCACCTTTCGGATACTTTTTGGCAATTCATATCGTAGCAGAAAAAGAGAAGAAGTTAAAAGAGTTTTTAAAGATAATGGGACTGCATGACACTGCCTTTTGGTATGTTATTAAAACTTTGTTATTCAGTGTGATTAATAATCGTATAAGTATACAAATCTTCAGAATTGTAATTTTGTTGTTCACCTGACTTGATGAGGTGCTGATGCTGTTTTCTCACAGTTATTGCCTTTGTCTTGGAGTTTTCTGAGACCAATCAAAATGCTTCAGCAATTGATTGGCTTGTTTTAACATAAGGGAGGTGAGCTTTGGAAAGCTCATGTGGATATTATATATTTAAATTTTATTTCATATTTTGTTTGAGTTGATGAGGCGTGCTCCATGTATTTCAGTGTATATTTCAGTGTATAGGAAATAGGAGATTTGGGGAAGTTAGAAATGAATTGCCTGTTACAGTCCTCCTCAGGTATCATAGCATATACATGTTATTAAAATGTAATCAAAATGACAGAAGTTTGTGTATGTAGTATATGGGCTTTCTTTCCCCTGGAGAAAGTTATTTTTGTGAACTTTTTAAGATTATAATGTGCAAGTAATTTCTAGAGAAACAAATGAAAAAAGTTCACAAATGAGCACATTAGCATTTTTATACAATGATAATTTTATAGAGGCATGCATTTTTATAAATAATTCTAGGTGTATTTTTCGTACTTTTTCCACTATGTAATAACAACATTATTTTGACCTCTTTTTGGGGGGGGAAAGTTAATACTGTTGCATGTGAGTTATTATTGTAGACCATTTTATTCCATTTAGCTCAATGCAACAGTTAATTAAAACACTTTATGTAATGGGGTCATTCTGTATGACATAGCATCTTTGCGCAGTTTTTTTTCTCCTGTCGTTTTACTAGTGATTGGTTTTTGAGATGCATTGGTTATTAAAGTATTCTGTGAGGAAACAGTAGCTGGAAGAATGTAGGCAAATCAGCTTCTCAGTGCCTCAATTTTGCCTCTGTAAAATAATGGTTTTAGTTTTGGTAGTTCAGATATCTTTTAGCCCTATTTTGGTGATTTTATGATAGCATACATTAAATTATCTGCTAACTTGAAAAATGAAAATAAAATGAAACTAAATACTGTGGTGATTTCACTGAGCTCTGATTTTGAGGAGAAATGTTGAGTCCTGTAGTGAATCCATTGTTGATCTTCCTGATCTCACATTGTGTTCCTGTAGTAATTATGTTGTCGATTAGCAAGGTAACCTCTACTGTCTAAAGTACCAAAAGCCATCAGTTTGTTGCATGTACCATAAAGAAAATTGTCAGTCATTAAACTCTTTCATATTTTAAGAAAATCAGAAGTATTGTGCATTGTTGAACTTTTGAGGGTTTTAGATTTAAATTAATCATGAATTGCTATAAATCTGTACAGTTTTTTTTTGGACTCTTGGAAAGATAGTCACCATTTTATCTCTGTGTCAGATGATACTTTTACTGACAACTTAACCAATGCTGCTGTATTTTTAATTACATAGGAGAGCTTTAATTTTCAATAGATGAGCATACAAAGAAATGAAGAGATTGGCTTAATTTTAAGAATAAAATGGCTAAAATAAAGCTGAAGTTTTGTTTAAAATGTTTCTGTTTTTTTTTAATTGTTAAAGCCTATATCTTCAGCCATAAATGTATCTGTGTTCCCGTTGCAGGCTCTCCTGGGTCCTTCTGTATACAAGTTTGATTTTTCTCATGTCCCTTCTCATGGCAGTCATTGCAACAGCTTCTTCTTTATTTCCTCAAAGTAGCTGCTTTGTGATATTTCTACTTTTTTTCCTGTATGGCTTATCATCTGTAAGTACTTTCATTTGAAATGGGAATAAAGAACTGTCAAAGTATGTGATTAATAAAGTCTTACTGTTTGGTTTACTTACAGTCGATTTCCCGTGAAAGACAAGATTGTTACTAGGCTACTGATACATGAGTTGTATCATTGTGCCTCCATATTTTTAGAAAAGTTACAGAATATTCTCAAGTTTCAATTTAACTTGTTTTCATATGATGTATTCCACATACAGTTCCTCTGTGTCTGTCTTTCACTATCTTCATTTAATTGTGCTTATTATACACCATTAAGATTGTCTGGTACTAGACATTTTATTCCTTTGTTTTTATGAGATCCTGACTGTTTCAAGTTAATTTATGTTACAGGATGATGTCGTGTAAAGATATATCTTTGTAAATGTAGCTCTTTGACAGTGTTGATTTCCATTGGGTAGTTAGGTTAAATGTGGGATGTTCATGACAAGCTTTTGTTTTAAGTGGTCCCAGTTTCCATCCTGATTGGCTTATGTGCCCATGCTGTATCCGTTGTTAAATATTTTGACTATCACCCCTGCTCTTTTTTTTTTTTAACATTTATTTATTTATTTATTTTTGGCTGCGTTGGGTCTTCGTTGCTGCACACGGGCTTTCTCTAGTTGTGGTGAGCGGGGGCTACTCTTCGTTGCGGTGCACAGGCTTCTCACTGCGGTGGCTTCTCTTGTTGCAGAGCACGGGCCGTAGGTGCGCGGGCCTCAGTAGCTGTGGTGTGTGGGCTCTGGAGCGTAGGCTCAGTAGTTGTGGCGCATGGGCTTAGCTGCTCCGCGGCATGTGGGATCTTCCCGGACCAGGGCTCGACCCCGTGTCCCTTGCATTGGCAGGGGGACTCCTAACCATTGCGCCACCAGGGAAGCCCCATTCCTGCTGTTTAACATGATAATTTACAAATAACCGTTACGCTCCTCTATATAATTGTCTGGTTTTTAACTGGCTCTGTTTCTTGTCAACACGTGAAGTTGAAAAGATGGGCTCTGTGTAAAAGCTTGTTGACATACTGTTTTGTTCATATTTGTCCGTATCTAACTGCAGAAACACACGGTGGTTTATGGTTTCTACAGTGCTGAGATGATCATGTTTGCCTATTACATAGATATACTGCAGTTTTTAATATTTGTCAGTTTAAATTTTTAATGTAGAGCACTATTTGTATGAAAATTAAATATCTCACCATGGCCTTTAGAAATTAATTGTATTTTAATGAATGTATTTTCTAATGAAACTAACTTGTTCTTTCACAAGGAAAATTTAATTTTGTTTTCATACCAGTGTATATGAACAATGCTTTAACCTTAATATTTATATCTTACAGGTATTTTTTGCTTTAATGCTGACGCCTCTTTTTAAAAAATCAAAACATGTGGGAATAGTTGAATTTTTAGTCACTGTGGCTCTTGGATTTGTTGGCCTTTTGATAGTCCTCGTGGAAAGTTTTCCCAAATCTTTAGTGTGGCTTCTAAGTCCCTTCTGTCAGTGTACTTTCTTGATTGGTATTGCACAGGTAGGTAATATACATATCTTGCTTTCACTAAATATTTTCTTTTCTCTCCACTTCCATGCAGCATATTATACTACCACGCATACTGCCCTTAGTTTGCAAAAAAAATTATTTAAAATTTTCAACATGAAAAAGGAACGATATTTGAATATTGGAGTACATTTTATATTGGTTTCATTTATATTTTCTCCGCTTTTAAAGTTTTTTATTTATATGACCTGTTTGTAAATAAGGTCTCCACTTTTCGCTTTAGTGTGTCCCAGTAGCCTGTCTCACTGCAGTAACTCAGTTTGCTGGGAGTCACGGGTTTATGAGTCAGGCAATCTAGATTGCCCTGTGGCCCGGATTTATTGCTCCCTGTTGTAAATTTATCTCAGGGTGCGCCTGGGAGAAAATTGTGTGTGAAGCAGAACAAATGTTTCCTGACTGTAGTAGTGAAAGTAGTACCTTGTGGATTTTATAGGTCCAACCTTCATGAGATTATCTTTACCTAAATAGTATTTAATTTACAAATTTGATTTTTATTTGTCTTTACGGGGCACTCAGGTTCTAAGGGGAAAATTCTTATAAGAAACTGCTTTATGTATTAGAACACAAATTCGGTTAATGTGTAAAGAAAAAATGTAATTACTTAATACAAGAGATTATTCATGTTGGCTGGATAGACTTCTTATTTGTGAGACTTTGCTTGTTTATGAATATTGAGTTAAACGAATTTGAATTATTTGAGACCTAAGAGCTGTTATTACGTGTTTTGAGAGTCCACTGAGTCCCCTTAGGAAGGGAGAATTATAGATTCATAGGTTTTTGTTGAGTGGGAGGGACTTTGAATGTCATTTAATTCACCTTCATTTCACAGATGAGGAGACTGAAGTCCAGAATAGCATAATTAAAGTTTATTTACTTAATGGCAGGGCTGAGACCTAAACGAGGCCTCAGTCTCTATTGCTTTCCTTCTGCTCTATCACCTGTATCTACTATGAATAATTTAATAGCTGTGTTCATTAATTATAGCACCTTCTCCCTTTTCAGTGTTGAAAGGTGCTGACCATAAGTTTATCCTCTAATACTTAATTTGTCTGACTTCTCTGTGGACCATAACCCTTTTGTTTGCATCAGTTTTTATTTTATTTGATAATCATAGCATTAGAATTATTGCACATGCCCCAAGAATAGATGTATACTGGTTTTAGAAGCACAGCATTGAAAACATGGTTGAAAGGGGTTGCTGTAGTAAGCTCACGGTTTGGTCAAGTTTGTTGTTTTCTTTATAAACTCATGTTACCAGTTTGGTGGAGACTGTTTAATCTGTTCAAAGGCCCAGTTTACTGACTCTGGATATTATGAGAAGCTCTAAATAGTGTTAGCTATTTTATAAAATGATAAAATATGTTATCATTTTTACATAATAAAGTTGGTATTTCTGTTTTTCAGGTCATGCATTTAGAAGATTTTAATGAAGGTGCTCTATTTTCTAATTTGACTGAAGGGCCGTATCCTCTGATTATTACTATTATCATGCTGGCCCTTAACAGCATATTCTATGTCCTTCTGGCTGTCTATCTTGATCAAGTCATTCCAGGTATGCAGGTAGTTATTGGATTTTACGGTAAAGATATTTAGGTTTCTTTGCCCACATAAGGTTAACTTAATTAAAAAATTTTTCTTCTAAGTCGTATTCACTGTTACAGCTTTTAATTTAATTTTAAATAAGCATATTTCGTACCTTATTCATTAACTGCTAGTGAATGTGTAAGGAGATTGTGGGTGAAAAGAGGTCAGTTTGTTTTGAAAACCTTCAGTCCCTAATTGAACTCCTCAACTCAGTCCTTCCCCACGTCCATCGTTTCGGCTACAGTGTTTTTTCACCCGATAAGCTCCGACACCACGAGCAACCTGGTGACCCCTCCCATTCCCCACATCCCTCATCCTGCACCGATAGCAGACTTGTGCGGATTCAAAACATTACCAAATATCGAACACCCCCTTTCCTTTTCCCCCTGAGTTCCTCATTCATTTTGTCTGTGTGCCAGACCTGCAGTCCTATATGGAAAGACAGGTGTGGCTTTTAAAACTTGAGTTACTTGGAATCAAATAAGCTAACAGTTCCTTCTTGGTAGCGCAGGCCACAGGCCAGGTGCTCGGTAGCCGCGCTTGGCTGTTAGTCACCACACTGCAGAGCTCAGATGAGGACGTTTCTGTAGTTGCAGGAAGGCATGGTGGGCTCTGCTAGTCTAGACCGCTGTGGCAGCTCCCATCTAACTGCCTACCTCACGTCTGTCTAAGCACCTCACCGTTCCCTCTAATCAAGCTAACCTCCTGCTCAGACACCTTGCAGGGTGGGCACAGCCTGGAGAATCAAGTAGAAACTTGTTATATGTTAATTTCCTCCACGCTGCTTTTATGTATTTAGTCACTTCTTAGCCACTGTGCCCCTCTGTATTGTATTTTATATCCATCCACACGGTCCTGTTTATCTATTTAAACACACCTGCAGTGTATCCGTTACATTATTTTTAGCTACCCATAACAGAGAACCTCTTTAGTTGTCTTAAACAAGAAGGAAACCAAGCGTTGTATTTAAAGTCCAAAGATAGGGTGGACCCCAGGTCAGTTGGACTTGCTCAGCTGTGTCATCAGGGACCCACTTTCTCCGAGTTCTTGCCTCTTGGTCTCAATCTGGCAGGTTTGCTCTCCTCCTGGCTGCACGGGGTTGTGCTTCTTTGTTCCCGTCCAGAGAGAGAGGGAGAGGTTGCCTTTCCCCCAGTAAACCCTTCGCTCCTGTCTGGTTGGCACCTGCTTGTGGCTGCAGTGGTAGCAGCCACCAGAGCCTGCCAGGGGCTCATTAGGTCCACTGGCATCTCTCTGTAGTTGGGATCAGAGCCCTTTGAAACATGCGCTCGTCTAGAGGAGGGGTGGACGTTAGAAAGGACAGGAAGGGTCGCTTCCTTGGGGAGAAAGGGAGAAAATACGTACATGCTGTGTGGGCAGTCAGAGCTAAGTCTCCTGTGTTGGTCCTGGTGGCTGTGTTTTTCTCCTAGTTCTAAAAAGTCTTCTTTATGAACAATATCAAGTTTTCTGAATACTGTCTGTTTTCAAACACTAAGCTGATACTCATTCAAGCCTTCAGGCTATCCAGATGTAAACTTTTCCTCTTCTGAACTCTTATTAGCACTGTGCGTGGCACGCCTCATGCTGTACGTTGTGTTTCAGCCGTTTAGCATGTACGTGTAGTCATAACGATGTAAGTTTCTGTAGGGCAGAAAATGTGCTTTGCTTACATTTACGTTCCCTAGACTCTCAGCAACTCTGAAACTATTTATGGACAAGAGTTATTTTCAGTAAAACTTTTATTTTTCACACACTATCTATTTAGTATTTTATGTCTAAACTTTAGATCTAGGTTGTCTTAGGTTTCACAGACTGCCTTTATGATTTAATAACTAGTTTTCAGAAATAATGTGTTAGGATAACTCAGGTTTGTTTGTTTTTTTCAGGAGAATTTGGTTTACGGAGATCATCGTTTTATTTTTTGAAGCCATCATATTGGTCAAAGAGCAGAAGAAATTATAAGGAGTTATCGGAGGGCAATGTTAGTGGGAGTATTAGTTTTAGTGAAACTGTTGAGCCTGTTTCTTCAGAATTTATAGGAAAAGAAGCCATAAGGTATGATTTAATCTCTGGCAGTTTAGGTCTAAGAACTGCTCATGGAACATGCCACATTTAAATCCTATCTTTTACATAATGCATGTACGTATGGTATCTTTGAAGATTTGGTGCACATTCCATGCTTTTTTAAAAACCAGTATTAAGGGCTAATTCTCTTTTAAGTTTTTATTTTCTTTGCGGCCATTTAGAATAAGGTTGCTGCTAGGTTTGAAATTTTATGTTTGAATAGAAATTTTTAAAAGTAATAAAACCTAGTATTTATAAAATTAAGCTATTTTAAAGTTTCCTCATTATGTAGATTAAAACAGAATAAACATTAACTTTCTATTTTTATTCAGGCTACATTGTCTGAGATATACACCACACTAACTTGTGCTCTGTTGATTTCATAGACCCTTAGAAATTGTGACATAATTAACTTGTCACATCAACTTAATTTCTGAGAATGAAGGAAATTCATTACTGTTCCTTCTAGTTCAGTCAAAACCAAATTAAAAAAATAATGAGACCGAGAAAAGAAATAAAAGTGCAAGAAAAAGTGGAGTATAATTTGTGTTTTTTAAATTTAAGAAAAATGTATAAAAGCAAGGGAGAGTTAGATATTTAAGGTGCAGTCAGTGGGCTGGCGGTCTGCCTTCTTAAGAGTAAAATTTAAACTGGTGAACAAGACCGTTCATTCCTTCAAAACTTATGTAAAACATTCAAAGTGGAAGGAGAGAATCACTTCACATTTATAGACAAGTGCTGATGTGAAATAGCACTCGGTTTTTAATCTCCCTTAACTGATAAACAAGTATTGATTAATTACAAACAGAAAAGAATCCAATGTGAAATAAGAAATCTATAAATTGCTTGAGTCAGATGTTTCAGTTTCTTTTTAGAAGTTGGCTTGTCATGAAAACTGAATGAATAACACTTAAAATGGAGAGGAATACTATACTTTTCTCTTGTAGTTTCTTTAAAATACTTTTATTATTATTGTCAGATTTCCTTGGTTTATTGTTTTAGTAGGAAGATACTTTATTATTATTCCCGTTAAATATGACAGCTTTGATTAAAAATATTATACATGGAAACACGTACTTATAGATTGCTTTAAATACTTATAAAGTAGAACATGGTGTTTTTCAGAATCAGTGGTATTCAGAAGACATACAGAAAGAAAGGTGAAAATGTGGAGGCTTTGAGAAGTAAGTAGCTTTCCTAGTGTTCAGTCCATAGCATTAAAGTACAAATGGAAAAACAACGTACGTAGCTTGTGGGAAATTTAAATTCTTTACCACAATTTTCTCTCTTTCCTTTAGGGATACTTCCATTTATTTATGTGACTAACGGTCATAATAAAACTTAGCATCAAAGTAGTAAAAGAAAAAAGTAATATCTATCGAGATGAAAAATAGTCAACTCCTTGAACAAATCTGTGTCCTTTTTCATTTTATTATTAGCATGTGTATACATGTTAGTTCCTTTTTTTTTTTTTCCTTTTGTCCTAACACAGGGTTTCTCAGCCTTGGCACTATTGACGTTTTGGGTCTGATAGTTCTTTGTCACGGGGAGCTGTCCTGACAGTTGTGGCGTGTTTAGCAATGTGTCCGTCAGGGTTCTTCAGAATCGTTAGAATCTATATACACACATATACACAGAGAGTGAGAGCACTGTGGGGAGGGGCGGGCGGGAAGGGGGGAAGATGATTTTTGAGGAATTGGTTCACACGACTGTGGGGCTTGACAAGTGTGAAATCTGTAGGACGGGGCTGGCAGGCTGGGCACTCAGGCAGGAGTTGAAGCTGCGTCTGGCCTGCAGGTCTTGGGATGCTGTCAGCGTGAGATCACCTTCATCAGATCAGGGGTTACAGTTATTTGAAGCTGGGTTTTCAGCCCCCTTTCTGCTGTCTCCTTTCAGACACTGACACATCCATCTGGTGATATTCATTCTACTTTACTCCTGTTTAAATTGAACTTTTAAAGCATTTACTTAGCCTTTTCCAAGCTATTGGTTAATTTCTGGTTTTTTGCCAGTAGATTTAACATGCCTCTAAGTACCCTTGGGAACAAATTTTTGTTTGTCCTTTTGTTTTAATTCCCTTGGAAGTTCCCCAAAGCGGGTACACAGAAATCCCCCCCCCGCCATGTTTTGTGCCCCCTCTAAATCGGTTAGTGTAATAAAAAAAGAAAAAGCTTATTTTGTATCATTTTTCTTATTGTTCATACCATTGACTATAACAAAGAATTATTATTGTGTTATAATATTAAATATTATGTTATTAAATATGCCGGTAACTTTAAATCTGTCTTTAAATGTATTGACTTCTTTCAAGGTTGCTCAAGTATTGTGTATTGTCTTACATGGCCCAACAGAAATAAGAATCACATTTGAGACTTCTCCTTTTCCCTGAACTAGATTTATCCTTTGACATATATGAGGGCCAGATTACTGCGTTACTTGGCCACAGTGGAACAGGAAAGAGTACATTGATGAATATTCTTTGTGGACTGTGCCCACCTTCGGATGGTGAGTTTTTTGACTTAAAGAGAAAAATCCCTTACTTTGTTTTATTAGGGTTATTAGCTAAGGTACCATGGTAATTATTTATCCTTGTGATATGTACCGATTGATTTTTGTCACTGATTTGGGATCAACTTCTGTGTCTGTAAAGATATTTTTCTTTGTTTTTTGATTACACACATCTGTTTTCTCTTCAATGGAAAATAAAAGTGACTCAGTCATATTTAATAAGGAGGATCTACTTTTGTGCCTGTTTTAGCAGATATTTTACTTGTGTTTTTGTTTACTGTTCATTTTCAAGGAAGGATAAATCAGTAATTAATTGGAAATTAAATGAGGCCCATAGACATTTTTGTTGAGAAAATAAAGACTTCTAAGTATCCAACAGTAGTTCAAAAGGAAAGAATGACGAGTGTCAGTACAATCTCCTAAAATAGATTTGTAAGAGCAATGCCTCAAACGTATAATTGTTACATGTGACTGCCCTGTAGGTGAGAATTCAGTACAGCAGCTCCATTTTTCCGCAGTAACCAAATAGAGTGGCAGAACAATAAATATTTTAATTTAAGAAAGGGCCAAACTTCCGTGTATTGATTCTGCATCTTTTTTTTTTTTTTTTTTTTTTTTGCCGTACGCGGGCCTCTCACTGCTGTGGCCTTTCCCGTCGCGGAGCTCGGGCTCCGGATGCGCAGGCTTCGAATGCACAGGCTCAGCGGCTATGGCTCACGGGCCCAGCCGCTCTGCGGCTTGTGGGATCTTCCCGGACCGGGGCACGAACCCGTGTCTCCTGCATCGGCAGGCGGACTCCCAACCACTGCACCACCAGGGAAGCCCTGATTCTGCAT
This sequence comes from Leucopleurus acutus, assembly GCF_964270905.1. Lineage (NCBI taxonomy): Eukaryota > Metazoa > Chordata > Mammalia > Artiodactyla > Delphinidae > Leucopleurus > Leucopleurus acutus. The sequence continues at coordinate 2,266,180 of NC_139161.1, read as the reverse complement.
CTTTTTAGATGTAGTTTCACTTCTAAAATTAGTTTGATTTTGTTGCTTATCTCTGTGTCACTCTTTGAGGGTAATTATAATACCTTTCATTCATATAAGGATTTATTATTTTTGTTACAATTCTCCGTACATTAGCACACTGGTTTAATAGTTCTTCAGTAAAGGGGGATATATTAGTGTTCAGTTCATAGAAGGAAAAAGCTTGGATTTAGATTGAGTGATTTTCTCAAGGCCACACAGCTGGTTAGGGGTAAATTTTAAGTTCTTTGTTCTCTTTACTGTTGCATAATGCCTGGAAATGAGGGAAAATTGTGCCTGGAATATTAGTTAATGCACTGATAGATAATTTTGTTTAGTATTAAACTTGTGGTTCTTTGCTCTTTCCACTCTGTAATATGCCCTGAAAATGAAGGAAAATGAGATTGGAATATACGTGGCAGCAAATCACCAGTATGATGGTGATTTCCACCAGTATGGAAATGAGGGTGCGTTGTGTCCTCCAAATTTATATTGACTCTTATTTTATGTCTGTTACATACAAATAACTAAATTATTAGTATATACTAAAACATATATACTTTTTGATTCTTAATATATTTAATGTAAATACATATATTTTGCTTTTAGGGTCTGCATCTGTATATGGACACAGAGTCTCAGAAATAGATGAAATGTTTGAAGCAAGAAAAATGATTGGCATTTGTCCACAGTTAGATATACACTTTGATGTTTTGACTGTAGAAGAAAATTTATCCATTTTGGCTTCAATCAAAGGAGTACCAGCCAATAATATAATACAAGAAGTATGTTATTTATATAGAAATCTTTACTTTTATTTGCTGTAAATTAGTAACCTTGTGCAATAATTTCTGTAATAAAAATATGCTTGAAAATCTAAATATAAAACCTGTTCTGAGCCAGTAAACAGAAAGTCATTATAAAGAATTAGAACTTGGAGCAAAAGTTTTAGCACATAGAAAATAGTCCTTGTTTCATCTGGAGGATTCTAGTCACTCAATATAGATGTTTCTTTTCTTTTCTTTTCGCCTCCACCCCCTTCCCCTGCCACACAGACACACACGGAGCCTTTGCACTGATCCCCTCCCACCACCCAGGGGTCACAAAAGTACAGCAGACCTTCCCATCAGGAATCCTTTTAGCTATTATTTCAAAATTATGCATGGATATATGTCAAAATTTAGTTCTGGACTAAAAGAACATTTTAAAAGTTGGCATTAAAATTAGAACACTTAAAAATTCATATTGATAATTATGTAAATGATGTGATTTTAAAAACGTTTATTGACACTTTACTTTCATAGGTGCAGAAGGTTTTACTGGATTTAGACATGCAGGCTATCAAAGATAATCAGGCCAGAAAGTTAAGTGGTGGCCAGAAAAGAAAACTGTCTGTAGGAATCGCTGTTCTTGGGGATCCAAAGGTAAGCAGATATAGTGTCATTGATGAGATAATTTTAAATTATGTTGAATTAAAAAGTGGTTGTAGAAAGATACACATACACACATTGTATAAATTTTAAACATACATAAAATACTGTATGTTATTATGGATGTAATTACAGTAATAAGATTTTAAAACTGAAGTCAGAAAGATATGCAGCATCTTTAATTTAGTGGCCATCTCTCGGAAGGGGAATGGATAGGACTGACTTTCTTTATACCTGCAGAGTTTTATTTCTCTGAGAGAAGATCTGAAGTAAAATAACATTTGTTAAAGTTCAGTGGTGGCTATAAAAGTATTGTTATGTTTATTATTCTCTTCAGTTTTCTATACATTTGTAATGGTTATAATAAAAATTTAAAAGTAAGAACAAAATCAAACGAACAGTTCCGTTTTTCACTGTTCTGTTGATTTGATTTTTTGGTCTGTTTTGTGCTCTTCTCTGTCTGGCAGAAGCAGAGAACCAGCTGGTCACTGCTTTGCACAGTGTTAGAAAGCTGCCAGGTGCACACCTGTGGCCGGGAGCCCCCTGGGTGCCCACCATCCTGCCACATGCCCTGCTGCTGTAGCTTGGGGAGGACTGTGGTTCAGGCTTTGTGTCAACTTATCTTCCTCCCAATCCCCACCACCATATTTTCAAAATTAAAAATAGTCTTAAAATAAATTTCTTTCCCTGAACTAATACAGAGCATAATTCTCTAACGAGCAGTTGTTACATCTACAAAATTTAATTCTTCAGGTAAAAGCGAAATACTCGGTGTTTTGTTTTTTAGTTTGTCTATCTGATTGTTATTATACTTATGTCTTATACATTACAGACATTTGTACTTTAAAATTAAACCAAAGAAGGTATTCATATGCCAAACCGATAGTTTTTTAAATTTATGCTAACTCATATATGAGTGGAAAACTCAGACCTAATACATTTCTGATTGGATAGAGTAACTTTAAGTGGGGAAGGTTTGCAGGGTCTGCATGAATTTTATATATTTTAGTTTTCCTGAGGATTCCCTGCCTTGCCCACCCGTTTGCACACAGGTACTGTTGCTGGATGAACCGACAGCTGGAATGGACCCTTGTTCGCGTCATATTGTTTGGAATCTTCTTAAATACAGAAAAGCTAATCGGGTGACAGTGTTTAGTACTCATTTCATGGATGAAGCTGACATTCTTGCTGGTGAGATTTTTACTTTATTTTTAAAGGTTAAGGTCATGGGGCCAAATGGGAGATTAGACATAGAAACGCTAAATTCTGAGGAATAAATAAGGAAGCTGTGCGTTCTTTGTTTCTGTTGCTTTCTTGTCGTTTGTACATTTGGCTATCAAGGAAGTTGTGAAAGCACTTCTGTTAGTAACCTTATAGGAAGAGTTCGAGACATTTGGAGCATGTTAGGAAAGTAGACTGTAGACTTACGCTGCCTGGGTGGAACCCCTGGCTTTGTCACTTAATAGCCACGTGAAACGTGGGCAAACTGTACATGTTCTTATTGCCTTCCTGTTCTCATCGAAAAAGCAGGTGATGATAATCTATACCTTCCTCATAAGGCTGTTGTGATAATTTAATGAGCTCATACACTGGTGTCTCATAGGTTAATCCAGAAAATATAAATGCCAATTATTAATGCTGTTACTAACTCTGAAATTGAAACGCAAATCTCTTTTTGCAGATCGGAAAGCTGTCATATCACAAGGAATGTTAAAATGTGTTGGTTCTTCAATTTTTCTCAAAAGTAAATGGGGGATTGGCTACCGCCTGAGGTATCATTCATTCTTTACTGCCTTGTTCCTTATTATATTCTTGAGCTATTGTTACTGTGTTTAAGCTTTGCCATGATGTGCTTCGGCCATTTTTGTATGGCACTAACTTTAACTTAAAGCATTCAGAATTTACTTCTGGCTGTTGACTGAGTAATCATAAAAAATTATCGTTTTTGGTTTTCTCTAGCATGTATATTGACAGATGCTGTGCCACGGAATCTCTCTCTTCTCTGGTTAAACAACATATACCTGCAGCTACTTTATTACAACAGAGTGACCAGCAGCTTGTGTATAGCTTGCCTTTCAAGGACATGGACAAATTTTCGGGTATTCCTTACTTTCAGTTTCTTGACTGCTGAACCAGGTTCTTGCATTGGGGATGAGTTTTCTTAATTTACTTGGTTTATTTTTCTATATAATATTTACGTGCTCGCAGGTCGCCAGAGTTAATATTCCATTTCTGCTTTATTTTGCTTTTGAAAATCAGAAATGCTGTAAGCTAACATTTCTTTTTTTTATAAACGGCATGCAAGAAACTCCAACTAGTGTGTTAACTTACGTAAATAATTGTTTTATTGTCAGGAAAGAAAGAAATTGTTCCCTTTTTTTGTTCTGGGAATAAGAATGTAAATATACATATACACAAATATATACATACGTACACACACAAATGTGTATACACACACACACACACACACACACACAGTTGTTTGTATAAGTCCTAAGCTCTTTTCCAGTTTCATGATTTCATAATGAATTACATTATTATACGGTAAACCCTTGAATTATTTTATTTGTGACATTTAGTTTTCTGCTTTTTGATGAGGAACTCAAACTCAGTGTCCTTTATCTGTTGACAGATGACTTAATAAACAAAAGGATATTTCTTACTCTTGAAGATACGTTATGCAGAATTCCCATAGCATTCCTGTAATTAGATAGAAATTTTCTATGCGGTTTTCTATGGTTTCCTTTTGAGAATAAGGAATCATTAATTAACTGAATTGAAGTACATGTGTCAACGTAATGTACTCTGCCCATCACTCTGTCTATAAAATATTTCTTAGTTTTAATTTATATTATGATGCATGTCTAATAGATATATATCTCCCTAAACAAACATTCCTTGGGGTCCTTAGCAATTTCTAAGAATGTTGACGGGGTCCTGAGACCAAACAGTTTGAGAACACTGTGCCGGCCCAGTAAATTTAGTCATGTGCTATTTTAAAACGACATTTTCGAAGAATTCATGGTAGTGTGCTTAATGACACAACGCTCTTTCATTTTTCTCCTTTAGGTTTATTTGCTGCTCTAGACACTCATTCAGATTTGGGTGTTATTTCTTATGGTGTTTCCATGACGACTTTGGAAGATGTATTCTTAAAACTAGAAGTTGAAGCGGAAATTGACCAAGCAGGTAAAAACAAAGCTAACGGCACATTTTAGGCAATGAGCCAGACAGATAGTGATCAAGACAAATAATTGTAGAAGCATGTGGAATTTGTATTTTGGGGAAGAAAGGGTAGAAATAAACAGGTAAATAGATATTTACAGAGAGTGATAGGAGTCATGAAGGGATTAGTGGGGCGGTCTCAGGAGGCAGATAGCTTAGATGGCATCTCAGGGGGGACTGGGTTGGGGTGATATTTAAAGTGAGGCCTGAACGGCAAGAAAAGTGAGATTTCATCGCAGAGCCTTCCAGGTAAAGGGACTCGCTACTGCACAGGTGTTGGTTGAGGGATGGGTTGGATGTTTCTGATGACGAAGAAAGGCCGCCGTGGAGAGCCAAGGAGAGGGTGGCATGTAGTGGGCTCAGAGCTGGAGGCCAGGGGCCACATCATATTTAGTCTTTGAACATGTTTAGTCTGGAAAAACATTTTGTTTGTTTTCTTAGTGTGATATGAAGCTACCAGACAGTTTGAAAGCAAAGGGGTAGCGTGATCTGATTTGCATTTTTAAAAACTGCGTTCCGGTTGTTGAATGATGAGTGGATTTAAGGGAAGTGTGGAAGCAGAAGAGCAGCTAGGAAGCTATTTCAGTTCGTCTTAGTTTGAACTAGGATGGTTGTGACAATAGGGAAACATGCACAGCGCGGGCTTCTCCCAGAGGCGCTGCTGGTGACTTGCAGCTGATGGCTTAGCGCTAGGGGTTGAGGAACGGGAGGTCAAGAACAGTGTCTAAGTTTTTGGCTTGAGAACTGGAAATGGAATTGCCCTTTCCTGAGAAACGGGGAGCAGCAGGTTTGTGGAATGAAGGACTCCAGGTGTGAATTTTGGTTATACTGTTGAGAGGTTTAGTAGACATCCCAGTGGAGATGATGCCTGTGGGCTGTTTGATTCACACACTTGGAGCTAAAGGAGGGCGTTGGGCTCAAGATACAAACGCTGGATCCGCCTGTGTACCGATGGCCCTGTGGGACTGGATGAGGTGCTTCGGTGGCGAGCGCGGACGCAGTGGACGGAAGCCCCGAGGGTGAGCAGTGAAGGGCCAGGGAGGGCTGACCAGGAAGGCACCAGTAGCGCCCTTTCTGTCTTCACGAAAGAAGATGCAGGAGCTGGGGCAGCATGGTGTTTGAGGCAAGAGCGAGTGGGCAGTTCTCTGCTGACTGCTGTGAAGAGGAAGATGGCGGCACAAAAAGGGGGTTTGGTAGCTTAGAAGACGGGGAATGTGGAAGGGTGGGAGCCGGTCGTGACCTTGACGCGAGTGATTTCAGTGGTGCCGTCGAGATCCATGAGGTTTAAGCTGAGAATGGGTTGAAGGGTAGCGAGACTGGTGTGGTGCTGGGTCCTGAGAGTGAAGGAAAAAGAATGTTTCTCTCAAACGTGGAGGAAGAAAGGTGAGCTTACGATGAGGACGTAGGGGTGGATTGCAGCTAGAGAAGGAAAGTTCACGTGAAAATGTTGGATCAGTTGGAGCGATAGCAAGATCTTAAATTTGGGCATCCGTCAGTTTGATGAAACTGAGTAGAGATAAAGGTATGGGAATGGAAGGAATGAAGGGAGCTAGAGGTCAGGATGTAGAATGCGTTAACAGTGCGTATGTCCGTAATACTGAGGATGGCGGAGAGAGCTAGATGGAGAAGGTGCTTGTGTGTGTGTTGCTCACTACTTTGAGGCATACGAAGTAGTTTCTAGAAACATCTGGGAAGTGGGAATGAAAATGAGAAGGGTGAGCTCTGTTCAGGTATTATTCACTTTTCTCTATAGTACCTTTAAGCCCATTATGCAAAATAAATTTACCTCTAACATCAGCTTGCTTTCAGTTTGGTCGATTTTAATTGTTTTATTTTTTAAAGATTAGTATATATCAAATTCTGTAGAAGGCCAGTTGGAGCTCACTGAGTACTATGATTGTGATATGCAGTATTTCAGGACCTGCTTTTAGTTTGATTAGTCGCTGTGTCAGGGGAAGACAGGGACTGGACTTGTCCATCTACTGAGTCATCCGTTCAGACTGTTGAGTTGGTAAGATGCCAAGACAGCCAGGTTGTACCTAAATATTATTTTATACATTATTCTGCTCCACTCTTAAAATTTTTAATGTTTACTCATTTCTTAAACTTAGCCTAAGTCCTTCTTCATACCGAAACCAGTTTTCGTCTCTTTTTATTATTTTTCATCTCTTTTAAGTCAAATCACTGTTGTGAAAATAACGTATCTTGATTTCTATCCCCATCCAGTAGTTTTGTCAGGTTTTGGTCTAATGGAATCAATCATATAGCATGTCTCTTTTGCTTATATTTATTCTGGTTTCTTTGACTTAATGTAATGTTTGTAAGATCAAACTACTATGGTTATACAATAGTTTGTTCACGTTCATTGTTTTACACTATTCTATTACAGGAATATTTCATGACTTATTCTTTCACCTGTTGATAGAGCATGTGGTTCTTTCCAGCATGTGGCTATTGCACAGGGTACTAGCTAAGGATATTCTTGTGCATGTGTTTCAGTGAGCCTCTGTACATAATTCTGTTGGATTTATACCTGAGAGAGAATGTCCTGGGTCATAAACTGTGCACATGTTCAGTTTCGATAACATTGCCAAAGTATATGACTGTCCCCTTTGTCCTGTATCACTGCCAGGTGTGTGCTGCTTTGAAATTTACATGCTTCAGAAAGGTTTTCATCTTTTTAAGGAAGATAACATAAGTTTCTATCGTTTTGTTTTGGCAAATAGATTATAGTGTATTTACTCAGCGGCCACCAGAGGAAGAAGTGCATTCAAAACCCTTTGATGAAATGGAGCAGAGCTTGCTTATTCTTTCTGAAACCAAGGCTTCTCTGGTGAGCACCATGAGTGTTTGGAAACAGCAGGTGTTTAAAATTGCAAAGTTTCACTTCCTTACCTTGAAACGTGAGAGCAAATCAGTGAGATCAGTGTAAGTATAACTGCTCTTCCGTCTGATGAGTTGTTTTCTTAAGGATACAAACTAGATTTACCATCTTTAAACTGTAGACATATGTAAATAATCTGTGTAGTTTTGAGAGATTAAAATGGCAATTTCACAATGTCAGAGAAAAAAATTATACCTCTGGTGATTTCATTGGATATCATTAGAGCCTTAACTCTTTTTTAAAACTAGCAGTTTTTTGGTCTCATCTATAAAATGAGGGAGTGACAAATAATTTTCTCTCTCTAATTGTGTAATTTTTGAATTACTGTCATTGCATTTAAATTTTATTTTGCATTTACATTTTTCACAATTGTTTTGCCTCTGTTACTAATATTTATGACCATTTTTTGGTAAACAGCAGGAAGAATAAGTTTTATCCTTATTTATCAAGGTGAAGAAACAGAAATATAAAGAAGGGCTTACAGCGGGTAGAACTGGGATCAAAATGACGTCTTTTCCACTTAGCCGTGTCTCTGTCAGTTAGGTTCCCATGGGCTACTAGACGCTGAATTATTTAGAAGTAACGTTAAGTACTTTTATACACCACGCTATCTTGTTAGATCCAGAATGGCGGTAGAAATAAAACTTAATAATCAAGAATAAGAGGGGCTTCCCTGGTGGTGCAGTGGTTGAGAGTCCACCTGCCGATGCAGGGGACACGGGTTCATGCCCCGGTCCGGGAAGATCCCACATGCCGCGGAGCAGCTGGGCCCGTGAGCCCTGGCCGCTGGGCCTGCGCGTCTGGAGCCTGTGCTCCGCAGCAGGGGAGGCCACAACAGTGAGAGGCCCGCGTTCCAAAAAAAAAAAATATATATATATATATATATAAAGAATAAGAGTTTTGTTATATGTTTGAAATATGCTGAATTCATTTGCTTTTTGCCCAGACTTATTCAATATCAAAGAAATGTCAATCACGTATCTGATTTATTCCTGTGTCAGCATTAGTGAGAGAAAAACCTTTGTTTAAATCAGCATGTGTCCGTTTATTTAATTGAATACTACTCTCATAAAATACTCCCTGAAAAGTAATAAAAGAATCTCGGCTCCGGCTGCCATAACAACAGCAGAAGTTTATCTTCTGGCTTGAACAGCAGAAGTTTATTTTCCCACAGTTCCCGAGACTGGGAGTGAGGTCAGGGTCCACATGGTCGGGTCCTGTTGAGGACTTCTCCTGGCTTGCAGCTGGGCACCCCCCCCGCCCCCTCGCTGTGTGTGCACACAGAGAAAGAGCCACCAGAGAGCAAGCTCTCTGGTGCCTCTTCTTCTCAGGGCACCAATCCCGTCATGAGGCCATGCCCTCGTGACCCCATCTGACCCCGATGACCTGCCGGAGGACTCATCTTCAGATGCCATCGCTTTGGGGCGTAGGGCTTCTGTGTATAAATTTGGGAGGAGGGTGACAGACATTCAGCCTGCTACAAGAAGTGTTCCATGGTCAAATCTGTATTGACCATGCATGTAGAAAATATTATAACTTACATTTCCTCTCTTAAAGATTTGTCCATTAGCATATAAAAACACATGAGCCGTTCTATGCTAAAGAAATTATTTCAACTTTGTTTAACTTGGAGTTTCCAAATATTTTTTAATCATGAATTTTGTTTTTAACCTAAAACACCCACTAACTTATTATGGAACTAGAGTTCAACGCAGTGTGCTTCTGGCAGTGCTGATATAGGTCTACTTACAACAATTTAAGAATGACTTAAAATTGTAGGGTTTCTGAAAATTATAAAATGCTGATGTGTGATAACCTAAGCTCTCTCTACCCACTGTTGTGACACCTGTCACACACACTGTAGAGATTTTTTGCAGGCTGAGATGAAAAGTTACCTGTCTCGGGTCTTCCCTGGTGGCGCAGTGGTTGAGAGTCCGCCTGCCGATGCAGGGGACGTGGGTTCATGCCCCGGTCCGGGAAGATCCCACGTGCCGCGGAGCGGCTGGGCCCGTGAGCCATGGCCGCTGAGCCTGCGTGTCCGGAGCCTGTGCTCCGCAACGGGAGAGGCCACAACAGTGAGAGGCCCGCGTACCGCAAAAAAAAAAAAAAAAAAAAAAATTACCTGTCTCTCAGGTGGAAGGGCATTTTGAGTGGTTATAGTAGAATTATGTGCTGGGCCAGCTGCACATTATGGTCCTTATAACTCACTGTAGAGGAGAAATGGAAATTGATGTGGTTAGGATGACATTTCAAAGATACCAGTCATCTGAAGTTTTCACTGTATTTTTATTTTCTTCACTGTATCTAAAATATTTTGGTATCATATATTTTCTAAAATATTTGGAGAGTACATAGGATAGAGCTAGGGCAGGAAATAGTTCCTTCAGGAGAATAGAGATATAAATGTGACATAATGTGTATTTTTTTTAAAGTTATAACTACAGGTTTACATGACCTATAAAAATTTCAGGGTGGCTCTGATCTAAAATATACTTTTATAACTTTTAATTTTATTATTGAATATTGGCTTTCTTTCCAACATTGTCATGAGACCATTTTGGAGAGTCGAATTTCTACTCCCAAGTGGGAATTTTTCAAGTTTTTTTTTTTTTCCTTTTCTTTTCTTTCTTTTTCTTTTTTCTTTTTTAAATGAGTACCTTTTAACTGTCATGTGAAGGAAGATTGTTTTGTAGATTTATATATTAATGTGCCTTGAACTGTGTATTTTTTTTCCTTTCAGGTTGCTTCTGCTTTTAATTTTTTTCGCAGTTCAGATTTTTATGTTTCTGGTGCATCACTCTTTTAAAAATGCTGTTGTTCCTATCAAACTTGTTCCAGACTTATACTTCCTAAAGCCTGGAGATAAGCCTCATAAATACAGAACAAGCCTGCTTCTTCAAAATTCTACCGGTGAGAGTATGTGCAGGTTTGTGAATGTGTGTTGGTGGGGCCTGGGGTGAGAGGTAGATACAGGCCAGAGATTTGGATTTTAGAAATATATATATGTTAAAGGCGTGGTCTGTGTGCATGAACCTAAATTAAGTAAAACTCCTCACTGATGCTGAGTAATATATTACAGAAATGAAATTTTGGTTTAAGTGTAGATGACAGTTTTTAAAATATTCTGATTTATACTGTATATAATCATAAAATTTCCATTTTTAAGAGTAGCGAAATTATCCTCAGAGCAGCATGTTTCATCTCAAAGTTTATGATGCGCAAAATAAACTTCAGAAGTTGAAAAACCCTCTTTAGAAAGAGTTACAGCATGTAATATTTATGCAGTTATATATCTAAATAGAAGTGTTTAAACAATTTTTAAGGACTATCTGAAAAACTAGAACTAAGGACAATTGTCTTAGAAATCTCTATGATCAAATACATTAAATCTGTAATGGATATTTTTGGACTTGCTATTGATTCTTTTTATTACATAATTAAATCAAATATGAAAGAAATTTTAAAACATACGGCTTTGCGCAAACCTCAGGATAAATTTTTAAAAGCCTGATATAGGACTTCCATTTTCAAAATATTAAAACCTAATTCAGAATTTGACGTGAATTAGACGTTTCTACACCATCTCCCATCTGTGTGGATAGTTTATAGTCCTGAGGTTCTTGAAGAGGAAAGTGAGCTGCTCTGTAGTTCACAGTAAAGCAGACGCAGCTTCCTTTGCTTATCTTGCTGAACTATGTTGGAAAGTTGCATTTCGTACACCCTTTCTACACGCACAAATTCTTTGGAGTTTAACATTTCCCAACACTTCACCTGTATTGTAGTATCTTTTCTTTTTGATTCACTATTAACTGAAAAGCTTTGCCCGGTGTTAAAATAATAGTGATAGTTAGGGACAGTTACAGATGGCCGTTACAATCATGGCTCTTCAATTCTAGCTCTCTGTTTTTATTCTTTTGGAGGAAGAAGGTATTTAGTGATAGAAAACACTCTTGAATAGAAAACGTTATGTTTCTCAATTTATTGCTCCCATTAGAATTCTTATTTTGGTTTTAATGTACATTTCACATTGCTGAAAGATAGTACTACATGGAGCCTTACACTCTGATATTGTGACTTTTTTTGTGTGTTTGGGAATTGTACATTATCTCAAGTATTTCTGCTTGGTGTTCACTCTTACTGATCTGCAGCAATTATAGTATTTTCAAAGTTTTGTCCCATCTGTTAATTTTAGGTATTTCTAGAGTTGCTTACATCCGTCTGTCTTTCTATCTGTCTATCTCACATTTTCCTAGACCTTGTTGTTGGTCCTAAAGGCACATTTCCTTTAGTGTTCAGTGGTCTCTGTGTGTATGTATTGGGTGGTCTCTTATCCTCCTGGCAAAGCTTTCTGTTATTACAGGTGATACAGTTCCTTCAGTTATAACAGAGCCCTCTTCTCGAGAGGACAGAGCCTCTCTGGCATCTGGAAATGAGAGATCAGTTAAGGCACTAGGTTGGGAGTAGATGTCCTATCACTAGAAGCACCCTTCTTTCTGACACTCAGGTTTGTTGCTGAGTCTGAGCCACCGGCCGTGCTGCTCAGTTACTGCTAGTGTTTTCCTTTGTTTGGTTTTGATTTCTCTCGAAGCCACACTTGTCCGTCCTTGAATCCTGGCTTTTGTGATGGACAGAGAAGTGTTTCCACTCATCAGGCATGTTGGTATAGATTTAGACCTCGGACAGGATTCAGACGCTCCCCCTTAGCTCCAGGCTATTTAGAGAATATAGATGGAGACCTGGTTATGGGTTTTACTATTTTAAAGTAGTAACGCAGTTGACATTTATACTGTTTGTCTGTTCAAATCATGCAGCAAGCCTCCAGGGAGTGATGCCACGTAACTCCACACCCTGGCTCCCACCTCTCTGAGCGTGGCATGTTACCTTGTTACATAAAATTGCCAGATAGATTTGTACTCTTACTGTTTGACCAGATCTCACATATTATAGGTACACTCTGAATGCGAGTAATATCAGTAGCAGCGGCAGCAGCTGAAATTGGCGCAGTAGCTGTGTGTCAGGCTCTGTTCTGAGGTCTGCGTGTCTGGACCTGGATTTGAATTCATGCTGACTGGTCCCAGAGCCAATGTTCTTAATCGTGTCTTAGCTAATGGAGAGAAAATACTTCTTCAAAAAGAGAGCTCTGGGCTTCCCTGGTGGCGCAGTGGTTGAGAGCCCGCCTGCCGATGCAGGGGACACGGGTTTGTGCCCCGGTCCGGGAAGATCCCATGTGCCGCTGAACGGCTGGGCCCGTGAGCCATGGCCGCTGAGCCTGCGCGTCCGGAGCCTGTGGTCCGCAACGGGAGAGGCCACAACAGTGAGAGGCCCGCGTACCGCAAAAAAAAAAAAAAAGAGAGAGCTCTAAATGTTACTAAAAGCCTGTGTCTGTTTCTCATTTAAACTGATTCTTTGTTATTTGCTTATCTTCTAATACCAGACTCAGATATCAGTGATCTTCTTAGGTTTTTCACCACCCAGAACATAATGGTGACAATGTTTAATGACAGTGACTACGTGTCTGCCGCTCCGCACAGCGCAGCTTTAAATGTGATGCAGTCAGAAAAGGTAAGAGTCGTGTGTGGGATTAAGCTATTTCCTCCAAAATCAGTTGTTTGCTGATTTGACCTTATTAGTTGGAAATTAAAATTTACTTTTGGAAATAGCTGGCTATGTTTACTTAGAATATATTTTATGCCCCGATGGAGGACCAATAAATAAAGCTCTGAAGAATTTAATTATTTTTATGTCATTTTTTTGTTTAAAATATCAAAATATCTAGATTCCAAACCAGGTTATTTTTATCTATCATTGAGTATTATTTCTATGATTTGTTGAACCCGTTTTCAGTACGGTTAGTGAGAGTTAACTTAGCTGGTGAGAAAAGCTTGGTACATAGCCATCATATAGTCATTTATATTTCTGTATACTGTATAATAACTCTATTTTTTTGAATTGTAGGACTATGTTTTTACTGCTGTTTTCAACGGTACTATGGTTTATTCTTTACCTGTATTGATGAATATCATTAGCAACTACTATCTTTATCATTCAAATGTGGCCGAAAGCATCCAGATCTGGAATACCCCATTCGTTCAAGTAAGCAAACTTAAAAATAGGTGTGCGTGTGTGTGTGTGTGCATAAAATAACTAGTAAGAGCCAAGTGATAATAACCGATGAAATCTGTAGAAGTTCATCTTGTGACATCTCCTAGTCTTAAAACTTGAGCTGGGGATGGTTCACATCCTGGGTTTAGGAGTCTGTAGTATGAGTTCGCTTCATGGTCAAGGAGATTCTGTCTTGGTACTGATATTTTTGTAAAGCATGAGTAGTTTTTATATTAGAGAAGAAAAATTTAGACAATTAAAAATGAATATTGTTCATCGGAAATCTACATGCTGGGTATTGAACCTTGAGAAGTCACCCAGTCATTTTTCCTCTAGGACAGACTGTTGGATTATAGATACGAAAAGCCACTTAAGTCTCCAGGGAAACAGTCAACATTTTGCTCTGAATACTAGTATTGTTTTTCATATGTTGAAAAATAAATGGACAGATATCTTTCGGTAATAGCATTTTCTGCTTTCTGTTGCCATACTGTTTTTCAAAAGCTTTACTGAGATGTACTTCAAACACCATCTGATTCACCCATATGAATGTACAATTCAGTGGTTTTTATTATGTTCATAGAGTTTTGCAACTCTGTGTTAAAAGACGTGACATACTCTATCACTCTTGCTTTTGTGAGGCATCGTATTTCTTACATTTTGGGGGTAAAGCGGTACATAGTAGTAGTATCAGTCACCAATTTTGAGAATATAGGCAGAAGAGAGATTTTGGCTTCGTTTTGGTAGAATGGAGATACTGATTTCAGCTTTGAGCCTGTGGAGGGATTGGTTATCCTGGTGGCATTTGAAGGTATGAATCTGGAGAGATTTCTGGGCAGGAAATAAATATTTGTGATAAATATTTATTGTGATAAATAAATATTGTGTCAGCATTGCATAGGTGATATAGAAATCATCATCGAAGTTGTAGATCATCCCTTGTGATTTTTGTTGCTGTTGTTGTGAAATATTTCAATCCTACAGAAAGTAAACAACTGTGTATATAGTACCCACATATTTCAAATGTTAGTATCTTGTTTTTTCTTATTTATTAAAACGTTAAAGACACAGGTGAAACCTCCAGTGCATCCCTCCCCGGTCTTCTTTCCTCCACAGTTCAAATGTTTAATTCCTGTGCACGTCTTTATCATGTTACCACATTTGTGTAACTATTTTGTAACTATTACAAAAGATCTTGCTTCTTAACATTTTCCATCAAACACTGACATACAACCATACCGTTGTTTAAAACCAGAGGGAAAGAGTGAGACTTTTTAAAGTTCCCTATTCACAGATACAATCTTGTTCACGTTCCACATTTTTTCCCCTTCAGTGATGAGATTCTGTGTAATTGAGTCCAACTGTCATCTCATTAATCTCCACTTCTTGTGCTACTCAGCTTACACATTTGTTGGTTCTGTCTGGGTCTTCCACTGTAAGGTACCAGAGTTTGGGACAAATTTGACAACGTCATATGGCATGAATTAAGGAACTGGCTTTATTGCTAGAAACTCGGGAGGCCAGGGCCGACAGAATGCAGCCTCTTTCCGCATCATCCCGTGGCATTGAGAGTGGTTCTGGGTAGTTTGCATTTGGGGCACCAGCTGTTTACTAGGTTGTCTGGGAGCGTTTGCTGTCCGCACCTGGATCCAAAGGCCTATCGGAGTTACGGTCCCCCCTGCTGGGAATAAGCAGCTCCTGGCTCCGTAGGAAGCTGAGCTCGGGTATGACTTTTCCCAGCGGAGAAAAGGGGGGTTCCTAGATCCCAGCTGACTTGTAGTCCAGTCCAGGTACTGGTGAAGGCATCAAGGTCATTCTGAGAGAGCCACGTTCGTTGCCTGCGTAGAACCACTGGGAGACAGGTTAACTGTGCTTCACGGACAGTATAATTTTTAACTAAATGGTGAACCTTAATTAATATGCTATATTATTCTGTGTACTTCCGTAAGAAAATGGAAGGACAGTAATTTGCTCAGGATCCTATAGCTACTTAATGTGTCAAACTGGTACTATAGCCCGCTGACTCTGCCACCTGTTGCTTCATGTCAACTGCTGTCTAGGGTAGGTATCCTAACATGTTTCTTCGGAGGTTTTGATAGTCTTTTAGAAAGTAGTAACATGATATAAAGTGATTCCCAGTTCTATTTCTTATTCTGTGGTTGTCTTTCAGGGAATTACAGACATAGTTTTTAAAATCGAGCTGTATTTTCAAGCAGCTTTACTTGGGGTTATTGTTACCGCGATGCCACCTTACTTTGCCATGGAGAATGCAGAGAATCATAAGGTAATGACTCAGTTAAAAAATTACAGGTGCAGTTGACTAATAAGAAATCTTAGACAAAAAGTTAGCCTACCTTGTGTGAGTGCAAGACTTCTGTGCAATCATTATTTCAAGAAGTAAATGGAGTATAAATACATTTATTACGGTAATAGTAGTAACTCTCACTTATTATTTGAGGACCCGTCATGTGCTGGGTCGTATTCCATGGTGTGGATCTGGATTGTTTCCAGTTTTAACTATTATGAATTAAGATCCTATGGACATTTGCTTTAGCTTTTTGTGTGAATGTAAGTTTTCATTTCTCCAGGATAAATGCCCGAGAGTATACTCGCTGTGTCGTATGGTGATTGCATGTTTAGTTTTATAAGAAATTGTTGAGCTGCTTTTCAGGGTGGATGAACCATCTTGCATTCCTACCAGCAATGTGTGAATGACAAAAGCATGGATTATCCAAAATCATCGCGTTGGACGTGGTCTATGTTTTTATACCTATATTGAAATTTATATTTTCCCTCTTCTAATTCATTGAACACGAAAGTTGTCCATTTCTTAAATCATTTCTCTTCTTTGTCTTAACTAATATTTATAGCCCACTCTTCTCTTACCTCCTGTATGGCTAGCTCTTTCTTATAACACATTTAATTATTATGAACAGATGTTTCATAGATGACAAAAATCAACTGAATAAGATTGTTAGGTGTTTGGATTTATGAAGGATTCTTAAATTTTCAAATTAAATAACGAGAGGGTTAGGAAAACAATGATCATTTAAGTTTACTGTTTGTACACTTGCAAATGCTAGTCCCTTGTGGTGATAAGAAACAGCTAACATTTTTTATACACAGGAGTGTGTAAAAGGCTTTCAAATGCATCACCAGTGCTTTAGCTGAAAGCCCTGTGTAAATCAGCAGGTACTTGGCCATTTATTAGTGTTTTCATGAAAGGTCAGTATTTAAAAGTGAGAAACCTGTTTTTCTCTCTATTTCCACAGAATTTCCAAAGCAGTTATGTTTTGGCCGCTTACTGTTTGCACAGCTATAACCCCCATGACACCTTTTACTTTATTTTAGTTTTGTGTTTCTTAGCAGCACTGCTGTATCCTGATGCTGAAAAATTCTGTTGAAATGTTTACACCTCAGAAACAATGAGCCAGATTACAGGCTAGATAGAATTTATATTTAGCTGTAGGAGGGCTTTTATTACCTGTAGACAGAATGTGACCTTTTTTGTTGATGTAAAATTAAAAGTTCCACAGTCATTTGCTAGAGTTTTTCGTTTGCAAGATGTTTAAAATGACAATCAGTTTTTGCCTTTTTCTTTTTTTAGATCAAAGCTTACACTCAACTTAAACTTTCGGGTCTTCTGCCTTCTGCATACTGGATTGGGCAGGCTCTTGTTGACGTCCCCTTATTCACTGTGGTTCTTACTTTGATGTTAGGCAGTTTATTTTCATTTCATCACGGATTATATTTTTATGCTGTCAAGTTCCTTTCTGTGGTAAGTTAACATCAGTTGTATTCATGCTATTTATAAATAAAATGTTATTTTAAAAAGCTAGATCTTTATAAATGTGATAATTGTCTGATTGAGTAATGGTGACGTTCCAGAAAACAGAACCGACATCTGTTTAATTTTTGTGTACGATACCTATCATCAGTGCAGTTTATATTGCCCTGAGTGATTTTTAAAAACAATAACTTTACCATTATGAAATAATTCCTTGAAACTGAGGTGGTCTTTCATGTAGACTGCCTACTTGTATGTAATCAGGAATACTTAAACAGTCCTTCCTTTAAATGTCTTCTTTGTCTCTGTGCCCAAAAATAATTTCACAGAGAAGAAGCTCTTTTATTCCATGATTTAAAGTATGGCTTCAAATACTAAGGAAGAGTGTGATTTGTATTCATATTCATATTCGTATGTCAATGACTGACACTAGATCCTTTCCTATGAATCATATTAGAAAAAAGCGAAAACAGAGCTTGGTAGGTTGGGGTTGCTGAAGGTCCACTTAGGAGCTTTGCCAGAGGCCATCCTGACCTTACAGATTAATTTCCACCTTATAACTTAATAAATGTCTTTCTTAAAAATTTACAAAGTGCATTAAATGCTGTACAGTAAAAGGAAGCTAATAGTTGATGGAGATGATAAAGCCGTAACCAGCCATGCTTGCTTTTCATAATAACATGGTAAGAGACAGTATTTTACCTGGCATAAAAAAAGAGCTACAAATAGTATTTAGTTTAAATGGCTTATTCAAGATTGTGTTAGCAGGTAAAAACATGAGCTTTATTGATTTAGGAGAAACTCCTCAAGGAACTAAGGTTTCCGTTTTTTTGGAGCGATTTGCTGAGCAATGAAACTTGAAGAGTAATTATTCCCTAACGATTTAATGTGACTGGTATTTTACATCATATATACGGTTAGCTACTCATATTTTTAAATAAAAATACACATTTCTGTCTTCCAGGTTTTTTGCCTTATTGGTTATGTTCCATCAGTTATTCTGTTTACCTATATTACTTCTTTCACTTTTAAAAACATTGTAAATACCAAAGAATTTTGGTCATTTATCTATTCTGCGGTAAGTCACATTTTATATTATTTTGTCTCAGCTTTTCCTAGCGCGTTATTTGAAAGTCATGAACTCTTTTCATGGTTATACTGGAAGGGTTACTGTGTCTTTTCTAAGTGCAGAGCTTAGCTAGCTAGCAGCGTCTGTTAGTGTGTATGTTCGTCTTCAGCCCCACCCACTCCATGAAGGGATGATATTTTGTTGCATTTAACAGCTAGCATGACAAGGATGCCAGCTACAAAAAACTGGTATCAGCGCTCTGACACTTTCTGGCTAAGTATCTGCTGTGGTTCCAGGTTTTATTAGAAGATTAAAGACATAGTTAATGCTGAGGCACCCAGTAAGTTTGTTTGAAATTGCTAAACGTCTTTTCACTTGTTTTCTCATTTTTTTCTTTAGACAGCATTGGTTTGCATTGCAGTCACCGAAATAACTTATTTTATGGGATATACAGTTGCAGTTATTCTTCATTATGCTTTGTGCATAGCCGTTCCAATCTATCCGCTTCTAGGTTGCCTGATTTGTTTCATAAAGGTAGGTCTGTTAGGTGTTCTAGTATTTTTTAAAAAGGGTAAATAATTACTGCCTAATCTTTGGGGTCTTAGCTCTTGTACTGAAGTGGTAAAAAAAAAAAATGTTGACTGCTAGTACTTGCTTTAAATATTATTAATGTAGCAGTAAATATAAAATTACTGTGGAATCTTTTCAAGCATGTTTCTAAACTGCAGATTCTCAAAGGAGAAGGACTGTGTTCATTACATGGTCTTTCATGCCCAAAACAATGTACATAAATTAGAAGTATGATCTGACTGCAGTCCATATGTTTTGGACTGGGGAGTTTTGGGGGAGTGTTTTGGGGGAGTTTTTCAAGTGTATTGTACTATACAGGGATGAGGAAAAATGAAGTTTGAGCGATTTTTTTTCAAGAAAAAAATAGAGGAACAAATTAATTTTATTAAGCCTGGTTAATTGAAAACAATTTCTGTGGTTAGGAAAAAAATTAAGTGATGAATTAATTTAGGACGATTGCTGATTAATTCTACTGACACACCTCCTTACCTCTCTCCCTTCCCTTTTTTTGGCTTAAGTTTATAATTTATACCTGCTCTGATAGGCATATTTTGGGGTGAGGAAGATTTTAATCTAACTACAAAACATGGCTATAAATATTAACAGGTAGCTAATTTATAGAGAAGACGTGTTTGCTGTTAAATACATGTTTTTCGTTTTAACTGAACGTTTCTACACGTCGCAGCTAAAAGAAAATTGGTTCCTCTGCGCACAGCGCTTCCGACACCAAACGTGTGGGTTTTCCCTGACATTCAGCAGTTCTGACACTGACCAGAGTTAGCGCAGACCCCACGGGTTCAGGGCTCAGTCCTGCAGGCAGCCCCCCGCTTCAGATTCCAGTCACGGGTCGTGGGTCCCCAGGCCACCCACGTCTGTCTGACTTGGACCCCTTGCCGGGGGTCAGTACTTTGCTCTAGAACTGGCTGACAGGGCCCAGAAAGGTCCCAAGGGCAGAGCTCCTGTCCCTGTGCAGTTCGGAGAGAGTCGTCCTCCCAGCATGTTAGAGGCTTTGTGGAGGTCCCATGACCCGGGCAGGATGAGCTAATCAGTCTCCACGCTTTTCTCCCCTCCCTGGTGGTGGCACCTGGGGCCGGAAGTTCCAGCCCTCTAGTCTGGCTGGTCCTCTGTCAGTCCGCCTCCATCCTCCTCTGAGAGTCCCCTCATTAGCATAGACTCAGCTGAGGTTGAGAGGGGCTTGTTTTATACGATGAGAATTCCAAGGGTTTTAGAAGTTCTGTGCCAGGAACTGTGGTCAAACACCACATTTCATTATATCACAGTATCACAGCCACATATAAATTTTCAAAATGTTTTGTCTTAGATTTCTTGGAAGAATATGCAAAAAAAAGAGGACACCTACAACCCATGGGATCGCCTTTTGGTGGCTGTTATATCGGTAAGAAATAACTGTGTTAGCATGTTACCTTATGAGTGGTTTGGTCATATGGTTTTAACTCTCTTTTTAGTTTTTATTCCATTGCATAAAAATGAAGGTGCATGAGAAGTCAAGTGTGTTAGTTAATGCTAGCTAATATGCATTTCACTTACTGAGTACATCCACTTTAATGTACTTGTGTTTTTCACGTCGTTAATTCTATTTAATGATAATTCTGCCTTCCATAGAAGCAAAAACAAAGCTTTTTTAAAATTATAATTTATGAAGCTGACAACAGATGAACTTTACAGAGGTAGAAAAGTATGTGAAGGGTCATTTTACTAAAAATCAACCTTGGTTTGTATTAACATTTATTCTTTTTTTTTTTAACATCTTTATTGGAGTATAATTGCTTTACAATGTCGAGTTAGTGTCTGCTGTATAACAGAATGAATCAGCTATATGTACACATATATCCCCATATCTCCTCCCTCTTGCGTCTCCCTCCCTCCCTCCCTATCCCACCCCTCTAGGTGGTCACAAGGCACTGAGCTGATCTCCCTGTGCCATGCGGCTGCTTCCCACTAGCTATCTATTTTACATTTGGTAGTGTATATATGTCCATCCATTAACATTTATTCTTAACTCATTGTATGACATGCAAAAAAAAATTGTGATGAAGTTTTTCAGTGATGGAAAGGAACCTGATGTATGTGGTTTTGGTTCTGTTGGTACACGGGGGAAAAAAAAAAAACCCAAAATGATTCAGTCACGAGCTGTAACCTGTTTTCCTTTTAGCCTTACCTGCAGTGTGTGCTGTGGATTTTCCTCTTACAGTACTATGAGAAAAAATACGGAGGCAGATCATTAAGAAAGGATCCCTTTTTCAGGTCAGTTTTTTAAATTTCAGGTTTAATTTTTTTTAATTAAAAATTTTTTTTTTTACTGTATTAACAGAGTTGTGCAGCCATCACCATAATCTGATTGCAGGTCGTTTCCATCACCCCCAAAAAGAAACCTTGTGTCTGCTGGGCACGTCCTTCCCCCGCTCAGCTGGCCCCCAGCCCTGTGTAATCACTGATCTACCTTCTGTCTCCATAGATCTGCGTATCTTACACATTCCTTTCAATGGAATTATGCAAGGTGGGGTCTTTTCTTGTCTGGCTTCTTTTACTTGGGCGTAACGTTCTGGAAGTTCATCCACGTTGTAGCATGTGGCAGTACCTCATTACCTTTTTGTTTGTTTTTGCTGAGTAATATTACATTGTAAGGATATACCACACTTGATCTATTCATCGGTTGGTTGGCATCTGAGCTGTTGCCACTTTTTGGCTACCATGAGTCATGCTACGATGCACATTTGGGTGCAAGTATTTGTGTGGACGTATCTTTTCATTTCTCTGGGGAGGATACCTAGGAGTGGAATTGATGGGTCATTGTGGGTCAAGCTTTATGTGTAACCTCTTCAAGAACTGCCAGACTGTTTTCCACAGTGACTGCACCATTTTACTCCTAGGAACGGATGAGGGTTCTGTTTTCTTCACGTTGTTGCCCATACGTGTTATTGTCGTTTTGATTTTAGCTGTTCTCGTGGGTGCACATTAGTGTCTCATTGTGGTTTTTATTTGTACTTCCCTGATGGTTCATGATGTGGAGTGTCTTTTCATGTGCTTATTGTTCATTTTTATATCTACTTCGGAGACATGTCAATCTGAATCCTTTGCCCATTTAAAAAATTGGGTTGTCTTTATATTATTGAATTTTGAGGTTTTTTTAATATATTCTGGTTACAATCTCTTATCAGATATATTTTAAAATATTTTCTCCAAGTCTGTGCATTTTTTTCCAAAGGATGTTTCAAATTTGAAGAAGAGTTATTTCTTGAAATATGGCCATTGGTACCAAATTGGTTCTGAATTTCTTTTTTATATTTCTCACGTATTTGTTTATTTGCTGAATATTCACATTCTGGAGAAAACTGGAAAGTATTGGAAAACCTATAGTGGTTATTCACTAGCCACTGGACCCGCCCCTCATCCATTGAGGCAGAGTGTCTGGCTCTCCTTCTGTGTCTTTGCCTTTATTCCTGCTCTCGTTTTGGGGGAGATTTCAGCATCCACACAGGTAACCCTTCCAACATCGTAACCCCTCAGTTTCTGATTTTCTCCAAGCCAGGGACTTTTGTCTCTGTTCCACTTCACCCTCTGTTTGCATCAGAGCCATTGATGATGCTACATACTCATCCCGTAGAAACTCAGCTCTGTTTTAACGCTGTTTGGCAGCCCTACGCCTTTACCTACTCAGCAGCTTCCTATCTTTTTCTTTTTTTTCTTTATTTACTTACTTATTTTTTGGCTGAGTTGGGTCTTCGTTGCTGTGTGTGGGTTTTCCCTAGTTGTGGCGAGCAGGGGCTACTCTTTGTTGTGGTGCGCGGGCTTCTTATTGCGGTGGCTTCTCTTTGTTGCGGAGCATAGGCTCTAGGCACACGGGCTGCAGGAGTTGTGGCTCGTGGGCTCTAGAGCGCAGGCTCAGTAGTTGTGGCGCACGGGCTTAGTTGCTCCGCGGCATGTGGGATCTTCCCGGACCAAGGCTCGAACCCATGTTCCCTGCATTGGCAGGCGGATTCTTAACCACTGCGCCACCAGGGAAGCCCCCTCCTATGTTTTTCTTTTCCATCGTTCTCGCAGGCCTTCTTTGTATCCCTCAGGTTCTCAGAGTCACCTCAGCTCACCTCGCTTCTTACTTCTCAGTGGGTGATCGTGCCATCTGTCTCAGGAAACAGAAGCACCTGATTATAAATGATAAAATGTGTACACACTTGTCCACATCTTTCGTCACTTTTGCTTTTTCCCAGCCCCAGAGGAAGGTGTCCCCCTTGTTACCCAGGTCTTCCTGTGTTCTGTCTGCTTAAGGATGTTGCTCAGTCAGCTCTCTCGTTCTGTGTCTTTCCCTTTTGGATCTTATTAGGGTATATTTCCCTTTGGGAGGGGGTCGCCTTCCTCCCATATAAAACAAAGTACTCATCAATCGCATTGAAACCTGAGTCCCTCTCTAGCTCTTATCCCCTCTCTTTCCTTTTTTCTTTTTGGTCATATGTATATTTTTTATTTTTTTAGTGTTTCTATTGGAGTATAATTGCTTTACAGTGGTGTGTTAGTTTCTGCTGTATAATAGAGTGAATCAGTTATACATATACATATATCCCCATATCTCTTCCCTCTTGCATCTCCCTCCCTCCCACCCTCCCTATCCCACCCTTCTAACTGGTCACAAAGCACTGAGCTGATCTCCCTGTGCTGTGTGACTGCTTCCCACTAGCTAGCTGTTTTACATTTGGTAGTGTGTATATGTCTGTGCCACTCTCTCACTTCGTCCCAGCTTACCCTTCCCCCTCCCTGTGTCCTCAAGTCCATTCTCTAGTAGGTCTGCGTCATTATTCCTGTCCTGCCCCTAGGTTCTTCATGACATTTCTTTTCTTTCTTTCTTAGATTCCATATATATGTGTTAGCATACGGTATTTGTTTTTCTCTTTCTGACTTACTTCACTCTGTATGACAGACTCTAGATCCATCCACCTCTCTACAAATAACTCAATTTCGTTTCTTTTTATGGCTGAGTAATATTCCATTGTATATACGTGCCACATCTTCTTTATCCATTCATCTGTCGATGGACACTTAGGTTGCTTCCATGTCCTGGCTATTGTAAATAGAGCTGCAATGAACATTGTGGTACATGACTCCCTTTGAATTATGGTTTTCTCAGGATATATGCCCAGTAGTGGGATTGCTGGGTCATATGGTAGTTCTATTTTTAGTTTTTTTAAGGAACCTCCATACTGTTCTCCATAGTGGCTGCATCAATTTACATTCCCACCAACAGTGTATGAGAGTTCCCTTTTCTCCACACTCTCTCCAGCATTTGTTGTTTGCAGATTTTTTGATGATGGCCGTTCTGACAGGTGTGAGATGATACCTCATTGTAGTTTTGATTTGCATTTCTCTAATGATTAATGATGTTCAGCATCCTTTCATGTGTTTGTTGGCAATCTGTATATCTTTTTTGGAGAAATGTCTGTTTAGGTCTTCTGCCCATTTTTGGATTGGGTTGTTTGTTTTTTTGATATTGAGCTGCATGAGCTGCTTGTAAATTTTGGAGATTAATCCTTTGTCAGTTGCTTCATGCAAATAATTTCTCCCATTCTGAGGGCTGTCTTTTCGTCTTGTTTATGGTTTCCTTTGCTGTGCAAATGCTTTGAAGTTTCATTAGGTTCCCATTTGTTTATTTCTGTTTTTATTTCCCTTTCTCTAGGAGGTGGGTCAAAAAGGATCTTGCTGTGATTTATGTCATGGAGTGTTCTGCCTATATTTTCCTCTAAGACTTTGATAGTGTCTGGCCTTACATTTAGGTCTTTAATCCATTTTGAGTTTATTTTTGTGTATGATGTTAGGGAGTGTTCTAATTTCATTCTTTTACATGTAGCTGTCCAGTTTTCCCAGCACCACTTATTGAAGAGGCTGTCTTTTCTCCATTGTATATGGGCAGAACACTCCCAAACTCGTTCTACGAGGCCACCATCACCCTGATACCAAAACCAGACAAAGATGTCACAAAAAAGGAAAACTACAGGCCAATATCACTGATGAACATAGAGGCAAAATCCTCAACAAAATACTAGCAAACAGAATCTGACAGCACATTAAAAGGATCATACACCATGATCAAGTGGGGTTTGTCCCAGGAATGCAAGGATTTTCAATATATGCAAATCAATCAATGTGATACACCATATTAACAAATTGAAGGAGAAAAACCATATGATCATCTCAATAGATACAGAGAAAGCTTTTGACAAAATTCAACACCCATTTATGATAAAAAACCCTCCAGAAAGTAGGCATAGAGGGAACTTACCTCAACATGATAAAGGCCATATATGACAAACCCACAGCCAACATTGTCCTCAATGGTGAAAAATTGAAACCGTTTCCACTAAGATCAGGAACCAGACAAGGCTGCCCACTTTCACCACTATTATTCAACGTAGTTTTGGAAGTTTTAGCCACAGCAATCAGAGAAGAAAAAGAAATAAAAGGAATCCAAATCAGAAAAGAAGAAGTTAAGCTGTCACTCTTTGCAGATGACATGATACTATACATAGAGAATCCTAAAGACACTACCAGAAAACTACTAGAGCTAATCAATGAATTTGGTAAAGTAGCAGGATACAAAATTAATGCACAGAAATCTCTTGCATTCCTATACACTAATGATGAAAAATCTGAAAATGAAATTAAGAAAACACTCCCGTTTACCACTGCAACAAAAAGAATAAAGTATCTAGGGCTTCCCTGGTGGCGCAGTGGTTGAGAGTCTGCCTGCCGATGCAGGGGACACGGGTTCGTGCCCCGGTCTGGGAAGATCCCACATGCTGCAGAGCGGCTGGGCCTGTGAGCCATGGCCACTGAGCCTGCGCGTCCGGAGCCTGTGCTCCGCAACGGGAGAGGCCACAACAGTGAGAGGCCCGTGTACCACCAAAAAAAAAAAAAAAAAAAGAATAAAGTACGTAGGAATAAACCTACCTAAGGAGACAAAAGACCTGTATGCAGAAAATATAAGACACTGATGAAAGAAATTAAAGATGATACAGACAGATGGAGAGATATACCATGTTCTTGGATTGGAAGAATCAACATTGTGAAAATGACTATACTACCCAAAGCAATATACAGATTCAGTGCAATCCCTATCAAACTACCACTGGCATCTTTCACAGAGCTAGAACAAAAAATTTCACAATTTGTATGGACACACAAAAGACCCCGAATAGCCAAAGCAATCTTGAGAAAGAAGAACAGAGCTGGAGGAGTCAGTCTCCCAGACTTCAGACTATACTACAGAGCTACAGTAATCAAGACAGTATGGTACTGGCACAAAAACAGAAATATAGATCAATGGAACAGGATAGAAAGCCCAGAGATAAACCCACGTACATATGGTCACCTTATCTTTGATAAAGGAGGCAAGAATATACAATGGAGAAAAGACAGTCTCTTTCCTTTTATAGCCAGAAAGCTTCCACCTCCGGTTTGTCACCTCCTTTCTCATGTCCCATTTACTCCCTAACTCCTGCCATCTGGCTCCTGCCCTCACCTCTTGGCTGCTCCTGTTTGTGGTAAGGTAAACTAACGGCTCCTCTCTGTCTGGTAAAGTAGGCTCACCCTCTTTAACTGATCTACAGCCTTAAATGTGACTGACTTCTTCCCTTAAACTTTTCTCCTCTTTCTTTCTTTTTTTTTTTCCCATAATGTCAACTTCTATTTGCCTCTTTACCTCTCTTAATAGTACTTCAGAATTTCCTTTGGAAGCGCTCTTTCCTCTGCCCACCTTTATGGTGTTGCTGCGGATGCTGACTTCAGCCTCTCTGTCCACGCTGCCTGGGTCATCTCATGTACACCCAAGACGTAAATTCTTTGAGAGCAGGGTCTGTGTTGGGTTTTTTTAAATCTTTTTTATCTTTCTGTGAACTAGTGCTTGACACATACTGGTTATAAATAATTGTTGAATAAATGAATGAATTTAGATACTATCATCCAAATGATGTCAGTGAGTGAAAAATAGCTCTGTAATTTCTACCTTTAAGAGATAACTGATCTCCGACAACAGATCTCATGTTGCTATATTTTTTTCAGTCTTTTCTCTAGGTAGTGCTTCAATTTCTTACCATTTTAATTATTTGAAAATCTATTTATACTTTCAGGACCCTTACAACAAAGTCCAAAAGTAAGAAGTTTCCAGAACCACCAAACAATGAGGATGAAGATGAAGATGTCAGAGCTGAAAGGGTGAAGGTCAAAGAATTGCTGAGCTGCCAGCGCCACGAGGAGGTAACTCAGTCTCTCGTGCTGAGCCGCGTGCGGTGAGCAGTGAGCAGCCCCTCTGCACAGGGTTAGCCTCGAAAATTGTCCCCTTATATGAATCGATTGCCAGGAAGTTTGTCTTGAAAAAATATGTTTGTCCACTTTCTTTTGAACAAGCCATTATTCCCGTCATAGATGGATAGTTATCTAGGCAGTATCCCTTATTAGCAAATATAGTTCTTACGACACGGCCATGAGCTGTGTACGGCCTGTCATTGAACGATGGATATCTGAGTTATAACTCTTTTTCAAATCCTATTTCCCTTATTAGAAGCCAGCCATTATGGTCAACAATTTGCATAAAGAATATGAAGACAAGAAAGATTTTCTTCCTACAAGAAAAATAAAGAAAGTGGCAAATAAATATGTCTCCTTCTGTGTGAAAAAAGGCTGGTATTTAATTATTTTTTCTTGAATAACTTTTCTGGAAGAGTAATTTTCATTCTTTAGTTTGATTTACATATGACAATTTTTCTTTTAATTCCTTTAGGAGAGATCTTGGGACTACTGGGTCCAAATGGTGCAGGCAAAAGTACGATTATTAATATTGTGGTTGGTGATATAGAACCAACTTCAGGCCAGGTATGGTATAATGGTGTGGGATATATTGAATATGATTTATATTTTTAATTACAATAAATTTCTTAGTGACAAATGGGATTTTTATGCTCAAATTTCATGTTTTTAATATTTACTTTTTAGGATAGCTTAATCAAATTATGATCTTTTTGGTTATCTGTGAGAATAATGTACATAGTCAAATTTGCATGCACACATGCAGAACACACACATGTACAGTATTTCTGCTTTTATGCTGATTACAAGCATGGGTGATTTGTCCACTGACTTAATAGAAGCCCGTTGTATTAACTTCAGGAAATAGAGGAGCTAACCTTGACCTTGCTGTCAGCTAGCCTTCGATCACACCAGCCACGCTGGCTCATTCTTTGCTGGAAAATGCCGGGCACACTTCACTCTTCTTTTACCTTAGGTTTTCCTTATGTTGGCTATTCCTTACCCCACAGAAAACCAGATGAGCAAATTCACATGTTCCCTTGGCTCAGAAAACGCCTTTCCGTGGGGCCCCCTGATCCTCCTGGTTAAAACGGGCCTTGCCTTCCCACCAAACCCTGCATCCCCGGCCACCTTTCCTAGCCATGTCACTCATCTCTGACGCAGCCATGTGTGTCGCTTCTTCATCAGAAAAGGGTGAGAATCTGACCTGCTGTGACCCTGACTTTAGGAAGTCAGGAGTTTGGAAGGAGTTTGAATTAACCCACTTGCCACTTCCTTTACGATGTAAGTTAAGCAAAAATAGTCATTACACTTGGTTTATATTTCTGCAGGTATTTCTAAGAGACTATTCTTCAGACCCAGCTGGAGATGATGATTCCGTAAAGTGTATGGGCTACTGTCCTCAGATAAACCCACTGTGGCCGGAGATTACATTACAGGAACATTTTGAAATTTATGGAGCTGTGAAAGGAATGAGTGCCAGTGACATGAAAGAGGTCATAATTCGGTAAAATAATTGTCTTTAGAGCCCTTTTGTTACCTGGAGAAAGGTTCACATGCCACGGCTTTAAAATTTCATAACAGGCATTTCCGTGGATCATAATTTTCATAGAAGAAGGTCATTAATTTTTCATATATTCTTTACCAAATTATGACAGCCATGAAAATGAAAAGGAAACATTTTTATTTATAAATACAGAATGGATGTACCTATAAATGTCATGAAACCTATTTTAAAGTGAACCTTTTAATCAAGATATTAATTTATTTAAAGTGAGCTTCAACAGAGTAATTGTTCTAGGAAAAAAACAGTGTCCGTGATCACTTTATATTTGTATTTATGTGCATCATGGTACACTCATTTTGTATTGTGTATTTTGCAGAATAACAAATGCACTTGATCTAAAAGAACATCTCCAGAAAACGGTAAAGAAACTACCTGCAGGAATCAAGCGAAAGGTACTTTTATTAAACGACAAGCGTGTGTACAGTCTGGTGCCTGGTAGACTTTCTTTTTTCTTTTCTTTTCTTCTTTCACATTCTATTTTTTTTTAACATCTGGATTGGAGTATAATTGCTTTACATTGTTGTGTTAGTTGCGGCTGTATAACAAAGTGAATCAGCTATTCGTGTATATATATCCCCATATCCCCTCCCTCTTGCGTCTCCCTCCCACCTTCCCTATCCCACCCCTCTAGGTGGTCACAAAGCACCGAGCTGATCTCCCTGTGCTATGAGGCTGCTTCCCACTAGCTATCTATTTTACATTTGGTAGTGTATATATGTCCATGCCACTCTCTCACTTTGTCCCAGCTTACCCTTCCCCCTCCCCTTGTCCTCAAGTCCATTCTCTACGTCTGCATCTTTATTCCTGTCCTGCCCCTACGTTCTTCAGAACATTTTTTTTTTTTTTTTTAGATTCCATATATATGTGTTAGCATACGGTATTTGTTTTTCTCTTTCTGACTTACTTCACTCTGTATGACAGACTCTAGGTCCACCTGATAGAGTTTCTTATAGCCTCCCCGCGCTCCGTTTTCTTTCCGTCCAGCTGTGTTTTGCTCTGAGTATGCTGGGGAACCCTCCCGTTACTCTGCTAGACGAGCCATCCACAGGTATGGACCCTAAAGCCAAACAGCACATGTGGTAAGTATGACGTCAGGGACGCTTGAGACCCATTGTGCTGTAGCATCATCACGGGTGGTTTTGTGTTAGTTACATACATGTATCGATTAAAAATCCTGCACATAAAGGAGAAATCGTAATTAAAAATTTCTCGAGATCCCCTTAAACTTTTTAAACCTGATCATATTTTTCATCAGCTGTTAACAGTATATTATGTGTGCCAGGACAAAAATGAGTGTACTGTTGTCTGAATAGTTTTTTAAAGGCTTTTTTTCCTGTATAAAGTAACATATGTAAGTAAACATCTCATAACAGTATTGTCCTAAATGTCCATTGGAACTCTCTTTCTAGGCACTCATCATTGTTTGAGCAACTCTTTGAGCCTAGGTTTCCATGTCTATAAAATGTGAGGTTTGGTTCAGACGCATGTTAAGTTTTCCCTATGACTCTGTGGCTATTTTTGTTATAACGTGAAAAGCCATCGGTTTCTGTAATCGGTTGGTTAGCATACTTTTAACCCATAGAAACGCTTGAAATCGTGAACTTTCTTTCCATTTGACAAGCTTTCAAAAATAAGGTAAAATGAGTTGGGATAGAAGAATCACAGTTGGGCAGAATATACTAATTATAGCAATGATATTTGATAAATTTAAATTAACCAAATAGTTGGATTTTTAAAACTCAGGTATTTTCATGAACTTTTCAGGTGCCACCTTCCCTTCTTTTCGTTTTATTTATATTTTGTAGGAGAGCAATTAGAGCTGCGTTTAAGAACAAAACGCGGGCAGCTATCCTGGCCACTCATTGCATGGAGGAGGTGGAGGCTGTCTGTGACCGAGTGGCTATCCTGGTGTCTGGGCAGCTAAGGTGGCTGTTTGCCGCGGAGGGGGGAGGCGCGCAGGGCGGAGCACGCGTCTGGATTTGGAACGCCGTCATTTCAGAAACTTATAATAATACACATTAGCTTAAATGTTAAAAAATGCTCCCTTGTTTTATCAGCTTTCTGTAGAATCACTTGGAAGTATGTTACTTTCTTCCAAAACTTGGCCAGCCACTCTGCGTTTGGAATTGGCTTAATTATTCAACAACTGAGAGTGTTATTTTCAGGCATGATATTTGCTATTTTTAAAAATTGGTAGGCATTGTATGGGATTGTAACCCAGCGTGTAAAATAAATATACGAGTTCATACTCATATAGGTAAGCGATGGAGTAAGTAAATAAATGTGGGAGTAGAGACACATCTCTTTACAGAAAGATGCCAGATTGTGTAGTATCTCCCAAGTATCGCCTGGACTTAAAGCCAGTCTGTATTCTAAAGTATGGGAAGGGGTGGATAGTAACTTTACAGCAGAGAAATGGGACAAATACCACCCTAAGCAGGCAGGGCCACGTGGTCATCACATGCCCCCTGGGACGTGATGAGAAAGTACTTCAGCTCTGTGTTCTTTGTTCCAAAAACCCACACCCCAGTCTAATCATGAGAAAAGCATCAGACTACCCCAAATTGAGGGACATCCTACAAAAACAGTTCTCAAAACTGTCCAAGTCATGACCAAGACCAAGAAGGATAGAATAAGAAAGTGTCCCCGAGCAGTGGAGACTGAGGAGGTGTGGCCACACAGCACAGTGGGATCCTGGGTGGACTCTGGGGCAGAAGGAGGACATTAGTGGAGAAACCGGTGAAGTCCAAGTAAAGGCAGTAAACTCAGTAATAATATACCAGCGTTGGTTTCTTAATTTTGACAAATGTGTCACGGTAATACAAGATGACAGTATTAGGGAAACTGAAGTTGGGGAAGGGGTATATGAAAACTCTGTATTATCTCTTATATTTTCACCTTTTATATAAATTGACAAGTATTCTAATGTGGGAATTTTATTTAAATCATTCTTAAGTGAGAAATTATCTTCAAAACTGTCAGGTTATCTTATATCTGTACTTCCTTTTAAAAATTACTACAGATGTATTGGGACAGTCCAACATCTAAAGAGTAAATTTGGAAAAGGATACTTTTTGGAAATCAAATTAAAGGACTGGATAGAAAACCTAGAAGTAGACCGTCTTCAAAGAGAAATTCAGCATATTTTCCCAAATGCAAGCCGTCAGGAAAGGTAAAGATTTAAAAAATTTAGTTACATTTCTTTGTACAGCAATAATCATAAAAATTGGTTATTGTATTAAGGATTAATGAAAAAATGTAGTATAACCAATATTGGACTAATGTAGTTTGATGAATGGAGTTTTATGAAGCTGACTCATTTTTAATGTTAGATCTTTCAACATGTAATAGTATTTAAAGTTTTTAAAGTTCTTATCCAGGAGTAATGAGAGAGTTATTTTATTGTGCATGGAAATATTTTTAAGATTTCAAATAATTTTTGTCTAAATAAGTATCAAAATAAGTTATTGGAGTTTTATTTTGAACTTTCAAAGCTTCAGAATGCATAGTAGTTATTTTGAATTTACCTGTATTTTATCTTTGCTTTCAGTTTTTCTTCTATTTTGGCTTATAAAATTCCTAAGGAAGATGTTCAATCCCTTTCACAATCTTTTTCTAAGCTGGAAGAAGGTAAGTAATATTTGAAAAACTTTGTGAGGTAGCTTTCGAATTATTAAAGAATTTTATTAAAAAGTTTAGAAGTTGGGACTCAAGTTTACTGTAGAAACTATGGTAAGTAAGAAGATGACCTTTTACTAATTTAATCTAAGCTGTAGGTAAATACTCACACGCTAGGGATTTTGTAGATTAACTGTATTGTAGCGTAAACCTTTCGCTCTGGACATCACCGCGGTTTTTCACGTTGCATCTCTGAGAAAGTTCATCCTAATTAGCCCTCACCAGTTCAGTCCAGAAGTGGGAGCACTGAATTTCGTGAATCCTTACTTCGTATTAGACCAGAGAGGTAGCAATGGTAGCAAGACACCAGTGGCAGGCAGAGAAGGGAGAGGAAAATTCATAGTGCAAGAGGGTAGGCATTCCTAAATCTAAATCTTAAAGAAGTTTATTGGATCTTGGCATTTAAAAAATAAATGTTAGGTGGGATAAAGATACCTCACCAGCAGAGAGAGGCAGTCTCCTGGGTGGGGCACGTATTCATGTACAGGTTATTTTACGGCATTTGCAAACTACGAAACTTCCTGGTGCTTTCTTTTTAAAAGAAAAAAAAAAGTGTTACTTCATTAAATATACTTTTTTTGGTTTATTGGCTGCGCCTTGCGGCTTGTGGGATCTTAGTTCCCCGACCAGGGATTGAACCCGTGCCCTCCACAGTGAGAGCACAGAGTCCTAACCACTGGACCACCAGGGAAGTCCCTCCTCGTGTTTTCTTTATGATTAAAGAGAACATTTGAAGTAATTAGGGAGAATTAAAGGAATGAATAGAAAACCAGAAATTTGATATTGGGCCAGAATGCAAACGGACCTAAAATAAGTACAGAAAAGCGTGTGGACACGTGACCCATGATATCCAGAACCTAGTGTAAGAAGTCCAGAGTGGACTGGACTGGGACTGGGGGATGGGAGAGACAGAGCAGGAGCAGAAGACACGTGAAAACAGGAGGAATGAGGGAGAAGAGGAAAGGAGGGGAAAGAGGGGCTGCTTGGAAAAGGAGAGTAAGGCAAGTCCGTCCCGTGAAATACGTTGCGCTTAGGGCCGTAGAGAATTGGGCGGCTGGGAGAGAAAGGAAGCAGATAGAGGAAAGTGACCTGTATTGGCAGCTTTAAATCGAAATGAGTTGATTATAGAGATTAAAAAAACAACAACAACAAAAACCAGATTGTTAGCCACTCAGTAGTTATTGCCATTTTATTACTTGAAAATATTAATAAGTGAAATATTATTTTTATATTTTAACAGCTAAACGTACTTTTGCCATTGAAGAATACAGCTTTTCTCAAGCGACATTGGAACAGGTACTATAAAGTTAAATTTTAAAAGTTCTTCTGTAGAAGAAAGTGTCCAGTATCTAATTGTTTAGGTATATATTGGACAGGGAAGGAGATTGTGAGCCAGAGACCAATCGCTATAGAATATTCCTAAACTTTGTAAATAACAACTTGAGCTTCTCCATCTGCTTATTTTGAATAGCTCAGTATTTTTTCTTCAGTTGGAAAAAAATGAGTCATGATGGGTGGTATTTCATATTAGCACATCTGAAATTACATTGCTTAAATATTTATAAATATTTTTATGATGCTACTTTAATATATTAATCAAAAAACAAATTATTAATCCTCTAAAGTAACATTCATCTTTTTGTGGGATTAGTGGAGATTATTCTGTTTAAATAATATTAATGGCAGTATATCTCTTGATACTTGAATTGTTAATGTAATTAGGTATTGCCTTATGCTATTGCTGATTTAGTTAAAATTTTTGTAAGATAATTGTACAGCAGCATATTGTATTCATTAATTTATTTTCATTTAGGTTTTTATAGAACTCACTAAAGAACAAGAGGAAGAAGATAACACTTGTGGTACTTCGAACAGCACACTTTGGTGGGAAAGGACACAGGAAGACAGAGTAGTATTTTGAATTTGTGTTGCTCAGTCTGCTTACTGCATTTCTTTCTTTTTCACTTTATTTTAACTTTGGTTTAAACGTTTATTGCTTGAACGGTAATTGGAGAACCATGAAAGCACGTGGGATTTTCCTGACTTCGTTAATTGAAATGCTGTTGGTTGTGTGTTTTGCTTTTCTTCAAATAAAACTTGTGTATAATGCATTGAAACTGCACGTTTGTATCTGAAGTATACTGCACTGTAGTCTGTATGTGAAGTTGAACATGTACTTTTTCACTTTTCAGAAACAGTGCTTGTGATTTTATGATTTGAAGAAATAGTGATAGAATCATCTTATTTTGAACAGTTATCTTTTAAGTTTATACCATCTTGTTACATAAGTATGTAATACCCCAATCTAAATAAAAAACGAATACATAAATAACACATAGAACAGAGACATAAAGCAAAAGTTTGCTTCTCCTTTTTAATTTCTAAAAGAAACTGAATGGAAGTTGGCGTCCTAAAAACCTGAACACTGGACGGTCTCAGTGCACGTAGAGGTCTGCAGGAAGTGACATTCACTGGGTGGCACTCATCAGCCAGAATAACTGGAAGGAGACCTCGTTCTGTTAGTGATTTTAGACACAAGTAACTCAGGTACGGTGCTCTCGTCACAGTTCTTTTGCTTACGGTAAAATTCAGAGGTGTTTCCATTATTGTGGAAGACTATGTGTAGAATCTTATTGTGTAATAGTCTGATTCTTTGACTGCTTGTGGCTAGAATGACAGACATCTATAAAGCTACAAGAATTAAGCCATACCTCCACCCCTCGTGGAAGATAGAAATTTTTTTGTCATCTTCCTTCCAAAGGACACATTTTCTTTTATTCTAGAAATAAACCGTATTATTTGAATGTCTCTCTCCTTTGTAGAGTTTTAACTGTATCACCGTGTAGATTTATGTAGTTACTCATCTCAGATTCACCTTGGAACGTGGTGGAATGTAAATAAGCTTTGGGGCCTTAAATTCAGGATAAGTAAACTATACATAATTCTCTTTAATAAGAAGCCAGAATTTCACTCTCTGACAGGGTTGAAGTAAGATTATGGTTAAGACAGTCTTAGAAATATTTCCTTGTAGAGCCCACGTGTGGACTATAGATATAATATAATATAAATCCTACTAGTGGACATGATATTTCAACCAGATGAGTGAAAGTTATTAACTTTGTGAAAACAAATGTATTAGGGGTGAAGTGTCTGAAAGCACAGCAGCCACAGCAGAAGGATTTGGTACTGAGCTCCTCCAAAGATCCAAACCCTTTAGTGAAGCTATTAACTAACGTAGGTGAAACTCGCCATCCCGTGTAATAAGACAGCTGTGCTTTTAGGCTCTAGCAGCTGATGTACAATAGTGTACCTTTCTCAGCCTCGGTACAAGGTACATGACTGATACCTTCCTCTGTTGCTTTGGCCACGTTGCTAACAGTGCAGGTACGTTACGTGCCGTCTCAGAGGTCTGTCTTCTAACCAATCTAAATGAGCTGTTTTACACAGCCTCTGGTCGGATTCCACAGCCTGCAGCGAAGTTACCTCTCCTCGTAGGATTCAGTGGCCTAGTGCGTTTAATCTTTTATTATCAGGGCACTTGCCTCAGGATACCTACCTTTTGGTTCTTCACCTGAGAATCTCGCTTTTCCATCTTTAGTAAAAGTTGTAACTTTTACACCACAGTACTACACGATGAAGACAAGTAGGAAACCTTGGAAAGAAAATCTTTACCTTTGTAGATAAATTAGTAAATAGCACATTGTATTTTCTAAGCAAGTCATTGCTAACCAGTGCCGTAAAGAGATATCTTTTAGTGTCTGATATTCATGTAAATACCCAGGGTTTCTTTTTTTTTGGGGGGGGCGGTGTTTTTGTAGCTCTGCTGACCAATCATAATCACGTTTCCTATCTATTAAGTTCATTCAGTTACTTCACTATTATTGTGCTCTTGTAAGCATTTTTTTTGAAAAAGGACTTTTTTTTAAAGTTTTTACATACTTTGAGTGAATATATTTTGGTCATGAATTAAATTATTTTAATTTAATTAAAATTAAAATGTAGGAGTGTTCTGTTCCCATTTTTTCACAGTAAGAGAATTTTTTCTATTCAGAAATATAATTTAACTACTACTTAGGAAAACAAGGGTAAGTGGGGTGGGAAGAAAAGGACACAGCAGGTCAAATATGAAATTTATCTTTATTGACAGTGTACAGTTCAAAATGTCTTAAATTATAATCTCAAAATGTTTTTTCTGTACCAGTACAAATAAATATAAATACATATATTAGGAAAAATTAGAAAAAGCCACATCACCTGCCTTATATTTTCCACCCACAATCAAATCTTAAAAGTGAACACCCGGACTTCACAGAGCGACTGTGGTTCGTGACTAATAATGCAAACATCTGTCTGCAGCGTCAGGAATGAGGCCTGAAAAACACAATGATGAGCGTCCTTTACATTTCTCTTTGTGAGCTCTTAATCTTTCTTCCAGTTTGTTCTCAGTAAAAGGCCGTGGGTTTTCTTTAAAGCCTTTTTTTCCTTTAAATTGGCCCAAACTATCTGAAACCAATATCTTTATCATTGAAATGTTTTTAGAGTAATTTTATTCAACAGACATCTTAGTGATCAAGTTTCAAGCAATGGGTTCTTTGGATAGAACAATAACTATCCACTTTGGCCATGTAAGATCTTATAGTCTAGTAGAAAGAGGTTAGATACTTATGTACTTTAATATAATATGACAGATGCTTTGCTAGTGGTAGTAACACTATTTTATTGGGGCACAATTCTGTTTAGGGTAAGTGTTGTCATGCTTTTGTTGTTCTGTTGGTCACACAACATTTTCTTCTAAATGTGCTCTGAATTTGAGGAAAAATCATGCTGTATTTTTATGTAACATAAATACACATTAATTTTTTTTAATAGAAATGCTTACCCCTCGTGTATTTTTAATATTCCTAACATTGATTTTTCATTTTCTTTCCTGAAAGAACACGTTACATAAAATGAAAGAATCTATTCTCAGGTGAATAATTGTTATATCAGCTATTCTTATAAGGTAAAAGTTTACTTATTTTTCATTCATAATGTGTTATATGTAAGTAATTATGCTGCCATTTAAGAAAAATAAATATGATTATGTTATTAGTAATAAGCTTTAAGAACTGAAAACTTAAGACAACCCTTCATTTTGTATGAAATGGATTCTTTGTTATTTAGTGTCGATAAACGAATAATGAGTGTCTCATATTAAAAATAAAGAAAAAACCTGGCACTAGAATTGTTAGTAATTTATTTTTAGTATCTGTGGGGTTTTTACAAGAATGTTCAAGGGGGAACACTGACAGTTACTTGTGTTTAAATTCATATTCATATTTTAATCTTAAACTAGATATTCTTTAGATCTTTTTACCTCCAATCTATTTTGTGAAAATATAAAGCAATCATTTTTACTTACATTTTATTACATTTAACAAATTAAATTATTCCCAAATATTTAATACATATTTATCATTTTCCTTAGAATGTTTGAATAAATTGATTCTCTTAACACTTAGGTAAGATTTTAAATTTAATGAACCAATTTTTCTCAAGTACCTAAAGCAGCTCTTGCAAATCTAATTCATCAGATTAAGCAAATTAATAATTTTAAGCACCTTAAAAATAGCATACTCAAAACTACATGATTAGAAAGCTTGCTACCACACTTGCATAAATACAGAATTCCAAAAAAAATCACTAATTTAAAGTAATTTTTTTTATTGGAATATAATTGCTTTACAATGTTGTGTGTAGTTTCTGCTGTACAACCATATGAATCAGCTATATGTATACATATATCCCCTCCCTCTGGGACCTCCCTCCCCCCTCCCCCCTTCCCACCCATCTAGGTCATCACAGAGCACCAAGCTGAGCCCCCTGTGCTCTACAGCAGGTTCCCACTAGCTATCTGTTTTACACATGGTAGTGTATATATGTCAATCCCAATCTCCCAATTCATCCCATGTCTACACACAGACCTTCCCAGGGTCACAACAGTTGCCAATAAAAGGGCCATCTCAGGCCACCGAAGTTCACCTCTTGATAACTTGAGACTAAGAGGTGGGTGATGCTGGTGAGGTTGCCCAGGTGAAGACTGGAACTGCTCAAGGGCGTAATTACAGTAAATGCTAACATAAGCATAAAACCCGCATCTACCCTCAAAGAGTCAGCTGGCAACTGTTCAGGTGACTGCTTTTTTATGAGCTTCTGGCTGTGACTTAACAGTTTCAGGTTTTTGCAACCCAGTGCTTTTTCCTAAGACAGGATATCACTTAAGTTTTATTGTCAGGTTGCATCTAAATTCGTGGTAATAGGATTTTCCAAGTTCTGTGTTGTAACTATAGTGTAACCTTCTTAGTTGAAGACTGGCTAAATGAATCCCTCACTTGGGTTGCAATTTTATTTCCCTTTTATTTGTAATTCTTATATGTCTCATTAACCACAATACTGTAGTCATCTTATTAACAGTGTGATATCATTACTGTTCTGCATCACATTATCTAATTCTTATTGTAGGAAAAGATATTGAATGCTAACTCTCTTGTTTATGTATTGGCCCATAATTTCTTTGGCCACATTATACTGTAGACATTATTAAGTAATTATTATGTAATTGATACTTGTTTTCCGTTGACTACATCCAAACACGTCAAAAGTATGTGAAATCAAGTCTGTGACTGAATGAGATCAAAAGTGTTCTCGGTCCAGCTTTATAAATTGATAAACCCTTAATTCTAATGTCAACTATATTCCTTAATTTTTAAAGGCGTTTTTGCTTTAATTTTTTTTGTTTATAAATTTATTTATTTTTGGCTGTGTTGGGTCTCCGTTGCTGTGCACAGGCTTTCTGTAGTTGCGGCGAGCGGGGGCTACTCTTTGTTGCAGTGCGCGGGCTTCTCATTGCAGTGGCTTCTCTTGTTGCAGAGCACGGGCTCTAGGTGCGCGGGCTTCAGTAGTCGTGGCACGTGGGCTCAGTAGTTGTGGCTCCTGGGCTCTAGAGCGCAGGCTCAGTAGTTGTGGTGCACGGGCTTAGTTGCTCCGCGGCATGTGGGATCTTCCCGGACCAGGGTTCAAACCTGTGTCCCCTGCATTGGCAGACAGATTCTTAACCACTGCGCCACCAGGGAAGTCCCTGCTTTAATTTTTAATGAATAGACAATATACACAACATGATTCAAAATTTAAAAGTAAAAAGTAAAGAATAAAAAAGTAAGTCATCCTTGCTCTTCTGCTCTTTAAGGAAAGAATAAATCTTCCTACAAACTAAAAAATGGAAGTTCTGGTCTTCAAATATATGCAAGTCTAGCTTTTA
Source organism: Leucopleurus acutus (assembly GCF_964270905.1). Lineage (NCBI taxonomy): Eukaryota > Metazoa > Chordata > Mammalia > Artiodactyla > Delphinidae > Leucopleurus > Leucopleurus acutus. The sequence continues at coordinate 2,226,243 of NC_139161.1, read as the reverse complement.
TTTGGCTGGTTAAAGAAATACAACTTTAAAAGGGTGGTTGTAACCACTAAGTATGCATGCTTCAGAATTTACCTTCCCCAAACCAAGGCATTAGGTAGTCCTTGAGAACTGTGACGGTGTCCAAAATCTTTAAGGTTTAAACGAAGATTGCTTTTCCTGTATCATTCGTGTATTCACAAATATTTTATTGCATGCCTCTTTTGAATCAGCACTTAAAAACACTGGGGATACGTAGCTGAAATAAAAAAATCTGTGCCCTCGCTGAACTTTCAATATAGCAGAATGAGACAAACTACTAAAAAATATGTATGTATATAATGCATTAGATGCTGAGAAAAGAAGATAAGGAATGTTGGAGTGGAGTGGATGTTGCAGGTGAGTGATGGTAACACCACACTGAGACGGTGAGCTGGGGAGTGAGCAGTGTAGACAGAGGGACGGCAAGTGCCAAGGCCCGAGGCAGAGTGTGTGGCTTGTTTGAGAGCAACAGGACTTGTGAGGCTTGAGTGGACGGATCAAGCTGGGGGCACTAGTAAAAGATGGGCTCAGAGGGAGACCCCAGGGGCTGTGATGGACATTGTGTGGACTTCGTGTGCGACCAGAAGCCATGGGAGGGCTTTGAGTAAAGGAGGGACATCATCTGATATATTTGAACAGGAGCAACTTAGCTGCTGTGTTGAACGTAAAAGGGATGCAGTGGTGGGGAGGGGAAGGGGGAGAAAGAAAGACCTGGTAGGAGGCAACTGCATCTGATTAGGCAAGAGGTTAAGATGAGTTGAATCAGGAAGTGGTGAGAAATGGTTGGAAGGTAGAGCTAGGATGGCGCAGTGGGAAAGAGAGTCACCGGCCCCAAGTTTTCTTTTGTCTGAGCTACTGGAAGGGTGGAATTGTCCTCAGTTATTATCTCTTTGACCTCATCTTCTATTAACATCAGATGGGATGAAGAGCATGAAAGTTCAGGTTTAAGGATGTGGGGGAAAGATTGGGAATAAGTTTTAAAGTTTGAGGTGCTCGTTAGACGTCTGAGTGGAGAGGCCCAGTAGGTAAAGGAAATGAACATCTGAAGCAGTGTTGGTTTCGGCACCGGCTCCTAAGCTGAGAATCACAGTGGCGTAAAAAGTGCAGAATGTCTTAGCAGTAGTAAAATGGATAACGTTCAGGTACGACGCCGGAAGTCAAGGATCCCATCCAGAGAAAGGCAATTCTGAGAACACATTTGAGACCCAGTGTTCTCATGTCTGCAATGTTCTGGGCTTTCTGTCTGCAGTCCCTGAATTTATGATCAGAATAGACACACTTGGGAGTTGGCATAACCTGCTTTGTCAGGTGTCCCCTCGGGAGAAAATATCCCTCTTTGAGAACACCGATTTAATGCATAGATTTGAGTTGAAAATAAATTCATTTACCCAAAGGTTTCCGCGGAGAAGTTATCTTTAACACATTTCTGTGGTTTTTGCACACACAGGTAGTGTTCCATATTCTGCTCAAGGGTGGTGGGTTCCTGGTTCTGGTCCACTCGGATTGAGGTAGAAGACACATCTTTTAAATTCTGATTTTTAAAATATAGATGTTGTATCAGAGTTCGATAGAATCCGTCTGCAAACATTCTGAAGGTCTTTGTGTACATATTGGAAGACTTCTCTTAGTGCTGTTTTGAGTTCATCTTGGATTATCTTTTGGTTATTTTGTGACCTATCTTCTTCTTACATGTCAAGTTATTTTTCTGCTCCTCTTAAGCCATTTCTTAATGAGGTTCCCAATTGGGGACTGTTCGTTTGGGGGCGGGGATCACTATTTACAAGCCTTCATTATGAATATTAGAAATGTGTGCCCGAGATAAACATAACTGTCTATACAGAGCCACACGTCTGTATATCTTTGCTTACATCTTGAAGTTCAAGGTAAGAACCTTAAAAAAGTCCTACTGGCTCTATTTGACTTACAGTCATTTAAATCAACACATATATTGTTACTGCAAGATGCAAACCCCAGGATCTTGTCTTGGGCTTCCTGGATATTCTCGTGCAGTAGGAGATACAAGGCCTATCCAGCAGACTACTGAGCAAATAAAATTGAGGACTGAATTGTATTAAAAAGCCGCTGCAAGTTTCTCGGTCATTTTAGTGTAATTGAAAGTCAAAAGAAATTAGAATAACAGCTTACAGTTTAAATTCAAAGCTGGAGGAGAATGACTCTCACACTGGAAATGTGGCAATGCCAGGGAGTTTTTTATTCAAAAACGTTTTATCTCAGACTTCATAATTAAGGTCCAGTCTCCCCCCGCCCCCCGACCACCACCGCAGAGATATTTAGACGCACAGTTTCCAATCCTGCCAGATGTGAACGCAACACAGTACAGGCTGCAAGTGCCTCGTGAAGACACGGCAAAAATGGGAAGCCTCTGGCCACCAGATGGCAGCAGAGGGCTGTGCTGCAGGAGCCCCGTCCCCATCCAGAAAGGGGTGGATGGAGGCAGCGCAAGCCGTGGCCCAAGAGCCCAAGCTGGAGCCAGCAAGTCAGCCTGGGAAGCCGGAGCCTAAACTCCACGGAGCAGAAGGGTCATCCTTGTGCTAGTTCATTTGGGAAATAGGAGACAGCAAGGTTCAGAATGTCAGAACAAAGAACACGTGATGAGCGAGCCAGAGAAGTCCCCGCAGGACAGCCAGAGGTTAGAAAGGACCAGAGCTGTGTGCAGCAAGAGCTTGAGACTGGGCTTTAAACCATCAGTGTTAAATGTCTCCTTTGGTCCCTTTAAGGAGCCACAAAAAGTAAACCTTTCAGGGACTCTCGAAAAGACAGGCAAGGAATCCTGTTATCTCTCATCCCGAAAGTCGATGTTATTGGCAGCCGGGATGATGGGGAGACGGATGGGCAGAGACGGGACCACAAAACCTCCAGGAAACAGGTTCTCCGGGAGCCACTGGCAATAAAGATATAATCACAGTCTGAGTTTTACTGCTCCCCCTAATAGGAAGACTAGTGATACCCACACATGTGAGAAAACTCAGTTTATCTTCTTCCCGTATCAATGAGGACTTAAGAATGTCCATGATAATGTTCAGGCGGGAGAAAGCATCAAGATGAGTCAAGAGTGCCATGTTATTGGACTATTTTAAAAGCAGACTCGATGTGTAACACCTAAGATTTAGAAAGCGCGATTGCTGACATTTATCAAGGACTCGCTCTGTGCAGGGCGTTGTTCCATTGTTCTATGCACTTCTGTAGGCTCATGCTTCCCTGCCAGACGCATCAGGATCAGCTGGGGATTTGTTAGACGTGTGAATTCTTAGATCCTCCCCAGACCTACGGGATCAGAGACCCCAGGAGTGGGATCCAGCCATCTGTGTTTTAACAAGCCGTCCTGGTGATTCTGATGCGGCTCAAGTCTGAGAACCACTGGTGTTGACTATCGCCTTTAATCCTTACATCAACCCCGAGAAAGAAGGACGTTTATTTTCACCTTCCACTTTACAGCTGGAAACTCCGAGGCCAGAGAAGTTAAGTGATTTACCCAGTGACCCTGAGTTCCTAAGTGGCTGAGCTGGGATTTGAACCCAGGCAGTGTAACATCAGGGCTTATATTCTCCATCCCTTCCTGCCATAAAGTGACACTTAGCCCTGTCATGGCATCTGGCTTCTGTCTTGCGATACTTGCAGAATACTGAATTCACTAGTGGGAGCCCCATGCGTGACAGGCAGACCTCTCAGGGGTGTTCACGTACTCCCACACACAGGTGGGGTGCACGTCGCCAAAGGTGGCCAGTGGTGGCTGAAGTCCCACCATTTGTCTTGTCTTCCTGCCAAGTCAGCTGAAGATATCAGTCAGCAGTGGTCGGTTGTGAAATGCGCAGTAAAACGAGAATCAGCATTAGCTACAGCGGTGATTTTCAGGCTTGAATGTATCCAAATTGCCTGCTTCGAGAAGATCCTGATTCAAGTGAAACCAGAGGGGTCTGGACAAAAGTTGTCAAAGGCCTGAAGAAGGAAACCGTTCTCTGGAGATTTTAGCAACTTCCCCTGGGAGGCTCCTGAAAATTAATTCTACCTGACTTAGGTGCCGTTCGCTCACTTCAATAAGCCACATTTGTGAAGAATCCGTAATCAGAAGATTCTTTTACCGAGTTAAAGTCTTACATCGCTCTGAGGTATTGGAGTGCCTGGGGCCCCCCAGGCTGGACTGAAATTCAGTCACAAGCTTTGTAGTGGGTCAGTCTGTCAATGATTAAATTCATTTTCTTTTGTTCTTCAATTCCTACATTGGGCCAGACACTAGCTTAGGAGCTGGGGAAACGGAGGCTAACGATACAGAGTCTTGACTTTACAGGGCTTAGAGTGTTTTGGGGAGTTACACAGAAGTAACTGGTGTATTCCTTATCCATTTTTGCATAACAAATCATCCCCAAATGTAGCATCTTAAAACAATGTACATGAATCAACTCACAGTTTCTCTAGGTCAGAAATCTGAGCACAGCTTAGCTGTGTGCTTTTAAAATTAATGAGCAAACGGAGAAAAAAGCAATTTGGAGGAAGCGGAGACTATGGAAGGAAATACCAACTACGAAAGATACAATTAATACAGCACCGTGAAAAGAAACAGGATATTATAAAAGAGTCAGAGAGTGAGACTACATCAGGAACAATCGGCTTTATCCCAGGAATTCAACTTCAGAGAATCGTGAGAATTGCTAGAAAACAGAAATCGTAAAACAATCTATGCAGATTAACGTTTGGTTTAGAAAATTCCGAAGTTTTCCAATCAGAATAAACAGAGCTCCGCAGAGCTCAAAACTAACGTGCAAAATGAACCCTGCTCCTCCAGGCCAGCAACAATTAATTAGAAAATGTTAAAAAATAGATCCTATCACGTTTGTAACAGAAACTCTGTGCTTCGTAGAAACGCATCTTGCAAAAGACACGGAAGACTTTGAGGGCAAAACATGTGACTTTTCTTGAAAGATGTAAAAGTGACCCAAATACACGAGTTTCATCACGTTGCGGGGAGGGTGGGATTCACGGTGATACAGAAGTGAATTCTCTTAAACGTCAGCTGTGAGGGCCAACAGCCGCTAGGGTGTGGGGGGGGGGGAAGGTCACGGGGAGGACGTGACCTCTGGTTGACCCGCGAGCCGCCCCGCCCCTCCCCCACCCCAGAGGGTGCCTTCTGCCCGCGGGCCCCACCCGGCGGGACTCCTAAGGGTGCGGCCCTGCGAGCGAACAGAACGCGTGGTGTGTCGTTGAGGCCGTGAGGACGCGACTGAGGCCCCTGCCCAGGCCTGGAAGACTCTGGCAGCGGAGGCCCCGCCCCTTGCCCCTTCCCCGCCCCGCGCGTGCCTGCCCCGCGCTCTGGTGATTCTCGAATATTCCAGACCCTCGACCAGCAAAAGGTTACGACTCCCCCCAGAGGCTCAGCGGCTGGCTGGCACGTTTCAGCAATCAAGTGCTTTCTGCTGAGATTGGGCCTCTGACTCGGGGGAGGACGGATGGGCTGATCGTCTCTGCACGTTTCCGTGAAGCCAAGACGGAGGGTGCTGAGCTGCCCCTCCCCCGGGGGCTTGGGTTTGCAGGGGAGACGGTAGGTGCACCTGCCGGGAGCAAAGGGTCAGACCTCGGGCCCAGGACCCAGAGGGAGGAAGAAGGCTAAGGAGACGATTGAGAAAAGAGAGCTGGGAAAGGGGGCCTCCTGAATGGTTGGTGGGGATGCAGACGGGTGCAGCCGCTGTGGACACCAGCGTGGAGGCCCTTAGAAACTAAAGACAGAGCCGCCATGTGATCGTGCAGTGCCACTCCCGGGCGTACCTCTGGAGAAGACTCTAATTCGAAAAGACGCGCGCACCCCAGTGTTCATGGCGAGCGGTCCTGTTCGCAGTAGCCAAGACATGGAAGCCGCCTAAGTGTCCATCGACAGAGGACTGGATCAAGAAGGTGTGCATACATGCGGCGGAATACTGCTCAGCTGTAAAGAAAAATGAAATATTGCCATTTGCAGCAACATGGGTGGACCTAGAGAATATATACTTAGTGCAGTAAGTCAGAGAAAGACGAATGTTATATGATGTCACCTACATGTGGAATCTAAAAATTAACACAAATGAATCTATATACAAAACAGAAACAGACTCACAGGCGTAGAAAACAAACTTATGATTACCGAAGGGAGAAGGCGGGGGGAGAGGGATAAATTAGGAGTATGAGCTGTTGGTTTGTTTGTTTGGATGAGTGGTTTGTGGGCTCTTAGTTCCCCAACCAGGATGGAACCCAGGCCCTCGGCAGTGAAAGTACCAAGTCCCAGCCACTGGGCCGCGAGGGAACTCCCAGCAGTACGGGATTAACAGATACACATTACTATTTGTAAACTAGATAAGCAACAAGAATTTACTGTAGAGCACAGGGAACTATATTCAAAATCTTGTAATAACCTATAATGGAAAAGAATCAGAAAAAATATATATATATAAAATGGAATCACTTTGCTGTACATCTGAAACTGACACAATATTGTAAATCAACTATACTTCAACTAAAAAAAGAAATATAAAAAAATTAGATATCAGACATGTACTGAGGGGGGCTGGGTTAACATCACGTAGCATGGTCATGCGTAAATCCAAGTTTGGAGGATGTAAGCATTGCGACCTGTAGCAGTGCTGCACCGTCATCAATGCACAGAGGCCTGGAACAGGAAAGGTTGGCTCCTGTTATAAATGTGGAACAGAGGCCTGTGGACTTTTTGTCACCTGTCCAAGGTACATAGCTGGTGAGCGACAGCTTGGAATGTAGGCCTCAGACTCCTAACCCTGTAACCGCTTCACTGCACCATATTGGAGATTACAATCCTTAAAGTTACAGAAGTAGAAAAATTATCCTTTGAGTTTAGTTACTAAGAAAGTGTGTGTGTATTACGATATCATTTTAGTTGTTTTTTCCACCCATTAAAATAAATGTTGTCAATAATGTCTGGGATTGGAGCTAGGTTAAATATTTGGTATTTTCCTGTTCATGGACTTTTACTTCAAGCAACGAGTGGGAAAACAAGAAGAGAAATGTGACTCACAACAGGGAGGCAGTGCAATTAAAGTCAAAGAAAACATTTATTTCCATACTCCCGTTGCGCAGCACAGGCTCCAGACGCGCAGGCTCAGCGGCCATGGCTCACGGGCCCAGCTGCTCCGCGGCATGTGGGATCTTCCCGGACCGGGCACGAACTCGCGTCCCCTGCATCGGCAGGCGGACTCTCAACCACTGAGCCACCAGGGAAGCCCTATCTCCATATTCTTAATGAAAATGGTGATCACCTGAATAGTCTCTGAGTGCTTCACCCTCTCTCCTTCACTTTCATGAGTGGTTATTAACTTGTGTACACATCCCAAGAAATGTATAGATTACAGTTAAAATCGTGTAAGCAGATTTTCAGGGTTGATAAACAGGGGTTATTTAAATTCTGAGAATGTCCAGCATTTGTAGCTAAAAAAAAAATATTCTGCCCATCTAGTCTAAACTCTTAAGCTATTTAAATGAATGTTAGATATCGTTTTTATTAGCATAATTTTCACAGTGGTAGTTAAGCGTGAGTGGGTTTGGAGTCCAGACACTGCTCTGGACTCACATATTGGCTCTGCCTCTATTTGAGCATCTGCAAATTACTTCGACTTTCAGTCTTGCATTTCAAATCTGTGAACTGTGTACAAATATAGTACCAACTTCACAGCTTTGCTTTGAGGGTAAATAAAATAATTCATTTTAAACCCTTAGCATACCTTCTGGCACATAGGAATCAGCCAGTACAAAGAACCACTTCACTGAAGTGCAGTGAAGTCTTCGGTAAAGTTTTCTCGTGTAAATTACTGTGATTTCTGAGATCCTCACTTTCTTTCTCTGTTCAACGTCCTTTCCTTTGAATCTGCTCTTTCTTGTCGTGGCTGTTGAATTTTTAATCATTCAGAGTTAATATAGATTTACCCAGAACTGGGGGTTTTGTTTCTCCCTTTTTGAATCTGATCACTTTTTTGCATATGCCCGAAAGGTAGAGTAATAAACAAACACCACGTGACATACACGTAGGGACCAATCCACAGCTGCACCCTTCCTGTGGCACAATTGGACTAGAAGAAAGACCTGGGAAGAAAACAACTTACCAAGTAAAGAATGTGTTTGGCAGGCTTGTTACACACAGACGATGGCCTGTTTTCAGAAGCCAAACTGAATGAAAACAGCTTTAAAAGAGGCAAGCATTTGTGAAAAAGTCCTTGAAGGATTCTTAACTGTTCTTCTGGACAAAAAGAAACCAGTGAGTCAAAGGTGCTTCTCAGGTCCTCACTCCGATTTTCCTGACAGTAAGTCAAACTTGTTGTTTTTACCTTTTACTCTGTATAAGGTAATTAAGGCGCAAAGGACATAGCCAGTGCCAAGCATCTCGACTGACATTGTTAAATTATCAGATTGTTCTGATACTTCTCAATTATTCTGTATTTTATATTGTAGACCTAATGAGTGATTTAATTTTTTAAACTCAGTAAAATCGTATTTTAGCATGAGAGTAAAATGGAAGATAGACTCAGAAGTGTGTGTAAATATAATTAACATTGTTGAGTGCCAGATTTACACTTCTCAGGTTGGCCGTCTGAGAATTTGCAGAGTTTAGCTTCTTGGGAATGTGTGTGCGTTAGGACGAGTTGCTTCTCCCCGTGGGTTCTTTTTCATGAAGATGGGTGTTTTTCCTTAGACACTTTCTCACGTTAGAATTTAGAGATGATTTTGGCATTTGGTAGCTTTAGCTTTTTATCAAAAAAAAAAAAAAGGAAATCCAGCAAGTTCTCTAAACACTGCAATTTGCATATAACATCAACATTTATTCGAATGCGTTTAAGTCACCAGAGCTGTGATACCAAATGATCATCTCCGGAATTTTAAATTGAAAACACAGAAGGATTCCCTGTTACCCATCATGATTCTACACGTATCGTATACTCCAATCATACTAGCTAACCAATGTTTCTGGTTTTCATCTGTATGTATCTGGCATACTTACTTCTTAAAGGGAGACCCATGAGTTTAAAGAGGAGAAATGAGTTCTTTGGGATTCTAAGAATGACTGTAAAGTGATTCAGCTTTCCTTTACTTCTGTTATAACTTGAAAAAAAAAAACTAAGTCAAGGGCAAAGTCTGTTTTGGATTCTAAACATTACTAACATCTTATTCTCCGATTTACTTTATTTATTTATTTAAAAATTTTTACTGGAGTATAGCTGCTTTACGATGTTGTGTTAGTTATTTACTCTAGGTTGTTGTAATGTCAAGATGTGGCAGAAAACTTTACTTTTGAGACAAGACACACCCTAGCCCTCATCTAGCTCATTACCAAAGCCTGGAGAGAAAGGCCCACATGCAGGATATTTTACATTCATTAATATTTTATACTCTTTAAAAACTAGTGAATGTGTGTTACTGTAATGTCAAATAAGGCATTCAACGAGGGCATCCGGGAGTATGTTTTCAAAGTGTTCAGAAGCTATTTTGGGTAACTGGATTTATTTTTTATTTTTTGCTCTTTTTCTTGCCTGGTTGTTGCTGTGTGATATTTACTGTCTCTTCTCTTGATGAACAGGACAAAATGATTAAAAAAGAGAGGCACGTGTGTCAACAAACTCAGGCCCTTCTGTCTAAGAATTTTCTTAAAAAATGGAGAATGAAAAAAGAGAGCTTATTGGTATGGTTCACAATATATATTTTACCATATTTAGTGAATGAAAATCCATCATTTCATAGTATGCCATTTTTATTGCTTTTTGATGTTCACACATTCTATGGGCTAGTTGATTTGGGGTTGTAAACATAATATTTTGCAAATGTTGCAGAATAGGATAATATTTATGTCAAAAGGTAAAATTAACTAATGGGCTCATATGTCAGTTCCTGAAAAACAAAGTAAGTAACATTTTATTGAATAAAGCTAGCCATTCTCCAAATAAGTAATCCACTTGAATCTGTGGAGTGATTCAGACTTACCCTGGGCAAACTTCAGTAGTAGGAAAAAAAGAAATGTAAAAAAGCCAGGCAAAATGAAATAGATTTTAATGGTTGAATCATAGCACTCTGCTGGGGACATTTTGATAAGATTCTGTTAATTGGTGGGGCTGGGGGAAAAAATTATGAGCAACCGTAGAGAACTTTGGGGGGATTTGTTTTGAAGACTATACTTTTACAAACGTAAGAGTGGTTTCAGGATCCAGATCACTGACTGTCAGCATCTTTGCGCTCTCTTTAGTTTCTAGTATAAGGACGTGCACATCAGCACAAAGAGGTTTGCTGTATGTTCCCATGAGGTCTATCTGGGGCCACCCTGGCCACAAAGAGGCTGTGTTCTGTTGAAAAAGAGCCAATAACATTTCTTTTTTCTATTAAAAAAATTTTTTTTTAATTTTTTTTTTAATTTTATACTGAAGTATAGTTGATTTACAATGTTGTGTCAGTTTCAGGTGTACAGCAAAGTGATTCAGTTATACGTAGACATATATTTATTCTTTTTCAAATTCTTTTCCCATTTAGGTTGCCAATAACATTTGGATGGGAGCTAGCAGAGTTCACGCCATCCTTAGCTCCTAAAGCAATTCAATTCTAATATTTTAGTGGCTGTGTTGATAAAGGGTACACTTACAGGGATCACCCAACGTAACCTTTAAAAAAACGTATTAATAATGTTTAAAATCTCAAAATGCAGAAATGCTAGTCCAATGAACTCACATCCTATCCTGTTCACCCACCTGCTAACATCCTGCCATGTTGGCTTCCTCTCCCCATCTCCCCTCAACTCCCCTCTTAAAATATATGACACTGGACTTCTAAAGCCTTCAGCTGGCATCTATGAAAATTAAGGGCATATTCTCCTTCATGACCGCTAGTACACTTTATAAAGTTAGCAGTAATTGCACAGCATCATCGAATTCCGTGTCCAAATTCAGTTTCTTAAAATTGCCCCCAAACGTCTCTTAAAGTTGGTTTGTTCAAGCGAGGCACCAACCAGACCCCAGCTGTTCTCTTGCTGAATACCCACGTTCTGTATTTACCTGATCGCTTCTGCATTCTGTGATTTAACTCATTCCTTTCCCATCTACGTTTCTTTTTTATTTATTTTTTATTAAAGCAATTTTTTTTAATTGAAGTATAGTTGATTTACAACCACCTACATTTCTTGCAAACAGAATTTAGATCAAAAAATTGGATTTTGGCTTCAGGTTAAACCCTTTGGACAAGAATATCTCCTATGGGATGCTATGTAATTATATTACATCCATATGAGGGCATACAATCAGCAGTGGTTCTACTATTAGGGGAGCTGTGTTTCTAGATTAAGATCAATAGACATTTTTGATATTATCTCAAAGTTGTATGTTTTTTGAAATGGTGTTTTCTTTAAAGGATAGATAGTAGCTGGGAAAGGAAGGAAGTTGGAGGGTGAAATGACGCCACGCTCAGTGACGATACTTTCCGTCTTAAAACGTGTTTGACGGTTTCTCACTGCTCTGGACCACATGATAACCTGGCTCATTTTTCTTCTTTCGTGTGCTGGAGGAGTGGACCACAGCGCTGCTTCTGGGGCTCTCTTTGTGCTTCTTTTCAGCGCTCTTCAAAGCTACTCATTTTCATGAACAGCCTCTTCAAGTCCTGGGACGCGTGGATAAGCTTAATGCCTTTGATCTGGTGGTGGTGGCCTACACGGAGGCTAATGGATAAGATGGCTTTGGCTTCCTTTATGAAAGGCGTGTTGTTCAGTGACCCGCGTTTCACTATCATGCAACGTATTCACGTTTAAATTGAAGTTTGTTTTGCAAATTGAGTTTATTCACCCAGCCTGTGGGTTAGTGGTTTTCAACTGGCTGCAGGATCCTCATTTCATACGTGGTGGAGGGGTTGCTGTGGACCTACAAGTAAGGGCGCCTCTCGAAGGGAACTAGATTTAACGGGGGGCTTTTTAAAGAGCAACCACACCTTCCACCCTCTCGTCCTGGAAATCTGTGGTGTTGTGAGTCATTATTATTGTGCGTATGTTGCATGCCCCAAAAAGTAAGGTTGGAGCAGGAAAACAAGGTTGGACCCTATGCTAGATGACTGCACACTTTACCCCTGGCCACTTTGCCCCGTTCTTTTTTTCTTCATTGCAGCTTCTGGAACCCTGACTTACGCACGCCTCGCTTACCCACGCTGGGCACGGGCTCTCCTGCCCAGTGTGGATTCTGCCCAGACCTGGCGCTCCGTGCATTCTCCGTGTGGTCCCTGACCTCATCTCTTTGTGACTCCGGAAGCATTTACACGAGCCTCGGGGACTAGTCTCTGCTGCACGCAGCAAGCCGGCTGCTGCTTCCAGCCCCCAGTCTCAGGGCTCATCGGACTCTCTCCTTTTCTTATAGAAACACCCAACGCCAGCTACCAGCCCGGCCCGGCCACAGCGCCTCTTTCACTGTCTCGGTCTGTATCCTTCTAACTCTTGCTGTTCTGACCTTGACAGGATTTGTATAACCTCTAGAGAAAAATCAGTGAAATCTGCATTGGCCTCATAAAAGTTCCACGGCCTTTTACTCTATGTTGGGAAGGCTGAGTAGTTTTGAAAGATGCAGCCGCCCTATGAAAATAAGTATCTGTTTCTTCTTCACGTAGACATCAGCCTGCATGGGATTTAAACACTGTGCTAAAAGGAGTAAAAGTGTTAGGACGTAAAACATGCAAATATAAAAAAGTACTAAAAGGAGGCCATAAATTGGACTTCGTAAAGTATTAGCGGACTTATTAACCACCTGTTGGGCGGATTGCTTCTGCAGATTGTAAACTCATTCATTATAAATGTTGTGTGAGCTTAATTCTTAAGTTAGTGTCCTTGACTCCAAAAACTCTCTGTGGGTTCTAACTTTACTTCTGATTTCTGTACTCTGGTTCTTTGCATGCAATTTATTTCTACTGGCATACTATTTTCACATGAGAGAAATCAGTTTCTGATCTTGGCAGGGAAAAACCCCACCAAATTCTCAAGTATTTTTATTGGTTATTTAAAATACTTTTTCTTTCTAGTTTTAAAATTATTTTAATTACCAAAGTAATAGCCAGCCTAAAAGGTTAAGCAATATAAACTTGTATGAAGCAAACAATGAGAGCTTTTGCCCTCATCCTAGCCGCCATTTCCTTCCCTATAAATTTGTGTGTATCTTTTCTGGATAGTAGGCACACAAGCATACACATGGTCACATATATAGACGTATATTACTCTATGCACATAGGCACACAAACTCAGTTTTTATTTACTGAAATGGGGATTACGATTATGCTAAAAAATATGCTGCCAGTTGGTTTTTTAAAAACAATACAGTTGACCCTTGAACAACAGGGGGTTTAGGGGAGCCCACCCTCCAGGAAGTCGAAAATCCAAGCAATTTCTAGTCGGCCCCCTGTATCTGTGTTTCCTCAGCATCTGAGGTTCCTCCACCCACCTTTCTGCCTCCTCAGATTCAACCGGTTCCTGGGTAGTGTAGTAATGCAGTTACTTTTGGAAAAAATGCACATATAAGGGGACCCGTGCAGTTGAAACCTCCACTGTTGAGGGTCAATGGTGTATCACTCACATCTTCTCACGTATTCACACTGAACTTAAAACAATAGGAAAGACTTTCAGCCCCTAACTTAGAGGCACCTCTTTGGGGTAGTATATAACACCAATAATTTTATGGGAACCCTAAGCAGTTGCAACTTGGTTTTGTGTCCTCTAGTAATAAGTTTATATGATTAATTATATTTTTTTACACATGGCAGGAAGAACAATCGTTGGGACTCCTGATGAAGAAACCATGGACATAGTACTTGCAAAAAACTACTCGGAAATGGTGGGAATTGTGTTTAATGATACTCACTCATATTGGCTGAAGTTTAGCTGGGGACATAGAGTCCCAGTCATGAGAGAACACTTTGAATACTCAGGTAACTACATGAGAATTGATTCCAATCTTTTTTGCTACTTCATCGAATCCCCCATTGGGAATGACTGATAGAAACATTAATAAAATCAAGAAAGGAAGTAATACGCTTTTTGCTCCTGAACGTAACGGTAAGTTTTTGTTACAGAATGAGTCTCACTACCGTGGCAAGCATTTAATAATATTCTTCTTTCTTCCAGTTTTGCAGAGTGCTTTAGAAATGCTCCAGATTGTGTAACCATGGATTTGGAGCAGACATTTGGATGTTTCACTTCAGAGCCAAAGTTAGTGTTTTAATTCCATTAATTGATTCCAGTGCATAATGATGGGAATGTTTTTCTTCCTCTTTAAAGAACATTGCTGGGCTATGCGTGAGGAAATTTTTTGTTCCTTGACAACATACTGGCAAAGAGGGTTTGTGGCTTTTCAAACCACAATTAATGCTGCAATTATAGAAGTAACTGCCTATTTTAAATCTTCTGTATCCTTTCCCTCACTTGTAGTCTCTCCCTCCTCTTCCACCCTCTACCCCTACACTCTTAGGAGATGATGCTTTGCCTCTCATTCTCAGAGGAAATAGAACCTGTAGGATGGGAACACTCCCCAACTTCCCAACACAAACCCTGACAAACTATGGCCGTACTCCTCTCTACACCCACCCTTTTCCTCAGTTCAAAGGCTGGAAACATTATCCCTTTAACACTATCAGGAAAGTTGCACAACGGATTTTCCCTTCTGTGTCATCTTTCTTCAACTTCCCCCTTTCAACTAGATACTTCTCTTCAGTATTTAAAATGATCAGTTTCTTCCCTTATTACCAAAACCTTCTCTCATCCATGTTTCCTCCTCAAGCAAATACTCTCCTTTCCTGTAACATCTCCACTTCTTGGAAGGATTGTCTTCACTTAAGGCTCGACTCAACTCATTATAATTTCTATTCCCACCACACCACCAAAATGAATTTTTCTGAGGTCAGTAACAGCTCTCATGTCAATCAACAATTTTCCTTCCTTGTCTTACTTGATCTTTTAACTAAACAGCAGCATTCGCCTGGCTTTCTTTCACTTTTCTAGCCATTCCTTCTCAGTCTTCTTGCAATCTTATCCATCATTACACTCCCACCTCTTTCAGTCTGTAGTTCCACAAGGTTCTATCCAACGCATATTTCTCCACCCTATAAACTTTCTCTACACAGTGTCATCCATTTACATAAATTTAATTACAGTTTACATGCTGGTAACTCCAAGAACCCTGCTTCAACTTGTCGACTAGCAGACTTTTCCTGTAAAGGACCAGATAGCAAATATTCTAGGCTCTGGGGGCCAGACGGTCTCTGTTGCAAATACTCAGCTCTGCTGTTGTAATGTGAAAGCAGTCATAAAGCAATGTGCGTGACTGGTTCCAATAAAACTTTATTTGCAAACACGGGTGGCGGACGAGGTTTGTTCTACTGTAGTCCCAAGTAGCTGACTGTTTACTTTGATGCCCCATAAGCAATTCAAACCAGTATGTTCCAAACTGAATGTGGGTGTTTTTCTCTAAATGTGACTGAGTCTTTAAAATTTTTTTCTCTATCTCAGTGAATGCCAAAGCCATGCACTTAACTGGGGAATTATCAGAGATCACTTCCTCTGCTTCACCCATCACATCCTGTCTCCCATCCAGCCCTGTTAATTCTAAGCTCAAATCTCCGTACTTCTCTTCAGCTCTGCCACCAGCACTTGTCCAAGACATTAGCATCTCTTGCCTGAACTGTGAGAGTGGTTTATTCCTCCAGCCTCATCTATCTATCTATCTAACACATCATATTTTAAAAAATTTTTTAAACATTTAAAATTAATTTTTTATTGGAGTATAGTTACTTTACAATGTTGTGTTACTTTCTGCTATACAGCAAAGTGAATCAGTTATATGTATACATATATTCCCTCTTTTGTGGATTTCCTTCCCATTTAGGGAAGCACTGAGCACTGAGTAGAGTTCCCTGTGCTATACAGTAGGTTCTCGTTAGTTATCTATTTTATATATAGTAGTGGATATACGTCAGTCCCAAGCTCCCAATTTGTCCCACCTCTCCTTCCCCCCTTGGTAACGATAAGTTTGTTCTCTACATCTGTGACTCTATTTCTGCTTTGCAAATAAGTTCATCTGCACCATTTTTCTAGATTCCACATGTAAGCAATGTTATATGATATTTGTTTTTCTCTTTCTGACTTACTTCACTGTGTATGACTATCTCTAGGTCCATCCACATCTCTGCAAATGGCACCATTTCATTCCTTTTTATGAATCTCACCATATTTTTAAAAAGCTGATAGAAATATGTAAATGCTTCTATATGAAAATGGAAAGAAACAAAATGTGGTTTTCTTGTGTATTTCTTCTACAGTTAACATAATGCATTTGTTTGTTAACAACCCAATTTAGGTCACAACAAATCGTTCTGTGATGGAAGAGTTGACATCAGTTATTGGAATAAACATGAGGACACCCCCTTTCATTTCTAAGGAAGAAACTACAAATGAATGGTTTATTTGTGTAGTTTATTTCTCCCCTTTTGTATACATCATTAAACATTACAAAGGAATGAAAAAAATTTAAGATGACAGTGACGGGTCTCCCAGAGTGCAGTCGGCCTTCTGGTAAGTTACCTGTGTATTACACATTAATACATGGGGAAACTCATTAGGTTATAAAGAAATGAGATGCATTGACGAGTTGTTTTTGCATGTGTTCAATTTAATGACCTCACTTGTTTACGATTTTATTTTTTTTTTAATTAATTTATTTATTTGTTTATTTTGGCTGCACTGCGTGGCACGTGGGATCTTAGATCCCTGACCAGGGGTCGAACCTGTGCCCCCTGCAGTGGAGGCGTGGAGTCGAAACCACCGGACTGCCGGGGAAGACCCCTGTATTAGATTTTAATAGCGGTAGAAAATAAGTAAGGATTGTGCTTATGCTTCCCTGAGTTGAAGAAAAAAAAAATGTGATGCATGTATCAGTTAGCAGCATAAAGTTTTCCTGATACAGAACTGTCCAAGGTAGCAGGGTTTGCACTGGCTAGAGATTTTTAAAATTCAGTTAATATTGCATTAGTTACTGGGGAGGGTGTTTGCCATAAATATGCGCTTTACCCCTCTTTCTCTTCAAAGACAAGAAACAGAGATTTTAAAAATAAGCAATATTGGGGCTTCCCTGGTGGCGCAGTGGTTGAGAGTCCGCCTGCCGATGCAGGGGACGCGGGTTCGTGGCCCGGTCCGGGAAGATCCCACGTGCCGCGGAGCAGCCGGGCCCATGAGCCATGGCCGCTGAGCCTGTGTGTCTGGAGCCTGTGCTCCGCAACGGGAGAGGCCACAACAGTGAGAGGCCCGCATACCGCAAAAGAAAATTCCCAGAATGTACATAAACTTCAAGATAAGTTATCCCATCACCTAAAAGTATTCCTTCCAATGGAACAATAATTATTGCCACCATTTTCTAAATTATTTTTATTGAAGTATAGTTGGTTTACAATGTTGTGCTAATTTCTGCTGTACAGCAAAGTGACTCAGTTACACACATATGTACATTATTTTTAAATATTCTTTCCCATTATGGTTTATCCCAGGAGACTGGACGTAGTTCCCTGTGTTATATAGTAGGACCTTGTTCTCCATTCTAAATGTAATAGTTTGCATCTACCGACCCCAAACTCCCAGTCCATCCCTCTCCCTCCCGCCTCCCCCTTGGCAACTGTCTGTTCTCTATGGCTGTGGGTCTGTTTCTGTTTCATAGATAAGTTCATTTGTGTCATATTTTAAAGCATATTTTATTTTACTTATTATTTTTAAATTTTATTTATTTATTTTTATTTTTAGCCGTGTCAGGTCTTAGTTGTGACACACGGGCTCTTCATTGCAGCGCACGGGCTTCTCTCTAGTTGTGGCGTGCAGGCTCAGTAGGTGCGGCGTGCGGGCTTAGTTGCTCCGTGGCATGTGGGATCTTAGTTCCCAGACCAGGGATCGAACCTGTGTCCCCTGCATTGGAAGGCGGATTCTCTACCACTGGACCACCAGGGAAGTCCCTGTGTCATATTTTAGATTCCACATATAAGTGATATCAAATGGTATTTGTCTTTCTCTGAGTTACTTCACTTAGTATGATAATCTCTAGGTCCATTCATGTTGCTGCAGATGGCATTATTTCATTCTTGTTACGTCTGAGTAATATGCCATTGTATGTATGTACCACACCCCCTTTATCCAGTCCTCTGTCAGTGGACATTTAGGTTGCTTCCATGTCTTGACTGCCATCATTTTTAAATTATTTCAGGCAATCAATTAAATAAGCATCATAAGTAAAGGATACCTTAGGTGGTGATAAGTATGAAGAGAAAACAGGAGGCAGAGAAAGGGGGATTGAGAATGAGGAGTGAAGAGAGGGTGAATCGCCCTTTTAAATAGAGTGGTTAGAGCACCAAGTGAGATCTGGGCCAAGACTTGAAGATGGTGAGGAAATTAACCGCAAGCAGGACTCTTCCAGGCAGGAGAAGCAAGAGTGGGGGAAGGATGTTGTCATGGGACCATGCCGGGCATATGCAAGGAACAAAAGACACAGCTGGGGGGCTGCAATGGACGGAGCAATGGAGAGAAGCAGGAGCCATGGTCAGGGACGATGCAGGAGGAGGGGTGGCTGTAAGGGCTTAGACTTGGGCTTGGAGAGGGGAGGGGTGGAGAGTCACAGGAGAGTTTGAGCCCTAACTCAAGCTAGCACATGTTTTGAAAGGGACCCTCTCACTGTGGTGTGAGCAGTAAACTGTAAGTCTCAAGGGTGGAAAACTGGACTCCTTTGATATCCGAGCAAAAATAGTTTGAAACAGACAGTAACCAGAGACTCGGAAATTGCCTGATATCGATGGGAGAGAAGAAAAGTATTCCCCACCCTATTCCCTGGCAAATTCTATCTTTACAGTCAACCTGTGGCAACATATGGACATGTACTGACCCCATCATCCTACTCTGACCTCCCCACCTTGAGCCAGATGAGCGCCCCTGAGAACTGCTTGCCTGTATGCCAGGGTCCAGGCAACTTATAAAATCTATAAAGTGTCCCTACATCCAGACGACCTCTCCAGGCTCTGCCTTCCACTCGACTTTGGCCTCTGTCTTTTATTTCGCAGCGCATTTCCCTTCTCATCCTTGTCCTTTGGGATCAATGACCAAGTTGGACTACCTGCCCCGCTTTCTATTTTGGTTTCTTCATAAGATACCCTGTTCCCTTCCCTGTCAACACACATACTGTGAGCCACCACAAACAACGCTTTGCTCCCTGGCAACAAACAAAGGTAGGTATTTGGGTGAAAGGGACGTGGATTTATTTGGAGAAGGAATAATAATGAAACTAAGATTCTCTTTCCCAATGTGCTGGTAGTAGACCAAGCAAAGCCAGAGGGATTCCTGGAGCAGAGAAGGATATCTGAAGGCTATAAACGGAGAGGGTGGGTTCCCAAAATTTGGGAACAACATATTACTTTTTAAAATTTTCTCCTGGGTCCCGGAAAAATGGTCGGTGAGGCGGCGTGCCCTAAGAGATGAAACTCCATCATCAGAAATCAAGTCAACGGAGAGCACCGTTAAGGCTAGGAATATGGAAATGTGGAAGAGAGAAAACCTCTTCCAATGTTCTATAGCAGCAACCCCAGTAAATGTTAAATTCTGTGTTCCTGTGTTTGGGACTTATCGTATTTTCCAGATATGGATGCAAAATATGAATACCCTCTGAGTCAGAGCAAAAGAAATTTCTATGTGTTAACAGCTTCTAAACATGGCAGGATTTTAACTGAGTTCTTATACTGGCCAGCCTTGGTTCCTGATTCTAAGAAGTAATTAACCTTAATGCTAGGTATTGATGCTAGAAAGTCAATTACCCCTACATGTACCATTAGTACAAGAAGTCTCAGGGCTGACAGCTTTATTTCACTTCCTGCCTCTGTAGCTAGCAGCTATTCTTCCCTAGTAACGAGAGAATGAAAAGAAAGGTGCCTCTGACTCCATGCTGTCATTTACACCAACAAAAAAAGTTTCCTTTGAAACTTTCTTTAGAACACTGTGAAATGTCTGCAACTTTCCCAGAAAGCACATGAGATTCTGTTACCAATTTTTTCAAAACCGAAAACAATTTAACAAGAAAAATCCCTCAAAGCATCATTAAGATGTCATTTCAGGTCATTAATAAAGTGCTGTTCTTTTCCCAGCTTGCATTACGTTTTGGAACTGATGGAGCACCTGTCTGTATTTTTTCCTTTTATTTGCCAAGCTAAATTTTCAAAGGATGCCACCTTCTGGTTTGAGTTGTTAAATATCCCTGGACTTCCACTTTGGGATGCTTCTAGAAGTTTCCTATGCATGGTCCCTGCACTAATAGAGAAACATTTGCTTTCTACTTCCCACCACCTGAGTGGCATCAAATGTCTCAAATCTTCTGAGAATCTGACCCAAGCTTCTTGACGAGCGCGCGCGGGAAATGCGTTCCTACAGGATGCGCATTGCAGAAGTGTAATGCTTGCAGATTTGAAGGCGCTTTTAAGCGTCAACATTATGTCCTACAAATACAGTTAGTCTCCACACCAGGGACACTGTGCTGCCCTGTAGTGCTGTCTCCTGCCAAAGGAACGAAGAGTCCACACACTGTGTATTTTCCAGCTCTCATACATATTCAAAATGGCATCAACCCTGCAATCTGAAGCTTATTCCAACACAATCTACTGTAATTTCTCTTATTTATTTGAGTCACTAAATCGTTTATCATGTCAAATTTTCTTTTGCATCTTTTTTTTATTGAAGTCCAGTTGATTCACAATGTTGTGTTAATTTCTGCTGTACAGCAAAGTGATTCAGTTATACATATATTTATACATTCTTTTTAAAATATTTTTTTCCATTACGGTTTATCACAGGATACTGAATATAGTTCTCTGTGCTCTACAGTAGGACCTTGGTGTTTATCCATTCCGTGTATAATAGCTCACATCTGCTAACCCAGCCTTCCACTCCATCCCTCCCCCAACCCCTCCTCCGTATCACGTCAAGTTTTAAAGTCCTGTCTTACTCTTCTGAGGGCAATGTACACTTAAATCCATACAAAAATGTGCCAGACCCACCCTGACAAAATAGTTTTATGTCAGAGTGACCCTCCTGATGACATAACCCTTACAAAACTTGAGGGAAATTACTCAAAAGCAATGGAGAACAACCCAAGCATGCAAAAACTGGATAGAATATAATCCTTAAAAAAAGGGACACATGCTAGGCAAGCTCCATTATGTACCCAGCTTTTCTCCTAAGGGAAATTTCCAGTACTTACCAATTCTGGGAATAGAGCCTAAGTGGAAGGTAGCAGTCATACTGAATTCAGGAGACAGAGCCCAGAGTTCATGGCTTTCATAGCGGCTGGAGATTAATCCTAGAAAGGAGGGAACCACAAAATGTGAGCCCCAAGTTCTACACACACATTTCCCTGGAATATTAATAGTTGGTGTATACCTGAACAGCTTCAGTGTAGGCTGGAACTCCAAGAAATCTCGTGGAAGGGAGCAGAAGGGGGTGAAATTGCTCACAGAGGTTTCAGAAGCTGCCTTGTACTTGCAAAGTCTGCCAAGTTAGAGGGGTTTTCTGTTGAAAAACAGAAAGGCAAAACTTAAGTAGACAAGCCCTTACACAGCTCATGGTCAAGGGGGCACTGCTGGGTCTCTGTCTGCTGCCAAAAAAGCTTAACCCATCTGGAAGGAAAACCAGAGCCCCTATAACTTATCATTCAGCCAATGATAAAAAGGGAGTCAGTTGACTATCAGCTAAGAAAGACAGCCAACAAGAGAACTGGAACCTCAAGAGTTTCAGATACTGAAGTTGGCAGGTGAGGACCTTAATGTCCACCCTGAACTGAAAAAGAAAAGAAAGAACAGACAAGCAAGAGGAATGGATAAAGAAGATGTGGTGTATATGTAATGGAATATTACTCAGCCATAAAAAAGAATGCAATAATGCCATTTGAAGCAACATGGCTGGACCTAGAGATTGTCATACTGAGTGAAGTAAGTCAGAGAAAGACAAATATCATATGATACCACTTATATGCGGAAACCAAAACAAAAATTGTACAAATGAACTTATTTACAAAACAGAAATAGAGTCACAGATGTAGAAAACAAACTCACTGGGATTTCCCTCGTGGTGCAGTGGTTAAGGCTCCGCACTCCCAATGCAGGTGGCCTGGGCTGGATCCCTGGTCAGGGAACTAGATCCCGCATGCTGCAACTAAATAAATAAATAAATATTAAAAGGAAAACAATCTTATGGTTACCGGGGGGAAGGGGGGAGGGGTAAATTGGGAGATTGGGATTGACATATACACACTACTATATATAAAATAGATAACTAATAACGACCTACCGTATAGCACAGAGAATTCTACTCAGTACTCTGTAATGACCTATATGGGAAAAGAATCTAAAAAAGAGGGGCTATATGTATATGTATAACTGATTCACTGTGCTGTACAGCAGAAACTAACACAACATTGTAAATCAACTCTACTCCAATAAAAATTTAAAAAAAGAACAGATAAACAAATAGCAATTTATATAGAGAACTAGAATTTTTTGATCAAATGAATATTTTCTAAATAAAAATATAATATCTGAAATTAGTAACTCATTGCACAGGCTTGTGAAAGGAAAATCAAAGCAGAGTCTGTATTTTGCAAAAAGAGCTTCTCTGAACGGAGCCCGGAGGCTCTGGAGGCAGTGAGACTCAGGCATGTCTCAGCCCAGATGGAATCTGAATTATGACCGTTTATTGTCTTAACGCAGGACCCAGAACATCTGCATAATGTTCCAGAAACTCAAGATACTTATTGGACCCTTACCCTAAATAACTCATGGTCGCCTGTCCCTTAAGAACAAATATTTCCTTTCTTGTGTCAGAGTCGATCACAATTCTCACCAGACAGTTTTAAATACATTGTGACTTTTACCTTTGTAAGCCACTTTGTCTTTCCTGAAATCCTCTTTCAGTTTTACCTGAGTCTGTGTCTCTCGAATTGCAACTCCTAAGACCCTAAATAAAGTTCTTTGTTCTTTGCAACCTTGATACTGATTATTATTCAGCGGGATTAACAACAGATGAGACACAGCAGAAAACAGGATTAGTAAACTCACAGACGAGTCATCAGAAAATATCCAGACTAAAGCACAAAGAGAAAAAAAGAAAGGAAAGCTGGGACACAGCACAAGAAATACGTGTGATGTAGTCAAAAGGTTTAACATACATGCAGTTGGAATTCCCAGAAGGCAAGGACAGACTGAATGGGGCAGAAGCTGTATCAGAAAAAAGACAAGCAGAGAATTTTCCCAAACTGATGAAAGTATCAAACTACATTTCCAAGACCCTCCGGAAGCGAAAGCAGCATAAATATGATGTGAACACCTCTACGTAGTGATAGACATTTAAATGAAGTTCTACTTTTTATTATGACAAAAATAACTGTTATGAACATTCTCTTACACATATTTCTGCACAAACAGGAGTAATTTGTTTGTGGAGGAGAGAATGATTAATAAATGGTGCTGGAAAAATGGAAAGCGTTCCATTTCAAAGATTTGGGGGAAAGGAAATATTGATCTTTACCTCACATGTTTCAGAAATGAAAGCCCTAAATTGATTACAAACCTATCCACAAAAACCCCACGAATTATTAAAATATTTAGGAGAAAACCTAACATTTTGATCATGTTCCAGACAGAGCTCCACCACCGCCTTCCACCTTAAAGTCACACTGGCCATGTCCCAGGCTGACTACTGATCCAGCAAAGGGCACACGAGAAGCCTCCTGACTATCAGTGTTTGATCAAACCTGATTTCATCTAGGAGTTCTTTAGATGGGTCATGTGCTCTTTCTTTCATCCTTTTCAGAAATCACGCACAGAAGTAGACTGAATGTAGGTCAATGCTACCTAAATGCGTTAAATGGACCATCAGTTACCAGAGTACCTGATGAGCGCACAACCAACAGTACTCGGTGGGGGGCTTGCCCACAGTAACCTCTTTGCTGGGCTCTTGGTGTTTCATTGTTTCCTTTTTCTTTTATGCAGTCCTTATCAGAACCACCTAGAGCTCCCAGACTCCTAGGACAAAATAATCCCCTAATAAATAATTTGGTCAATTGCTGAATTAAACATTAAGCAAGATACGCTGGCCCAGCAACTGAAATTCAAATGAATAAAAAGACTTCATGTGCTTAGAAAATTAATTTCTCTCCCTTCCTATGCCCCTCCTTGACAAACCACTAGCCTGTAGTTTGTCTGAAACTACATGTCATCATGTCTGAAATCACACCAAGAGAAGGAAATCGTCTTACACCTTCCACTGGTAGTGTCAGGTCCTCGGGTTCAAATCCCTGTTTCAAATCTTCCCAGTTGTGTAAAATGAGGATAATAATAGTACCTATTTGCAGAATTGTGTTAGGACTAAAGAGACTAACATATACGTTTTTAGAACGGTGCCTGACACATGGCTGGTTAGTCCTCAATAGTTACTAGGTTATGGTTACCATGATGAAAGAAAAATAAAACAGATATAAGGCAAAATGAGATAAAGCAGTGTGGGTTCTGGTCCTTCTGGGGAGTCAATTGCTCACAACCTTTTTCTGTAAAGGGTCAGATCATAAATACTCTAGGCTTTGCAGCTACACATGGTCTCAGTCGCATATTCTTTTCTTTTTTTTCCTACAACCTTTTAAAAATATAAAAACCACTCTTAACTGGCACACAAAACAGGCCAGATTTGACTTACAGGCCAATTCACCACCTTCATTATGATATTTCCTAGGAAGAAGTTAATCACTGTAATAACCAAACTGGTTCAAATCAGTTTGTGACATGTGTACACATTCTATCCCCAACCTTGTCTCGCTGGCAAGAATATGAGTTTGAACGGTATGAAGCTGCCGTTTCTGTAGGTCAAAAACCGTCAAATGTTGACAGTTTCATGTGGTTCTATCTAATAGTAAAGACACACAAGCTGTGACACGGATTTCACATTGTCTTCGTTCCCCTTTGTGTTGCGTCTGTAAGATGTAAATAAGTTGTTTGGGTGGAAAAATGTAAAGCCTAATATTTTGCATAATGGAAACAAAATACATGAATAGTTAGAGTTTGCAGGCATTGTGGGCTGTTTGTCTGTTTGTTTTCTACTTTTCAGCCAATTATCTTCACCAGGCATAAACACTTCCTCCGCCCTGTTTCCAGCTTTTTCCGAGGTCCTCTACTTTGGGTTTACTCTTTACTTTATTTCCTTCCTCTTCTTTCTAGTTTGCGTGTGTTTATTTTTTCTACATTTAAGGGATTGCACGGGCTTCCAGGTTGCATGGTGGTAAGAATACTGGATTGTGCTGGGTAAATAATATGGAAAAACAGCGTAGGTGGGGATTCTGGAAACAACATGTGCTCGGGCCTCAGAAAGCTTTCCGTGCCCAAACCTCACAACGAGAACATCTAGTGCTACGCGCAGCTGTAGAAAGAGCTGCTTTTAAGAAATAGACAAAGCCCTGTTATATAAAGGGAAAACCATGGTTTTTGTCGTTACAGAGTTACAAGCACTCCCTCTCCTGTCAGTGTGTAGCATGTGCTCTCCTGGCCGCTCTGTGCATCCGAGGAAAAAGTCCTCAATTTGAACGAAACAACGCTGCAGAATGAAGTTCGTCACTCACAGAAGTTTGCGTGATGTGAGCCCTAGGAAAGAACCTAGGACAGCCCAGGGGTAGTGACGCCCGTATTAAAATGGAATGTTTCACAGTGCTGGTGACTGCTGTAGTCCTGTGCTGTTTGGATGGCCAGGCCAGTCTGTCGCAACGTGGCCAGTTTCCTGGAGTGAGTCTCTAATTGTAAAGGCTTCAAATAATTCACTGTGCACGGAGTCCTAGCTCTGCGACGACTTGTTTGCAAAGCCCTGAAACTGCCCTTCCAACACAGCAGGATGGGCCCACAGGCTCCGTGACCCTGATCCAAATTCACCCAAAGACGAGTGGCTTAGAATGGGCTTATTCACGTTTCTGCTTTTTTTTGCATTTCCCCCTTCTTTTTCTTTTTTTAAAGGCCAAGGAGCATTTTTACTCGCAAGACATCTCCAAGCACATAGCTGGCGTCTTCACTTTGGAGCTCCACACTGCAGACTTACAACGTTAGGCTGTCACACGGGAATCAGATAACCTGTCAGGTGAAGGTCCAGGCTCCCGCCTTCAGGTCCATCTGAGAGACTCGGGAACAAGGAACACGGAACGATTGGGGTGGTTGGCACGTGTTTTAAACATATTCTTACTGGGATGCTCTGGACCCTTTGGCAGCCAGGATCCATAACGACCCACACTGCACTGGAGAAATACTCAGGAGAAAGAATTTCCACGTGAGGGAGAAAGCAGCTGTGGTGCCTGGACATTTGCTGCTTCTAAAAAGTAAACCAGCCTTGCATGTGCTTAAATGTTACGCTCAAAGGAGCGAAAATTTGTTGTGCTTTTTAAAAAAGCACTCAGTATTTTAATGTCTTGCTGTGAAAAGGCAATTGTGGGAGCTACTCATCCGCCTTCCTTCTTTTAAAATTTTAGGAAAAAGAATACTTTTAATCTATCAGTTATTCTTAAATTTAGTAATACCAGTTGGATGTCCTTTTTACTCCAGCCGTCACTGTGAGAAGCCCTGAGATAAGCCAAGATTCCTGACGAAAAGCTTGGGGAATCTGAGGGTGTTACCTGATGTTTATGGTTTTGGCGAATAGCGGTAAAGGTGCTGAACGTGGCTTCCCCAGCAAGCATGATCTGCCCAGCAATGGCGCTAGGTCCACGGAAGAGCTGCCTGATTTAAGTAAAATCTGATGGAGGAGGAAATATGAAATAGAATGAACAGCCCAGGTCACAAAGGAACCCACCCACGAAACAGAAGCAGACTCACAGACGTAGAGAACAGACTGGGGGTTGCCCAGGGGGAGGGGGTTGGGGGAGGGATGGAGTGGGGTTTGGGGTTAGCAGGTGCAAACTATTATGTATAGAAGAGATAAACAATAAGGTCCTACCGTGTACCACAGGGAACTATATTCAATATCCTGTAATAAACCATAATGGAAAAGAAAAAAATAAATAAAAATTTAAATTAAAAAAAAAGAATGAACAGTCCTGGTTTTCATCATACAATGTGCCCCAAGCCCAAGAATGCAGAAAAATTAACAAGATGCGTATCATCAATTTTTTTTTGTCAACTCTATTTTATGAGAGGAAAGACGACGGCAAAGAGTATGGTTAAAAATTTGGGGTTGGGCTTCCCTGGTGGCGCAGTGGTTGAGAGTCCGCCTGCCGATGCAGGGGACGCGGGTTCGTGCCCCGGTCCGGGAAGATCCCACATGCCGCGGAGCAGCTGGGCCCGTGAGCCATGGCCGCTGAGCCTGCGCGTCTGGAGCCTGTGCTCCGCAACGGGAGAGGCCACAACAGTGAGAGGCCCGCGTACCGCAAAAAAAAAAAAGGGGGGGGGGGGTTTCCTTCAAGATTTATCACAGGGATAAATTTGTCCAGTGGTCTATGAGCCACAAAAGAGAAACACACAATCCTCTGCTGTGTTTCTAATTACAAATGAAAGCCTTTTGTTGACAACACTTATGGAAATAACCACAAAATTAGCCACTTACTATTATTTATAACACCGTGGCGTATGGGAAAAGCATTTTTGCTTGCTTCTTATTTTCATTTGCATTTTGAGTGTTTCAACGGCCATATATTTAAGTTCTACATAGATGAAACTCTAGACGTTTTATTAAGTCTCTTTCTCTCTGCTCTTACCTTTTCTTCACCCACTTTTCTACCCTTTCTTCTTCGAACTCTGTGTGAGAAAAAGATAAGCCATGTTCGTAAATTATAAAGCACGCCAGATGGCTAGGCTTCCTTATCTGTTCTCTCACTCCCTCTGCCCCTCATGGTCTGGCCATTCCTGATCCATTCTTTCCTAATATTATTCGATGCCTGCCCCCCTCACATGACTCAAGCAGCTACTCTGACTCTTGGAGTGATATTAACATATTTGTTTTGAAATGAGGGAGAAAGGATAGAAAAAAAAATGGCAGAAGCTGCTGACTTTCCTATAAACGTTTCCATAAAACATTTAGTATTTTCTTCGATGCCTCATCTGAGTCTCAAAAATATCACGGGTAACAAACGAAATTCCTTATCGTATGAGGACCCCAGCAATGGCGCATGAGTCCACTTTCTTTGTACCTGGTCACTGGGATCTCTGTGTTGAGCTTAGAATTTAGTATTTTGCACATTTCTTCCAGCCTGGACATTTTAGGTAGATGTTTGGTATGATTTGCTGATTTCCTGCGGCCGTTGATACATTTTTAGACTTCAGAGATAAATCGCCAAAAGGTAGGACTTCCTCTCACCTCTGAATTACCCACTTTGCAGTGCAGAGTCCAGGCGCCCATGTGCTATCGTTGCATAAGCTGACGTCTCTGGCACATTTCGAGCCCTAGAAAATGTCACACGGGGAGTGGGAAACCTACCTCTGGCGGGGGTCACTCCAGGGAAGCTGACAGAGTGGGTGATCAACCAGCCAGGACTGCCCCAAACCGGATGTTCCCAGGACTTAGGACGTCACGTTTTGAAAGTGGAAAAGTCCCAGGCACACAGGACAAATCTGTCCTGACGCAGTCAACGGGGAGTGTCCCAGGGTCCCAGGGTCCCATTTCCGGTCATTCTCTCATCCTTGTCAAACATATTTCCACCTTTGAATATGAATTCTGCTAGTCATTTATCCTTTCCTTCCGCAAGCGTTAAAATCCTCCGACCCGAACACAGGACTGAACTAGGATTCTGACTGAGATGGGTGGGGATGAGTGTCTCTACTTAACCAGCTGCTGTGTAGACCTCATTCCGTCAACTGTGGACGAAGCATCTCTTGCCAACGTTGTTGGCCCTCGTTGCTGAGAGGCAGGTTTTGAAAAGCTGGCTGTCGACCTGCGTTCCAGAGGGCCGACCCCATGGTTCAGTTCCCTCACATAAGAGGCATAACTTTCCATCTCAATTCTGCCATGAGCTGTGCAGCCTGCAGCCTCGAGCTGCCGGTAAGCCCGCATCCTGAAGGCAAGCTTTTGGGCGCCAAGATGGCGCCGGCCCAGCTTCCTTCCTTGGTGCCCCGGCACATGACCCACAGAAACTGCATATCTGACACAAAAGGGATGCGAGAGCAGCTGCCCGCCCCCCCCCCCCCCCGTCGCTCGTCTTTACTAAAGATTCTCTCTTGAGGACCCTCTTTCATTCTCGGCTTTAATGCGGGGAGGGGACAAGAGAAGCTCCTCTCCACAAACCCTACATTTCTCACCTGGCCGATGACAGCATCCTTCCTCGTCTCCTTGAGAGAGGGGGTTCAGTGGTAGGGCTGGTTCTGCTGTCTGTTTGGACTCTTGGGGGCAGTTTAGGGTATTTATGGGTCCACTTTTTTTTTTTTTTTTTTTTTTTGCGGTACGCGGGCCTCTCACCGCTGTGGCCCCTCCCGCTGCGGAGCACAGGCTCCAGACGCGCAGGCTCAGCGGCCATGGCTCACGGGCCCAGCCACTCCGCGGCATGCGGGATCCTCCCGGACCGGGACACGAACCCATGTCCTCTGCATCGGCAGGCGGACTCTCAACAACTGCGCCACCAGGGAAGCCCGCTGTTCTATTCTTTGAAGCCTTACTCAGGAGGGTGAGTCATTGCACATTTTGCAAATAAGGAAACTAAAGGTCAAAGAGGGAAAGTCGTTAGCTCATGAGTGCGTGAGCTTGAGATGAAGAGACGGCTGGCTGGCTCCGAAGTCTGGGATCCTTCGACTATGTGTTTTGAAAAAATAAAGGGGAGGGAAGGAAGGAAGGAAGGAAGGGAGGGAGGGAGGAAAGGAAAGGAAAGGAAAAGAAAGAAAAGAAAGAAAAGAAAAGAAAAAGCAAAGTGTATATGCCTGTGTATTTTGCCCTGCCTTGGCTGATATAAGAATCCCAAAAGAACGTGGACTGGGCAAGGACCGTCACCCGCTGGCCACACGCACTCTGCAGGAGGTGGCGGTAGATCTCCATCCCCGGGCAGGGCTGTGGAGGTCTCTGCCTCATGCACTGACATTCATGGCCCGGGATGCATGAGAGCCATGAGACGGGTACCAGTGTCCCCTCTAGACACCTGGACATACTTCCAAACACGGAGACGAAGCTTAACCCAGCCTAGCGTGCCCGCTCAGTCCTTCAGACGACTTTTAAGTTCCACAGGACCGTGCTCACAAGCCGAGGTGGCCTTCACCTCCTCCAGCTTCCGTCCGGCTTGGTCTCCTGCCATCCGGGCACAGGCAGCTGCTGAACGTTGGCAGGGACCTCTGCGCTTTTCCAGGGTGCTGCAGGGGAGCAGACGCGGGGCTGGGTCATCACCCGAGTCCTGCACAGATGAAGCTCAGCTGGTAGACAGTTCGTGGCTTATTGGAACAACTCCTTTTCTGTAGTTGTTTGATTGGTAAATGCTTAATGGGGTTTCTGGTCACCAGTATTTGCTTACACAAGGCCAAACATCGTCCTTTGTCAAGGGCAGAATAAAAGAAGAGAGCACTTTATAAACGAGAGAGTAAGTTGAATACCTAAGGAATTAGTGCTTAAGAGGTCAGGCCCTCACTTCAGACTCCCTGGCCCGCTCATGTCCTCCCTGGGCAATTGGGTCAAGTGCCCGTGGCGGCCCAGCCTCAGTTTCCTTGTGAGTCACAGATGATAAGAGTCCCTGCCTTCTAACTCACAGTGATTCATGAGATAAGGGCCAGAAAGCCTGTTGTTAAGCATGTATTTGGCCCCCAGTGAGCACTCAGTAAACGTCTCCAGAAGCCACCTTCACTACCCACTGGAAGAAGAATTCATGGCAATTCAGACAATTGAAGCGTTTACCCTGGAAACATCATTAGCACGGACATACGCAAAGACGTCACTGCTCACCAACTGCCTCGGATGTATTTTTTCGTTGTCAGGTGCTTTTAATTCGTTTTGATTTCATTGAATAAATCTATTAGAGTTAAATGGAGGAAAATAGAGTCCGAACAAGGGAGGAAAGCATTTCAAGCTGTATTTAATCAGGTGGACAGATTATAAACATTAAACTTGGCTGCATGTGGCTTGAGAGCAGTGAATTGTAGCACAGGATCTAAAATTCCAAAGCATAAAAGAAACTTATATGAAGATAACCTGACTACCTGTGACTGATGTATTTTTTAAAAAATGATAGTTGGGGTCAAAGATCTAATCTGATCTGCATAGAACAGATCTTGGGCTTTGTTTTTCAAACAGGCTGGAAAGGGGATTTTGGTACTACAAGTGCTCCAGGGGGAACGAAATGCTGGTTGGTAAAACGGAAATTCAGATTCGCTTCCTCTCGGTGATAGTCCGGGTGTCTGTTTACATTTTTATCTATGAGTATCCTATTTCTAAGTAATGTGCTCCATGCTCAGAGCATGCTTCTTCTTCAGTAACCTCACTTGTTGGAAGAGGGTTAAGGGGTGAATGTGCATTTTAGCCCAAAGTGCTACTGTGTTTATCCTCCACTGGAGAAGACCGGAACTGTTATTCCTGCTGCTTTACGCCCCCAATGGCAGGGGCGACCTCTCGCCTCCATGTTGGCATCCAGGACCAGAGGCTGTCTTACAGTACCTCGAATAAAGATAATGAATAACTCGAAAAAGAATAGATACGTGTATATGTATAACTGAATCACTTTGCTGTACACCTGAAACTTACACGACACTATAAATCAACTACAGTCCAATATAAAATTTTAAAATTATTAAAAGAGATAACGAACACTTATTCCACAGCGGTGGTTTCCTGAAGCTGCAATTCTGAGTTTTCTACCAGGAACCCAGAACTGTAATCAGAATAAATCCCACTCCGATGTTTGTTGTCTTTCAACCCCTTGCAGTGAACAAACAAGTGAGTGGGATAAATAGGGTGGAAAAAAGTCTCCGCGCCAAACGGACAAGTTCTCAGAGTGACAGGGGCTTCCTCTGCTTTATCTGAAAAACATCTCTGGCCCCTCATTCTATTGCATCTTTTCCATCCAGTGTTTCAAGCCAGTGTGCTCACGGGCCGCTCACAAGAGGCTGGCCGCAGGTGTCCTGGACGCTGTCCTACAGCGATACGTTTGCTCGAGTGCCACTGGACACTGGCACACAAGGCCACACAAACACAGCCTCGGCTTTCTCCACACCAAGGGAACAAGCAGTCCCTTCTCGGAGGAGGTTACATCCTTAGGACCGGCATTTGGTGACAGACGGGCAGTCTTCATTACATGGAAACCCAACTCCTGTCACCCCGACGGGTGACACAACATTCCATTCCAGACTGTCGACATGCGCCAGGACAATCCACACTTGTTTCATACGAAACACAGTGACTCCAAGCAACAAATAACCCCTGAACCTAATTCAAAGGATCTGTCTGTGTGGGACTTTTTGGCCCAAACCTCAGGGTCAAGGGGGTTTCACATTTTAAATGTTCTCCAATGGCAATTCTTTTGCCAAGAGAGATGAAGGGAGCCTGTCGCAATTATTGATCCTAATTCAACCTCTGGACACTTAATATTCATCAAATCTAAAAGCGGAGAGATGGGTCCAAAAAGGAGGGACCTCGTGAAAGCGCTACAGAACCTGGCTTTTCATTAGGGGGTGAAAAAAAAAAAAAGTGTATCCATTGCCCAGTAGGAATAAAAACTCTCCACGCTTCTCATTTTAATCTTTGAATCACCTTTGTGGAGAGCATGGAATTTTTAGCATATCAGGGGGTCTGGTTTGTCTCATATATTTGAGTCTATGGCATACAGGGAAAAAAAGAGAGACACTCTCTAAAGGAAATTGAACCTCCCTGAAACGGGCCCTGAACTGACCCTGTCATCACATTATCCATTTTCAGACCCAGAACTCAATGTTGCAAGATCCCTGGAAGCAAAATTCCATTAACCAAGTGCTGTTACAGCCAAATTCTCCTTCTGCCTGAAAGCTGTCTCCACCTTAGTCAATGCCCCCCGCCAAAGGGACATAATCTGAAGCCTCAGAACTTTATATAGAAGAGCTATATGGTCATTTAAGAGTCTCTCGGGGTTTGTTAGAATGCGATTCTCTCCCTAACAGCTGGCATTCGAATCACGGCTCCAGCTACACATAATCGCAACTGGAATTAAGTAGTCAGTTTCCTGATTTGGAAACTGTATAATTGCCAAGACTTTACTGGGCCTTTTCCAACATGAAAGTATAAGATAAGAGTACATTCTATGATATTCACATGCAAAAGAATGAAACTGAACCCCTACCTCATACCATATACAAAAATTAACTCAAAATGGATCCAAAAAGTAAATGTAAGAGTGAAAACTATAAAACTCTTTAAAAGGAACATCGACGCACTTCTTAGTGACCTCGAATTAGGCAACAATTTCTTAGATATTCCACCAAAACACAAGCAAACAAGGAAAAATGGATAAATTGGACTTCAAAATTAAAAATATTTGTTGTCAAAAGACACTATCAAGAAAGGAAAACGATAACCCACAGAGTAGGAGAAAATTTCTGCAAATCAAACATGGCCAGGATCAGTACACAAAACATATATTTTAAAAATCTTGCACTCAACCTAAAAAGATAAATAACTCCATTTAAAAATAGGAAAAGATTTGAATAGACATTTCTCTAAACAAGATAAACAGATGGCTTACAAGCACATAAAAAGATGCTCAACATTATTAGGTATTAGGGAAATGCAAATTAAAACCACAACGAGATACCACTTTATACCCACTAGGACGTCTGCAATTAAAAAGGAAAAAAAAGAGGAAAGAAAAATACAAAATAACAAGTGTTGGTGATGATGTGGAGATACTGGAACCCTCATACATTCCTGGTCAGAAAGCAAAATGGTTTAGCGTTATGAGAGTTTGTTATTTCCTCAAAAATGTTACACATACCATAGGACCCAGTAATTCCACTCACAGGAGTAGAGATTTGAAAATGTATGTTCAAACCAAACCTCGAACACAAATGTGCATAATAGCATTATTTATAATAGCCAGAAAGTGCGAAAAAGCAAACGTCCATCAACTGGATAAACAAAATGTGGCATGTCTATGAAATGGAATATTTTTTAGCCATAAAAAGGAATGAAGTATTGATACATGCTACAAGATGGATGATTCTTGAACACATTATGCTAAGTGAAAGAATCCATTTATAATCATTTATAAATGATTCCATTTATAAGACATGTTCAGAATAGGCAAGCCCCTAGAGGCAGAAAGTAGACTAGTGGTTGCCGGGGAAAGGTGGGGGAAGAGACGAAGGTAGACTTAAAAGTGACGGCTAGGGCTTCCCTGGTGGCGCAGTGGTTGAGAGTCCGCCTGCCGATGCAGGGGACGTGGGTTCGTGCCCCGGTCCGGGAAGATTCCACATGACGCGGGGCGGCTGGGCCCGTGAGCCATGGCCGCTGAGCCTGCGCGTCTGGAGCCTGTGCTCCACGACGGGAAGAGGCCGCAGGAGTGAGAGGCCCGCGTACCGCAAAAAAAAAAAAGTGACGGCTAACAGGTACAGGGTTTCCTTCGGGGGTGATGGAAATGTTCTGGAATTACACAGTGATAATGGTACATTTTGAATTTACTAAAACCCACTGAAATGTGCACTTAAAAATGGTGACTGTGGTGTTACATGAATTATATCTTAATTCTTTTAATTGCAAAAAATTTTTTAAAACACATAGAACAGTAGTGATGAATAAATCTCCAGACCAGGGGGCACCAACTGCAATGGCGCGTAAATAGCAACAGGAAGCACCAGAAAATCCAGAACCAGACCAGGGGAAGAGGAGGATTTTTTACAGGATATGATGCCATTTCAGATCAGTAAGGAAAATACAGATTATTCAATAATTAGTGGATCATTCAATAATTAGTG
This sequence comes from Leucopleurus acutus, assembly GCF_964270905.1. Classification (NCBI taxonomy): domain Eukaryota; kingdom Metazoa; phylum Chordata; class Mammalia; order Artiodactyla; family Delphinidae; genus Leucopleurus; species Leucopleurus acutus. Next base: position 2,191,287 of record NC_139161.1, on the reverse strand, counting down.
TTGGGGCAAAGTTTAGCCATCCGGAAAAAAATAACAATAAGGCTAATTCACGCCCCATAGCTTATACCAAAATCAGTTACATTAAAGATTTCCATGTAAATAACAAAATGTCTTAAAATAGAGCATTCCATAAATGACTACTTCTATTTTATTTTATTTTTTTACAGACAATATTGTGTTTAGGTATGTTTTTAATTTTTTATTTATTTAGTTTTACATTTTTTGGCCACGTGGCATGCAGGATCTTAGTTCCCCGGCCAGGGATCAAACCCGCGCCCCCTGCAGTGGAAGCGCAGAGTCTTAACCACTGGACCGCCAGGGAAGTCCCTACCTCTCTTTTGTAATTCTAGGATCAATTCACACTATCACATATTTTTTTAATTCTCACTCAGTATTTACTTTTATTGTTATTATTAAACATTTCGTTTCCTTCGTAACACAGGTTCTTATGCTGATATGCGATCGAGTGTTTTTTAGTATCGTGGCAGTTAAAGGACAAACAGAAAATGATGACAAACCACAGTGTTGCTTAGAAGCAAATGATCAGCTGAATATACCATCGTGCCTTCGAGTTGTTTGGGTTTCAGCAACCTGTTTCTGCTCTAATGAAGTGGTTCGCAACTGGGAGGGATTTTGTCCCCTGGGGAACATTTGGAAATGTCTGGAAATATTTTTTCTTATCACCACTTGGGGAAGGGCGGTGCTGCTGGCATCTAGTATATAGAGGCCAGTGACACCCCTAAACAGAATAGCCACCACACCGAAGAATTAGCCAAGTCAGAACAGCAATACGTCCACTGTGGAGGAGCGCTGGTCTAATGATAGGATGACACTTATGTTCTTGACAGGAAACCTGTTTCCAGGGAGCTCAGACCCCAGGCATTAGAATTCAGGGTGCCACTATCTCTTTCTTTGATGCGTCCTCTCTTTTTATTTATTGAGAACCTGTTTTGCGTTAGGTACTGCGCTAAAGTGTAATATTGAATTTAATCTTCAAAAGGACCCTATCCTAGAGACCACCCTATTGTATGAGTTTGCTGTTTTGTGTTCAGAATGAGGACATCCAAGCTTGGGAAGCCTAGGTGACTTACCAGAGGTCACTGACTATAGAGCATCAGAGGTGGGACCGGAAGTAAAGCAGTCTGGTCCCAGGGTCCATGTAATAACCTCCATGCTTTACCATCTCGTAAAGTCCTGAGTGTGCTCCGTGGGTCCAACTGCACGTCACTGTCTTCTCGGGTGAAAGATCAGGCAAGATCGTGGTCAAGTAACTGAGGCTGTTTAGGAAAGACTCAGGGACCAGGCTGCCCAATTTTGAGGGGGGGCACCTGGAAGCTCCTCTCTACTAAGTGGAGTGTTAAGTTCGAGATTAGACTCAGGAACTCGGTAGGGTTCCTGGCATAGAGCCCCCGACCGTGGTTTAGGAGCAGGGAGACCTGGGGCCAGCACCGTGTGAATGCTCAAGAAATAAACCTTTCATATCAGCAGATGGGCAGAACTGGCCTCTGGTCCTGGAAGGGTCAGGGACTGAGTCTGTGGTCTCGGGACTAGGACACGGTAGGCAGGGGTGAAGACCTGGGAAACTGAGAGATCCGCCCTACATAGACTAAGTCTCCCGAAGTGCATTGCTCCAGCTGCCTCTTATTCCTGTAAGACAGATCACAGGACTACAAGATCCTGCCTGGTGGGATCCCTGAAGGGAGAAGCAGAGTAGAACAACAGAGTTCGCCACAGCAAAGGTGATGCAGGCTGGAACGGAAACTCCACTTATCCTTTGGCATGACTCTGGGTTAGGTGCGTGAGTTAAAAATGTCATGAGTGTTGGGGAGTGTGGGATCCCCGGGGCTTGGAGCTTGGGTGGTCACAGCCCCACCTTCTGCAGAGGGACCAAAGCAGAGTTTCAGGGGTGGAAGGAACACTTCCCTCAGCTCAGGTGGCTTCCCCCAAAGAGGTAGCTTCCTTGACTAAGTTGGCCAGACTTAAAGGATAGAGCCTCCACGGCTGGGCGAGAACTCCATGAATGTGCTTTAGATATCTGAGGCACTAAAAATCTTCAGAGAGTGGGCAAGGCTTATATTGACCTTTATGATTATTGTTGTAATCGAAAATCCTGAGGCCTCATTTAATATCTGCCTCTCAGACACAGATTACAAGAAGGAAAGAGACATTTTTAGCCTCTTTCATTTTTGCTGAAGAATTTTGCAAATAGCATATGTCTAAGAATGAAGTCAAGATTGGAAACCAATGTACGCACAGCAAAGAAACCATAAACAGAATGCACAGACAGCCTATATAATGGGAGAAAAGATTTGCAAATGATGCCACCGACAAGGGAATAATTTCCAAAATATACAAACAGCTCAATATCAAAAAGCCAACAACCCAATCCAAAAATGGGCAGAAGAGCTAAATAGACGACGAGGTACCACCTCAAGACAGACGGAACAGCCATCATTGAAAAGTCTATAAATAACAAATGCTGGAGAGGGTGTGGAGAAAAGGGAGCCCTCCTGCACTGCTGCTGGGAACGTAAATTGGTGCAGCCACTACGGAAAACAGTATGGAGCATTCTCAAAAAACTAAAAACAGAGTTGCCGTATGATCCAGCAATCCCACTCCTAGGCATATATCCAGAAAAAATGAAAACTCTAATTCGAAAAGATACATACACCCCAATGTTCACAGCAGCACTATTTACAATAGCCAAGATATGGAAGCAACCTAAGTGTCCATCAACGGATGAATGGATGAAGAAGATGTGGTACCTACACACAATGGAATATTACTCAGCCATAAAAAAGAACGAAATAATGCCATTTGCAGCAACATGGATGGACCCAGAGATTGTCATACTGCGTGAAGCAAGTCAGAAAGAGACAGACAAATACCATATCCTATCACTTACATGTAGAATCTTTAAAAAAATGATACAAATGAACTGATTTACAAAACAGAAACAGACTCACAGACTTAGAAAACAAACTTATGGTTACCAGAGGGGAAAGAGGGGGGAGGGATAAATTAGGAGTTTGGGCTTAACCTACACACACTACAATGTATAAAATAGATCATCAACAAGGACCTACTGTATAGCACAGGGAACTATAGTCAATATCTTGTAATAACCTATAATGGAAAAGAACCTGAAAAAGAATATGTATATATAACTGAATATATATATATATATATAACTGAATCACTTTGCTGTACACCTGAAACTAACATAACATTGTAAATCAACTATACTTCATTTTAAAAAAATAAAATTAAAAGCAAAAAAAGATTGGAAAACAGTGGGTTAAACAATGTTATATTGGCTTCTTGACAGTACAGTATAAATCTCCCGGAAGGGCATATAACAGACAAGTCTTTTGTGGAGAATCTAATTTGATAAAGTTCCGTGGAACACATTTGTAGGGAACATTAGTTAAGTTGAAAACAATACCATCATCATCAGTATCAATTTCTCTTAAAGTCTTTACTTTCTAGGCTCCTTTCAGCCTGAAATGGACAAACTCCTCTAGGGACTGATTACCTTCAATCATGATAAAAAAATGTTCCCTGGTGTAATTAAAGCACTTTAAGCCACACTTTCTTCTTCTTCATTGGTAAAAACAGGGTAAAACACGTCAATGCTTTCCTGTATTTGAAACAGGCTCTACAGCCTTTTCCACCCACGTGATTTTTCCAGCAAACAAAAAACAAACACATGGCTTTCATGCATCTAAGGTAAGGAGAAACCCAACCAATCCACTGCATGTGTAATAAAAGTAATATGTTGAGACTGTACACATGTCAGTGATACAAGTAGATGGGACAATAGAAAAAGTGCCAAGATTAGGATCCAGGAAAGTAGCGTGACTTGAAGAGAGAAGAATTTGCTGAGCTTATAAATAGGACCTGAAACTAAAGTACATTATCTGAGCACATCGTAGACTCTTAATAAGTAAAATAAATAAGGAAGGAATGACCAACTGTATACATTAAGGAATAAACTTCCGGGGAGGCTTGCATTCCACACACGTCAGCAACAGGACTTCTTTAAAAAGCATACGTTCTTGGTAATGGTAGCAGCAACATTTTTAGCAGGACAGAGAAATTTGACATGCATTTTTTTCATTTGTTTGCTCAACCATCCAGTAAAGGAGGAAAAGAACGTATCATTATTCCCATGTGGTTGATTCATTATTTTACCAATTAAACAGCTACCCTGTGCCGGGACCCAAGCAAGCCCTAGGGGTTCAGTGGTGAACAGAGCGGCCCTGGCCTCTGTCCCCACAGAGCACTGTCTAAGGCGGACGGCAGACGTCCAGCAAATGAAGAATAACACGCCTCAGAACGGTTACAACGGGTACAAAAGAGGCCTACAAGTCAGAAAACCGAATCCCAAAGGGATTAAAGGGTTTAACGGGTCAAATGATAGCTGGTTTGGTTGTGGGAATGTAACGCAGAACCCATATCCTCTTACCCTGGACAGAACCCTAGACTGATCAAGGAAAGCAATCACACCCACTGTTCTCTAGCCTGGTCGCACCACTGTGGGCACCTTTTTTAAAGAGGAACTTTGACAAAAGATGACCTTAAGAGAGAGTCAACAGGATAGAGGTCGCAAGCCACGTCTTTTAGGGAACAGTTAGAACACTGGGTCTGTTTAGCCTTAGGAAATGCCAGGACATGCTCTTAACACTCAAATATTTGAAGAGTTCTCATGTGGAAGAGTGAGGAGATGGAGAGCACAGGATGGACCCAGGAGCCCTGGAAGGCACATGTGTCCGTAGACGTTCAAAGAAGACGCTCAGCTGGCAGAGCGAGAAGACAGGAGCCCTGTGGGGTCACTACGTGCACTTTGAGAGATGCAAGAGCATGGTAGTTCGGGGTATGAACTCGTTTAGGCAGACTCAGTTGTGAGTAAGTCCCCTGCCATGAACACCTCCACTTACTAGCTTCGTTTCCTTGGACAAGTTATTTAATCTTTCTGGGTGTCAGCTCCCTTCCCCGCAATGGGAGATGCTAACGGCATCCATCTCAGGTGCTAGGTGTACGGTTCAGTAAGGTAAGCCGTATATACCACCTGTTTCATTCAGTGCCTGGCACATGAAGCCATGGGTAAATACCAATTAAATAAATGAACATTCATTTAATAAGTGGACTGTGAATGAGAAAAGTACTCAATAAGCAGTCCTAGGAGGAGTAGTCATGGCAACAGCCCAACTGAGACAACAACCTCACCAGTGGGTCCAAGGGTGAACCGGAAACATGAGTGAATGTACTAGCCACCTTCGTGAGGTCCGCATATAGACGGAGTTTCTACTGTCTACTAAAGAGAGCGATTGCTGTGCTGGGTAAAGCTTGGACAAAATGTTCTCAAAACTCCTTTCCAATTCTTAAATTCCATGAGAATAAGAATTGTCAAATGGTCTGACTGTAGAAGCCAGGAAGTTTCTATTCCTTCGGGGCAGCAAGAAAGGTCATGGAACTGGAATCATGAAGCTCTTTCTAAAAGAGGAATGCAAAGTTTCTTCTTCCCATCTGTACCCCAACTTGTTCTTTACAACATAAAAATGCTTTGTTTCTGTACCTTTCTCTAAAAGAATATGGGAAATTGTCTTTAAAATTCCCAGAATGGGCTTCCCTGGTGGTGCAGTGGTTGAGAGTCCGCCTGCCGATGCAGGGGACACGGGTTCGTGCCCCGGTCCGGGAAGATCCCACATGCCGCGGAGCGGCTGGGCCCGTGAGCCATGGCCGCTGAGCCTGCGCGCCTGGAGCCTGTGCTCCGCAACGGGAGAGGCCACAACAGTGAGAGGCCCGCGTACCGCAAAAAAAAAAATTCCCAGAATGTACATATGAGATTTCTTTTGTCTGCTTTTTTCCCCCAAGCCCTCCCAAAGAAACATCCAAGGACAGCAAGAATCTTCAGGATATGAATTATGGTCTTTTACGATATTTGGTCTTCTTCCAATTCTGCTTTGTCTCTTTGACCTCAATGTGAACAACAGAAACGCGTTGCTTCTACTGAAATGAGGAAATAGGCTTTCGGATTATGCCATCTTCTGGTCAAATGTGGACACCACCTTGGCAGGTGCCTTACTTGCTTTTAGCATGGCACCGAGTCCATGCCATCAGGGTAGCAGGACAGGAAAGGTCCATCTCCCCAGAATTTAAACGGGGCCTCTTGGGAGGGGGCAGCTTGAACTACATTCACATTAAACCATGGGACAGTTTGAAAAGTTCAATGTTTATTTCTTTGGAAGCGCCTCTCTCCACTGAAGAGCAATTACTCATTATGCTGTCCTGTAGGTTTACCCTCGGGAAAGGGGGCTCGAATCAGGGCCTTTCTAAAATGCTCTTAGCTGCCAGCATCATCAGATGTATAAGCCACTTGGTTTTTACTTGTCTGAACACACTTAAAACTACTTCTGTGACTCTGATGAACAGAGATTGAGAGAAAGAGGGAGAGAGGGAACCAGGATTTCAAATCCCCCATCTGCTTATTATGACCGAAGGTTCACCGAGGCTACATGTGAAGGAGTCACTGGAGAGAAACCTCATTGTTTATCAACACAGGCTTTGGGTCCAAGCGCCTGTGTGGACCACTTTCTACATATAAGCCCCCAGGACTCTATTTATGCCTCTGCCCTGAGCCCCAAAAACAGAACATGGAACGACCTCCCTGACTCACATCTTTTGTTTTAATAAATTTATTTATTTTATTTATTTAGTTTTGGTTGCACTGGGTCTTCGTTGCTACACGCGGGCTTCCTCTAGTTGCGGCAAGCGGGGGCTACTCTTCATTGCAGTGCGTGGGCTTCTCGTTGCGGTGGCTTCTCTTGTTGCAGAGCACAGGCTTTAGGTGTGCAGGCTCAGTAGTTGTGGCTCACAGGCTCTAGAGCACATGGGCTCAGTAGTTGTGGCGCACGGGCTTAGTTGCTACGTTGTGGCGCACGGGCTTAGTTGCTCCGTGGCATGTGGGATCTTCCCGGACCAGGGCTCGAACCCGTGTCCCCTGCATTGGCAGGCAGATTCTTAGCCACTGCGCCACCAGGGAAGCCCTCACATCTTAATCTAAGCCAAAATCTGGGTGAAAAGAGGCAAGAAAAAATCAACCCAGGTTCAAAAGTCACCAAAATAACAAACTTTCTTCCTGGAGCTCAAAAAAATCTGGATGAAACCATCCATTCCAGCCTTCCCAGGGTGGAACAGAGCAGGAAGAAGGCCGGTGTACACAGGACGGAGACACGCCCACATCCGCCAGGTTCTCAAGCTTCGTGGGAGACCAACATCTTCAGGAGCTGAGCCTTGAGTCCTAAGACGCCGCATGAAGGGCTCCAATCCTTCAGCAGCAGCCTCAGTGTCGCTTTGGATGCTGGGATGCCCTGAAAACTCCTGTTCAGCATCTCTCTGGATAAAAGAGGAAAGGAGAACAGGACCCCTGAATATTCTTCATTCTTAAGGGACCAGCAGCATTTACCAGAACAATATTCATCAGCACTTTGGGAATCTGAAATAGGTTGGACTTGTCATGCACACTTACAGCTGCGCTGAAACGTGATGTCTTTCAGGTAACTGAAACATCCCATCTGGTGGTTTCCGTTCTAGACACAGAAAGCTGATATGAAAGACACGCTTCCAGGGACTTCCCTGGTGGCGCAGTGGTCAAGAATCCGCCTGCCAATGCAGGGGACACGGGTTCAATCCCTTGTCCGGAAAGGTCCCACATGCCGTGGAGCAACTAAGCCCATGCGCCACAACTACTGAGCCTGTGCTCCACAACAAGGGAAGCCACCGCAACGAGAAGTCACCGCGATGAGAAGCCCACGCACTGCAACAAAGAGTAGCCCCTGCTCGCCACAACTAGAGAAAGCCTGTACACAGCAACGAAGACCCAGCACAGCCAAAAAAAAAATTATAAAAAAAAAAAGAAAGACATGTTTCCATACATGACTAGGATTTTTTGAGAAAAACATCAGTATTTCAAATAACGACAGGAAAATAGCAGTATGAATTAGTTATTCTAGATGAAACACATCAAGTTAGTTTTTAAACTAAAAATAGAGTTGACATATGATTCTGCAATCCCACTCCTGGGCATGTATCTGGAGAAAACCATAATTGGAAAAGGTACATGCACCCCAATATTTACTGCAGCACTATTTACAATAGCCAAGACATGGAAGCAACCTAAATGTCCATTGACCAATGAATGGATAAAGAATGTGTGGTACAGATATACAATGGAATGTTACTCAGCCATAAAAAAGAATGAAATAATACCATTTCAGCAACATGGATGGACCTAGAGGTTATCATACTAAGTGAAGTAAGTCAGAAAGAGAAAGACAAATATCATATGATTATCACTTATATGTGGAATCTAAAATATGACACAAATGAACTTATTTACAAAACACAAACAGACTCATAGAGAACAGACTTGTGGCTGCCAAGGGGGAGGAGGGATGGGGGAGGGAAGGAGTGGGAGTTTGGGGTTAGCAGATGCAAACTATTATATACAGGAAGGTCCTACTGTGTAGCACAGGGAACTATATTCAGTATCCTGTGATAAACCATAATGGAAAAGAAAATGAAAAAGAATGTGTGTATGTATAACTGAGTCACTTTGCTGTACAGCAGAAATGAGCACAACATTGTAAATCAGCTATACTTCAATAAAATAAGTATATTTTAAAATTTTTAAAAAAAATAAAATACAAGGGCTTCCCTGGTGGCGCAGTGGTTGAGAGTCCGCCTGCCGATGCAGGGGACACGGGTTCGTGCCCTGGTCCGGGAGGATCCCACATGCCGCGGAGCGGCTGGGCCCATGAGCCATGGCCGCTGAGCCTGCGCGTCCGGAGCCTGTGCTCCGCAGCGGGAGAGGCCACAGCAGTGAGAGGCCCGCGTACCGCAAAAAAAATAATAAATAAATAAAATAAAATACAAGATTTAAAGGAAACAAAAAAATAGATGTTTTTTAAAGGAGCATGACATCAAGACACATTCATACATAAGCTTAAATATGTACCTGATTTGTCACAAGGTAAATCCTTGAACTTTGTCTATTTGCTGTTTAACAAAATTTTATATGAAAACCTCATTTTGAGCTGTTTTTTTCAGGAATAGATAGCTACCAGGAGAACTTGGTCTTAAGGTACAGCCTGAAGTAATACAGTCTTTCCCAAAGTATGTTCCTTGAGACACCCGTCCTTCAAGACACCTGGCAAAAAGGTGTCTGTACTCCGACAAGTTGGGGAAATACTCTGTTTTATATTTGCCTTCTATGAGCTTATGAAGGATCTGAGACATTTGGAAGTAAATACAGATTTCAGCAGATTGTTTGCTTCACATCAAAAGTTTCAAACTTCATGGGCCAAAGAATATTTACGTAGAGGACCATCTAACAAGGAACCCTCAGGAACTAGCATTCTAAAGAACACAACACAGAAAACATCGCTCATAAAGAAGTAGGTATGTGAGGGTTTTGTTGCTGTCGATGATAATTTCCCAGAACCAGGAGCGATGGGCCTTAACCCGGACCCAGTGCATGGTTGCTATGTGACAACGTAAACAGCTCCATGACTTGAGAGCAGAGAGGGGAGACTGAATCAGTAGGTCCTTGAGTTGCTGAGGACCCATCCTTACCATCCTACTAAGCTTTGCCCATAATCAGTATCTGAGTTCCAGGAAATGAGAGCGCAATGGTAGCTATGACAACAACAAAATCAGCTTCCCCATAAACCATTTAGGAAGTGAATCAACCCACTGGTATCGGAAGAGCTGGATTCTAACCTGAGTATTTTAATATTCTGTCTCCACTAAACCTGGTAGAATTCTTGCTGTATCGATCACTCCTCCCCCCAGAACTGGATCTTTATTTCTTCTCTGTACAGTGAGAATGCATGGGCTCTTTCAGCCTTAAAAATTCGTAGCACAAACAGTAAAAAAGAAATTCATCATGTTCTCCTGTTTGACGCCTTCCTAGAACTTTAAACCTGAAAAGAACTTCTTTGTATGTTTTCCATACTAAACATAACTACTTTAAATATTTCTCGGTCACTGTTGTGGGATATTGCGTTTCCCGCTTTGGAAGAGAGGGAAAGGGAGAATTATGTGCCGTAATCATCGTCTGGGGATTTGCAGATGGGTTTCTCTGGCTGAATGCTGCGGAGGGTTAAGCAGATCTTGGAGAAATGCAATTTGCTTTGCCCTCAAGAGTAGTAAATTATAAACTAGCTACATTTCCCTTTCCACTTGACCTTCATCTTCCACAGAGAATTCTTCTGCAAGGATTTGGTTCCCTTTATTTTGCTACTTTAAGCAAAAAAAAAAAAAGGGGGGGGGGATTAAGCACCACTCTCCTCCTTCTGGGTTTTTGAAGCACTCACAATTCCACTAAAAGTCATCACAGACCCTTGCGGAGACTTACTTGTCATACGCTGTTGGGAGCGGAGATACCATCCCCTCTCTCCTGAGCAGCTCAATCTAAAGTGTCGTCTAGGGACTTCCCTGGTGGTCCAGTGGGTAAGACTCCATGCTCCCAATGCAGGGGGCCCGGGTTCGATCCCTGGTCAGGGAACTAGATCCCACATGCCGCAGCTAAGAGTTCGCGTGTGGTAACTAAGACCCCGGGCAACCAAATAAATAAATAAATAACTATTCAAGTGTCGTCTACCAGATGCAAGTGCCCATTTCAATACAAGTCAGAGAGAAATTTCACTTCAGGTTTCACGCAAGCATGCTGGACCTGGTCTTGCCAATCCGTTTCCACTCTGCTATGGGAAAATCTATCTGCAGTCAGGGAGATGTCCATGGTTGCTTCTGCCCATGCTGACCAAAAGGGCAGGTGATTTCTGGTCATCAATTGCTACTAGCCTGCAGTGTGACAAAGTCAGAAATTTGAGGGGTGGAAGTGAAAAGGCCAAGTTGAAATTCAATGACCTTCTCTTGGACTCCCTACAAAGAAGACCCATTGCCACCTCCAACTCAGTAAGCCTTGTCATGCTGTGTCTTTAAGGTACTTTTAGAGTTTCCCAAAGAAGTTGCTGCCGGTCTGATCGCGTCCCCACCTGCGTCCAGGAACTTGGGCAACTCCAAATATCTTACAGGGTAGATACGCTCATTGAACCTATGACAGCTTTGCTGGCCTATTTCTTCATCTAGCTAGGACTACAGTGAAAAGAAAAGTCTCAGGGGACTTAGACCCAGGGTGTTTGGAGTGCTTAGAAGTACTGTTTGCTTTTCTCTTTAGGATTCTGAAAAAAAAAACCACCCAGGATCTGAAAGTTGAATGGGCTCTGGAACAACGTTCCCCCAAGTAAAATTTCCACTTTATTCCCCCTAAAATGTCTACTCTCCAAGAGTTCCAAAAGGGTCCGTCTCAGCTACCAGGCTCTAAGTACTGGGACCACCAGAGTTCCTTCTCAGGAAGGTCTTCTCCTTCGGACTTGAAATCTAAGCCTTTGCTGGCTTCAGGTATGAGGCAGGCATCTCACAGAGGGTGAGAGAATTCTCATCCAGGAATGGGCCAGCGCACTTCTTTACCTGAAATGGAGATTGTGGTAGTCGCTTGGCCTTATGAGAATTTGAATTCCCAACTCTCACTATGAAAATCCCCCTGCTGCTTCCTACAGGTTACTTTCTTTTCCCACCACACCCCTGCTCTCACACCGTCTCCATCTTTTCTTAATGTACCACCCTCAACTCTAGCCCAGGGAAGCTAAAGAAACCAATTCTAGCAATACTCAAGTGTATCACCGATGGGTTCTCCTTTCCAGCGGACGTTTGTGGTCAATACAGAGCCCTAAGGTTTTCCTAGCTTCTGCCCTCCTTAGATGTAGCTACGTTGCCTAATTAACACATGTGAGATGTTGAAAACATTTTAGGCAAGGAGAAATACTGGGGGAAATGAATCTCAGCGTTTAATAGGTGATGATTTACAAGCAAAGAACATCTTTTTTAAAGGAAGTGCTCATTCTTTTTCTCCTTTGACATTGAGGTTAAAATAGCCGGTGGGCAATCTTGTCTCTACCATTTCATTCAATCCTCAAACAATCTTGTAAGGAAATCAACGTATGCATTTAAGGAACTTGCCCAGGGCCTCCTGGCCCGTCCGCTGCGAAGGACAATGCCGTGTGACTCCAAGTCCTGCTTTTCTCAGTTTCACTTCACCTCCCAAACAGGTCGCTACATAGAGCCACGTGTGAGGCACAATGCGAACAGCGGCAGCTGTGTTTTTGCAGTCCTGCTTCTAAATTAGGTCATATAATTTGCAGTTGATAAAAATAGCTCTACAACAAGTCTTTTTACCTCTACTCTCCTTCAAGCCATTGATATAACCCCGTTCAAATTAATCTTACTACCGCATAAGTCCGTGCTTCCCGCAAGCCATCAGATTAAGGCCAAACCACTTGACCTCAAACCATGAAGCCCTCTACCTCCTGGCATAACCTTATCATTCCTGGCATTGCTTTGCAAACCCCCCACTAAGGGAAATGGGAATATTCTCATTCCCTAAGCATGTGGTTATGCCCTTTCCAGCTTTGAGCAAATGCCCTACACTGAGAGAAGTAGCCTCTTCTTTTCCCTCTTCCCAATGTTCACAGCAGCACTATTTACAGTAGCCAAGACATGGAAACAACCTAAATGTCCACTGACAGATGAATGGATAAAGAAGAGGTGGTACATATATACAATGGAATATTACTCAGCCGTAAAAAAGAACGAAATAATGCCATTTGCAGCAACATGGATGGATCTAGAGATTATCATACAAAGAGAAGTAAGTCAGACACAGAAAGACAAATACCAAATGATATCACTTATACGTGGAATCTAAAATATGACACAAATGAACTATCTAAGAAACAGACTCACAGACACAGAGAACAGACTCGTGGTTGCCAAGCAGAAGGGAGTGGGAGTTTGGGGGTTAGTAGATGCAAACTATTATATATAGGATGGATAAACAACAAGGTCCTACTGTGTAGCACAGGGAACTATATTCAACATCCTGTGATAAACCATAATGGAAAAGAATATAAAAAAGAATGTATATATATGTATAACTGAATCACTTTGTTGTCCAGCAGAAAGTAACACAGCATTGTAAATCAACTATACTTCAATAAAATTCTTTAAAAAAAAAGAATGACTTCAAATGCCCAGGGTCCACCCTTGTGATTCCCAGGATCCTGGAGTCAGACTCCATTCACCCCAGCTCTGCCACTTCCTAGCTGGGTGACCTTGGACAAGTCACTTAACCTCTCTGTGTTTCATTGTCCTCAACTATAACATAAGCATAATATTAATACCTTCCTCGAAGAGTTGATGTGAGAATTAAGTTAATATGACACTTAAAACAGTATCTGACAAATAGTAAATGCTCTCTAAAGTTAACTGTTATCAAAAGTTTCATCATCATCAAAAAAAAGTTTCACCATCTGTATCATCATCACTTCTTGCTAAAAATTTCTTTAGATCTTTTAGTATATTTGCTGAAAATATATCTATTATATAGTGTGGGGTTTTCTTTAAATACTTTATGTTTTTGTCCTATCTCTCATAGCAAATGTTGTATCTGTTTTTTCTATAACCTACAGAAGTTCAAAGAGAATAAGCCAGGCTAAGGCAGAATCTACTAACAGAACCATTTTCTTGGTTTCTCCCACTATGGGCAGCAGAATCTTGACTCAAATGATGCTATAAACTCTTTTATTGAGCTGACGTTTCTCAGCACATATTTCGTGCTGGGAACTGTGCTAAAGACCCTACTTATACCTTCTTATTCAATGACTACAATAACCTTATGAGTTATTATACTTAGACCCATTTTATAGATAAGAAAACTGAGTCTCAGGGAAGTAGGCTGCAGTCAGACAAAAAAGCATCACCGACAATTAAGGCACCTACGTAAGTTCCCTTGCGGTTATAGGCACGAATAGTACCATTGACGCTGACAGGCCATCCTTGAGTTCTCCCGTGAACTCCTGACTCACTAGCGACTAGGGAGACCCCTTACCCGAGAACCTCTGTTCTAGAATCTTCTTTTCCTTATGTTGCCTCTCCTTATACTCATTCCCTTGGTAATTTTACCTAAGCTCATGGTTTTAAATGTCATCGATATACTGACATCTCCCCAATTTTTATCTCCAAATCAGGCCTTTTCTCCCAAACTCCAGACGTACACAGCAAACTGCCTTCTCGAGATCTCCGACTCACAGGTAAGAAGCTAAACTTCTGAGTTTGCTCCCTCAAGCTTGCTCCAAACACACTCTAGCCCATTTCCACTAAAGGAAGCTCCATCCTTCAGGATCTTTGTCTCAAGATCCTCGTACTCAGCTCTGCTTTGTCTCTCGTCCCCCATATTCAGTGTTTCAGAGACACAGGTGGCTTCCCCTCCGACGGCTCCCCATCTCCCTCGGGGTAAAAGGCAAAGTTCCCCTTACAAGGGTCTATAGACCCTATACAGTCAGCCCCTAATACCTCCTTGGCCTTAAACCCTACAAATTTCTCCCCACCCCTAATCACTCAGTTCCTCCATTCCAGCCTCCCTGATGTCACATCAGGCACTGTCTTACCTCAGGGCCTTTGCACACACTGTTCTCTGCGCCTGGAAAACTCTTCCCCCGAATGTCTCATGGTTTGTCGTCTCACCTCCTCAGGTCTTTGCCCAAATGCCGTCTTCTTAAAGAGTCCTGCCCTGTCCGCCCTACTAGGCATTGCAACCTCATCCCTCCCCCTGACCTGTGCTATTTTCCCCACAGACCTCATCACCTTGTCATACAATAATTTTCTTACTTATAATGCTCACGGTTGGCCTCCTCCTGCTATAACATAAGTTCCATGAGGGCAGGGATTTTTTTCTTTTCTGTTAGCTGGTAAGTCCTCAACACAAAGAACAGAACCTGACACGAGGCAGGTGCTCACTTAATACTGAATGAATCAACTAGTAGAGCTGAGATTCAATCGGGCCTTCCGAGTTCTTACGGAGGCACTACGGTCCCTTCCACCAGAGGAGAGCTACACAGCCCCTCTGATGCAAGCTTAGGCTAAAAATGAATTTCCAGTAGCTAATATTCCTGGGTACCACCATCACCCATCCACTGACTGTCTTTGCTGAGAACATCACAACTTACTGATTTCTCGCCCGGGATGACCTGGCTCGTACTAGGGTATATTCGGTAGAGAATGTAAACAGGCAAACATTTGTTTGCCTCATGGTAACATGAGCAGAGTCAGAGGCTGGAGAGAAGGCAAGAGGCCAGACAGGGACAAGCCCCCGGGACAGCCCAGCTTGCTAGAAGCCCCACGAAAGAGCACTTCAAACGTGGGTCCGGCTTGATTCAGCCTGTTCTTTGCTGTCGAGAACTGGCTCCGGGATCTGATCAGTTTTTGTATTACGGTAAATCCAAGTCGCGAGAGCGGACGTCAGTAACCAGGAGCCCCAAACTGTTGATGGAAATCAAAATGGCAATTTCGAATTTAAGATTTCCAATGGGTGCTGAGACTTCCGAGGGCCTCGGGTAATCAGCCCCCCGGGCTCCATCTCCGAACTGCTTTCCAGTAGGGGCTGCAGTACTCACGTACCACTCAGGGTGGCGCTCTTGTTCTACTCAAAAGAGCCACGCTTCCCTGTGGCAGGCCCGGCCTCAAGGGCTTTTCAAGTCAGACCGCCCGACAGCCCAGTGACTCAGCACTGGGAGAGAGGAAGCATACAGTCTGGACAGCGGATACTGCTACACGCCCAACGTACACGAGCTTGCTATCACCACCAACACAAAAAATTACTTTTGGATGTACCCTGTCTTGGGAGTCCCGTGTCTTTGGTATAGGATTTAGGGGTCTCCAAGCAGATACCACTTGGGCACTCCCATAAAAGCCCTAGGCTAATAGAAAAGGACGGTGTCATATTGGTTGAAGGTTGGCTGGGCCATTTTGCCTTGTTTCCGGCTGCAACAGGAGACAGGCCACCTGCTCATTGTTCTAGGTTTTCTTTCTTTTCCCGTTTTCAGGGCTGTCTCTGGGGGGAGGTGAGCCACTACAGCCCCAGCACACAGGGTGGGACTCACCCTGACCCCAGGGCGCCAGCTGCCCGCAGTTCTGGCGGAACAGACTCCGTGCCTGCTGGGCAAACCCCTCAGTTAATCCTGCCGGCGGTGAGGACCACACCCTGTTATTAGCCCATGTACTCGACCACAGGGCTCAAAACATTTTAACAGCGTGGGCTTGTTTAATCCTTGTGATTTTTCGTAAGTCTGTAAAGCCCTTATTTTTCAAATTTCTGCTTTGTGTATGGGGAAACGACCAGATAGGCCAAGTGACCCTGCAAAGGTCATCCAGGGATTCAGAATTAGAATCATGGACCCTTGACCTTCAATTAGGGGTGCTGACTTTTCTAAATCTCTGCCACAAAGAACCTCTTTCTCCCCCCGACCCCAGCCTCATCCCCATACCCCACCACTAATCCTATCCTTGTATATAAGGCATTGGTTTGGTTCTTTCCTAGAGTATACACATTCACATGTGTATACAGGTGTATCCATGCCTGTTTCTGCAGCTTTAAGCCATGTGCCATTGATATTCTGTTACTGGTATAACCCAAAAGGAAGGAGAAGCGCCACCTACCTTTTACGTTGAAACCTGACTTTTGAAATGTATACATTCTCCCTCTTAGACATACACAGTTCAGGATAGCAGATGAAAAGCCCTGAGAAATCATGTAGAAAAGAAATGGTTTAACTCATTTAACCACATATTTTCCAAACGTCCTTAAACATAGATGAGTTTTCCCCACAGTACCCCTCTGTTGACATCATTGCGATCATATTCCTTGAAATACCCTTTTGGAAATGCTGTATAAAATTATAATCTCTTTGTAGCCTAGGGTTGGGTGTGTAGGCAACGACCTCCACTCATAGTCTACTTTGCTATGCTGGGGAATTCCAGAGTTCACAGAATTAGTCTTCTTAGAGACAGTGAGATTTTTGTGGCATCCCACAGCATCCTGATGGTTGACCAAAGCCAAGTACCATGGCAGTTCTCCAAGCTTGAGATTATGGAACAGAAAGCAGATCAATGCCACTCTCTCCTCCTTCTGACGGGCCCCATCCCGTCCCTTCCAAAGCACCAGACATCTCCACTCAAGGCCACCCTGAGCTCCCTCCTGCTGTCCCACTGTTGGCATCAGTGGGGACCTCCCATTTCCAGCCCTTTGGAAGTGTGTCCTTCAGTCCCTTGAAAGCTTGATTACCAGGGTAGTCCTAAAACACCACTCAGTTCTTCATCTCTCTCCAAAACAAAGCCATAACCCCGAGGCAGTAATTCTTTTCTCTACAATGATAAAAGCTTCCACTTTCTTCCAGGAACATACTTCTCATCCCTTTTATTTGTCCAAAAGAGCGGGTAGCTTTGCCCTATAACTGAAGTTCCTACACCACCCCTGGTAGCCTTTCCTAGTCAGAGGAGCTAAGAAAAAGCACATACTTAGTCTGAAGTCTTCGGGGGAACAAAGACCTTGCGGCAATGACCCTATGTGCCGCCATTTGTTGTTGAACGTAATGTTAGTTTTCCAACTCTGTAGAAGTGTCCTGGATCATCTCAGAAAAATATACTGACCTAGAAGGAATTGAAATGCTGGGCTAGGGCGATCAGCCCATGCCGGGCGTTCTCTCTAACTTCCTCCTGAGCTTTGGGACCAACGACAAGATGTGTCTTCACTTTGTGGCTCTTACAGACATTGGTATCAGGATAATCTTAGTTCTTCTTTAAACAACTACAAGCGCTAAGCTTAGAAGGGCAAGGGAACCTGATAGAATCAGCCCTTTTCTGTGGATCAGATATCTTCTTTTAAGAACCAACCAATCCCCCAAACTCACACACACCCCCACGGGGGAAAAAAAGCCATATCACTTACAGGACTAGTAACTTCTACGTCTAGAGACATTCAGGATAACTGCCTGAGTGTGACACCTACATTAACCAGATGAACTCCCTCAGCGTTGCATTGGTGGCTGGCAATGCTGTTCCTTTACATATTTAAGTCAAGCCTTGCAAAGGGCACATTCCTGTTTTAACACGTATTTTTAAGCTGCAGTTACATATCATCACCCAAACTCATACCAGGCACCGTGTCAGGTGTTTGTGACCAAAGAAAGTTGATAATTTATGGCAAATGGATGGACAGAGGGACAATGTTTCTAACTTCGACATCTTGTCAGGAAGGAGGGGAGGAAGGAAGGAAGGAAGGAAGGAAGGAAGGAAGGAAGGAAGGAAGGAAGGAAGGAAGGAGGGTTTTTTTGTTTGTTTTTTAAAACATCTTTATTGGAGTATAATTGCTTCGCAATGGTGTGTTAGTTTCTGCTGTGTAACAAAGTGAATCAGTCTGATCATACTCTTTCAGCCAGCCCGTAACACCCTTCTACTGCAAAGGCAATCCAAGAAATGTAGAGATTATGGGGGTGTTTTTCTCCTCTTCAAGGTTGCTAAAACTTGACTTTACCCAGATATAGTTTTTGTTGTTGTTTTTTGTTTTGTGTGTGTGTGTGTTGGTTTTTTTTAAGAAATGAAAAGAGTCCAAAAACTTACTCTATGCCCTTGTGTAACCTGCTAAACCCCACTAAAACCTTGGCATTGTCACAATTTTCATTGGGGACGATCACTGCACCCTCTCAAAGAGTTTTTGAGAGGATGTGATGAGAAAATCCACGTGAGGTGCTCAGTACAGTGCCCAGAACCCAGCAAAAACCTGATCAATGATAACGATTATGGAGGTTTCTTTTAAAAAATCCTTATCAGTTAGTTGTGATTCTTTGATCCTGTGCCCTTCGCTGTCTTCAAAACGTCCTATTGGCTTGATCTCATTTTCAGACCTTTTTACTTCTCTTTAAGGGCATTTGGGTATAGAACATGGTTAAGAAATGGAACCAGGATCTCTTCTGCCCTGGAGCCATGTTCCAATTAACTGTCCGACTGCGCTGGTGTTAGGAGGGTGAGTCAGGGTGATGAGCAAGGGACCTGGGAATCCTGGCACTAGCTCTGTCCAGGGTCTGCTGCTGTTTGTATAAATAGCTATGGTCTCCAGGTGATGCGCTAAGGCACTACACCCTAAAAAACGGAGTTGCAGGGTTTTCTCTGTGAAGGGAAAACAGCCAAAAGAAAACATCTTACTCTCTCTTCACTGTGGGAAGAACACCAGGCGTATTCCATGGACAGCCAGAGCCAGTGAAAGCAAAGCCTTCTCACTGCATCCCTGGAATAGCTGAGAATCTGCCCTTGAATTTCATAGATGGTGATTCCCAGAATGTCTGTGCAACGTCCCTGGAGAAGGGCTGCTGGGTGACTGACCAAGCTGTCCAGGGCCATCAGTCCCTCCCAGAGAAGCTCAGCTCTCCCCTTGGAGAGTAAAGCACAGTAACACAAGGATATGTGGATGGACAACTGGCCTTTTTTTTTTTTGCGGTACGTGGGCCTCTCACTGTTGTGGCCTCTCCCATTGCGGAGCACAGGCTCCGGACGCGCAGGCCCAGTGGCCATGGCTCACAGGCCCAGCCGCTCCGCGGCATGTGGGATCCTCCCAGACTGGGGCACGAACCCGTGTCCCCTGCATCGGCAGGTGGACTCTCAACCACTGCGCCACCAGGGAAGCCCTTGTTATTTTAAATGTGGTTCTCTTTAAGATAGTAAAGCACCTTCTTTGTTTCATTTCATGCTCTTCGCCATGACTTTAACGTTGTCTGACACCAAGATGAAGAGTCAGACTTTGTTTTAACTTACATTTGCCTGCCATGACCTTTCCCATTCTTTAAGTTCAACCTCTGTGAGTCACTTGTTTTAAGTGTGTCTCTTTTCTCAGCTTATAGTTGGGCTTTGCTTCGTAATCCCGTCATATTGTGGAAATGATGATACTTAGCCCCCTTACAGTTACTGACATGCTAACCTTAACTTGCTTCCTCTGTGATGAATGTCTGGGCTTTTACACATGCCTTCTGGGGGCAGAGATGCAACTACAGAAGAGACACTCCAGCAAAGACTTAGAAAAGCTTGTGGTCAAGATGACTACACTGATAGCACTTCATATGTTTAATCCTCCTTGGGATGTATAACTTTTGATACACTCACTACTTAAAAGATCATTCTCATTTTATTTACAGTTACAAAGATTTCCTTGAGAGAAAACCTTTGAAGAAAACAAGGCATGCTTCCCTTTCTGCATTCTCTTTGCAGTGCTCAAAGGAGCATAAAGCCAGTTAGGCTGGTGGAGTTTTATACTTCCCAGCCCCCTCCTTCCACAGCTGCCAGCTGTCCAACAGCTGGCCCTAATTTCAAGAAGTGGAAAGGGCTTCCCTGGTGGCGAAGTGGTTGAGAGTCCGCCTGCCAATGCAGGGGACACAGGTTCGAGCCCTGGTCTGGGAAGATCCCACATGCTGCAGAGCAACTAAGCCCCTGCGCTGCAACTACTGAGCCTGCGCTCTAGAGCCCGTGAGCCACAACTACTGAGCCCGAGTGCCACAACTACTGAAGCCCACGTGCCTAGAGCCCGTGCTCCGCAGCAAGAGAAGCCACCGCGGTGAGAAGCCCGCTCACCACAGTGAAGAGTAGCCCCCCCTCGCCGCAACTAGAGAAAGCCCACACGCAGCAACAAGACCCAACACAGTCAAAAATAAACTTAAAAAATAAATAAAAATTAAAAAAAAATATATATATATATATGAAGTGGGGAGCTCAGGCCTGTGACACTGAGGGCTCAGTCTGCTGCCCAAAGCAATTGGAAAAACCTGCTCTGGTTTTGCAATCCTGCAACTGGAGCTTCCAAAGATCAAAAAGGAAGCATGAGAAAATTCCCTCCTTATCACAGGCCTTCTGCTTCTCGGTTCTAAACAGGGAAGATCAATACAGGAGACGTGGGTCATACCTGGGTCGGAGTTCCTCCCCTATCCCTTGAACCCTGAATTCACGTCCTTCCTCCCTGTGCTTTCCAAACCCCACGTTTAGACTGAGAGAGGCAGGAATAAAGGGGGCAGCAGCTGCTAGGAAACGTTGAGAAGGAACAGAACGGCAGAGCATCCCTTTGGCAGGCTGTTGATGGGATAACGGCCTCCTCAGCTGCACTTCCAGGCACCTGGGATGGAAACGGCACCGCCCCTTCGTGAGGCAGCCAGCCCAGTTACTTGGGTCTCCAGTAGGTCCCCTATTAGACTCTCCACAGACAGGAAGCCAGGGATTCCAGTTTAAGTTTTTCAAAAGCCTTTCCCTGGACCCTAAGAAGCGAATGATGAGCAGAGTAGGAGATTGGAAGTCACACTTAGACTTGGATACTGTCTCTGCCACTGAGCCTCTATGAGACCTGGAATCGTGCTCCTAAGAACGAAATGAGATATGCACAGAATACCTGTTACACCGCTGTATTAGTCAGTGTTCTCCAGAGAGAGAGAGAGAGAGAGAGAGACTGATTTATTTGAAGCAA
Source organism: Leucopleurus acutus (assembly GCF_964270905.1). Taxonomy (NCBI): domain Eukaryota; kingdom Metazoa; phylum Chordata; class Mammalia; order Artiodactyla; family Delphinidae; genus Leucopleurus; species Leucopleurus acutus. The sequence goes on along the minus strand of NC_139161.1, from coordinate 2,169,833 downwards.
TTGGAGGCACTTATGGAGGCTTGCAAGTCCAAAATCTGATGGGGGAGGGCAGCAGGCTAGAGACTCAGGAAAGAGGTGCAGTTCAAGTCCACAGGCAGCGTGCTGGCAGAAATCCGTCTTCTCCGGGGATGTCAGCCTTTTGTTCTCATAAGGTCTTCAGCTGATTAGATGAGGCCCACCCACACTGTGCAGAGCAATCTGCTGTATTCACAGTCCACCAGTTTAAATGTAAACCTCACCCCCAGCAACAGCCTCGCAGGAACACCCAGAATAAGGTTTGATGAAATATCTTGGCACCATAGCCCAGCCAAGTTGCTACGTAAGATTAAGCATCACACACTAGAGATCCAATCAACACAGTTCCCTCCCCCTCATTTCCCTGATTCCTGAGCCACTAACTCCTGTTCCTCCCACCTCTCTTATCCTTTTTCTCTGCCCTGGGCCCTCTGGTCACTGCTGAGTGAAGAGCCTCTCCCAGAATGCTTGTCATGGGATCTTCTGCGTGTGTTTCCCGTTACCATCTGCCACTCTCCAGGCGGTCCTTCACCGCCAGCCTGGGCGCCCAGCAAATGTTGACCACACTTCAGGCCACGCATCTCACATCACCCGCGGCCCCTCCCTCCATGGTGTTTATCTCCTTCGAAGGAAATTAGGGTGGATGCAAGAAAGAATAATCGTGAGCAAGAAACAGCAAAGGCTGCACTGAACATCTTCTAGACAGTCCCCCTTTTCACATGTCTCCGAGCTCCACTTCTCTTCTATTTGGCTTCCTGGTGCTTTTGCTACTGAGAAAACGGAACAAACAACCCTCCCCCCTGGTCTCTCTTCCTCTGCTCCTCTCCCCTCTTTTGGCCAAGTCAGTGGAGCTTCTTTTGCAAAGCTCTTCAGGCAGTTTTTCAAAACAGCTGTGGAGTGCATGGAGGTTTGCTCTATGCCATAAGTGGCCCACTGACCAATTAACAACAACAAAAAAAGGATCTGTTCAAAGGAAAAAATGTTTCTCAAAACTAGAAAACGTGCAAAGATTTGTATGTGCAGATTAATAGATCTCTAAGAGATAAATATGATGGCCATATTTATAATTTGTAGAACCGGAGAAGCATCCCTTCTTGAAAGCACGATGATACAGAGCCCTACATTGGGAAGGTCCTAAAGATAATGAAGGCCTGAGAAGCATAGACACACACACAATGGAGCTTGAGAACATTTAGAAAACACCTTAAAATACCAAACGGTGCATAAATGAAAGAATGCAGAGTGAGAAGCATGACCAGATTGGGTCAACAACCTGAAAGAGGACAGAAGCACCGCTCCCCTTCTCCAGATACCTAATTCCCACCCAAACTGACATCGCCAGGTCAAATTCCTCCTCAGCTCTCCAAGACTTCCCAGAGGTCTCCAACCTGCACGGCATCGCTTCCTTCTCCAAACTCTTAGAGAAACGTGTTGTCATAACCTTCGTCTGGCCCTGGGTTGTGCGATCCAGTGAATCGGTACCACTTTGCTTTGCTGTGGATTCACTCTTCCACACTCGTATGTCTGTGTTTATCATTGGATGCCGCATCCTGGAGGGCTGTGTACACGACTTACTGCTCAGAGAACACAACACAGCGACTGAAATCACTCCGCTAATACGACTTGATTCGTTAAGATGTGTCATATTTCACCCACATCATCAGCAGACAACCACAGACCACCCACTTCATCACTCAGCCCAGATCCTAATAAAAATCATCCCATTAGCAGTTGCCAGCAACTGAGTGCTTGTTCTGAGCAAAGTTACATTTTAACCCATTTCATACTTAGCACTTAATGCACTTAATGTTTAGAAACAGCTCCATGACGTAAGCACTTTTATTATCCCCATTTTGCAGGTGGAGAAACTGAGGCACAGTGAACCCAGGTCTATAGCCAATAAGCGACAGAGCCAGTTTTTGAATCCAGATTAATCGTCTCCAGAGTCAGGACCCTTACCTGCTACATTATATTTAGAAACAATGTCTTCAGGAACTCTTCCAGAACTATTCTATGCACCTGGCACATAGAAATATACAAATCAGTGTGCATATTTGGATAACTTGGTTTTGCACTCTATACAGAATGAGGTCTGAACACCTCCATCTTCCATCCAGAGCTTTCAGTATTTTCCCCAACTTAGCGTGGAGCCCTCCCAGCATTTTTCTTCCCACACTGGACAACTCATAGGACCCCGTACACTTTCAACGCTTTCCTCCTTCTGCCACTTTGCCCAGATCTTTTCACTGCTGGGTGACCCGTGCACACCACAGTTCTCGGTCCAAGTTGTGCCTACCTTTCAAGACCCAGCTTAGATCTGTCCTAGCCAACAACTTTAGCCATCCTTTCTTTCCTCATCAGAATGCATTTCCCTCTCCCCGTAAAAGATGGTATCTGTGATCATGTCACCATGAATGATGTGCATTCAGAGAAGCTTCCTTGCGTTGGCGAGAAAGGCATGGGGTCAGAGCCGGTAAGCTGGTTGACACACATACGCTGCCTCCCAGCTTCCTTACGTTTCAGCTGAAATGAAGCAACCACGTCTTGTACGGGCCCTCGGGGGGGTGTGAGGCATGTGCACCAGAAGGGGAAAAAAAGTTGAAAACTACAAAGTTTCACACTTATAAATAATGCTAGAAACATGATGAGGGGGTATTATAAAAATAACTCTGAATCCACTCAAACTTATTTTTATTTATTTAAGTCTTTAGCACTTCGCTTTATTTATTTATTTATTTATGTTTGGCTGTGCTGGGTCTTCATTGCTGCGTGCGGGCTTTCTCTAGTTGCAGTGAGTGGGGGCTACTCTTCGTTGCAGTGCATGGTCTTCTCCTTGCGGTGGCTTCTCTTGTGGAGCACGGGCTCGAGGCGCGTGGACTTCAGTAGTTGTGGCTCGCGGGCTCAGTAGTTGTGGCTCGTGGGTTCTAGAGCACAGGCTCAGTAGCTGTGGCGCACGGGCTTAGTCTCTCTGCAGCATGTGGGATCTTCCCAGACCAGGGCTCGAACCCATGTCCCCTGCATTGGCAGGTGGATTCTTAACCACGGGGCCAGCAGGGAAGTCCCAAACTTATTTTTAAAAAAATAAGTCATCCTCACTCAGTATTTTACGAGTAGTAACAAATTACTGACGACACATTTCACGACTAATGGTACCCAACAGAGAGTGTTAACAACAAGGCTGGAAATGCTCCTCTCATGCCTCCTCTGACTCGAAAGGCTCTGGAAGACCCAGGCTGCATCTCAGTCACTTAAAGAGCCTAGCTCTGTGTTACAAGCATAGGAGGAACTTATTATCCGTGAATGGCATTGACCTGGACTGCCTTGACCAGACGTCATCGAAGGTTTGGTCAGGCCAGCTCCCAGAGCAGAAGGCAGGACATACAGAGAAACTGGATGGTGGGTAAAGAAGCATTTCCCACACCCCCTTGGGGCACGACGACCTGTTAGCAGCCACTCAGGATAACAGATGCTGGAGAGGAGACCCATCCCCAGCCTTCAAAGAGGGCGTACAGGAGGCAAGACCAACATATATGTAATCAGCATAAACACAAAGAGAAAAATACAGTAATTCCAAGAGTATGTTGACAGGGGACAATTAACGGGTTAAGGTGGGAGAAATGAACCACAAGATCACTGGTGAGAGCAGACACTGGCTGTTGTGTGTCTGATTCACCCAGTCATTAGTACCCAGAGCAGAAAGCAGTCTGGATACGGCGTCCCAGCGCACGTCCTCCACAGGGCGGGGTGGGGGGATTGGGGGGGCCGTGGCTGGGAGCTCAGAGTCCTGCTCCAGGCTTCCCAGAGCTCATTTTGGAGGGTGGGGCTGTCAGAATCCCCCCATCCACTCTGCAAGGGTAACCTACCGCCTCTGGGCACTCAGACTAGTGTCTTCCTCTGTGGTTCTTTCCAGAACATTCGTGGGGTTGCTGACTACTCTGGGAAAGGGGGACGGCTCCACACAAAATACGTCTTCGCTGTGGATGACTCTCCTCTTGATCTCCTTGCTACCCCCGGCTTTGGTGGTGAAGTCACCGTGTGGACAGCGGAGACCCAGCTGGCCTGTTGCTACTTAGAAAGTCCGTGTATGTCCCTGTCAGAGACACTAAATGACCAAGGAAGGTTATGGGCGCCACCCTGGCTTCCCTCCAAGTTACATTAGCTGGTGATTAGGTGAAAAAGGAAACTTTCTGCAAATAGGCTGTCTTTTTATAGCAGAGTAATATTCCATTGTATATATTACTCTGCCATAAAAAGAAATGAAATTGAGTTATTTGTAGTGAGGTGGATGGACTTAGAGTCTGTCATACAGAGTGAAGTAAGTCAGAAAGAGGAAAACAAATGCCATATGCTAACACATATATATGGAATCTAAGAAAAAAAAAAAGTCATGAAGAACCTAGTGGCAAGACGGGAATAAAGACACAGACCTACTAGAGAATAGACTTGAGGATGTGGGGAGGGGGAAGGGTAAGCTGTGACAAAGTAAGAGAGTGGCATGGACATATATGCACTACCAAACGTGAAATGGATAGCTAGTGGGAAGTAGCCGCATAGCACAGGGAGATCAGCTCGGTGCTTTGTGACAACCTAGAGGGGTGGGATAGGGAGGGTGGGAGGGAGGGAGATGCAAGAGGGAAGAGATATGGGAACATATGTATATGTATAACTGATTCACTTTGTTATAAAGCAGAAACTAACACACCATTGTAAAGCAATTGTACTCCAATAAAGATGTAAAAAAAAAAAAAACAAAACAGAACAAAAGGAAAAAGAAATAGGCTGTCTACATCATAATCCTTTATATTCACTCTTTTTACATAAATCTCCGGAAATGCCATTTTATATGAAAGATATTCTGATTAAATTCTCCCTGCAGTGTCATCTGAATGGACTGGGTAAATCAGTGGGCTTCTCCTCCTATATCTGACAATCCCAAGAATTCTCAGATGACACAACTTGGCCATGTTTCAGTGAGGCCCAAAAACCTTGAAAATCTGTCCTTAAAGAATGAAATCATTCCATGGCGGCTTTGCAAAGAGCTGCCTATCTATCTGCCTGGAAAAAAACATAATTAACAAGCTTGTAGAAAAATCTGGCATGTATATTATTCCCTAAGGATCTAGGATTGCTGTTTTACAAATAATTTCGTGAGCTAAATTTTTTTTTTTTGGCATTTATTTGGAAGTTCATATTTTCAGTATCGTGCAACATCTGTTTTTATGAACATCAGTGCTATAGAATTTGCATCCTCCCGCCCCAAATTCACATTTTATATCCTAACGCCCAGTGTGACCGTATTTGGAGGTGGGGCCTTTGGGAGGCAATTAGGTCATGAGGGTGGAGCCGCCATGAATGGGATTAGTGCCCTTATAACAGAGACCCCAGAGAACTTTCCTGCTCCTTCCAACATGTGAGGACATGGCAAAAAGACAGCAGTCTATGAACCAAGAGACAGACCCTCACCAGGCACTAAATCTGCCGGTGCCTTGACTTTGGACCTCCAGCCTCCAGAACTGTGAGAAACCCACATATGGTATTCTGTTACGGCAGCCCAAATGGACCAGGGTAATCAGTCTTTCCCACCAGAGGTTCACTACTTTTTGGTCAGTGGTCCAAAAGTCTCAAACTCTCCCCAGACTCCAGTTTCTCCCAATTCTAGAAAGGACATTATAACTATAGTTTCCCACACAGAATTGTGGAAGAGGTCAAATGGGCCCAATGTGCAAAATAATGGCAGTAAATCTGAAGGAGGATTCAAGCTTCCGGAGTTTGGGCGGGTAGGCTAAGAGAATCCAGGTTAGCACCCATGCTCTGAATGCACTCATATGTGTAAAGCTCTTTGGACAGTTTCTGGAACGTCACATCCGTAGCAGCTTTTGCGCCATCTCTGTGGAGTAAAAGGCCCAATAACAGTCTGCAAAGAATTCCTCAGGCCCCACCTCTGCCCCCAGGGGATTCTGACCTCCTTCAAAGCCCTTCCAGAAAGGTCTGGGGTCACAAGAGAGGGTCTCCCATTGCACCCCTATTAGTACTTGCTCCTTGGGCCTCCTGCAAACAGACCCGCCCAGCAACCCTCCTGACCTCCAAAATGCCCTTAAACACAACAGTGAATGTGGTATCATTTGCCAAATTACGACTTGGCTGAATTGTAGAAACTCTCCCACGGGACACCGCGCTGGCCTTTAGAGCCAAGCTTTTAGAGTCACAGCCTGAGCCAGAATCAAACCCAGGCAAAGCCACTTACTAACTCCGTGACCTTGAGGAAGTTGTTTGACTCTTTTGAGCCTCGTGTTCCTTGTAAATAATAGTACCTATTCAGAACCCGAAAGATTTTTATTTTACCAAACGCTTATACATAATTTACTAAGTGCTTGTCAAATATGAACTTCTTTAATTCTCTGAACAAGCCTACGATATAGGCGCTATGATTATCCTCATCGCATAGACAAGGCCATTAAGGCACAAATAACTTGCTGAAGGTCACACAGCAAGTGTGACAGCACACTAGCAGAAGCAAGATTCGAACCCTGGCCTTCTAGCTCCTGAGTCCTTGTTCGTAAGCACCAACCTACCTAATGTTAACAGTCAAACAACGGCTTTTCATATTTTTGTTCAGATGAAAATTTTCAAACACACAAAAGCAATGAGGATCCCTTGTACTCAGCACTCAGCCTGAACAATCATCAACATTCCACTGTTCTAAACAAAGACGTTGTTCATTTTATTTTCCTTAAGTTGAAATAGTAAGTATTTTTGTCATTCTGTTTGATCTTTGCCTAAGTCAATGGCTACATTTTGGTAATTTCCTTTGGTTTCCTTGCACAATCGTAAAATTAAGACATCTGGCCCCTATGTTTATAAAGTACATTTACAATACTGTTTTTGTACATCACTTTGTATAGCTTACTGAGCACTTTGACTTGATTATTTCATTGAATTTTCCAGCAACCTTTGACGACAGGCGGTGAGATTTCTGTGATTCCCCTTTTCAAAATGGTCAAATGAAGCCCAGAGGAAAAAAATGTGCCCAAGTTCACACAATTCGATTTTTTAAGTTTTCAATGATTTGTTCTCTGGACATCAATATAGAGTGGAAAAAATAGTGGGCTCTGGAATTCCGCAGCATTCAATTAGTACAATATATGATGTAAAGGGCTTCCCTGGTGGCGCAGTGGTTGGGAGTCCGCCTGCCGATGCAGGGGACGAGGGTTCGTGCCCCGGTCTGGGAGGATCCCGCATGCCATGGGGCGGCCGGGCCCGTGAGCCATGGCCGCTGAGCCTGCGCGTCCGGAGCCTGTGCTCCGCAACAGGAGAGGCCCCATCGGTGAGAGGCCCGTGTACCGCAAAAAATATATTTGATGTAAAAATTGTACTATAAATATATGTAGATAATGCGTGTGATCAAATGTGTATGCATGTAGTCCACATATACGCATGTTTGTGTGTGTGTGATCTGATGCCATGACTATCCCACTGAACATACTTTCCCTCTTCCCCGTCTAGATAGGATCATTCAGAAGAAGCAGCCCCCCGATTACTCAGTGGCTGCCTGCAATACTTCCAAATCTCCCCAGACGTTTCCAGCATTTATTCACCAAAGGCCCTGGGTGCTTCCATTTCCCCCCAAATTGTTGACTCCTCTGGTTCTCAGCTGCCCCATCACACTGAGGTCCTTCCGGTTTTGTCAATGACATACTTCACCTCTTTGGAAGATCCAAGCAAAACCTCCGTTATTTTATGTGAACCTGTTTCCTTTTGAGGGCTATGTTGGAGATTTTATGATACGCTTTTATAAAAAGAACCATTTGGGTATGATCACTAAAAAAGAAAGAACGTGCCACGAAAAAGGCCCCCCACAAAGCCTTTTCTAAGTAAAATAAACACATTCCTTGTTTACCAATAGAGTGTATTAAGAGCATCATAGATAATTCATTTTTAGTTCCAATCTATTAGACTTCAACAGGGAGGGAAAATTTGTCTTTTGTGACTGGTACCGTCATCTAACCACGTTTCTGTCCTCACGTGTCTGCATTTAAACTCATCTACGGTTTCAGCGGAAACCATAAAGTGACATCTAAGGAAGTTTCTGGAACATCCTTTCACGTGTCCCACTACATAATGAAATGCCCCGACTTTGGACTGGGTGGCACAATGCCCAGGGCAGGGTTGGCATGGGATATATTTTTGTTGAATAATCAATGAATGAATGAGATCATCTAAGCATCTGGTGAAGTATATGAATTATTACATTTTCAAGACATTTTTTATGACTCTTTTCCATGCATATATGAAGTAATTTCAATTAGAGCTAACAGGTTTTTCAAGTAGTAATACCTCGGAAACATGTTTTAATGAATAAAGAATAATAACATTGAATGAAGAGATTGATCATCTTATACAAATAGATATTTTTTTCAGTAGAAGAAAAGATTTGCTATTGTAGTTTGTCTCTTTCATTCTCTCTCTCTTCTCTCTCTCTTTTTAGAAACAGTTAAGGTAAGCATCAGCTTTTCTCCATCTACATCATTATAGCTTCTGAGGCTGATGAATTCAATAAAGTTGTATTGAGTCTAATCTTAATACTTGACATTTAACCTGGAATCCATTTTCATACTGGGGTGTAAGGAACAAAATGACCACCAGCTTCACCACGTAGGACCAACCCCTGGGCAGGGTGCAGAACAAATACCTGAACCCGTATAGATCCAGCTCTCAGCTGCTTCTCCAGTGGAGTAATTACTGTTCCTTAACCCTCTTCTCGGGGGGCCTCTTTTAGTCTCTTTTAACTGACAGTGTCCCGTGGAAAAGCGGTCATTCCTCCATCATCCCAGCTCCCTTCTACCCACTCCTCCTGAAGGAAGGCTGCAGTTTAACTAAGCTCCGATTCCAGGTCTCTCCAATGATGGCGTATCTTCGGGAGACAAAGGAGACACCATGGCCTCAAGGCACCAGCGCGCACGGCTTAGGGTGGCTACCACGGTGGCCTCTGTAGCTGGAATGGTGAATCTGGAATCCAGACCCAGGATTCTAGGTCCATTTACATCATTCGCTGAAATCCTCCTCTTCTGTATTTTAAAAAAGAAAGAAAATTCTTCAAACCTCACAGTGTTAATGACCTCAAATATCGTCCAGTCTGACCCAAAGGGAATCACCACTTCCTAGTGCAATAGGCTTAGGTTTCTCGAAATCTCCTGCTAGCCTCTCAGTGTTCTGGCGTCCGGCTCGTGAAGACACTCCTTTCGGAATCCTTTTCAGACCTTGCACCCCAGGATTGATGGCTCTGACTACTCTCTCTTTTCTGCCTCTCCCACGCCCTGTATGTGGCGAGCTGTACTTGTTTACATCATGTTCTCTCCCTCCTCTAAGTTCCCTGAAGGCAGGAGCGGTCTTACTTATCTTTTTAAGTATCTCAGTGCTTTGCACAGTTCCTGGTTCTCAATAAATACTTACTCCATAAAAGAATTGCTCCACTGCCTAGAGGCTCAATGCCCTGCGTCACACGGACACACCCTGACTTAGCTTCTCTCTGAAATATTTGGGTTCTTTTTTTTATTTTTGGCTGCGTTGGGTCTTCGTTGCAGTGTGCGGGCTTCTCACCGCAGTGGTTTCTCTTGTTGCAGAGCACACTCTAGGTGCGCAGGCTTCAGTAGTCGTGACTCGCGGGCTCTAGAGCGCAGGCTCAGTAGTTGTGGCGCACGGGCTTAGTTGCTCCGTGGCATGTGGGATCTTCCCAGACCAGGGCTCGAACCTGTGTCCCCTGCATTGGCAGGCGGATTCTTAACCACTGCGCCACCAGGGAAGTCCCAATATTTGGGTTCTTGATGGGACGTTTTCTTCCCTCTCTCGTGATTTCTGATTCTGATTCCAGAGACAACCAGCATCAGCAACATAGCCTCAAAATATTACATTGAACCATATAAAATTTTCAATATTCGATTGACCCACAAAAGCGGTAACTTCTTAGAGAGTAAAGGTCAATAGAATTGTGAAATACTGAATTTCTTAAGTTATGATTTTAACATTCGTCTGTTACAAAGTGATCAAAAATTAATAATGATGCTGAACGGCATGATTAAGACACTATAAAATTCACATATTTAGAACTTTATCTCAATTCTTAGATAATCTGCATTCTTTTCAAGTCTTCGAGGAATATTTCTAAAAGTTGAGCACACACTAGACCATAAAGGACATGTCAATAAATATCAAAGAAGTGAGAGAGTGGCATTGACATATATACACTACCAAATGTAAAATAGATAGCTAGTGGGAAGCAGCTGCATAGCACAGGGAGATCAGCTCGGTGCTTTGTGACCACCTAGAGGGGTGGGATAGGGAGGGTGGGAGGGAGACGCAAGAGGGAGGGGATATGGGGATATATGTATATGTATAGCTGATTCGCTTTGTTATACAGCAGAAACTAACTCACCATTGTAAAGCAATTATACTCCAATAAAGATGTTAAAAAAAATCAAAGAATCAGTAAAACATATGTACTATATTCTCTGCCACAATGCAATACAGTGAGAACTCAATTCCCCCCCGCAAAAAAAGCCAAAAATACTCTTGTATATTGGGAAAATAAAAATGGCCTTTTGATACATTATGTATGCATGGGTCAAAGAGGAAATCATGATAGAAATAACACCAAGCTGGTTTGTCATGATCTGATTTTTCCCATTTTATTTAGTCAGTGTGATTTAACATCTGATAACGTCAGCAAAGCTAGTACAGCCGGCCTCAGGAATGAAAAAAAAAAAAAAAAAAGCCTGGTTTTTCATGGGAAAAACTATAAAGTCTCAATTAAATGGCTTATCTATTTCACCCATTTGTCCATACATTTTGTGTCTAGATTTTATTCAGGATTTCCTCCATTTGACTCCCCAGGGCTGATATAAGAAGAGCCTCTGCCATCAGGGTTGAAAAGCCAGTCCACAGGAGCATGATTGCCGGTATTGAGAACTTCCTGTGTGGCCCCAAGGTGGCCAAGAGCCAAGGCTCTTCTGGAAGAACATGCAAACTGTGGACGGCAGAGGGAACACCCCTGGGAATATTTGGAGAGAAAACCAAATGGCATCTCAAAACACCAGCGGCTTGCCTTTACCACAGTAGGGTCCTAGACCCATAATCTCACATCTAGATGAAGCTGGGAGGCAATCCTGTTGAAATAGGCATCTCCCCTACTCCTGGAAGTGGGCAGATCTGATCGCATCTCTTTCCAGTTCCAAGTCAATGGAAGCACAAGAATAAGCCATCGTTTGGAACAACCTATGCTTCCCAATCAGGGCAATACACCCAAGAGCAGGGGGATATATTTTGCTTCACTGCTCATTCCCCTGTCCAAGGAAAACACTCCCCCAATGTCATGTGCATTAGAGCACAAAGGAGAAAAAACCGTGCCGACGTCAGCAAGAGCTAAGATCTCTTCTTTAGGACTCCAGCTCAAAAAGGCTTAGGAATTCCATCGGCAGCATCATAATGTCCAGAGAATTCCAAATAAGTCCAGAGTCCCAGAACCAGGGTCTAGGATGCCAGAGAAAGGATGGAGAGGAATTCCCATGAAGCCTGGGATCTTGTATGAGGGCAAAGGCTAAGAAGTAGGAAGCAAAGAGTGAAATCCTGTCCACACTGTTGAATCTGAACACCGTCCGAAGAATGTCCCATTTCACTAACTGGAAGGTCTCCCAAGGGAGCAGAAGCTCGATGCCATATGACAAGGTCAGGTAATCAGCTCAAATCTCTCTTCCTTTATGTCATTGGGGACCGTCTCTGAGTGTTGGTAGCAGAGCCTTCCTTAAGCAGAGGGTTTAACCAACATGTCAGCTAGGATTTTAGCAACATGGATGAGAAAACCACTTTTTGTAAAGTGGATGTCTTTGTGGTATGGTAGAGGGGATATGCACACTTTTCTTTCTGTATTCATTTCCTTTAGAGTTATTATAGTAAAAATAATTTAATAAGTAAAAGCCATTGTATTAGACGGAATGCATTCACCACCTTTAGTTTGACTCAATGTGGCTCAAAAGACAAGGGTCCCGTGTAAAGGACCCATCTTGTAAGACAGTTGAGGAGAGGGCATCGAAATGTACACAGCGCACAGGGGTGTGGGAAAATGAAGCTAGAGGCGGTCTATCACGAGTCTGTGACGCTGGAGTTTCCATTCCTCCTGACGGCCAAGAAAAATAAAAATTGCCAATTAAGGGTAACGTATTCTGTTCTCTGAGACATTTCACTCTGACATTAACTCAGCCTCGTTTGGGTAAATCAAGAGTCAGCTCACAGGCTGTTTCTTCCCTCCATCAAGGGGTCATTTCTCCCGCTCCTTCCCAGCAGGGACCCGGGTGCAGAGGGAGGTGACAGGCGTCCTCGGAGTCCTTGGCTATGGGCCTATCTTGTCTCTAAATGTCCTGGGCTGCTGATGACTCAGGGGTGGCAGATCTTGCTGCCCCTCGTGGTGTCCTGCTGTCATCTGCTGCTGCAGCCCATGGTCCCTGGGGTCCCTCAAATCACCAGGTCCCTATGCGTTGTGGCCTCCTGCTTCCCTGCCCTGAACACAGGTCTGCGCCAGGACTACCGCTCTCAACACCTCGGCCACCTGTCACCGGGGCCACGAGGAGCCCAGCGTCCTGGCTGTTCCGCCACCTCCAAACCCTGGCAGACACACTGGGAGCGCATGGGGGACTCTCCCCCACACCTCCCGGGGTTTCTGTGAGGGCTTCTAATGCCTCATCACCCCCTAATTTTGCTTAAACCAGGTTGGGGCCAGGGGGCGCTGAGGGAGGAGACAGTCACTTCTCGGTGGCCGAGCTGCGGTCAGCATCCTAGCTTTCCGCTCAGGATCGCCCTCCTGTGGCCACGGTCTTCACGTCCTTTTCCCGTCCTGTGGACACTTCCCCGAAGGCATTTCCTCTGCCTGCTCTGCACTATGGCTTTGACCCTCCTTGGTCTAGCCTGGCTCTTTATGTGTTAAAGGAAACCTTTTGGAATTTAGAAAACCCTTTCTCTCTGCACAAAGCCTGGCTTCTACCTCGCTGTGGATTCGAAATGCCAGGATCTTAAAATTGACTTCATTTTCTTTGCTTTCTGCTTTAATAATCCTAATTTTCTCCAGGACAGTGGAATGTCCTGATGACATAGGACAAATCAAAGTGGCTTTACAAAGTTATGGAAGAGGTATAGGGGAAAAGCAAGAAATAGCATGTTGCCTGGGACTAGTAATGATGTAATCATTACCACCTATAGGTCCAAGACCTGAGAGTCTGAGGGAAGCGTTCTCCAAACCCAGATGGAGACAGTGCGTAAAAAGAACCAGTATCCTTGGGTTGGGATCTTCACAGGCTCAAGGCAACTTCTCAGGGAAGGAACCAGACAGGAATAAATACTGGCATGATTATCCTCCCTTCTTTTGATTCCCCACCCCTCACTGGAGCATCCCATTGGCCAAACCTAACTGGACACCAGAGGCTGGGGTTCCACTGATAGAACCCAACTGGTCAGCTCCAAGATGGAGAAGAGTAGAGAGTGGATGTGATGGACGAGATCCAGCCTAAAAGCTTCTCCCTGGAAGGGGAGTGGGGATTGGACCAAGTACAAGGGTGTACAAAAAAGAAAACAGTATTGGTATTTTTTCAAAAATATGGTATGTCTATAACATATGTCTGTCTTACCCACAGTTCAACTTCTATCAGTGTCCGTCTAAGTATGTATTACAATCAGATGGCTATTAATTTGCAAAGTTTTCTGATGGCGACAACAGCAGCTAGCCCTGAGTGCTTTCTGCATGCCAAGCACTATGGAAAAACTTGTTGTCGATGTTCTTTCATCCTCAAAAGAAACTTCTGGGGTAAGCTTTATTATTAACATCTCCATTTTACAGATGGGGGAACCAAGACTAAAAGAGTAGAAGAATTTGCCCAAGGTCATACAAGCTAGCCAAGGGCGCATATAAAATATAAGACCAGGCTCTCTAAGAGGGGCAGGGAGCAGGGAAGGACACATGGTACCTTACCATCAGCTTCTAAGTCACAGCTGATGGTTGCCATCTGGAATGGTGGGGGGCCCATGTCACCAGATGGTTCTTCGAGAGAAGTTTGTAATCCACATTGCATAGAGAAGGTTCCCATTTTTTAACTTACTTGTTCAATTTACAGTTTTCATTCAAACTGAAAGAATGGCTGATTTTAATTATACAATCAGGACGTCCAGCATGCAACTTCTGTTAGACTGGAATGGAGAACCCTACCCCAGCACCCCTGCACACACGGCTGTGATGCTTGTCAACAGCCTTTACAGAGCTACAAACCAGGGATGTTTGTTTCCTGTCCAATTGACAACCATTGTGTTTGTAAGTCTAATAATAATATTTGTGGTAACCAGTATGAATTAAGTCTCATGCTAAGAACTTCACATATGTCATCTCATCTCATCTTTACCACTACTCTGCAATTTACATATATCTCATTACCCACGTCTTCTAGATGAAAACACAGGGTTCAAAAATGTTGTCAGAAATACTGTATGATACCACTTATATGTGGAATCTAAAAAATACAACAAACTAGTGAATATGAAAAAAAAAGAAGCAGGGCTTCCCTGGTGGTGCAGTGGTTGAGAGTCCACCTGCCGATGCAGGGGACGTGGGTGCGTGCCCCGGTCCAGGAAGATCCCACATGCTGCGGAGCGGCTGGGCCGCTGAGCCTGCGCGTCCGGAGCCTGTGCGTCCGGAGCCTGTGCTCCACAACGGGAGAGGCCACAACAGTGAGAGGCCCACGTACCGCAAAAACGAACAAACAAAAAAAGAAGCAGACTCAGAGATACAGAGAACAAACTAGTGGTTATTAGTGGGGAGGGGGAAGGAGGGAGGGGTAATATTGGGGTAGGAGATTAAGAGGTACGAATTATTAGGTATAAAATAAGCTACAAGGATATATTGTACCACAAAGGGAATATAGCCAATATTTTATAATAACTATAAATGGAGTATAACCTTTAAAAATTGTGAATCACTATTTAGGACTCCTGTAACTTATCTAGTATTGTACAGCAACTGTACTTCAATTTTTAAAAACTTTAAGTCACAAGCTAGAAGACAGTAGAGCTAAGGACTCAACCCAAGCCTCTCTGACCCCCAAATTAAGCTTTTTCTACCCAAACTAGAAGACTTCCCCCTGCACAACTCTGAGATCCTAGGCACACAAACCAGAAACCCACTGGGAAAAGCTTTTCTTCCAAGTCAGCTACCTGTGATAACCTCAGGTTAACATTTTGCAGTACAGGCTGGTCAACAACCATCCAAACGCTATGCTTCCTAAAAGCACCACGGACGCCTTTAGAACAGCAAACAGGAAAAGAGATAAGCAAAGCAAAGAAAAGCATAGGACTGCCTGTACTCGGAAGTGGGCAGGCTGGTGGGAAAACAGAGTCTGCTGAAAATTAATAGGAAGGCAGAGACTCCGCTGAAGAAATGTTCAGAGGTGCCTCCGTTCCCCCCCCTTTTTTTTTCTTCAATACCTGATGTACAGAGAAAATGTCATTTTTAAAGAGTAGCTTAAGAAAATGGGTTCCCCTTGCTGGAACTGAAAGGATAACATTAAATAAGTAGATTGTATCACTCCCTAGGCATGCTTTCCAAGCCCTAAGTATTAATACTTGCTTCTCTGCATCGTAATTCACCTCGGCCTTTCTGGATGTTTCAGCCATCCCTCTCGGCACAAACAGCTCTCAGACTCTCTGCACACACACCTCATCCAGTACTTTTATTCCAATATAGGAATAAAGTCCAACGAGACTTTGCAAAGGAGAAAATCCGCGGTTATGTATTTCCATACGCGATGTTCGTCACTAGATTTATTGCCAGCCCTTGAATCATCTCTGATTCCCCCGTCTCAAGCTCCATCACACGTTCCTCCAAATGTTTCCATCATTACTTCTAAAGTTATAACGATAAATTATAAACTGTGTCCTTTCAGGAGACTTATAGCTAAGAGACCTTTCTACACGGAGCTTAGTAACAGAACTGCCCACTCAATATGTTTGGAACGGATTTCTGTTCCCCACCTTCCCACGAAACAGCCCTGCCCCTGGATTTCTTCTTTTTGTAAATAGCACCCTCAACTGCCCCGTTGCTAAGGTCAAAACACCACCAGATCCCTTGAGTTCTAGAGTCTTCCTCTCCCCCCCCGCCCCCCGCTCTGGCTGATGCATCAGCAGGTCCTGTCAAGTCTAACCTCCAGAAAGTCTGAATCCCACCCTTTGACCTCCGTCTCCAAGGATGCCACGCCAAAGTGTGCTGCGTCACCACTACCTGGACTGATACAAGCCCCTCCCACCCGGCGCCTCCGCGGCATCCGTCCCCTCTCCAGTCTGTCCTTCTCAATTTCGCCCACCTAATCCTCGTAAGAGGCAAACCCAAGCCTGGCATTTTCTCCTGCCGTTCTGTGGCTTCTAGAATAAAATCTAAAATCCTGATTGTTCCCCAGGAGGCCCTGCCTGCCCTGGCCCTGCTCCAGCCTCATCCCTCCCCACTTTCCCTTTCTCCGTCTATTCCAACCACCCTGGCTTGTTTTCTCTTCCTCAAATGTTGCAAACCCTTGACTGTCTCAAGGCCTTTACACAGCTGTTTCCTCTGCCTGGAATACTCATCTCCCAGGTTCTATCTGAATGGCTTGTTCTGACCCTTCAGGCCTCAGATCCAAATCCTCTAGCCCAGAGAGCCAGCCCACCCAGTTCAGAAGGTGGTCCTTGACAATGACACTCTCCCTGTCCCTTGCTTATGTCCCTTCTAGCACTTTCACAAAGGACAACTACTTTATGTATTTAGTCACTGACGCTCTTGTCTCCACTCTACCCCTAACACCCAGCATAGAGTCTGGGGCGTCACAGGGAACAAAAAACGAGTGTTGAACAAATAGAGCCCCAGGCACCGTCAACAGCTGCCACGGAGGACACACCAGAGTCACGGTGAAAGAAGCCATGTCACTGCCTTGTGTGTGAAAGCAAAGAGCCAGTTCAACTTATTAAAAAATATGCTTTCAGTTAACATCACAGAAGACATTTTCTAACCGATTACAATGAGCTGGGGAGCGAGATGCAAAGAAAATAAACACATTTAATTTAAAACAGATGGGAAGTGGTCCGTTCCCCCACGGGTGACTTGATGTGGGGCCCCTTAGAAGGTCTCCTCTTCTTTCCAACATTTTATGAGCATAATTTTTACAGGCCAGAATGTGCTCGGGGTGGGGGCCGCATCCCCGCCCCTCGGCAGCCACTCGATGGCCCATTTCAGCTTGACAAGGAAAGGCTTAGCTGAGTCCTGTGGGCCACACTCGTTTGCCTATCTGCCTGGGTCCTATAAATGGTACCACGCAGCTACAACTTTATAAACAAGCATTCCTGGCTGAGGGGAACCCTCCTCCATCCTTGAATAGGGCCCTAGAGACACGTACAATAGCATCTTTATTGAGTGTAGATTTCCTTAATGTGCCAAGATATGCCTTGGGTGATCGGTTCAAATGTTACAACTTGCTAGCGAAGTTGGAGGTTTCTGATGATCAGACACAGAGCAGATGTTCTTCTCAGTTCAAGAATGTTGTTTTTCTTAAGAAACTGCCCGGCTACTCACAACCGTGCCGCACACAAGCCGCTGAAGTTGCATCTTTGGAGAAGGGGCCAGAGAACCACCATAAGTGAATAGAGGCTTCAGAGACCACAACTCCAGAAACCAAGTTCAAACTCATCAGGGAAAAACCATGCACTTTTGTTTTTATATGGTATGGAGAAAATTCCAGGTTCCTGTCCAAGCTCAGTGAGGACAGTTCCATACGTGATGTTAACGCAAGGCTCCCAGAGGGACACTGTTCCTTCTAAACCTTAACGTTCTCTTCTAATGATTCACCTCCAGGAGCCTGGGTTTCAGATTAAGTTTCTCTGGCTTTCAGGGAAGAACTTAAGCTCAGCAGAGATGTTACCACTTAGTGCTTCTTCAGATGTGCTAACCACGAAAGGCAAAGGCAAAACCATGTCCTGTTTTCTGAGCCCTTAGTGCAGCTGGACACTCTTGACAAATCCCAGAGACAACATTGGTACAAACACAACCTTGACCTTCTGCCCCTGACTGACCCTGGGTACCACTGTGGGTCTGCAGTGGAGTGATCATACCCGCGTTTCTCCCATCCACGTAGTTAATTTTTTTTTTTTTTTTTTTTTTTTTGCTGTACGCGGGCCTCTCACTGTTGTGGCCTCTCCCGTTGCGGAGCACAGGCTCCGGACGCGCAGGTTCAGCGGCCATGGCTCACGGGCCCAGCCACTCCGTGGCATGTAGGATCTTCCCGGACCGGGGCACGAACCCGTGTCCCCTGCATCGGCAGGCGGACTCTCAACCACTGTGCCACCAGGGAAGCCCACGTAGTTAATATTTTTAATCTACTGTCTTTTATTCCCCTCTACCTATACCCAATACTTTGTCCTCTACCCATCCACCCTTCCATTCATCAATATGAACTGAGCGACTATCTCTTGCCAGATACAGTGCCACGTGCTCGGAGACACTGGTGAACAGACAGAGGCTAGGACCTCATGGAATGTAAAATCTAACAGTGGAGACAGACCTGAAGACGGATCATTGACTGCACGCTTGGTCAGGACTAGAATGGAGGTGCTTGAAAGGGGCTGGGGACCAGAGGGAGGGCAGGTCTACATCGACGGCTGGGACAATTCGCGGACCACACAGAAGAGGACGTGGCAATGAGGAGTCCCCGGTAGGGTGGGAGTACAACGGAGGGAAAGGGGGAAAGGGTTACACTCCCAGCAGAGTGAGAAACGCAAGCTGAGTCATGCAAGCCTGAGGGCCCTGGGGTGTTCAGCACTCGGGGGAGCGGGGAGGGGATGAGGTGAGGAGGGGTCAAGGGGTCAAATCAGGAAGGGCCTTGTGGATCCCGCCAAGAGGGATGACTTGGAAGTTTGAGAGTCACTGAGGAACTGTGTTCAATACTCCCCCCAAATACTCTCTTTTTAATTGATATAATGGGAAATGGGGAAAACTGAAAGAGAGAACACAGTTTGACGTGCAGTATATTAATCCTACCCCATAAAAATGAAATGCTAGACCTTAGCTGTAGCCTGACCTCCTGTGTTTCATCCCTGTAAGAACTATTTTCTTTCATTCATTCATTCATATGCATACACACACACACACACACACGCACACACACACACACGCACACACACGCACACACATACACCTGTTCTCCAATCGTCCTGCTACTTGGGGGATACTGTCACCCTTCTCTCATTCTACTATATGCAAGAATAAGCTAACGGCATCAATTCAGTTTCTTTCCAGATTACATAACCTTTTTAAAGATTTGTTTGATGGGGACCATTTTTAAAGTCTTTATTGACTTTGTTATAATATTGCTTCCGTTTTATGTTTTTTGGTTTTTTGGCCGCGAGGCATCTTAGCTCCCCGACCAGGGCAGGTGAAGCCTTAACCACTGGACCGCCGGGGAGGTCCCGTACATAATTTTTCATGAAGTTAAGTGTTCCAGTTCACCTCCTTCCTCTTAATGACCACACGTCAGGCCACTTATTTAGGGGCAGTTGAATCCCTCAAAAGCGTCGCAGCTGATGGTGGGGTTCATGTGTAGAGCTCTCCGTGGGAGAAGGAAGGAGAACAAGAAGGAAGATCTGCCTGAAGCCCAGACCTCGCCTTACAGTCAGATGCTGCAGACGGGGCAAGGGGCCCAGACCACGGACGACAAGACAAAGGAAACGGGGCGACAAGGCTGCCGAGGAAGGCCCTTCTCCTGGCAAAACAGAACCACGAAAAGATGCCAAGGGTAAGGCCAGCTCAGGGCTGCAGACCCGGCCCGTCCTGGCACATCTACAGGCATCCTTCCGTTTTGGGAAACGGGGCTCTGGGCCTGGAGGCTTCTGGGGCAAGGGCGGAGTTGATGTGATGGGACACAGCGAACAGGGCGGGAAATTAGGTTGTCAGACGCAAGTCTGCAGGGCTACTACTCGTCATGACTTAACGCCTGGCTCCCAAACTCTCACTTCCGTACTTAGGTAATATCCAGGGTTGGACCGAAGACGGCTGTGCCCGGTGAAACCAAAGGCCACACGGGCCAATTAGCTCAATAGCCACAGACTGTGTCCTGAGTCCCAGAGGGTCAGCCTCACCTTTTCAGGGAGAGGAATTGATTCTGGCCCAGGACCCAGCATCCCTTACCCCATTCGTTGCCTTTATTTCTGCAGAGTTGGGCTCTTCCACAGGGGCTCCGTCTCTAAGCCCACAGAGCACATACCTGCGCCCCGGGCACACCCCATCCGATAGAGAGCGGCCACCAGCCAATGAGGCGTCTCTTCAAGAATGGGGAACAATCACTTAGTGCCAACGGTAGATGTCAGAGGAGGGGCAGCAGTGACTAAGCTGCAGCACGGCATGGCACCTGAGCTGACGGGAAGCAGGTCTCCTTCCTTCTCCTTTTGTAACGTCTCTCTCCTGTTCCCTCTCCCTCTCTGCCTCACCTCTTACCCAAGCACTGACTTTTCTCTGCCTGTGGCTCTCGAAGTCCTGATGTACCAACACAGGGTTAACACAGGGAGGGGCCTGCACTCTCTGTGCCCAGAGCCGGGTAAGTCATCTTTGCATGTCCATCTCCTCTAGCCAAAGAAATCACCCCTTTGGTAAAGACATCCACAAAATCCACAAAATGTTTCTGCTCTGAGTGTGCCTCATTGATAGAGGAGAGCAAAACAAGAGTGTATTTTTTAAGGTGCAAAGTTATCTTTTGGCTTCATTGACGAACTGGAAGATGCCACCCTTTCTGATCATTAACATGGAGCTATCCCTTACTCCAAGTGCTAAACCAAGTGACAAATTCCAGTTGCCAGAGCAGGGGTTACAGAAATTCTCTTAATTACCCCCAGAGCCCTATTCACACAGAGTCAGAAAGGGTTCTTAGTTATGCAGACACTGCTCACGTTTTGCAAATCACTTTCTATTCCCTAAGTCTTCTTGGTTTCAGTCACATTGAGGCCAATGAAAACTGTGAAGACATGAACCAGATAAGGCAGAGCTCAGAAAATGGGTCTTTTGCAAAACCTGGTCCTACTCCGCAGGACTGAAACTGGTACTTAAGAAGCACTGTGGGGAAGGCGAAGAGGAGAGAAGAAATGCAGCAAAAGTAGAAGGAGAGAAAGAGGAGATTCTTTATCTCGAAGCAAAGCAAGTGCAAATGCCAACAGAGTTCAGAATGAGCTGTCAACTTCAAAGGCACCAGAGACAGACGTCTGGCCTTCTCCTGTCTCCCAGCTCAGACGCCTTCTGAGGGTCTGCACATGAGCCCATAGCTTTCCCAGACACCTCCACACTGCTGTGTTGATTTTATCCTACTCTTCCAACCTGCCTAATTTATATTCCCCTCCAGCTCTGCTTAGAGATCAAAGCCTCCTTTGCTTTTTCACCTTAGTTTCATGCATCAACCGTGGGTACAAAGTCAGCTAAGTGACAAGGAATTTAGGGAGTGTGTAGGATACAAAAGGGGACTCGTTCTTTCATTCACTGAATATTTTTTGAGCACCCATTCTGCTCCAGGCACTGTCGCAGGTGCTGAAAATACCTGGGTGAATAAAACCAATAAAGATTATCCGAAACACTAAGGCAGAGAGTATGCAGCTACGGACCCTATTCCATTTTCCAGCTCAGCTCCAGCCTCACAGAGCAGTGTGGGGAGAGGGTGGATTTGAACACCACTCCCATCCACTGATGGTCCCAACTGGGCCAAATAAAGGACCTCAGGAGAAGATCAGGCCTTGGTCCCTAAGCGACCAGTGTTTTGGAAGCTTTGGAAACTATCGTGGGAGCCTGCACCCACGTGAGCCTGTCTGTTTCTTATTTTCCTCCCACTTGAAAGTGATTAGAATTTTCTTCCATTTGGGGGGTTTTTACCCACTTCTGACCCTGAAAGCCTCGGGAAATTACAAAGCAAGTTTTCCAACAGATGCTTTTTCAGCGTCCGGCACTCCTACACAGCTGCTAATTTGCCCTCCCTACATCTTGCAAGCCTGCCGCATACAAAAGAAGAGAGGCCGGATCCGGATGGCCCTCCTTGCCTGTGGAATGCCCAGCTCCAAAGCCAGGTTGGTTTTCGCTGCCTGGTTAGGTGCCCCTAAACCAATGGGGGTTCTGCCAGGAAAGAGGTCCCGGCAGGAGACACCCAAAGACGGAAGACGTAAAGATCCGGCACGGTGGAGTGGTGGGGAGAGAGGCTGAGAGATTGAGAAATAGCTAAAAAGAAATGGGCTTTTGCTTGGAAATGTGCGGTTTCCACAGCAATTTTTGGAATCTCGGTGCAGAGAATAGCAGGGGTGACTGTATCTGAAGAATCCGCAGCCGCTCCCCAACCGGCGAGTCACGTGTTGTATGAAATCTTGAACCACAGCCCTTGCGTATAACCCGTCTCTGCTCGAGGGTATCTGGGGAGATTTGGAAGATTGCAGATCAAAGGGAGAGTTTGCTCCAGTTTCTCAGAGTCGGGGAAACACCTTTCAGACCAATAGTGCACCTTCTGCCTGAACGTGCTCAAGACTACATGGCTTAGCAGAGCATGATTTGGTTTTCTCGGAAAAGAACAGACGATTGAACGAGAAAGGAGAGCGGAGAGAGCGAAAGCTCAGAGGGAATGGAGGGTGCACCCCTTGCATGCTGTCTGGTTTCGTGCAACTCTTGCCAGATCTCAGTGCCATAGTTTTTCTTGGGCAAAATGGAGCTCATCGTCCTCAGATCCTCAAAGAATCACCAAGTTCAGAGAGATCTTAAAGGTCTGACCACTAAGAGCCTGACGCATAGTAGGGGCTGAATAACTCTTTGATTCATCGCTGGAGACACAGAGGAAAGGAAACGGCATGTGAACGTGTGCCGGGATCCTGTACCACATCCCTGCAAACGGTGTTCCACCTATGCTTCCATGTCACCAGCGATGGGACCATCTACTGAGATGGGCCACTCCGTCTTTGGCGGCTGTGGCTGTTAGCATCGTGTCCAAACCCCAATCCAAACCTGCCTGCCTGTAGCTTCCTTCATTGGTTCTAGTTCCACCCACTGGGGCTGGTCAGATGAGTCTGCTCCCTCTTCTACATGGCAGCCTTCAGATATTTGAAGTAACAGCCATGACCCCCATTGGATTAATTCTTCTTCAGTCTAATTACGCCCACCTCTTCCAGTCATGCCCCAAAGAACAAAGAGAGGTTTAGGGTTTTCGTTTTCCGCACCATACTCATCACTCTCCTCTGAGTGAGCTACAGTTTGTCCAGGTGGCCTTGAGCTGAATTCGAGGATTCAGCTGTGATGGCACCAGGAAGGGAAAAGTGGATCCAGCTCCCGTGTCTACTGATGCAGGGGGTGGCCTTGCTGGCATGTATGCTGGCTACACTCTGCTCACCTTACCCCAGACTTGCATATATTTTTTAGACAGACACTCAGATAAGGGAGCTCAGAGGCAGAGAGCAACTCCTTCTTGGGTCTTCTCTGCCTCAGACAAAATTAGACACATCAGGCCCAACGGGTGATTTGCTATCCTGGTTAAATCTGTTTAGGACACCTTATTCCCCATCCCACGCCATGATCCCAACTTCCCATGAGTCAGTACTGAGGAAGAGGGGCATCCCCGTCCTTCCCCTTCTTACCAATTGCATCAGTATTAAGAGATCCTGAAATTATAACAAAGACATTGAATTTTTCCGTGCACGTGCTAACGCTGGTCAGTTTGCCAAGTATTCTCCAATACCTAGGGATAAACCTCATGAAGTAGGTGTGTATATCAGACAGAACAGCATTTGACCTGAAGAAATGAGAAGAAAAATGTCCACCAACACAAAGAAGAGTGTATTTTCCCCAAATGACAAGATGTCCAGAGGAAGGCCAGGAGGGCTAGTAGGTGGCCCCATGGTAGCGTCAGAGACCCAAGGCCATCATCACTGTCTGCCTGTCCTCATCCTCCCGAGATGGCTCTTTCCTTTGTCCTTTGCTGGCTTTAAAAGTCAAAGGAGATGCTGACTATAACAGCAGGTGTCCAGCAAGCAGCAGCTGCTATAATTCGTTTAGAATTTTTGAGCATCTTCTACATGGCAGGCCCCATGTTAGGAGCTGGGGATTCAGAAAATAAGAACACAAACCTTGTTCTGAAAGAAATGCTAGCATTTCTCTAACACTAAAAATGCTCCCTCCACCCCCAGTTCAAAAGTTGTCAAATAGGGCTTCCCTGGTGGCACAAGTGGTTGGGAGTCCGCCTGCCGATGCAGGGGACGCGGGTTCGTGCCCCGCTCCGGGATCCGGTCCGGGAAGATCCCACGTGCCGCGGAGCGGCTGGGCCCGTGAGCCATGGCCGCTGAGCCTGCACGTCCGGAGCCTGTGCTTCGCAACGGGAGAGGCCACAGCAGTGAGAGGCCCGCGTACCGCAAAAAAAAAAAAAAAAAAAAAAAAGAAAAAAGTTGTCAAATAGCGATAAAGCTTTAATGCAATGAAATCTGACGTTTTGATATAAAGACTCAGAGTTTTCTTGGCTCAGAGAAGCCATGTCAAAAATAAAAAGTGCTGACTCCACTCAAGTGCTGTAGTCCACAGCATTCTTATTTCCACCCTTAAAAGCCCCCTTGTTTGCTGCTAAATTATAGTCAGAGCAGCAAACTTAACTTTGGCTGTACATGTTTGAATCACCTGTAGGGCTTGTCCAGGGTCCCACCTGCCAAAACGCAGATGGATACGGCCTGGGGTGCACGCTTGCCTTGGAAGTTTTTAAAGTCCCCAGGAGTTCCCAACACCCCCCCCCCAACCCCGCAGGGATGAGAACCGCTGCTGTTGCCAAAGCTTGATCTTGTCCCAATGGTGTGAAAGCGAAATTCCCCTTTAAGAGATGGGCAAAGACCTAAATAGACATTTCTGCAAAGAAGACATACAGATTGCCAGCAAACACATGAAAGGATGCTCAACATCACTAATTGTTAGAGAAATGCAAATCAAAGCTACAATGAGGTATCACCTCACACCAGTCAGAATGGCCATCATCAAAAAGTCTACACACAGGGCTTCCCTGGTGGCGCAGTGGTTGGGAGTCCGCCTGCCGATGCAGGGGACGTGGGTTCGTGCCCCGGTCCGGGAGGGTCCCGCATGCTGCGGAGCGGCTGGGCATGTGGGCCATGGCCGCTGGCCCTGCGCGTCCGGAGCCTGTGCTCCACGGCGGAAGAGGCCACAGCGGTGAGAGGCCCGCGTACCGCAGAAAAAAAAAAAAAAAAGAGTCTACAAACAATAAATGCTGGAGAAGGTGTGGAGAAAAGGGAAGCCTCCTGCACTGTTGGTGGGAATGTAAATTGATACAGCCACTATGGAGAACAGTATGGAAGTTCCTTAAAAAACTAAAAATAGAACTACCATAGGACCCAGCAACCCCACTACTGGGCATATACCCTGAGAAAACCATAATTCAACAAGAGACATGGACCCCAATGTTCATTGCAGCAGTATTTACAATAGCCAGGACACGGAAGCAACCTAAATGCCCATCGACAGACAAATGGATAAAGAAGATGTGGCACATATATACAATGGTATATTACTCAGCCATAACAAGGAATGAAATTGAGTTATTTGTAGTGAGGTGGATGGACCTAGAGTCTGTCATACAAAGTGACGTAAGTCAGAAAGAGAAAAATACCATATGCTAACACATATACATGGAACCTAGAAAAATGGTTCTGAAGAACTTAGGGGCAGGATAGGAATAAAGATGCAGAGGTAGAGGATGGACTTGAGGACACAGGGAGGGGGAAGGGTAAGCTGGGACGAAGTGAGAGAGTGGCATGGACATATATACACTACCAAACGTAAAATAGCTAGCTAGTGGGAAGCAGCTGCACAGCACAGGGAGATCAGCTCGGTGCTTTGTGACCACCTAGAGGGGTGGGATAGGGAGGGTGGGAGGGAGATGCAAGAGGGAGGAGATATGGGGATATACGTATATGTATAGCTGACTCACTTTGTTGTACAGAAGAAACTAACACACCATTGTAAAGAAATTATACTCCAATAAAGATGTATAAAAAAATAATAAAGCCTCCGACAAAGTGAAAAAAAAAAAAAAAAAAGGCGAGAGAGAGAAACTCCTGAAGACATAAGCCAAAGAGACACGGCCAGCGACAAAGCATTTTTCCATTTACTTTCAGCGAAGAGATTGAAATTCAACACATTTCACACCTTTTCAAGCCACCCTCCCAGGTCTGGACGGCGGCTACTTTTAGTAGGCAACCTGCCTCTGGCTGGGGAGTAGCGGGGGTAGTATTGAGACAAGATTAAGTTGCCCACGTATCCAAGAAGGCTGTTTTCTCATGTGGCTCGTTCAACATTTACTCTGCCACCTGCAGGTATCAAGCACCTACTATATGCCAAGTTTCATGCCAGGTGCTGGGTTTTCAAAGATCAGTACAATCCAGCCTCTGCCTTAAAGAGCTCAGAATCGAACGCCAAGATGCAAAGCTGCCCTTTCGGTACAAGAGAAGTGCTTTCAGGATTGAGGGCATGGAGCTAGTTTTGAGGTGATAAAGAATCATCTCTGAAATTTGCTCAGTCTTCTATGAATATTTATATCTCTGTCCAGGGTTTAATCACTTCCCCCTCTGGTCCCCCAGCCACCATTCCCCTGCCCCCTCAGAAAATTACTACCACGGAGAGGGTCCTAAAAATTGCCAGGGTGCCACAATTTTTTCACAAGGAGAAAGAGCCACGTGAAGCCGCAGGTTCCCCTTCCCTAACCCCTTCTCATCCGCCGGGTCCTTCTCCCACACGAAGGGCGCACCCCACACCCCGGGAATGCGTCCTGTCCTCTTCTGCCTGCGGAATGTTCCCTGATTGCAAATGCGGCAGGAATCCGATCCTCACCGGCTGAGGAGGCTTTGGCAAAGCCCAGGGAAGCTGGGTTCCTCTTTTTAAGATAACCACTCAGCCAGCGGCAGCCCTTTGACACAGAGAGCGATGTGAACCCTGGGTTTGTAAAATTGAGGCTGGATTTGGTTTGCCTGGGTCCAAACAGGAACTTTGCCCCCCATAACATCACAGGCTTCTACAAAGACCTGAAACGCAACCTGAGAGGCAGTGCAGCTAGAAGGAAACCCTCAGCCCCTTTTATTTGTTTTACAGACATCTGCTGAGAGTCCACTATGGGGGGGATGCCAGGCTGTGCCAATCACCCAGCACTGCATTCCCACCCACTAAAAGCATCAGAATCCCACTAAAGTTGCAGTGTTTTTTGGCAGACTCCAGAGAGGATCGTTCTGAGTCGTTGGTTTTTTTTAATACCGACTCTGGCATCCTGGAGAAGATGCTGTGTCACGCTTACTGCATGCTCTTTTATCTTCATTCTGGTAGAAGAGCAATGCCTCCCCTCGGCCGCCGGAAGGATGCAGGAACCATGTCAGCAGACACCTCTCTTCACAACATCAGCTCTTAAAATCTGGGGCAAAGCCAGTGAGGAACACCAAGGTCACGGCTGGCCCAGCAGAGCAAAGCGTTGAAGAAATGCTTTCTTCAATGCGTAGAGGCGTAGTCTTGCCGTGATCTACCCCCTCAGTGCCTACGTGTGGGAGGATAAATAACTGCCCAGCAGCATTAGGAAGTTAGATTACACTCAGACAGGGTTGCATCGCGCCTGTGAAAGTTAGCCAGCGTGGACACGAGTGACGGATGAACACAATGAGATCACTGACTCTAGGAGCTGGGTTCTTTTTTCTCTTCTCTCCTCTCCTCTCCTCTTCTCTTCTTTTTCCTCTCCTTTCCTTTCCTCTTCTCTTGTAAAAGGGAGCCTTGTATCTCCAAGCTGCTTTAAGTGCAGTCACACGTAAAGTCTAGAACATGGACTGGATGACTTCTAGATGCCTTGGGACTCTAGATTTTGTAATTGAATTTGCAGCCAGCCTGGGCTTGATTCCTTGAAGGCTCTGAACTTTTGAACATACTAAACAACGCGCACCCCCCCCCCAAAACAAAAACAAGACCTTGTCCTTCTTTACTTCTAATCCTTAACCTTTTTCGCTGATTCACAGAGGCTTAATTTTTTAACATCAGCCTGTTTCTTTCTGAGCTGTAGGAAAGGCACAGACACCACGGTCCCCTCCTTTCTGGCACATGTCCTCTTTCAATCTAGGGTACACAGCTCCCTTTGCAGCTATGCTGATTAATTCAATTGTCTACTTGCTTTTCATCTTATTGCCATGATTCACGATGACACAGGGAGAATTTTATATTTTAGCGTTTCCCATCTCTCTTAAAGCAGGGATTCCCACACTACAGCTCTTGGGCCAAACCTGACCCTCCTGGTTTAAGTACATCAAGTTTTATGAGGACGCAGACACACCCTCTTGTCTGCACATTTTCTACTGCAGAGTCGACTAAGTTAGTTACAACAGAGACTCCATGGCCCGAAAAGCTGAAAATATTCGCTATCTGGCCCTTTGCAGAGAAAGCTGCCTGCTCTTTCTCAAGCCAAATTCCCCTTCACGATTTCTGACTAAGGAATTCTACCTATCTCCACTTTATAAAATTTTCCTTGAAGTCCAAAGTCCATGACTATGTCCATTGACCAGCAAAGGAAGTCAGGAAGGTATCCAGGTCTCACATCCAGACCTCGGTGCACGTGTGTGTGGGTGTCATGAATTCAGGAAAATTCCTGCGACACTCCCTCTCACCATCCGGGGAGCTGCACCTTTCTCTCTGATGCGTACCTTTCCCCTGAAAGTAAAGAAATTCTCCTCCTGCCCTGAAGGGCAGCGGGCCCCCTCTTGCCGCCAGATGTGCCAGCCTACCCGGGAGCCCTTGGGATGCGCAAAGGCTGGGACCCCCGCCCGGTGGAGGAGAGCACAGGCAGCTGACTGTTTACAACGGGGAGGCGAGACTGAAGCCCAAAGAAACGGGGTTGGTCCCATTTTTACGGAGTTTCAGGGGTGCCTTTTATTTGATGCTCTAGAAATGGATTTTCTTACTGTGTGTTAAACTTCCCCATCTGCTTTGCCATTGTGACTGTGGATATGTCCCTGGATAAAGATAAGAGTCCTCAGAAGCCCTCCCAAGCCCAAGGTGGCAGGAAGGACAGGAGACCTGTGATGCTGATTGGTCTGGGCTGGGAGAGACTCGTCCTGGCGGGAGGCTGCACAGCCACTAACCCAGAGACAGAGCACTTCCCCCGTCCCCTGGGCGCCTGCAGGGGATTTGGGTCCTGAGGGTGACAGGTAAAGGAGGGAGGCAGGGTCATTGGGGAATGAGGGGGAGTGAAGAAGGGGACCCCTGCCCTCTGCCCCTGCATTCATGTCCCGAGCATCTCCCACATGCCAGGCTCGTACAGGGGCCTGGGCATAAACTGCGGGTGGGACGATGTCCCTGCTTGCGTGGGGTCCTCAGTCCACTCTCCTCATCGCCCTGCTCAGTCCACTGCCCGCGCCCTCACCAGCCGGCTCTGTGGTCCTCTGACCCCTTCCACCTGCCCTGCTGCAGCGCCTGTCCTGACCGTGGCACCTGCCCCCATGGCTTGGCCTGAGGCAGTCTCTACTCTGTCCACTCAGGGTGGTGGCTGTGAAGGCGGGGAACTCTGAGATGGTGTCATGGCGGCTGGCAGGTGTCTGTCCCTCAGGCTCCGTCATTCATTCGGCAAATGTCTCCGTGAGTCCCTACGATGTACCAGCGGGAGCAACTGGGTGGGTGGTGGTACCGCTTGCTGGAATAGGGTCAGCCATCCAGGCTGACCTGAGGACCCATACACCACTGTCTCCAGTTCCAAGACACAGATCTAGCAACACACTGCTGAAACAGAGCTCATGCAAAAATAGCAAATAACAAGCTCCTACTATATAGTACAGGGAACGAAAGTCAGTACCTTGTGATAACCTAGGATGGAAAAGAATCTGAAAGAGAATAGGTATACATGGATATCTATATACATATATATATAACGGAACCACCTTGCTGTACACTTGAAACTATCACAACCTTGTAAATTAACTCTACTTCAATTAAAGAAGTGAACTGAAAGACAAAAACAAAACGTAGCAAGTAGCCTGTCCGTCTATGATGGTGTTATATCAGGGAATTTCAAACAATCTAACCCTTTAGAAGCGCGCCTGGGTCTCGCATTATCCACATCCCCAAGAAACCAAAGACAGCAGAAAATAAAGAAAAACCCAAAGACTTGCTTCCAGTTTTGTTTTGTTTTGTTCCTTTTTCTTGCTGACTGGAACTAAATGTTGCCACATGCTCAGAAAACGTCCAACATTTGTATGTTGGGTTTTCTTTTTCTTATTTAGTTTTATCTGGTCAACTCACAGAGCCTTCAGCTATGAAACCCTATAATCTGCACTTCGTGACTGGCCATATAATTGAGCGATTGCAGTCACGGCTGAGGGCTGCTGTGTGGACGGTAGTCTCTGGGGTTTTTTCCAAATGTTTTTCCGAATGCCAGGAAAGGGAACACGTGAGTGGAATCTCAGGGCCCCTGGTCCTGGAATCTGCGGACCTTCTTCCAGGAGTAATGAAGGTGAAGAAACAGCCTTGGAAAGCACGGTGAATCCAGCTTGGGAGCATTTCCCAGAGTGATCTTCTGTGGGTTTTTTTTTTTAAAATTAGAATCTTGGGGAAAGCTAAATCTGCCCAGAGCCTACTTCAGGGCTTAGAAGCGTCTCTTTAGAGCTCTGTGCCACAGACACCACTGCTTGCAGAGCGCCGTCCATGCCTCAGGGCCTCAACACCAGCCCACGGTCTGCTATCTCAGCACAGAGCTGGGGAGTAGCATCCTCCACTTTTCAGGCGTGCGAGCAGGCTGGCTGCGGGTCAGCTTGCTGTACGTCAGGCTGTACGTAACTTACAGTGACAGCTCTTGAGCCCAAGCCCACGTGACGCTCAAGAAGATAAAGTCTCCCATTGCACCCTAAGCTTGTTGACCTGTGAGTCAGGTGCAGAGACGCTCCACAGCACGGCACCGTCTGTCCTTTCGTCCCTCTTCCCAGGGTTCTAGAACTGTCTGGGTATCTCTAAGTCCAACATGTCCCAAACTCCAAACATCACACCCCCTCCAAAGTCTTTATTCCTTCCTCCTATATTCCCCGTCTCACTTAATAAAGCTGCCGTCTACTGTTATTAGAAAAGGAAATCTTGGGGAAGTCTTAACATCTCTCTCCCTCCTCTGTGTGTGTGTATGTGTGTGTGTGTGTGTGACCCACTTCTCTTCCCTTCTAAGCATCTTTCGACTTAACTACATCCCTCATCGCCATCCTCTCTCCACTATCTTAGTTTAACCCTCTCCATCTCTTCTCTACGTTTGCAAGAGCCCCATAGCAATTCTCCTTGTCAGAACTATTTTTCTGAAACACAAGTGTGATTGTGGGTCCCCACTCCTCAAATTGCTCCCCTTTGCCTCTAAACAGTAGGAGCCAAAATCCTTGGCGAGTCACACAGGGCCCTTCTTCATCCACTCCAGCCTCATCTCCTGCTTCTTCCCACCCAGCTTCTTCGATTCCGCCCCCTCACATCCACCCTGCTCCGTGCACACTGACCCCTCTGCACCACCAAATATCCTGGATGCCCACGCTCTTCTCTACGTTTACACAGAATCATCCTTCTGCCAGGACTGTCCTTCCTCTCCTTATCTTCTGGGGAACTCCAGCGTATCCTCAGGACTTAGCTGGAAAGTAACCTTCTCTGCGAAGCCTCCTCCCGACTCACAGGCAGGACCCGTGCCTCTATTTTCTCCGCTGTTACGATCTTTATCGCAATGAGTCGTGGTTATCCGTTGTCTGTCTTGAGGACTCTGATTTCCCAAAGAGCATCAGTGATGTATTAACTGCCCCCGTGTCCTCCTACGCTCCTACTCCTACTCATTCAATGTCTGGCAAAGAAGAGGATGAATGAGAAAAAGAAAAACATGGCCCCCAGGCTTTGGAAAATCAGGTGTGGTTTTGCACTAAGGGGATAGCTGTTACCAGGCACTGGAGAAGATGCTGATGAAAGCACAAGGAGACTCAGAGGTCAATGTACCCGTGACGGAGGGGGTGCACGTGGGGGTGTTTGAAAGCTCCAAGAGCTACAACTGGACGTCAGCAGGCTCCCCTGCAACCGGCCGGCAGCTTCCTTAAGCAGCCTCGTGTGTTTTGTGTAACTGAGGCAGTTCTACCCATCTTGTAAATCAGAGTCTGAAAATGGCCACGTTGCGGCAATCTTGCAAGGAAACAGGAGGAAGGCTTTGTTGGGAGGCCTTCCGCTGTCAGGCTGGGCAAATCGTTTCCCAGGTCCCATTTTATTTCAGCATGAATATATTGCACGCCTGTTGGCGACCTGGCCTTTTGCTCTCCACTCTGATGAAAGTTTTTAAGTAGAAGATATTCTCTCCCCACTCAGGAGACCTCAGTCTGCTTGGAAAAGCCAGCATATATCCCTGGAATTATTAGAAGACCCAAGACCGTATCAGATCAGTGGAAGACCGTATAAAATGAGTTGGGAGTAAAGAGGCACCTAGAGAATGGACAGATGGATGGATGGGCGGATGGATGGATGGATGGATAGATGGTTGGGTGGGTACATCGACGAATGGGTAGACGGATGGACAACTGAATATTCTCTGGACCGAGAATTGCTTTAAGTTCATCAGATACGTGAGAAAATTTTAGTGCTTCAAGGTGCCAGTCTTTCAACACTCCAAGTAACACAACGATTTAACCCAATTAAAAATAGTCTATATTACTTTAAGGAGTGACACTGATGAGTGTGAGATGTGAGCATTTTTGGAAAGTTGCAGGTATGGACGATTTTTTGGTCCCCAAATGACACCTACTTTGTCTGCAGAAAATGCTAGTCCTGGCAGGAAGTCCCAGAAGCTCATCACCACTTAGGAATGAAAATAAGCAACAAACAGGAAACCACGTTTATTTTTTACTGCAAGTCAGCCAAACTCCCACACCTGTGCTTTGCATTTCCTCTGTTGGGTGTCATCAAGTGCAGCAAGAAAATGACACTTGCCTGCTCCCTTTCTCCCGAGAAGCTGTCTTACCATCGCCCTGCTGGGTTCAGAGAGTGTGAGGGAATGCAGGGGAGCACAGCTGGGGACAGTACTGGGGAAAATGCTCCATCCTCCAGCCAGGATTCCTCAAGAGAGTCATTTTGCAACTCTCCCTCCCAGGGAAGCGTGTAGCTCCTTAGCAACGGCTGTGCTTCTGAGTACGAGGTAGCATTTGATAAACCGGCCCCTCCCACCGACAACATGAAAATTATTCTGGAATGAAATGATTTGGAAGAAAACGATCGACCCTGACAGCCAGGGGCTGTGCTCCATGTTTCTTGCTCACCAGGACAGGGAACATTTGCCTTCGAACGATGATCTTGCCCACGATTCCTTCAGTCAATGTACTTTATCCCAGGCAGCCTCTTCCTGAGAGCGATTGAAACGTGAATACGTTTTCTAAGTTAGACTGCTCTTTCAACTCCATTTAAATTACTGTTATCGTGCCTCGTCTTCCATAATGATGCACCTCGGGAGGCCAAAATGTCTCTGAGGTGCAGGACTTTAATGAGGATCTTCATCCAAGAGATATAATTTGACCCGACGGCTGCACAGCAGTCACCAGCTCAGCTGGGTCTTGTCCCCCCTTGCACTGAACTTCTCTTGCCCTCTGAAGAGGTCTTCTGCTTGGCTCTCTCCTGTCTTCTCATGGCCTGGGCCCCTGAGGTGTCTTTCTGCTTCGATCTGCCTGTGCAGTCTTCATATAGCGATAGCATCATATCTGAACCCTGACAGACAGATTGGAGAAATATCCTTCTTCATAGTCACAGGAGTCAAAAAAATCATCATCAGGTTGTTCAGCGGAGAACAAAGTTGCTTTCTTTTCCTAATTTTAATTTTTTTATTGAAGTAGAGTTGATTTACAATGTTGTATTCGTTTCTGGTGTACAGCAACGTGTTCAGTTACACATATACGTACACATATGTATATTCCTTTTCATTATGGTTTATTACAGGATATTGAATATGGTTCCCCGTGCTATACAGCAGGACCTTGTTGTTTTTCTATTTTATATATAGTACTTTGTATCTGCTAATCCCAAACTCCTCATTTATCCCTCCCGCCTCTTCCCCTCTGGTGACCGTAAGTTTGTTCTCTATGTCTGTGAGTCGTTTTCTGCTTCATCAAAAAGCTCATTTGTATCATTTATTTTTAGATTCCACATGGTAAATGGATATCATATGATATTTGTCTTTCTCTGTCTGCCTTACTGCACTTAGTATGATAATCTCTAGGTCCATCCATGCTGCTGCAAATAGCATTATTTCATTTTTTATGGCTCAGTAGTATTCCATTGTGTATATGTACCACCTCTTCTTTATCATCCATCTGTCGATGGACATTTAGGTGGCTTCCATGTCTTGGCTATTGTGAAATAGGACTGCTACGAACATAGGTGTGCATATATCTTTTCGATTAGAGTTTTGTCCAGATATATGCCCAGGAGTGGGATTGCTGGATCATATGGTAGCTCTATGTCTAGTTTTTCAAGGAACCTCTATACTGTCCTCCATAGTGGCTGTATCAACTTACATTCCTACCATCAGTGTAGGAGGGTTCCCTTTTCTCAGCACCCTCTCCAGAATGTGTTATTTGTAGACTTTTTCATGATGGCCATTCTGACTGGTGTGAGATGGTATGTCATTATAGCTCCAATTTGCATTTCTCTAATAATTAACGACATTGAGCATCTTTTCCTGTGCCTATTGGCCATCTGTATGTCTTCTTTGGACACAGGTCTATTTAGGTCTTCTGCCCTTACAACAGAGTTGCTTTCAAATGTAGTCGCTCTCTACCTCACACCCGTTAGGATGGCTACTACTTAAAAAAAAAACACCAAAAACAGAAGACAACAAATGTTGGCAAAGATGTGGAGAAACTGGAACCTTTGTGCACTTTTAGTGGGACGGTAAAATGGTACAGTGACTGTGAAAAATAGTACGGCAGTTCCTCAAAGAATTACAAATAGAATTACCATATCATTCAGCAATTCCACTTCTGGGTATGTACCCCCAAAGAACTGAAAGCAGGGTCTTAGATGTTTGTACACCCATTTTCATAGTAGCATTATTCACCATAGCTAAAATGGGGAAGGGAGCAAGTGTCCATCAGTGGATGGATGGATAAGCAAAATGTAGTCTATAAATACAGCGGAATATTATTTAGTCTTAAAAAAGGAAGAAATTCTGACATATGCTATAACACGGACGAACCTTGAGGAAATTATGTTCAAGAAATAAGCCAGTCAAAAACAGACAAATACTATATGAGTTCACTTATATGATGGACCCAGATTAGTAAAACTCAGAGACAGAAAGTGACTGGTGGTAGCCAGGGGCTGGCGGGGGGAGGAATGGGGAGTCAGTGTTGAATGGCTTTAGGGTTTCAGCTTTTCAAGACGGAGATAATTCCGGAGACGGATGGTAGCGATGGTTACACAACAGGGTAAATGTATTTAATACTACTGAGCTGTACGCTTATAACGGTTCATGCAGTAGATGTTGTGTGTATTTTATCACACTTAAAATTTTTTTAATTCTTTATACAATGTGTGCCTGAGGTTATGCACGTATTGACGAATCTAGACCATTCTGACATTTTCCCAGGTACAAAAGAGTCTGAAAACTCTTCTAAGAGTTTCAGGAAAGCAAACTGGCGTTGCTTTCAGTGTAGGAAGGATCTTGTCCTGAACTTAAGCTGTGTTTCCCTGAGGACTCAGGTATGAGCAGGAATCACTGGAGGCCTCGATCATTGGGAAGCAAGAGGCCACTTCTGGCCCTGCAGGGGGATCTGTCACTCAGAACAACCCCTCGTGGACTTAGGACTGAGTCCCGGGAAGAAAGGGGCTACAAGTAAAATGATGGAAATATTATGGGATCGTGGGGGCCATGACAGTGATGGCCTGGTACCGAGACACGGTAACACCTCATAGCCACCAGCCCATTAGCAGCGCCCAAGGCTCCAGCGCTGGCAGTCTGAGCCCCCGGAACCCATAGCTAATTGGGAAGCAGGAAGAAGCAATGGCGACTCTGGACCAAAGTCAGTGCCCTCGGTGGAGATGCCAGTATTTTTAATCATGGGCCCCTCCCACAGCAGTGCTGTGGCCAAGTCCTTGGGTACAGCTCCACGGGCAGAAAATATCATCAAAGGAGCCAAGGCAGAAGGAAAAGAACGTGGCAGAGGCCAGGTGAAGCACAAAGATTTACTTATGGGCACGTAAGAGGACACCCTGAGGACAGCCAGGAATAACGGGTGGGGATATAGAAGGGAGCCCTTCATCCTTCAACGACAAGCAAGGCACATCCAAAGTCAGCATCCGTTATTACTATTATTAATGTGAACCCATTCTGACCCCTGGGCGGGCTGGAGATACCATGAGTTGCATTAAGATTCTTAAATATATTTGCTAAGTGAAAAATTCTCACCAGGCTATGTGTATAGACGGGCATGTGGACATTTGGAGTATGAACTGCCTGTCCTAGGATAGGAGCCCTAGGACACAACGCCGAGGTGGAGACACCTGTGACGAAGGCTCGCTGGTGAGTGCCCTTAGGAGCCGTGCTTGTAAAGGAGTGAGGGACATGGGACGGGGAGAGGGAGGCTCGAGCTTTGAGGCAGTTGCAACTGCAGCCTCAGTTCCCACCCCATGGAGGGTCCTGAAACAGAGATGGTCCTTCTTTCTAGAAAGCTGAGTCTTTGGACTTCTGCATCAACCAGTCACTGGACGGGGCTACCGTGCGGGAGGACGTGCTTTGAGTAAGGATGCTCTGTTCAGTGAGGGGGGCGCTGGGGGCTCAACGCGAGCCAGGCAACCCTCGGGACATCTGTAGGAACAGCCTCTGGTCCTGAAGTGGGATCTCAGTGGCATATTTCATCATCCACTACACTCCATTTCACGTAACTTCTTTTTACTGCCGTGCACCCCTAATCCTGAGTTATTCTGAGAAGTAGAACACAAAGACCCAGCTGAGCCTTCCAGCCTCCCTCCCCCAAACTCACTTGAACTAGAAGAGGGAAATAACGGGGTAGAGGAGGGGGTATTAGGCAGAGACCTAACTTGTTGAGATTAGACTCTGGGAAGGAAAGGAGCCGGCACCAGCAACCCTTAGAGACCATCACAGCGTCTGCCTTTGGTGCCATCTGACCTGCCTTTCTTCATTCTTCCCCTCTTCTTCCTCTCTTCCCTGCTCATTCATGACTGAAGTCCTTCTCTTGTACTGAAGTCCAGTCTTCATGGAACTTCCCGTCTAGTCGGAGACACAGGTAAATAATTCCAGTAGGGTAATGAGAGGTTACAACTCTGGCAGCACAGAAGGGTGCAGGGGAGGGGAATCCAGCACCAACATCAGGCAGGCCTGGAGCTGGGACGAGGTCAGGAAACGCGGGGTGAGCATGCAGAAGGGGAGAGCTGGAGGGCTACTCACAAGCAGAAAGGACAGAGGCGCAAAGACGTCAGCTCACACCATTTATGAGCCCTCTACCTGAAGATTAGTGGGATGCTGTGGGCTGTCGTCTGATGAAACAACACGATAAACATGTTTTAGCTGTCGGGGTCTCTGTTGTTGTTTATTACATCATTCAGACTTCCATCTAACAGCCTCCCCACCCCAGCCCTGCCTTTCAACTTCAATTTTTTCTTTTTTCTCAATCGAAACTCCCATTCCAGGAGTGTTGCTGCCTGTAACTACGTGTGGAGTTGACGGCCAGGTTACAGCAATCAATACGAAGCTGTACCAGTGTTCACAGCAAGCAGCACTGTTTACAGTAGCCAGGACATGGAGGCAACCTAAGTGTCCATCGACAGAGGAATGGATAGAGAAGATGTGGTGTATATATATACGATGGAATATTACTCAGCCATAAAAGGGCATGAAATAATGCCATTTGCAGGAACATGGATACACCTAGAGATTATCATACTAAGTGAGGTAAGTCAGAAAGAGAAGGACAAATACCATACGATAGCTCTTATTTGTGGAATCTAAAAAAAATGATACAAATGAACTTATTTATAAAACAGACTCACAGACGTGGAAAACAAAAACTTACGGTTACTGAAGGGGAAAGGTGAGGGGGAGGAAGAAATTAGGAGGAGGTTGGTATTAACATATACACACTGCTAGATATAAAATAGATAACTAAGGCACTTCCCTGGTGGCACAGTGGTTAAGAATCTGCCTGCCAATGCAGGGGACACAGGTTTGAGCCCTGGTCCGGGAAGATCCCACATGTCGCGGAGCAACTAGGCCACTGCGCCACAACGACTGAGCCTGCGCTCTAGAGCCCGCGAGCCACAACTACTGAGCCTGCATGCCACAACTACTGAAGCCCACGCACCTAGAGCCCGTGCTCTGCAACAAGAGAAGCCACCGCAATGAGAAGCCCACGCACCACAACGAAGATTAGCCCCCGCTCGCTGCAACTAGAGAAAGTCCACGTGCAGCAATGAAAACCCAATGCAGCCAAAAATTAATTAATTAATTATAACAGATCGGTCCACTGTGATGACTGAATAAGAAATAAAGCCGTTTGCCTTGAAGGGAGTGACATCAGTGTGGAACGGGTTTAGTAACAGTGAAGCCCAAATGCAGGGATGGGTGAGTGGAAGGTCTATCCTCCCTTCATTTAATCACCTCCCATCCTTACCACTGTCCTGAGATTAAAATACACAAACATCTGTTTAGTCGAGATGACGTTCACCCAGAAACAAAATCTCTCACCTCTTGGTCCCCTAGATACTGACCTCATAACCAAACCAAAGGAAATGCAGAATGAGAAGACAAAGACAAGGCAGGGTTTGGACCATAATGGCCGTTTCCTCTCACCAGATGGGTCTGTCCTTAATTTCACGGTCCTGCTAATTGGTAGGTCTCTGCTGTTATGGACTTGCTGACATTTGGGGCCGGTCTGGTCCTGATTTAAGAGAAGGAAATAAGTCACAGATCTTTGTGGACAAAGATATTTGCCATGGGCCACGCGTTTCCCAACCAGAGTCTTTTCCTCATTGCCACTGGATCCACGAGGACTCCATCTCGCCAGCCTCGGCCACAGTTATTCCCCCAGAGTGGGCGTCCGGGTCCCGGCCCTCACGGCTTTTAATGTAGCCATCGGCTAGTCGTTGAATTTCTCCTCTCCCACCCTCTGCTACCCATCTCCCGAGGCTTAAGAGAAGTTTCCTTGAGAGCAACAACTCTCAATTGTCCAGAGAAAGGCTTTTGTACTTGTCCATTTGCAGTCTAACTGTTCGATTCATAAGTTGATGAACGAAATGGTCTATTATCTCTCCGTCTACCTATTCTGTGAACTGGCCTAAGGGTCGTGCATAACTTGTAAGCTGTTTAGGGAGATCATGGCAGCTGCTAAAGAAGTTTAGGGTGGGGAAGGTTTAGCTATTCTCTTACAACCTTCCTGCCAGGGCGTAAGGAAAGAAAATCTCAGACCAAAGTCTTCCAACCACATGGACATTTACTCAACAAACGTTTCTTGGCAAGCAGACACAAAACAGTTCACGCAATCAGTTCTGCAGACTCAAATGAAGTCCCAACTCTCTGTCTCTTGGGAGCTTTGAACAGTTCCTTTATTAGAAAGGTTTGCTCAAGACAGACACAACAACTCCAGAAGCAGGATTCAATTCTCTCAGTTGGATTCAGGCCACTGGAAATGTTCCAGGGTCACAAGCTGGACACAAGACTACTCACTCTAAGAGTACCGGCTACAGGCTTGCAAGATCTTCATACCCTGGGGTTGGAAGGTACAGATGTCTCCAAAACACTTTAGCCAACACCCCAAACCTGAATACTTTCTTTTCTCTGATGAAAGCTGATTCTAACAATCATCGTTCTAGTTAACAAGGTACTATTTTCACCAATAAAAGTAATTCTAATATTACTCTGTTTCCCAGCAATGTCTGCTGTTTTCAGCCACCAGCCTGTAGTATTTGCTACAGTGAGAGAGAGTGCAGGACAGAACAATGAAGAAGACCAATCCTCCGGGTCAGAGGAAGAGCGGTCTGCAAAGCACAAGGACTTTGGAAAAGTAACAAGAGAGGAATGCATGGTCTTCAGTGTGTTGGACAAAGCTCCAGGAAGGAGTCGACTTTTGGAGAACTTGCAAGGTGGAAATGAGAAATTGGATGAGGATGAATTTTCGACACTGGTGAAATCAGGGTAGGAGCTGTGACTGGGAAGATCAAAAAAATGAATTAAGAGAATAAGATCAGGGCCTGGGTGTGATGGGGGGGAGAACAACAAGATGACACAGAGGATGCAGAGAGTGCAGGGGCAAGGATGCTGCAAGTGACACACTGAGAAGACCGCTGACAGTCGAACAGCAGAGAAGCACCCTCTCAGGATGTGCGCAATCACAGCGAGCCTACATCTGATTGGCTCGTGAAGAACCAATCTGATTGGCTCATGAAGAACCAATCTGATTGGCTCGTGAAGAACCAATCAGAGCAAGCCTGGTGCCTCCAGAGTAGTCATTCTTTTGCCAGTGCAGACCCTAAACTCACCGGGGGTGAATGATACCCTAGAATTAAAACTATGTACGGACTTGCAGGAAAGCCCCCTAACTCGGATTTCCCCTCACTTCTTTTCAAAATAGAATTCCTTTGACTTGACGGAACCTAATTCACCAGTCATTTGTATGAACAAGCCCACACAGATCTGGGAGTTTTGCTTTATTCTATGACAGCGTATAAAATGCTAATGAACACAGTCTCCTAGCTACTGTTGAAAAAAAAAATAGAAAAGAAAAAATTCTGTTGCAAACAATCCTCCTTGAATTTTGACGCTGCTCCTACAACTTTCCCTCTGGTAGCCAAAGGTAACTGCACTCAGTTGGGGCAAACAAATCTTTGTTTTCTCATTACAGAACAGATGTTTTACAGAAGCCATTACCCCTATGCCACCCGTAAAAAATAATCTAACAAATTGATCTTGGATTTAGAAAATAGCTGTGTGATTCTGCCAGCAAAAAAAAAAAAAAAAAAAATCTTATTAGGAAAAAAAATGAGTTGTCATTTATATGGACCAGACGTAGTTCAGAGCAGGTTTCCTTGATTTCCCAGGATTCTGAGAGTCCAGGAAATGGGGACAAGTGCCTGTCACTGCTGGTTCCGTGGAGGTAGGTAAGGGGGGTGGAGGTTAGGGGGAGGGGGTACAACACAATTTATTTTGGCAGAAGAGGTGTTTCTTCCTCTATTGGCTCTCAGGACCGAGGTCAATCTCAAGCGATGTCTGCTCTGTAAAGGTAACTTTCAACAGGATCATTGCGACCCATCATTCACGTAATATTCAACTTTACGGAGCAGCTACAGTCTCAGGCAGGTGCCACTGCCCTGCTCAAGAACTTCCGGTGGCCCCCCTGTGCCACTGCCCTGCTCAAGAACTTCCGGTGGCCCCCTGTTGCCCACTAAACTAGGCATGAGCGCTCCTCCTGGGAGCTGGAGACCCACCGTGGGCACTCCTAAAATCCTTCTCCAGCCCCAGTGTCCTCTCCTCTGTGCTCCCACCAAGCTAGACCACTCACCTTTTCACCAATGCCCCCCAGCTTTCCCACCCATCCCAGCTGGACCTTCCCAGCTGGAGGTGGGTCCCACTGTATGCAAGGAATGTGTTTCTTCGAGTCACACATCTTAGGACAAATTAACCTGTATAACACATATAAAGTTTGGAGTATATATTCTCTGACCAGTCAAAGCTACAAGCAAATTTGTTCTTACAGATGTGTAGCCATCAGTTTTTCCAATTTCCAAATCTATAAACTATTTTAGGACTTTTGTTAGCCACAAGTATATTTTATAAAGCATCCATTTGAAACTGTATACTTCTAATATTACCCTTTTCTTTTAAACATTTGTGAAAATGACCGTGTATGTTGTCCAGTAGCCTCCTTTCTTTGCTTGTTTCCTTATCCACAAATACAGAGCCACCTTTTCATTGTTAACAGTTAGCATTTCAGTGAATGAATACACCACAATTTATTTAACTTTTTTGGGGGGGGCAGTCTTGCCAAATCATTTCTTTGGATGTAGCCTGGAAATGTAACTATGTGTAATCTGGAAGGGAATTGTGGGCCAAATTTTATTACCGATTTCCATTCATCCATTCTTTCAACAAATGTTTACTGAGCACAGACTACGGATGAAACCTTGTTTAAGTACTGGAGATACGGTGGTGAGGACGGCGGGCACCGACTTTGCCTTCTGGGAGCAACCATTTCAGTAGGAAAAGACAGAAATGTATAGACAAGTAAATATATAAATAAGCAAGGTAATTTTAGATGGAATTCAGTGCTTCGGAGGAAATAAATGGGGTTTTGTGATAAAGAGCAACTGGTAGGTGGGGGAAGAGGGATGTGTCCTTCAGGGTCAATCAGAGAAGAGGACCAGTACAGATACATATCACGACATGTATTGCAAGAAACTGGCTTACACAATGGTGGGCCCTGGCTACGCAAGTCCAAAACCCATAGGGCAGCCTGTTGGGAAGAGCAGGCTGACACTTTGGACATGGACTTAAATGGCTAAGCACAGGTGAGATTTCTTTTTCTTTTCTTTTTTTTTTTTAAATTAATTAATTTATTTTTGGCTGTGTTGGGTCTTCGTTTCTGTGCGAGGGCTTTCTCCAGTTGCCAGGAGCGGGGGCCACTCTTCATTGTGGTGCGCGGGCCTCTCACTATCGCGTCCTCTCCCGTTGCGGAGCACAGGCTCCAGACGTGCACGCTCAGTGGTTGTGGCTCACGGGTCCAGCCGCTCCGCGGCATGTGGGATCCTCCCAGACCAGGGCTCGAACCCATGTCCCCTGCATCGGCAGGCAGATTCCCAACCACTGCGCCACCAGGGAAGCCCTCTTTTTCTTTATGGAAGCCTCAGCTCTGCTTTTGAGGCCTTTCAAATGGTTGAATCAGGTTCCCCCAGATTATCTAGGAAAATCTCCCTGTGTTCACATCAACTGACTATGGACTTCAATCACATCCACAAAATACTTTCACAGCAGTGCCCAGATTTGTGTTTGGCTCTAGAACTAAAGACTGTAGCCTAGCTAAATTGACACATCAACAAGACCATCGCAGTGTCCTGGATGGGATGGTCCCAGAGAGTGACATTTGGACAAAAACTTGTGGAAAGAGAGAAGCCGAGCAGGAGAAACAGTTACCCAGGCCCTAACACTGGAAAGATCACAGTGGGTTTAAAGTACTGCCGGGAGGCCAATGTGCCTGGCCTGTTATAAGCCAGGAGGAAGAAAGAGCAAAATTAAATGGAGGATACCCAATTACGTGGGCCTTTTAGGTCACTGAAAAATGTGTGCATTTTATTCTAACTCAAATAGGAAGTCATAAAAAGTTCTAACCAGCAAAGTGATCCAAATTCGCACCGTTTTAAAGAGATTACAAGGGAATACCCTGACGGTCCAGGGGTTAGGACTCCGAGCTTTCACTGTCAAAGGCCTGGGTTCGATCCCTGGTCGGGGAACTAAGATCCCACAAGCCACGAGGCACGGCCCAAAAGAAAAAAAAAAATAGAAAGAAAGAAATGTGAAGCCGTTTAAAAAAATAAACTAAAAACTACAAAATAAATAAAAATAAAAAGATAACCCGTCACTGTGCAGGGAGAGCAGTTAGTTATAAGGGGATGCAGGTGAGAGTGGATCGTGGTACCACTGGGCTGCTGCAGGTGAGACGCAGGAAAGCCCAGAGGTTTGGGAAATTTTTTGGAGGAACCCCAAGACAGACACTGCTACTTAACTCTCAGGATCCATACTCCCCTTTTCACTTACGAGTCTCACCTTTGTTCGAGGCAGGAATATTGCAAGCTTATTATCCTCAGCTATGTCTACTGCTGGAGTTGTCCGGGGACCTGTGTGAAGGATTCTAGGAGAGATTTTCTTAAGGACAGACTCAACTGGCTTGATTTTTGCCCTTCCACCTTCTTCCTGCCTAAATAAGAATGCAATTTTAGGTATAGAGGCTACCTTGCAACGATGAATACAAAAGCCACACTCTTAGGGGTGTGCATCTGTGCGTATATCTGTACGGAGACAGGGGTGCTTATTTGCATATACATTAGCATTAAGCAATGGAACCCTTGGGGCTTCCCCGGTGGCGCAGTGGTTGAGAGTCCGCCTGCCGATGCAGGGAACACGGGTTCGTGCCCCGGTCGGGA
Organism: Leucopleurus acutus; assembly: GCF_964270905.1. Lineage (NCBI taxonomy): Eukaryota > Metazoa > Chordata > Mammalia > Artiodactyla > Delphinidae > Leucopleurus > Leucopleurus acutus. The sequence continues at coordinate 2,125,570 of NC_139161.1, read as the reverse complement.
AAGATCCCACATGCTGCGGAGCGGCTGGGCCCGTGAGCCATGGCCGCTGAGCCTGTGCGTCCGGAGCCTGTGCTCCGCAATGGGAGAGGCCACAACAGTGAGAGGCCCGCGTACCGCAAAAAGAAAAAAAGAAAAAAGAAATGGAACCCTTATAAATGAACTAACTTGTTGAGTCTGGACTTGAGTTATCAGAGGTAAAAGTTCTAAGAAGTCTCTTCTCTTGTCTTGACAAACAGAGCACCTGTTTGTCTTTTCCTAGCAAGACCCAATTAGGCCTTGATGTAGAGATGGCAGGTTGAAATACTATGATTCCACCCATCATATTCACAACTGATGCATTTGCATCTCTAAGGAACCAGATCAGAATAAACAAACTCCTGGCATTTTCTTAAATTTTGGTCTCTGTCATTTATCTCTTAATAATTTCCAGAAAAGGCAGTGGAAAAAGAAGCAATGGTTCAGCCGGGGTCAGCTTCCAAGCAACTGACTGATGTTAGCATTGGAATCTTTCTTCAGTGACATCTTCAGAAGAGAGAGGAGTGTGGAGGCATAATGCGTAATCCCCACGTACGCTGAAAGGACGCAAGACACTCAACAGAGATGCTTACAATCTAGTGCTTTTGGATTTCTTTCTTTTTTTGGCTTTGCTGGTTACTTTTGTTAGGAAGATACCTCCATCTTGTTTCACTAAAGTAAATGTCAAAGTGGCCTTTGGAATAATAGGACCCAAGAGTTTATTTGTAGCATCTCTTGTTAGGAAACTAGAAGAGCGACCCTAGAGAATCATTTGCTGCACCAGATGTTTTGTTCTCACAGCTCTGGTTGCCCAATTGTCATCTTATTTACAAACGAGAGATTAGCCTGCAGAAAGAGCAAAGGCCTAGCTTTGTAAAGGTGCAGATTCTAGGGCTAAACCTCAAACCAATAAACTTCAGGGGTGAGACCTGGGAATCTGTATGTGGTCCTGATAACCTATGACTCTTCCCCACTCCTAAGATTCCAGCATATGGTGATTTCTCCTGGAAGCAAACAAGAACAAGGTTGAAAGAAAAATCCAGAGGCAAAGTCTGTTGAAGTGGCTAAATTCAGAGTTGGGGAATATGCAGGAGAAAAATACCAGGCTCGCCACCATTTATTGGGGAAATTAAGCCTGTTCACAAGGTCAAATGTTTCAGGAGTAACACAAAGTACCACACCAACAAAAGAAAGAAAACCAGCCACACATGCTAAAGGTACGAGTGGTGAAAGAATAATCAGAGCTGGAAGGGGACTGTTTCTTGCAAGAAAATTAGTTTGTTTTGATATTGGGGAAACGGCACATCTGCATAGGCAATACTGATTTGGTGACAGTTCTATATTAGAATTAATGATTTTCAGCCCAGAAACAAAAGCATGACTGTGTGGGCATATAGTATAGGATGTAGCATTTTCCAAGTGGAGGGGAAAAGAAACACTGTTTAACAATTGTGTTGAGATATTCCATTTTGCAAAAGGAGTTAGATCCCTCCCTCATACACAAAAATGAATTCCAGATGGATTAAATACCCAGAGACAAACCACAAGCTACAAAAGCATTAGAAAACATAGACAAATTTTTTATAATTTTAAGGCTAAGAAAGATTTCCTAAGCAAGACATAAAACTGAGGTCTAATTGAAAAGATTTGACAACACAAAAAATGGAAAATCTGCACTACAAAAGAGACCATAAATAAAGTTAAAATCAAGCAAACCAATAAAGGCCTGAAAGAAAATATGCTCAGCAAATAAAATATAAAGAAATAATAACCAGGGCTTCCCTGGGGGCGCAGCAGTTGAGAGTCCGCCTGCCGATGCGGGGGACGCGGGTTTGTGCCCCGGTGCGGGAAGATCCCACATGCCGCGGAGCGGCTGGGCCCGTGAGCCATGGCCGCTGAGCCTGCGCGTCCGGAGCCTGTGCTCCGCAACGGGAGGGGCCACGGCAGTGAGAGGCCCGCGTACCGCAAAAAAAAAAAAATAATAATATCCAGAATGTAGAGTTATTGCAAATCAACGAGAAATGGGGAAACAGCACAACAGAAGACCAACAAACAAATGAGACCAGGTGAACGGTAAGAACAGACGACAGGAAAGGAACCCAAATCATGAGCAAACATGAAAAAAATGCTGAACCTCATTGAAACTCTAGCGGGATAAAAATTATTACAGGAAATACTTTCATGATATTGATAACATCCACTGTTAGCAAAAAGGCAAGATCAAAGACACTGTCGTACACTCTTGGTACGACTGTAAACGCACAAATATTAATTCGTTAATGCCCATGTCCCTGGAATCTGAAATTCCATTTCTAAGAGTGTATCCTCAGAAAACACCAGTGCCAGTACTACAAAGATGCATGTAGAAAACAAAAAAGTTCACTTCAAAACAAAAAGATGTGGCATATAGACATACACACACACAATGGAATACTACTCAGTCATCAAAAAGGACAAAACTTTGCTGTTTGCAGCAATATGGATGGACTTGGAGGGCATTATGCTAAGTGAAATAAGTCAGATAGAGAAAGACAAATACTGTAATGATATCACTTATATGTGGAGTCTAATAAACACAACAAGCTAGTGAATATAACAAAAAAGAAGCAGACCCACAGATACAGAGAACAAACTGGTGGGTACCAGTGGCGGTGATGCGGGCCGGGGGGAGCCGCAGTACAGGGGTGGGGGAGTGAGAGGTACAGACCACTGGGCGTAAGACAGGCTCAAGGATGTAGTGTACAACACGGGAACTATAACCAATATTTTGTAATAACTGTAAATGGAGTGTAACCTTTCAAAACTGTAAAAAATTAAAATTAAAAAATAAGTTAAACATTAGAAACGCCTGCAAATAGAATTCGTGATCAAGGTGTAGGAAGATTTTTAAGTTCTCTATTTTTTTTGTAAATTTACTTATTTATTTTTGGTTGCATTGGGTCTTCGTTGCTGCGCGCGGGCTTTCTCTACTTGCGGCGAGCGGGGGCTACTCTTCGTTGCGGTGCGCGGGCTTCTCATTGCAGTGGCTTCTCATGTTACGGAGCACGGGCTCTAGGTCCACGGGCTTCAGTAGTTGTGGCTCGCGGGCTCTACAGCACAGGCTCAGTAGTTGTGGCTCGCGGGCTATAGAGCGCAGGCTCAGTAGTTGTGGCGCACAGGCTTCAGTAGTTGTGGTGCACAGGCTTAGTTGCTCCGCAGCATGTGGGATCTTCCCGGACCAGGGCTCGAACCCGTGTCCCCTGCATTGGCAGGAGGATTCTTAACCACTGCACCACCAGGGCACCAAGTTCTCTATTTTTAAGAGGCATGTTTCAAAATACGCTGTACATTTTCTACACAGGACTCAGGATAAAAATAATTAAACTGCCCTATAATTATTTGTTCAGCAATATTACAGTCCTGCCGCTGTAAGCTACCCGAGGGCAGAGACCATGCCCAGCCTGTGCCTCATGGTCCTTGTGGAATGAGCGCAACTTTCCAAGCCGTGATCAAACACCAAATTCTAACGAAATAAACAACTTCAGCTATTTATGAGAGTGTGGGACTCTTAAAAGGACCCCGCTTTGTCTAATGAAGATGGCATGAAACTAGGAATTGGATGACTTAAGTCAAACCACCTAACGCAAGCCATTTCACCTCCCTGATCTCCAATTAACATGTTTGCAAAAGAAGGATAATAACCGTCCTTCTAAAGGATTCCTGTGAGGATTCATGAAGTAACCTAGGAGGTCAAGCTCAATGTAGATCTGGAGTTTTATCAAGACTGAGTATTTTGTGCAATAAAATGAAAATTGAAAGATACTTATGACGGGTAATTGCTTCCTTCAGGAAATGGTTTCTTCAGGGAATGGTTTCTTAGAAATACCAATGGTTTACCCCATCCCGGCATTGGTGTGTCAGCAGAGCCAAGAGGAAGCAGAATGGACAACTCATCCTGAGCTCTCAGGAAACAGGGTTTCGCTTCAAGAAAAGAAACAAAAGCTTGCTGTTTTGTTTCAGTCTCAAACTGGGGTTTTGACATACATCTGATCTCCACATCGCTTCCTGAGCTTGTGTGGTGGGTACTTGGAAGAGGATAGGCCCAGCACCCTATGACACGTCATTGTGTCCCTTTGCAAAGCCGTGAACCCCTGGAATCCATTCTGTACACGGTGACCTCAGCCCCTGGTCACAGATGATTAGTCCAGAAAGGGGTGGCTGCCCGAGCTGGTCCAATCAGAGTATCTCTTCTAGAAACTTGCAAAAGGCCAGCCTCTCTGTTGACCAAAGCTGTTAACTTTAACCCTGAAATGGTATGGCAACCTTTCTCTTTACAGTTATTAAAAGTGGGATTTTTGCACTCCACTGACTAACCTCGGAGAATTTATCAGTAGAGCTAAGACTGAAATCACAACCTGTTATGTATTTTTGGCTTTGATCTCTCTGTCTCTCTCCCTCCCTCTCTCCCTCCTTCTCTCTCTCTGGTCATGCACATGCACAGGGCGAGGGGGGCGGGTAGGGAAATTCACAAAACATTAGTACTTGTCATGTAGTTTCCCCCCACCATGGTGCAAGTTTAAAGAACAGTAACAATAGTAGGCTTCCTCATCCACAGCCCCACTCTCCTCCAGCTGTTGAAATTTTATAAGCCAACAAGACCAGCTTGTGGCTGGATGAAACAGCACACAGAAAACAGACGAAGCGCTTCCTAGGCCACAGCTCCCTTGGATGCGTCGGAGAACGCGGTGTGGCTTTTCCTGTGCACCGAAGCAGGCTTTTTGCGGCCACTAATACATGCAGCAGAAGCCGTGCGACCCGGAGCACACCACTCAATACGAGAAACAACTCTGAAGAAGACCTGTGTCACCAATATGGAAAGGCCCCAATCGAGCATTTTAAAATAATGACTTCCACAGCCAAGTTTATACAGATATCCTCCCAAACTCCCCCTCCCCCCATAAGTAGTTTAGAAGCTGGTCTGGAGGGTGGGATGGGAGAATGAAAATATCGGCAAGGGAAAAGTAGAAAAGAAAGAAGAAATTCTTTTTCCCGCAGTTCCAGTGGCTTTCCTGCTCCTGATTCCTTTTTTTTTCGTAAGTTACATGAGATAGATACAGAAGCAGCCTTAAGATAAATTGCTGAAGTTGTCTTGGGTGAGGTTCCAATGTCTGTAACAAAACAAGTCTAAATTTTACTGATAGATGTTACTATCCCCCTTTCTCAGTGAGGAACCTGAGGGTTAATGAAGGCAAGTGAGTTGGCCAAGGTCAAACGGTTCTCGCCCCAGGTTTATCTAACTCCCAAGCCCACGGTCTTCCCATTGAGCTGATGCGGACAGGATGTGTCCCAGCCGATAGCAGCCTGAATTATCCTGAATTATCAGCCTACACTGCCTTGTTGATTTCCTTCTTGGCTCTAGGCAACAAGTTATCTAATGAGAGAATCTCATTCATTCCTTGTTCCTCTGCTTCCTATTCTCCAGATCAGGACTAGAATTCCATTCCCACCCACAGCCCTTGAAATCTCTAGGTCATAGCAGGTCAGGGAGAGAGGAATCTGGAAAGGAAAGCTGTGTACCTCTCCTCTCAGACCCGAAGCTGGAAAGGGTGGCTACTGTCTACCCTTGTATCATTTGACTATGCTCTTAAAAATTAAAAGGCAAGAGGTAAATCTAAGTCCTTCCAAAGGTCAGCTCACTCAGTCTTCCCTCCCAGCTTGCCTTTACACACAGGTATTTCTGAAGGAAGTGGACCCTACAGTTGAACAGAATGGCTGCCTTTGAATTTTCTTTATTTGGGTAAAAATTAGAGGGACAGAAACATGGATCACCCAGAATCCTACCATCCTAGCAGTACCAGTGTTAAGGGATTTGGTACATCTTTCCCATCCTTTTTCTGATGCATCTGTTTCAAATAAAGTTGTTATGAAGGGGTCCGATTTTGTAACATGTTCTTTTTTAATAAGCATTTTCCCTGTTGCTGCCTGTTCTTTGCAACCATAAATTTAAGGATAGACAAATTTTAAGGATATAGCATAATTGAGATGGACATTTACAGGGGGTTCTCTGCAGGGAACCGAATCATTGTAAAATAAACTTTACTTCCATCAAAAAAAAAATTAAAAAGGTAAATAAGCATTAGGGATATAATGCACAATAGGATGATAACAGCTACCACGGCTGCACGATACATCGGAAAGTTGTTCAGATCCTGAGAGCTTTTATCACAAGGAGAAAATTTGCTTTCTTTTTTCTTTCTTTTCTTTCTATTGTCTCTACATGAGATGATAGATGGTAGCTAAACCTGTGGTGATTTCATGTATTTCACCGTATATGTAAATCAACCAGCACGCTTCGCGCCTTAAATTTATCCAGTGATGTTTGTCAATTATTTCTCAATAAAACTGGGAAAATACATATACAGTTAGTGAGTTTTGAAAAACACACACATCTGTGTAACCACCACCACAGTTAAGATGTGGAACTTTGTCTTCATTCCAAAAAGTCCGGGCTTCCCTGGTGGCGCAGTGGTCGGGAGTCCGCCTGCCGATGCGGGGGACGCGGGTTCGTGCCCCGGTCCGGGAAGATCCCACGTGCCGCGGAGCGGCTGGGCCCGTGAGCCATGGCCGCCGGGCCTGCGCGTCCGGAGCCTGTGCTCCGCAACGGGAGAGGCCACAACAGTGAGAGGCCCGCGTACCGCAAAAAAAAAGAAAAAAAGGCAAAAAGTCCTCCATGTCTACCTTCAGCCCCAGGCAAGCACTGAACTGTCACTCTAGACTGGTTTTGTCGGCTGTAGAATTTCATGGATACCATTTACTCTATTTCCTTCCACACATCATAATGTTTTCGAGATACAGCCATGCTGAGGCACGTATAAAGTAGTTTTTGTTTCTTTTTATTGCTTTATATCCACCGAATGGATATATCACAATTTCTTTATCCATTCACTATCTGGTGAACGTCTGGGCTGCTTCCAGGTTTTTTTTTTGCTGTTGTTATTATAAATGAAACTGCAATAAACATTTCTGTATAGTTCCTTTTGTGGATGTATGTTTTCATTTCTCTCACGTGCACACCTAGGAGTGAAATTTCCAGATCGTCTGGTAAGTGTATAAGCTTTATGAGAAACTGTCCAGACTGTTTCCTGAAGTGTTTCTACAGCTTTACATTCCCAGCAGCCACGAAGTCGGTTCTCATTTCCCCACATCCTCACGGGCACTGCTGTTGTCAGCCTTTTTAATTTGAAATGGGTGGAGGCAGGACCAAAATTCCAAACTCTTTCTCTGGAAAGAGGTAAAGTATTACACTACTGTGCCGCACAGCCATGCAGCTTGTGCCTTACCAGATGATACTGGTTAATTTCTGTGATGTTTGTTTTGGTGGAGAGCAGGCTAGGAAGAAAGAAGCAAAGGGGGAGGGAAGGACGGGGGGAATATTAAAGAAGTGAAGGAGGGTGTGTAGGTGGGCAGTGGGGCTCCGAGGACACATCCCAAAAGGATTAGCTGGAACTCAGAGGTTGGCAGATGTCCGTCATTCCCAAGCTTAGGCTCCTGGAGAGAAGGAGTCCATAAAATTGGCGCAGGAGCCCAGAAATCACACTCGTGGCAGCAGACGGAGACTCCTGCCTAGGTATGAACTCTCCGATGATAAGACTCAGCTCACCGCTCTGTGGGTTTATCAGTCCCTGCTCATGGGCTTGTGAACTTTGCAACTTGTGAATATCCAGCCTCAATTACTGAAATGAACCGTGTGTTTAGGGTGAAAATACCCTTTCCTTTGCCAACTCCAAAGCATGTGTCTTGCTTCTTGGACATGACCCGTCATGATGTCAACAGGTACAGCCTAACCTAGTCTGCCCACCGCAAGCATCTGCGAATATGTTACAAGAGGCCATGCTTCAGATCTTGTATATTAAAACCAGGGTCTTAGGTTTGCTAAATCAACATGCTCAAAATAAAACGTTAGAGCCATAATTCCCATGGTGAAAAAGGCAATGGCTAGTGTACATCAGAGGCTTTGCCTGCTTTCAGACTCATGCACAGTTAAATAAAGGTCTTTGTGCCTCTTGGGTTTTTCCATCTTCATAAACAAGGACCAAACAATGGACCTCCTTGATGCTAACTAAAAAGGGGAAATTTTCAGAAAACCAACCCTATCTGTATGATGATTATCATAAATTAACATTTATTCTGTGCTTGCCAAAGGCCAGGCATTCATTGCACTAAGCTCTTAACAGGCATCTGAGTGACTCATTCAAACATTTAAACAGCCCCACCCCATACAGTCGTCTCTTGACATCCCTGGGTGATGGGTCCCAGGAGCCCCTGCCGACACCCAAATTTGCGGGTGCTCAAGACCCTCATATAAAATGCTGTCCTAAGCGAGTACAGTCGACCGTATCCGCGGGGTTTCGCATCCGAGGACTCAACCGACCGCAGATCGTAATTTCGCGATTGGACATCCTCCATGGGTTGAATCTGCGGATATGAAACCCGCGGATACGGAGGGCAGGAAATCCTCCATGGGTTGAATCTGCGGATATGAAACCCGCGGATACGGAGGGCAGGAAATCCTCCATGGGTTGAATCTGCGGATATGAAACCCGCGGATACTGTACTCCTCTTATCCCCATTTTAAAAACTGGCGAGGTGGAGTAGCTTGCCCCAGGCCAACAATGTGAAAAGCGTCAGAACCAGGAATCGAGCACACGCCTTCTCACTCCAAAGCTGATGTCCTTAACTACCACCCAGTTACAGCACACAGTAAAATGAACGTGCCACCAGTACTATCTCAATGAATGGAATTGAGTTAATTAGTTTATCTCACCTTGCTACAAACGCACATAGGTTGGGCCATTAGTATAAGCCACGTTTTCCAAAGCGTAACCCGGCAAAGTTTCCAGGAGAGTTCTCTTATTCTCCTTCCTTCTCCAGCTCCGGAGCTCCCACCTCTCCAGACGCCACACGTTTTTAGCAGACATCGGGTGAACCTTAAGAAAGAAGGCCAAACATGAAGAGTAGCTTCTAGGAGAATTATAGCATCATTAAAATGCCTACAGGGTGGAAAAAATCAAAACACACCCGGATCTACACAAACTACACGGCAGTTCACCTGGGGCATTAGATTTTGTAGCAACGTAATGTATTTCAAATACTATTAACTTTTGTTCTCTCCTTTTGGGCCCTTCTTCTGTTTTTAACAGCAAAGATATTTCATGCTTAATGGTTCAGGGATGATGTAAAGAAGGAAACAAAGGGAAAAAATAATACTTTCCAGACCGTGATGTTTCAAAAGCCCAGGATGTTAGCGCCCTGGAAAGGACTCTCAGCTTAGACAAAATATTTCTTGGAAAACATCCTGAGTAAGAGTAAAGCCAGGTAGGAACCATGCAACAGGAACAAGGAAGTCCCTACGGGGACATGCTTGGGCCAATGAAGGAAGACCAAGTCGGGTGGTAGTTGTCTCATCCAATGCCCTTGTAACCTCATTAAAGAGCAGATAAGCCCGTGGGACATTTGGTTCCCCCAAATTTAAATACAATCCTAGAGCAGAAAAAGAAAAAAAAACAGTTAACCGAGATTAAATGTTTTCCACTCTGGTGAAATAAGGGTTTGAAATAGAAGTTAGATTGAATTTCAAAAATACATTGTAAGTTGTTTTTCTTGTACACTCAGGCTTCTGGGCTAACATTCACACCTATGACAATTTATACAATTGAATGCAAAGCAGGCGAGCATTCCTGGCAGGCTCCTGTCTCAAAGGGTATCTCAGGGAAGGATGGAAAGGAAGACTACAGGCCACAAGTTTGGGATATTTCTGGACAGCAAAAGGGACAGGCCATGCTTTACTGCCAAGTCATCTCGTATTAAAGGACAATTTGTTTCTTTATAGACATCCCAGAGCAGGGACGTCAAACAATTTCGAAACACTTCTTCTTAGGGAAAGCGCCAAAATGTTACATAAAGTTAAACACCAACGTGCAGCCCAAGGCCCAAGACGAACAGCGAACCTTTCCAAACATACTAGGAACCCTGTTTCCCTGGAAGGGGCAGCCTCCGCCTTTGTGCTCTGTGGACTTGATGCCCCTGTTTGCTTTTCTCTTTGAGAGGAGCTAGACAGGCTACATTTTTAGCCAACAAATAAAGGATGGGAGAAATCCACAGAAAAAACAGGTGCTGCATCTGGTTCCCCTCTGATGGCCGAATATCCTGAGTGTGGATCCAATTTCATGCACACGTTTAACTCAGTTGCTGCTTTACAGACAGGACAGGTACAGAAACGACAAGAGAGGTGCTTCCTGCAGTCACAAAGGATTCTGGGTCTTTATATGCAAAGTGTGGTCCAAGAATCCACAGGAATAGCATCACCTGGGAGCTTGTTACAAACGGCTCCTCCGTGCTCCACTCTTGGGCCCCACCCAACAGTGGAGCACACAGCACTTTTAGGGCCGTGAAAATACTCTGTATGACATCCTCATGATAGGTAAACGTCATTATACAATTGTCCAAACCCACAGAATATACAACACCAAGAGTGAACCCAAAGGTACACGACGGGTTTCAGGCGATGAGTTAATGTAAGTTCATCCATTGTAACACACGTCCGGCTCTGGTAAGGGATGTGGAACACGGGGAGGCTGTGGGGGGGAGGGGGCAGGGGGTATGTGGGACATCTCTGTGCCTTCCTCTCAATTTTGTCTTAAACCTAAACTTCCCTAAAAAATATATAAAGTCTTTTTTAAAAAATGAGACCCCCAACTGCTCCAGCTCACGGTGGGAGCTGTGTGAAACCCTATAATAAGCACACAGAGGAGTACAGGCCTGGAGGGAGTCTGCCTGAGATCGAACCCTGCCCTCTTTACTATCAGCTCTACAGCTTTAAGCAAAGCGCTCTCTGGGCCTCAGTTTCCTAATCTGTAAAATGGGGACAATGATGATAGTAATGGAATTTAGCTTCCAGGATTGTCGAAAGGATTAGATGGAACAAAATACATTAAAAACATTTAGGACGACACCTGGCACAGTGAGCTCTCAGGAAACGTCAGCTTTTAGTGTTTGTAAGAGGAGGTGTTTTGTATGTCGATACCTAACAAAGGAGTTGAGACCATCTTGGAGATTTCTTCCCTGCTCTTCCTTTTCAGCGGCAGAAGACACAGTAGATGGTTTTAACTGCTTCTGTCGGGTCCACGCTAAATGGTGGGCAGTGTAGTCAACTCTAGGAAAGAATGGCTTACATCACTGTTTCTCAAACTAGTCATTCTAGAAACGTCTTCATTTTTTTCAACCATTTCCATATACAACCCTTATACATTATTTTTACATAAATCAATTTACAATGAATTTGGTTTGTTTTAGAAGCCACATCCTAGGCAATAAATAAGACCTATGAAATCAGTAGTTTGATGTGCTAAGTTGTATTTTTTTTCTAATCCATGTGAAAGGGAAACCATAACTATGGAAATAAAAACATTCACATATGCATAAAAGTGTGACTGAGAACTTGAGGAAGTCTCTTCATTCCTACGTGAGCATTTTATTAGCTCCCAGCGGCACTTCTAAATGTTTTGACGTTAAATCTCTCCACCCAAGTGACTTGAGCAAAACCTTCTGGCTTCCAGCTCGTCCAGCTCAGCCAGGGATCAGAATCACCAGTCGATTTGCCCAAGATTTACACGGCCAGTGCAGGGAGGAAGAGACCACAGCTTTTCTGAAACACAGAAGGGGTGAGCATCCTTCTTTGCCCCGACAGCACTGAGACAGCAGCTGTGTCTCCAGCCCTATTCCAAGCCTCCCCACTTGGTGACTTTGTGTCTCATTCCTGCGATTGTTTAGAACGCCTTCCTTTCACATCAGGATGATTGGTGCGTTCATACTGCAGAGCTAGAAGTAATTATTTCTAAATGTCATGGCTTTCATGTTGCAGTTTTCCAACGTCCGAGGGGCCCAATTTCTTCCAGAGTCAGTCATCAAAGTTTTTTTCACAGAACCAACGCAATGGCTTGGTGTTCTTGCCATCCTGCTTGTCACAAAGCATATTTCAAAGGCTGCGTCTCCTGGGCCTCAGATTCCATTCTTCTTAAACATGTAAAAAAAAAAAAAGCTACTCCAAAAGGAATGTGTGAGCAAACTCCCATGAGTGACAGCCTCCAGCCCAGTTATTTCTTTTCCACATTTTTTCCTCTGTGAATTGCCTAGCAATAGTCTAGTGATCCTTGACAACACTAATTAAGGTATGAGGAAGGAGGACAAGTTAGTAGTGTCTCTCTGCTCTGCTTTAGAACAAGCGTGATAACATCCTTGGACATGGTTACCATCAACATTCAGTTCAACTGAGTAACTATTTTTTGAGGGTTCCAGGCAAGCCACAAGTGCTAAGTGCTTCCCGGTGACAGGACTTCCATGTGACATCCTGCAGTCATCACAAACGAGGGATGTGTCTTTTCCACCCGACAAAAAATGTTTTCAGCTTGTGTTTATCTAAATCATGCATTCTCGGTGGGAGGAAAATCGGTTCTTAGAGGTGAAAAGACCTTGGCCGTGAGAACAGTGCGCGGCCCTTCAAAGCTCAACTCTACCCCACAGAATCTTATTTCCTAGAAGTTAATTTCTCATCAGAGACACATTTAATTTGAATTAATTGAAGTATGTAATTGCATTTAACAATTTAATTTTTTTCTCAGGGGCAGCGATAATGGGGGAAGAAAAGGTCGAGAAACACTGAAAATGAAATGAAACTGTACGTCAAATGGACTTCTCCTTTGACCTAGAAATTCTGCTTCTCTTATCCTCCTAGAGAAAAGGTTCTCAAAAGAAGCACGTATACAAGGTTGCTGACAGCACCATCTTTTTTAATAGTGCAAAAACCTACATGTCCATTAGTTGAAATGGTTAAGTAAACCAAACTCTCTGTATTGTGAGAGACTATGTACCAGTTAAAAGGAGTAAGGTAAGTCTGGATACAGACAGTGAACCATGTCATATTACTGGGTAGAAAAAGCAATCTGCAGAATACATATGCGTGATCGCATTTATATTAGAACAAAAACACAAGATCTACATGGTTTTATATGCACATGTCATATATGTAAATACAAAAGAAAGCGCATGGTAGGATACACACAAAAGTAATAAACCCAGGTTACCTCTGGGGAGAGGAATGGATGTGATGGTCGAGGGGTGGTGGAAGAGGTCCATGGGCTGTTTATTTATCTCTTGCTTTGTGCTTTGTTTTTGCATTTTTTTCACAAGAAAGAGTCGTGAACAACTTGTAGAAATAAGAATAATAATAAATATTTACACAAAAGTAAACCCTACCTCAACCACCTGACTACTGCCCTGAAGAAACAGTTAGTCACTTTATTTCTAATAAAACTGGGAATCAAAAGCCTGCAAGCTCCAGTTGGGTTAAAGTTGTATCTGTTTAAAAACTCGAATTATAGAAAAAAAATGACAAAAAGATACGCCAAGGCTTTGAAAAGAAAACGTCTACCAAGGTTTGAATAGAAGAAATCAAAAAGTAAAGAGATTGGGCTTCCCTGGTGGCGCAGTGGTTGAGAATCTGCCTGCTAATGCAGGGGACACGGGTTCGAGCCCTGGTCTGGGAGGATCCCACATGCGGCGGAGCGACTGGGCCCGTGAGCCACAACTACCGAGCCTGTGCGTCTGGAGCCTGTGCTCCTCAACAACGGAGGCCGCGATAGTGAGAGGCCCCCGCACCGCGATGAAGAGTGGCCCCCGCTCGCCACAACTAGAGAAAGCCCTCGCACAGAAACTCAGACCCAACACAGCAAAAGTAAATAAATTAATTAATAAACTCCTACCCCCAACATCTAAAAAAAAAAAAAAGTGAAGAGATCGATTTTACTACATAAAAATGAAACAACAGTGAGCAATATTTCTCCAGGGCGGCTTGGGAATACGTATCCAAGTGGAAACCAGCACACCTTTAACCAGCAGTCATAATTCTAGGAATTACACAAGGATGTTTACCGCTGCATGCTTTATTATGCAATAGAGAAAGATTAGAAATCACTTACAAGTCCATGACTAGAGGATCGATTAAGCAAAATATGGCAGATGCGTACAAAGAAACACTCTGCATTCATTCCCAATGATGGTCTATTATTCACTGACATGGAAAGACATTTCCAAGACATTACTGTATTTTTTTTAAGTTGCATCCACCAAGGAGATTTCATGTTGATTTGCAGATACAATACAAATAAGGCTTTCACTAACTTGCCAGAGAGGAAAATTCTAATTGTTAAAAAAAAAATGTATTGATGGTCAATCAAAGAAATTTGGTGGCCCTCTTTCAGGTGTAACGATGACCCACTTGCAAGGTCAAACAAACAGATGTATTATTCCCACCTATCAAGTTATCAAATATAAAACATACATATAATGTACAAAAATATATTAAGAGATAATATACACATAGGAAAGGACAAAATCTTCAATGTAACAGTCAATGAATTTTGATCCCGATGTGCATACACACACAGTGAAACAAGACTTTACTGTATTTTATTTTATTTTTTTATTGCGGTACGCGGGCCTCTCACTGTTGGGGCCCCTCCCGCTGCGGAGCACAGGCTCCAGACGCGCAGGCTCAGCGGCCATGGCTCATGGGCCCAGCCGCTCCGCGGCATGTGGGATCTTCCCGGACCGGGGCACGAACCCGCGTCCCCTGCATCGGCAGGCGGACCCCCAACCACTGCGCCACAAGGGAAGCCCTGTGTGTGTCTTAATGAGAAAGAAAAATATAAGACATTTAAAACGTTGAGTCTGAACGTTCTAAACCGTTTTTCAATCTGTCATCAACGTCCACATTTTTCCACACAAAATTCAGGCGACCAATGATTCTCCTCTGGGATTTTCTTCTAACACTGACACCTGTTCTGCAGCTTTCGATGTTGGTGCTTTCTTGATTATACTACAATCAATCACAACAACCTCTCATTGCTTTGAAATTTCTTCCATCTAGTCTGTGGAACGTCACAATTTCTCCTGCCTTCAGTCACATAGCTTAGCAAGGGATAAAAAAAATCCTTCTGTGTGTATTTCCAAAATAAATAAATAAATAACGCAGCTCTATCTACTCATCGATATCGAATGAGTCGATATCGACTCACTTTATCAAATCCCTTCCTTAGGGTCTCATGAAACCGTCATTGTTTTGCAAGAACAAAACATGGAACTGTGGTCATTTCTCCACTGATGCATACTTGCTTCACAAATATCTAATTCATGTGCCACCTGTCTGGCAATAATTGTAAGATGCATCCTTGACTTCAGAGATGTTAAACTATGGACAATATACAGCCTAGAATTGATGACATATAGTGTCCTATTTGAACCTCCCAACAGCCCTGTGAAATAGTTAATGTTTTTACAGATGAATATGCAGAAATGTAACTAGAGAAAAGAACTTGTCCAAGGCCACACAATCAGTGCGACAGAACAGATACTCAACTCCAGGACCTTCTGATGCTATAACCCGAGCATATGACCTCCACACTCTGCTACTTCACGAGTCAGTAGAGTCACCTTCGTCCCTAGCATCATGGTCGACATTGTCATCGCCATGACTCTGTCGTGGTCATCATCATCACTGTCATAGTGAGACAGGCTGGGACCTGGGACCCTTTGCTGCAGGGCTTGCACCTGGACAAACGTCTCCTCAAGCAACAAAATACACAGAAACTACATGGGACTAAAAATAACTGCGTGCATGCCCAGTTGGGGCAAATTCTGGACAACAAGATACAAAAAGGCCAAAAGAACCCAACTGCCACTTCTGAGGAGCCGGGAGCGACAGCAGGGTGCTGCGCAGGCCCCCTGCACTCAACACCACCAAGGGGTGGGCAGAACGCCTGAGCCACCACTCCCGCCCGACCCCCGGACGCACCCCTACCCTCACCCCACGTAAGGAGCCAGCTGCCCCCACACTCAGCCAGCCAGCAAGGGGACCTGTTGTTTGTTCTGAGTCCCCCTGCTGCAGCAGCGGCCCCAGTAAAGCCTTGCCTGAATCTCTTGTCTGGTCTCTAGTCAATTTCTATTGATTAAGGAGGCCAAGAACCCCAGTCAGTAACGACAGTGATCACCAGCATCGTGGTCATCAACCCAGCTAATATTTACTGAGCATGTATTTACCCTGTGCTAGGCTCTGTGCTAAGGTTTGCCTCATAACTACCCAACAGATAGGGTTTCTTAGAACCTCATTCCACAAGCATTGATGGTAAGATGGTTAGATTCAACAGGATCAGGTAACTGGTTCAAAATTATTCATCTGACACCGAATTCAAACCCTGGCCATCTGACTATAGATACCACACTCTTAACTACTACAGGATTAAGTACAGGACGCAGCAAACTGTAGGCGCTCGATCAATGACATGTATACTGTGCCTATCCCAGGGCCTGGTGTGCAGGAAATGAACAATTATAACAACAAGAAGAGCAGCTAGCATTTACCGAGCAATTATGACACGCCAGGCATTAGGCCAAGGGCTTCATATAGTTTATTTCTTTTTGTCTTCATATGAGCCCTAGGAGGCAGGCACTGTTTTACCCTCATTTTACACGTGAGGAAATTGAGAACTGGAGAAATTAAGAACATGTCCAAGGTTATACAACCAGTTAGTAACCCAGCACTAAGTCAAGCCCAAGAAGCCTGATTCAAAAGCCCATGTTCTCAAGTACTACACAATATGGCCTCCTACAAAGAGCGTCATGAGTGAATTTGTTTCCACTGACTCACTCCACAAATATTTCCAGGGCTGTGTGTTGTGCTGAGTGCAACGGATACAGTAACGAATAAGAGAAAGATCGACTCTGCCTCCATGGAAATTAACAGTCTGGATGAAACACCAATCAAAATGAGAACACTGAAGACCGAATAGAAAGGTGGTGATAGAACACTCGCATTTACACCCTATCCTTCCCAAAACTCTGCTAAGAAGATAATGAGATTCTAATGATGATAACTAAAATGTATCATGATGTGTCAGACATTGATATGAATGTTTTACAGGTATTATAACATTAAACTGTCATAGGAAAGAACAAATCTGACTCCATATCGGATCTGTTTCTTTTACTTTAACCTTTGTACTCTATTGCTTTTGCTGTAAGTTAATCACTAAACGAAAGTTGCTTATAGCCTGAAATATACGGGATAGCCCATTCTCAAGGCCCTGACCTTTATAGGTATAACACTTTCCCGTTCACTCATAGAGAAAAAGTTGCAGAACAGAGAATAACATGTGTCTTGTTGGAGGTTTACAGGACCATCATGACCTGACCTATGGGGACAGATGCAAGAACAAAGGATGCTGACACCGAGAAGTCTGCCACAACCAACCACACCCCCTCCCCTTTTAGTATAAAAGCCTGAATTCTAACTCGGGGAAGAGGATTCTTCGGGACACTAGTCCACCAGCTTCTCGGTCTGCTGGCTTTCCAAACAAAGTCACGATTCCTTGCCCCAATAACTAGTTTTTCGATTTCTTGTCCTTTCATGTGGCAAACGGTATGAGCTTGGACTTGGTTAAAAAAAAAAAAAAAAAACTTATAACAACCTGTTTTACAGATGAAAAAAATCTAAGGAATTTGTCCAAAGCCATACAATTAGTTTGTGGCAAAGCAAGTGTAAGAATCCAGAGCTTGCGCTTTAATGCACCTCTTTACACAGTAAGGGAACAGAAATATAAATTCTCAAGGACAGAGGCTTCAGGAGAAGGGATATCCTTGAATGGATCAATAGAAGCTTAAAGAATGGAAAGCAGGGCAGGAGGAGCGGCTTATTTCGCCGGGCAGAGAACATCATGAATAAAAGAAGAGGACTGAGAAAAGAACTGCTTCTCCCCACTGCTGGACTTCCCAGACACACATAAATTGGGGATATCTGATGTCACAGAGTGTGGGAGGGGGTCACAGGAAGTCACCCGAGAGTATGCGGTGGAAGCCGATATTCGTCACCATCAACGCCTTCACCTACTCCTGTGCAGGCAAGGACCCTCCCCGCAAGCAGACGCCAGCGGGAAACGTACCAGCTTCCAGTGTCTCCTTCTGAATGGAGATGTGACTCACTCTTGGCCTCTCCCAAACTCTCACCTGCTCCTCCCACAGGGCAAGAATGGTTAATCTGGGAAGATCTGGCCACGCTTAGTTCAGCGCCCCGCCCCCCATTTCTTCCTGGGAGAGAGTCTGTCCGGGAGACAGCATGTTTCCTTCTGCTCTTCCCTGATTTAAGTCTCACCATGAGAGGAGGCCTGTCTGGGTCCAGCACTGCCCATGACTGGGTATATAAGTCTCCAAATTCCAGGGTTCAGGTCACAGGCCCACTTGGCTTTCACTCTAAGCCACATCTCAACCTGAGCTTTTAATAGTTTAAGAAAAGTGGTGTTTTGATCTCCCATCTGCCTTAGGTTTCTGTCTTATTTCTCAATTTTCTCAGAACTTTGGTTAATTAAGAAAAACAGAGAAAGAGACAGAGAGAGACAAAGGAAGAAGGAAGGAAGGAAGGAGGGGAGGGAGGGAGGGAGGAAGAGGACAGGAAAATGGAAGATGCAGGATTTTTAAAAAATGTTAACATCCTTGGAGAGATATGAGGAGAATAATGTATCCATAAAACAAGAATTTATTAATCAGAGAGCAAAGGAGAGTTCTCAAAAAGTAAAGAGAAAGCTCTCAAAATAAAAATTTCTCTTGATGAACTTGAAGATGACGTTCATCCTAGTTTCTCTCCCAGAAAGAGAACAAATAGAGATAAGGAGGTGAAAACTATTGGGTGGCAGGGGAGAGACATGAGAGAGAGGATCAATCCGGAAGGTTGAACAGCCAAACAATAACAAGAGCTCTAGTTCCAAACAGAAAACAGTAGGTAGGAAATATATATATCCAAGAAGAAAGGAGCCACCAGGTTGAAAGAGCATTCTAGGAGCCCAGCGTCAGAAGCAAAAAGACACCTGCATCAAAGGCACGTCCTCACAGAATTTTACAATCAGGGATCAAGAGCCACAGAAGGCAGCCCTCCAACAGCGCCCTCGCGACAAGGCACTGTGAAGGTTAAGACAGCAAACTTCCGAAATCTTCACACCTTCAAGCCCCTGGATTTTCTGCCGCAGCTTTTTTTATTTTTATTTTTTTTAGCCATTCCTGACCCTGAATACAGCCAACCATCCATTTTCTCTGTTCCTCCTCCCAAGTGTTGCTAGAGGAAGTTCTAAAACTGTGCTGATTGTGCTACAAACCCAGGACTCACAGCTTCCACCGGGCACACCCTCTGGCTCATCACGCCCAGCCAACAACCTTCCCATCCCTGCATGGCCGTAAGAAGACAGTCGGATGTGAGTGTATAGTCACGTGTGTAGATATGCTGCTTTCATATTGTAAAGTATATTACATACTATATAAAATATAAATAATGTATATAATTCTGTATTACAAACTATATCATTACGTAATATATAAAATATCTAAAATATTTTACATATAAAATATCATTACACATATAACCATATAACCATATATATACACATACGTATATATGTATATACCATATACATACACACATATATGTATATACGTATATATATAAAAACTCAGATCATGATAAGGGCTGTAAAATCCACATTCCTCCGTGAACGAGACCCTCACAAAACGTCATCCTGTTCACTGCATTGTTACAGGGACCCTTCTGCCTGGACTATTCCTACCCATTAATTCATGTTCATTAATGATAGTGTCTTCGTTCGAACCTCCTTTCACGCAGAGGCCTCCTTTGAGCCCCTACCCCAATGCATTGTG
Source organism: Leucopleurus acutus (assembly GCF_964270905.1). Classification (NCBI taxonomy): domain Eukaryota; kingdom Metazoa; phylum Chordata; class Mammalia; order Artiodactyla; family Delphinidae; genus Leucopleurus; species Leucopleurus acutus. The sequence continues at coordinate 2,105,767 of NC_139161.1, read as the reverse complement.
ATGCCCTGGAGCACGGCAGCAAATTCACAGGGAACACTCTGGGGTATTTTTTAATTTCAAGGGAAATCCTACAGGGGTTGACATCTGTTGGACACATAATTCCTAATTCAAGGTTTTGCAGTTTCAACGTTAGATCACTGCCTTCTTTTTGATCAAATTCGAGCAAAGTTGGGATTAGGGCAGTTGGCATGATCCAAAAGCAAGAACCACCTGACAGGGCTTCCCTGGTGGCGCAGTGGTTGGGGGTCCGCCTGCTGATGCAGGGGACATGGGTTCGTGCCCTGCTCCGGGAAGATCCCACATGCCGCGGAGCGGCTGGGCCCGTGAGCCATGGCCGCTGAGCCTGCGCGTCTGGAGCCTGTGCTCCGCAACGGGAGAGGCCGCAGCAGCGAGAGGCCCGCGTACTGCAAAAAAAAAAAAAAAAGAACCACCTGACAATCACTGTGGGAAAGGACCTGAGAGTGGCGGGGTCTGATCTGATGCCAACATTTGAGAAGTTATCCTCAACAAGCACACATGTAACGTTAGCAAGTAATCATTTTTCAAAACAAAAGAGTTTTCTCTCGATTTCTGTGTATTATTTTTCAAACTTCTACTAAATTGTTAGGACATAAACCCTAAGTTTTTTGGACCTGATCACTTAGCAAACAGAACTTGGGTATTTCTTTCGGCCTCACGCACTGCGGAAGAATTACTAAGGCACTGAGGACTCTGTGAACCCAGAAAGTTTGGGAATCTCTGTCCTAGACCATTAGATCCACTATCATCTGTCTTTGTGGGGCTCTTTACTTCCCTTCACACAACAGTCACTGTACTTTTTTTTAATATATAAATTTATTGCTTTTATTTATTTATTTTTGGCTGCATTGGGTCTTCATTGCGGCACACGGGCTTCTCACTGCGGTGGCTTCTCTTGTTGCGGAGCACGGTCTCTAGGTACACGGGCTTCAGTAGTTGCAGCACGCAGGCTCAGTAGCTGTGGCTGGCGGGCTCTGGAGTGCAGGCTCAGTAGTTGTGGCATGAGGGCTTCAGTAGTTGTGGCATGCAGACTCAGTAGTTGTGGCCTGTGGGCTCTAGAGAGAGAGCTTTGTGGCACACGGGCTTAGCTGCTCTGCGGCATGTGGGATCTTCCGGGACCAGGGATCGAACCAGTGTCCCCTGCATTGGCAGGTGGGTTCTTAACCACTGCGCCACCAGGGAAGTCCTAGTCATTGTACTTTGTTGCAAAGTACTTTGATCTGCCTGTTGCTAGTACAGACCATGCGTGTGCACGTGCACACACACACACAGGCACACACATCTCTATCTCCTTTCACATGCATGGGAGCCTCCTCCATTTGTAACTAGCATTTGAAAGAGGAAATTTGGAGAATAAACCAAATGAAGACGAATGAAACCGTGTCCATGCACGGGGTCCCTTTCAGGTCCAGCAGGAGGGAAGACAGTAGAGGCAGAAACCAGGGCAGCTGTTGTAAAACTATAGACAGAAAAAGGGATATTTCGCAACCTCAGGAGACAAAGCATAGACGGAGCCCAGTCCAGGGTGGCACCCTTGCACTTGACATTGATGCTCCCCCGAGCACAGGTTTTTCAGGCAGTGGGGATGGAACAGAGGAATGGGAGGTGGAATGGGAGGGTCCAAGCAGGACAGATGCACTGCAGGGGACAGACTGGTTCCTGGACCCACCCCTTGAGAGAGTCCCGTCAACATCTGGGAAATCATTTAAATTAGGGCTGAGAGCCTGCCATTCATAGATGGGAAGATTTTGGATCAATGGTGAGCTGTATGAAGACAAGGACAAAATCTAACATCTTGACCCTCGTGTCTCTAATACCTAAGACAGGGCTGAGCTCACGGTTAAGTGCTCGTTCATCTGTTTTCCTCTATGTGTGTTTCTTTGTTTGCGTCTAACTCCCTGCTAAGAGAGCACAAACCTTTCCAACCTATCCAGCTCAAAACATACAAAGCCAAACTCAATGTCCTCTCCTCATTTGCTCCTGCCTGTCTTGGAAGGTCCTTTAACTGTCCCACGTTCTTCAATACCCCCAAACCAATCCTCTGCTATGGTTTCCATCTCTGGTCTCTCTCTTGAATTCTGCCTGAGTCAGGTCTTCATTGCCTCTTCCTTGAGCCTCTCCTCCATTCTAGCCCATCCTACACACTCCTTCCTAAGACTCTGGCGGGGAGGAGTACATCTGACTCCGTGTGGATCTCTTTCTTGTACTTCCACCTCTGTGCTGTGTTGCCTGTGCTTAGTCATGCTGACTCTGCACCTTTTGCAAAAGAAGGTTGCCTATAGCCAGAAATATACAGGACAACCCATTCTCAAGTGTCTGACCTTTAATAACCCTTTTCCATTCACACAGAGTTAAAAAGTTGCAGAACAGAGAATAACATTTGTTTTGTTGAAGGTTGACAGGAACACCATGATCTGAGCTATGTGGACAGTTGCAAGAACAAAGGATTCCAGCACTAAGAAGTCTGCAACAGCCAACCACAGCCCTCCCTCACCTTGTCTTTAAAAAAGGTTTTGCTGAAACCCTTTGGGGGAGTTTGGGGCTTTGGGGGCAGGAGACACCCATCTACTCGCACGGCCCTGCAATAAACCTTTCTCTGCTCCAAACTCCCATGTTTCAGTTTGTTTGGACTCACTATGTGTTGGGCACACGAACTTAACATTCAATAACCCGTAACAAAACCCAACTGTTTGCTCTGCTACTCAGAAACTTTCCATGGCTCCTTAGTCCTGTCTGATAAAGACCAAATTCCTTAATGAAGATTGTGAAGGCCGCTTCTGGCCCCTTTCAACATCAGTTTCTGCCATTTCCCTCACCCTGTACTGAATGCCCTACATGGGTAAAAATGCATCTCTGTATTTTTACCCATTGCATCATGCTGTATCTACTCTCTCATGCTGGATTATAAGTTCCTTGAACCCTAGGGCATGTGTTATTTGTCTTTGCAACCCCCTGTGCCCCTGCACCCAATACAAGTGCCTTGTTTGGGGAGGGGTACTTAATACACAGTCTACGGGAACAATATTTATTAGCATGATACTCAGGGCTCTCCCTTCCCCCCTTAATGACTCCACCCCAGGGAAGGAGACAATGACTTATCTGACTCATGAGTTTGGCAAAAGGATCTGAGTTTGCTCAACTCAGCACCCAGCCCCCTCCATTCTCCCTTTGAGGAACCAGCCACCTATAGTTAACCTGTATTCTCACTGAATTCTCATTTCTTCTTGGCCACCCAGAAAGTTTGGGGTAGGATCATTCCAGCAAAGGAGGCCTCCAGTTTTGGGGAGGAATGCAAGTTTGATCCAGGGGCACGTACACAAACCTATTGGCCAGATTAACCCATGCCCTACAATACAATGCTTTGTGAGTAAGAAAGGTGATCTTTTTACCTCCATCTGTCTAATTCTTACGTCCATTTTTCAACTCTTCCCAATTAAGGCGGGTTAGAGGGGTGTTATATTTTAGGCCCTCTCAGAACCTAGTGTCTCACACAGACGATGTGTATCCTATATGTAGCCTTGGTTTAGCTGGCTCGAATTCTGTCCCAGAGACTTATTTTCAGCTTTCTCATCCTGAGTGAGATTGAACAAACAAAGCCTTACTTTATAAATAGTACAACAGCAACATGGCATCTCTCAACTGAGGAAATTGAAACATTTGGGGTTTGAGAAACACTATTTGTTATTGCACAAACAGCAGGCGGTTGGGAAAAGCCAAAAGTGAATTTTCCATGTCAAATTCCTCTTCATCTATAAATCCTCCCCTTCCCGGGGAAATTTATAGGATTCTGGCTCCCGTTTCTCTTTGGTCATCAAATTTAATTTCCCAGGAGGTTTGTGTTTCCTTTTTTTAGTTTCTATTCTAAACTTGTAAAATTTTCCCGATTCTTGACGTTCCAGATCTTCTTCTGTCTCCTCAATCTGTCACTTCTAACCTATTCCTTCCCTCTACCTCCACTCTCCACTTTTATTCCTCTGTAAATTCTAGAAATGACCAGACCTCCTGCTTCTCTTAGATCCATTCTGAGCCTTTGCGTTTCTTTTGTTAACATCTCAAAACATCCACCAACATTTTTCATCCTTCTCTCCATTCCTTGATCATATGCCTCTTCTCCTCCAAAGTGAGCTTTTCACTTCTACCCTCCATTGAACCCAGGAGACCCACTTTTCTCCATTCCTTTTACATCCTTTCTATTTCTTTTTCTCCCCTGGCTGCTTCCCACCTGCCTTTGAACATACCCAGATCCCTTCGTTTTGAAAACCCTCTCACTTTTCACTTCATTTGTTGCCCAAATGAAGGCTGCCTTCCCGGCTGCCTTCCCGGCTCACCGCCCTCTCATTCACTGTCAAAGCTCTAAAAACATCATTACACAGGTTCTACCTGTATTTCCACATCACTGAATTGCTCCAGGACTCCACGACCTTTTGCTTCCAACCCAAGCATTCAGTGGAAAGAACTGCTCTTAAAGTTCACCAACAATTTCTTCATTGTCACATTCTTCAGTCTTTACTCAGCCCTCGTTCCTCTTGACTTCTCTGATGCATTCAACACTGATGGCCACGTTCTACCCGACCAACACCACCGGCTTATTTATCTGTCTTTTTGTCTTAGTCTTTTCTTCTTTCTCTCAAAACTGTGATCCAGTCCTGAGTCTTGGTAAACTCTACAGCAAGCGTTCGTGGTTGCTGTGCTCATGTGACCTGACTAATAGAACAAGGTGTTCAACCCAATCATGGCAAAATGTTCCCATTTGACGGCGAGTGGTGCAGGGATGGGCATGTGAACCATTTCTGATCCATGATAAAGGGAAGACCTCTTAGGGGTTCAGGGAAACATTGTACTTCCTATAAGAGAGGCATACAAGGAGAAAAGCATTTCTTCCCGCCCATTCCCTTTTTCTTGGGATGTCATCACATAAGAACATGAAGTATCCAGCCATGCCATCTCGTCACCAAGAGGGAAGGTCAAGAGAAGAACATAGAAGCCAAGACTGTCCCCTGACATCAAGGAAATTCCAAGCCAACGCTGAAACTTCCCATATGCTTGAACAACAACAGGTCTAGAGTTAAGTAATCAACTATTGACTGTACTTCTATTACTTGCACCCAAATACATTGAAGCATTCTTCCAAAACTCTACCTCATCCATTCTCACAGAACAGACTGTGATATCTATGCTGACCTCATCAAGATCCTTATGTCCAAATGTCTCTCCCACCCCCAGACTCCCCGAGTCCTCGGTGTTTCCACTCGGGTTTCACACCATCAGCTTAAAGCACCATGTTCAAATCCACACTCATCAGTTTTCCACTGAAGTCAGCCAGCCTTTTGTCATCTTCATAAAGATTAAGAAACCATTTGAGCTTTATTAGAAGAACATGAGTTTCAACCTTGCTAGAACTTCCCAGGTGGTATGGGTCGGGGCGGGGGGAATTATGCAGACAGGTAAGACAGAATTTAAGATTTATGTCTTAATGAGGCTTATCTCTGTCTGGGTATGCTAGGTATTTCATGATGGATATGGGTATAAAGACACGGATGAGACACAGGGTACATAGCAGGAAGTGGCCAAAGATAAAGCCCAAATGAGAGCAGTCATGAGACCGTAAGAGACGCCTTCTTAAAGGGTTAGGCCTTAATAGTGTAGATGGTGTGAGATTTTAAGCTGTGGAACAACATGACAGATTTACACTTTGCAGAAGGAGCTTCAGCAACAGCATGAAGAATGGATCGGAAGATGAAAGCCTGAGATACCAGAGCTTTGAAGGCAGTTAACTGAGCCAGGCAGCGGTTGCCAAGATCACTTCTTAGCTGAGGCAGCCCTGCCAGTGACAGACCAAAGCATGGTGCAAGATCCCCACCAACACAGGACTCCAGAGCTCTCCACTGGGCTGGTGGAGACTATCGGAGCTTCATCGCAGTCACATGGCCCCTTCTGCCCAGTAAATCTTGTGTACGCAGCGTCTGTATCCCAGAGAACCCGACGGACGCAAAGGACGTGAGTTCACGCCTGTTATTCGATTTGCTTAAATAAGCATTTAATAGGTATTAAAGTAAAGAGGTAAGAGGTTAGTGATTTCCTCAACTCACCAAAACTACCAAATACAGATATTCTTATTCAAAGCAATTCACTTTCTAATTAATGTGCTCAGTCCTCCCTGGTTCTTTTTTTTAAATTAATTTTTATTGGAGTATAGTTGCTTACAATGGTGTGTTAGTTTCTGCTGTACAGCAAAGTGAATCAGCCATACGTATACATATATCCCCTTTCTTTCGGATTTCCTTCCCATTTAGGTCACCACAGTGCATTAAGGAGAGTTCCCTGTGCTATACAGTAGGTTCTTATTAGTTGTCTATTTTATACGTAGTATCAATAGTGTGTATGTGTCAATCCCAATCTCCCAATCCCTCCCTCCCCTCCCCCCTTCTCCCTTGGTATCCATACATTTGTTATCTATGTCTACGTCTCTATTCTCCCTGATTGTGTATCTCTGTTAACCCAGAATATAACCATATTCCATCGATACTCTCTCCAAAACATCATCAATTTCTATTGTTTTACTTTCCTCTTAAATTTTATCTTGCAACCAAATATTATGTAGGAAAAATAAACAAGGATGAATAAATAAATCACATGGAAAAGAATTCATTCAAGCCCCTTTGTGTATGTCATCACTGATTATTTTCCAGACTCAGCTATCTTATGACATAAACCACAGTCATTCAACACATAGCTCCATATGGCAAAAGCTCTGTATAGTAAGGTGAACTTACAAGGCAGGTATTAAATCTGTTCCCAGAATATCATGGGCAGAAGCATTGCCAAGAGAATTAGTTGAAAAGATTCTTGTTTCTGAGCATCTAACGATTTATTTCACAAAGACAGAGGTTCATTTTCTCTTTCTTCCTTTTATACCAATCATCACTGATCCCAGATTAATCTTCCAAGAAAAGCACATATAGCTACAAATATGTTGGCATTTCCTTCTTACAAGAAAAGCAACAGGGACGTCCCTGGTGGCACAGTGGTTAAGAATCCGCCTGCCAATTCAGGGGACACGGGTTCGAGCCCTGGTCCAGGAAGATCCCACATGCCATGGAGCAACTAAGCCCGTGCACCACAACTACTGAGCCTGCGCTCTAGAGCCCGCGAGCCACAACTACTGAGCCCGCGTGCTGCAACTACTTAAGCCCGCGCGCCTAGAGCCGGTGTTCTGCAACAAGAGAAGCCACTGCAATGAGAAGCCCGCGCACCGCAACGGAGAGTCGCTCCTGCTCACCACAACTAGAGAAAGCCAGCACACAGCAACGAAGACTCAACGCAACCAAAAATAAATAAAAAGAAAAAAAAGAAAAAGAAAAACAACAAAGCAGATAAAAATCTGCTTTCCCAGATTCTAGACAGCCAGTACTGTATTACTGGTATCCTATTGCAACTTTCTGATTTTTTCTTTCAGGGGTCAGCAAACTACCACCCATGGACGTAATCTGGCCCACCACTTGTTTTTGTAAATAAAGTTTTACTGGAACACAGAGATGCTGTCTGTTTACTATTGTCTCTGGCTGCTTTCCTACTACAATGACAGAGTTAAATCATAGCGACAAGGACCATCTAGCCTACAATGCCTGAAATATTTACTATCTGGCTCTTAACAACAACAACAAAAATTGTCCTAATTTAAAAAGCATGGCATTTTCTCACATTTCAGGTATTTATTCGTTCATCATTAACCATTCAAAACATTTTAACTGATACCTTAACATGTTAACATCATTGTTAATGTGTCAATCTGAAATCAGCAATCATTTTTTTGTTTGTTTTTTTGCGGTACGCGGGCCTCTCACCGTTGTGGCCTCTCCCGTTGCGGAGCACAGGCTCCGGACGCGCAGGCTCAGCGGCCATGGCTCACGGGCCCAGCCGTTCCGCGGCATGTGGGATCCTCCCAGACCGGGGCACGAACCCATGTCCCCTGCATCGGCAGGCGGACTCTCAACCACTGCACCACCAGGGAAGCCCCGGCAATGATTTTTGAAGATCATAATGAATTACTTTTCTTTTCTTTTGATTAATACGTGATTATTATTTTTTTAATGAACCTAATTTTTAAAAATCTATCACCAAGAAGACATTTAGAATCTTGAGTATAGCACTCTATATTCATCCATGTTTTAGGCTAGCTTTAAACTTCAAGCTTTAAAACAAAATAAGATTAACCTCCACAAGAGACTGGAAATAAAACTATAGCTTTAAAAAAAATTAAAAGATAATTATACCCTAACTGCCATGTTTTCCTTTCTTTCCTTTTGGAAAGATTGCCTCTCTAAATAAAAGAAGATGTCAGCCTTTTAAAATGCCTTTTATCCCCGGATCTTTTGACGTCACAGACCTTCCTATTTTAATGGTGCAACATCTTCCTAGGAATTAATCAATGAATCATAGCCTGAGAATGAGATGGAAAAGGAGGAGGAGGTCTACGCTGAAAGAAAGAGATGCAGGGAGATTCCAGACCTGATCTGCTGCTACAGGCGGTGAGGGCTGCCCAGACCACAAGTCTGCTCAACTCAGGTGCCCAGGAGGCTAAGCGTGGACGTCTGGTTACCGACTTCCGTGTCCAGCTTTGAGCTGGGAGCTCTTCAGGTTTGCCCTAGAGCATAACCGAGCACAGGTCTCTGCGTGATGAACTTGCCCCTCCACCTGAGATGCCTTATTTCCTCCCCGTTTTCTTCTCAAAGTGGATACAGTTGTTTGGGGTTTTGTGAACTGTGGGTTCAACCATATCTTCAAGAGGATGAGATCGGCATTTCTCAACGTAGTCCCTCATTTGTCATATGCCAACTATTTTTTTACTTTTTATTTCAGAATACAAAGATCTTTGCATAAAAATCATAAAAATACTGGTAAGCAAAAAAAAGACAGAGGAAAATTCAGATTATCCCTAAATCCTACCACCCAAGGAAGCCACTGTAACATGTTGCTATGTATTTGGTCATACGTGTCGTGGGTCAAATGTGCTCATCCACTTCCCCCAAAAGATATGTCAGCTAGACCTGGAAATGTGACCTGATTTGGAAAAAGGTTCTTCGCAGATGTAATTAAGTTAAGGATCTCAAAATGAGAGCACCCTGGATTATCCGATAGGTGCTGAATCCAATGGCTCGTGTTCTCATAAGGAGAGGAGAAAGTACGTGAAGACAGAAGCAGAGACTCGAGTGGTGCTGCCACGGGCCAAGGAATGCCTGTGACCGGAGCGGGGCCCTGTGGCCCTTCCCGCCCATGTCCTCCACCTGCCTTCTGTCCGTAGAAAAACTTTAGCCAAAGAATAAGTTTAATTAGAGACGCGAGAAAATGCAGAAGCCAAGGAAAGCAAACAGGGCAAAATAATAACAGCTGAGTCATTAAACGGGGCCAAAGACCTTTGGCTCCTTCTCAAGGGCTATAGATGATATTCTGAGCCACGTCCTGTGAGCTGCCTTAGAGACACTGAAACCCCACCAGGCGGAAGAAGTTGACTACATGATGACCAGACTGTAGCTGTGACATCAGCTGCCACAATTCCAAGGCCTCAGGGAAATGGGAACAAACCTACCCTGGCACTGAAGACTTACTGTACTTAAAACAATCAAGATGATGCTGGCCAGACACCGCAGGATCCATTTCAAGACGACTGTCAAGCTGACTGTGCTGTCTCTACATGTAGCCCCCTCCTTCTGCCTATATACCCCTGAAACTCCCCTTTAAAACCTCTCGCCCTGGTTGTCAGTCAGGGAGTTGGCCTTTGGACACGAGTCTGCCCTCCCCGCAGTTGCCAGCCTCGGGAATGAAGCAGACTTTCCTTTCCACCAACCTAGCCTCTCGTGCAGGGAGGAGCCACGCCCCACTTTTGGTAACACCTGGGGCCTCCAGAAGTTGGAAGACAAGGGAGCGTGGCCCTTGCTTTCAGACGTCTGGTGTCCAGAATTGCAAGAGAATAAATTTCTGTCGTTTAAAGGTGCCAGGTGTGCGGCCGTTTGTTATAGCAGCCCTAGGAAGCTAACACAATACATCTGCTCAGTAAATAGCGAACAACAGCTGTGAACCAGATATTATACCCAGGAGTTGAAGAATAAGACACCAAACCTTTCAAAGTCTTTTTCTACCCATACACAGAAATATATGTATAAATATATTTTAATGGGTTATAATGTAAAAGTTGCTATTAATACATCCTTTTACCTAATAATATAGACACATGTTCATGATAATAAACACATAGAGCTTCATCTTACAGATTTTGCCTAAGCAGTTCTCAACTTTGGAACATTGACCTTATTTCCATTTTTTTTTCTATACTGCAATAACCATTCTTTATCTAACTACTTACGTACACGTTTGATGATTTCCTTAAATTTTTAAAAATGGAATTTGGAGGTCAAAGTCTGTGCCAGTTATCAATTTCTTGTCTCAGTTCCAAATCTACCTTTCTTGCCCCTGCTTTGTGAAACCAGAGCTGGACCCTGTAAACATTTCTCCTCGACCAGCTGGCACAATGTGGGGCTTTGTCGACCGTAGAAAAACCGCAAGGCGACAGAGGCAGGAAGACACTTCCTTCTGGGTCCCAGCGCCTCTTATTTTAGGCAGCAAAGAGGCCGCCCTCACAGACCAGCTCCAACCCCAGGCTCAGCCACATGAGCAGCTCCACACTGTAGCTGTTTCCACCGCCACTCTGGCCATGGCCTCAGACATCTGCCTCACCTTCCATGGACACGTCTACAGATCCACACGGCGTGCCGTGTGCACAGTTTCTCCGCTACCCGTGGCTGGGTTTTCCAGTAGTGGACACATGACCTCCAAGGAGATCTAAGTCTCAGCCTTGCGTAGGGGGTGGGAGAATCTTCCTCAACCTTAATTCCTTCACTGTCCACTTCTCCTCAGCCTAGATGCACACGCTACTTCTGGATCCTTGAAAGGCGCCCTATCATTGTTACTAGCTAACAGTCCTTCTGATTAAATCTTTCTCATTCAAATAACCAATGTGCTTTCAGTCTCCTAACTGAGCCTGGCTGATAATCCAGTCTCAATGCACTGACGTGACCAAATTAAGCTCCAGAACGGTTGCTGCCATGTACAATGCCTTCCCCAGGCTCTAACCAACTCTGGATATTTTCATTCATTTTTAGCAATGACAGTAGGATAAGAAAGTATCCCTCGTCGATTGCTTTCATTTGCACTTCCTTGATTACTAGGAAGGTGGAGGAAAGACTATGTGAGTATATGCTGTATTGGAAGGAGTTCTATCCAGCCCATAATATTGTCCCCTGGGAAGGGGCTGCGGTTAACGAGAGGGAGGGGGAAGGGGGCCGTCCATTTATTACTCTAAAAGCTTATATATTGTCCCAATACTATACACAGAGAAGATGGTCATGGATTACTTCTATAATTAAGCATAATCCATCATGACAACAACGTGCTGTCGCAACCTCTCTCTAGCTGGTACGAGTCAGAGTGGTTAAATTCATTAGCAGAGCTGAGCAACCGACTCTGGAAGTGCCTTATCTAGACCTGTAACCTCAGGCTCCAGCCCTCATCTCTCTAAGGCTGCATCTCGAACACCGAAAGGAAATGAGGGCCCAGCATGTGTCCTTGGTCACAGCAGCTCTACTTCCTGTATTTCAGGGGATGGGACGTTGTTAGAGCACATGTGAAACCATGGGCTGGACCCTAAGTTCAGATGTTTAGTTCATGAGTTACGCTCACCATACCTCTTGGGGAGAACAAAAGGAGAATATAGAGACCAATCTAGGGTCCAAGTGCCTTTTCCCAACTGTGAGGCGAACACAGTTGGAGATCTTGAATCGTGGGACTTCGTCTAACCCAGAGAGAAGAGGACATGATTAGTTCTGCACAGGGATGGGCTACAGTCATCTACCTCCTTCCAAAATGATTAGTCATCTGTCACACCTTTCATCCTTGCTTCCCAATTAAAAACAAAAAACTGGGATTTCCCTGGTGGTCCAGTGGTTAAGATTCCACCCTTCCGCTGCAGGGGGCGTGGGTGGGATCCCTGGTCGGGGAACTAAGATCCCACATGCCGCGGGGCGTGGCCAAAAAATTAATTAATTAATTTTTTAAAATGTTTAAAAACCGAAAACCATGAAGAGTTAAGAGGATGGAATTGTACTTAGCACAACTGAGAATTGTATAATTCTCTGTCTGATGGGGCTAAAATATGATAATATTGTGTTACAAATATCTGAAATCCTCCTTTCAGGGAGGAAAGATTCTTTAATTACCCAGATGTTTAGAAAGGTACACTAATCATCAAAAACCGCAGCAAGGTAATTTTCACTTCTCCACCCCCCTCGAAAGACATTGACTAAAGGCAGGTTAATTTTCAAAGCTTTTTGGACTCATTTCTATTTATTTCAGCTGTGTTGATGTTCTGTGGCTGAACTTTGAGCCAGAACAAGATATTTGTTTGTGTTACATTTGTCTAATGTTTGTCTCACCCGCTAGCTGTGAATTTGCATAATGGGTTAGGAGCAGTGAAAAATGCTTAAAGACCTGGCTTTCTAAAGACCCCCAACATCCCAACTTCCCACCTTCTGAAAATAGCTATGCTATCAAAGTAGCAAAAAGTGAACCAGAGAAAACGCATCTCTTGTTGTTCGGTGGGATTATAAAACTCACATAACATGCACAGGTGTGCTGCTTAGAAGAATTACAGGATTTGGAAGCAGCTACACTTAAGTTTATGGATTTCTTCCAATTCAAAATAGAATTTAATATTATGCAGCTGATTTAAGTCAAGATGGTTCTCACACGTATTCTTTGCCCTCTATCATGTATCTCCTTGTTAAAGAAATGGTTCAAGTTTCTTGACTGTAGATTTTTATTAACCCGCTTAATCTGAATATCAAAGCCCAACTCTTTAGCTCAACTGTCTCTTTAAAAAGATCGAATACCCCAGGGTATGAGCCACAAGGGAAATCAAGTTTTTAAGGAACTATTGTAAGTATGCAAACAAGCACAGAGAATAATACGACTAACATCCATATACTCACCACCCAACTCTGTCAGATTTAAACGTTCTGTGATATTCACTTCAGATCTCTTTTTCTGAGAAATAAATCATAACCAACACTATTGAAGACCCATGTATAATCTTCCACAATCCCACTGCTCTCCCTTCAGTCCCATATATAACCACTATGCTGAATTTGGTCATCGTCCCTCTCATAAAGGTTTTTCTAATTTCACTAAATCTATATTTATCCATAAATAATATTGAGAATTGCTTTGCCAGTTTTGAAGTTTATTAAATAGCATCCTACTACGACACACACACTCACACACCTATATCTCATATATAAATATTCCCATCCTTTCTCTACTTGAAGATGTATCTATGGTCAGAAAATACAGTTCCTTCATTTTAGCGGCTGCTTCCCATTGTATGGCCACACCGCAGTTGATTTGCTTATTCTCCTGTGGACAGACATTTAGATCTTTTGCACTTCTTTGCTATCATAAGGCAGGCTGCAGGGAAAGTTTTTTGGACAGATGTATGCGTCTTCTGTTTTTTATTTTCTTTTGTTTTTAAGGTATAGATAAGAGAATACTATGACCAATAAAATTCACCTTTTTAAAAAAGGTACAGCTCTGAGAGTTTTAAGGCATGCACACACTGGTGTGACCACCACCACGATGACGATTCAGAGCAGGTCCATCACCCAAAATAACTCTAACAGGCTCCTCCTTTGTAATCACACCTTTGTCCCTGCCCCGATGCCTGGTAACCACTGGTCCATTCTCTGTCACCACAGTTTTTCCAATTCTGGGCTATCATACTAATGGCTGCTTCCTTTCAGCACCATGCCTTTGAGATGCAGCCATGCTGTAGCGCACATCAATACCTTGTTCCTTATTATTGCTAAGTAGTAGTATTCCATTGTACGAATGTACAACACTTTATCTATTGTGCCCATCGAAGGACATTTGCATTACTTCCGAACTTTGGCAATTATGAATAAAGCTGCTCTAAACCTTCACAGACAGGTCTCTGTGCCCACACAAGTCTTCGATTCATCTGGGTAAATACCTAGCTGTGGGATTACTGGGTCTAATGGTAAGTCTGTGTTTATCTTTCCAAATTCTTGGAAATTTACAGGTATCTTTCTGTAATTAATTTCTAGTATAATTTTATTATGATCAGAGAACATAATTTGTATGATTTTGATTCTTTTAAATTTTTTAAGGTTTGTTTTATAGCCCGGAGTATAGTCTATCTTGGCATATGTCATATACACTTAAAAATAATATGTATTGGGGCTTCCCGGGTGGCGCAGTGGTTGAGAGTCCGCCTGCCGATGCAGTGGACGCGGGTTCGTGCCCCGGTCCGGGAAGATCCCACATGCCGCGGAGGGGCTGGGCCCGTGAGCCATGGCCGCTGAGCCTGCGCGTCGGGAGCCTGTGCTCCGCAACGGGAGAGGCCACAACAGTGAGAGGCCCGCGTAACGCAAAAAAATAATAACATATATATATATGTATTATGTTGCTGTTGAGTGGCGGACACTGTAAATGTCAATTAGATCCAGTTGGCTGAAGCACTGTTCAGTTCTACTGTATCCTTGTCTTGCAGAGAAGAAAAAAAATGGTTTCAAGCTATAATTGTTGGATTTGTCCATTTCTTCCTTTGGCTTTATTAGTTTTGCTTCATGTTGTTAAAAACATACATGTTAACATACATCTTGTTAAAATATGCACAGTAAGGATTATTATGCCTTCCTGGTGAACTGAGGTTTTTTTAGGGATTACAATCTATGAATGGAACATTTCTCAGTCTTCTTAGCCTTCATATTACCACTTCAAGGAGAGTACAGAACCCTTACCGGCTTTACTTTACCCTCCTTTTATGTTTAGTGGCCATTAAGTCTGTAGATGTTGTAACGCCATCAGACATGCTTTCAACTATCATACATATTTGTTTTAATTTATGAGGAAAAAAAGAATCTATTATATTTTCCCAGATAGTTCGCATTTCTGTTGCTCTTCCTTCACTCCTAACGTTCCAGGTTTCCCTTTGGTAGAATTTGTCTTCCATCTGAAAAACTGATTTAGCATTTCTATTAGAGCAAGCCTGCTGGCAATGAATTCTCTTCGTTGTTTTTTATTCGTGTTTCATCATCATTCATGAAGGATAATAATTCTAAGAGGGGATTTTGAAATTGTCTAACTTAAAGTGTTCATTTTACATACGAGGAAAATGAAGCCCAGAGGCATCAGATGATTTGCCCCCGTGTCACCGAGCTGCTTATCGCCTGAGCCAGGATCGAGGTTCCTGCTTCCTGACTCCCAGCTCAGTGCTCTTACGTTGCCTCAATTATTTACTTTACACTGGAAATAAAGTTGTGCAAAAAGAGCTGGATTATTGCATGCTAGTGCAAGAAAAAACTGTACAATTATCATTTTTTAGAACTGAGAAGGACCTCAGAGACGACTCATATCTGTGCTTCGTGTTTCAGATGGGGAAACCGAGGCCCAGGGAAGGTAATGCAGCAAAGCCGTGACTTTTTAGAGCAAGATCACTTGCAAAGAGCAGGCACGGGGGCTGCTTGTTTATTTGTTCCCTAGTAGTGGGGATGGACTGTGCTGGACCAAACTAACTTATACCCCTACTCTCTCTCCCTCTCTCTCAACTTTATGACACAAGGCAGAACACCAGCCCTGGGCAATGCAGCCCAGCTGGACCGTTTGGAATCAAATCTATAACTCTGCTCTCATTAGCACTATTCTCTCAACCAATGATTCCCAAACTTCAGCGTGTATCAGAATTGGACCTCAGTGTGTGCAGAACCGTATGAGCTGGTAAGAATCAGCTTATTGACACTGCACATTCCTGGTCCCACTTCCAAAGACCCCGATTCACTAGATCTAGGGAATGACCCTGGGATTTACCTTTTTACAAACACCCCAGGTAATTCAAATCCACAGGCTGCACTTTGAGAAATCTCTGGCCTGTGTTGAGGCATTATGTTTTGGTCATGAAGAGAAAACTCTGGACTTTCTAGCTCAGAATAAGAGAAGAGTGAGTCCAACACCAAATCAGTATCAGTTTTCTGAATCCCGCTCTGTTCTGGATCTGCCATTGACAGTAGTCTAATTGCTTCTCTCCTCTCTCACTGGTTGCTGAGACAGCAGGTAAAGGTAACGTTTTCCTCATACACATCTATACAGTAACAAAATCTCTTAGGGACACAGATGTCTGCAGTTAGCATAGTTATTTCATTCTATGTCTCTTACCTATTGCTCTTTCAATAGGTCCATCAGGATTCCTAAGGTTTAGATATTCTAACTAAATATAATATTTAACATATTCTGGGGTCAGATCTTAAAAGTCCTGATTTTTTAAATTTTATTTTTATTTTGGACACGCTGCATGGCATACGGGATCTTAGGTCCCCGACCAGGGATCCAACCTGTGCCCCCTGCACTGGAAGCGTGGAGTCTTACCCACTGGACCGCCGGGGAAGTCCCAAAAGTCCAGATTTTTTTAATACTCTTTTTCAAACCACGTCCCGGATACCTGAGCACACACGGACCCACATATACAGGTATCACTTATTCCACAGGTGTTTGCTAATTTCAGCTCCATGCCTTCGAAGTAAGAGTTCCTGTGAAAGCAGGAAAAGGAGGGGGAACACGTCGGCCCCGTGCTCGTGGAGTTAGCGCCTAGTGTAGAAAACCAACCACACGAACAAGAAACAACTAGTCGTGTTTTAAGTAACATATGAACATGTGTACAACAGAAATTAGTGCAACCGTCACAGATTGAAGAGCTCTTGTGTTTAAGTGTTGACTGTTGTTTTCCTGATTTAATTCCTGGAAATAGAGGGCTTGATATTTAGCTAGACTGAAAGGAAACACAAGTGCCCTTTGCGTTTCCTCCTCCTAATTTCTGCCGTGGCTCAGATTCCTAGCCTGCTCAGGGACCTCTGTCTTCATTGTCTCCTGGATACAGACAGATCTGGTTTCTCTAATAACCATAAGAGATGCTTCAAGGGAGGAACCATGTCTTGTATTTCTTCTTCATCTCCTACAGGGTCCCAAGTTGTTATTTTATTGTAACCAATAGGTCAGCGCCTCCGGGATACCAGGCTCTGTGTGAGAGGCTATAGCTGCAGAGGTATAGCCTGAGATCCCTGCCTCCAATGATTTCCCTTCATTCCTTCTGCAAAAACTTCTCAAGCATTTCCCAAGTGATAAGCCCTGTCCTCAGAGCCCCCAGTCCTTAGGTACCAGCCTCCTTGTACACTTTAGGAGGTCATGCTCCAGCGAGGAATGCAGATGTGCACTGGATTCGACTGCAAGGGCTGCTGTAACTAAGGGCCACAAGCTGGGTGGCTGAGACAACAGAAGTATACTGTCTCACAGTTCTGGAGGCCAGAGTCTCAGATCAAGGAACTGGCAGGGTTGGTCTCCCCTGAGGGCTAGGAAGGCAGATCTGCTCCATGCCCCTTCCCTAACTGCTGGTGGTTTGCTAGCCATCCTTGGCCTTCCCTGGCTTGTGGAAGCAGCACCCTGATCTCTAACTTCCTCCTCACGTGGAATTCTCCTTATGTGCATACGCCTCTGTGTCCAAAGTCCCCCTTTTTATAAGGACACCAGTCATACACTCTACTCCAGTGTGACCTCCTCTTAACTAATAGCATCTGCATCGGCCGTACTTCCAAGTAAGGTCACCTTCTGAGGTATTAAGAGTTAGGATTTAAACATATAAATTGGGGGGGGGGTACAAAATTCAAACCATAAAGCAAATAAACCACTAAACTCAACATGAGGGACACAGATGAGGCTGGGGAGGAAGCCAGGGCCCAAAACGTGGAGAGTCAGAGCAGGAGCCCAAGGAAAAGGCTCATTTCTGGGAGAAAGGAGAGATTTAGACAAACCCTGAGGACAGTGACCTCTGCCTGGTCAACTCTGCCTGTAGGGTTTCCACTCTCCCACCCCAACCTTATTCACACTTCATATCCGACTTCCACACGCCCTTTTGCCCTTGACCTTTGTAGCGCAGCGAAAACACGCTGCGATAGTCCCTACTTGAGTCAGGAATACGGTTTCCTGAATTGAGCTCATACAAAAGACTCTACTGAGCGAGCAGGATCCCATGGGTGCGCAAGAAGTGAAGTCATAAGACGTGTGATGGCTTCGTGGCCACGTCCTCTGCCAGCCCAGAAACGCAGCCTAGTTATTACGGATGCAACACTGACCCACGCCTAACTTCCTCACCCTCTAGCATGGATGCCTAATTAGACACATCCGAAGCTGCAAAGTTTCTTAGAAACTGGAGACCAGTTCGAAATTAACTGCAGAGAAAAAGAAGAAGGTGGTTCAAAAAAAAACCCCTAAAAATCCTGCCAGCGTACCCAGCTGAGAGGAGCAGCTGGCAATAGTATCACCTCGGGACTGCTCACTTGGACGAGGCATTTTAGGCCACTACGTTGTGTTGCTGACAGTCGTCCCTTTTTGGCATCTTCCTTTTCAGTACTTTTCTATTTTCGTCCCACTCACCGTCTCGAACCTGTCCCGGTGTACAACAAGAACCAAGAAGTAATCATATTTCTGGCAAACACATCTTTCACACGTACCACGTGCTGTTCAAAGCAAGTTCTAGGCTTTGAGTGGCTCACGCCACACAATAACCCGGTGGGGTAGGTTCTATTACCATGTTCCCTTACAAATGATGGGGATGGCAAAGGCCACAAGGATCTCCCGCCGAACCACAGGAGCAAGAACTCTGGTCTGAACCCACAAGTCCAAGTGTGTCTGAGGGTTCTTGACTCCAGCAGGGAAGGACGGGGTTAAAGACCGGGGTCCCCAGACGCGGGAGGGAACCGCTGCTGCCTGAGCGGGCAGCTCGCTCAGGCGAAGATGCCTTTCGCTCCACACCCAGCAGGCGCCGGGGGTTTCGGTGAGCACTTCGCCATCCCACCAGGTCATTAAACAGAGGAGCCCGGAGTTCAGGGCCAGGCAACTGCCTCTCCCTCTTCCTCAACGGGAAAATGGAGTGGGGAAGTAGAAGTGACCTCACAGGATATCGGGAGAAAGCCTGAATCATGTGGGCGGACCCGCCTTCACACCCAGCTCACCGTAAAAGTTCGGAGTGGGGTCATGCGGGCGGGGGTGGACGCCCCCCTCCTTCGCTGCAAGACAGATTTCCTCTCGGTACAGTGCAGGCGCAGTTGGCACAAAACTCCCTCCAAACAGGAAGTCGCCAAGATGCTAGGTGGAACCGATGCCTTTTTTTTAAAGGTCAAACTTTTTCCTTGGCTAAGCGGCTGTTTCCCGAGCGCCCAGTACGTGCCAAGCACATGCACACGACACGCAGTCCTTATGGATCAAGTGGGTGCTCTGCGGGAAGATGCAAAGAGAGAAAAGACCACACACGCGCGCGCGCACACACACACACACCTGGCAAATCTTAGAGGAGAAAGGCTTTCCGGGAGCTGTCTTGTTTTCTAGGAAATCAACATGAAAATCGAAGGTCTCGCGCGCGCACCGCGGGAGCCCCACCTTCCCCGCACCAAGCGCCCAGCCTGAGCCCCGGGCAGGGCAAGCGGGGGTCCCGGGCGAGGGCGGAAGGCGCGCGCGCGGCGGGGCGGGTGACCAGGTGGACCGGCAGGGCCGGAAGAGGGCTCGGAGTTGGCTGGCGGGCGGCGCCGGAGGCAGGTGCCAGCGGGAGTGGGCGGGGGCGACCCGGCGTCACCCTCCTCCGGGGGCCGGGCGCGCACACCAGCTCGGCCCGCGGAGCCGGGGGCACGGGCGTCCCCGCCGCCCGCAGGAGGAGCCCGAGCGGCCGCATCCTCCGGAGAGACGCCGCGGGCTCCGCAGCCGCCCTCCCCCTCCTCCGAGAGGCGAGCGCCGCCCGTCCCCGCGCCCCGAGCCTCCACCTGCCGCGGACTCCCGGGCTGCCGGGCGCGGGGCAGAGAAGGTGCGAGAAACAGGGGCCCGGGAGACAGCGGCTCTCGGGGACCGCTCCGCGCAGAGAGGGGACGCCCTTCCACGCCGCCAGCCCCCGCGCGTTCGGCGCCCCGGCCCAGAGTTCAAGGGCCACCGCCCTCGGAGGGGGCTCTCCGCGCGGGCAGCGCCCCGTCCCGGGGCTCCGGCGCCTCGCCCCACCACCACCACCCCGCGGCGGGGCCATGCCGGGGCTGCGCCGGGACCGCCTGCGGACCCTGCTGCTGCTGGGCGTGCTGCTGGCCGCCGACCTCTACTTCCACCTCGGCCCCCGGGTACGGCGCCGGCTGCGGCCCCGGGAGCGCCCGCCCGGCTGCCCGTGCGCCCACCGCGCCGCCACCTCGGCCCCTCGGCCGGCCGCGCGCCACGTTCCCCCGGCCGAGCCGAACGGCGGCGGCCCCGGCTCCAAGCTGCGGGCCCTCTTCGCGCACCCGCTGTACAACGAGCCGGAGAAGCCGCCGCTGCTGGGGCCCGAGGACTCGCTCCTGGCCGGCCCCGAGGCGCTGCGCTATTACCGGAGGAAGGTGGCCCGCTGGAACAGGTGAGACCCCGCGCCCCGGCGCCCAGCCCCCGAGCCGATCTCCGCGCGAGGAAGAGCTTCTGGGCAGCAGCGCCAGCAGGAGGTGCTCCCAGCTCCTCTCCCCGCGAGCCCCTGGGGGTCCATCCTGAGCCCCTTCTGTCCCCCGGGCCATCTCCCCCCTCTTTCTCCTGGCCCTGATGTGGAAAGCCGCTGCCGGACTTCGGTTTTCCAGAATGAGGTTCCCCAGCAGAGCAACTCGAGAGAGAGCTGCTTCGAACCCGACACCTACCTCTAGACCTGGGCGCCTTCCACGAACCGAGGCTACACCCGCCACCCGGCTCTTCCCCTTTGCTTATTCCTCTGCCCGGGGTCAGAGATCACGAGAGGTCAGCCGGGCAGAAGGTCAGTGGTCAGTTTCCTGAAATGGTGGCCACGCTGTGCAATTTACAAAGTGGCTTGTCCCGTGAGTGTTACGACCTGCAGGCGGTTTTATTATCGTGGGGATTTGGGCACGGGGAAGATAAAAATCTACCTGGGAATTTTGTTTAAATCCAAGGCAAAATATAGAGGGAAAAAAATGGCAAACATATGTAGGCTAATATTAAGAAGGATTTTGTGTGTGTGTGAAAGGATAGGGTGGGAGGGTCCTTTGGAGAAGCTGGAATGGTCAGTTCTGAGGTCCCCAGCTGATGACAGAAGGCCTTCACAGGAGTTAGGACTCTGTTTTGAAGTACACACTGGTCTACAGATCACTCAGTCCACTTTCGGACTGCGCCCATCACTCTTCTTAATACAAGAGATTTCCAGATGAGATGTCTTTGCTGGCTTTATAGCCCCTCTGGAGGATGGGTAGACATAAACGTCTATGGAAGGTCAGCGCTAGCCCAGTTTTACTGCTCGTTACTCTGTAGTGCTGAGACTGACCAGGGGTGGAGGGGGCCTTCAGAAAGAAAAAAGAAAAAAAACTGAGAGTTACTGGCTGAAGTCACTGTGGTGTGTTTCAGTTGCAACTGGCTGGTGATTTTGTATTAAAAAGAAAGTGGTTCTCGATTCTCTTGCTGATTGGCCGCAATAAAAAGGCAGTTTGAGATTGCTTCTCAGGCACTGTCATTTTCGATATTACCTTTATTTCATCAATAACGTGCAGATCAGTGAGCTAGAAGTTTTGCCCTTGGAAAATTATCTCCACATCCATTGAGGATTGGAGGAGGGACCGTGGGAGAAGTTGCTTGCTTTTGTCAATGTCGATCGATAGTCACTTAACTCACATTCCTGTGGCCTTAAACTTCCCTACGTTACTTTTGTCCTTACGGAGAGTCGAAGGGAATATTTTGGAAGAAAAGCGAAAGTCTTTCTCACCAATCTGTCCTACAGAGTTTTGAGCTTGATTTCTGTGCCATTATAGGTCAGAAAAACACATTTACTGACCAGGAATGATCTTGGGCATTTAACGGAGGTTTGATGGGGACTGGTGACCTTGCTGTCTTCGGCGCTAACAGAGTAGTTTCGTGTGGTTGGTTGAACGTGACAGTTGTGATACCTACTCATCACTACCTTTTAATACTTGAGATCTCAAGTGAGGTTTGTGGGCTATAACAGGAGGGGAGCTACACTTATAAGTGTTGAAACCGGACCCCAGAGGCAGAGAACCTTCACCCAAACTGCATTGTAAATGTCAAGGCAAGGATTTTAATACGTGTATATACCAGGGCTAAAAATGGAATGTGGAAGACTCATTAGCCAGGGTGCATTGGAATTGCACTCAAAGTTCTATTGTGAGAGATAGTCACTCATTACCTTAAGTGAGACAGCGCCCTGACGATGTGAGGACACATAAAAAGTACCTGCTGCGATGTGCAGGGCCAACCAACGCTCCAGATTTCAGTGCAGACAATCAAAACGAACAGCAAAGGAAAAAAACAACAACAGGGAGTGACCTTGCCAATTGTTTCCCTCTTGCACAGACAAGCCCCCCTTGTTTGCAGCCACAACCCAGCCAGTATTGAAAAGCCAGGCCTTTCTAGACATATGTGGATGCCACCCTACCAGTAATTACTTAGCATCATTAACTGCTATCCAGAATAATTGTAGCAGTAAACCAATCTGCCTCACCGGGAGAGGCGCAGGTAATAAACTAGCCAAATCAGCATTTCCTCCCCAGTGGCCCAGAGGAGCCCATTAGTCTGAGTGAATGATTTTTTTATTTTAAACCACCACACTAATAAGTACTGGTATGAAGTCAGAACTTATCTTTCTATAACTTGAGCTCGTCACCGATAGGAGTTAGGACACGGCCCGCCTTTTCCTCCGCAGCACGTCTCTTTTTGACTTCAGTGGCAGATGGAGCTGATACACTGTTTTGAACGTTTCAGGTTCTCGATCGGTATTTGTTCACGGGGTGTCAACATGTGGTTGACACGCTGGGTAGGGTGTGCTATCCTCGTGCTGTCACGAAGCTTTCTGCAGACCTCCTCAACGAGCTGCTCTTCCCTCCCTTCCTCTCTTTTCCCCCTCGCGATGTAACTAAGTGCGGCAGCAATCCAAGTTAAAGATGCAGTCGGGGAAAATGTCTCTGTCGCGCCATTGGCCGCTGATCACAGCGAGCGGTCCAACACGTTCGGCACCTCTCTTGACTGGAGAAGAGAGCACACAGGGAGCCCGGGAAGTGGGGTCGTCACTATTGCAGACCTTAAACCAACAAGCCAGATGAAGCCTTTTCCTTTCAAAGCGGTGGTGGAGGGCAGCGCTTACCTGGAGCCCAGGTTCATGTTGTCACTGCCCTTACATCTTAGAGGCTGAGCTCTGGGTTCCTTCCCCGCCCAGCAGCTGCCCGAGCCAGACAACATCTGTCCTTTGACATGTCAGAGCCGGTCAGCTTGGCTTGGCCGTTTGCCCTCATATCTTTGGTCGGTTCCTCTGTAACCCTCTGGTCTGACAGTCAAGGTCAGACAGGGTCATGCCTGCCTGGTGTCAGAACTCCGGCAGCTACAGCACAGATGCAAGTTTGCCACTCTGTGCTTTTCTTTCTCGACCTCATCCTCAGGGATCAAGAAGGTTATATTTTCCTGCACTTACCGAGTCAGCATTTCTCAAACACGTGTGTGTACCTGTGTCTTTCCCTCCATCGGATGCCCCTGTCTTCCACCTTCACACCTCCACCGCTTGCCTTCGCTGAAGAAAGCCTGGCCCTGAGTCTCCCTTTGAAAATCACAGCAAAGAGACAGCTTTGCAAGAATGACAGCTGTTTGAGGGAAGTAAATTGGCTCCGGTTTTTCCCGGAGAAGCTATGAGGAGATCCAGAAGCCGAAGCAGTTGTAGGAGAGCGGCAGCAGGTGGCGGGGCCGGCGGGTGGGGGGGGGGGGGTGACGCCAGAAGAGACGGGCAAGAATTCAGCTGGGCATGAGCGTGGTCTGGTCTAGGAATTGCTGGAGAAAAAGCTTCTTCCCACCGTGGCATCCGGGGAATAGAAAATAAAATCTCTTTGTTCTCATCCCCTCCTTTTTATCTCTTTCCACCTTATCTCATGCTGGCCCGAGATCGTTTGGAACACAGAGTTATTGAGAACAGGCAGTTCAGCTCACAGAGCAGATAAAAGCCCGGGGTCTCACTCAGGGGTGCCGGCCATTTGACATTCACCCAGAGTCAGCAGGACCTGGACCCCTTGTTCGATTCTTCCGCCAGTGATGCCAGGCTGAGAAAGGAAACGAGCCTCCTGGGATTTGAAGAGGGGCCTCAGCCACCACCTGTGTGTGGCTAGCAGAAGGAGTGGGGATCTGGACTTCCATTTCTCTTTTCTCCCAATTAGAGCCTTGCTTGGCCGGTTGGGAAAAGCTGTGATTTTAGTGGTTTCTGAATCCCTGGATTTGTAGCTGGAGGAAACCTCTCCACTCTTCTCAGAGCCAAAAGCTCCAAGCAGATGGTTTCAGAGAGAGCTCGTCCAGAGGCCATTTCCAGGTTCCTGCTCCCTCATTTCAGAGCTCAGTTCTCATTGCAGTCAGCTCGGCAAAGACCTAAACCAGGGAGGGTACCAGCGTTCATCCAAGGAGGACGGCACTTCCGGTCTCCAGCTGCATCAGAAGGAAGCCCGTCGGCCAAGAACTGGAAGATGCTCACCAGCTGTTCCATTGGTCCCAACCGCTGACAGCCCCCTTTTACCCCAACCAAATTCTCATCCCTCTGGGAACTCCACTTGGTAGTTCTTTGCATGCAAATCCTCCTACCTGAGACATGCTTGGTAGGTGCCAGGTACTTGACGTACACTTGCTAACTCAGGCCTCACAATTTCCTGAGAAGTAGGTGCAGGATTCCAAGATGCGCTCCCTAGAGGCCAGGCCCTGGGTGTACACACACCTCATTATCCAATCCAGTGCTCATCTGGGTACTGCAGTAAAGGGAATTTACAGATGTAACTGAAGTCCCAGACCGGTTGACCTTGGGTTAGGGAGATTACCCAGGTATGCCGGACCTAATCACATGAGCCCTTTAAAAGCAGAGTTTTCTCTGGCTGGTCAAAGAAGAGGAGGTCAGAGACTCCGCATATGACAAGGGTTGGATGTCCCATTGCTGACCTGGAGATGGAGGGGCCATGTGGCAGGAGAGATGAGTGACCCTCAGGGTCTAAGATGGGCCCCAGTCGACAGCCAGCCAGGAAACAGGGACCTCAGTCCTACAGCCACAAGAAATGAATGCTGCCAACAGCAAGAGTGAACACGGAAGCAGATCCTTCCCCAGAATCTCCAGGCAAGAACTCTGCCTAGCTGATGACGTAACTTCACCCTTGTACAGCCCGTGCAGGGAACTCCGTCGCGCGGAGCTCGATTTCTGACCTATAGCTCGGGGAGCTAATCAGTGGATATTGTTTAAAGCCACAAGGTTGGAAAACTAGTTCAGCACTGTGTTTACTTCATTTTATGGAGGAAACTGGGGATGGGAAGGTGGTCATAACTTGTCTTCTTAAGTCAGGCAGCTAGCAAACCTCAGGCAGCCTTTGCACCCAGAGGGTCTGGCTCTAGAATCCATGCTGTCTGACCAGCAGCTCTCGCCCTCTGCATCCCTGGACGTCCACGGTGCTCGCTTTTCCGCTCCTGGAAGGGCTTTTCCGACTACTTCCACCCACTCTGGTCCCTCCCTGACTAGACTCATCCTCTCCCTATACCATCAGATTAATTGTTATGACCGTGCAGCATCATGGCAGCTGTCATGTGAGCATGAATGGCCATGTGCTCCAGGCATGAAAAGCCCCCAGCTTGCACATGGTTGCACGAATACATCTGTTTCATGGTTCCCCGTAGGGGAGAGCCAGAGTAAATATCTGTGGGACAGATAATGGGGGACAGACGACCTCAGGATTTGGGGGCCCTTAGTCAATGGCCTGTGCCCCTATGGGAGAGAAGAAGCCTTGAACGAAAACAATCTTAACCGTAAAATTATCCCACCCATCACCTGGCTCTTCCTCCTTATAAAAGGCAAAGGCAAAGCCAGCCTGCTGAGACATCCTGGAATTTGGATCTGGGGTGCTCTCCCTACTGCAGTAGCGTAAATAAAATCAATTTCCAAAAAAAAAAAAAAGCCCTGAAGGAAAGTTGAAAAGGTGCCGTTTGCCAAGAAGAGAGAATTGCCTCAGCTCCCTGAACTTTCTGAGGAGGAGCCGCCCGAAAGTCACTCATTCAAGAAAAGTGGGAACCACAGAGAGACCCTGACTTAGCCAGAGCAGTCCCCACTCACCCCTTGGGAGGTGCTGACCTGTGTTTTCCTTGGGATTATTCATTAAACTGGAGGGCGACGAGAACCTGTGGATCCTGCTGAAGTCGGCCTTCGCGTGGCTAAAAGCCGAGCGAGGATTCTACACAGCTGCAGCCTTAGTGGAGCAGGAGTCCCTGGGAGTAAGGGCGTCTGCGTACCTGTCGGTATAGGCAGGCACACACACATATGCCTAAGGAGAACCGTAGTGCGGAAAAAGAAAAGGCCTACTTCTTTTTATGGCCTGCCACTTGGCAGGATGTCCTGTGGCTGAAACGTGAAATCAAGACAGAACTGAGCTTGAGTGCCTTGGAGATGCCAACATCCAATACTGTCGATCCCTGGAGGCTGACCTTGGAAGCCAAGAACTGGAGACCGCCAGCATCATCGGGCTTGAGCGCGAGGCACAGTTAAGAACCAGAAAAGGGCCTATTTTATCAGATTCTCTGGTAACCAACCAGGTAAATTTGGGAAGTCACAGGGGATAGAAAATAGCACAGGACTATAGTTCCCAAGAAGCCAGGAACCTGTAATAAAATTCAGCAAAATGTGGAGAGTAGAGAGAAACTTGAGGAGTCGTTGGCACAGGGGCAGATGAATTGAGGCGCTGGACCATAAAAGACAAGATGGCCTGGGGAGAGATGGGAATTTAGACAGCGTGGGAGAGGTGGATGGGTTAGAAAAGAGCTCTGCTGGCAGAAGAAGACCAGAGCTGTTCAGCCCTGGGAAGTCAAGTTCAGCTCTCAGAGAACAAACTTGCCTTCAGCTGTCTGTACCTGGGTCAAGCTCTGTAGTTCGTGGGTAAGTACTTTTCGTGATGCTCACCAAAACGGAGCCTGGGGCTTCCCTGGTGGCGCAGTGGTTGAGAGTGCGCCTGCCGATGCAGGGGACACGGGTTCGTGCCCCGCTCCGGGAAGATCCCACATGCCGCGGAGCGGCTGGGCCCGTGAGCCATGGCCGCGGAGTCTGCGCGTCCGGAGCCTGTGCCCCGCAACGGGAGAGGCCACAACAGTGAGAGGCCCGCGTACCGCGAAAAAAAAAAAAAAAAAAAATGGAGCCTGTACGGAGGGACAGATTGTCTCTTCTGGCCAATGCAGTCATCCCGGTTTCGTCAGTTTCAGTGGGCTTTTCTATTTCTCTGGTTCATCTTCTTCAGTGGCTGAAGAGTGACAAATCCTGTAGGGAAAGTGTGTTTATCTGCACTCACAGCCCAGCTGATGATTTTTCACTCTGAGTTAAAGAATTCTGCACAACCAGCGGCTGCTTATTTATGCCTCTTCTGTGCTCCTCTCGGGCGCTCAGAGATGCTGGGGGAAGTCAGACTGACCAGCCACAACTCCATCGTCAAGTCAAGCCCTGATTAACCACCCTTTCGTTGCAGGGGTTTTTTTTGTGTTTGTTTTTTTTTTTTAACTGGGGTCATTGGATCCTACTGAGTTCAAGTGATGAGGTCTGTATTTCCCTTAAGTTTTATGCGTACTTTGCATTCTGTGCATATGTTTATTTTCTTAGGAAACAATACATTGTATTTGCAAAGTGTTGCCTACACTCATCAGAGTACTTTGATGTCAAATGACAGAAACCCAACTCCCACCGACGCAAGCACTTAAAGGAAATGTAGAGAATCAAGTAACCAAAATTCCGTGACGTCAGCTGTCTCTACTCTCCCTACGCTTAGTTCTTCCTCTAGTTGTAATCCCCTCTTGCGGTTTCAAGCCCCCAAAACCCTGGGACCAGAGAGAGAAAAGGGCTTCTAAAATTCCCGAAAAGAAAGACCCTGGGCAAAGCCACTGATTGGCCAGGCCTGGGGATACGACTAGGCTCTAGAGGGTTATGATTGGTCCAGTTCTGAGGAGCGTGCCCAGGCTTCAACCAATCACTGACGCCGGGGAGGTGGAGTCATTGGAAAGTCTCCACTGAGCTCTCCATTCAAGCCACGTGGCTCAGTGTGGGAAGAGCAGTTCCCCCAAACCTGGCTGGGTGCCCAGACCTCAAGTGACCCAGAAGAACTTATGTGACCAGAGTGATGCTAGGAAGCTTCTCAACTTGTGCTTGCTGCATTTTTAAAAATAAATTCATTCGTAACAGATTCCTAATGTGCAGAACTTTTACACCAGCCGTTAAAATTACCGCAAGAAGATAGGAATCTTTATTTATTTGGGCTTTCTCTTAAATCAGCCGTGCTCTCTTCATGGGAGCCTAAAGAAGGAATTCCTGTGGACCCATTAATGGACTAGTGTCTCTTTCTCCCAAAACTCAACTGAGAACCAAGATGCCTGAGTGTTAATCCCAAGAGAAACACTTACCTTCTCCAGGCCTATGTTCCTCCTTTTGACATGAAGAGGGTGAGTCTGTGGTTCCCAAAGGCTCTGACAGCTGTTTTCCAAGCTCTGCATATCTTCAACCAGGATTTCTTCTGAGTGAACATATGGGACAAGCATTTTCCCAGTGTGTCTCATGAACTTCCAGGGTTCCTGGAGGTGCTTCACAGGTTCTGCAAATGATGGATTGAATTTGCATTTTGAAAGTATATACTTTAAGGCAATCTTGACGTAATATGAGAAAATGCACACCTGATTGTGTTCTGCACACTGTAGCACACTGAGCCAGCCACGGGTAATTTATGTGGACAGATGACTTTCCTCCCATCTTTGTTTCATTGAGGAGTGTCCTGACATTGCAAGGAGAGCTGTTAAAAAACTGTCTCCTGTCCCAATGACTTCTGTGTGTTTATCAGGATTTTTTTACACTCTGCTCCCAAAATAATATGCAGAAATTAAGTGGGTACTGAAATAAGACTATTCTGTCCTCCATTCCCCCCCGATTTTGAGTGCTTGAGTCCATAATCCTATTATCCCTCTTGTTCTTATTAGCTTTTAAAAATAATTTTACATATTTGACCATATAAATTCAATTTATACCCAAAAGTTATAAGTTTGACCTATTTTATACATTGGGGATTCTGTGTAAGATTTCTTTTGAAAAGAAAGTCCCACTTATAGAAAAAATTTGAAAACCCCTGATTTGGCAGATACAGAAATAGAGTAGATTCCTTTCCTTTTCTCCTAAAATCGATGTGCCTGCAACCCAAGCCTCGTGCCCCCCTCGTCTCCCAGCCCCAGCTGTTATCACTCATTCTCTCTGATAACCAGGCCCCCACCATGACTTTGCCAATGCTTCTGGCCACTCGAGCATAAAAGAGCAACTTTTAGGTCCTGTGTACTCTCTGCTTTTGTTTCCTAACAAATCACTCCAATACTTAGTGACTTAAAACAAGAACCATTTACTTAACTCGTGATTCTGCAGGTGAATGATTTGGGCTGGGCTTAGCCAAGCAGTTCTTCTAGTCCCTGCTGGGCTCCCTCAGGCATCAGTGGTCCACATCTGGGATGTACTTCCTCCTATGGAGTCCCGTGTCTAGGACCTGGGCTGAGATGATGATCACGGCTCCACGTGGCCTCTCATCCCCCAGTCCAGCCAATCGGTCTTGTTCACGTGGTGGCCGCAGGGTACCGAGGGAGAGCGGAAGTGTGCGTAGCCTCTTGAGGTCCTGGCTAAAACCTGATGAATGTCACTTCTGCGACATTCGATTGGCTCCAGGAGATCCAAGGCCACCTGGGGAGATGCAGCCACCATGGCCATCGAAGTGGAGGTGGTCTGCACACCTTAGTCCTCTTCTAG
Source organism: Leucopleurus acutus (assembly GCF_964270905.1). NCBI lineage: Eukaryota > Metazoa > Chordata > Mammalia > Artiodactyla > Delphinidae > Leucopleurus > Leucopleurus acutus. The sequence continues at coordinate 2,075,817 of NC_139161.1, read as the reverse complement.
TGAGCAAAGGCTTGAGGGTAGTCTTTTCTCCTGGTGAGTTGTTGGGTACTGGACAGGCAGCTCTCAGGGGTAAGACCCCTTCCTGTGCGTCAATGGGAAAAATAATATAACCCTTCACAAATCTAGTGAAGCTGCTGTGGACCGAATTGTGTCCCCACAAATTGTGCTGACTTAGGCTTGTATCCACCTCAGTGCCCGGGGCAGGGTGCCGAAAGCCATCTCTGAAACTGTCTCCCTCCTCCCAGTACGGTCCTTCCAGCCTCTAGAGGCCTCTCGGCCTCCCTGACTCCCAGACAAGATGGGCTCAACCCCTTCCTTGGGGCCACGTGTTTAGCTCTTCAATTATTCTCTTTTCAACCTGCCTATTTATGGATAGACTTTAAGTCCACCTTCTTCTGCAGGCCATCTTTGAGGTCAAAAGCTGAAAACTGGCCCTTTGTCTTCTCTTTGCATTCCTCCTATAGTAACTCTAATCCTCCCCAAGGCCACAGATGCTCTGATTGAGTGGAATGAGTACACAGCATCCTCTCACAAGGATGTTGTGAGACATCCTTGTTTTGTTTGTTTTATAAATTTTTATAAATTTTTATAAATTTATAAATTTTTAAACACTTTCATATTAACCAACCTTTTGTATTAACCAACATAATATTTAGAACAATTATGAAGGTTTGTTCTTCCTTATCAGGTGTATTAAGAGCCTGTATTTTATAAACAAATTTCCAAAGGCCATTATCTGTCCATTTATCTATAAGGCATCTGTGAAAATAATTGTTAATATTGTTAACACCATGAATAGGCAGAGTCCTTTCTACTTCCTGAAGCTCTTTAAACAGTCTATAATTAGGTCATTACTGAAAAAGATTGGGTTTTACAGCCAGTAAGAGGTTGACCGGTGTACCCCCATGGAAAGATGTCCAGTCAATCCATATTTTATTATAAAGCAGTATCCCCTGGCGTTGCCCCAGGCTGGCGAGGCTTCCGTGAGCTCCGTGTGGGACCCCTGATGAAAAAACTCAGCAAGAACCACAAGCGCTGCCTTGTCCTTAGACCCTCAAGAGGCCAGACCTCTCAGAGAACTCTCCACTGAAATGGACAAAAACGCCGTCAGTGCAACTCGAGGCCCTCAAAGCAACACATGGAAAAGTGTGTGCTCCCTGTTCATTATATCACTATGTTATTATAATATAATGGTGAGAAGCTGAGATCTTCTCATGTAATTTGCTATGAAAAAATTAAATATGCCATCCAGGATGGGTTTTCTACGACAAACTTTTCTGCCTCAGTAACCTGGACCCCTTTCCGGGATCGCTTTATGAGCTGCACAGCGACAGCTGGATGCCTGACACATCGCACTTCTAGGAAGCTGGGAGTCAAGTCTTTAAGCCATCGGATCTCTTGGCATTTCCTGAGCAGGGTCTAAAAAGAGAATTCAGTCACTGTATTTGTTTCCTAGGGCTACCGTGACAGGTCGCCACTGTTTACGTCGCTGCTGGTGGCTTGAAGCAACGTAAATTTATTCTCTCACAATTCTGGAGGCTGCGATCTGAAACCGAGGTGTGGGCAGGGTAGCAGGCCTTCCAGAGTGTCTATGGGAGAACCCATTCTGTGCCTCTTGCAACCTCTTTGGCTGCCAGCATCCCTCGGCTTGTGGCTGCATCACTCCAGCTCCGGCATCCTTGATCACATAACCTCCTCTTGTATCTCTGTCTCTCTCCTCTAAGGACACACGTCGTGGATTTAGGACTCACCTGGTAATCCAAGACAATCTCATCTCAAGAGCCTTACTTACCTCTGCACACGCTCTTTTTCCAAATAAGGTCACTTTCACAGGTTCCGGAGATCAGGTCACAGACATCTTTTGGTGGAGCAGCGTGCAGCCCGCTACAGTCGTGTGTTATGATGACCATAAAGGCCCTGCAGGTGCCATTTTATTTTTATTTTTTTAAAGAGACTTTTATCGTTTACCTAAAAGATTTACATAAAAAGAGTATTTTATCGTTTACATTACAGATCTTGCTTTCTCTGCTAGAGCTTCTGATAGGCATTCAGGGCAGTGCATTTAGGATGAAACGCTCGGCGGTGCCTGGAATGTAGGTCGTCAGGCTTGTCATTCGGAACAGAGACATAGACCTAGTAATTAGCTGAACTTGGACTTAGGAACAAAGGTTCTTTACGAAGGTCGCGGAGTCAAACGGGATCAGTGAGTGAACTCAAGCCACGGACCTCTGTCCAGAGAGGGGCCGAAGGGTCGGGAGCAGCTTGGACTCTCCTCGGAAAATTCTTTTGGACCTGCTGTGACAGGTGAGCCAACAGGTGATCAGTGCATCAAAGCCATGTGCCGTGGAATGCGACTGCAAAATGTTTGGCTGGAAAAATATTAAAAATAGATGATAAGCCAATGCCCACCTTAGGTATTAGAAAACCATCAATAAAGCAACCATTGGATGCCTAATGTGAGCAGTGTAACCTACCAGGGGCCCCTCTGGGTTAAACTCATTGCAAACTGTACACCCCAGGTAACTGGATGAGGTGGCGTTCTGTTCTGTGATGGGCTGTAAATCCATTGAAAGGTCTGGGGGGTCAGCCCAAAACGATGATCTTGGATTTACAGCAGTTGATCTGCAGACCTTCTTTTTGGCAGGAACCAAGCTAGCGGTCTGTTTAGGCTACTTGTAATTTGTGATATTACAACCACTTTTATCTGCATCTATGAAAATGCTTCTTCCTCACTCTCCGGGCAGGGGACGCTGTGCCTAACGCACCCAAAATGGTTTTTTTATTATTAATTAATCTGTTTATTTATTTATGGCTGCATTGGGTCTTCTTTGCTAAACACAGGCTTTCTCTAGTTATGGCGAGCGGGGGCTACTCTTTCGTTGCGGTGCGCAGGCTTCTCATTGTGGTGGCTTCTCTTGTTGCGGAGCACGGGCTCTAGGTGTGCAGGCTTCAGTAGTTGTGGCTTGCGGGCTCAGTAGTTGTGGCTCGCGGGCTCTAGAGCGCAGGCTCGGTAGTTGTGGCGCACGGACTTAGTTGCTCCGCGGCATGTGGGATCTTCCTGGACCAGAGCTCGAACCCGTGTCCCCTGCGTTGGCAGGCGGATTCTTAACCACTGTGCCACCAGGGAAGCCCCCCAAAATGTTATTTACTCATTAAGGTATAAGTAAACAACCAGGTGGGCCAGAACATTGGAGCCCACTGGAGATGATCTGCTGACTCTTTTCCTTCAGGTCAACTTGCAAAACTGCCCACTCAGAGAGATCTTTCCCGCCCCTCCAGCATAAGGGATCCCAGGACCCTCTCTTACCAACTCCTGCTTTATTTTCATCAGGGCTCTTAACACATGCCCTCTTGTCTATTGATACGCTTTGTGTATATCCTCATCAGCTTTTCAAGGAGGGATTGAATCGAGTGGATACAGCCATGTCCTGATCCCCAGAACATGTCACTGTTACCTCTTGGAAAAAAATTCTTTGCAGATGCAGTTAAGGATCTTGACGTGAGGAGATCTTGCTGGATTGTGTGGGTGGGCCCTAAATCCTACGACCCGTGTCTTTGTAAGAGAAAAGCTGAGCGAGATTAGACACAGACAGAAAAGGAGGAGACTTTGTGACCAAGAAGGCAGAGGCTGGAGTGATGTGGCCGCAAGCCAAGGAACGCCAGTAGCCACCAGAACGGGAAGAAGCAGAGGATGGATTCTCCCCTGCAGCCCCCAGAAGGAGCAGGGCCTGGCCCACGCCACGATTTCAGACTCTTGGGCCGCAGAGCTCTGAGAATGAATTTCTGTGACGCTTCCGAGTTTGAGGTCATTTGTTAGGGCCGCCACAGGAAATGAACAGAAGGCGGGATGCTGTTAGCTTCTTGGGCAGTGTAACCCCGGGCTCTAAAACGCTGCCTGTGTATAGCAGGTGCTTACTGAGTGTTTGGTAAACGAATGAATAAGGGAGCATCTCGGAGGCTTTGCAGTTGGGCAGCTCTGGGTTTCAATCCTGACTCTGCCTCTGAAGCACTGGGAGGCCTGAGGCTCATTTCCTCCCGCCTCTGTTTCCTGCCCTGTAAAGTGGGCCGCATACCTACCCCTGGGGGTGTCGGGAGGGCAGATTGAGGTCACGTGTGTAACACACGGGGCAGGGCACCTGCTTCCTGCGGCCCTGAGTCGCCAGTAGGTAAGGGAACACTAGTTAGTTATTGTGGTATGCTCCGTATGGGTTATCTGATAGCCACCAACAGCCAGCCGCATTCATCGATGTTTGATGCCCAGTGGGTGGAGGAGAGGAGGAAGAAACAGCCTTTGTGGTTCCCAGACGCCAGGGAAAAGCACCCGTGCTTCCAGCCCAGCCCCTGGCCTGCCTGGCCTCAGCCTCAGCTGCTGCTGCCAGAGAGAATGTGCGCGTGTTCATCTCTCCGCAGTCACTTTGACATCAGATACCCAGAGCTTGTGGGCGGGGGAAGACACAGACCTGGGGCAGCCTGCAATTAGTCTACTGACGTCAGCAATTCTATCCCCACGTACGTGCGTGCGCGCACCCACACACACACACGTACACGTGTACACACACATCTTCACACATGCCTCCACACACAATACATACACACACATCCACATGTCCACACACACACGTACACACATACGCCTCCATATACACACATGCACGTGTACACACGTATCCACATGCATCCACACACTCGTATATACACACACACCTCCACATACACGTGTACATATGTATCCACATACATCCACACGTACACACACATCCACACACGTACATCCACACGTACACACACATCCACACACACGTACATACATCCACACACACTCATCCACACATACATACACATCCACACATCCACATACACATGTACACACACATTCCTCCACATACACACATACGCGTGTACACACGTACCCACATACATCCACATGTACACCACACATCCTCACACACAGCCACATGCCTCCACATACATACATACACGTGTACACACACATCCACACGCACGCCTCCACACACACGTACACACACACAGCCACACATATACACACATACTTGCACATCCACACACGCGTACATGCACACACACATCCACACATCCACATGTACACGTACACACATCCATACACGCACATCCACACACACGTACACGTCCACACACGTCCACATATACACACACACGTACACACATCCACACACACGTACACACACACATCCACACGCCCCCCCCCCCACACACACACACCCTTCTGAGGGGAAACCAGCCAGCTAACGTTCCTCACTGACCTGACAGGAACCCTCCTTTCCCTTCCTCTTGTCTCCTTTTCCCAAGGCCTGTACCAAGCCAGCTAAGCAGGGCGCTCCCCGCTGGCTGGAGGCCTTTCCCCGGGCCCCGCCTCTGCTGAGCTGGGGGCGCGGACCCTCCCTCCGTGCGCGGCGCAGAGACGACCCACCCCCCGGACCGTCTCCTTTAGCCTCAGAGCTGCCCCATAAGAGAGGCGCTGTAGTCCATCCTCAGATGGGAGGCTCAGACCAGCTGGGTCCCACCGGAACCCGGACTTCCAAGGCAGAGGTGCCGCCTCCACGCCGACTGTGCCTCACGTCTTAGGTCGGATCCTGGTGCACTTTCAGCGCAGGAAGAGTAGTGGGTGGCGATCAGAGCCCCAGCCCTGCGAGGCCCACAGGTGGGAAGGGCAGAGCTGCTTCCGGTCCTGGACTCTGCAGGTGGGGACTGCCGTGGTCCTTCCGGAGACGAGGTTGTCACGAAGCTCAAAAGCTATACAAAGAGCCCAACTTGTCCGTCCTTATACACCGTAGAGCTGCTGTTCATCTTTAGACTAAAGTTTTGTTTTTTACCGTCAGGGTAAAAAGCTTTATTGGAAGAATCTCTCACCCATGTCCTGATTCCAGGCTTGGGTTTAATCACAGGTCTGCCGCTTCTTAGCAGGGTGACCTTGGACCGTTCACTTGGACCGCCTTCATCTGGGCCCCGAGGTAGTAACAATAATACTGACCTTCTGTGGAGCTCCTGGGAGGCCTCAAAGAGTTAAAACTGCAGAGTGCTTCGGACAGCGCTTGCTGCAGTGTAAGTGTCAGGGGAGGGTGAGCTGTGTTCCTTGTTATTATTCAGACCTGTGGACCCCCCTGGGCCACTGGCTCTTCTTCCGCCTGATGTTTGTTCACAGGGACAGAGGTCCCCGTGGCTCCCACCCGTGGGATGCTCTCTGACGTGCCCCTCCCCATTCCGTCCGCTCCAGCTCGGAAGCCCTGATCTCTGGGCAGGGCTTATGCCACCGCCAGGCCAGAGCTGTGGTTCTGGGACAACAGCATGGGGCCAGGGACCCAGCGAAGCCCGGAGTGAAAACAAGTGGCCCATTGCGACACAGCTCCAAGAGGAGAAAGCGATTGTATTTCAGCCAGAAAGCAAGGGGTTTGTGCCGGGAAATCAGCCCGTTTGGCAAAATCTCACTGAAACCTCTGTACAGTTATTACTTTCTCAGATAAGCAGGTTCCGAGTTTCCGCCACCACCCTGATGTTTCAGGAGTTTCCATCAATGTTCCCGACGCACCTTGACAAAGCGTCTCCGTCTCTGCAGCCTCCGTGGAAGGGCAGAAAAGGCTTAGGTCAGAACCCTGGCTGTTCACTTTCTCCTTTTCCATGGACCGTGTTGCTGCTTCCACTGTGCAGACCTTCCTTTCCTCCTCTGTGGATTGGAGGAGTGATGTAGTCACAGGGCTTCGACAGCACAGGGAGAGAACCCCCAAAATACATTTACAGGAAGCTCTTCGCAAATGCAGAGTTCGATAGTATTAACTACAACGACGCCTCCTGTGTTCAAGAAGCAGCACAAGGCTATGGGAGAGGCGTCGGGATCCAGGGGTGTCCCAGCCCCCTCGCAGCTGGGGGGACCCTGTGCCGAGTTCCAGCCCATGCGATGTGAGCTGAAATGATCGACATCGCTTCCTGGCCAGAGCCTTTAAAAGCCGGGACCCAACCCCTCCAGTTCCTCTCTTTTGTAGCCCCGCTGGCTGGGAGACCACAAGCGGGGGTCTTGGTGTGTCCATCCAGCTGACCCCTGAGTCCCTCTGTGGAGCAGAATCCCCACTGACTGACCTTCGTTAGAAAAGCAGCACAACTAAGAGATAAACCTTTGCTGTGTGAAACCACTGAGCTGTCAGGACCATGTTGTTTCTCCCCAGAACCTGATTTTACTCTCCAAATGCAAGTGTCGAAGACATGTACCGAGGATTCCTATTTCTAAAATCACATCCAGTGGGACTCTAAGCCCGTTTCCCGTGAGGTTGGTTGGAAATTCAATCTCAGTCGTCACTGGGGTTCCTTTCCCTAGACCCCCTAGTGTCGGGGAATGTCCTTAGGGTCTTAGGGAGCAGAAGGTGTGAGGTCCTCATTCTGTCACCTGGTCTTGTACATGAGGGTGGCAGTGCTGCTTTTGTGGCGAGCTCGGGCACGGGACTATTTCCTGGTGCCTGAAATGCGCCTTCCCAGGTGCACCGCACAGCCGCTTCCCGCCACCTAGGGTCACCTCCAGGACTCACCACCCCAAGCCAACTTTCCTTTCCTGATCTCAGCGAATCTGCCTGTTCCCCCAAAGCGTGTGCTTCTGCCTGCACTTCCCTCCTCTCTCCCCTGTCTAGCCTCTCCCTTTGCTGAGTTTAGGCTTTCCGAAAATAAAACCATTTTACAAGCCAGAGAAGGAGTGGGGAAGCCTGTCTAAATGTCTGCCTGGTCCTGGATCATAAACACCCCCTAAGACAAAGAAGCACAAAGTCCGGCCCCTTCTTAGAATAGAGGTGGGTAAAATTCCACAAGAACAAAAACCACATTAATATCTCAATAAATTATCCTACCCCACGGGTGACTTCTCATATGCTCCGGAGGAAAAGAGGCCAATGATCCTCTCCGCGTGTAAATCAGATGGAAAGATAACACCATGCAAATTAGCGCCAGCGCATGGGCCAAGGACTTGAAAGAATTTAACCTGTGGGGAAGCCACAAGGAAGTTTGCCTACAAACCATGAGAATACGTGCCCCCAGCCCCTGCAGTCAGATCCTTCTCTCCTTCCGATGCCCACGCCTGGTGACAGGCGGTAAGGCAAAGGTGAGACACTTCGGAAAAGACGTATGTTCCGGTCAACGTTTGTTTATTGAAGGACCCAGCGTGTGGAATTTTAGTCTCCTCCTGTTCTCAGCCCACGCTGAGCGCTGCCTTTAGACCTCAGCTCTGCTTTTCGCACTCGGGAAAATGGTGGAGGAGAGGGAGGGTACACAGCCATCCAATTCCAGCGTCAGTGTCATTTGCTAACTGTGTGTGTGTGTGTGTGTGTGTGTGTGTGTGTGTGTGTGAAACATACACTCGTCTATTTTAGGTTGCACAGTTGGAAGAGGAAAGAACCAGAATTTAGTAGTGCCTCCTTTGCAAGTAACACGTGTGTTGGTATTTTATCCATATGCTTGTTAGGTCAGTAGAAGCCTGACAACTAAATGACGGCTGACCCACATTTGTTTTTGTTTTTTTTTATACAATTAAATAATACTTAAAGTTTTTGCTGTGCAGAGGATCTCGGAGGAGTGTAGGAGACCCCGAGGAAGGCTTTTATGCTGTCTGTGGAAAATATTAAGTTGTGCAGAGACCAGAATCAATCATAGCAATTTTCAGGTCATTATCAGAGGATTAAGTGCCTTCTGTGCTCATGATTCTGTAACTCTAGCCAGGGGTTTCTCAACCTCAGCACTACTGCCATTTGGGGCAGACGATTTTCTGCCGTGCTAGGCTCAACAGAAAATTAAATAAAAGAGGAGAATGCGTTAGAGGATGTTTAGCAGCGTCCATTAGCACCCCTCTCCACCAACTGTGATGCAAAAATGTCTCCAAATATTGCCATCCGTGAGGGGTGAGGTTGCCCCTAGTTGACCACCTCTGGTCTACACCATGGAGGCCGTATCCCATGGAACAATGTAGTTCACAGCTGTGGGACCTTGGCTTTGTGAATGGTCACGTCGTGATGAGGTTGAGCGTTCAGTGTTAATGTTTCTCAAAATGTGTTGTGCGCCACACAGAATCCAGTGCGTGTCGTCATGGGCTCTGTAAAGGGAAGGTTTAGGAAGTGTCCTCTGCACAGGAAGGCTGACTGCAGGACTTCTCAGAGCCTTTACTGTCTTTATGTAACTGGGACTCTCCCAGAGAGGCTGCAGTTTGCGACTCTTACGGAGCAAGTGACGTGTGTTAGTTGTGCAGGTGCTTTGCTTTGTGCCCAGGACCGGAATCTGGGAAACGTGGCCCAGCTAGAAGTTCTCTGCTAGGTCCCTACCTCGACTCTGGGGATCCCTTAGACCAGGATCTAAGAAGACCTGCCATCTTCTCCAGGATGTCCAGTCTGCCCTCATCTTCGGCGATAGGTCTGGAAGTTGTTGCGAGGGTAGAGATGCAAGTCTCTCACTGAGACCACAGTCCCAGCTCCGGGAGTGTCCTCGCTCTGTCAGCTCATCCAAAATCAGCAAGGTCTGTTGACGGTTGCCAAGACATGGAAACAACCTAAGTGTCCATCAACACATGCATATGTGTATACGTATACACAGTGGAATATTACTCAGCCGTTAAAAAGAATGAAATTTTGCCATTTGCAGCAACACGGATGGACTTGGAGGGTATTATGCTTAGTGAAATAAGTCAGACAGAGAAAGATAAATACTGTGTGTCATTTATATGTGGAATCTTAAAAAACACGACAAACTAGCGAATAGAGCATAAAAGAAGCAGACTTACAGATACAAACTAGTGGACACCAGTGAGGGGGACAATATGGTTGGGGGGGGAGTGGGAGATACAAACTGTCGGGCGTAAGACAGGCTCAAGGATGTATGCACAACACAGGAAGTACAGCCAGTATTTTGTAATAACTGTAAATGGAAAGTAACCTTTAAAAATTGTATAGAATTAAAAATAAGTAAATAAATAAATCGGAAAAAAACCCAGCAAGGTCTGAGCAAAACGGGCAAGTCTAACCACTTTGATAAGACCAAGAAAAAAAAAAAAAAAAAGATCACATTTTGGGTCATGGGGACCGAGATTCCTCGCTTTATCTCGGATTTCTGTGTGAGTCCAGCAAGTCCCTTTGTCCCTATATCCCCAACTCCACTTAGTAACGTCTTCCACAGTAGCCAGCCCCCAGGTGAGTGGAAGTTGTCTCCAGCAACGCTCCCCCGCTGGATGGAGCTCTGGTGGCATCAAGTGCCTATGGGTCCCTCTCCCTGGGGACGAGCTGGGAGGTCAGAGGGAGCCTGGGCTCGGCGCTGCCTCCACGTGAGGAGCGGAAGGCGGGGCGGAGGCCCCAGTGTGGAAGGCACGTCGAGTGGGAACGCAGAACCTGACCTCAGAAGCCAACTGGCCAGGTTCACACCTGTGTCTGCTCTGGGGTGGCACTCTCCGGCCAGATGACCGGGAGCTAGCTCACCCGTGCCGGCCTCCTTGTCTGTGAGATGAGGCCGACGGTGCCCCTGCCCCCTCCGGAGGGGGAGGAGGGTCCTGAGGGGTGGGCACGGAGCCCCATCGGTGTTGGCGTGATGACTCCACGTGAGAGCAGAGCCGGGGACAGCCATGAGGAGTGGGCCAGCCATTGCCATGGCTCTCGTGTTCTCCTGGGAGCTTGTTTCACTGGCCAGCCAGGTCCATTTAAAGGGCTCAGTGGGCAGCCACGTTGCAGAACTCGGGATGGGATGGAGAAGCAGTAGCTTCTCTCCAACCCATTAGCATCCACTGCCCCCCACCCAGTGATAGCTCCTGGGCATGGGGGCGTCAGTTCCACTGAACCAGCTCCTTCTTATTCACGGGAGAAATAGCACAAGACGAAGGAAGACTTTTCCAAACTCGTCACCACCCAAATGAAGCAACTCTGGGAAAATGTTCTTTCTAAGACCAATGTCAAGGCTAAGAATATTGAAACAGACCCGTGGATCAAACAGATGCACAGACTGAGGTCGAAAGCCGAGTCCCTTAGAGGCTCACTGTAATGCTTTTATAATTTTCATCATGGCAGAGTGCTTTTGGAAATTCATAAGATGAGTAAGATAATAAATAAGTAACCTTATGAGTTCCCTTCTAACAGAGATAGAGTTCTAGTGCAATGCCTGTGTTCAAGAGATTCTTGGCCCCCCCGCCCCAAGTTTTGATACTAGTATTTTGGAGTCTGATGGAGTTTTTGCCGCAGGAAAATTGTTCAGGCATCTAAGAACCAGCTATTTATAGAACATTTCCTGCGCACAGAGCATTTTGTCAAATGCTAAGGAGGATGTAAAAATCTTAGGCAGGCTCCTGCCCTCGAGAAACGTAGAGCTTTGTTGGGAAGAAAACCCACATGGCTCTGAAATCTTTCGCTGTCGCCCCATCTCCTGCCCGATGCTCCAGCACAACGACCACTCAACTGAGTTTCCAAAAGAGGAAATTTTGCCTGAGTGCCTGACAACCCCGCCTCCCTCCGGCTGCTCAGGCTGCTGGGAGCAGACGGTCTGGGCTCTGTGAACCTCCACAGATGATCCGTCCTAAGCCAGATGATGGGGTTCGGGGAGCCCCATCGTACTTCTCCACCAGGCGCGGCATCTCCCCGCCATGCTGGGAATGAACGGCTCTAAAAAACAAGCAGGGGGTCAATCAATTAGAAAATAATTAATGGATTTTCACCAGATTCCTCCCCAGGGGACCTCAGTGTGAGCCCTTAAAGCAGAGAGTATGTCATCTCTCATCACAGCTTCATAACGAGAGAATGTAGCAAAATATAGATTCTCAGGCATGCAGCTGAAATGGCTCTCTGCCTGCCAGGGCCTGGCCTCGTTGCTTTTGGCAGGGAACGTGTGTCCAAATGCCAAAGAGAGACTGGTTATTTCAGCCGGAAAGGACAGAAATTAATTCCCAGGATCAGTTCAGTCTGTCCTGACTCAGGAGAACCAGGAAATTTACGAGATGCTACGGTTAGAAAGAAGGAAGGACGGCAGGCAGGAGTTCTGGAAACTTTAGCATTAGAGCGAACATACGCTATCCAGAAAGCATGCACGTCAGCTGCCCTTGAGTACGCCTGTGATTCCCATTAATTGTCTTTCCAGAAGAATACAGAGGGTAGTTCTTACAGCGCTGTGCACCCACTGTGGGTGAGGTACGGAGCACATTCATTGGTTCCCCAGACTTTATTGAGCACCTGTTGCATACAGCAAGAACAGCAGAAGAGATGGGAGGTGTATACGGATTTGTAGGGGCGAGAGAGAAAGCTCACATCCACGTGCAGAACTGGAAAAGCTTCAGAGAGGACGTTCCTTGAGAGTTTGACCCTGGAATCTGGAGATGAAAATGTGGAAGTAGGCATTCCCATGGGAGAAACAGCACGAGGTGGGGAGGAAGGTCTGGGAGCACTAAACATAGTGCTTAGGTAGGAAGGGAATGGGGGCGGGGGGAGACTAGAAGGGGTCAGAGGGGCTCTTGGGGGATACCAGAATCAGGGCTGGCAGCGAGGACATGGCAAAGAATTTTGCAGGAGGGAGACGCGTGCTTGGAGCTCTGATTTCCAGATAATTTGGCTGAGATCGGAGCCTGGAGAGACGAGGGAGAAGACTTGAGTCCTGAACATCAGTTAAGAGGCCACTGCAGGCTCCAGGCGAGGTGTGAGGGCTGAGGTGGCAGGGCAACAGGAGGAAGAGCAACATTGTAGAGGTTGCAGAGGTGAAACTGCAGCTTTGAGGAATGATTTGGAGGGGACAGGAGTCAGATTTCTGCGCTTCGCGGCCAGGTCGCCCGAGCAGTGACTAGCTCGTTCCTAGAACTGATGGGACCTCGACTGCCTGTCCTGGTCCAGCCCTAGCCTCTCCGCTTTATGGACCATCAGACAGTATTCTTGCGTATTTCTTTGCACGGTCTGGTGCCAGAATTATCCCCAAAGAGCCTGACCCCGCCCCATGAGGAACCTAAATACAGTGGAGGCATCTACACCTTGAAACCAAGTGCAGGGAGGGGGTCTATCCTACCCCTTGTCTTTCCTCCGGACCGGAAATCGAGGAACCGAGGAAGTTTTTCAGGCCTGAAGCCGTGCGCTCAGCGACTGGGAGCATGGCGTGGGGGAGGGTGGCACCCAAGCCTCTGAGAACCTTCCAGGTCCTTCCTGAGCCCTCTGAGTCACAGCTGTCTCCCCTCCTTGCCAGATGTGTTCACAGCACCTGGCCCCTGAATACCACACCCCAGGGGCTCTGCCCTGAGAATCCCAGGAGGGACCAAAGCCAGGAATGGCATCCTCCACACACTCTTAGCTCCCCACATCCCAGGAAGAGGACCCAGGCCCTCACTTAGCTGGGCGGCAGCAGCTGAGGTGCCCGGCTCCAGGCTTCCCACCCAACCCCAGGCCAGACCTGCCTGAACAGTCAAAGGATGGAGAAAGCATTTTTCTCTAATGCCCCGAAGATAACTTGGCTACTGCTTCCTTAGCACACCTAGAGACCGCAGACAAGCCACAGTGGGATTCCCGGGTCCCTGGGATGATCCGTGACCTTGCAGACGTACCAGGGCCGGCGAAGGGCAGTGGGTAGCGCAGCAGTAAGACAGAGGTCCTTCCCTTCTTGCTTACAGGCTGTTCCGAGGATTGTGCTGTGGCTCGTGAAGCCGGTGGTTTCTAGTGACCCACTGCAAATATGATGATCTACCTGCTCTCTAGCCTTTATAAGCAGTAATAATAGTTAAAACTGGCAGCCATCCTTGGGCACCTGCTGAGTCAAAGGGTAAACTCATTATAAATTTGGAAATGGAAAGTTGCCCTCTGAAAAGATGTACCGAAGTATTTTCATCAATAATGCAGGAAAGCATTATACTCGATGCTACTCAGTAAGCCTGTTTAAACCCTTTTAAGGTTTCCACTTTAAAAGCATCTTATAATCGTAAAATTCATGTAGGTAACTACACAAGTTGGTCTACATAGGAAAACTCTTAAAAAGAGCAATACAGAGGGACTAGCCTTACCAGCTATTAAAGTGTTTTATGAAGTTTTTTAAAAAGTTCAGACTATCCTACCGGAGCATGGCTAGACAGAACATGAAACAGAACTGAGAGCCCAGAAATAGACCCCAAAATATAAATGGAAATTTATCGTGTGAAAAAAGATGATGTTTTTAATCAGTGAGATTTTTTTAAATGGACTGTTTAATAAATGATTTTTAGAGAACCGGCTAGCTATCTAGCGGGGAAAAAGGTGCATGCCATACTAAATATTTTCTACATACCTTTTACTAAATATTTAAATGGAAAAAATGAAACCAGAAAATACTAGGAGGAACCATGATTTGCTTTGATTTCGTTTTGTATTCCCGTCACTTCACAGTGAGACTGGCTTTTCTAAGTATAACGTAGAAGTCAGAGCCTGAATAAAAGGAGTGGTCATTTCAGCCTTTATAAAAATCAACATTTTTGCATGAAAAAGATCACCCCAAATAAAGTCCAAAAATTGGGGTGGGGGAAATATTTGCAAATCCTAGTAGGGAGAAAGAGCTGATTTTCTACGTGTGCACAATCAGTAAGAAAAAGATGAACAGCCCAGCACAAATGGGCAGAGGAAATGGAAATGACTCTTGAACGCATGAAAAGATGCTCAGCTGAGTGATCAGCTCAGCTTCACTCCTCGCAAGATAGAGACGCGCATTTAAAATACACGGAGATACCATTTCTCACCTATTAGGTTGATCAAAAAGTAACACTGTTGGCAAAGCTTCGTGAAAATAGTCTCAGACAGCGCTCACCCTTGGAGGAGGGCAGCTTGGTAATTTCTGTAACAATGACAAATGTATTCATATCTACCTTTGACCCATCAATTCCGCTTCTAGAATTTCACTGTACAGACATCCTCCCGCACGAGGGAAACGTCACAGGTACAGGTTAGACTTCACAGCATCGCTTGTGGTAACAAAAGAATTCAAACAACCTAGATTTTTACCCATAAGGAATAAGGTGAATTCTGTGATTCCCAAACACTGGAATACTGTGCAGCCTTACAAAGGAATAAGGAGCGTTCTGGGTGCTGCATTGGAACAGTTGCCAAAACCTAGTGACGAGAGCAAAGCAAGTTTCAGGACAGTGTGGATTTTATGCTACAAAACCTATAAGGGTAAAAGGGGAGAGAAACAAGGGGAAATACTGGCCACATCAGTTACCTCTGGAGACGGAAGTCGGTGAACGGGCAGACGGGGATGGAAGGGAGATGTTTGAAATTTAAAATTTTGAACCGTGTAAATATTTCCTATTCAGAACAATTATTGTGGAAAACTCCAGTACTTCCGAGGGTAAGGAGCAGAGTGGAGTTTACCCCTCACCTCAAGGTCATGGGACTTGTAACCGAGGTTTTTTATGAATGAAAGCAACATCCCATCAATACTTTGTGCTTTATTTTTTGGTATCGACTTTATTTCTTCCTTTAAAAGTAAGGCTAGTTTAAAGACCAGGATTATCTTGGCTGATACTGTACATAACAATCTTCGCCCCATATATATAATATTGTTTTAATATATAATATTTTTTTATATTTACTTTTGCCACATTGAGCTGCGTTTTTAGAAATCTACTTTCTTTTTTTCCTTGGGTATAACAAACAGGTTAAAAAAAGCAGGTAATTTCTGTGTTGGCCGTATTTTTTTAATTTTTATTTTATATTGGGGTATAGCCGATTAACAATGTTGTGTTAGTTTCAGGTGTACAGCGAAGTGATTCAGTTATACAGGTACATATAACCATGCTTTGTCAAATTCTTTTCCCATTTAGATTCTTATTACAGAATATTGAGCAGAGTTCCCTGTGCTGTACAGTAGGTCCTTGCTGGTTATCTCTTTTACCATTTTTATGTTTGCATGCACACAACCATAATCAGAGCACAGGCCAGTGGGAACGGGCTCTCCTCTAGGGGCCAAAAAGCCCCGACCTGTCACATTTGCCAGTTTCCATGGTGTAAATTCTCCCACAACGGCAGATGTCAAGCTACCTGTCCAAGCCAGCTCCAGCACACCCCTGCTGGTTGTCCCCAAGGAACAAAGGGCACACAGACAATGTTTCTGATTAAAAAAAAAAAAAGAAAGAAAAAAAAAATAGACAACTCTCAGCAGCTCTACCTTAACCATTAAAAACAAAAAACTCAAACCGGGGGCTTCCCTGATGGCGCAGTGGTTGACAGTCCGCCTGCCGATGCAGGGGACGCGGGTTCGTGCCCCGGTCCGGGAAGATCCCACATGCCGCGGAGCGGCTGGGCCCGTGAGCCGTGGCCGCTGAGCCTGCGCGTCGGGAGCCTGTGCTCCGCAACGGGAGAGGCCACGACAATGAGTAGGCCCGCGTACCACAAAAAAACAAACAAACAAAAAACCCAAAGCAAACAAAAAAACCCAGTGTGAAGGATCCCGTGATGCCCTTTCTTTGTGCTCCCCCCCACCGCCCCCGCCCAGGCTGTGACACTGGCCCTGGGAAGGGCAGAATCGCTAACCAGAGAGCTATGCATCCCCACCCAACAGTAAATACGAACGTTTTAAAGAGCGATTTGTCCTCCTGAGGAAGTTACACTCAATTTGCCGCATTTGTTTTTCTATTTGGAGGCTGGAGCCCCGGCTGTTGGACTGTTGTTGTAGCTGGAACCCATCAGCTTGCAGCTCCGCTTAAGAAAACCCCACCTCTTCCCCAGCCCTGCTCCAAATCCCAGAATCATTGTTTCTCTTTCTGCTGCTCTAGCTCAGGGTGACTAACTCCGCTCAGGACTTTGCAGTCTTTCCACCAGACTCCCAAGAGAGTCGAGCAGTCCCAGAGTTTAAGCCTCAAAGTAGCCTTGGGAACTAGAGCCTGGCCTGGCTCTCTTTTAAAATAAAAATAAATGTGCATAAAGTAAGGAAAAGCTGGCCGGTGGCCTGCAGACCTAGTAAACTGCTAGGACTGAAGCAGTTTAACAGGAGACACTTCGGATAATTACACCAATGGTTCGAGCCCGCCCTCCACCCACAGCTGGAAGGCTGCCTGCCCAGAGCTTGCTGTCTTGGGGGGACGTCCCAGCCATCTTTTCTCCCCTCCTTTTGGAGAACAAAGATCTCCTACGCTTCTAGTAAATTTTAAGCATACAGTACAGTGTGATTAACTAGAGTCGCCAGGCTGTATATTAGATCCCCAGGGGTTATTCATCCTGCACAGCTGAAACTTTGCACCCTTTGACCACTATCCCCCCACTTCCCCCTCCCTCCAGCCCCTGGAAACCACTGTTCTCTCTGCTGCTATTAAATTTGACTTTTTCAGAGTCCACATAGAAGTGAGATCACTCAGTGTCTGTCTTGCTGTGTCTGGCTTATTTCACTCAGCTTAATGCCCTCCAGGTACACTGATATTGTTGCAAAAGGCAGGATTTCCTTCTTTTGTAAAGTTGAATGATCTTCCGTTGTGTGTATATACCACATTTTCTTTATCCATTCATCCATCCACAGACATTTCGGTTCCTTCTGCTACCAGCCAGAGAAAACTCTCTGCTTTCAAGAGTCATGTAACTACATTAGGCCCTGCTGGTTCATCTCCTCACCCCCGGTCAACTGTGCCACGACATAGAATAATCCTGGGAGTGACAGGTCATGTTCACAGGTTCTAGCGATGAGGGCGTGGAACCTTGAAGGCCAGTTCTAGAATTCTGCCAACCACAACATCTCTGTTTTCTCAGAGACATGTGATGTGGTTTCTCCACATTTATTCATTATTTGACTACCTTAATAGGAAGAAAACATCTTGAATGCGGGTGGTAATTATCCTCTTCTGCTCTGCACTGGACAATCCATGTTGGGCTCTTGCATTTCATTCTGGGTGTCAGAAATAAGAGGGAAGTGGGACTTCCCTGGTGGTCCAGGGGTTAAGAATCTGCCTTCTAGTGCAGGGGACGCAGGTTCGATCCCTGGTCGGGGAACTAAGATCCCACATGCCGCGGGGCAACTAAGCCCACACGCTGCAACTGCTGAGCCCGTGTGCTCCAGAGCCCACGTGTCACAACTAGAGAGAAGCCCACGTGCCGCAACGAAAGATCCCGAGTGCCGAAAGGAAGACCCGATGCAACCAAATAAATAAATATTTTTAAAAAGAAAAAAAAGAAAGGAAGAAGAGGGAAACAGACCCACATAACCAAAATCACAAATGGATCACACCGTGGCCTGAGAAGGTGGTGAAAGGAATGCAGAAACTCAACCTGAAGATGGGAACTGAGGTCACGTGACATCCATCTTCAAATATTTACAAGGCTACAATGTAAGGAAGGGATTTGTTCTGCATAAATCCAGGGGATAGAGCCAGGACTCCTTGATGGAAGCTCTAGACAGACTTTGGCCCGGAATTGGAAAATGCTTCCTAATAGAGCTGGCCTGATGGACTGGGCTACTCTGGATGCAGAGTAGCTGCATCTGCTTCACTGGAGCTGATCCAGTACAAAATAGGCAACTCCTGGATAGGAATGTAGTAAATGGAATAACACGTTGGGTTCAAGGGTCTTTCCGATCCCTTCCAAGCCCGAGCTCATTATCCGACAGACTTGGCTTCTTTGGTCCAAGCCTTCCTTTTGAGTCTCCTCCGCCTGGCTTGCGCGTCCTTGTCCTCAACCATAATGTTGTGTCACAGTCTGGAGCTCACCTCCACCAGATCTTTCTTTCCGGTTGGCTATTTTCAGAATTACGGCTTGAATGATAGAAAATACAAAGCGACAGATTGAAAGAGAGGAAGAAAGGGTCGTCCCAGGAGGACTCATCTGATCGAGCCAATGGAGCTGTTTCTCTAGGAAGGATCGTGGCAGTAAGAGTCTGGAAGAAAGAGCAACAGGGTGGGGCCCTAATCCAATAGGACCCGTGTCCTTATAAGAAAAGGAGGAGACACCGGAGATGTGTCCTCAAGAGAGGAGACCGTGGCAGGAGACAACAAGAAAGAAGGTGGCCGTCTGCAAGCTAAGGAGAGAGGCTGCAGGAAAAACAAACCTGGCGACACCTTGATCTTGACTTGAGCCTCCAGGCCTGTGAGAGAATAAATTCCTGTTGTTTGAACCACCAGCCTGTGGAGTTTTGTTTGTGCAGCCTGAGCTGACAGAGACAGTAGGTCAGGGATCTTCATCCATTTACAATGTGGACACGGTGCCTGAGACATACAAAAGCTTTGACGATGCTCTGAGGCCTGAACAAAGAAAATGGATTGGCTCAGAAATGGAAAAAAAAAAAAAAAAAACAACTCCAAAACAAAATGAATTAATATATAATTAAATGTCCACAGAACAACAAGCCAGTGTTGACTTGGTTATACTACTAGATAATATATTCTTTGTTGTTGTTTATTTTGATACTTTATTCTTAACAGATTCAGAATGATACAAGAAAATTTTCAAAAGAGATAGCAACAAATATTGAATGAGGGGTGGATTTTAATATGTGTGACATGATAAAAGGAGAAGGTCTCCAAAAGTAGGGGCACCCAGAGGCCACCAGGACCCTGGAGCAGATACCAAAAAGGCTAGGACCAAGAGCTGCCAGACAGCCATCCTTCCGCATCAGTTTATAAACCTGAGCCTCTTCCGCAAGACAAATGACTTTCACCCAGGACAGCGTTATTATTTGACTGTGTTCACACAGGGCGAGGTGAGTGCAGAACAAAAAACACAAAACAAAACTCCATTCCCTCCTGAGGGTCTGGACTCTTGGAGGTAAAATCTGAGGTGACCAAGTGAAATTTTCTTGGAAATTTACTGTTTTTTATTAAAACTGATTGTTTCATTTCCCTCCCCATAACGTGTCTATATTTATTTTAATATAAAAGTAATTTTTAAAACTATTTACCAGTGAGAACATTTGACACGCCAAGAATATGGGCCGTGTTTGTTTTGTTATGGACCCCATCACAGACCTCAGAGGTAAGGTATCACGGTTTGATAAATACGGATGTATAGGGACTTGCAAACCCTGCCCCATAATCCCACTTAGCCCGTCCCGGTCAGCTTCACCTCGTCAGATGACATGTGCCGACCTGCCTTTGCTTTCCAGGCAGACGACCTCCATCTTTTCACTCAGCCATCTATTTCATCCATCCTTCCTCTCTAATCCTCAGCTATACCTGTCCCTCGCCTGCCTCTCGTAATGTCCACGTTGTCCCCAATCCAGGAGCACACCCCGCATCTCCCCTTCAATCCAAACACCACCCACGTGGATCCAGCTGAAGCCCACTTTCTCCCATCGGAGTCTTCCTCTGACTACTTCACCATATAATCGTCTTTCCCTTCCCCAAAATGTTAAGGCATTTTTGTCTGAACACATGTCCAGCAGTTGATTACAACTGCCTTATATTCTGCTCTGATGATTTCATAGACGTACTGCTTGTCTCCCAGACTGGGCTCTGAGCCTCTGCGTGGCGGTGGCATTGTTTTTCAGCTTTTTCTTCTTTTTTTGTGATACGCGGGCCTCTCACTGCTGTGGCCTCTCCCGTTGCGGAGCACAGGCTCCGGACGCGCAGGCTCAGCGGCCACGGCTCAGGGGCCCAGCCGCTCCGCGGCATGTGGGATCTGCCCGGACCAGGGCACGAACCCGTGTCCCCTGCATCGGCAGGCGGACTCCCAACCACTGCGCCAGCAGGGAAGCCCCAGCTTTTTCTTTTTATCCTGACAGGAAAGTTTCCTAAGCAGGACCAACAGTACATGGCTAATTAATTCTTCTTTTCTCATAGGACGTATTGATTAATCTCCTTAACGATCCTGACCCTCATTCTTTTCATTCTCATCAATTACCTTCTCTCTCCTACCTCCTGACTCCTAAGGTCAGGAAATATTGGGAAGTATAAAATACAGACTTTTTCATGGGAAAGTGCCGGAAGCGGCCCAGGATCACGCCCTGAGGTCCCAGATTACACAAGGCCCCTAATTTGACTCTTAACCTTCTGCGCTTTTCCCTCACAGTATTCGTCATGGTCTGTGGTTAGGTATTTGTGGATGTGTGTGTGGCCCTGTGTAACTGTTTGCGTGTTTCGCTCACTGGATTGTAAACCCTCTGAGGGCAGGGATGCCCTGTGGCTGCTTTGTCCCCCATGGGACCCTAAGCACAGCCTCAAGCCTCATACACATCAGGTACCAGATGAATGAAGGACAGAGAGTCCAGACAAGGCGCTTCGGCAGGTCTCTGCTCTCTTGTTCCCGCAGCTGAAGAAAAACTCTTCCGGCTCTTTCAGGCGACACAGGATATACAAAGAGCAGCTGAATCTCACTTCCCTGGATCCCCCACTGCAGCTCCACCTGGAGACCAGCTGGATCCAGTTCCACCTGGGGATCAGCCGCCACGGCCTGTACTCCCGGTCCAGTCCCGTCGTCAGCAAACTTCTCCACGACATGAGGCACCTTCCCACCATCAGCGCTGGTGAGGGTCACAGGACCAGGCGGGATGGACTGACTCTCTCTCCCAGAGAGGCTGGGTAACCCAACCAGGCCAGGCTCCAGGGTGAAGTAGTAAAGGGTTGGTCCTGACACCCAAGAGAGAAAGAAGCAGAAAAACAGACAGTGACCTTTTTCCCTTTGAAAGAGATCTTACAACCGTGATCCCTCACAACCCCATACGGGACGCACAGGAGGTGTCCGTAGCGTACAGAAAGGTGACGGCCGCTACTGATCCACTGCTCCTTTTGAATCTGGCGACTCTCTCATACAGTGAGCTCATGATGTAGACATTACCACTGCTGCTTTACAGATGGGAAAACTGAGGCTCGGAGAGTTTAAAAGTGACCTGGCCGAGGACCCAGTGGCGGCCTGCTGCCTGAGGCCTCGAGCACTACGCCAGCCTAAGGGACACACTGAGGGATTTGCAGACACCAGCCAGCACCCGTTTCCCCACCAGCTGTTGCTGGAGCGTCCACGGAAGGGCTAGAGAGCATGGGGCCTGGATGGAGCAGGCTGGGAGGCTGCGGCCCCAAATGGGGCTCGGGGAGGTCCCCTACTGAATGCGCAAGGGCCCCAGGCTGCCTTCCAGGCTCCCACTCTGGTGTCTGAACCAGAGTCGAGGGTTCTCAGCGCCCTGCCCCTCCTTCGCAGACTACAGTCAGGACGAGAAAGCCTTGCTTGGAGCCTGCGACTGCACCCAGAGTAAGTGGCCCGGCCCCGCCCCCGGCCCGCCGCGCCCCATCCCCGGCCCCGCCCCGGGCCCCGGCCCCGCCCCACCCCCGGACCCTGGCCCCGGCCTCGCCACGCCCATGCCCTGGCCCCGCCCCCGCCGTGGCCCCGCCCTGCCCCCTCCATCCCCCTCCATCCCCTCACTGCCCTGTGGAGCCCAGTACCTGGCAGCAACGTGAAGGTCCCGCTGCCCACTCCGTGGGGCTCCGTCAGCAGCTGAGGAGCATGGGTCCCTCTGCCTCATCTCTGAGAACCTACATTTCTCCCCACCTTCCCGCACAAAAGAAAAGGCATTTAAGAGGAGCTCTTCGGTAGGACCCCGCTGGGCGGCAGGTGGTCCTTGGCCCAACATCTTTCGTACCATTCAGGAGCTTGCCAGAAACGCAGAATCTCAGTCCCCGCCCTGATTTTCTGAGTCAGAATGTGGATTTTCACAAAATCCTCAGGGGACTAGAGTACATTTTCAGATTTAAGAAGCAATGGTGCAGGACGGTGGTTCTCAACCCGGCGGCAGAGTAGTCACCCAGGGAGCTTTAAAAATTGCTGCGTCTTGGTCCCCACCCCAGGGGTTTTGATTCGATTGCCAGGGGAAGGCCAGGCACCAGCATTTATATAAAAACACTCCAGGTGATCCTCATGCAGCCAAGGTTGAGATGCCCTGGGGTAAATGATGAGTAGAATCAAAAAGATAGGCGTGAGATACAGCACTGTCCCTGCCAGGGCGCTGTGACTTGGGTACAGGTGTGCCTGGACATGAGATCCCACCAGTCACTGCCGGCCACGAGGAGCCCCCTCCAGTGACCTCGATGAACTGAGCACACGTCAGAAATTTCTGTGGGTCACGACTTGTTAAAGACACAAGTTTGTAGGGCCTGGGGCTTCCGTTTTCTTTAGTTTCGCCCCTGCCATTTGCCATTTTTTAGAAGGCAAAGGTGAGGGAGGCATTATCCCGCCCCTTGCGGGGCTGACGGCAGAGCAGGGGCAGGGCCAGGCGAGTGAGGTGCCCAGGACACACATCAGGAGGCGGTAACCACTGGCAGGACCATGCACGTGCACCTCAGGTGTCACCAAGCCCCATCACAGCCCAGGTGTCCAGTCTTACGTAGGAAGAGATATCAATAACCAAGTCTAATGCCATGTAACAGGTGCCATAGTCAGAGTCTCTAAGGCACAGCTGAAGCGAAGAGGAAGGGGTCAGCTCTTCTTAGGAAAACATCCTTTGGGGTTTTCAGCGAGTGTCCCTCTGGGGAAACCTGCACTGTTTTGCCCTTTCCCTGTAACAGCAGAGAAAGTTTTATCTTGAGTCGCTGGACACACTCTCCATGGCCTGACCCGCTGGACTGTACCCTGCAGGCTCTGTGAGCAAATCCCACTCTTTAGGGTCTCAAGTAAGAAGGGTGAAGAGAAGAAATGGGCTGGGTTTATTGAATGAGGAAATGATCACAGCCTGGACCTTGGGCCCAGAAGCATCGTTCACTCCCCCTTCTCCCCAAACAGTCGTGAAACCCAGTGGGGTCCACCTCAAACTGGTTCTGAGGTTCTCGGACTTCGGGAAGGCCATGTTCAAACCTATGAGGTAAGTGACTGCTCTCCTCACCTCCATACGCATAGCTGTGGCAGCCCTGGGGGAGTTCTGACCAAAAATGAATAAAAGTGGTCTAAAATCTTTAAGCCAAGCATTTATAGACTCTCTTTGGGGCCATCTGCACAAGCAGACGACTGTTTTGGTGATAATGATTCAAAATAGTAAGAGCTGGGTCTTTGCTGGTATTTCTGCTACACACTTGACATGCATCGTGCCTTTGGACCATCCACCATCTTATTAGTCGGGGACTGTTACAATGTCCACTTTATGGATGAAAACACTGAGGCCAGGAGAGGCCAGCTCGCCCCAACCTCCCAGCTGCAAGCAGTGGAAGCAGGATTCAAACCAGGCAGCTGGACTGCCAAATTCACACTCTACCTCCAGAAATGAGCCTCGCTTTTTTCCAGGGCTAGGACCCTCAAAAGAGTTAGAGATCTCTACATAACAATACTTGTTTTGATTGAAAAACTAGACCATGAAGAAAGGCTACCCTGAAGCCAATCACACTTTTTTTTTTAATTTTATGTATTTATTTTTTATACAGCAAGTTCTTATTAGTTATCTATTTTATACATATTAGTGTATACATGTCAATCCCAATCTCCCAGTTCATCCCACCACCATCACTCCCCTCCCCGCTTTCCCCCCTTGGTGTCCATACGTTTGTTCTCTACAGCCAATCACACTTTTAAATTAATTTCTATTTTATTTGTAACAACAGCAAATACATGCCTTTAAAATTCTGTAGTGTGTCTATGTGGGCGAGATAATAGGTATTCAGTCTACAGACAGAGCTTGGTGTGCGTATGGGCTCCTGGCCCCCAAAGGGTCTGCAGCAGAGGTTTGAGATTCCTGAATCAGGAATGGTCCCCTGGACACGACACGCCCAAGAGAAAATGGCCCAGGAGGGCTCTCATTACCCAAGTCATGCTTTCTGCCAGAAGGCGCGGTCTTCCGGTGGAATCCCATTCGGCTGACTTAGATTCCAAAACTTCCGTCAACGGAGAGGCATACTGAAGGCCCTGTAGGTGGGTCTGATGGTCGAATGAGCACTAAATAAAAAGCCTTAGCTCTGATCCCTGCACTGCCCTAGCAAAAGCCCTTATAAAGCGCTAAGCACTTACATACTTAGGCATATAAAGTACTAAGGAGAGCTTTATCATACATCAGCTGCGCGTCGAATCACCTGGGAAGCCTTGAAAAACCCTGATGCCTGAATCCCACCCTCAGGGGGTCCAATAGGATTGGTCTGGGGGCCCCCTCTAATCCCAAGGCCAGGACAGCCTTGAAAACCACTGCCACACAAGGAGACCCTCCATTTTTCCATGTGAAAATCCAAAAATCTAGTTGTTTGGTCAATTTAAATAAATAACGATGTATTGGGAGATTAGGATTGACATATATACACTAATATGTATAAAATAGATAACTAATAAGAACCTGCTGCATTAAAAAGAAATAAAATTCAAAAAAGAAAAGAAACAGGGCTTCCCTGGTGGCGCAGGGGTTGGGAGTCCACCTGCCGATGCAGGTGACACGGGTTCGTACCCCGGTCCGGGAAGATCCCACATGCCGCGGAGCGGCTGGGCCCGTGAGCCATGGCCGCTGAGCCTGCACGTCTGGAGCCTGTGCTCCGCAACGGGAAAGGCCACAACAGTGAGAGGCCCGCGTACAGCAAAAAAAAAAAAAAAAAAAAGGAAAAGAAAAGAAACAGATGGAGTACTACAAAATAAATAAATAAATATATAACGATGTACATGAAACGAGGGAATGTCTGCCTGTATTTAATTTACCGATGAAAAAAAATCTCATCATATAAAACAATACAGAGATTTGGAAATATTGCTTCCCCCCCACCCAGTCTCACATGTCACTTGTCCAAAATTTTTGACATTGGTCCTCAGCATCGCTGGAGTCGAGTTTGGGGTCAATGTTAAATCCATGTTAAATTCTGCCCCTGTCACCACCAGCAGCCTGTTTTAACCAGTTCAGTCAGGTAATAAAAGCAGCATCTCAGCTGAATGAATCTGTCCCAAACAAAATAAAGAAATTGAGAGGGAGCCCTTGAATACGTTAAGACTCCCTTTTCTGAGGGACAGTTTGGGGAGGGGGGTTCTCATCTTATATGCAAGCCTATAAAGTACTAAAAAGAACTGTGTTCCTGTTAAAAGAGAGCAACAGCTTTGCGCACACAGGGCCATCAGCCCAGGTCCAGAAGCAGGCACAAGACTCCTGGGTGCCACTCAGCTGGACACAGAGCCACCGACGTGTTTGGGCCATTGGAGAGTTTTAAATGATCGTTATGGTTAGTCATGCATGTTTAATGTAGAGTCCTAACTGAGCATCAGTTAGAGAGGAAGCAGAAGGAACACTGATGTAGAAACACGAGATGTTCAAGAGAAGCGTCAAAATAACGATAAATCTGCGAATTCACCATTTATCGCCAGATCCACGAATTGCGTTCTCTGAGCAAAATTCATAGGTGGCACATGAAGATGTCTGTAATTTTAAAAACTGGAAGCTAATAGAGAGTGGATGAGCTCTATTTGGGGGAGGAAAAACCACTCACACTTGTAGTGTTTTATTTGCAAGAAAGCCCATGAAATAACAGCCTGAAATCTCTTCTCTGCCTTGTCAATTACGAACGAAACGCAAAAAGTGCTCAACTGAACCAGCTGTTTCCCTGAGTATAATGCAAAAGCTTCCAACATTAGGTCACAAAAGCCATTTGATCTACGCTCACGCCATAACACAAACTTTAATCTGCATTTTCTAAACTTTAGTCCCAAGCCAAAGTATCATTTTAAAATGTATTTCTTGAAAAAGCATGCATTTTTTTCCTACAAGTAATGTAAAGTAAACAGCATTTGTCCCTTTTTAAAAAAGGAAAGTAGAAATTTATCTTTGGGTAACACAAATTCTGACCACAAAGCTTATATTTTTAATGTGATACAATTCAATAGATGCAATGGGAAATACATCTGCGCTTCTCAAGCTTTGGGAAGTACCGACGTAAAGGAGAAATGATTTTCAAATTTAAAATCATGCCTAAATATGCCATACAAAAATGAAAGAAATGATGGTTTAGAAAATTCTAAAGGGCATCCCAGAGATTGTATATTCTCTCATTTTTTTAATTTTTATTTTTTCTTTACCTTTTTTTTTTTTTCCTGGCCAGGGGTTAAACCCATGGGTCGCAGCAGTGAAAGTGCCGGGTCCTAAACCCTGGACCGCCAGGGAATTCCCAGACTGTGTATTCTTACATACAGAATTCAGGAACGAAAACGAGCTGAGGACACATGGACAGTCCTTGCTGACCTGGACATTCGGCGATGCTGTAAGCAGCCCTGGGTCAGGCCTGGGCCGTACTCTAAGTGCGGCTGCACCTTCTAAAGGAGAGTGCCCACTCTGGGCAGCCCCTTGCCGTGGCTTCCAGGACTGGCTGGTGTTTGGGACGAAGCGCCCATCACTGTTTCCATTGCGGGCGCCGCGTACTTACAGCTCGTTACACAACATTGCGCTGATTTACATTTGCATTGCTTTCACAGCCCTCGTGCAGCCCCGCACAGTGGATTATAAAATTACTTGAAGACCATCCTTCTTCCAAGGATTATCATCAGCACTGGGGCCAGTCAACCTGGGGCAGCAGCCGGGATGCCCTTCCTATTACTGGGAGGCACCTAAACATACCTACCCAGCCGGCCCTTCATGACCAGGCAGGATGGTGCTTTTCAGGAATCTAGTAGGGATTCTTTAATGTACATACGTACATATCCTCTGCATTAGCCTCCCTTCAATCTCTGGCAGGACCCGCTCTCACGACCCAGGTGAGGTGCCTCTGAGTAGACGGTCGATTCACAGACCCGGAACTTTTCGCTCTTCCGTGTCAGTCATGCTAAATCGCACCTGTAGGGCACTTTTCCTTTTATAAAGTTCTGTCTCGTACCCCACCTCTCTTAGTCCTTGGCCCCCGGGTGTACACAACCTCTGGTGTGTTAGCCAGTGCCCTGTCTTCTGTGTATCTGCGGAAGAATGGATTTCTTCCCTCCAACCACTGGGCTTTTCAGAGAATCAGCGGCCATCACCAGAGCTGCTCGAGAAGGAGGCTTGGCACCCGGGGGCCTCCAGGATGGTCCGCATCTTGCAAGAAGCTTTGCTCCTCCCGCCTGCCGGTCTCTCCAGCCGAGGGAGCCACGGGCTGTTCCTGATGTGCTGTCCCATCATCTGTGCATCCCTGAAAAGCATAAAAGCGTGTCTTCCTTTCCATCTGGTCACGTGTGTCAGCTCTTTTCTCAGGCTCCCAGCTGAGGTCTGAGTCCAGGGCGTGATTCCTTCCTTCCAGACAGCCGCGAGATGAAGAGACGCCTGAGGACTTCTTCTACTTCATTGATTTTCAGAGACACAACGCTGAGATTGCAGCTTTCCATCTGGACAGGTAGGGTCTGGCCCCAGGGAGGCGGCGCTGACTGCGGAGGCCAATCCCCAGAGGGCGCCCCAGGGAGACCCGGCCCGCCCCCACTTCTTCCTGGTACTTCATCTTCTTCGTGGGTCCCAACACCTTCAAACCCAACATGACCCATCCAACCCCATGGATCGAAAATCACAAGGCCTTTTTGTTATTTATTTATTTTATTTTTGGCTGTGTTGGGTCTTTGTTGCTGTGCACGGGCTTTCTCTAGTTGCAGCGAGCGGGGGCCTCTCAGTGCGGTGGCTTCTCTTGTTGCGGAGCACGGGCTCTAGGCGCGCGGGCTTCAGTAGTTGTGGCTCATGCGCTCTAGAGCGCAGGCTCAGTAGTTGTGGCACACGGGCTCAGCAGTCGCGGCTCACAGGTTCAGCAGTTGCAGCTCACGGGCTCTAAGGCACGCAGGCTCAGAAGTTGTGGTGCACGGGCTTAGTTCCTCCGCAGCATGTGGGACCTTCCCAGAGCAGGGTTCGAACCCGTGTCCCCTGCATTGGCAGGCGGATTCTTCACCACTGCGCCACCAGGGAAGCCCCACAAGGCCTTTTAATGTAATGAAAAGAGTCACTTAGTAAGAAAACTAACCCTGCCAGACTGCCCAAGCTGCACCTGAACCTGACATTGTGATCCGGCTCTAGTTTCCTGCCCTGAAAGTGGCGAGAATGTGCCCACGGCCATTTCCCCAAAGGGTCTCAAGGTTACGATATTAAAAGGCGAGAGCACCTTCCTCAGTTTCCTAGCTCCCTCTGTTTTCCTGTCGTTGCTCCTCGAGGTGTGGTCTGGGGACCAGCAGCCTGGCCACCCCCTGGGAGCTCTTCAGAAATGCAGACTCTCAGCCTCACCCTGGACCCACTGACTCAGAGCTGCATCTGAACAAGATTGCGGGTGACTCATGTGCACACTGGAGCGTGAGAAGCACTGAGCTAGGACACAGCTTGGAGGGTGGAAGCTTTGCCCGGGAGGCCTCCTGGGATAAGGATTCCTTTCCCACCCCTTCTCCCAGCCCCTTAGATGCAGGCTAGCCCTCGGCACGGTCAGCTCTGCACTGCGGAGACCCCCACCCTCGGCTGGGTGTGGTCAGAAGGCCGGTCCGTTTCTTTTTTTTTCTTTTCTTTTTTGGATCCTGCCGCGTGGCTTGCGGGCAGGATCTTAGTTCCCTGACCAGGGATCGAACCTGTGCCCTCTGCGGTGGAAGCGCGGAGTCCTAACCACTGGACCGCCCGGGAATTCGCAGCAGGTCTGTTTCTAATGGGCGATCATCCCCCAGATGTGAACTGGGCTCCCCCTCTTTCAGGATTCTGGACTTCCGACGGGTACCACCGACCGTAGGGAGGCTAGTCAATGTCACCAAGGAAATCCTGGAGGTCACCAAGAATGAGATCCTGCAGAGTGTTTTCTTTATCTCTCCAGGTAGGCTTCTGGCCAAAGCAACACTCTGGGTCTAAGAATGTGGTTGGCCAGTGTGGTCTGACCTCCTGCTGGTGGCCCCATCCCCTATCAGGTGGCTACATGCTGCCATCAGACACTCGCACCCCAGGCCACCTGGGCGTCACACAAGGTGACCTGGGGATGGGAGACGGCTGGACGTGAGATGCTCACCAGCCTGGGCCCTGAACTCTGATGCCGGCCGCCCCCGAATCAGATGCCACCCATCTGAACAAAGGCCGGGTTGGTCGCGTGGGCGCGATGCAGCAAGGCTGGTCCCACACCGTCTCTACTCGGACGTTTGAGAACTGGTCCCCAGGATGCTCAGTTTAAGAGCATCCACAAGCCCCTGCATCGGGAAAAGGCGCTGTTTTCTTCTTCCCCGGCCTTCTGCCCCCCCGAGCCGCGGGTTCAGGGTTCCCCTTCCCTCCTCATGGATTTCGTGGGGCAGGAGGACGGCGTGCGTCCTCCGCTTACCGCTCTCCTTCTCTGCCTCTAGCCAGCAACGTGTGTTTCTTCGCCAAGTGCCCGTACCTGTGCAAGACGGAGTACGCCGTATGCGGCAACCCGCACCTGCTGGAGGGCTCCCTGTCCGCATTCCTGCCGTCCCTCAACTTGGCCCCCCGGCTGTCCGTCCCCAGCCCCTGGATCCGCTCCTACTCGCTGGCGGGCAAAGAGGAGTGAGTGGCCCCTGGACCAAGGACTCGCTCGCCTGGCTTGGGGAGCCCTGACGCTGCCTCAGTCCTCCTCTGCCTCGTCTCACGTGGATCCTGGTGTCCGTTCTGTCCCTTTCGTTCATGCGTTTGGTTATAAAGAGCCCACTGCGTACCCAGCACTGGATGCTGGGGGAGACAGGACAGACCTGGGCTGTCCCTTCAAGAAGCTCTGCGGTCCAGCGGGGCGGCAGACGGTAGCCAGGCTGTGAGAACGCAGTGCCCACCTGCTGTCCCGCAGAGATGCCCACGGGGAGGCCGCGGGGGGAGCCGGGTTTGCTGAGTCCACGCCGTGAAGCCGGGACCTCACGGTTGTTCCCCAGGGCGTGGCACACTCCCGGGCACAGGGCAGGTCCTCAGTTAATACGAGGTGACTGAATGAATGGGCTCGTCGATCCAGCCACCCCAACCGTGGTGGGAAGAGGAGTAACCGGGCCAGAATTTCTGGGGGATGTGACAGATCCTTAGGGACTCGTGAAGGCTGAGGAAGACCCCCCCCCTCAGACGAAAAGGGACCTGGGGGCGTTCTAGGCGGAGGAGCCCATGTGGCAGAGAAATGGCAGAGGATGGCTGGCAGGGGGGCTGCGAGCGGCTCGGGAGACCGGAGGGCAAGCGCCCGAGAGGCTGGGCGAGGGGCCGCAGAGGGAGCGGGTGCCCTCGCGGCACACGGGCAGTACGGCGCCCAGCCAGGCGATGCTCGGAAGCGCGCGGAGAAAGGGCCCCACCCCTTCTCACCCAGGGCGTCTGCCGGTCCCGCGGGTCCTTGCCCACGTCCTGGTGGGGGCGCCTGCCGCCGGCGGCCCGGGCAGGACCGGGGGGCATGGATGCGGGTCGGACACCTTGCCGTCCGGGCTTCTGCAGCCCAGGCCCTGTTCTCCCCTCAGGTGGGAAGTCAACCCTCTTTACTGCGACACGGTGAAGCAGGTCTACCCGCACAGCAGCAGCGGCCGCCTCCTCAACATCATCGACATGGCCATCTTCGACTTCCTGACGGGTGGGTGCCGCCCGCGGGGCCCGGCCGGGCGGGGACCCTGCGGCCTGGGCCACCCGGCCTCCATAACCTCGCGCCATCCACGGGCTCCAAGTGGTAGAGGCCCCGGGGACAGGAGTGAGCGGGCTGCCCTCCTGCTAGGGGGCTGCGGGGAGGCGCACAGCGGGCGCAGCGGCGCGGCCCGGGGAACGGAAGGCTCGGCAAGGCCGCTGTGCGTCCTGGGAGGCGGCCCGGAGCCGCGCCTGCGCAGCGCAGGGGCGCCGGCGCGGGTGGGAAAAGCCCCCGACGGGACGGCAGCTCACAGCGGCTCTGCCCGCCCGCCTGGCTCCCTCCTGCCCACTCCGCGATTCCACCGGCCACCTGGGGGCGCAACAGCTGGCGGCCCGGGTTCCGACTCCGGCCTCTGAGCAGCCCGCAGGCCTCCGAGCCCCGCGGGGTCTCACAGGGCTGCAGCCCGCGTCCACGCCTCCCCTCCTCCACAGGAAACATGGACCGGCACCACTACGAGACGTTCACCAAATTTGGGGACGACGGGTTCCTGATTCACCTCGACAACGCCAGGGGGTGAGCGTCCCCACGGCCCTTCTCCGGCGGCGGCACCGCTGTGCAGCGGCCCGGGGGCAGCAGGGCCCGAGCCAGGGCCTCCACGGCCGCGTCCCGCCCCCTCCGGGCCCTCCTGGCCCCGTTTCCTCTGCTCTTGATCTTTGCTGAGTACCGCCTGACTCTCCTCCAGCCTAAGAGCGCTAGGAAGCAGATCCACGTTTTCTGTAACTCGCCCCACGGGCCCCTCCCGGAGGCCCAGCGCATCATCCTCGTGCTTGGCCTTGGCCCTGTGCGGCCGGTGCATGAATGAACGAACGGATGCTCGCTTTGGCCAGCTGTGGACAGAGGCTCTTGTGACCTGACGGAGAAGGGCTGGAGAGGCAGTGGCCGTGATCCCTGGCATTTTACCCCAAGCTGGGATTCAAAAACGGCAGAGGGGGAGGCAGGAGGAAGCACTGAGGCGGGAGGCGGTGCCTGTCCCCCCCACACCCCCGTGCTCCCGTGAAAGCCTGTCTCTCCTCCCTGCAGGTTTGGACGGCACTCCCACGACGAAGTCTCCATCCTCTCGCCACTCTCCCAGTGCTGCCGGTGAGCTTTCCGTTCAGGGACGGGTCACAACTGTGACACTTCGTCCTGCTTGCCACCAAGCTGTGCAGGTCATCAGTTTTCACTGGCCGAGGATGTGGGTGGGTAGAATGACAGGAACAACCTCATTCCTTGTGCTACAACCACAGAACTGTCCCACTTCTCACACCTTCATCTCTCAGCAGATGACTTAGGATCTAATCTTTTAAAACCTCTCGGTCGCCCACTTTAATAACACACTCAGATCATCACTCACTTTTCGAAGAGCCCGACGGCCTCTGACAGGACTAACCAGACCTCTGCTGTGCCCCGCACTCACGTAAGCTCATAGGTATTACTGCCTGATCACCAGCTAAGCAAAATCCTGACTGAAGTCCCATAAACTCATGTCAGATTAAAGGAAGTCCTCAGGCCTCTGCCTGGCCAGCATTTCTCCAGAGAATCTCTGCCCTGCCTCTACACCTCTCTGGTGTTTCAGCCGAGCTGGTCAAGATCGTCCACCTGCTCAGCTGCAGTGTCCGGAGCTAATTAGAAATACGTGGCCCACGCATAGCAAAACGGTGTCTATTTCCAGCTGGAAAACTCAGAGCAGAGCCTGAACTTTCTTTCTCCACTTCTTGGGGTAGCTTACGTGTGCCTCCCTCCCACCCCACTTCCTCTCCTCCTGAGTAGGAAAGGCAGGAGTTGTGTATGACAATGCGTGGACACCTAAGCTGCTTACACATCTGAGTCCAGGTCACATTCCCACATAAAAAGAAATCAAAATACTAAAGGCAAGGTTGGCCCTACCCCGTTTCCATCCCTGATTTTAGAATCTGACACAGAGAAATCAGAATTACAAAGTCGAGCAGAAACAACTTGGAGCCCGGCGGTACCCGCAGCCTCTGAGACGGCAAACATCTCCATCATTTCACCTGCTGGAAACTTCTCTCGTTAGCTTTCAATTTCCTTGAGAAGTCGTTATTACACAGCACTTCTGTTCGGACTCCCCGAGGAGCAGCAGATGCTTGGCGGGACGACTGGGCCAAGGACCGCCAAGTCCTATAGCTGTCACCCTTCGTCCATTCCCTTCTTACCGGGTTTGCATTAAGCGTGCCTGAGAAGACACTGGGGGCGAAGGCTCTCCAGACGTCAGCCCCCACCACTGTCGGCGGGGAAGGAAGTAAGTTCGAGAAGTTTCTTTCTTTACGTTTACTTACTTGGTCCCCTGACTTTGTCCTTCCAGAATAAAAAGGAAAACACTCTCGCACCTGCAGCTGCTGGCCCAAGCCGACTACAGACTCAGCGACGTAATGAGGGAGTCGCTGCTGGAAGACCAGCTCACGCCTGTTCTCACAGAGCCGCACCTCCTCGCCCTGGATCGCAGGCTCCAGACTGTCCTGAGGACCGTGCGGGGCTGCATTGAGGCCCACGGAGAGCACAGCGTCGTGGCCAACGGCCCCACGGGACAGTCGGCCCCAGACTCCGGCCCCAGCTAGGGGCTGGACGAGTCCGACCTCGGGAACTACGCCTGGAGCCCGCGGTGGACTCTGGAGTGTGGACCACAGTGTCCTCGCGGGCCCCAGGCCAGGCTGGGGCCTGGGTCAGGAGCTCACGAAGCAGGCAGGGCACTGGGATGATTCCAAAAGAGCAGAAGAAGTGGGACCCACTGCACTTTCCTCCTTGGAGCACTGCCCTGGCTCCCTATCTCCCCAGAAGCTCTGCTTCAAGGCCACAGACCACCTGCTGAGCCCACTGGGAAATCTGGACACGGGACCAGCCTGGAAGCCTGGCTCCCAGGAGAGAGCATTAACTGTAACAAATAAAATTACGGGACATCAGATGGACACCCCCAGATCTTTATTACATCTACAAGGATAATTCCCGATCCAGATTAATAAACATCTGGCATCTCACAAGCAGACCCCCCCAAAAAAACCTAAATATGGTAACTCCAACTGGTTCAAAGTAGTCTGCACACTTTCTATTCATATTCTAAACACTGTGGCCCAGTCTGAACACAATAATCCCTACTGACTGGTCCTAAAGTAATTTCTCAGAAGTGTTATTACAAGAGGTGAAAATAACATAGGGATTTGCTCAGAATATCAGCAAAGGGATATTTCAATCCGAAGAGTAAATGTCAATTGAAATAACATCAAGGCTGTCAAAGCTGGCATCCAGTAACAATAGAAGGCAAAGCGAGGGTGGCCCTGAAGGGGGGACAGCGGAAGAACGGGTCCGGCAGGTCCATGAGCCTGGACTAAGCAGCACAGCCAGGACCGACCCGAGCCCACCGGTGAGTCCTCCTCCCCTAAGATTCAGGCATTGTCCCCACCGCCCCGTCCCCAAGCGCAGCGGGCTGTCTGGAGAGGCCTGGCACTCTGGATGCCACTCCCCTCTGCTCACTCAGAAAGCACTAAGTCAAGTTTACCTTCCAAGCCTCCCTCAAAAGTGGGCATCTCAGGGGTTTCCTGTCTCTTCAGCCTCCTCCCTGCTGACCTGCTTGTGTCTGAAGAGGAGGCTGTTTCTTATTCAACAATCCATGAAAACACACAGGATAGGCGTGTATTCACATTAATCACTCAGCAAGTAAAAACGGCTGATTTCATCAGCCCAGCTTTTCTGGTACAGGCCAGAGGCGCAAATACCAGTACGAGTAGGGTGGGAAGAAGCTGTCGCTAAAGCGGGTATGAGGTCAAGACGCCTCTGGACGTCATCCAAGATGTCTGCCGTGTGCCCAGAGACAGGGGCGCTTCCGGCCCAGCCCGGCTGCCCCCATCACTGGTACGCTGCCCCGAACCTACGTCCCCATGATAGTGATACCACTTCCATTCACGGAGCTCGTTCTCCACGTGCGAAAGTCAAACGCAGGCTTCCAATCCTCCCCGACAGACAGGATCCCTGACCCCCAGGGTACCTCCAAGAAAACTAAGGCTCAGGAAGGTTAGCTAAAATCATGCAACTTAATGATTCAAAACTATCCCAAAGCGTTCTTTCCACTGTAATGCAAAACTCAGCAGCATCTCACCCAATTCATGCAGTTGTATTTGTTGGCTTTAAAACAAAAACCAGTCTTCAGTAGAGGAACCTCAATCCCAGAGCCTCGTGTTACTGAGGCGTCTCTACTGCTGCTCAAGGCCTCCCACTTCACAGATGGTTTCTTCTACTTCAAGCCTACGTTTCCTCTTGGAGGGGGAGCCAGGTAATCACACGCAGCGGAGTGAGAGGAGAATATTCAGGCGAAGGTGTTCAGAGACTATAGCACAAAATGGTCTGAACTCGCAGACTGCAGAGGCTCAGGAAGGCAGGCCCAGCTGCACCTCGACCCGGCCTCTCCCGTGACAACGGACTAGTTTTCAGATGGCCTCTAATGAAAATGCTGGCGTGCTTCACAGACTGAGAGCAAGAGGGCTGGGTTTGACGCAGTATGTCGCGCACCTACGTGTTTTATTATTCACCCATCCATTATTTTTTCACTAATACCAAAATTAAGCCACTACCATTTGTCAGAAATACCAGAAAACAAGAGACCCCAGTCTTAGATCTATCAAGTTCTTCCAACACGCTCACTTTGGACCACTGTTCAATTTTCCATGACATAAAAACTCTCCTGTCTCTGTGTTAAGAACTTTTCATGTTTTCCTGTCAGTACTACTAACAGCAAACTAAAAAATGAAAGGGAACCGACAGCCCACGAGCTGGTGGAGAAAGGGGTCTGGAGGAACTCACTTAGCCTCCCCCAAAGTCAGGAGGACAATCTGAGTCTGAAGACGGTAAAAAGGGTAGTTGATTCTCTTATCTGTGGTAGTTTTATGGTTGATGAGTCACCAAGGACACGGAATCAGCGGAGACAGCCGCCTTCCCCTAGAAGCGATACAGGCCTGTAGGTTCCTGTGCCGCCTTCCCCTAGGAGCGATACAGGGCTGTAGGTTCCTGTGCCGCCTTCCCCTAGAAGCGATGCAGGGCTGTAGGTTCCTGTGCCGCCTTCCCCTAGAAGCGATACAGGGCTGTAGGTTCCTGTGCCGCCTTCCCCTAGAAGCGATGCAGGCCTGTAGGTTCCTGTGAGAGCCTCTGGTGACATTGATTCCTGTGTTACGGTCTGTTGACACCTCAGTTAGTATCCACTGTCGCTTCACGAACACTGAGCTCGGCCAGTGGCGCTGCCTCTCACGCCTGAGAGAAGCTGGCTAACACGTACCCCTCTAGAGACCCACCACAGCCTTCTCACCCTCGGGACCCCCAGCCAGGACACGAGCACTCCTCTGGGGGCCACTTTAAATAGAGAAATCACCAACAGGAAGTACAAAAATGCAAAAAAGTGGCACTAAATAGACCAAAACAAGGGCATCTGATTTCAGCTGAAACTAGAAGGCAGAGTGTGCCTGGTCTGACCTGTGCCAGGCACTCGCGTGTCGGGAGACGCGGGCCCCTCTCCACTCAAGTCTGGGAATGACTGTGACAGTGCCGGGAGTACTGATTTGGGGGTTACAAATGAATTTCAGCAAGTACGCAAATTTGCAAAGTTCGCAAATACAGCATCCGTGAACAACGAGGACCGACTGTAACTGACTTTGAGGCTAACAAAGATGATAAAAAGCCCTCCATCTAGTGGTGACTTAGAAAACCACAAAGCTACTTAAGCTACACTGGCAGAGAGCTTTCGCAAAACGAAAAAATTCTGCTCATTAGTGGTTTGGGTTTTTAGGCAGCATCAGGATGCAGTCACAGCTCTGGACTTCTGTCAGTCCACAAATTTTAACTTTATACGCACACAGTAACACTGACTGCTGTGTGAAACTCCTTAGGGTAAGAAGGGAGAGATTTACCATTCTCCCTTTTATGTTCTCTCCACAGTCTTTCCTGGTGGCTATCATGATGGTGATCAACACACTGCTTCTCCATGTTGTTTTAGTAGTTTTGGCCCATCTAGAAGTACACTGCCAGGGCCTAACAAAAATACAAAAAGGGTTCAGCTGTTCATCTGTGGTTGGAGAGAAAGCAATATTAAGAAAACTAACATCATACTACTTCAATTTTACACTGTCAATATTTAAGCCATTAAAATACAAAAAGGGATTTCATATAAGCCAGTGTTTTCGAGGGAAAATTAAACTACAACCAGTACAGTCAACCCAGGAAAATGTTCTTCAATTATATTCTGTTGTGACTCAAAAGGTTCCAACTCCAGCAGGTTGAGGGAGGGGATTACTGAATCTGGACAAAGTGCATGTGTTACAAAGTAGCACAACTTAAGCAATGTTCTGGGCAATACAACATTATCTCCAACTTCACTGGATGTAAATGAATTAATTCCAATACGCTAATGAATTCAATTTAATCGTCCCCACCTCAGAAATGAGAAATGTTAGAAATGACTTTATATGTATGCGAAATACAGAAGCATACCTAAATATATGAATGCACATATTAAATTTAAACCAAAGAGTATGCTGACCTAGAAATGGCACCCCCACTAAGTGTGGGAAAGCCCCAAAGCCAGAGCACCAGTCTACCCTCATAGAAAGGAAATCTTTGGCCTCCGATTTATTGTTTTCCTTCCACTGCTCAGTACAGATCTGCTACATCTCAATTACTCTTAAAGAAAGGTTTTTACATTCATTCTTTGACAAACTGAATTGGAAAACACTGAAAACAAACACATCATTGTTTCAAAACACCGATCCCCTAATTCACTTTCGATTTTCATTCATGCCCACCGGATTAGCAGCTTCGGGGGGGGGGGGTTGGGGGGAGAGGAAGAAGAGGAGCAAAGGAGAAAGGGAAGAAAAACTGATTCGTTAGAGAATTAAATTATTTAATCTTTTTTATTACTTGACCTACCATTAAGACAATCTATAACAAAAAGAAGAGGGTATATTAGCACACACAGTATAATCAGACTAGTGACCAGGAAACAATACAAAATGGTCCTTTGGCCATCTACGCTTTCTAGAGCAGTGGAGCTCATAAATCCACTTACCAAGCCCAGAAATAATGACTTCTAAAGCCCTGAATATCCACTGAGACAAATGATGCCAATCGTGATTTCTCACATAGACTGCACAAAGATAAGGCTTTAAATGTGATCATTTTTAAATTCAGACTTAAATTTTCTTAGATTAAAAATTACAAAAGGGAGTAAACAGCAAAGCCGAATGATTTAAGAACAGAACCCATTTAGAAATCACTGTTATGAATCTGAACATACACAGGAGCATGACTATATACATATATGAAACTCTGCAAACTTACGGCGTTCTAAATAATTTAGTTAAGTACAGTTTTGGCATTTAAACAAAGATCAAATCAAGCTTTAAGCTAATAAGAACATAATTTTTATTTTTAATCTTTTAAATATAAAAAGCTAAACACAAAATACAGACCAGAAAATCCTCATTTAGTAAAGATTATTTTGAAAAATAAAAAATTTGAAATAAGGTGGCTTTCTATCCCACACTAAAATGTAAATAAAATCTCTTTCCCAGATTTATACTCCAAACTTAGTAACAACCCAAAAGCTGTTCAAATCTATGGAAAAAATGTACCATGACCAATTTAAATTACCTGGGAAAGGGGAAGGAGAGGGGATTAAAAATCAGAGCCAGATGCACACAGATGGAAAAAATGCTTGCAGTCACCCCCAATATAACCCTATATACTATATAAATCACAATGCAAATAAAAGTGCCTACATCATGGAACTGTGAAATTTTGTTTCAAAAAATAACAATAATAAAAATAAACAGTTGGGTATCATTGGTGCACATGGAATAATGTAACAACACATAACCTTGATAAGGCTGGAAAATACTGAAATAAAGTTAAGACTCAAAACACTCGTTTACACAAAAAAGTTTGCCAGAGAAATAAGGTGGTAGATAGGAAAGCAGAACTTTTCAGTAGGATGGCCTTTTAGACCAATTTGAAACACAAACACATCCTACCCCACCCCGCAACCCACCATAAATTCTAGTTGATGTAAACAGGGGAGGAAAGGTTAAAGTAAAACACTTCTTCCCAAATCTCCTGCCCCAGTGAACTGAGTGGAGCAGAGCTCCCGACACTGAACTTTGTCCACCTGCCACTTCTCCCTTTAGCAATCCCACCTCCATTTTTCGGTTACAACATTTAGTCTGTCTTTTCCCAGTAAATCCAATCTCCTGGAATCAGTGCTTAAAGAGCATAAGAGATTATTATCCTGGACTCAACTGAAGGATATACATTAACCAAAAAGTCTAAGTTAGCAACCTAGAGTGCAGACCTCAAATTCTTATTCTCAATTCAGCATGTGATGATCCAACACTTGGCACCAGCTGGATAAATGAAGGTGTGATCAGAGTCTGTGAGCTGAGGCAGATGCAGTTAAATCATTACCCAATGTTTGCAGCTTATGATTTGGTGTGAACCTTAAAAGGCAGGTAGGTATAGACAGCCACTCCTCAACATATTTTAGAACTGGAGAGGAAACATTAAGAACAAGATATAAACAAAACCAGGCAAAGTCACTTGACAAATAAAAATTCTTGTTAAAAAGAAAAAAAAAGAACTGAACAGATCATTTCCACCTGATAATTAGCAAAAATGGGCATTTTTTCACCCTTAAACTAGTTTAAATACAGGCAGATGTCTTTCTACTACACTAAGATTTTTCTATATCTGTTTTTCCTAATCCTCAGAGCTTAATGAGAGATCGTTTATTCTATAAAGAAATATAGCATATATGGCCACAGTCTAGAATCTGCTTATGGTAACAGGAAACTTCTGTCACTTGAAAGGCAATCTTGCACGGTTACATCATGACTCTATGGTAACTCATATGGCGCAGGGTCTGCCCTCACCAGAAAGCATGGCACGCGCGGCCCAGGGTGAACACTAACACTGCACAGAGAAGCAGGAACAGCCAAGTCTCCACAGAACTCTTTCTATTTATTTAACTGTGTATGAGCACTCAGTTAATGCTCCAAAATAAAAATGGTGCAATAAGAGCAACTTTTAACAGAAACCGACAAGAAGCTGCGATGCCACTGGCCACGTGGCGCTGCAAAGAGGGGCCAGAGAGCAGTCTGCATGGGGAAGCCTGGACAGGGAGAGGCGGAAGGGAGGCACGGGAAGCAGGTTTCAGACGGACAGGGACACAAAACTGTTGTACTGCTGGATGTTCCGTTTGAGGATGTCCGAGCACGGGCCAAGAACACGTTCAAACCTCGGGCGGTCCAGCTTGACGCACTTCAGCGGGCCACGGGCAGCCACGGTGGCAGCGCGAGGACGATTCATCAGCAGCGCGATTTCGCCTGCAGGAGGGGAAAGGGCTGAGAGTAGGCTAGCTCCCTCAGAAACGTCTTCTGAGGGGCGCCCTCCGGGGAAAAGAAAACCCGTATTTTTCCTCCTAGTAACTCAGTACAGGCCACACTACATCTGCACCTCAGGAAAAAACCAACTGACAGATATGAGACAATCAATAACTTAATTATTAACTGAGTCAAGGTCAAAATCTCACACTACTTCTCTGAGAGCCGAAAACTAAAATAAAAAATAAAATTCAGGGCTTCCCCGGTGGCGCAGTGGTTGACAGTCCGCCTGCCGATGCAGGGGACACGGGTTCGTGCCCCGGTCCGGAAAGATCCCACATGCCGCGGAGCGGCTGGGCCCGTGAGCCATGGCCGCTGAGCCTGCGCGTCCGGAGCCTGT
Source organism: Leucopleurus acutus (assembly GCF_964270905.1). Lineage (NCBI taxonomy): Eukaryota > Metazoa > Chordata > Mammalia > Artiodactyla > Delphinidae > Leucopleurus > Leucopleurus acutus. Next base: position 2,034,689 of record NC_139161.1, on the reverse strand, counting down.
GCTCCGCAGCGGGAGAGGCCACAACAGTGAGAGGCCCGCCCGCATACCGCAAAAATAAATAAATAAATAAATAAATAAATAAAATAAATAAAATTCAGGAGAAGAAAAGGCAAGATTATGAAAGACTGTGATAGCTCACTGAGAAGTGACTTACAGAAACTGTGTTTATTGTGAGGAAATCCACATACCAAAATAATCAGAAGGCCCCAATCTTCCCACTTCAACAAATTCTTCATTTTCTGAACGACGCTGTAGCACAGCAGCTGAACCCTATAACAAAATCACCAAAAAGCAAAACACATTAATACTTTCAAATCCTGGGTGGCATTTTAAATATCCTATGCAATTTTAGCTACTCTGCAAAAAAAAAAAAAAAAAAAAAAAAGGACTCAGCAGTTATTTCAAATCCTCTGTGTTCACGGGATAAAAGGTTAACTGAAGAGTCACTACAGGCTTGACGCTTATTTACCCCCACAGTTCCTGCTAGGAGGTACTTCTCATCACGCTGAGGTACTTCGAGGGTTCAGACTCAGGACAGCAAACTGCAGAAGGAGGGCCAAATCCAAGCTCACTGCTTTTATAAATAAAATTTTATTGGAACAATACACCAACTCATTTAGATACTGTCCATGGCTGCTTTCCCACTATGACAAGAGTTGAGTCTGCAACAGAAACACTATGGCTCATAAATGCCTAAATTACTTACTGTCTGGCCCTTTACAGAAAGACTTCCTCGACCCCTGGCTTAAACAACAGCAATTAGCATCTACTGAGCCACATTCAGCGAATCTGCTCTGTGGATCTCCTTGGCTGGCAAGAGTATCTGCTAGACATTTCCATGGATTGTGACGATATAAAACATGGTAACATTTAGAATTTAAATACCTGCCTTTGATCCTGTTTGCCAAATTAGCCCAAATGCATGATTTTAACAAGAACGGTGCAGTACGTCACAGCCTGTGTGCTAAATGGCTGAGTTCTGTTTGGCTTCTGTGAGGAGAATTAATTCGAGTAGGTCAGAATTCGGCTATTACTTCATGCAAAGCCCTCATTTAAAATGTGGTGGCCTGGCCGAAAACCAAACGACGACATTTCAAAGGGAACGATAATTTTTAAATAAAACTGTTTATCTTAAGAACGGTAGCTGTAAATGAGAACTGGTGTCCCCCTATTCCCCGCCCAGTGCTGCCCCGTCTTTACCTCTAAAATAATGAAGAACTCATCTCCCGGCTCCCCCTGCACCACAATCTTCTGCCCGTCTTCAAACTGCACTGGTTCCAACGCATCAGCTACCGTGAGACGCTCCCACTTGTCCAGAGATTCTAAAAGGCAGGAATCAAAAGAATTTCTCTGCATTATTTGGTATTGCTAAAAAATCTCAAAACAAAAGGTATAAAGAAGTCAACCAAAATACTCTAGTAGTGGCTCTAATCCAACATGGCACCTGTCTTCAACTACCTCTCGTCTCACCAAGATCCTCCTGTTACTTACAGATGACCCTAGAGCTTTCTTTCAGTAGCCAAGTGGCCAGGTTAACCTATACCAACTGCGTCCGATGGTACAGGGATAAGAAAAATGTAACGGTTAAGTATTCCTAAAGAATGCCATCAATGCAAATCGAACCTACAATTACAGGACCCAAAAGTAATAGTTCCAGAGATTCAGAGAAATAATGTATCAATTTAAATCCTCAGTAGAATTTATTTACAAAACCAACAAGAGTAACTAGAAAATAACTTTTGTTCCCAAAGGCCAAACTAACACCCAAGACACTAAACAAATGTAACCATTTCAGAGAAAGGACAAATAAGGGCAAAAAAGTCAATTCACTGTAACAAAGCAATGACTCAAGACTATATTACCTTATAAATCGCCATTTCCCCTCCCAATGAAGAACAGCTTGTAATAATGTCTCTAAGTCCACATAACAAAATATGTAGAAATGCCTCCAATTACCCTACTTTACTCTAAATTTCCCCACACTTCTAGCATTTTTTCAGAGAAAGCAAGCTAATGACACCTATTCTTTCTACAGAGGAAATGCATTCTTGGAAATACTCACTTTCCTGAACCAATAAACTCACTGACGGAGCAACAGAGAAACAAGTCCCAGGGGGAACAACTGTGAAAGTCCACACTCAGGAGAACACTTCCAGTCTTTCTGTCTCTCCAGGAGGAATAAGTAACACTTATTTCTAATTTAGAGGTCTGTCATATACTAGCAAATTAAACGCACTTTAAAATTACTTCTAATTTAGTCACATTTCAACTCTGCATTCCATATGGTTTTTGTTAACCATTAAAAAAAGAAAAAGAGTTGATAACTGGAGTAATCTTTATGAAATACAATCAGTTTCCTTAAGCATGACTAACACTTCAATACAACAATTCTCCGTGCAATCTTCCAAAACTTACCTAAAATAGACACTTTACTAAGAAACTCCTCATACATCTTGCGCTTTCTCAGTGTGCTTCCCTATAAATGAAAAAAGAAAGTGTAATTCACATCACGCTGTGGAGTAAGAAACTCTGTTTCAAGTAAATGAACAACAACAGAGAAGTCAAAGCTTGCTACTGCTGCTTGATACATGACTGGTTTCTTCCTGTTGAAGATGGTAAGCCCTCTATTCAGTTCAATCAAAAGCTCTTAGTAACTTGCTCCTAAAAGAAACACCAGGTATATGTCCGAAGAATTCACAAATTAGCGAAGTGTCAAAAAAGCAAACAATCAGTTCTCAAAACAAAACAAAACAAAGAAACAAAAACCCAAGTCATATATGTGACTACAGTTGAATATATTTCCAGCCCAGGGTCCTTTTCCACAACCCTGATCCTCCACAGAAGGAAGGAAATACAACTGCTACCATAGAAACAACATCCCACCCTGACAAAAAAAAGTGCCGTAACCCCAAACTAAACCAAGATGTCTTATCTGCAAGGTTTGCTAAATACATCTGGGGGACAGAAAGGGGAAACACAGAGTTCCTCTATAATAAACATCCCTTACACAGTAAACTGCCTTGGCAATTTATATACTTATAAATATATATGTATAATATGTATTTATATTATTTAATATTTATTATATAATATGTATCTATTACATAAGTATATATATAATAGATATACATTATCTCCATCCCCAGTACAGAAAATTTTCTAAGTATGTAAATATTTATTATATAATATGTATCTATTACATATACATATACAAGTATATACACAATAGATATACATATCTCCATCCCCCAGTACAGAAAATTTTCTAAGTACATCCAACCGCGTACTGTCAAACAGCCAGACATGTAATATACAAATTTAAGAAAGCCATTTAAGATGACTAATGCCATTTACTGGGACTTAAACACCCAAGCTACTCCATAAATTTGTCAGAAAGTTCTCATAGAGTCTAATTACATCAGCAGAACATTCCAATGGTTTTATTACTTCGTTTATTCCTTTACAGTGAGAGGGGACATGAAACCTGCATCACTGCTAACCTCCTTTCCATTTAGAGAAGCTGATGGCTTCTGAGTGGCCTTCAATAACGTCATGCACTCGGAAGCAGCACCTCTCAGGCCAACTGTAATGTGTAAAGATCAGCTAAGGGAAGATGCACTGACTGACAAATGGAGAGATTCCCAAACATAAGCTGACCACTGCGTATACACCACATTTGTTTCCCATGTTATTTCTGGCCAAAGTTTTGTTCTAAAAGATCACTGTCTCAAACGGTATAATGAATAATGCTAAGTTGGGCTTAATACAAGCATTCAATCATTAAAAGTAAAAAATATTCTCATTTTAATGTGGTGATACTATTTAAACATTAGTCACACAGCCTGGATTGTGAGCCACACTCCAAAACGCATGTATCTTACCATGAGGATTCTTCTATAGCTGTCTCGGTCGATACCCCACAATTTCACATTTGTCTTTGCCTTGACAGTGGCTGCTCTAGGTGTTCCATAAATCAAAGCAAGTTCCCCAAAGCTCCCTCCTTCCCCAACACTGGTTGCCCACTCATTGTTGACATAGACCTAAAATACAAAAGCATTGTTTTTTTCTACATAGACAAATACGTAAGTATTAAAAACCTGCAAACCTTTTTAAGAGGTCAGAATCCTGAACTTTGTTTTAAAAAATAAAATGTGTTACATTTTCGGTACACAACGGAGCAAAACAGCTGACTTCTGACAATGAGTTAAGTAAGTTCAGAGTGTCTGTAATTTACCTAGTTTAATTATCTGATCAGAAAAAGTCCTCTGTAAGGATGACCAGGGCAAAAAAAGTGAACTAAGCATTAATATTAACCACATGTATTTACAGAGCACTGTGTCAGGCACGGTGCTAGGCAAGCATTTTACCTGCAGGAGGTACCGAGTTTTCTAATAATCTTATGGGAGCAACAAGACTTCCAGAACCAAGAAAGCTGTATACCCAGTCTCCCAGCTCACGACCGGTCTAGACTCTCCCTGACACCTGTCTTATTCCACAGCACACACACACGCCTTAACCACTAATCTAGCAAAAGTTCTGAACTGTAGGTCTAGCTGAAGAAATTACCTTTAGAAAGTATCTGTGTCAGTAAAATATTTGGCAAAAGGAATCGAACATACAAGGATGTAATAGCCCTTCAGAAACTCTTAGAAGCAATAAATATCAACAAGTTGACTTTTAAGATTATCAACATATTTTTACAATTATTAAATCTTACATCCATCTCTCCTTGATCAATCACATAGAAGTTATCCCCTTCATCACCTGAAAGCGAGGAGAGTAAAAAAAAGTTAGAAGCATATTAATTAAAGAAGCACAAATCAAACCAAATTAATGTAAAATAATGAACTTATGTCAGAGAGATGCTGTGAGAGAAGAGTATATTACAAATGAACAGAAACTTTCAAGAAAAAAGTCCAGCAATTTATTTTAGAAGTCGTAAAACTGAGTTTTTAGTCAGCTCGTGGCAAAGAATGCCTCTGGAAAAAAAAAAAGCCACTTGTGTGTACAAAGACATTAAACGTTACATCATCTATAACAACAAAACAAGAAACAACTCAAATAGTAAGCAACAAATATCAGATTGTCACTAAACAAGAAAATATATGGATTATGAAGACCCATGAAAATATCGAGAGTAAATAAGAAAGGAAAAAAGAGAGGACACCAAAAGATGAGATCCATGTTACTATATGTGGTCAAAAAAGGTAAGAACCAGTAGAAGGCACAGAACCTTACAAAGAGACGGGCTAGATGATGAAGAACAGAAGTGTTGTGCTTATTTTCTACTTTATTTTACTTTGTAAGTGGTTAATAAGCAATATAAAGGATATGTGAAATATGTGTGGCTCTGGAATTCCATACAAAGTAAAAATGCATGAATTCCCTTTAACAGTTACCATAACAAAACTATATCAGATGTTAGGGAAATATTAGTCCCTTAGGCAAAGTGTGCCTTTTAGCTCAGAAGATTTTAATTAAAAGAAATAAGAAAACCCAGTAGTATAACAGAAGGAAAATCGTGGGCTTAAAGAGGAAAACAACTTCAATAATAACAGTGCGTGCCATAAAGCAGCCACCCTTACCCTGCTGAATAACAGTCTCTCCAGCAATAAAGGACACCGGAAACATGGCATCAAAAATATCACTGCAAGGGAGAGAAGGCCTCACGTTACATTTCATGTGCTGCTTCTGTGGATTTCAAACATTAACCTTAGAATTAAAGCTCCCAGATTTTCAGCCTGGATTGTTATCAGGTGAACAATTACTAAGAGCCTTAAAACTTGCAACAGTGATGAGACTAGTTTGGGACACCAACTGCACTGGAAAAATAGTGTAACAAAGTACCTGCACCTACCTTCTCTCATTATCATCAAGATGTGAAAACAGTACATTCTTTTCAATGGCTTTGGCTAAAGCAGCCATTGTCTTATAATCTTTTGGTATAACCTAAGAAAGAACAGAAAGTCAAAATGACGATTCCATAAACCAAGACCACTTCATGCTTGCAACCTAAATTACAATGAAATGTCAAGCTACATTACGGTATTTAAACAAGGCTGCTTTGAGTTAAATATTTTCAACATAACACTCTCACGCTGTCTTTGATCCACAAAGTTCTCAACAAATATTGACTCAATAATCCCCTTTGCCTACATCTAGGCCTGTGTTTAAAGGCTAGTATTTGGTTCCTAGTCAACAACTAAAGGAACAAACCAAAATCACCTTGCCCAAGGTGATTAGTGAGGCAAAACTAAGCATTTTCTGACAACTGGTCATTTTCTAAGCTGTGATCAGGTACTGTTAGTCTCACAACCTCTTGCAAGCACAATTCCCTTCCCCCTTCAGGCTAACAGCTTAACTCGAAATGGCAGACTGGCTCTAAGAGCCAACTGAGACAAATGACGCTCGTAGGGTAAAAGGCTGAAAGCCACAACATGAATTACAGATGTCAAGAAACTGACACCATGATTCAAGAGAAAAAGGAGTACTGCCTGCTCTTCTACTGCAAAACAACAACATGCAAAAGAAAACCCCCAAAACTCACTTATGCACCGTTTCATAATTACTGTTAGTTATTTCCTCTGATGGTATGCTGTTACAGAAACCTGTTCCCCAAGTACCCAGGAACTGTACAGGATGGAGTACGATCCATCCTGTTTGTGTTTTACTACTCAAAACAGTGCACGCATTCATCAGAGAAGACTGGATGGCTACCACGTGGGTCCCAGTGCTCAGATATGAACACTACCTTCCTCACGTAGGATGCAGCATCTTCCTCCGTGTAGACCTCGGCACTGATGGCGCCTCGTCGCCTCCGGCCCTTTACCGCTGGGTTGGGTGGAGGAGGAGAGATTTCATCCTCCCTCGAGTCTGCACGAGCGCTCGCTTTCTGCAGAGTCTGGATCTGTTTTGCCTCCTCCTGAAAAAGATTATAAGTTTATAAAATGAGACCCTTCAGCATGGCATTCTTCAGCTGGTATTCTCATACTCCAATGACGGTCCTTCTCAGTCACTTCAAATCTCTCCCTCTATTACCAAGCTGAAAGTTAAGGGGCAAAGGTCAATTACAAATGGGGGAAAAAATGGAGAGTCAAGCTTGGAAAGAAATACTCTGGAAAGACTTCACTGTTTCTCAGAGGGTAACAGATGCTGTATTTATTAATGAACAAAAGCCACTGGTACAGGGCACGTAACATGCAAATAAAAAATTATATACTCATTATGATAATATACTGACAATGATTTGTAATGCACTCAACAGTAATGAACTGCAAAACAAAAGGCTGGGAAATTAGTGTGAGATCCCTGCCCCGCCCAAGAATGCCGTCTAGGAATAATCACTCAGGCACAGCAAAGTAACAGAAGAATGCCTAGATCACTGTGCTACTCCATTCATTCAATATGTATTCTCTGGATCTGCCACGCCAAGTCTACACTAGGCAAGGGGAACATAAAAACCAGTCGGAGGGCTTCCCTGGTGGTGCAGTGGTTAAGAATCCGCCTGCCAATGCAGGAAACACAGGTTCAAGCCCTGGTCCGGGAAGATCCCACATACCGCGGAGCAACTAAGCCCGCGCGCCACAACTACTGAGCCTGTGCCCTAGGGCCTTCGAGCCACAGCCACTGAAGCCCGCGTGCCTAGAGCCCGTGCTCCGCGACAACAGAAGCCACTGCAATGAGAAGCCCACGCACAGCAACGAAGACCCAACGCTGCCATAAATAAATAAATTTATTTAAAAAAAAAAAAAAACACCAATAGGAGAGAGTCCTGAGCCTGTGGAGCTCATATTGTAGCTGGAGTCTCAGGTGTAAACAAATAATGAAATGTGATGGCAACCTAGAATTTAACTAAGATCGGATGTAACAATACTTCTCCTAACAGAGCTGGAAGCATTCTTTATGGTCAGGGTTGACACTTGAAGTTAAAACAAAAAAAAGTTTACTCGCTTTTAAAAACTTATTAAACCAATCCGTTTAAAACTGATATCAACTACTTAACGTTCTTATTTTTCAGATCTAGGGCCTTAAAAAGAAATTCCTCGCAGGTCTTCAGTAAAGAAAGAGTTATGCCCTGACGTAAAATCAGAATGAAAAAAGCCAAGAATGGTGAGCTATTTACATTCTCATTCATCTGACTCACCCTCCATTATTTTTCTAAGCTGTCTTTCAAATTCTAAATGAACTCAGCATTTACTATTTCTGAAAATTTTTTGATAAAAAAGAAACTAAGGACCTGCCTACTTTTTCTCCTGCATGGTACTCAGCTCTGCATTTGGCATCAAGACAAATAAAAGAACATATAAATGCAGCAAGAAAAGTCTAGAACGATAACAATCAAGGCATTAATAGTGTTTATCTCTATTATAGACTCATGTTTGATTTTTTTTTTATTTTTTGGAGGGAGGAATTGGCTTTATTTTTCTCATTTCTCTAGATTTTCTAATTTTCAATTAAAAACACAGTAAGAAAAGCCTATAACAAAAACAACTTTAATATATTTGCATATTTAGTTACAAATGCACTTACCTGTTGACCAAATAATCCAGTAAGTCTACTGCCAGGAATCTATTCTAAAATATGCGTGTGTGTGAAATGACAGATATACAAGGTTATTTATTATATCACTGCTTTTAATAGTAAAACACTGGAAACCACCAAAATGGTTGTCAACATGGAGATTAAATAAACTAGTACATCCATACAATGGAATACCATGCACATGCTGGATATGAATTTGTAAGTGCCCATATATTATCCCTGGAACACAGTGTCTTCCTGCACTGTAGGAAGACAACGAAGTGGGGAAAAGACTTTTTATTGTCATATCCTTTTGTACCTGCAGAATTTTGAACCATGTGCAAATATACAACCATTTTTTAAAAAAATACATTTTTAAAGAAAACCCACTTCATTTTCATTCCGGTAATTCCAGTAAACAGGTGAGGTTTTCCCATTCCATATTAACAGAGAACTTTAAAACTCAAGTCTCCCCCAAAGTCTAAAGTTCAAGAGTATAAATGAAAACACAAATTCTACCCCAAAATCTGTCACTGATATTTCACAAAAATTTCACGGAAAGTTTCACAAGTAATATCTCATTTGGAACTGTCTTCTATCTAACTGAATTTTTAAGACAATTTTGAAGTACCAAAAGCATTTTGATTTTAACACTGTTCCATGGGTTTTCATCTTCAATAGCAATCAGCTAGAACCTAATCCTGGTGACTCAGAGCCATCACTGAGATCATCGATTTCTATTACACAGTTTTACGTCCTTTTTCTTGCTGTTGTTTTCTTGCTGTTCATCCTTCGGTCAGTCTCCTCCCTCCTCAGTTCTCTCACTTATTAAAACAAAAACAGACAAAAGAACCCCTCCCGGTCCACTTACTGTCAACACATCCTAGAGTATTAAGCTCCGGTGCTGTGCCCACCGCTTACTTAATATGCTTTCAACAATCACTATGTGTCCCCTCCCTGCCCCTGCCATTCCATGCTTCCCTGTAGGGGAAGTAAACGTCCCCGTCCCACGGACCTGGGGCTGGGTAAGTGGCTTGTTTTGCCACAGCATGTCCTCTTGTAAGATCTGACTCTGGCCCCTGCAGCATCCGATCCCTCTCGGCCTTGGGAGCAGCTCCTTCCACTCAACCCCAGAACAAGACACATGGAGCCAAGAAGAGAAGATGGGCTGAGCCCACAAGAGCTGCACATGACCAAGAAATGAGGACTTCTGTAGTAAACGAATGAAATTTGGGGGTCGTATGGTACAACATAAAGCTACTACCCTGTGTGACCACAGGAAGTTACCTGATTTCTCTTAGTTTTACCTGCTACCTCTGTAAAATGGTGATGACCACCAACCTCACACATCTGAAATAATGAGCATGTATGTATGTATGTAACGTGCTCACACGGTACCTGGCACACAGAAGACACTCCATGGTCGGAGCTATTAAAATTCCTCTGATCTATCGGACAGGGAGGTTCTAATAAATATATGCAGAAAAGAGGATTCAAATTACAGGTAACAGTCTGAAATAAAACGCAGAAGCTTTCAATGGAGTTTTTTGGTGCATCTCTTATCGAGCAGTTGAGGGTACCAGAAACATGACCCTTGGTTAACACAGGGAAAGAGATGACAAGAGCGTGACCATATTTTCACACATATAACCTAACACCTAATGCACAGAACAATGACCTGTTGAAAAGTTGAAAACCTAGTTACTTGAAAGTCCAGATATTTACATTCAACCCTGGCTAAAGGAATGTATACAAGTGAACAAAGATCCTTGAATTATAAGAAAAAGCGTTAAGCTGTGACTTTTATTAAAAGGCAAAGAAGCCAACAATCATTAAATTAAAAAATCCCACGTGCAAAGAAACTACTTTAATCATCATTTCTTGTTTTCCCCTTGCTCAGTGCTTCAACAGGGCTGAGAGTACAGGCTCTGACATGAGCACCACACACGCAGCACTCCCTATAAAAAGACACACCCTTCACGTCTCACCAACCTCATCCCCTCATCAGATGGCTTCTATTGATGTCCAAAGAGAAGAAGAGGGATCACCTTACAGTGACCAATTTCAGAATCAGGTCTCCAGAAACACACTTCACTTCAAAACAGGGAAGGCCCACAGCAGCCTGGCGCTACAGTATTTCACTATCAGGAAACTGCTTAAATAAGAGAAAGCCAGACTTTCTACCACAATTCCAAGACAGCAAGGCTACATTCATTCATCGGGACTGGTTAGTTTTTTGTTGTTGTTGTTTTTGCGGTACGCGGGCCTCTCACTGCTGTGGCCTCTCCCGCTGCGGAGCACAGGCTCCGGACGCGCAGGCTCAGCGGCCATGGCTCACGGGCCCAGCCGCTCCGCGGCATGTGGGATCTTCCCGGAACGGGGCACGAACCCGCGTCCCCTGCCCCCTGCATCGGCAGGCGGGCTCTCAACCACTGCGCCACCAGGGAAGCCCCTGTTGTTGTTTTTGATTAGTCTAATCACGGTACTAGACACCAATTTCAACAAACAGCTTTTCAAGAAAACAGTAGAAAATTCCTGATCACTGAGCCACCCAACCATTTTTTAAACACTAGTAAAACAGACTCTTTTACTAGTAAATTATGCTGGTTAAGAAACTGTCCAAACCAGTGGGATAGATTACAAATATTTCTGCAATACAATTAGATAATTAACAATCATATATCTAAGAAAATGCCCCCCAACTGGTTCACAATTATGAACCACATCAAAACTTCAATATGCTTAAGAAAACCTGTAAATTTATCTCGCTGAATTTCAGAAGCAAATCAAACAAACTACTCAAAACATTTAACAATCCAAACTTTCTCATTCATCATTTTTTGAGGGAAGTGAACTGAAGCATCGACCTTGATGAAAAATGATCATTTTGCTTAGAAAAGCACACTCCACATGCTTAGGTCCCACTGACATACACAGAATGAGGATGAACAACGACGACTAAAAACTACATTAATTTTTTTTTCAAGAGGAAACAAGTCCTGACCAGAGCTGTAAAGTAAAATTTTGATAACCGGGTTTCCCTGGTGGCGCAGCGGTTGGGAGTCCGCCTGCCGGTGCGGGGGACACGGGTTCGTGCCCCGGTCTGGGAGGATCCCACGTGCCGCGGAGCGGCTGGGCCCGTGAGCCATGGCCGCTGAGCCTGCGCGTCTGGAGCCTGTGCTCCGCAGCGGGAGAGGCCACAGCAGTGAGAGGCCCGCGTACCGGAAAAAAAAAAAAAAAAAAAATTATTAAAAAAAAAAATTTTGATAACCATCAATCTTGATCTCTCTGTTCTAGAGTCGATTCACCTGAGACATATTCTACAGTAAAACACACTTCACTAATTCAGAGTTTCTGAAATATCAGTCACAAGCTAGACTCAACTGTTTCATTACAGTGATTTCAAAAGGTGGGATAAAACCTATAAGTTCACTTCCTTTGCTGAAGAAAAAAGCATTAAATGCTTTCAAGTACTGTAGAATTTCTCACTTCAGTGGTACAGCAGTACCACTGCTGTACTTTAAAAAATTTTTACTGGAGTATAGCTGATTTACAATGTTGTGTTAGTTTCTGCTGTACAGTGCTGTACTACTTCTGATCAACTGTACCTAGTCAGTTATTTCATTTAGTCAGTTTTATGTACTAATTACAATAGTTACAAGGAACTATATGTTTGGAAGACGAAAACCTGTTAGCCAAGTAAACTTAGCATACAGATTGGTTTTGATAAATTCTACTGATTACAAAGTTAAAAATTACTTCAAGTGTGTTAACTACATTTCTTTTCTGAAGTTCTATTTTGGATGATGATGATGATTATAGATTATGATTTGGTCAGAATTCCTTTTCTTCCAAAAGGTACAAATCAGCGACACTCTACAGCATCCCCTTTAACAACCGTCAGGGTCATCTCATGCTCTGCCCCATTTATTTTTACCTTCTCCAACCTCTCAAAGTATTCCCTGAGGAATGCCATGGGCCTCTCGGGCCGCGCGGTGCACAACTGCACGATGGAGTCCTTGAGCAGGGCCTGGATGTTGTGCTTCTGCACGTAGAGCTCGCATTCCCGGAGGCTGCGCTCCTCCTCGCTGGCGGTGCTGCCAGACGCCATGGCTCACTATGGGGAAAACACACAGATGCCTGTGAAAACTGTTTACAAAGAGCAAATGTCAATTTGGCCTTCGACCTAACAAATTCACTAGGCAACTGATTCACAAGGATTTCTTTCTACGTAGATTTTTTTTTAAACAGGGAGGTGAGGGCTAGGGAGTCAAGTATGTACAGAAATAGCATTCTCTCAAAGTAGTGTTTCACTGAGGTCCTGCTGCACAGGATCTAGGCTCTGCAGGCAGCCACAGTGAGAAGAACCTCAGCTCTCCGTTGGAAGTATGAGCCACTTATCCCCGGCAGAGGCGGGGTGCGGAGGAGTCAGGCCCTTAAGGGAATTTCATTCAGTTCTCCTCCTACAAAAGAAATCATGATGCCGTGCAAAGTGTGTACATGGCAAACGGGACAGATAATTATAAGGGCACACAAGTCAGCTCTAAGTGAAAGCAAGAAAGCACAAGAAAGAACATCTGACATTCCCTATTCGTAACCCAGATCCCAGGGGAGTGTCCTAATCTCACCCAGCAAACCACTGGAGCAAAGGCTCTGGTTAGCCAACTACTAGCACAATCAACATTTTTTAAAACACAAAAGAAACCCCAGATGAGTTATAAAAGCAACTTTTAATCCTAGACTCTTTTTACCAGATTCCAGCTCTAGATGATAACACACTTACCCACTAGTAAGAGAGCAAATTCTTAACAGAAAAAAAACCCCACATAAACAAAGAAACACCTTACTAAGTAAACGATAAAAGATTTGGACAGGAAAAAAAACATTTTATTCATCTGGACAGGAAAATGTTAAAACATTAAGTTTCAAACTCACATGAAGACTCAATAGATAAAACTGCATTTAGTGAATTTTAGAAGGTTCAAACTACCTCGATGTGAAGTAAAATAAACAAATATAACAATGGGCAGCTAACCTTACCCTGGAATTAAAAGCTTACTAATTTAACAAAAGAGCCATAAACTGTTTTCCTTTCAACTCCTAATTATTAAGTAATTAAGATTAGAAGACAAAAGTGAGGTCTCCTCCACTTTGCAACTGAATTCAATACTAGTTGGTCTTTTCCAAATATAATGCACACAAAACCACTGAGATGACATTATAAATGTCAAAGGAGAAAGAATCAGCAGAGTAAAGAGCTACCGTGCTGTTAGGCATCTCGTTTTGACAACTTTCATGGTAAGGGTCAATAACGAGTAAACTAATTAACAGACCATGAGAAAGTCTGTAGCTCCCTGACAAGCACGTAAACTAAGAGGCCACAGAAAAAGACTCATGCTGCTACTTCAGAAATAAACACTCTAATACAAACACAAAAAACAAAACAAAACAAACACACAAAAAACACGGTACTTTCGGACAGATTTACACCAGCCCCTCTTCCAGTTCAGACAGCCACACCAACTGTGAGAATCCACTTCAGTAGGATTTTCTGCATTTGAAAAAATACTGTACTGAAAGCCACCGAGAACAATGATGAATCAGATCTTTTTATGCTTCAAAACATTCAGATCCATCTCAGGAATATCAATACATGTATTCAACGGATCAGAGAAATCATTCGAAGATCTGGTCTGTGGTAGAAATGAGAGAACTGGGGCTAAGCGTGAGACTGGTTTGTTGTTTGCAACAATGTATTTAAAACACCAAAAGGAGGACACTGGAAATAAGGTAGCATATTAACATAAATGCCCCAGGACTGGCGCAGTCAGGTCACCGTGTGAACCCCGGAATATCCGTATTTCACGGTCTTATTTTTTTAATCGAATACACCTAGATTAAGTCCGTCCTCGTACTTGGTTGTAAGAGCCTAACAATTTAGCTCCCCCCCCCGCCCCCAATTATTTAACTGCTGCAAAACGTACACTGCATCGCCTCTCCTCCTCAGAAAACACTGAGATTCTTTCTTTCATAAAGTCGGTTGTGACACAATTCCGTTTCAAAGGGATCACATGCGAGGCGCTATGCCAGACACCTTGAGAAACTCGCTGATTCAGGCCGCAGACCCTCAGACCAGCCAGGAGCCCTTCCTCGGGGTCATCCTCGGAGCACCGAGAAGACCCAGCTCTCGGGCATCCCTCCGGCGGCGACGCCGGTCGGCGTCGCACCTACACTGAGCTGCCGGGCGAGGGGGGGCGGGTCACAGGTACCGCGCACGTTTCGGGGGCAAGGACACGGAAGTGCCCTTCACTCCACTTAGGCCACAGTCACGGCCACGAGAGGAAGGGAGGCCCATCCTGCATCCCGCTCGGGTCGGAAGGCCAAGGGGAGACCTGGGGGGGCGGGGACAGAAAGCCACGGAGCGGCCGGGCGACGACCACCGCGGGGGCGGGGCGACAATCCCGGGAAGGAAGGGGAAGCGCCCGCGGGAAAGGCCGGAGGGAGGAAAACGAGGACTGCCGGGTCCCCGGAGCAGCCGGAAAGGCCGGGGGGCGATGGCGGATTCCGGGGACATCTCGCCACCGTCCTTCAGGAGACGCGGGAGGGCGAGCGGGGAGGCCGCAGGGGCGGGGCGGCCGGAGCGGACCCCGGGGGTCTGAGGGGCGCAGACCCGGGCTAGGGAGCTAGGCCCGCGGGGGGCCCTCTGGAGGCGCCGGGCGGGGAGGCGCAGGGGGTGCGGCCGTCCCCCGCAGGTCGCTCCCCGCGACGCCATCTTGGATCGGCCCGGCGCCTCCAAATGGGCGGCTGGCGGCAAAGCTGGGCGCGCGGGGGCCCCCGCCGAGGCCTCTCACCTGCGGGCGGGCGGCGGCGGGTTCGGACTGCGGTCGAGGCGGCGGCCGGCGGAGCTACCTCAGCGCTCCCCTCCCAGCCCGAATCCACTCGGCTACAGCTGCTCCTCGGCGGCTCCACCGGAAACGGCCGCGTCGCAGCCAATCAGTGCCCGGCTGCTGACGTCAATGCGCCTCGCTCTGGGCAGAGCCGTCGCCTTGGCAACCTTAAAGGGGCAGCGGCCCCGGGTCCTCCGCCGCCGCTCGTTGAAGGACCCTCGCCCCTCCTCCGCCTGGAATGATCCCCCTTCTACCCTTCTTTCCGTCCTGCCTTGTCCCTCGTCCGCAGCTCTGCTCGCGCTTGCCTCTGGTCTTCTCCTCACTCTCTCTAGCCCGAGGCTTCCCTCCTCTGTTCACCTGCCGCCCCTTACCTGTTCCAGTCTGGATGCCACAGGTCCTCTTTTTTCTCTCTGCTGCTCTTCTCTCGCTCTTCGCGCGGCTTTGGGCAGCTCCCCTCTCTCCTCCTCTCCTCTCTTCTCCCCACCCTCACTCCCACCTCCCTCGCCGCCTCCGCCTTTTCTCCCTGCCTTCAACCCCCGCCCCCAACCCAGGCCGACCCACGTGGGGCGTCTCGGATGACAGGTGGGCGACTCCGCCCCGTAGCCCGGGCTGGAGGGGGACGCGGGGCCGGGGAGGGGGAATTCCTGCCGCTTCCAAGCCCCGGAGGAGGAGGCGGATCCGCTGCAGCTGCGCCAGGGGCCGAGCGCGGGCGGATCCCGGGATGCGCACGCCCGCCGCGTATCCTGTGCTCGGCCCGCGCCGCGGCCTCCGGGCTCCGGGCCGCCATCCGGTCCAGGAAATCCGAGCCCTGCCAAGTGTCTGTTTGGCCAACCGGGCCGCTCTCCCCTCCATGGGTGCTGTCGCCAGTGGAGGCCACACAGTCCCTATGGGCACAAAATGCTGGAAAGGACTTTGTCGGGGTCCAAGAGAGGCCTGAGTCCTTCTAGCTCCTGGAATGCCCCCATCCTCGCCCCGACTCCGCATAATGAGAAGTACAAAACGTGCCGGTGGGCACAAACCGTCTGTGACCACACGAGAAATCTCAGCCGCCTGTAAAAACTGCCCTCATCGGGGATGATGGAGGGGAGGGCGGGGGAGCGACTTCTATACTGCTTCAGCCATTTTTTTTCCCATGCAAGTATCCGCCCGTGGAAGAGGAAAGGGGATGAGAGGCAGGGGACGCTTTCGGACATATGAAGTCGCTAAAAGAATAAAGAAGGTCCTTGGAACACACGTATCTTTGTGTCTGGCTGGTACCTGTTGTACCCTTGGGGTATATAGCTCTAGGGCTGTATGTGTAATATACACAATGGATTTAACACATAATGCAAAAAATATATAAATACCTCTAATAATTTTTATACTGATTCCAGGCCGAAACCGTAATATTTTGGATATATTCGGTTAAGTATTATTAAGATTAATTTCGCTTTTGTTTTTTACCTTTTTAATATAGCTATTAGAAAATTTTTAATTTCCTCTATGACTCGTGTTTATAGTATTTCTGTTGGACATCACTGTCCTAACAGGCCAGCTGCTCCCCGAAATCCACCAGTATGATAAGGCCCCTGCTTATCAGAGTATTTCTTTTATTTAGTTGTGTTTATCCCACCCCCCCACCCCCAGCGACGGACTTTCTGAAAGTCAGAGGAAGCATAGGCACATCAGAAAGGCCAGATTAAGCCTATAAGAGGGGAATGTAGGGGGGGAAGTTTCTTCTCCCACCTATGCCCCCATGGGACTTTCGCCAGGGATGGGTGGAATGGGAGATGAAAGGCACAGCCTCAGTCGTATATATGATTTCACCCTTGTCAGTACAAAGAAAGGCTAATTAAACTGAACCCTAAGCTGGCAAGCAGGAGGGGGAATTCGATAGCACTGAGCAGGCCCGGTCGCATTCTGAGAAGAAAACACTGCGGTCGGATAAATCTGAGTTTAGTTTCAGGCTCTGCCATCTCCGGTAATGGACTTAATCCCCGTGAGCCTCAGCTTCCTCAATCATAAAGGATGAGCAGGGCTGTGCTAAAATGAAGCAATAAAGATAATAACGGCACACAAGTCTGGAGCACTTACTGTGTTCCTGGCAGTGTTCTAAGTGCTTCACTCATCATAATTAATTGAATCTTCATAATAAACTCTAGCATCAGTATTATTATTATGTTATTGTCATGGAAGGAAAATGAGGCCTGGAGCAGTTAAGTGACTGCTATGTTTCATACCTAGGCAGTGAGCTAATCACTCTCCTTTGCAGCATGTATGTAAAGAAAGTGCCCAGCACAGGGCGGGATACAATAGATAAATATTAGTTTGCTTCCCAGTTGCTCTCCCCTTCCTCAGGAGCTACCCACTCTACTAGGTTAAGACTTGAGTTGCACTGTGTCCCATCCTCAGTGTTACCTTCCTAAGAGAGTCAAGACGCTTAGAACAGGGAAAGCAGCAAGCTGGTGACATTGAGCCTGGTGTTTTGGGTGGCAGCTGACTCCGTGCTGAGGCCTGGCTGTGTGTCCCCATTCAGCTGCATTCAGGCGCCAGTCCAGCCACGGGCCGTCGTTTCCTGTGTCCGTCGCACTCAACCTTGTTCTAGCTGCCAAATCCTCCTGGGCTGGGGCTTTGAAAGACAAAAAGGGAAATGGGCAGCAGATAGTTGAGCCTGGGGAGAGTTCACTGAGACAGCTGCTGCGAAAAGCCAAACAGCCTCGGTGGTTTCCAAACGCTGCGAAGGCTGTTTCAGTGCAGCCGGCCGTGCCGCTGCGAGAATTTCAACTCATCAAATTCATTTCAGAAATGACGGTGGTTCCACCCTAGCTTGTGTGGTTTCCCCTTCTCCAGAGGCCTTCTGCCCTTAATTCCAAGGCCTGTCAGCCCTTTTTTTCTTCTTCTTTTTTTTTTTTAATCTGTGTCCTTGGAAAACTCCACAAAATGACTTTCTACGGTAGTGGCGTTGTAAGTAAATTTTTCTCTTCAAAACAAAATTCCTTAATTGCTGTTACAATGTTTGTGAAACAAACAGCAGCAAACAATTTTAAAAGCAAAATAAACATCAGTTATGCATTTAGTAAGCAGAAGTTGAACTAAGAAAGCCAGTGTACATAAATAGAGACACAAATGTAGAGAACAAATATATGGACACCAAGGGCGGAAGAGGGTGGTGGTGGGATGAACTGGGAGATTGGGATTGACATGTATACACTAATACGTATAAAGTAGATAACTAATGAGAAATGGCCATGTAGCACGGGAACTCCACCTCGCTGTACAGTAGAGACTAACACAACGTTGTAAAACAACTACACTCCAATAAAAAAAATGTTTTAAACAAGAAAGCCAATGTATAAAAGGAAGGACTATTTTGGCATGCCATTTCTTAGTGCTTCTTATGTTTAAAGTTTCCATTGGGTGAGGCCAGATGCACGTATTTCAGGTTTCCAAGGAGGAGTTTTCAGACTATCACCACCTATTTGTGCTGAGTATATATGCTTCCCCTTGGAACCCAAGATTGTGGTTTCAAAGATAACCTAATTCCAGCAAGCATTCCAATGCCAAAAGTCTTTCTGCTTTTCTCACTGGCAAATGTCCAGGGAGGAGCTGATGTTGCAGCCTTGACTCTGAAGAGGGTCTGGAGGCCCAAATTCTTCCTCTGGGAACCTCAATCTTTTCTCTTAAGGCGTTTATAGAGGGTAATGTGCCTTACTTACAGACTACTGTTCTAAAGGTGAATCACGTCTAAAAAATACCTTCTCAACAACATCCAGACTAGTATTTGACCAAAAACTGGGTACCAGGGACTCGCTATAAGTTGACTCGTAAAAATTAATCATCGCAAGCGTGAGTCAACTCTAGCCCAGATATTTGTATGAATGTCTTCTGAATATTCTCTCCCAGAGATGGATCTCCTTTGCCTTTGCTAGTTTTAACTCATGCTAATCCGAAATCAGTAGTTCACAGATCTGGGGCTTTAAGAAAAATAGTGATGATAAGCAACCAGAAGTTACTGTATAACATGGGGAATTCTATTTGATACCTTAAAATAACCTATAATGGAGGGCTTCCCTGGTGGCGCAGTGGTTAAGAATTTGCCTGCCAATGCAGGGGACACGGGTTCGAGCCCTGGCCCGGGCAGATCCCACATGCAGATCCCACATGCTGTGGAGCAATTAAGCCCATGCGCCACAACTACTGAAGCCCATGCGCCGTGCTCCGCAATAAGAGAAGCCACTGCAATGCGAAGCCCACGCGCCGCAACGAAGACCCAACGCAGACAAAAATAAAATTAAAAAAAAAATAAAATAAAATAACCTATAATGGAATATAATTTTAAAAAAACAACTGAATCACTCTGCTGTACATCTGAAACTAACACAACATCGTAAACCAAATATACGTCAATAAAAAAAATTTTAGTCATGGTCTCCTCAGAGAAGCTCATGAAAACAAGGGCTTTCTTTCTCCCCAGAAAATATGCCAAGCATACACACATATGACATTTATCGTCTGATTTCAGTGGGTCCACAGATACTGACGCTCATCCATGCCTGGACGTCAGGTTCAGAAGACTTAAAAGGTATTTCCTGAGCATACACAGGGCAGGCCCTAGATGCCTGGGATGCAGAGAAGGGGAAGGATGAGCTATGGCCCTGCCCTCGAAAGCAAGGAGTACGATTGCTGTATCATATGGTACGAGTATGTTTACTTTTGTAAGAAACCTCCAAACTGTCTTCCAAAGTGGCTGCACTATTTTGCGTTCCCGCCAGCAGTGATGAGAGTTCCCGTTGCTCCACAGCCTCACCGGCATTTGATGTTGTCAGCGTTTTGGATTTTAGGCATTCTATCGGGTATGTAGTGGTATGTCGTTGCTGTTTTAATTAGCAGTTCCCTAATAGCCTATGATGTTCAGCTTCACTTTCTATGTTTATTTGCCATCTGTGTATCTTCTTTGATGAGGTGCCCGTTAAGATCTCTTGTCCATTTTCGAATCGGGTTGTTTGTTTTCTCATTGTTGAGTTTTAAGAATTCGTTGTGTATTTTGAATAAAGTTCATATAATTTTCAAGTCACATTCTTTTGCTTTCTTTCGACAATTTTAAAATGTAAAAATTATTTGTAGCTTGTGAGCTGTACAAAAACATATCGTGGGCAAGTCAACCCACAGGCCATAGTTTGGCAACCCCTGCCTTAGAAGTTTGGGTTTTCTACTTAGAGCCACTGGGGAATCATACAATGGTCACGTGCAGGGAAGAGACGTGGTCAAGTACACACTTTATCACTCTGCCTCTAGTCAAGCAAGGGCAGGCCCAGGGTGTATGAGGGAGCTTGGAGCAAAGACACCTGCTGGAGTTTGTTGCCAGAATCAGGTGAGGGGTGGGAATGGCTTAAACTAATAAAATTTTGATGCAAGTGAGTAGAGCCGGGCCTATTCCAGAAACACTAAAGAAATAGGAGAGACAGAACCTAGGGATTGATGTGGAGCTTCAGGAGGAGGGAGACTCGAGGATGACCCCTAGGTTTCTGTCGCAGCCAATGAATCAATGCTGCTGCCCTTTACTGAGTCAGAGAAGCCGGGAGGAGCAGCGGGGGTGGGCGGGGTGAGGGGCCGCGAGCCATCCACGAGGGGCTGTCAGTTGTGTGCTGGTTGGAAGCTCAGGAGACAGTTAAGGGCTTTGAACTCATCAGCTTATTCATTTCAAAGCCGTGGACATGAGTGACATCCTTCCCGGTAGCAGGTGTTGAGAGAGAAGCAAAGAGAAGAAGGAAGATGGCATGAGGAGGACCAAGAACATAAAGATAAAGGGAAGAAGGGATGTTAGAAAGCAGGCAGCAAACCGGGAGAGAATGGGGGTCGCAGAAGCTGAGGGGGGCAAGTGTTTCTAGAAGAAGACAGATGCTGCAAAGACACAGAATAAGAAGTGAAGAGTCAGGGCAGTTCACAGCACCGGGAACCAAGATGACACTTCTGACCTGCAATCAAGGGGGCAAGGATGCTCAGAGCTGTCTTTCCACATGGACTCCTTTGCATGACCAGCCAGCAAGAGATTAGAGAATAAATAATCATGAGGCTGTTGTGCTGATTAAAGCCATTTGAAACTTGTATCCCTCGAAAGGCACAGGGAAAATACACAGAATGTCAAGGCTGCATTGTTTCCATTAACTGCTTTCCTACTCACGTCCCGTGGATGGAATCCTGGATGGTGTTCTCACCCAACCAATTCTACACTGTGCTTTCGGGTGTTGGCCCCAACTGGCACATTGCCGGAGCCTGGTTCTCCTGCCTTCCCAGAAGTGCTGTGAGCCACCCAATATACGTTCAATAAATTCCTTTTCTACTTATGTCATCAAGGGTTTGTTTCTTTGCTTACATGAAAGAGCTCTGAGTGATATGTCCCTTATCCTGTCCTGGAAAATAACAGTATAAAAATCTCCAGGCTCTTGTTGGATAATAAGGAAGTGACCTATTCGTTAATGTGCAGTCTTCATGTCAACCAAGAGGAAAAAAAAAAAAAAAACACTGGACAGTGACTGTGGTCACCCAGTCAAAAGTCACAACTGTGTGGAGAGTCCAGGCTGGCCGGCCACACTTTGGTCAACCCTTGATCCACCCATGCCTGAAGATGGCAGCCAGAGAAGCGAGCTCCGATCAGGGGCCATCACTGAACAACTCCTCACTCTACGGTGCAGGGGCCATCTCCACGGTAGAGGACGAACACAAAAAAATTCTCCTCTCTAAGATAGAGAAAAGCATGAAAAAATTTTCAACGCCCACGCGGAGAGACCCTACGTGCCTTTTCCACTTTGAAATAAACAGTCTACCTTTTTTTTTTTTTTTTTTCGGTACGCGGACCTCTCACTGCTGTGGCCTCTCCCGTTGCGGAGCACAGGCTCCGGACGCGCAAGCTCAGCGGCCATGGCTCACGGGACCCAGCCGCTCCACGGCATGTGGGATCCTCGCGGACCGGGGCACGAACCCGCATCCCCTGCATTGGCAGGCGGACGCTCAATCACTGCGCCACCAGGGAAGCCAACGTTCTACCCTCTTAACCGTGGTTATGGGTGAGCTTTACTAAGCAGCTCTCATGGCTGGCCCTTCTGGACTGAATCCTGGCTTGCCTCCCCAGCCCTGCCTGCTCTTCGATTTGGATTCCAGGATGGAAATCGGTGCCCCACGTCTGAATGTTTTCTTATCCCTTCTTGCTGACTTGGTCGTATATCCTCAACCATCTCCTTCCTCTCTCTCCTGCCCCCATGATATCCCTGCCCCCTGCACGGAGTTTGGGATTCTGGATTTGCAGCTAGCTGGCCTCCTGGCCCATGTTCTTACAGACGCATCTTATCCTCCCACCCCCTTGGTACAGTCTGAGTTCCTGTCCTGGCATTCCCTTGCTCTTCTCTATTTTTCCACCGCCCATCTCTCTTCGGCCCTAGTTGGGAGTACAAGGTGTCAGCATTTTAGGCAAAGCACAAATTCCTGAAGACTGATCCTGAGGAAGGCTGCTGGGTGTTGTCGGGCGCCAACTAACCTGGCACCACCAAGTGGCAATAGTATAAACAGCGCTTAGGATTCACCCCAGCTTTGAAATTATGCGGCTGGAACTTCAGGTGATTTTATTTAGATTTGCATCAAACTAATGCATATATTTTTGTCTCTACTATGCTTTGCCTTGACCACTCATTCAATGACAGTTTAATGTGAACCTACCCTGCCAGGAACTGTGATCGTCCTTACAAGGGTCCCAAACATGGTCCCTGGTCCCTAGGGGGAGAGACAGAAAAATACACACGGGGGCTTCCCTGGTGGTTCAGTGGTTGAGAATCTGCCTGCCAATGCAGGGTATATGGGTTCAAGCCCCGGTCTGGGAAGATCCCACATGCCGCGGAGCAACTGGGCCCGTGAGCCACAACTACTGAGCCTGCGCGTCCGGAGCCTGTGCTCCGCAACAAGAGAGGCCGCGACAGTGAGAGGCCACCGCACCGTGATGAAGAGTGGCCACCGCGATGAAGAGTGGCCGCCGCAACTAGAGAAAGCCCTCTCGCAGAAACGAAGACCCAACACAGCCAAAAATAAATAAATTTATTTAAAAAAAAAGTGAAAGGGAGACAAGGTCATTTACATGGCTGTTATTGATAGAAAAGAGGAAGTGCACCCACCTGTCGAGAAACTTCTGTGGCCCTTGGCTAGCGAAGTTCTGACATGGGTTTTACAGCGGCCCTGCCCTCCAGGCCCTTAGCGCCCTCTGCTTTCCCAAGGCCACGTGCTGATGTAGGTCACTGCCTACAAGCACACAGCTATCAGTCAAAATCCTGCCCAAATGTCAAAGCTCAGCTTAAGGAGTTTGGCACCCATGAAGTTGCCTCTTTCCTCCCTGGTCAGATGTTCTTCCCTCATGTAGTTCCCTGCCTTGTTTTCCCTTATTTCATGGCACTCAGCACATTCCACGTTATAATTCAATGTGCACATGTCTCATCTTACTGAGGTGGTTTGTGGTTAGAGTGACAACTTCACAGTCAACCTACCTGGGTTCTACCTTTGACACTGACAAGCCATGTAACCTTAGGCAGATCGCTTCCTTTTCCTTAGCTTCAGTCTTCTCATCTGTAAAATGGGCATTAGAAGAACATCGACCTTGTTCTCTTAGTAGGGTTCCTGGCACCTGAACTATCGGCATCTTCATCCCCACTATTGTCTCCTCTTCTCTCAGCGCTGAGCCGTCCAATGCAGTCGCCACAGGTGGCTCTTTAAACTGAAATCAATTATAATTAAAATAAAGTGTAAAAGTCAGTCCTTCGCTGGCACTAGCCTCATGTCAAGTGCCACAGGTGGCTGGTGGCCACCGTATTGGACAACGACAGATTGAGAACATTTCCATTGTCATGAAAGTTACATTGGATGACACGGGTCTAGAGCAAGGATTGGCTTGCTTTCTTTTCTGTAAAGGGTCAGACGGTAATTATTTTAGACTTTGCAGTCATATGGTCTCTGTTGCAACTCCTCAACTCTGCCAACATAGCATCAAGACAGCTACAGATAATGCGTAAACGAACGGGCATGGCTACGTTTCAGAAAACGTTATTTATGGAATCTCTGGTTTTCACATTTCACAGAATATTATTCAGATTTTTTCAACCACTTAAAAAGGGGAAAATCACTCTTAGCCTGTGAGCTGTTCACAAAGGATAGACCGTAGTTTGCTGACCCTTGCTCTAGCGTGTAAGCTCCGGACAAATCTCCCACCTTTTATTTATTTTATTATAGGTCCATATCCTGGAATACCTATTCGTGGGTGTCTCGTATGCAGCAGGCTCCTGTCCTGCTTTGGAGGACAGTCACGCAGAAGGTCACAGCCTCTGTATTGCAAGAGCTCACAGACTGTGGTCAGCAGAATAATGGCCCCCAAAGATGTCCACCTTCTACTCCCCAGAATCTATGATATTTTATATCACATGGCAAAGGGGAGTCAAGGTTCCACACGGAGTTAAGGCTGCAGATGACCTTAGGATAGGGAGACTATCCTGGATTATCTGAGTGGTCCCCATGTACTCACAAGGGTCCTTAAATACAGAAGAGGAACGCAGAGGAGCCGGTGTCAGAGAGATGCCACGTAAGAAAGACTAGACCAGCCATTGCCGGCTTTGAAGATGGAGAAGGCTCCGAGTCAAGGAACGTGGGTAACTTCTAGACAACGTGAAATGCGAGAAGCAAATTCTTCCCTGGAGCCTCCAGAAAGGAAGGCAGCCCTACCAACACCTTGATTTTAGCCTGGTGAGACCCATCCAGGACTTCTGACTTCCAGGACTCCTGATAAGTTTGCAGCGTCTTAAGACACTAAGTTTGTGGTAATTTGATACAGCAGCAACAGGCACTGATACACAGACCAACGGCAGAGGAGGACCTGGGAACAGATGTGATGCGTGCACGAGCACCACCGAAGCGGGTACAACGTACATTAGCACGAGCAGTCCAGGCAGATAGAAGAAAGGAGAAAAGAGGCCCAGCATGCAAGTGGAATCATCTGGGTTTGTCCTTCTGAAACTGGCTTATTTCACGGAGCATGTAAAATGCCGCTGCTAGGAGGAATCTAAACTGTCAAACTCCTAGAAGCAGAGACTAGAACGGGGAGGGGCTGGGGGAGGGGCACGTGGGGAGATGTCCTTCAATGGGTAGAAAGGGTCAGTTATGCAACACAAGTAAGTTCTTATGAAACAAAACATTGTCAATCAACTCTCCTCCAATACAAAATAAAAATTTTTTTAAAAGATGAGTAAATTCTAGAAATCTACTGTACAGCCTTGTGTCTAGTGTTAAAATATTATGCACCTAAAAATTTGTTAAGAAGGTAGATCTCATGTTAAGCTTTCTTACCACACACGCACATACATTAAACATGTCATTTTTTTTTTTTGGTATCAATTAGTCGTCAATAAGGCTGTTGTTAAAAAAAAAAAAAAAAAAAACAGGCCCAGCGTGGACAAAAGCACGGAGAGTAAAGACCATAGCGGGTTCAAGAACCTATAAGAAGTCCGAGATTAGCAGAGAGCTCAGTAGGAGGGGAAGGGAGAGTGGAGGGGAAACGTAGGTGGAGCCAAATGTGGGAGGACCTCAGCCCTGCCAACAAGCTTTGTCTTCTGGAATTCTAGTTATTGATCGCCACCGAACGAATTAACCCAGCACTTAAAGCAACAGTCGCAGTAGGGCACCTCCTGATTTTGCGGATCAGGAATTTTGGCAGAATTCGGTTGCGTGATCCTTCTGTTCCATGTGGTATCCACTGAGGTCGCTGGGTGGTGTTGAGCCAGAGGATGGGCTGGCCTGAAGGATTCAGATGGCCTTGCTCACAGGACGGACGTCTCAAGATGCCAGACTTCTTCCACGAGGGCCCAGAGCTCCCGGAGAGAGTATCCCGAGAGAGCCAGGCAAAATCTGCGTGGCTTTTGATGACCTAACCCGGAAGTCCCAGAACTTATTCCTGCCACATGCTCTTGGTCAAACACAAGACTTCAGCCAGCCCGGTTCCAAAGGGAAGGGCGCTGAAGCCGATCTCTCAATGGAAGGAGTGTCAAAGCTCCTAGGCCATCTTTAATCTGCCACATCTAGAAACAGGGAGCTGGTAAAGGGCTTTTTTTTCTTTTTTGGACTATGTGGGGTTTTTAAAAACAGTTTTAGTGTGGAAAAATACAAAAAAGAACACTAGAAATCACCCGCAACCCCACTACCCATTGTGAAGAATCCCCTTTTAATATTTTTGATGCTTATTTACCTTTCCACTGAAGGACTTTAAATAGGAAAGAGACAGTATTAAATTTGCATGTTGAAATGTTACTTTGGCTTCAGTGTGGGAAGAGTCTGGCAGGGAGACAAATTGGGCTCCTTTTGACGTAATAGAGGCTATGACCCCCCAGGCTTGGCTGCAGAAAGCAGGGGAGGGGCAAGGCGAGGGCCCACTGATTCCAGGAACTTCTCCCCACTTCGTTTTTGGGTACAGACAATATAACTTTTAAAAATGCTATACAAAGTGCTTTGCAAATGCAACTTCAGGACAAGCCCAATCCAGAAACAGCCTGGAAAAAGAGCCATATGAAAGTTTATTTCTCACTCACACTACAAATCTACCAGGTGGCCCGAAATATGGTTCCATATTATCTTCACACCAGATCTCAGTTTTTAAAAGTGGCCTCTTTCTAGAACATCCTGGCAGCGGGACAGAAGCTTTAGCTCCTGAAGCTTCTGTAGAGGAAAGACCCATATCAGTTCCTCTCGCGTTTCACTGGTCAAAGCAGATCTCAGGCCAGTGAGCTTGGAAATGGGGCAGAGAAGGCTCACAGCGGCCTGCACGGCCCTCTGATCTCAGCCCTTCTGCTTTCCCGCCTGCACACCCTCCGGCCACATCGTCGTCGTCCTTGCTGCTGCTCAAACGAGGCAGATACTCCTCGGTGCTGGCTGTTCCGCCCACCTGCAACGCTGAGTTACCCCCCCAGCCTCAGGGCTCAAGCCCCAGCTCCTTCGGGTCTGTGCTCCCACGCCAGCTGACTGTCTTATTCCAAACGCAACCTTCCACCCACCTCCAACACGAAGCCTATCCTACACACAATTACTCCATATTTACCACCGTATGACCTATTATATACATTTTGCTAGTTTGTTTAGTCTCTCCCCCCTTTTTCTCTCACACACACACAGAAATGTAAGTTTCACAAGAGCCAAGTTTTTGCTTTGATCCCTGTTGTGTCTCCAACACTTAGAGTAGCATCTGGTACACAAAAAGTGCTAAAAATACCTTTGAAAGAGTGTGATGAATGAATGACTACTAGAAAGATGATTAGCTCAGGAGAAAGTCAGAGAACGTTGACTAAGCTGTAACTACATGCCTCTCACTACACAGCAGAGTGTCTGGCTAAATAAATATTCATTAACTCATTTGGCTGACCTTCATCTGAAAACCTTAGATGGTGAAAATGTTCCTGCAGGTAAAATGTATTTCCCAGCCATCGAATTACAGGTAGCTTTAGTTGTCTGTGTTTTTTGGATTTTTAATTAATAGCACAATATTTGGAGCTCTCGCTACGTGCCGGGCACATATGTGTGAACATGAACGTCTGGTGAAATCCATATGACATCAGCTCTGGGCTGTAACTAGCCTGAGTACACCCATTAACACCCGGATAACTGGGGTGGAGCAGATGAGTGACTTCTGCAAGCTGACACAGCTCGTCAACAATGGGACCAGATTTCTAACTCAAGCTGTATCCTGGAGCAACAGCCATACCGTGTTGTTGCTTTCCACGGTGAGCATAATTTATCCTTAGAAATGAAGAGGGACGGGGAACTCTTATTTAAAAGAAGAAGAAAGAAAAAGAGGAGAAGGAAGAGGAGAAAGGGGGGAAGGAAGGGAGGAGAGAGGAAGAGGAAGAGATAGAGGAAAACAGAGAAGCATCATCTTAAAATCAAGAGCGTGCATCTCCTGACATCATAGCAGACGTCGGCCCGGTGACCTTCACAGCACAGTCCCCTGGAAAGCCACTGACCAAGACTCCATACTCACGAAGACATTTCAAAACCTCACGGGGTCTTCTCTGCCCAGTCCCAACGTCAGCCTGACGAAGGCGAAATCGATTGCAAAGTTGGCTGGTTCCTGAGAGGGTCTTTTCTCTCATGCTGATCAGTCAGCTGTTCACCGAATCACTAAATACGTCGGACTTGATCGCGGAGCTTCACGAGTGTTTCCTGAGAATCAATGGAATGAACACAATTTTTGAGAATGAAGCGCTTCTGTCTTTGCAAGAAGAATCAGAAGGTTTCTTCCTTTATCCCCACAACCTCTCATCTCCAAAAGCATGTGGTTGCAAAGTGAAGTCTCTCTTTCTGTGGTTCAGGCATTATCACCATTTTGCAAACACAGAGAGGAAAAAGTGGGGGAGTTGAAAAGGCCCTATATCCAGAGCAAAAGATCAAAGGGTTGAAAGAACAAGTGGTCACTAAAAAGGAAATATTTTTTAGAAGGCTTAACTCACTAGAAGTAACAGATGTCTTCTCCCTTTTACTCTGCCCCCCCTCTTTCACAAAGCGAACCCACTGCTGTATTAACACAACATCATCCACGGACACGCAGTCGCTCCGAGGTCTGCGATGATATCCTGGTGCAGACAGCAATAGCTGGTTTAAGAGGTCACCCGGCATCCAACTCCTTGTGGAAATGAAGTTGGTCATGGTCTCCCACTCTCCTTCTCTGTTGAGCTTACCTTTGCCTCTAGGCAAATAGCACTGTGTGCATACGCTACTGCTCTTCCCAGGATTTCTCCACGACGATTTGGTGGGTAAAATAATCTAATTAGCAGAAAGGCAGCCCATCATCTGCCCATGAATCCAGCAAATCATAAAAGTTCAGGCTGCTCTTTGAGTCCTCGGCAAAACAGATGTATCTGTGATGTCTTAATATATTTCAGCAGTCTCTTACACACTAGACCACTAATTTGTTAGTGCTTTGCTGCATTCTGGTGAAGGACACTATTCTCTTCTTTTTAAATTTATTTTATTGAAGTAGAGTTGATTTACAATGCTGGGTTAATTTCTGCTGGACAGCAAAGTGATTCACTTATAATATACATACGTCCTTTTTCATATTCTTTTCCATTATGGTTTATCTCGGGATATTGAATCTAGTTTCCTGTGCTCTACAGTAGCTTGTTTATCTTGTTTATCCATCCTATATATAATAGTTTATCCATCCTATATATAATTTGTTGTTTACCCATCCTATATATAATAGTTTGCATCTGCTAATCCCAACTCCAAATCCGTCCCTCCCCCACCCCCTCTCTCCCTTGGCAACCACAAGTCTGTTCTCTATTGGAGGACACTATTCTGATGATCAGCCCTTTCTATCTAAGTTGATGAGCTTCTAAAACTGACCCAAGTAGAGCATCCTCAACCTGATAAAGCACAATGCTGAAAAACCTATAGCTGGCACATAGTAAATGCTCAATAAATATCAACCATTATTATTTTCATATGTAAATTTTCAATTGTATGCAGTCAAAACTGTTAGTCTCTTTCATTATGGCTTCATCCTGCAAATGGCCACTCATTTTTCAAAATTCAACTTAAACATCTCCTTGAAGACCTCTTCTCTGCTCCCCTGGCAGTCTATGCCTCCCCACCGGAGCACATGGCCCATGCCACACTGCCAGGACCTATTTCCTCAACCATCTCTGGCTCTTCTCATTTAGAAAGCCTTAAAGGTAGAGCTTCTCTCGCATTTTGTACCTTGGCACCTAGAACAGCGCCGGCCACACTGAGCGCTCAATACACCTCAGTCTCTTTTCCCTTAATCTTCACGATTCACCTTAAGTTCCGCCCCCTCCGAAAAGTTTTCTTCGTCAACTCAAGCTTCTATCGTCTCTTTTTCCCCAGCTGCACTGAGGTATGATTGACAAATTTAAAAATTGCATATTTTTAAGGTGTACAATGTGATGTTTTGCTGTAAGTATGCCTTATATAATGATTAAACAATCAAGCTAATTAACACAGCCATCAACTAATATAGTGACCGTGTGTGTGTGTGTGTGTGTGTGTGTGTGTGTGTGTGTGGTGACGCTGGGTTTTTTGGGGTTTTTTAAATTTATTTTTTGGCTGCATTGGGTCTTTGTTTTACTGTGCGCGGGTTTTCTCTAGTTGAGGCGATCAGGCGCTACTCTTTGTTGTGGTGCGTGGGCTTCTCATTGCGGTGGCTTCTCTTGTTGTGGAGCACGGGTGCTAGGTGCGCAGGCTTCAGTAGTTGTGACTCGCGGGCTCTAGAGCGCAGGCTCAGTAGTTGGGGCGCACGGGCTTAGTTGCTCCGCAGCATGTGGGATCTTCCCGGACCAGGGCTCGAACCCGTGTCCCCTGCTTTGGCAGGCGGATTCTTAACCCCTGGGGTTTTATGTATTCTTGTCATCTTTGTACCACCAGTGCCTGGCACGTATTAGGCACATGAATAAATGAATGAATGGCTGGATGGATGAGTAACTATTGAGATGGAAGTTTATGATAAAAGGGAAAGTTTCTGATTATCATCACCCGGAAATTTTGGATCCCATATAACAACGTTTTTAATGTATGACTAAGTTCTCAATAAGGACAGGGAAACCTCAGGAGCCAAAACATGACACAGGCAAACATGGCAAATAAAAAGTACAAACAGGGCTTCCCTGGTGGCGCAGTGGTTGAGAGTCCGCCTGCCGATGCAGGGGACACGGGTTCGTGCCCCGGTCCGGGAAGATCCCACATGCCGCGGAGCGGCTGGCCCCGTGAGCCATGGCCGCTGAGCCTGCGCGTCCGGAGCCTGTGCTCCGCAACGGGAGAGGCCACAGCAGTGAGAGGCCCGCACACCGAAAAAAAAAAAAAAAAGTACAAACAGAAAGAGCAGACCTGGAAGGGGGCGAGCTGATGCTATGACTGGCAGGGAGAGACAGGCTTTTAGACCTGGTAAACAGCGGGCTTAGATTGCATAGCCTACACAGAAATGGGAGGTGAAGCCTCAGACCTACATGAGGCAGGGAACTGAAACTAAGACCCCTGCATAAAAGCGAGGTCTTTGAAGGTCTACCCGCACTGTAAAAGGGAGAGAAACTATCCATTAGCTCAGAAAGACAATGCTTGTCTTCCTCTGAGTTCTGGGTAAAACAGAAAATTTCCCCTGAAACCTCCAGCCTCAAGTGGATTTGGGCCTCAAATGTATAGTAGCTGGGTTGTCTGGGAACTCTTGAACTGATCAATTAACCTTTTAAATAGTCCCAGAATCATGTTATCTGTGGGGTGAAGTGGTGCAGCCACTATGGAAAAGAATACGGAGCTTCCTCAAAAAATTAAAAATAGAACTACCTTATGATCCAGCAATTCCACTTCTGAGTATATATCCAAAGGAAATGAGGACACTATCTTAAAGAGATATCTGCACCCCCATGGTCATTGCAGCATTATTTACAATAGCCAAGACATGGAAGCAACCTAAGAATCTATCCATGGATAGGTGGATAAAGAAAATAAGGAATATTAACAGAGAAAGACAAATACTGTATGATACCACTTATGTGTGGAATCTAAAAAAGTGCAGCAAACTAGTGAGTGTAACAAAAAAGAAACAGACTCACAGATACAGAGAACCAACTAGTGGCAACCAGTGGGCAGATTGAAGGGGGGAGGGGCACGATAGGGATGGGGGTAGAGAGGTACAAACTATTAGGCATAAAATAAGCTATAAGAATATATTGTACAACACAGGGAATACAGCCAATATTTTATAATGACTAGAAATGGAGTATAACCTTTAAAAATTGTGAAACACTATATTGTGCACCTATAACATATAATATTACTGCACATCGACTATACTTCAATTTAAAATTTTTTTAAAAGAGGAAAACAAGGAATATTATTTAACCATAAAAAAGAAGAAAATCTTTCCATTTGCTACAACGTGGATGCACCCTGAGGGCATTATGCTGAGTGAAAAAAGTCAGACAGAAAAAGATAAATGCTGTATGATGTCACTCTATGTGGAATCTAAAAAAAACAAAAACAAAACACTCATCGATACAGAGCACAGATTGGTGGTTGCCCAACCAGGCAAAATGGATAGAGGGAATCAAGAGGTACAAACTTCCAGTTATAAGATAAATGCGGAGTGTACTGTCTAGCATGGCCATTATAGTTAACAGCACTCTAGTGCACATTTGGAAGTTGATAAGAAAGTAGGTCTTAAAAGTTCTCATCACACACAGAAAAAATTTTGTGACTCTGTGTGGTGATGGATATTAACTAGACCTACTGTGGTGATCATTTTGTAATATATACAAATATCAAATCATGCTGTATACTTGAAACTAATATAATGTGGATATAGACCTAGAGATGATCATACTAAGTGAAGTAAGTCAGACAGAGAAAGACAAATACCATATGATATCACTTACATGTGGAATCTAAAATATGACACAAATGAACGTATCTACAAAACAGAAACAGACTCACAGACAGAGAGAAACAGACTTGTGGTTGCCGAGGGGGAGGGGGTTGGGGGAGGGATGGAGTGGGAGTTTGGGATTAGCAGATGCTGAACTATTATATAGAGGATGGATAAACAACAAGGCCCTACTGTAGAGCACAGGGAACTATATTCAGTATCCTGAGATAAACCATAATGGAAAAGAACATGAAAAAAAATGTACATATATATATCAGTATATAGTGTGTGTGTGTGTGTGTGTGTGTGTGTGTAACTGAGTCACTTTGCTGTACAGCAGAAATTAACACAACATTGTAAATCAACTATACGTTGATAAAAAAATAAAATAAATAAAAATATATAATGTTATATCTCAATTACATCTCAATAAAAAAGAGGTATACCTAAAAATAACACTAAAAAGTTGAAAGCCAAAAATGGGAAAAAGATATATTAGGTAAATACTAGTCAAAAAAAACTAATACAGCTCTATTAATATTGGAGAAAAATACAGTAGTTAAGACAAAAAGATCGTATTAGAAATAGAGATATATTACATAATGATAAAAGAGCAAAAAAAAAGAGAAGAGGTAATAATTCTGTACTGGTACATCCTTAACCACATGGCCTGAAAATGTATGAAGCTGCATGACAAAGACATGAAGGACCTGCAGATCAATTTAACAAGAAGCATGACAGATCCACATGGAGAAAACTAGAAACACCCCTGAAGGACCCCACAGCAGCTTTGAACAAATGGGAAGCGTCTCATTGTTCCACAACATCACAGCAGTGTTGATGACCCCTAAATAAATTTCTAAATTTAACTAATAAAACCCACAAAGTTTTATAGTTTTATGTTTTGATTTTGTTTTGCAAAAGTAAACAAACTAATTCTAAGGCTCATTTGGAAAAATTAACAATAGTCTAGCAAATAATGAGGGGGAACTGCTACTCCAGATATTAATTTGTTACCAAGCACGGCCCATCAATACCCACACACAAACACACACAAACACACACAAACACACACAAACACACATATCAGGGGCTCAGAATAGAAAAATATCAAAATAGACTCAAACGTATAGAAATTTCACTTACAATAAAGACAGCATTTCAAATAGATGAGGGGAAAATGAGCTACCCAATAAATGATGTTGAGACAATTGGCCAGTTGTCCAGAAAACCTTAAGATGTTCATGCCTTTGATATGCTCATATCATAGAAATGCTTTCTCCAGATACACACAGGAATGACATAGGTGCAAGAATATTCATTAGAAACACTACAAAGAGCCGTTAATGGGAGATAGTCAAATAATACATATAAGGGGCTTCCCTGGTGGCGCAGTGGTTGAGAGTCTGGCTGCCGATACAGGGTACAGGGGTTTGTGCCCCAGTCTGGGAAGATCCCACATGCTGCGGAGCGGCTGGGCCCGTGAGCCATGGCTGCTGAGCCTGCGTGTCCGGAGCCTGTGCTCCGCAACCAGAGAGGCCACAACAGTGAGAGGCCTGCGTACCGCAAAAAAAAAAAAAAAAAACATAAGATACAAGACATATAGTAACGTATATAATATATAAAAATATATTTTTTTCTCACAATGGAAAAAGCAGCCATTCAAAAGAGGCAAATACGGTGAGATTTTTTTCACTGAACATCTCTAAAGGATTAAAAACAAGGTAGAGGGACTTCCCTGGTGGTGCAGTGGTTAAGATTCCACGCTCTCAATGCAGGGGGCCCGGGTTTGATCCCTGGTCAGGGAACTAGGTCCCACGTACTGCAACTAAGAGTTCGCATGTCACAACTAAGGAGCCTGCGAGCCTCAACTAAGACCCGGTGCAACCAAATGAATAAATAAAATAGAATAAAATTAATATAAAAAAATAAATTTTTTTAAAGTAATAAAAAATATAAACAAGGTAGAGAAGAGAGAAACCATCTATATTGTAAATGGTAATGACTATGTTAGACATGGAGAAAGGCAGACAGACAGGCAATCTCTGGAAGGATTCACAAGAAATGGGTAAGACTAGATGCCCCCAGGGAGAGAGACTGGGGTTCTACATGTCTTTCTGTACTTTTAAATTCGGAACCATGTGCATATATTACCTATTCTCCCCCCAAAATCTCTCTTATAATCAAGAAGGGAGAAAACAGAGACTTCTACTTTCCCCAGTGTGACAGACTAGATGTCCACAAGTCCTTTGGGCGACAGATACCTGGTAATGCTAAATGGAATGTGATGACAATTTATAGCCATAGCAAGTGATTTTTTCACATCCTGTCTCCTAGTATTTGTCGGATCAAGCAACCCAAAATATTAGCAAGAAAATACAAGGTTTGAGCAATTTCAAAGATTGATCTGATGAACATATGGAGAGATCTCTGGACCCAACAATTAGTGCACTCAGATTATTTTTAAATGCTATAAAACATTTACCAGAATTGACCAGGCCACACACACACACACACACATACACACGCGCACACGCACACACATACACAGATGCATTAAGCTAGAAGAAAACCAAGCGACCCCCAAATAAACATGACATTATCATATTCTCTGTAAAATTTGAAATCCACTTTAAAGATAGCAACAACAAATAAAAACTTGACATGCTTAGAAATTTTTCAGTATTCCTAAAATATATATATATACATATATAAATACTAAAAAAGTAAAATTTTTAGCATTCCTTTAAATATTTATGTACATGTATACACACACATGCATATATATGACCATAATGGAAATTAGAACATGTTTTGACACGAGCAGGATGACAAGAATACGTATCGAAATGGCTGGGCTGAAGCTAAAGCAGAATTTAGAGGAAATGCTTCATGCTATGCCCAGGGCGTGCAGGCCTGACTCCTAGGAAATTCTTGCCATGTTTATACTGTAAGTATGCTATTTGTTGGAAGTTTTTGGTAGGTACTTTCTATTAGGTTAAGGAAATTCCCTTCTATTCCTAGCTAGCTGAGAATTCGTATCCTGAATGAATTGGAAATTATCAATCAACCAGAAGATCTATCGAGAGGATTATGTTCCCCTACTCTGTCCGTTAATATGTTAAAATTGCATGAAGTGTATTCACTGATCTTTGAATGTGAAACCATCCTTTCATTATAGAAATAAATCCAACCTACAAAAACAAATCCCAAACCACCAACACATGGCACCAAGAACATACACATCGAAAATTACCTTAAATGTAAATGGATTAAAAGCTCCAACCAAAAGACACAGACTGGCTGAACGGATACAAAAACAAGACCCGTATATGGCCCACTTCTGATCTAGGGACACATACAGACTGATAGTGAGGGCAAGGAAAAAGATATTCCATGAAAATGGAAATCCATAGAAATAAATCTGACTTGGATTTTGTAACTTTTTAAAAAAGACACTTTAAATGTTTTATTTATTTATTTAAGCAAATAGGAAAACTCAGGGGTTTTGAGGCAAAGAAAAGTATTCCTCTCCGTGAATATTGTTCATTTGTTCTCAAAATGTGCTTCAAGGATCCCTGGGGCCACTCAAGAATCTCTTGAGGCACCTGTGAACTCAAAACTATTTTCAGAATAATACCAAGGAATGACTCACCTTTTTCACTCTTGTTCTCTCATAAGTGCACAGTGGGGTTTGCTGAAGGCTACACGATATGTGATGTCACCACACGCTGAATGCAGAAGCAGCTATGATAATCCAGCTGTCTTCTATTAAGCCAGACATGAAAGAGATTTGTAAAAATGTAGAACAAAGCCCCTCTTCCCCATTTTTTGTTTGTTCTGGAAACAGAAAAAAATATGGTACTAATGTCAATATATGATGGGTTTATTATTTTGTAATGAATGAATTAATAAATATTTTGAACTCTTCTCAGTTTTCATTTCTATTGCACCAAATAATGGTAGATAAAACCCACACAAACAATAGCCCTTTGGAGCCCTCAATAATTGTTGAGTGTCAAGGGAATCCAAAAATTTGAGAGCCACTAATATAGTTAATTGACATTTGGTCATAATACCAATTAAATTTGGACAATATCATTGTTTAAGAGAGACAAGAAAAGATACTGATGATGAGTTAATGGAAAGTTTAACCTTATAAATTTATAAATTTAATTAATAAGTTTTATATGATTTTAAAATTATTGATTCTGTAAGTCAGTCATTCAACAAATATTTCATGAGCTCCTA
Source organism: Leucopleurus acutus (assembly GCF_964270905.1). Taxonomy (NCBI): domain Eukaryota; kingdom Metazoa; phylum Chordata; class Mammalia; order Artiodactyla; family Delphinidae; genus Leucopleurus; species Leucopleurus acutus. The sequence goes on along the minus strand of NC_139161.1, from coordinate 1,997,606 downwards.
CTATGTGGTCAAGCATTGCTCTAGATGCTGGGAGAAGACACTGCTCTCATGGAGCTTACCTTCTAGATGGAGCAGATAGACAGTAAACATGTAAACAAATAAACAAACAAGATAATTTCAGGTTGTGATAACTGCTCTGAAGGAAATACACAGGCTAATGTGATAAGAATCCCTGGGGGGTGTAAGGCATTGGGCTATGTGTTCATGAGAGATTTCAGACCTGGGTCAAGAAGACCTCAGAATCTATACTATGTTCATGGATTGGGAGAATAGGAGAATGGAAATGAACAGCCTACCATGCAAATAGTCCATGCATAAAAGGGTGCAAAGTAAATGACTGCTGTCCTTGGTGTGTGACAAATCTCTTTTTAAAAAACACCTCTCCCACCATTCCCTGGGAGTCGCTGAAGCAGGATTCTTTCAAGAGCTCGGGAGAAAGAGATCCCCCGTCAGGAATGCCATCGGAGTGCATGTTGACATGCCGTGAAAATCAGAGGCAGGCAGAGCATTCCAGAGAGTGAGGTCAGACCACGGTCAACTGTAGATAGAGGCTGACTTAAACCGCCACGTGTGGGAGAAGATCCCTGGGGAGAGACCAGAAAGGGAAGAACTGAGGACCTAGGAAATTGCCACTTTCAATATTTTAAGATACATCTTATCCACTTGATGTCTTTCCTTTAGGCTCTTAAATAGCTTCTGGAACCAAACTTCCATAAGAAATTAGAACCCCACCAAAGGATGTTTCTGGTGTCAGAGAAATCATGAAACGTCTAAATCACACCCACTTCAGTTTAAAAAAAAACTCTCAGTCGTGTTTTTGGAAAACACACCAGCTTTTTATTCCCTGCGTCTATTTGCAATCAATAAGGAAAACAGGCGATCCTGTGCAGCACGTAGTTTCAGCCAAGGAGCGCTTGACAGTCCACATTTCCATTTATAACAGAGGTTCTCACTCATCAGCAATGTGTGACTTAGAGCTGCCCTGACCAGCTCAGCACGCAAGCCAGCCTCCCTCCTGATAGTGTAACTAAAATTAAAGGAATACTCCAAACATCACACCAGGACATTTCATTCCAGTTCTTCACCAACTGACACATGTTCCATTACACGTTACCTGATCTCATGGCTTCATCCACTACCCCCTCACCAATGATCTGGTTCTCTCTCTCTCTCTCTCTCTCTCTCTCCATCCCATATTTCTACCCTATGCCTGGGATACAGGTAGTAGCTACCTCTAAGACGTTCCTTCTTTGATGTCACGCAGCATCTTTACAGTCAAAGGAACCAAAGGCTCTGGTTCCCAAAGCAATTTGTCCTCCTGTATCAGCTGTGATTGGCACTACTTTCCACCCTAACAAGAAACCTACAGAGCAGAGATCCCTGGGCTGAACAAAAGCCGGGGTGCAACCATACCCCAGCTTATCTGAGGAGTGCATCCCAGCATATCTGGAGAATCAGTGGTGCATCAAGAGGATTTACCTGGAGAACAAAAGATCAGAATGGAAAGAACAGGCCAGAGGCGGCAGCGCAGGATCTGCTTCAGATATTGGTCCCTTGACTTGGCCCCGTGGATTCACATTTGAATTTATGTGTTGAGGCTGAATGACTTTCTATGTGACACAAAGCTTTGTTGCCCAGAGTGTGACCCAGAATAGATGTGGGAAACTTGAGAACATAGCGCAGCTTTGGCTCAGCTGGGGGTCCAGCACTACTTGGACGTCCCAGGTGTTTGCAGTTGTGCAGACATGGCACAAAACTTCAGTGTTTTTCACATCCACGGGGCCTGCTACAGTAATAAAAAAAAAATGGAGAATAACAAGTGTTGGCAAGGACGTGGAGAAATTGGAGCCCTCGTACATTGCTATGGACTGTCAAATGGTTCCACATCTGTGGAAAATAGTGTGGCAGTTCCTCAAAATTTTAAACATAGAATTATCACATAACCCAGCAACTCCACGCCTAGGTCTATACCCAAGAGAATTCAAAACAGGTACTCAAATAATTACATGTACACACATATTCAGAGTAGCACCATTCACAATAGCCAAGAGGTGGAAACAACTCAAGTGTCCATCAGCTGATGAATGGATGAACAAATTATGGTACATACATTCCATGGAATATCATTCAGCCATTAAAATAAATGAAATGCTGTGCATGCTCCAACACGGATGAGCCTTGAAAGTATTATACTCAGTGAAAGAGGGCAGACACAGAAGGTCACATGGGCGGGACCCCCATTGAAGTGAAATATTCAGAATTGGTAACTCCATAGAAACAGAAAACAGGCTGGCAATGGCCAGGAGATGGGGGCAGGGAGGATAGGAAGTAACTGCTTCATGGGTCCAGAGTCCTCTTTTGGAGCAGTGGAATGTTCCAGAACTGGATACCAGGGATGTTGCACAGTAATGTGAATGTACTAAATAACACTGAAGTGTTCACTTTAAAAAGGTTAATTTTGGAGCTTCCAGGTTGGTGAACACGTTGAGGTGCTGGGAGCGTAGCGTGTGGAAAGGGTAGGGGAGCTCTGAGCCCCTTCCCACATCCCTCGCCTGAAGCATCTCTTCCATCTGCCTGTTCCTGAGTTACGTCCTTTTCTAATAAATGGGTTATCTAGCTCTTATGGCCCACTATATCTCTGATTAGATTGAAGTAATATGATGACATAATTGAGAAGAAACAGTGAACACCTTCATTTTTTAGACAGGACAACATGGATCAGAAATTTTCTGTGAATTCTGGGGAAGAAGTAGCTGCTATCTATGCCTCGCAATAAGATGTTTCCCTCAGCCCAGAAGAGTGAGTCCATGTTCTGAGCAACCTTGGTTGTAATGTTACCATCAAAGAAATATCACTCCAGGCCACTACTTTTTTTTGGTAATTTTTTTTTATTGGAGTATAGTTGATTTACAATATTGTATTAGTTTCAGGTGTACAGCAAAGTAATTCAGTAATACATACATACATATATCTATCTATCCTGTTTCAGATTCTTTTCCATTATAGATTATTACAAAACGTTGAGTATAGTTCCCTGTGCTCTACAGTAGGTCCTTATTAGTTACCTGTTTTATATATAGTAGTGTGTACACGTCAATCCCAATCTCCTAATTTATCCCCTCCCTTCCTTCCCCTTTGGTAACGTTAAGTTTGTTTTCCATGTCTGTTGGGAGGGGGCACTACTTGATGTCTGGAATAGAGATGGAGAGGACGGCATTTGTGTATTTGAAGGAAGGAAACTTGGCAAATGCCTTTGTTCTTTATAATCAATTTATTATCTTGTTTGTAGGAAGGCTTCCCAGGTATTAAGATTACCAGCAACTGTGGAGTACCTGAGGAGCAGGATATTATGAAGAAACTGAAGGAGATTGCATTCCCAAGGACAGATGAATTGAAAAGGGACCTTTTAAAGCAATATAACATGGAACATCAAGAATATTTGCAAAGCAAAACAAATAGAAAAAGCTGAAATTTTCCAAAAAACTGACACCTCTGAGATTGACAGAGACAGAAAGGAAGCAAACTGCTCAGATGCGCCAGCAGAAGCTCGAATGGGAGCAGTTTGTGGTTTTTGAAGATCAACTCAAGAAGCAAGAATTAGCCCGAGGTTACAAGGGGAGCCAGGAACCGCACCCCCAAGCCCCCCACTCCCCCGACCCCGCTCTCTGAGAGCAGATTCACGGGACTGCTTTGTCCTGCTTTCGCCCACACCAGAACAACCCCTTGCTGAATGTATCTGCAGATCAGCCCAATAGAAGTGATGCGATCAATTACACTACTCAGTCTCCTCCCCTAAACAGGGCCTTAAAGCAGCTGCTTAACTGAGTGCTGCACACTCAGGGCTGTGATATGCAGTTTTATCACGAGATCTTGGCCACACACGCTGCAGCTGGCAGATCTAATGCAGCAAGAGGAATGGAAACCTGTGGAAACGGACACAAGATGAATTTACTGCTATCCATGTGGTCATGCCGGAGCAGTCTGCGGGACCAGACGATTGCGACATGGAGAAAATGGAAGAATTATTCCATGTTTAGGGTAACAGGATGGATCCAGACACATTCGACCCAAACTGCAGTCCTGTCCCGCCCTGGTTGCCGGAGGCTGTTGACATTTGATTGTCACCAAAGCATGAAGACGGTGACAACTTCAGGCTCACCAGAGCAGCCAGCGGCTTGGGGTTCCTGCTTGTAAAACGAAGGGCTTTCACCCCCCGGGGACCCCAGGCTGTCCCGTCCCTGCAAACATGTCTGGTAAATGACATAAAAATAATTGGGGCCAACGCATGTGACATGTTCCAACAATTAGCACTGCCAACACCAGACACCTAGCCGTGAACACGTATTCGCTGGATGATTCCAGAAATGGCTGGCATTTTATATGTGCACATTTGTAGATCAGAAAGTTTGGTATTTATCGCTCTTGCACATTTTGAACTTTTCTTTTGGGGTTGTTCTGTCTCAAGAGAAGTCACAACGGTGTTAAATCTATGTCTGGTAATATACCCAAATACTATGACCAGATAATAAATTGTGCTGCAAACAAACAAAAGGGTTAACTGAATGTGACTTTCACCTCAATTAAACAAAATTAATCAATGTAGTTCACCCCATCAACCTAAGATCAGAGAAAACATAAATGACCATTTTACTAAAAGCAGAAAAAGTATGGGAAAAGAACAACGAAACTTTGGTGCTGTCACAATGGACACCAGCATCTGGTCTAATAGGCCACTGAGTCCTGAAACTTCTACCCCCCCCCCACCCCGAGCTGTCACCTGAGTTCAGGTCTCATCACCTCAAGCTGGGATTGATGGACCAGCCTCCAGCCTGATCTCTGCCTCTGCTCCATCCTCGACTTCTGCAATGAGCTTTCCAAGGTGCAAGCCCGATTTTGCGAATCACCTTTGCGTACACTCTCCCTGTGACTCAGGTGTGGACGTGGACGTGTTTGCCTAGAACCACTCTGCTCTTTCTCTGGACATCCGAGTGTTGTCTGAAAAAAGCCCCGGGTAGGAGGGGTGGGTATGAAGCCCCCAGTCAAGCCAAGAGGGTCTGTAGCACAAATATTCAGCCAAAAATGTCAGCAGCAGGAAGGACTGGACAGACAAGAGAAAACTAATGAAAAGAATACCCACTCACTATTTCTAAAGTATTTGACAAAATTTTAAGCTATTTGACAGTCCTCAACCCTTTCATTGACCGCACACTGTTTTCCAACGAGTACACAGGACATTTCAGGTGGGATGCGACACTTTAGCTTCAGATTCGAGGAACTTCACTGTAGGAAGTCATCGTTTTGTCCAGCTTTTCTCCAACTTTACTCTACAAAACACTGGGGTCTGCTAACCGTTCGAGGTAAAGACCTCCAGGTTCGCCCCGTCAGTGTTGGTTTTGTTCACTTACTGCAGCAAGGGCAGGTGTACACCAGATGGGGTGTCTCAGTAAGAGGCTGTGTGGGAAGGGGCTTCTGTAGGACCTGGGTTTGCGCTGAGTGATTCTAAGGTGGGAAGCGCAGGGGAAACAGGAGTCAGGTCAGGGCTGGAGGTGGTCCTGAAGCGGCGTGCTCTAACCATTGGGTATCTCCAAAATCTCTGTCCCGGGGGTGAGAAGACCAAAGCACCTCTGGGGAAGGCAGTGATAAGAACACAGGAGCCACTCACAGGCACTTTGCAGCTGCGCTGTGGCCTCGCACTGGACGTGTTTATGACTACCGGGAACATCTGGGCCGGCTTGTCGGGGCTGATTTTTACTTTCTCAAGCCCCACAAGTTAGTGAGTGTTCCTGGAAAACGAGAGATCTAAATAAGCCTGTGAAACAATGGTAAATAAACACAATACTGGGCTTCCGGGAGCTTTGAACACACTAAGGTGACTTGCGAGTCTCCCAAGATACCGGCCATTTGTTTCAACACAGCTGCGTGATTCTGTTCAAATGTACGTCTGAACGTCCAGTGGTTTTTCGCACTTCTCCCACACCCCGAGCACTTCCACTCTGACCTCTTTGCCTACGGATTCTGCCCCCTCCCCTCTCTGTTCCAACCACCCTGGCCTCCACCATGTTTCGTGAGCACTTCCCTTCCCTCTGCCCAGAATGTTTTTCCCCAGGGGCCTGCGGAAACTGTTCGCACCTCTCCTTCAGGCCTTTGTTCAAAGGGAATCTTCCAGGGAGGCCTTCCCTGCTTTCTCTCCGTGAAATCAACCCCCTCCTCAACTCTTCCAGACGCCCTTTCACTGCTTTATTTTTCTTCTCAGCACTCATGCCATCTCAGGTATTCTCCACTTTATTTTTTTCTTTGTGGTCTTTCTGCCTATGTGGGCTGAACTTCTTTAATTTTTAAAAAAAAATCTTTAAAATTTTATTATTTTTTAAAATTTAATTTTTATTTTATATTGGAGTAGAGTTGATTTACAATGTTGTGTTAGTTTCAGGTGTGCAGCAAAGTGATTCAGTTACACATATACATATATCCATTTTTTTTCAGATTCTCTTCCCATATAACTTATCAGAGAATATTGAGTAGAGTTCCCTGTGCTGTACAGTAGGTCCTTGTTATCTGTTTTATATCTAGTAGTGTGTATGTATGTTAATCCCAAACTCCTGATTTATTCCTCCCGCCCACCTTTCCCCTTTGGTGACCATAAGTTTGTTATCAAAGTCTGTGAGTCTGTTTCTGTTTTGTAAATAAGTTCATTTGTATCATTTTTTTTAGATTCCACATATAAGTGATATCATATGATATTTGTCTTTCTCTGTCTGGCTTACTTCATTTAGTGTGATCATCTCTAGGTCCATCCATGTTGCTGCAAATGGCATCATTTCATCCTTTTTTAATGGCTGAGTAATATTCCATTGTATCAATACATATGTACCACACCTTTATCCATTCCTCTGTTGATGGACATTTAGGTTGCTTCCATGTCTTGGCTATTGTAAATAGTGTTGCAATGAACATTGGGGTGCACGTAACCTTTCAAATTATAGTTTTTCAGGATATATGCCCACGAGTGGGATTGCTGGATCATATGGTAGTTCTATTTTTAGTTTCTTAAGGACCCTCCATACTGTTCTCCTTAGTGTCTCTACCACTTTACAGTCCCACCAGCAGTGTGGGAGGGTTCCCTTTTCTCCACACCCGCTCCAGCATTTATTATTTGTAGATGGCCATTCTTACTGGTGTGAGGTGATACCTCATTGTAGTTTTGATTTGCATTTCTCTGATAATTAGTGATGTGGAGCACATTTGCATGTGCTTGTTGGCCATCTGTATGTCTTCTTTGGAGAGATGTCTATTTAGATCTTTGGGCAGGATTTTTTTTTTTTTTTTTTTTGCGGTACGTGGGCCTCTCACTGTTGTGGGCTCTCCCGTTGCGGAGCACAGGCTCCGGACCCGCAGGCTCAGTGGCTCACGGGCCCAGCCGCTCCACGGCATGTGGGATCTTCCCGGACAGGGGCACGAACCCGCGTCCCCTGCAACGGCAGGCGGACTGTCAACCACTGCGCCACCAGGGAAGCCCTGGGCGGGATTTTTAAGGATTTTGTCCCGTGGTGCATCCCCAGGGCCTGGAACCGTGGCAAGCACATAATAGGCACCTGATAAACATTTTTCAAATGAGTGAATATGCAAACGCCTTCCAAACGTCTCCTCCAGCACAGGAAGTGGGGAGTGAGGCCTCTGTGTTTTCAATGTACAGACTGTAAAGAGGCTTTGGAAGAACACATGGGGAGCCTCGGGGACTCTTCTTCCAAAGCTTTAGAATCAAATCCCCAGATCTTTCCCCTGAAGTCAGTCTTTCCTTCAAAATCCACCCACCAGCCTGGAACCGAATACTGTGGACCGCTAGATGGCGCTGTTCACCACGCATCGTTGGATTCTTAGCCGTCGCCCTGCCGTCCTAAGACCTCGCAAATCACCTTTTTCCTAGAGACAAGTATTCCAGGGAATGGTTACCACTCCCTAGGCCATCTCTCTAGACCAGGAAGAAACCCAGAGTCCTACAGCATCATTTATCAACTAGCCACTCCCACCCAGGAGCACAGGTTAACACTTTGCTTGAGAGCAAAAGATGTTTTTAGTGCAGTCGAGCCTGGGTACCCACAGGGATTGGGTTCCAGGACCCCTGCCCCATATCAAAATCAAATCCCTTATGTAAAACGGCATAGTATTTGCACATAACCTAGGCACACCCTCCTAAATACTTCAAATCATCTCTACCTTGCTTACAATACCTAATACAATGTAAGTGCTGTGTAAATAGTTACTGACGTGGCAAATTCTAATTTTGCCTTTTGGAACCGGAATTTATTTCCTTATTTATTTAAATTTGGGGGGATATTTTCGATCAAAGTTTGGTTGAATTCATGCGTGCGGAATCCACTGATACAGAGGGCCAACTCTACTTGGAGTACCCTGGCAAACGTTAAGCAAAGTTTTGGACCTTTTTGAAAAGTTGCAGGACTCCATGCCTCCCCTTTGAGCTTGACCAATGGCCTTCTTGGCACAATCCTTTTCCTCTCTGCCCTGCCTCTCTAGCCAATGAGGTAGAGCTTCAGATTCCAGCTCTGTTTCCAACCTTGAGCTACAGAAATGCAAGAGGCAGCATGAAATGGTGACCCGAGAATCTAGTGGAGGGAACTGAGTGAAGACAGCATCTCCTGGGACCCTGAGAAACTTATCCAATGTCTCTCAAGATGGGTTTATGCGGCTGCATGATGGGGATAAAATGTCCTGGACAGAACAGAGGTAGTGAGCATTAAATGAAGCTGTATGAGGCTTCAAGCCAAGTTTTCCATAAAGCTTTGTTTTCCATTTCCAGATACTCTAACACTTAAGCCAGGGTGATTGGCTGATCTGATGAACCCATGTCTGTAATCTCAGCTGGTCTTCAGACGTCCCAGGGAACAGAAACTCAATGGTTGAACCTCCCACATTGTGTTGAATAATAGACCATTTGCTCAAGGTACGTCTGCAAATGCAGGCATAGAAAGCTACTGTCTTTGTAAATGTCAGTTGACCAGCAACTATATATGGAGAACTTGTGATTTGCTTTGGTGTTTTAGGAAGATTATTCTGGAAGCCAAAATATGACAGATCGGGGAGGGGGTGAAGACAAAGACACCAGTTCTTCAGTGAAATATCATTGTTTCCTACCCTTGAGAGGAAATACGTAAGTCAAGGAATATTAGAAAGGCTGTTAGTTTTTGCTCCCTGCCCTCCCTTTTTTCAAGCAAAAAACCCAGAAATAACGGTTCCGTTTGGGGAACAAAGGCACATCCCAGGGGCTGTTCACTCACTGCAGCCGTGCTCTCCCACACAGACGGTGCCCACGGTGAGTAACAAGAAAGCCCAGTTGTGCCTTTGCTCAGCCAGGCCCTTGGCTGGGGACTTCCTGATTGCCAATCCCATGGGACCATCTCCTTTCCCAGAAATCACCCTACAGCCCGTTCCCTCCTCTCCTACTTAGAACTGTGGGGCTAACTTCTTGAGCTCCCTTCACATCATAACCCATCGCCGTTCCCTCTCTGCAGCCCCAAAGGCTTACCTATTTTCTATTGCCTCTCCCCCTCTCCTCTGTCCTGCAAGGACCACCATACACCCTTCTCCGTTGTGGTTCTACTCTTCCTCAGCTCACACTCAGAGTGTTGAAACACATCAACAAGAAGAGAAAGGAGATGATTTCCTGTGACTTGATTTTATAAAAATAGAATGGATTTTATAAAAAGAAGCAGTAGCCAGGAGCAGTATTCACTCACCTAGTAGTTACTCTAATTATAGATGGTTGGGTGTCACAGGCAAGCATATTGAGTGACCGGAAGGTTGCATCAGACAGGATTTCTCATTTCCAACTTCCCCTGTGTATGCCCTGTGTATGCCCTGGTCAGCATCTTTAAATTACAACCTGATTGTTACACAAATAGGAAGTCTTCCCATTAGCTGAATTGTGGCCTGCAATTTTATCTTACAAAGGATGTTTGATTCCCAGACCCTGGCTTGATTCTCCCAAGATTTTGCTGACTTACTGTTTCCCTAGAAAGAATGGACATCTTGCCTGGGAAAAGATGGACACGTAGGAATTCCAATTGGGAAAAAGAGAAAGAGTCAAAATCCTGTTCCCATTTCAGTAAACTGTGTGTTCTCTGCCCCTCCCCCAATATTCCTTTGCTTCTGATATTCAGCCTTGAAATCTCTGTTCCAAGAATGTGGAAGGATTAAGATGCCATAAGCCTGATATTCAAATCAGGAGTTTCCACTCCTATAGAACCTAGACACGAGCTAGGACTTAAAAAAAGAAAAACCAGCCTGGCATTAAATGAATTCAGCACCTCTGAATTTATTTATAACCTTTTCCTTGGCCTTTTATCCAAACAGATTTCTGGGATTTTTTTTTTTTTTGAGGGCGGAACCTCTCAAAGTGGCTCCTTCTGCCTCTAACAGAAGTCATAAACTGGCCTTCCACAAACCACATCCAGCCAGCTGATGTATTTAGTTTGGCTCACATAGTGTTTTTTTAAAAAGAAGAATTAGTTGTCAGCGTTTAACATTTGTACGTAAAAATATAGGCTTCTATGAAATAAATATTTCTATAAATACACATTTACATAAAATACAGATTTCTGTATTGTCTTGGGAAAAATAAAACCAGACGAGGCAGCCCTGGGATGTTATTTCCACATGGGTCCTTGGGGGATGTGAACCATTGACCCAGTAGGAAATATACAAGGGAGATCGTTCATAGGAAAAAGTGGGGCTGGGAAGGTGACCCGTTTTCCTCCAGATCTACATCTCTAGGTCTGAACCTTAACTCCAATGAGCATTCAGCTCTACCACCTCAATGTGTCTGAAACTAAATGCAGCTTCCTAAATACCTGCCAGACATCTGGTTTCTGAAAGCAGCACAATGCACCTTCTGACCATGGAACCGGCTTTAAGTCTTCCGGTCTTCTTCCCTGCCACCCCTCCTTCCCCACCAGCCGCCGTGCCCTGAGGCTTATGCTCTCAGAAGTCCACTGGGCAATAAGATAGCTACCAACCACGTGAGCACCTAAAATGTGGCTAGCGCAAACTGAGATATACCGTAAGTGAAAAAGACACACGGGATTTTAAATACTTATGCTAAAAAATAATGATAATCCAAACTGGCTGATGAATAATTTTACGTGGATTACTGACTAAAATGATATTTTTGACGTACTGGCTTATGTTAAATAGTATTTAAATAGTTAAATATTATTAAAATTAACTTGCCCATTTCTCTTTACCCTTTTTAACATGGGGCCTAGAAAATTTTAAATGACACGTCTTGAAAATTTGTAATCACATTTGTGGCTCACATTATCCTTCTAGTGGACAGCGCCCTTCAAAACATCTCTTCGCATGACGTGATGAGGTGCTAATTATCGCTACAACGGCAGTCATGTTACAACACATAAATGTATGAAATCAACACGTTGTACACCTTAAATTGACACCAAGTTATATGTCAAATACATTTCAAGAAAAAAGAATCTCTCTTGGGTTTGTCCTAACCTTTCCGACCTTGCTGCCAACCTATAGCCTAGTTTCTCACATGCTTTTTGCTCCTAAAATTTCACATTAGTCTAGGCTTTTCTCCCTTCTAATCTGCTCTGCACACCCTGGCCGAGTTTATCTGCCTAAAACACTACTTTTATCATGAAACTCTCCTGCTCAAAAACTAACACCAGCTCCCATCTCTACCCCCTAAAGTCCAAATTCTTGGTAATAACAGCTTCCACTTTAAAAACCTATTGTGCACATTATGTAATTCTCCCAACAACCTAACACCTAGAATGTCAGACTTTTTGCTTTCTAAATAGAACAAAAAGGACTGCAGCATTTGCCTGAGCTGGGAGGGGAGAGGGAAAGCACCTCTGAGCTGAGACGTTACAAGGATAACACAGTTAAAGCATCCAGGCGGCGGCTCCTTCCCTTACGATGATTTTTACAACACCTCACAATCAACTAAAGAGCAATCAACATCTGTAGATGTGTTAGCTGAACTATTTTTACATCAGTTGAGAGGAAGAATAATAGCACTGAAAAAAGAAACTGTTATATTTGCATTTCAGAAAACCCAAACCAGGAGTCAACCAGAAAAGCTTAAGAGAAACAGTTCCCTTCACTCACCCACTGTAGGTCCAAGTTTCCTATATACATATATACAGTTTTGTCACAAAATAGAAAATTTGAATTATACCAGTCTGAAAGGCAGTGGTACAACAACAATAAAATATCATTTCGTCTCAAAATTTGAAAAGCAGGAATTAAAAATTTGTCAGTAATTATATACATCCCAAACTAGCAGAGCTACTGATTCATTAGTTGTGTTGATAATTCTACATGGCAACACGTATTCATCTTGGGAAGAGAGACCGTTTGGATTCACCTCGAATTACATGAGGTTTTTACTGTGCTGTCTTCAAGACTTCATCCTTTTCATAAAATACAACATCCTATACCCATTTTATTTCATTTTTTCAGCTACAGATCAGATAGGTTTTGCCAAAAACTGTCTAGCCGAGTCGTTGGTGCACGGGTTTTGAAATCAGACAAAACCACATTTTACCATTTATTGTGTTACTTCAGGCAGAATTGTCTAGCAGTTCTGTGCTTCAGTTACAGCTTCTTTAAATTGGGCATAATTACGCTTTCCTCCCAAAGTTTTGTAAGAATTCAACGAGATAATACACATTGTTAACACGGTGCTTGACCTGTGGTAAGAGTTCTCAACGGACAATAGATAAGACGACGTCCTACCTATCTGGCCTCAGCATCCTCCTGTTAGAAACAGTCTTCTAAGCAGCTTGAAGACTCTACGAGAGGGTGGGGCTTTGGCGTCCAACGCTCTCTACTAAACTGTAAGTTTAGTAGACGGAGTGTTACCCAGGACACCGGGCTGGGTGGGGTCGGAACGAGCGCGCCCGCCGGTCTGCTTTGCCGCGGCCGCGACGCAGACGCCGGACCGGAGCCCGCAGGCCGGGCCCAGCTGCCTGGCCCTTCCCTCCTCCCGCTCTGCCCGGCCGCCCTGGCAGTGAAAACACCGCCACGTGGCCTGCAGCCTTCGCGTCACGCGCCTTCTCCCAATGGCAAGCCGTGTCTCGGAGTTGGGGGCGGGTCGCCAGCAGGGCGGTACCGCCCACAGCCGTCGCCAATTGGCCAAGGGTGAGACGGGGCGTGGGCTCACGACCAATGGAGGCCGGCAGTGGGGACCCCACCCTGTCGACGGCTGGGTCCGCGGGACCCGCAGGAGGGGGCGGGGCGGGGCGGAGCTGAGCGAGGAGGGGCGGGGCGACGCGGGGCCCGGGCGGGGCCCGGGCGGGGCCGGGGCGGGGCCGGGGGCTGAGGGGGCGGGCAACCCGGCCCGCGGGGTCGGCGCCAGCGGGCTGCTGAGGTGGCTGTCGCTCGCTCGGAGCTGCGGGTCGAGCCCCCGATGGAGGCCGGGACCGCGGATGGCCCCTCGGGCGGGGTCGAGGAGGCGCTCAGCTGCTTCTCTTTCAACCAGGACTGCACGTAAGCCGAGGCGCCTGCCCTGCCGGGAGGTGGGGGTGAAAAGTCGCGATCGGGGGTGTCGTCCAGTTGGCAACTTGTGCAGGAGGCGCGGGCCTACGTCCCCAGAGGCCTCGGCGGACGGCCGGTGCTGCCCGGACCGGTGAGGGTCTCCGGGCCGCCCCGTCGGCCTCCCCGTCCTCCAGGAGGGGGCTGAGCACCCCCGTCGCCCGCTGCCGGCCGAGAGCCAGGAGGGCCCGGCCGGGGGGAGAAGGAGGGAGTTAGCCGGGGGATTGGGGCTGAAGGAGGCCAAGGAACGTGGGGGGCGGGGGGGCGGGGTAGTGACCAAAGTGGGGGTCTGGGGAAGGAGGGGCAGAGGCCACAGCAAAGGAGATGGGAGAGGACGGGGAAGTTGCAAGCGGACCCGAGGCGAGGGAGTTGGGGCCCAGGAAGATGGGAGTACAGGAAAAACTTTCCCATTTGTCCTTGAGCATCTCAACGTGGCATCTGGGCAGGGCCAATGACGCAGAGGCAGCCTATCCCTGCGGCCAGGCCAGCCCCGGTCCCAGCCCCAGCGCAGGGCACCTCGCCCGCCGGATCTGGGCGTCAGGAGCCTCTCCGTGGCTCTCACTGTGTCTTCCCGGAGCCCACTGGAGAGGCCGAGCCTCCTCCTGGGAGTCAGGAGCCCTTTCCCCGCCCAGGCTGCCTTCCGGGAGAAGCGTGAACTCCACTCTGTTGCCTTTTGACTGGATTTTTAACGTTTCACCTTGATGTTCCCATTGGGACTTTGGCCAGAGAGCCGGGAGTTGCTGAACTGCGTTTCAGGCAGCTGGAGGGTGTCCCTTAGAAGCGAACTGCTGCTCCCTTACCTCTTCTCATGGGATTGTTAGACACCAGCTCTGGGCACCATATGGAATAATCTCTTTGGAATGTGCACCCAGAGCATTAGGCAGTGATGACCTCTTCCCAGTTCCCCATTTCCTGCTGTACCAGTCTCTGTCGTGCTCCTTGTTTGGAGTCGGCTTCAGGTGTGTGTTGGCCGTCTGTGCCTGGGCTATGCTAATATTGAACATTCAGTGGTGTAATTAAGGCCATCGTGTACCATAAGCAGCCCTGGCTTCCATTCCCTTTGTGTTTCTGTTTAAAAACACTCTCTGCCAAACAATATACCTTTGTTCGAAAAAGCTGTATGTGTAATCGTGTAATCCAGTAGCTGGACAACTGGGTTAGAAGCGGGACTTTCAAGCTTCCCTTGACCACAGCCCACAATAAGAAATACATGTTACAACATTACCCAATATCCAGATATAGATGTGTGTGTACACCACACACACACGTATAATATCACTGAAAAGCAATTCACAACATGCTCTTAATGTGTGCAATACCCTCTGGTATTTTGTGTTTCTTTTTTTTTAAAGCCATTCGTGACTTACTAAATTATTTTCTCATGGGTTGACAGCCAGAGTTCACAAAAATGATGGTCTAGATTCACTTCTGATGTTTTGTAAGAAACATTTTGCAAGAGAGGATGGCTGTTTGCCTTCCCAGTTGAGAGCAGGTTAACGAGGGGAACTAGGGCTAGTTTGCTTCTTAGTAGGAAATGTTCTCAATTCTGCTTTGTAGCATTGTTCATTACATTTCTTTAAAGGGATGTTAATTTTTACTCTAGGTAAGTCCCAGCTTTCTATAGCGGTTGGATAAGAATGTTATTTTCAAAACCGTAGGGTGCTTGGGAAGATAATGTCCTTAGTCCCTACTGTCAGTTCCGTCTTCCTGGCTCTGCTGGGCAGCTCTGTCGCACCTATAAATAAAAGTTTTTGTCACAGTCAGTTGCTTTGAGCCTCAGAGGGTATGGCATTGGATTTTAAAATAAGTCAAGCCCCTTGCCGAATACATTTCGGAGTGTCAGCGTGTCTTTTTCTATAAGTATAGGCCAAATTTAGGGTCCAGGCTTCCCTGGTGGCGCAGTGGTTGACAGTCCGCCTGCCGATGCAGGGGACGCGGGTTCGCACCCCGGTCCGGGAAGATCCCACATGCCGTGGAGCGGCTGGGCCTGTGAGCCATGGCCGCTGAGCCTGCGCGTCCGGAGCCTGTGCTCCGCAACGGAAGAGGCCACAACGGTGAGAAGCCCGCGTACCGGTAAAAAAAAAAAAAAAATTAGGGTCCAGTTTTTCTGGAGAAGGTTAGTTAGAAGACAACTAACCTTTAGCAGTCTTCGCTCATCCTTCATGCTTGGCCCTGTGCCAGACAATTTGGTTCGTGGTATGTATTTGTCCCAAATCCCATTTTCATGAGAGGTGATGAGAATTGTTTTTCTTCCTACAGAAAGGCCTTATGAATGAAATAAGGTTTTAGTCTGAATTCCTTGATTCAGAGTTTTTTGTGGTCATTGATCAACCATTTAAAACACAACAGTGATCACACTGCCATTTCCCATATTTAAAATTCTTGTGGAGAAGGGCATATGTTTGAAAGTTATTTCAAGTTGCTAGATCTTTTGGTTAATATTATAAGACTCTAATTACAACATTTTTTCCCTTACTCGCAAGCTTTAGAAACCTTGGTTTGCAACTAACTGCACACATATTTATGTGAAAAAAGTTTACGGGAAGAAGGTTTAGAAACAGTGATCACTATGGAGTATGTATATTTTGAAGTTTTAAGATGCGGCTGGCTGGCCTTTCGAGTTTGTTGTCATTAGAAGCCAAGCCCCAGTTCTGAGCGCACTGTTGCCTGATGCAAACGTCTAATCCCCCAGGTTAGCTGCTCAGCAGGTCGGTTGGGGGCGGGGGCGGGGGGGGGGGGAGTAAAGAAGCAGAAGCAGCCACCTTGCTGATTAAAAGTCAACCGCCATTCCAGGGAAGAACAAATGTTAGGGTAGAAAAAAACCAAAATTCCAGGGAGACTCATATGACCTTCTCTCTTTTAGGCTAGTGAAACAAGAGCCTTGGCCATCCAGGCTTGTAGCAGTAAGCTGCCTATTTTAGTCGCGTCTCCCTGTGAAGAGCCGAAGCTCACCTTTTCATATGTTTATTTTGAATGAGGGAGTTGGACTAATTGTTAGGTCTACGTAGGACCATTTTAAGGTCCATTTCAGCCCTGACATCCCATTTCCCAGGGGTCAGGGTCTGATGGCTTATTCTGAGGGTGCTCTGGGTAAGATTTTGGTCATCACTGAGGTGTTGAGGGCAAAGCAGGAGAGAGCTGGGTAGGAATTCTCAGCTGCCGAACAAAACTGACTCGTTTGCTTTCATCCTGGGGCCAAGGAAACGTGGTGCACACTCTGTATCTATCGGCTGAAGAGTGAAAATTAAGAAGACAAGATTCTGGACTTCCCTGGCGGTCCAGTGGTTAGAGCTCTGCACTTCCGATGCAGAGGACGTGGGTTTGATCCCTGATCAGGAAACTAAGATCCCACAGGCTGCACTGCGCGGCCAAAAAATTAAAAAAAAAAAAAAAAAGAAGAAGAAGAAGACAAAATTCTTTCAGCCCCCGTTGTCCCAGATAAGGTTTCGATTTTGCTCTGTTGGTAGGGTGCAGTGCTGGCTTTGGGAAGCAGAGGATAAAGAAGAGTTCTCAACCATGGCTGCCCATGAATGGCTGCCCATGAAAGTACTTGAACTGAAAAAAACAAAAAAAAGAAAGAAATCCAATTAAATAAAAAGCACAGGGCTGGGGGAGCAGGGTAGGCAGTCATCAGTACTTTTCTTAAAGCTTCCCAGGTGAGTTTAATGTGCAGCAGGGATGAGAACAACTGGTATAAAGTATCTGAGATGCTTTCATGGAAAATGATGGAAGGAAGCATCTATTACATTTTGCCTGCTAATGACCCACTGTGTCTTCTAAGATCACATATGTCTTTTTTAAGCAAGAAAGAAAGGAGGAAGGAAGGAGGGAGGGAGGGAAGGAAGAAAGTGAAGGAAGGAGAGAAGGAAGGAAGGAAGGGAGGGAGGGAGGAAGGAAGGAAAGAAAAAAAAAAATTTACCTCTTGGTAGCACTGTGATGAATATTGTCAAACATGCCATTTTTCCCATTTCTGCCCAGCTGGGAAAGCATGGTCTCTGGTGGGTCTGACACTTCATTTGCCGATAGAGCCCATTCAGTTTCAGGTCTCGTCGCCATTTCACATGTTTGTATGTAGCTGTCTTTGACTTCCTTTCGACTGGACCTGCCCACCTGACAAGGCATACTTGCTTCTCCATCTAGAAAGTGATCAAATGTCTTGGCTCCTGAGGCTGTATGTTTATCTGAGGCTAGAGGGACGGAGGGTGTCTCTCTTCAGACACACCTGTGGTTGGACCCAGTACCTGTTGTCATTCCCAGGCTGTCCTTGCCTTCACAGATCCCTCGCGATTGGAACCAAATCTGGTTATAAGCTGTTTTCTTTGAGCTCCGTGGAGCAGCTGGACCCCGTCCACGGAAGCAGTAAGTGTGTGCGTGTGAGAACCTCAGGGCACCAGATCCTCCCTCTAGACTCGAAGCTGGGGCGCTGCTCAACTTTCTGCATTTCCCTCCATTAACCCACAAACTTACAGAGTCAGTGTTTTTTCAGATTTAAATATAAATCATTGTTTCCACTTGCTTTAAAAAAAAACCCCACCATGAAACACTAGTAAGATTTGGCAATAGCTGAAGTAACATTCTCTTTTTACATTAAGAAATCCTTTGAAACTGTATTGTTGACACTTTTTCGTATACTCATAGGCACGGTCATCAGTTTTGATAATTGTCAAACTGAAAGTTCACTTACGATTTTTTTTCCCCTTTTATTGGCACTGTAGAATATTGGTAACATTCATTCAGTCATGGAAGTATTTTCCTTGTTTTAATAAAGCAGTAGTCTCCCATTCACAGAATCCATATCAAAGACATTGAAGTACTTCTAGTGAATGTTAAAAACAAGTGCAGCTTAGAAATGTGCCTCTCTCATTGTCTCAGGGAAGGTTGTTGTTTATGCCACCATCATATTGACGAAAACACGCTCTTCGGATTTCCTGGGAAGAAAGTGGCCTGGCAAATAATATCTTAGGCTCCCAATTCACTTGTAAGATGTTATTTTTATTATAACATTTTTGTGAAGATTCTGCTCTGTATCTGTCCCGCGTTGTTCCCTATGGGACTTGCTGGAGCCCAAGAAAGGCAGGCATGTGAAAAGAATGTTCCCAGAAAGACACGGAGGCCTCCTGTCTACAGGCGCTCAAGAGGCCTCCTGATCTACCTTCTTCCTGGGTACAGAAGGACTCCCCTGGTCATAACACAGATGTCCGGGGTGTTATCAACAGGAAAGGGATTCCGGAGAGAGTCAGGGAGCACAGCGAGACGGGCAGGAGGCACAGAAGTCACTGTTCCTGCCCCCTCCCCTCCCCCATCATGGTGGCACCTGTACCTTTTAGCAACAGGGACCAGAAGAATTCCGAAAGCAGAGCCTCCCGACAGAGTAGTTACCCCTTTGCAACCTCCCGTGGAGGAAGAGTGGATTGATCCAAACCTCCTAGATATGTTCTGCAGAGAGGACAGCGGCCCCGGGGGCGGGGCTGTGATTCCAGCCGCAGAGGGCATCAGGGGATGCTCTGGAAAGCCCGGCTTGATGTTCTGATCGCCGGGGTCTGCCTGACTGTCCATCGTGGAAAGGGCTTGGGAACTTGGGAAACGGGTAAAAGCTCACTGTCGAGGGAGGGGGCGGGGAATCTCTGCCAGCGGGCGGCAAGGGAGGGAGGACCCCAGGAGGCCGGCGGGCTGACGTCTGCGTGCCCTCGGCCGCCTCCCCACCCCCTGCCCGCAGATGACATCCCCGACGTCTGCATCGTGGAGCGCCTCTTCTCCAGCAGCCTGGTGGTGGTGGTGAGCCACGCGAAGCCTCGTCAGATGAACGTCTACCACTTCAAGAAGGGCACGGAGATCTGCAGCTACAGCTACTCCAGTAACGTCTTGTCCATCAGGCTGAACCGGCAGGTAAGGGGCTGGCGCGTCCCGCCGGGTCACGAGGCTCCCGCCGCTGGGGACCAAGGAAAAGAGGAGCATCTCTCGGGATGGCCATCTCTCGCCAGCATCCAGCTCTGCCGGGGGTTTTAAAACTCAGGCCGAGGATTATGGGGACATGGTCTGAGTCTACGCCGCACACTTGTCTCGGTGGTGAGACCGCCCGCACCGCCCCCGGGCCCCGGTCCTTCCGCCTGCCGTGATTTCTCAAACATCCGCCGCCGGCTAGGCGAACGCTGTCCCCCTGGAGCCAGGCTGGGTGGAACCCTGGCTCAGAATCTGTCCCGTGAGCCACTGCAGGGGCACCTTAAACCAGAGGGACGCCCTTCTGCTTTGGGCCCTAGATGGTGGCATTCCTTGCCGGCTGGTGGTCACGCCTGTCAGAATAAGCTCCTGGAGAGAAAGTGTGGTACTCCTGGGTTAGTGCTGAAGCCAGTCGGTGAAACTGCCCCTCCTCTTGCTGGGACCGAGTCCCAGGCCGCTTCTTTTCTTTCTTCCGGCTAACCCTTGAAGATGTTTCTGGTGGTGTTTTCTTTGTTGGAGGAAGGGTTAGTCTTATCTCAAACGTGCAATATACATTCTTTTGAAAACTGTAAGTTCCTGTTAAATAAGCATTTGGGGGTACTAGCCGAGTTTCCCTTGAGTTATTAGATTTTAAATCCTATGAGGGCAGCGACTGTATCCATTTTACTCGCTACCGTAAGGCCTGGTAGAAAAGACAGTGCCCGGTAGAAAAATGCTCAGTAAATATCTGTTTCCCGGCTGCCTATTAAATACAAAAACAAATAAATCGGTTCTTTCTATGACCGAGGAGATCTGTGTATTCAATTAAATATTCCCAGGGTGCTGGAGGTCCTTGCCTTCACCAAGGACATCGTTTTCTCCTTTGTACCTAAACTATTAAGTGCTTACTTTTTTTTTAAACAAATGAGACAAAGTGCTGTCTTAAGTTTATGAGAAGGAAGAGATTGTTTCTTTGGGTTGATCCACTATGTTGACTGCCTATCCATTCAAGTCTGTATAAAGCAGGGTGGTAGAAAATGGCCTGAGAAATAGAATACGGCGTATTTTAGAAGCAAGGAGTAGCAGGGGATAAAGAAGATAAGCCCGGTTCTTGGCAAGAGAGGGAAAGGCAGTTTGAGGGTTTTCAACTTGAAGGCTTTTAAGCACAGTTCTTGGCTCCAGTGCTGTCTCTGAAATGTCTTGTTTGCACATTAAATTTCTTTGCAGGACGTTTTATCTTTGCATACGTTGATAGCCAGGGTATAAAAATTAAGACTGTTCAGGCAAATGTCCCGTAAAGGTCAGAACCCTCAAATGGTATCCACGGTATTTATTTGTATAATGTCCCTCCCTTGCTCTCTGATATTTTCATCAGCAAATGGGACTGTTAACCTTTAGGTGCCACCCTCTCCTCAATAAAACACCATATTCACTTCAAAGTTCCCCGGCCGCGTTTCCTAAAGAACATCACGGCACCTAGAACTTCTCCGCTGTTCACGGCCAAGCCAGCTGGACCCCAGGCCGACCAGGGCTCTCTTCCTTTAGCGTTTCTTCTGCTAAGAAGATGATTTGAAACAGGTCTGGGAAGTCTTCGGGGTTTGCTTCTCTTAAAAACATTCAGATTTGGGACTCTTCACTTTTGGTTTACGGGGCTGCTCGTGTGCCCTCCCTGCCAGGCCAGGGTCCTGCCGCTCCCCCCCCCCCCACGCCCCCGAGGATGTGAGAATAGAGGCTGCTCTGTCTATTTCATCAGGTCCTCAGGCTGTGCAGTTCCTTTCTGAAAAACAGGAAAAAAGTCCAAGATTTGTGTGGGGAATTAAGAAGAAGGAAAACCCCTATTATCCTCTGAATCTGTAGAAAGGAAGAATATTCAGTAATTGGGATCTGTTTCATTTTTAGTTGCTGTTAATCCCCTTCTACTTATAGAGGAAAGGTATTCTGTGGAATAAAGACAATAAACCAGATGTGTTTGGATTTGTAAATGTCCACAGTTCTTTGACCATCTGTTCCCAGGGGCCCTCCTTACCCAGATGGAGATTGACTGGATGGAAGCCTCCGAGGGCAGACGCTGTAAAGAATTTTCTAGTTGACAAAAGGAGTTTTTACTTCTAGGACCTAGACAAGTAGATGAGAGCCAGGGTGACAGGGAATGAGCTGAGCTGGAGGCCAGCCCAGGGTTCCGCTGAGACCGCAGACTGATTAGTAAAGGGAGCCATTGCCAGGGTTGCGCTTGTCCCAGGAACGAGCCCTCACGTGGAACACAGATGAGGTGCCTCCTCTTTGGCCCTCGCTGTTCTCTCTGTGTTTCCCTCGGGCTGGGGGGGGCCTGAAATCCGCCCGATGGATCACAGAGCAGGTGGTGCTCTAAGAGCTGGTGGGGAGAGATGTGGATGAGGCCAGAGAAGCTAGGAGTGGAGGCTGCCCCTGCAGGAAGGGGCATGGTGAAGACCCCGTATTCTGGGGTCGCACGCGGGGCTGGGGGTGGGGACACAGGAGCAAACCCGAACCCACAAACATCAACAAGCACAGAGCACTCTAGTCCAAACCGTAGTAAGTGCAGGCGAAAGGCAAAGCGGTGCGGTGAATCAGGGACTTGACTTTACGGAGAAGCACTGATACATGCCATCAATTTGGAGGCCCTGTTAGCATCTTTTTTGTCAGCCCTCTGCACCCAGCGCTGTGGCCACAGAGCCTTAAATAAACCTGAGAAAAGTGTTTCAGTGTTACCTTTCCGCTTGGTTCAAGTGACAGTCTCCCGAAAAATTCTGAGCTGGGAAAACAGCATCGCAGGCTTTTCCCAGAAGGGGAGCCCACCGCTTCTTAGTGGTATTTTTAGGTTCCTTCCTTTCCAAGAGTTGTTCCCTGGGATGAAAGGATCTGGCCTGGGAGCAGTGGTCCTCACGTCTGGGGTCCGTGTTGAAACCCCCCTGAACGAGGGTCTCCAGGCAGAGCCCAGGCGTTGCCCCGGGATGCCAGGTGCTCATCAGAGTCTGGGAAGCACCAGCCTGAAGGAGGCCGAGGCGGCGTCTGATGGGAAGGGGAACCGAGAAGTTTACCCGGAAGTGGCTTCACTGGCAAAGGGAGTCTGATCAGGAAGTGTCCAGGATTCCCTGGACTGGGGAAGGGGAAAAGTACAAAAACAAAAACAAGAAGGAAATCTCAATTTCGAAATGGAATTTCCAAAGATCCCGTATTTAGTGCTTCTGTCCAGGTGGATGGTGATGTATACGCGGCTGTGCGCACATAACGTAAGCTTCAAATTGATCGTGAAAATCCCGCCCCCTTTCGGCTTAGAATAGAGTTAGGGTTCCCAGGAGAGAGGCGTGATCTCGGGACGGTCGGGCCCCTTTCCGAGGAGTCAGCCCCATAGGCTGATGGGTCTGTGTGATTTCAGAGGCTGCTCGTTTGCCTGGAGGAGTCCATTTACATTCACAACATTAAAGACATGAAGCTTCTGAAGACCATCCTGGATATTCCTCCAAACCCGACAGGTGAGCCCCAGCCCGGGCCAGGTGCCCCCGAATCTCGTGTCTGGGTGCCCCTTTTGCACCAGCTGTGTTTCCACCCAAACTGAAAACCCGAAGCAGCGTTTGGCCTTCGTTGCTTTACAAATCTTCGTGGTGTTTGCCTTCAAGCTTTGTCTTAAGGGCCGCAAATTCAGATTATATTAGGCCATGCGTCCTGCAGGAGGGCCGTGTGACCTTCCCTGCAGCGTGGGAGAAACTCCTTTCCCCTGGGACCCATTCTCAGCAACCGTGTCAAAGCATTTAGGCAGACACATAGGAGATGTCCTGCATCTGACGTTGCAAGGTGCTCACCCCTAGTTATCTTTGCTGGTTGTTCAGTATAGAGCAGACGTCATAATCAGAAGTGGGTTCCACCTGACTGGGAGACAGACAATCCAAACCGAAAAGAAACGTGTTTTCTTTTGTTGCAGACAGTTCTCTCTACGTGGGTGATATGCTAGGAGGTTGGACTGTATTCAATTCTCAGATGTAACACTGTTTAATACATTTTCCTGATTTAAGAATGGGAGCAGCTGGGATTGGTCAGGTTGAAAAGGCGGACGATGCCATTCTGTGAATCCCTGGTGGCAGAAGTAAACAAGAAGGAAGTTGTGTGGTGGGACAGGAGCCACCAAACCAGAACAGTGTGCGGATCTGATGATTCAGGGCAGTATTTGTAAATCGCGCTCCAGCCTAGTGTCGTTAAATGATTGCTTCAGTTCACTGCGGTTTTCTAATTCGTTGACTTTCACCGAATTTCAATATCCCTGTGGCCCGACCTCAGTCACCTAGACTCTTTGAGCCTCAGTTTCCTCACCTGTAAAATGGAATAGTAACCCCCGTCTCACAGGGGTGGCGTCTGTGGCGGTGACCTGCTCACGGCCTGCTGGGCAGTAATTCCTCCTCTGGCCTCATTTCCTTCTCTCCATCTGAGTTATACAGATGGCCCTTGACGTTGACTTCAGTGCTTTAAAATTTCAGCCCTGACGAAACGGTACTGTATTTGAAAAGATCACAGCCATTGAGGCCGTTAGAAAGCTCTGTGGGAGAACGCCTTTAAAGCCTGTTTTGCAAGTGGAGGGTGGTAAGTGAAGGAACCATGGCCGGGGACGGCGGTGGGGGATTAGTTTCGTTTTGTGCTGTTTTTCAGGAATGAGAGGTTGAACTAACCTGGAAAAGTGTTTATTGCAGACATGCTACGTGCCCGGGACCATAGTAGGCACTGTAGGTACAGACCACACGCCAGGAACCCCAAACCCTTGGGACATGGTGCACAAGGGCCCTGGCGTCTTTGGAAGGTTTGGGACCCAGGGGGTGACAGCTGAAAGGAAGATGTGCTCTTCTGACAGGGCGAGGGAGGTGAGTGGGGTCTGAGCAGAGCCCACCGGAGCCGCGGGCCTGGGCTGGACCCTGGCGGCTTTGGACAGAGGACATCTCAGGGGGGCAGGGGACATGCCAGGTGAGCAGGGGACATCCCAGGTGGGCAGTGGACATGCCAGGTGGGCAGAAAGTTCACAAGCTGCCTGTGACTCTCCGTTTCTTTGAAAAGCGGGGAGCCGGGCACCGTCAGCGGCCTTTCGAGCAGGTGTCCCACGGGTCAGGGCAGCCGGCAGCCCCCTCACTCCTGCGGCCACACCTCAGCCGTTCAGCCCAGGGGACGGTGCTGCCTGCCTTCAGGGCCAAACCTGTTCCTCCTGGGAAAAGCCCGTCTCCTCTTTGAGCAAATGCATCCCTTTGTCTTTGCTCAGAAAGCACACGGATGGCCTCAGGTTTGCACTTTAAACAGGGAGGAAGGAGGTTTGCAGGTGTAGGGCCATCTGTGCTTCCTGTTAGGATGTGTGCGTCTCACAAAGGGAATGATTTTATCTCAAGACAACTTAGAAATGATGGGAGGAGTCCTCAGGTAAGCATTACCAGTGGGCTGGGGGAGAGATTTAGCCTTTCCTTCTGAAAGACCAGGGATGGGTTGAAAGACCAAAACGTGTGTCTTATTACAGCTTTGACGTTCTTTGGAGAGAGAGGCCAAGACAGCTTCAAATGCTGACATTTATAATCATCCTCTCAGCTTCCCCTGAGCTCTTCCTACTTCAGTAAAATGGGGATGAGCCTTTTTACCCCACAGAGTTCTTATGGGGAGGACTCCCCGAGGGCGGGGAGGGGGTGAGAGCGAAGTCCCATCTGCTGGGCACACGAGGCTCGGCCAGGCTCGCCCGCCGGCCGGTCCCATGCATCATGTCCATCTCCAGCCAGGAGGGCAGGCTCGGGACAGGTCAGGGTTTCCCTGCAGTGACATGACCCGCCCCTCGCTCAAGGACCCCCAGCAGACTCTGAACGTCCAAAACCACGTAGATGAGATCCTCAGAGTCCAGGAGTCTCCTTCATTTGTTCCCACCCTCTCATGTATTTTCTGAACAACAAACTGTAAGATGGAAACTCTGGCCCTTGATGTGATGCATCTTCCTGGGTCACAGGGAGACAGGGCCTCTTGGCTGACAGGCTCAGCCACACGAATTCTGAATGTCTTTCGACTTTGTGAACTACGAATACGTGATACACACAGAGTCCTGTCATTGCTTCACGCTCAGTACCGGCCGTGGCTGTAAATTTCCTTCCTTCTGTCTGTTTGTGTCATGCCCATTCCTGTTGTGTCAAAGACTGCAGGCTGCTTCCTTTAAAGGGTTTGGCCAGACGGGGCTCGAAGTTAATTTCCTGCTAGCACAGCAGTCTGTACCCTGAGCAGCTGAAGGTGGAAATCTCCATTAAAAAATCCGCCAACCGCAGAACTTGGGGATGCTGTCGGTCTTACAGGCTCTCACGGAACATTGGGGGAGCAGTCTACACCACACAGCAATGTGTATAATGGGACAGAGTAGCCGTTTATTCCCCAGCGAGCGCTCTTTCTGAAAATGTAATGCAGGTGGGGTAAATGGTAGCATAGAGCATCTGTAAGTACAGAGACGATTTCTCTCCTTTCTATTTTTAAAAACTGGAAAGCATATTCCATTAATCAACCCAGAGGGAACTGCATTTTATAAATCACTGTTAACTTGCTTTAATTTTGACACATAATACTATAAATACCAAGGTAAGAATGATTTAGAATCACAGGACTTCCTTCTGATTCCAGCCGATGGTGCCATTGGTTCTTGAATGGAAATCAGGCATTTTTCTTCTCCAGCTGCAGAAGGATTACAGCCAAACCATTTCAGTGGAATTATAGCTGACCATGATTTATGAAAATGTGTGTCCAGTCTGAAGTCCAAAATCCACATCAAAACCTAACTCCTTATATTTTAAAAAAAGAAAAAGGCCAGAAGAAAATATTCTCAAATATTGAGCACAGTGAAAAGCCTCTGGGTTTTAGAATTCTGTGTGCTTTTTTTTTTGTTTCTTTATATTTTCTGCCCTCTACAAATTTTTTATACTACCACTTTTATATTATAAAATAATATCAAAGAAAAGGCTGGGACTTCCCTGGTAGCACAGTGGCTAAGAATCCACCTGCCAATGCAGAGGACACGGGTTCGAGCCCTGGTCCAGGAAGATCCCACATGCCGCGGAGCAACTAAGACCGTGTGCCACAGCTACTGAGCCTGTGCTCTAGAGCCGGCGTGCCACAACTACTGAAGCCTGCACACTTAGAGACCGTGCTCTGCAACAAGAGAAGCCACTGCAATGAGAAGCCCGTGCACCGCAACGAAGAGTAGCCCCCGCTCACTGCAACTAGAGAAAGCCCGCATGCAGCAACGAAGACCCAACGCAGCCAAAAATAAATAAATTTATTTATTTATTTATTTAAAAAAAGAAAAGGCTCATTTCCCTTCCTATAAAGGGTTTCAGGGGACACTTGTGACAGAAACAGAAGACGAGTAGAACGGGAATATCTAAGCCTATAGCAAAGTCTTCCTACTTTCCTTGGGGGCTTCACAAGAAATAAAGTGCATTCTTAGAGCTGGGTGGATTTGCCTGAGAATTGGACCACAGGAAGCTAAAGGAGCTCACGTTCAGCATTTCTGGGGACCGTCATTAAGTTGCAAAGGTTGGTACGCACGGCCCCTTGGCTACATTCAGGTGGGCTGGCTGAGGTGCGAGCCAGAGGCAGAGCTGTCAGGTACGTGGTTACGTGGCAGGGTGTACCTGCCCTCGCCGCCATCCTTGGTCCCTTCTTGTCAGACTCTCGTGTCAACTCACTCTCCATTGGGTGTTACAGGAAGTTCCATGTTAGCTGAGGAAGTTTAAGCTTCCTTCCTTTCTGGAAATATTTACATTTTAATATACAACTCTGAAGGTCACCTCACACCTATTAGAATGGCTATTATCAAAAAGACAAGAGACAAGTGTTGGCGAGGGTGTGGAGAAAAGGGAGCCTGCGTGCACTGTTGGTGGGAATGGAAATTGGTGCCGCCACTGTGGAAAACAGTGTGGAGGATCCTCAAAACACTAAAAACTGAGCTACCTATGATTAAGCAATCCCACTTCTGGGTATTTATCCAAAGAAAATGGAGACACTAACTCAAAAAGATATCTGCAGCCCAATGTTCATTGCAGCAATATTTACAACAGGCAAGACATGGGAACAACCTAAGTGTCCAGCGATGGATGAGTGGATAAAGAAGGTGTGGCATATAGATATAATGGAATACTACTCAGCCATATAAAAGGATGAAATCTTGCCACTGTAATGACGTGGATGGACCTTGAGGGCATCACACTACGTGAATTCAGTCAGGCAGAGAAAGACAAGTACCATATGATCTCACCTATATGTGGAATCTTCAAACAAAACAAACAAGCTCACAAATGCAGAGGATAGACTGGTGGTTACCAGAGGCTGGGGGTCAGGGGAAAGAGACGTGTGAAATGGTTGAATGGGGTCAAAAGGTACAAACTTCCAGTTAAACAATAAGTCATGGGGGGGCTTCCCTGGTGGCACAGTGGTTGAGAGTCCGCCTGCCGATGCAGGGGACGCGGGTTCGTGCCCCGGTCTGGGAAGATCCCACATGCTGCAGAGCGGCTGGGCCCGTGAGCCATGGCCGCTGAGCCTGCGCGTCCAGAGCCTGTGCTCCGCAATGGGAGAGGCCACGACAGTGAGAGGCCCGCGTACCGCAAAAAAAAAAAAAAAAAAAAAAAAAAAAAAAAAGTCATGGGGGTGTAACATTCAGCAAAACTGAGAAGGCATGAGTGGTTTCTTCTGAGGCTGGGTGACCCTGTACAGGCGAGAGGGCTGCAGGGAGCCTGCAGGACAGGGCGCTGGGCTGTCACCCTCCTCCCACAGCTGCCTGGCAGGTGATAAGGGCACAGCCTGGTGGGTCCTCGGCAAAGCCCAAGCAGGAGGTGGGACCTTGGTTCCCAACCTCGACGTTTGCTTTTGTTTTAACCTCTGCTCTGCCCCCAGCAGATGAGGGTCAGGTCCATTTTAGCCTGATCTGAAGTTTCTCTTATGCTTTTACAAGAAACCCATTTAACACACTAACTTGTAACAAAGCTACCTTTTCTATTTAAAAAGGGCCTCTCTTGCCTGATCTCCAAGTTCTTATTCTGGTAATGCTTCTGGTTCGGGTAATTCTGTGAATTCACTTCTATCACGTACACCCCTATGAATGGAAGCCATTGTTGTGAAAATCCTTTTCTTAAATGCTATTAGGATCCTCCCACGCCCCTCCAATCCCCGTGTAAATAAAAATGGCTTCTAGGTTTGGTTCATTGGTTTGACTTGGTGTTTACTCTTCCAGAATATTGTTGAAGCCTCTTAAATCCAACATGTCCTGTTTCTTTAGTTTGTCCCGACGGCAGACACACCGTCTTCACTGCCCTCAAGTGAATTTCCCCTCTGGAGGCGCCCACTTCCCTTATCGAGGCAGGACATTTGGCTCTGAAACAATTTCTAAATAGGTCCTCCCCTCAAGCCACCCAGCCTCCCCACCCTCCAATTTGAAATGACATTTAATCACCTGCAGAAAGGCCACCACAAGCTGCCCTTTATTTCAGTTAGGAGCTTGTAGCCCAGAGGGTAACGGAATTGGAAGAGAAGTAGATGTTACTTCAGGGCCCTGGGGCACAGTGCGAAGAAGAACGTTTAAAATAGTCTAACCTCTGACCTCTCAGCTGTGGCGTGGACACGGTCAGTGTCCAATCACGAGGTCGTCCCGGGAATTTACTTGATCAGGGTCCTTGGATTAGAAGAATCAAGAGTCGAGGTCTGCAGGGCCGCTCCTCCCCTCGCCAGCAGGTGGCGCTGTGGTCGTGCCGTGTCCAGATGCCCTTCCCGGGCGTGGACGCCGGCTTTTCACGTGCGGTTTGCTCTCCCCCAGGTCTGTGTGCCCTGTCCATCAACCATTCCAATTCCTACGTGGCCTATCCTGGGAGCCGGACGACAGGCGAGATCGTGCTCTACGACGGACACGCCCTGGTAAGCTGGCGGTGACCCCGCCGGCCCAGCCCCCTGCCTGGCCGCGTGGTCAGTTTCAGGTGAGGGGCGGGCTCGGTGGCTGGGGGGCGAGGTGCAGAGGCGCAGGCAGCCCCGGCCACAGCTGTGGAGTGTGGACGGGAAGGTCATGCCCTTTGCCCTCATCGCCATCCATCCACGTAGCCACAAGGCAGCCTGCCAGGCCCGGACAGACGCCATGGCAGCTGGGGGCCATCGCGGGGTTGAGTGCGTCCTGCCGGGCCGTGGCGCAGCCTGCGACAGCGTGCAGCCATGTCCCATGTCCTGCCCTCTGCTCTCCGAGCTTCACAGAGCGGGCAGGATTGCTGCAGGAAGCCGGGCCCTAGAGCCGCATCACGGAGAACACAGTCACATCACCGCACTGGCCACACGGGTGGTCGCCCATCTCCCCGAGGGCAGGAAAAGGGACAGAAACACAGCAGCCCTTGCAGCAGCGTCTAGATACACCGGGAAGCGACGTGCAGCTTCTATGCATACGGCCTGGTGGAAAGAGGGAAACAGGGAACCCAGCAGAGGAGGGAGGGTGTCTGGGAAGGAAAGAGGAGGGAGAGGAGACGAAACGCGTCCTCCCTCTGCCCCAGCATCAACCTCCGTTTTCCCTTTCGCCAACAGAAGACAGTCTGCACCATTGCTGCCCACGAGGGGGCGCTGGCCGCCATTGCCTTCAACGCCTCGGGCTCCAGACTGGCCAGCGCCTCCGAGAAAGTGAGTTCCTCAGGGGCTCGCCTCCTGCCGGGGTGGTGGTGGCGGGTTCCGGGGGCCCTGGGCCCCAAAGAGCTGGCGGAAGGGGCCCGGTGACCCCAGCGCTCAGACCTCACTCCGGAGGGAGGCCTTCCGGCCCTTGCGTGAGGCGCTGCATTTATTAACTCGGCCGACCAAGGGCCTCTGCTGTGCAGGACACAAGCCGCTTTGCCCAGAACCTTGTGGTCTGATTAAGAAATGTGCGTGCCCACCATCACAGATACGGAGAGATGCCACGTTCCATAAACACAGTAGAAACAAAATGCTTGGCTGTTCAGCAGGAGAGACTGACATCTTCTGTCTGGAATAACCAGGGAAGGTGACCGAGTTGAATTTCAGATGCCACGAGAAACAGGTGTATTTTTGACGGGCAGAGATTGAATATCTAAGGGGGCCACAGCAGACCGAACGAGCGCGCCAGCGCCTTGGGCTGGGGGGGAGGGGCCGGGAGACGGAGGCTGTTCAACTCACCTTCCAAGAATGGTTTATACAGCACACATACAGAAAAGCCTCTGTGCACAGCCCTCCGTGCTTCCTCTCCTGAGACAGATGCTCAAAACCAATCTAAGAAGCTCGTCTCTAAAGGGACGTGTCTGCGTGAAGCTGTTCACGGTACGAAATGCCTACCCGCTTTCTCTTCCAGGGCACTGTCATCCGGGTGTTCTCGGTTCCCGATGGGCAAAAGCTCTATGAGTTTCGGAGAGGCATGAAAAGGTCTGTGCTCATCGTAAAAACACACTGTAGAGTATGCACAGGGGTCCTGCAGTGGACGGCTGGCAGCCGTCCGGGGAGAGGACAGAGGGGCTGTGTGCGCCCCTCGCCCTGCCCGGGAGGAGGGATGAAGGTCCTTTCTCAGGTGACTGACTAGAGGCCCCGCTGAGCACTCAGAACACCTGAGAGCTGAGAGGGCTTTGTGACCTGGGCCTCCAGCCTGGGTAGCCCTTTCTCGACGCGCCCAAGGGCGGCCCGTCGCGGAGAAATGAGACAGGCGAGGGAGTCGTGGCCCGAAAGTAACTCCTGACCCTCCTCCCGCGGAACAGAAAAGTGTGATGGTCTGGGTCCTATCCGCTGTAGGGCTCACAGACGGAAGACTTCCAGCGTGACGGGAAGGGGCGATGCCTGGTTTCTTCTCACCTGAGAAGCGACCCAGTGTGACTCTTTCCGATGTTAATTTCCAAGTATGAATGATACAGTGTTGAAGGGATTTTAGAAAACACAGGCAGACCTTGGAGAGAGTGTGGGTTCCATCCCAGAC
Organism: Leucopleurus acutus; assembly: GCF_964270905.1. Taxonomy (NCBI): domain Eukaryota; kingdom Metazoa; phylum Chordata; class Mammalia; order Artiodactyla; family Delphinidae; genus Leucopleurus; species Leucopleurus acutus. The sequence goes on along the minus strand of NC_139161.1, from coordinate 1,966,171 downwards.
CACCGCAGTAAAGCCAGTATCGCAATAAAGCGCGTCACGCACATTTCTTGGTTTCCTCGTACCTACGAAAGTGACGTTTACACTGTCCTGCAGGCTGTTAAGTGTGCAATGATGGCATGAGTCTAAACAAAAGTGCCCATGCCTTAATTTAAAAATGCTTCATTGCTAAACAGTGCTGACCATCACCCAATCCTTCAGCGAGTCATAACTGTTTGCAGTCATCACACCAAAGGTCACTGGTCACAGGTCACCACGACAAATAGAATCATCATGAAAAAGCTTGAAAATGTTGAGGATGATCAAAACGTGACCGGGGGCGCGAAGCGAGCAAAGGCTCTGGGGAAAACGGCACCGACGGACTTGCTCGAGGCAGGGCTGCCACAAACCTTCAGCTTATAAAGAAAATCGCAGTATCTGCGAAGCATCATAAAGCGAAGCCCAATAAAACGAGGTCTGCCTGTGCTCAAACTCTTCGCGATACATTTAGGTTTTCTTACATATATATGTGAAGCTGAATTTTGTACTCTCAGGCTGTTACCCTCATTCCCCGGGCTCACCCGTCCCTGTGTGGCTGTGTTTGCAGGTACGTGACGATCAGCTCTCTGGCTTTCAGTATGGACTCACAACTCCTCTGTGCTTCGAGCAACACGGAGACCGTGCACATCTTCAAGCTGGAGCACCTCGCCAACAGGTAGGACACGAAATGCTCGTTACACTAAAAGAGTCAGATCCTGGTTGTCCGGCCGGCGCGCATGACTTCTCTCTGTCAACGCCACGGACTTGGCTTTACTTGTTCTGTCCCCACCAAGCGGGGAGTGAGTGTCAGCAAAGACTAGGTGATGTGAGCTGGGGTCGCCCTCCTGAGTTTGCAGCCCGGCTCTGCCCCGTGTGAGCGGCGAGACCTCGGGCAGGTGATCTAATCTGTCTGAACTTCTGTTTCCTCGTCCGCCAAACCTAAAATATTAATGATCGTATATGCATCTTCGACCTGTGGTGAGTGCCTGGACTGAAAGCACGCAGTGTAGTGCCGGGCACGGAGTAAACCCTCGAGCGCGTTTGCTAGCTCGCTGCAGGTACCGTGACGCACAGGCCGACCTCGTGCTGTTGCTCCGAGCTTGGTTGTGCTTCGCGGATTCTGCGTTTTTCACAAACTGAAGGTTTGTGGCAGCCCTGCCTCGAGCAAGTCCGTCGGTGCCGTTTTCCCCAGAGCCTTTGCTCGCTTTGTGCCTCTGTGTCACGTTTTGATCATCCTGTGATCAGTGATGACCATTGCAAAAAGATTACGCCTCACTGAAGGCTCACGTGATGTTCAGAATTAAGGTATGCACATTTTTTTTTTAATCAAATTGAGTTTATTTGAGACGGGGCTCAGATATGAATCTCCGTAACCTGGCTGCAGGTACTGTACTTTGTTTTCTGGCCGTGCTGTGAGGCATGCAGGAGCCCATGCCCCCTGCGATGGAAGCACGGAGTCCTAACCACCGGACCACCAGGGAAGTCCCGCACGTTGTTTTTTAGACATCATGCCACTGCGTGCTTACTAGACTGCAGGGTAGTGTAAACATCACTTCTATACGCACGTGTGCGACAGGCTGTATCGCTGCGATCTGGAGCTGACCCCGTAGCGTCTCCGGGATCTGCGTGTATTCGTCACCCCCAGCACTGAGGGCCTGGCAGATCCTTCCAGGGCCGCTGCTGTGCCCGTGAGAGGAGCGGAGCGGGGTCGACGGCGTGTGCTGGACTGCAGCCAGGGGTGTGCGCATGTTTCCTGTTGCTGCTGCAATAGATCATCACAAACTTCATGGCGTAAAGCAGCACACGTTCACGGCCCCATGGCGCTGCCAGTCAGGGTGGGCCGCCCCGGGGTGGCAGGGCTCGGTCTGCACTCAGGGTCGCGAGGCTGCAGTGCAGGCGTTGCCCGCTGTCTGCCTGAGCTCAGAGCCGTCCCCGTCCTGGTCGCTGGCAGGAATGCAGGCCCTCGCGCTGCAGCAGCGAAGCCCCTGCCCCCGCGATGGCCCCCAGATCCCCGTCCCTCCTCACGCGGCCTTCAAACCAGCAAGGTCGCGCCGATTCCTTCTCAAGCTCCTGATTTCTCTGAATCTCCCTCCTGCCTCTGGCTGGGCAGAGCCCCCTGCTCTTAAGGCCCGTGCGATTGGCTAAAGCCGTCTGGATCATACCCCCTCGACAGCCACCTGGGCCGTACGACATGACACAGTCACGGGGCTGCGGTCTCCTCCCTGGCACAGGCTCCGGGGACCAGGCCGTGGCACCCTGGGGCCCCTCCTAGGGACTCCACCTGCTGTCGTGTGGGCACCAGTGCAGGTGCACAGGTGTGCAGCCCCTGTTTCTCCCGGGAAAGCAGTGAAGGGTCTCCTCCACGCAGGCCTCGGCCGTGGCAGTGTCATGTCACCCAGCCTGCCCCTGGGGCCCAGACCCTGCCCCGCGCAGCCCAGGACACGGCTCACACCTTCCTAGGGGGCCTTCAGACACCGCGTGTCTCCTGACACCTCCCCCTAGGGTCGGTATAGGAAATGGAAACATGAAGTGTTAGCGATTAGCTCAGGGACACCCAGAAAGCGGCGGTGGCCTCGGCAGCACGGCCGCTTGTCCGGGTCCCGTGCTTCTCGGTCCGTGGAGCCTCCCGACACTCTCTGGCCCCTGGTTGCCCACGCGCTTCCAGAAGGCCGGCGGGCTGGGAGCCTCACAACTGAGGGAACAGGTTCAGAGGAGTTCAGCGTCTCGCCTGGAGCCGGCCTCCGTCTCCAAAGCCAGGGTCCATGTGAAAGTGCCGCGTCTCACACCCGCCAGGCGGCACCTCCAGCGACAGCTCAAATCCGTGTCCCAAGTGTGGTGTCCTCTGCTGGGCCTCGCCTGGTACCAGGAGAGACAGGCTCCTCCCCCAGAGTGGGACTTCCACCCCTTCTACCCGCTCAGGGAGATACAGAACCCGGCCTCCGTTGTGTGTGTCAGTGTGTGTGTCTGTGTGTCTGTGTGTGCTTGTGTGTGTGTCTGTGCCTGTGTCTCTGTGTGTGTGTGTGTCTCTGTGTATGTGTGTCTGTGTGTGTGCCTGTGTGTGTGTCTCTGTGTGTGTGTGTCTGTGTGTGTGTGTGTCTCTGTGTGTGTGTGTGTGTGTGTGTGACACGGTGCCGGCCTCTGTCCCACACCGTCTGGAGCTCCCTCCCTCCCTTCCTCCCTCCCTCCCGGGGCACCTAGTGACTGTGGGGCCCTGGCTCCGGCCGCCGGCCAGGGGCTGCTCTCACGCCCTCTGAACCTTGGCCCCGCAGGGCTGTGAAACACTAGATGCTGCCCCTCCGCGCTGCTCACGTGCCTGGAACCCTTCCAGCACCCGCCCCCATGTGTGCGTGCCCCAAAGCATGCTGCTTGCCCTCTAAGCTTTTAAATATATGTCATCTGTCTTCTGGACGTTTCTATCCCTTCTCAGACAGCCTCTACACCGTAGGACCCACTCTCTGCCGGAGCTTTAATCCGTCATCAGTCGTGCTGGGTTCGGGCCCCCATGGGCAGCAGAACCATCCGGGCGCCCTGCCACCCCCAGGTCCCGGGATCCGGGGACCCCACGCCGCTGCCTTGGTCGCATCTCCATCCGAGTCTCTTATTGGTGCTTAAGGTGGGAAGTGGCCACTTGGGCTCAGTTCCGCCTCCAGGCTCACCTGCTTCTGTCCGTCTCAGGTCACCAGGAACACACCTTCCCGTCACTCTCCACATCCCCCCAGCCCACCCCGTCCGTGAAGCGGTAACTCGTACAGCACGAGATGACTCTGCCTCTGCCTCCGTCCCACCTCTCTGGCCACCGCCCTGAACCGGGCCTCCCTTCCTTGGTCTCACTCCTTGTAGCCTCTTCTGACCATCATACATCTTCTTGCTGGACTAATCCTTGGAACATGCCCCTCCGTCCTCAGACACCTTTATTCCCCTTTGCCCTCAGGAGTAAAGTCCCAGGTCCTCCAGCCTGGCGTTCGAGGGCTTCCTTCCTTCCTTCCCTCCCTCCCTCCCTTTTCCCAAACAACTAGAGGAATATTCCTTTGTCTTTGGCATTCACAACGTAATGGATACAGATACAACACACTTAAAGATTTAATCTGCATTATTGTTTCCTCAGTCACTATAGAGATATCAAATACATGTTGAAGTATAGTGTTTTTTTGTTTGTTTTTTTGATTTTTGGCTGCATCGGGTCTTAGTTGCGGCACGCAGGATCTTTCGTTGCGGTGCGCGGGCTCCAGAACACACGGGCTCTGTAACTTGCGGCACGTGGGCTTCGTTGCCCCGCGGCATGTGGGATCTTAGTTCCCCGACCAGGGATCGAACCCGCGTCCGCTGCACTGGAAGGCAGATTCTTTACCACTGGACTACCGGGGAAGTCCCGAAGTAGAGTTGATTTACCATGCTGTGTTAATGTCTGCTGTACAGCACAGTGATTCAGTTAAACACACACACACACACACACACACACACACACACACTTTCTCATACTCTTTTCCCTTCTGGTTTATCCCAGGATGTGGAATGCAGTTCCCTGTGCTCTACAGTCGGCCTTGCTGTTTCTCCATCCCGTATACAGAGTTTGCATCTGCTCACCCCCACTCCCACTCCATCCCTCGCCCTCCCCCGCCCTTGGCAACCGCCAGTCTCTTCCCTGTGTCTGGGAGTCTGTTTCTGTGTTGTAGATGAGTTCATCTGTGTCGCAGTTTCGATTCCTACAGATTGTCAGACTAAGCGAAGTGAGTCAGAAAGAGAACAAGTGCCGTGCGATGTCGAGGCTTTTCTCGCCGCACCTTGCCTGAGCTGAGGCCTCCCTGCCTCTGCCCCCTGGGCCGGCCCAGCGTGGCCCTGACTCTCAGATGCTTGTCCAGAGCATCTGATGGGCCCCCCTCCTGCCCCCCCCACCCCGCTCGGAGACACACCTGCCTCGGGGCCTAGCCCGGCGACCAAGCCTCTTCAGTCCCGCCAGCCCCGGAGACGCCCTCTTATGAGACAGCACTCGCCGGACGCCAGCCCCTACGCTGTGCCGCCGCTTTAGTTCTCACGGGCAGGGGACCGTGATTGTCCCCGTGGTCCCCGGTGAGGACAGCGGGATATGAGGGGTGGAGGAACGCCCTCCGCCCCTCCCTCCTCTGTGGTCTTGGAGTCGCCCCGAACGGGGCCGTGTCCCGGGCACCCTGTCTGGAGCGCCCACGCGTCCTCCCTTTTCCATCTGTGCTGCGCCCCGCCTCGGATGCAGGACCTGGGTGTGGCTGGTACCCCTCGGTGACGCCCCACCCTTAGTGCAGCGCGCCAGGGCGAGCCGCGCAGGTGTGTCCCACGAGGCTCAGGATGTTAGGGGGACGGCGGGAGCCTGGAAGCGCCCGTCGCCTCCAGACGAGAACCTCGAGACCCAGGGAGGTTTGTCCAGGCGGTGACAGGGGGGAATAAACCCCAGGGCTTCGGAGCCGCGGGCCGTGTCCCTCACCAGGATGCATCCCCCGGACAAGCGGCCTCTCGGCCGGGGTGCCTGGGGCGCATGCGGCGACCCTGGTCCTCGCCGGGCTGCTCGGCGCAGAGGCGAGTGTCCACCCTGCCCACCCGCGTCTCACCACACAGCCGTCCCCCCTTGTCTGCCAGAGACCCCAGGATGCGGCACGGGGACTGCAGGGGGCACACCAGGTCCTTTTGAATTCCCCCGACCTTTGTGCATTGCCAGCACCCACCCGGGTGGCTCGAGGGCTGTAACCAAACACCTGTCCAAGCATCTTGCCCGGAGGTTTGCTTCCCACGCAGTCTGGCTGGGAGGCCTTGACGCTGAGATCGGCCTGTTCTTTTCTTCGGTGAGCCCAGAACAGGCCTGGGCTTAGGTTACAGAGCCCAGGGACTGATTCCAACTCACTCTCTGCCCAGCCCCCTTCCAGGAACCTAGAAATCAGGCTGATAGATTCAGCTTGCTTAATGCAGGAGGGCCGTCACACTGGGAACCTCTTAACGGCCGTGCAATGGCTCTTCCGAAGGACACACGAGCCCTTGACGCCCTCTGGGTACGGCCAGAATGGCACGTCCTGAGCGTTCGGGTGGGCGGAACGTCATGCCCGGGCACAGTCCCTTCCCGCTGCGGTGAGCACGGCTCCCAGCGTCGGCCGGGGATGTTGGACGGCTGCCAGGCCTCCAACATCCTCACCCTCACCTGGCACCGTGGAGGCTGCAGAAGGGCTTGGCCTCACCCTCGCCTGTGCCTTTTGCTCCCCAGCCAGCCAGAGGAGCCCTCGACCTGGACCAGCTACATGGGAAAGATGCTCATGGCTGCGACCAACTACCTCCCCACCCAGGTGTCCGACATGATGAACCAGGACAGGGCCTTTGCCACCGGGCGCCTGGGCTTCTCTGGGCACAGGAACATCTGCACCCTCTCTACGTACGTGCAGCGCCACCCCTCACCAGGCACAAACCATCACAGATTTGCTTCCCCACAGCACAGGTTTACTTGCCCCAGACACACACGCACAGGTTTAAAAGAAAGGCAAGAGAAGGGAGCCAAGAAGGGCACGTAGGGTCAGGACCCACGGCCCCCCGTGGCCGGCCAGCCGCTTTCCCGTCCGGCGGGACCCTTTCTCCGGGGGCTGAGAGGCTGAGCTGGAAGCTGGCATGGGAATTTTAACCTTCTCATTCCAGTGACACTGTCTTGAAGACAGTTCCCATTTTTATGGAATTATGTAAAAAGGCTCTAGTTCCAAAGTCTCGGTCCAGATACATATGGGGTCGACAGGTGTTTTATCTAAGACATTAAAAAGTGTTTATTAAAGCCGAACATTTGAAAAATTCTGTAAAACTAGCCAGCAAAGATGGGGGCCAGTTTTGCACCTGCCTCCTTCCTTCCGCTGTTAAAGGCAGAGACACACATAAGGCAGGTAGGCGGACGCTTTTGTTGGCAGGGGAACCTCACAGAGCAGCAGGGTGTATGCATATCCTTTTGTCTCACCCACACAATTATGGTCAAAGACAAGAAGTCATCCTCAAGGTAGATCACTAGGACACACGCAAGGAAATCACCAGAAACCCAGACTCTGGGGTCAGCGGGCTGCGGGTTCATGGATGTCGGGACAAGACGCTGGTGATGTCCCCGGGGGGGGGGGGGGGGGGCGTTTCGTCCCTGGAAGCGGATCTGCCGCCCACGTACGTTGCCATCCCAGCACATGTCTTCCTGGCCCTTAGGATCCAGAAGCTACCGAGGCTCCTGGTGGCATCGTCCAGTGGACACCTTTACATCTACAGCTTGGACCCTCAGGACGGAGGAGACTGCGTCCTAATCAAGACCCACAGGTGAGGAGACCGGTGTTCAGAAAGCCGGCCTTTCAAGGGCCGCCTGTGTCGTGTGCCCCTCAGCCCCGACGGCGCCCAGCGTCAGCGCTCTTGCTTCCCTTCCTCCTTCAGGGGCGGGCCCAGGGGCAGAGCCAGAGGGGCCCTGCTTGGCGCTGGGTTCACGTAGGGCGCAATGACATGCAAAATGGGGTCTCCCTGCTGGGCCTTCCTCTTCCCGGGGTCCCTCAGACATAACAGGCACTCCGAGCCGTGTACCGAACTGAATTGAGACGTTCTCCTGACCTCTGCGGCCAAGGGCAGGGCAACCTCCTGCTGCGGAGAGGATGCCCCGAGCTGCCACTGCCCCGTCACCTGGGGCTCCCGGGTGCCCTTGCCTGCGCGTGCCAGGAGGAGCACAGGACCGATCTCGGTTTACTAAACGCCAGAGATGAGAACTCCCGTGATCGGCAGGTGAAGGTCACGCTGGTCCACGCTGACCTGGCAGGCCGTGAACCCCAGGGGCCCAGCACGGGCTTCCGGTGCTTTGCCTTTTGCAAGGGCCCTGGGCGTGAGGTGACCTTCTTGTCTCTTCCTTCCCCCACGTCAGCTTGCTTGGCTCAGGAACTGCCGATGAGAACAAAGAAAATGACCTCAGAGCTTCATTACCTCAGTCTTACGCAGCAACTGTGGCCAGACCAAGCCCTTCTGCAGCCTCCACGGTGCCAGGTGAGCGGGCACGGGGGACCTGTGTGACAGCGGCCCCCTTCTCCGTCACCGCTGCCTGTGGACGGAGCACTCCCCCGAACCACGTGTCTCCGCCAGACGCGGCCCTGGGCGTAGCCTTAAACGCGGGTCCCGGAGCAGGGCCGGCAGAGCCCCCAGCGGCCGCCTCCCTAACAAGCAGTGGGAACGCGTTGCCTCCTGGACGGCTTGTAATCAGGTGGAAAGCTGGAGGAGCTGGGGCGGGCGGGTGGAGGAGACCAGCCGCCCAGGGGCTTCGGGCCGTAAACGCTTGAGGATTTGCACTCGTGGGGAGCACAGTCCGTCCCGTGGGTCCCCGGACGCTCGCTGTGCTGAGGCCCGGCCCAGGGGTCGCGGCCTAGGAACAGACCCATGGCTTCTCTCACGTCTCACTGTTGGTTTCCAGGTTATTCTGAGGATGGCGGGGCGCTCCGAGGAGAGGTCATCCCCGAACACGAGTTTGCGACGGGACCAGTGTGTCTTGATGATGAGAATGAGTTCCCCCCTGTGAGCATTGGGCACCCTTAAGAGCATCCAATCCGTGTGCTTAGACAGAACCCTCACCTGTGCACGGGGCGGAGTCCTTTCCCTGTTGTCTCGTCTGTCACAACTAATCCTCCCCTAACACCCGGGAAGCCTCAGACCCCACAGACTAGCCCACCTGACAGTGTCAGGATAACCGCGCGCTTGCCCAGGGTGCCGTGGCGGCCTCCCCGCGTTCGGAGGCCCGGGCGCCTTGACTGCTTCCTTAGCAGCCTCTGCTGCTCAAGGGAGAAACTGGTCCGTCTAAGCTCTTCTTTTCCTGAGGTTCCCGAGATGCTCTGAGCAGAATGTTGCCGCCCTTGTGATGCTGAAGGCGATGCTCTGACAGGGCTGGGCCCTCGCCCTCCTCCGGCTCTGACAGGACTGACCCCTGTGCGTTAACAGCCACTCGGAGAGCGGAGCGGCGGTGGGAAGCCCCCCGGGCACCTCTAGCCGGGCACCTCCCCAGCATCCTGCTTCAGCCGTCCCGGCAGCGAGGGCCCAGGCTTAGCTGGGCGCTGGGCATGGCTCCTCTCAGCATCCTGGGGTGAAGAGAAGCTTGTCCCCCTGGTTCTGGTTCTTCGAGCTTCCGTTCAGAGCAACATAGAGACCCCTCTTATGAGCTTCAGTCAGAAAACCGCCCAGACGGTCCACTTGAAGTCGTTTCAAGATGGAAGCAGTGTTTAGGCCAAGGCTTGGAGGGTCAGCTGACTGTCCCTCCTGGAAGCAGAGAGAAGTAGCCATTGGGCATAGATCTTGGGCTGCATTGTTTTCTCTTGGTCATGATTTTGGGTCAGTTGGATTCCATTTGCCAAAGGGTGGAGTGCGGGTCTGGCGTCTCTCTTGCAGAGATCTATAGGACAATCTAGTAAGTCTAGTGAAACAAAAACAAGAGCTGCTGTAGGGCCCTTCGTGCAGGACTGCAGGGCCGTGTTCCTGGCTTCCCAGAAGGCTCTGTGGGTTGCAGCTTGAGATCGGCCTTTCTGGCTTTTAATAGACAGATTGTCAAATACAGTGCCAACCAGTCAAGTTTACATCTTAGGGGTGGAAAGCAGTCATTCTTCAAAATACTAATTACACGTTTAAAAACGTCTCCCAGTAGACCCCTCCCAAGGGACCAGTTGTTTTGCTCTTGGGTTCTCCTGACCCTACTCGCTATAGCGGGAGCTTTTCTGTCCCCCACAAAAGTTGGTGGTCATTTATCTGAAGCTGTATCTTCCGGGAACCAGAGCAGGTCAGATGCAGTGGGTATACATGTGGAATCTAATGGAATCAGCAATTTTGGTAAAAGTCTGTGACTGCTGTAAAAGATTAGATTGTTAGATACTTAACTGTAATCAGAGTAGACCTCGAAACCTCTTATATTTACAGAATTTGGATATCGGCATTCAGAAGGTGATCCCTTGCTAAAGAAAACCTGTATCAAATAATACGTACACCATGCAGATCATTTGGAGTTAAAAAAAAAAAAAAATTGGAGACACTTAAGAACTATAGCACTAAAATGAAAGGCCTGTTTGCTTATTCGGTGCCAGGAAGCCTGGTACAAGCCATTCGTCCTGTCTCCCTCGTAAGGACCAAACGAGTGGAAGTTGGTTTAAACTGCGTCGATTTTTATTTATGTAGAAGGAAGGCTTCCTGCCAGTGAGAGTGCTGATCACTGAACGAGCTTCCCCAGAACGGTCGCTAGGCCCTAGCAATTTCGGAGCAGCCCCCGTGTGCGGAGCCGGTGGTAGGGGTCTCGGAGACCATCAGACCCCAGCCCTGCCCTCATGCCTGCAGGCAGAGCGATGGGGTAGCAGGTGGGCTTCTGCATCTCAGTGCACAAGGATCGGGGCCTGAGTGCCCCTGGGATGTTCTTGCAAGAGGGACCATATTAGTCATGTCCTCATTGGCAGTGATAGTCCACTGGAGATGCTAAACAGCTTCCTCTCTCTGTCTCTGTTCTGAACGGTCATGCCTGTTGCAAACATCTGTCCAGAATCCTCCTCTCTACCCACATGCCTTAACACCTTCCGGGATCCTGACGGATCTTGGGGTCTCAGCTTCTCCCGGACACGAGCCTAGGTTTGCTCGGATAATCTCCTGAGGGGCTCACTGGGTCATCACTGCTGATCTTCTTTTTTAAGTATACTGACACTAACCTGGGTATGAGCCCTCTCATCTCCTTGGGATTGACTTTGCTCCAAGCACAATGAGGGAAAAGAGAATCGATCCTTTCTGGTCCCTTAGAAAGATGCTGTATTCAAGAAGAGAGTAGCTTTGGTTTCGGTAACAAGCCAGCCTTGACAGGTTTGCATATATTCTGACATTCGTCTTACTCTTGGGACCAAGGGTGTTACTGACCTTCTCATGGTGATCTAGCAGTCTGTGTTTACAAGTAAGATGAGCCTTAAAAAAAAAAAAAAAAGCAACCCATAAACACATCAATACACACATACATTTTCACGAAAAGTATTTTCTGAAACTGCCACCTCGTCTACACCTAAAGAAGACGGGTGCCTCTTCCGTGACCACACGCGAGGGGCGGCCTGTGGACAGACAGGCGGGAACGCTCTGCCGGGCCCAGCCTGCCCCCGCCGACCCCGCGTGGGCACAGGTCTGCTGACCGTGCAGCCGGCCCGTCAGCCCCCTCCCGGAAAGAGTAAGGCCGTTCTGTTTTGATTTCGGTAGATAATCTTGTGCCGCGGCGATCAGAAGGGCAAAACGAAGCAGTCATGGTGAACGGCAGGACCGCCCCTCTGTCAGGCGGTTTTGGAGACGACCAGGAAGGTGGATGCAAGGCATGCGGTTGTGTGAGCAGAATGGGGGGTCAGGAACCCGGGACGCGGTTTGCTGCCCAGCAGGCTCGTCTCAGCCCCGGTGGCCGGTGGGTGCGGGAGCCGCTGCGAATCCACATCCTGCCGTTGTTGAAAGTGCGTCCCAGCCAGAGCGTCCACGTGGACGAACCATTTTGGTCTATAACCCTAATTTGATATTACAGAGAGCATCCTTTCGAAAGCGTATGCTGCGTAAAAATGTACTTACCGGAGAATCTCTCTGAACTGTATTTCTTGTATATGCGACACAGAGAGAGGGGCTATTTTAGCCAGGCAAAAGGTTTGTGCAGTGATTGGAATAAATCATTTATGACCTTTCAGTCCCATTTAGGACACTGATAATAAAACCATGGCAATGCACTTTTGAGGCTTTAAAACTTTACTTCTTTGTGGTTTCTGAAAGCAGGAAGCACCCCTAAAATCTTTACAATACAGCCGCTTGACCTGCCGCACGGGGTGGTGGTCGGTGGGCAGGGCTGCGGGCTTCCGCGGCCTGGAAGCAGCTCTCACCTTGTCAGGTCTGCAGCCCCCGGGGTGGCTTCCCAGACACGGAGCGCCTCAGGCCCCCCAGCCCACCTGGTCAGAGTCCGCACGGTCACAGGCTCCCAGGTGATTGTGCGCCTGTGAAAGACGGAGGTGCTGCTCTAGATGCCGGCCGGGAGGAGCCTCTGTTCAAATGACCGGCAAAACCGGGTGCATAAGAAAAGGCAGCTAGAACATATCGAGCGAGCAGGCGTCACGCCGCGCGCCAGGCAGGCACCCGCACGCACCACCTGTCTCCTCCTCAAGATCAGCTTGCGAGTCAGGTTAAACAACTGCCCAGGCTCAAAGCTGGGGCTGGGACCTGGCCTGACTCCTGACTCCACAGCCCAGGTGCCTTTTCTTACAGCTCGGGCTCGGCATGCCCTCAAGCCGGCACGCGGAAGGGACAGCGGGGGACGCGGAGTGGTGGCTTCAGAACAAACTTCTGAGCCTTAGTTTTAAAGCACACGTCACTGCAAAGTGGGCAAAACCGCAGTCGGGATGTGAACCCGCCCGTCTCGCTTGCCGGTGTTGCCGTCACGCGGCCTGGCAGCGGCAGGCGGTTTGGTGGGGATTACAGCAGGGGGTCACGGAAGGGTCCTGACTGTAATCGGCTCGGGAGGTGTTGTCGCCGGCAATGTCTTCAAGGACCTCCGAGAGAGCCGCTCTGACCTCGGGCAGCACCCGCTGGTACTCGGCACTACCCCGGTCCAGAGGCGCGGCTTCTGCGACATCGTCATCCAGGTTAAAGATGAGGGGAGGCTCGTGGTGCCGCTCGGGGCCGACGCTGCCGTCGCAGGCTCTGGCCCCACCTGGAGCGGGCGACAACAGAGACCCCGTCAAGCCCAGCACCGGATTGCAAGTGAGTGCAAACATACCAGGACTCCAACGTTCCAGTGCCCGCTCTCCCTGCCACTAAGACACTGACTCAAGTATCTTTCCCCTCTACCCTCTGGGAGTACATGTGATGTGTCTTTTGAAAATTGATGTCTTGAGTCCACAGGACACTCAATTTGGCAAATCAGGCAGGGAGGCCAGGGAAGTCGTTTCACTGCGGGCTGCAGTTCAGTTTCTTGTCTGAGTCAGAATCTGCCCGAAGACGGGTGACGGAAACGTTCGGAGCGACGGCAGCCTCCTTGGCTCTTAATGATTCAGATGACTTTTTCTTTTTGCCCCCTTTTCCGTTAGGGCTTCTGACAGGAATGAACACAATACAATTATATCAACAAAAGGAATTCAGGCAGAGGACAGCCCTGGGACACACAGGCAATCCTGAACACTTCCTTTGCCTCTGGTGTCCTTAGCGGGGAAACATGAACAAGGTAGACATTTACCAGCCACTCGGGGAAGCAGAGCCCTGAGGTGTGAGAGAATTTTTTCCACCGGCTCCTCCTACAGGATGGAACACTCGACAGCATCCTTATGAAAAGCACAGCTGTGCGATGAGGCCGGTCCAGCTGACAACTTTCTATCCCACCCTCCGCTACAAGCTGAGGGCCTGAAGCCCAAGTGCAACTCAGTAAAAGCAAATCCCCACGAAGGAGCCACAGTCACACCACGGGAGGACGCAGCTCTCACTCTGGGCCGATCTGAACAGAAACGCAAAGTGTGAACCACTGAGAGGGAAGGACGGGTAGATCGCGCAGCCTTCAGGAAGCCCCCGTTGACGCTGCTCCTCCTGGGGTGGATTTCAGTTTGTCCAACGAAGAGGAAGGGCCGTTGCCTAGTGTCTGGAGTTGAAGTTGGCTCTTCTTTGCCAATAAACAGAGGTGACGCGAGCTTTGGCAATCAGTCAGGCGAAGGTGGGGACTGACTCCTCTTATAAAAATTAAAGGCTTCCGCTTATGGGAATAATGGAGTAGCTCACATAAAACTCATCCTCCCATAGATGACAATTTTAAGTTCTAGGCAACATACAGAAAAAAAACAACCAATTGAAGGCACCAGAAAATCGTCCATGCAGGCAGAAAGGAACTTGATTTTTGAAAGCAGGAGGCCGCACGGGGTGGGGTCTGTGTTTAAGTGTTCTCCCCTGGGGACACCCCCCACCCACCCAGTCAGAGCGGCGTGGGGCAGCTAAAGCCCCAGGGGGGGGCTGTGGTCTCTTTGGCTTGAGGTGTCAGGGAACAGAGTTCAGAGCTGCCACCGCAGATGCAGATTGGTGGGCAAAGTCCTGGGAAGGAGAGGGCTGGAGGGGGGAAGGCTTCAAATCTGCAGATAAGCTCCCTTCAGAGCCTTGGCTGACCCCTGAACCGGGCGTGCACAGATTCTAGCAACAGCTACAAGTCTGAAGAGCTCAGCACGCATTTCCGTGCTACCCAGTGCAGGGAAGGCAGAATTTAGAGTGTGAATTCTGTTAAGTTAGAAAGGCTTGATCAACACTTCATATTTTCCATTGAAGTCCCAGAAGGTTCATGCTAGGAGTAAAGGCTGTATCCCGGAATGAAGGCGTTTACCTAAGATTAAGGATAAAATCCAACAGAGCCCAGTTCTGACAACGCATAAAATCAAGCCTCCTCAAGTCTGAGGGGATGAGGCAGCAGGTAACTGCCCGTGAGAACCAGAGTCAACACCCCTCAGACTGAAAGTCAGAGTCTCTACAGTGCGTCACACACAACGTCCAGTTCTTAAAAACTACTCAATAGGAAACTTCTAGTCTCTGGCCCAGCATTTGGAGCTCTGGAAGTCAGCCCTCCATCCTAACAAGTAAAAAGCTGAACAAACTACAAAGTCAGTGACTTCTGAGATCCATCAGAGAAGTGAGGTCACAGGGCAAACCTCTGCCCCCCGAACTGGAGACAGACAGGTGAGAATACAGAGAAGCACAACATACCAGAGCAGAAACCCACAAGCGGGCACCTCTGGGAACCAGTGCCCTGGTAGGAAATCCCGAACTGTGATGAACAAATGGCGGGAGGCTCAGTGTAGATGAGTTTAAGAGTTAAAAACCCCATGGGGGTGGGAGTCCTCTTTTAGATGAAAATCCTAAGAAAAAAGAAAAAAATAAATGCCAGTGATCAAAAGCACTGTGACAGAAATAAGAATAAGAATGCCTTTGATGGGCTCGTTCGCAGATTCCACGGCTGAGGAAAGAATCTCTGAGCTTGAGGATATCTCAAAAGAAGCTTCCAAAGTTGAAAAGCAAAGAGGGAAAAAAATCTGCAAAACGCAGAGCAGAATATCCAAGAACTGTGAGGAAACTACAAAAAGTGTAACGGGAACACTAGAAAGAGAAGAATGAGTGAAAGGAATAGAAGAAATCTATGCAACTATAATGCCTGAGATTTCCTCCAAATTCATGTCAGACACCAAACCGCAGATCAAGGAAGCTCAGAGACCCCGAGAAAGACCCTGTCGAGAGAACAAGAAGTCAAGCCACGACTCGAAGAAAATATTCTCACAAGGCACATCTGATAAAGGGCTGTTATCCGAAATGCACAAAGAACTCTTAAATCTCAACAATCAGGATGATGAGAATGAGAACCTGAACAGACACCTCAGCAAAGAAGATACACAGTTAGCAGACAAGCATACGAAAGGGTGCTCAATGCTGTACGTCATCAGTAGTTGCAAATTAAATAACAAGACCCCACGGCACACCTAGTAGAGTGGCCAAGGTGAAAAACAGTGGCGACACTGAATGCCGGTGAGGGTGTGCAGCAGGGACTGTCATCACTGCCGGCGGGGACGCTAAACAGTGCAGCTACTCTGGAAGACACCTTGGTGTTTTCTTACAAAGTTAAATACACTCTAACCGAACGATCTAGCAGTCACACTTCTTGTTATTTATTCAAATGAGTGTATGTCCACAAAAAGACCTCCATGTGGATGTTTATAGCATAATCGTCAAAACGTTTACTCCTAATTGTGAAGACTTGGAAGCAAGCAAGATTTTCTTCAGTGGGTGAATGGATACATTAACTGTGGTACGTCCAGGCAATAGAATATTATTCAGCTTTGAAAACAAATAAGCTCAAGCCATGAACAGACATGGCGAAGAGCCTTAAAGTGGTATTTTAGTCACAGCCTAGGCTGCCATAGCAAAGTACCATAGACCGGGTGGCTTAAATCATAGAAATTTATCTGCTCACAGCTCTGGAGGCTAGAAGTCCAAGATCAAGGTTCTTGAAAATGTGGTTTCTGGCGAGGGTTCTCTTCCTTGGCTTGCAGACAATAGAGATACAAAAAACCCTCGATACATACTAGCAAACTGATTTCAGCAGCTTATAAAAAGGATTATACACCATGTCCTAGTGGAATTTATCCCATGGATGCAAGGTTGGTTCAACATATGAAAATCAGTCAGTGTAAATAAAGCAATGTATATTCATAGAACAAAAGACAAAAAAAAGATCATCTCAGTAGATGCAGAAAAAGCATGTGACAAAATCCCACACTCTGTCATGATATAAACACTCAGGAAACTAGGAATAAAAAGGAACTTCCTCAACCTGATAAAAATTATCTGTGAGAAACCCAGAGCTAACATCACACTTAGTGAGGAAAGACTGAAAGCTTTCCCCCTAAGATTAAGAACAAGACATGAATGTCCACTGTCACCACTTCTATTCAACATTGTACTGGAGGTTCCAGCCACAGAAATTAGGCAAGAACCAGAAACAGGAGGCATCCAGGCTGGGGAGGAAAAAGTTAAACCACCTCTATTGGTTGATGAAATGATCTTATGTAGAGAAAAGCAAATAGTCAAAACTCGCCAGTTAAAAAGCAGAGCCTTATCAAACTGGATGAAAAAGCAAGATTCCTTTCTTTCCTGCCTACAGAGACGCATTTTAAATATAAAAGCAGTTGAGTTGAAAGGAACAAAATAGATATATCACACAAACAGTAAGCACAGGAAACTGGAGTGGCTATGTTACATTAGACAAAACATACTTCACGACGTGGAGTACCAAGATGACGAGGGGTATTTCACAAGGATCGAGAGTCCGTTTTTAAGGAAGACAAAACTAAAGGGAAATATAGGCAATCTACATCCTAAGCGGAGATTTTTAAAACGCTTCTCTCAATAATTGATAGAACAACTAGACAAAAAGCCGGGAGGGATATAGGTGATCTAGACAACTATCAACACCTCCACCTGACTGAGATTTACGGAACATGATACACAAGAACTGCAGAATACACATTTGCTTCACTTCCACATGGTGTGTTCACCAAGACAGATCATCTGCAAGGCCATAAAATAAGTCTCAATAAGTTTCAAAAGACTGAAAACCTCCAGAGTATGTTTTCTGATCACAATAAAATTAAATTAGAAATGACCAAGACAAGAGCTGAAAAAGGCCCCAAAATTTGGGAATTAAGCACCAGCTTTCTAAATGACCTATACAAGGTACTAGAAAATATTTCCAACTAGATAATGAAAGTAAAACATAGAATCTGGGAGATACAGATAAAGCAATGCTTAAAGGGAAAACTGTAGCTATAAACGCTTATATTTGAACATGAGAAAGGTTTAAAATTAATTATATAAATGTCCTCTTTAGTAAACTAGAACAAGGAGAGTAAAGTAAGTAAAGAAGGGATGGAAATAAAAGCAGGAATCACGACATAGAAAACGCTAAAGGAAATTAACAGAGCTAAAAGTTGCTTCATTAAAGATTAATTAAAAGGATAATGAGGAAATATTATGAACAAATTTAGGCCAGTAAATTTGACAACTCAGATGAAACGGACAAATTATTTTAACAACTTGCCAAAGCTGGTACAAGAAGAAATTAAAAATCGGAATAGCCCTATACTATTAAAGAAACTAAATTGATAACCAAGAACTTTTCCATCAAGAAACCTCCAGGTCCGAAGAGTTTCACAGATGAATTCAATCAGACGTGAAAGAAAGAATACCAATCTCCCATAGCCCCTTCCAGAAAACAGAGAAAGGAACACTTCCCAGCTCATTTCCCAAGGTTAGCAAAACCCTGATACCTAACCCCGACACAGACATTGCAGGAAAGGAAAATTATAGAAAAAATCTCGGCAGATCAAATCCATCAATATATAAAAAGAAGAACACATCACAACTGAGTTTATCCAGGAATGTAAAGTTGACCTAACATCTGAAAACCAATCGACGTAATTCACAGCATTAAGAGGGTCCTTATGCAAGTATATACATTTATAGGAACTCATCAAATCGTGCCGTTTAGGTCTGTGGCTTTCACTGTGTGTAAAGTTTCCCTCAATTACTCTTTTGAAAAAGGAAAAAGCAATAAGATCACTTCATTCTAGGCCACACAGCGGAACAGACTCACTGCCTCTTAAGCTCCTCCTACGACACGACCTCAGAAACCACAGCCTCATCACAGAGGGACACACACCTCGTTCTCTAATCTAATGCAGTAGATGTCAGTTCACCTCACTTATCCCAAAGCAGTTTTATGTAATTAGCAGGCAGATCTTCAGCGACGGGGGTGGGGAAAAGGAGGAATCAGAGCACATCCGGGCTTCATCCTGTTTCATCCTATTTCATCCCATCTGTTGAGATGTCCATTCTTCCCTTGCTAACTTTCCTGGGAGTTTGGTGATGCCTCAGAAGAACAGACCTCCCCTGGGTATCATAATTCCTGTCTGGCTGTGATCCCTTCAAACAGTCCTATCACTTCATAGTAGCGTTTATGATCCCAGCGTCACGATGACAAGGGCTTTCTGGCTGGGTTATGACTTCTGAAATTAACTCAGCCTGGAGAAACCATACCTCTGAGATAGGGTAATGTAAGGGCTGGCATCTGGACACTTTCCATCTGAAAGAATAACAAACATCTCACTGGTTTGCATTTTAGGTCTTGGAAAGTCGAAGATTCTTGTGGCGTTTTTAATATCTTTCAAGTGATGAACTCAAAGAACTTGTTTTTATGCCACATTTTCTTTGGGGTCACTTATTCACCCTCAGGGCAAATAAATTTTTGTTCTTTATTATATAATTCTTTGGAAAGCTCTAACTTTAAATGACTGAATCAGGACTTCCCTGGTGGCGCAGTGGTTAAGAATCCGCCTGCCAACGCAGGGGACACAGGTTCGAGCCCTGGTCTGGGAAGATCCCACATGCCGCGGAGCAACTAAGCCCGTGTGCCGCAACTACTGAGCCTGAGCTCTAGAGACCGAGAGCCACAGCTACTGAGCCCACGCGCTTAGAGCCCGTGCTCCACAACAAGAGAAGCCACCCCTATGAGAAGTCCGCGCACCGCAACGAAGAGTAACGCCTGCTTGCTGCAACTAGAGAAAGCCCGCGCGTAGCAATGAAGACCCAACGCAGCCAAAAATAAATAAATTAAATAAATAAACAAACTCATTTTTTAAAAAAAGAAATTGAGTTAAAAAAAAATAACTGAATCAAATTGGAACCCACATCAGATCCCAGATTTGGGTGAGGGGCTTTTTGGGGGGGGGGGCGCGTGGGGGGGAGCTTGTTTTTCATTCATTAAAAAAAAGTGTTAGGGTTCCTACCAGATGCAAGATTCTGTGCCGAGCATGTCAAGACAACAACGATTAAAGAGCTCACAGAGGCTGAGTTTAGAGAGCTTAAAGCTACTAGAAGAAAGAGAAGATGCACTTAAATAACTGGCGTATACGGCAGAATGTGGTAAGCACCGGGGCTCTCCATGTCCTACCCAGCTGGGAGGACGAGAAGCAGTCCTCAATCCAGGCGGCCTTAAAAGCCGAGAGGGAGTTTAACCTGGAGGCCGAGGAGAAGGACCGTCGCTCTTGGAGAACTAAGCCTAGGAAAGTACAGGGACCCAGGGTGGAGAGAGTCCGAATTCACTTGGAAGCAAAAAGCCACGGCAAGACTTTGAGAACCATGCTATCACCCTTCTAAAATACACGTTTAAGATGGTCACAGGGTGAGCCAAGTAGGAGAGAGGCTTGGCTTTGCTAAATAGACCTCTAACATCTATTTTCTGAAACAGTCTCTTGCTTCAAAATATCTCTAAGCTCCCACTGAATGTTCAGCCAGACTGGCATTGAAAGCATAACCGTGGGATGAAGTGTTTTTCACGTGAAAAAGTGGACAGTGTGGATGTGCTGGACCAGCTCTGAGCCGGCTGGAGATCTAGGCGAACGGCAGAAAGGCCTTATTAGCACCTGTAGGTGCAGAGGGCCTGGGCAGGGCCCTTGCGTGTTGAGCCCTCCTCCTGGGCCCGGGTTTGGGGCGGCACCATCGGAGATGCTGAGAGCACCCTGAAAGGGGGCAGCCCACATCATCCTGGAGGCTTGAGCGAGAGTCCGGGTGGGACGGGGCCCCTCAGTAACTCACCGGTGACGAAGAAGGCCTTGTACCGCTCCACGCGGACAGTCTGAAGGGCTCCGTCCTCTCCGGCCGCCCCACTGTTGGGGTGAAACAGCACCTGGGAAAGGGGGGCAGGGCTTACAGACAAGAAAACCATGCTAGAGGCTCCCTGGAAAGCATTACTTTCTTTTTTCTTTTTTTTTTTTGGCTGTGCTGTGCGGCATGCGGGATCTTAGTTCCATTGGAAGCGCAGAGTCTTAACCACTGGACCGCCAGGGAAGTCTCAGCATTACTTTCTTTGTCGTGGTCCCTGTTCCCCATCACCCGCCAAACCCACCCTCTGACACCCAGCCCAGCCCCAAACACAGACGCAGGCCTGTGGTCCACACCATCCAACTCCCGGGAGCCTGTGTGAAAGAGCTCTTTTGCTAGTCAATTAATCGGAGTGGGTTACAGCTCTGCTTGGATTCCTAGGCCCAGTACTAGCCATGTCATCTGCAGGGTCCAGTGCAAGATGAGAATGAGAGAAACCTTGTCCAAAAATTAAGAATTTCAACTGTACAGCACAAGGAATTATAATAAATATCCTGTAACAAACCATAATGGAAAAGAATATGAAAAAGAATGTGCATATGTGTATAACCGAATCACTTTGCTGTGCAGCAGAAATTAACCCAACATTGTACATATACTTCAGCAAAATAAATTTCCTTTTTTAAAAAAAATTTTCTTCATTTCTTCATTTATTTTTGGCTGCGTTGGGTCTTCGTTGCTGCACGCGGGCTTTCTCTAGTTGCGGTGAGCGGGGGCTACTCATCATCGCGGTGCGCGGGCTTCTCATTGCGGTGGCTTCTCTTGTTGTGGAGCACAGGCTCTAGGTGCATGGGTTTCAGTAGTTGTGGCACATGGGCTCAGTAGTTATAGCTCGCGGGCTCAGTAGTTACGGCTCGCAGGCTCTAGAGCGCAGGCTCAGTAGTTGCAGCGCACGGGCTTGGCTGCTCCGCGGCATGTGAGACCTTCCCGGACCAGGGCTCGAACCCACGTCCCCTGCACTGGCAGGAGGATTCTTAACCACTGTGCCACCGGGGAAGTCCCAAAATAAATTTCTTAAAAACCTATTTTCTTTTAATTACTACCCCCCCACACACACACAAAAAAAAAATTAAGAATTTCAAGGTGGCCACAGCACGTGTGCTTTAAAGCAAGCACAGGGTCCTTCTAAGTGCGGGTCCCTCTGTGACAGCAGGGGTCACCCACCCAGGAGGCTGGCCCCTGCCTGAGCCCCACCCCTCAGGGTCAAGACGGGGCCTGGGATCTGCATGTTTTAGAAATATTCCCAGGGAGCCTGACACAGATCGGTGGCGATCCTTGGCTCTCTTTGAAAAACAGCTTCTTCAGCATCCAGTCGACTCTCCAACTCTCACGTGAGGGCGTCTCCGTGTGACTTCTCCAGAACCGTGCACGGCCTTCCCTCCAAACACAGATCGCCTCTGACTCCGTCCTACCACACTCAGACCGAGCAAGTCATCAATGACGCAATCACCCTCCAACTCCGCGCTTCCACTGCAGGGGGCACGGGTTCGATCCCTGGTCGGGGAACTAAGGTCCTGCAAGCCAAGTGGCGTGACCCCCCCCCCCCCGCCAAAATAAAAACAATCACCCTTCAGAATGGAAACACCTAGTTCAGGGTTCCCAAGGACAAGATTTGATAGAAAATAAATGACCAGCATCCTTGGTAATTGGTGGCTTTGGGCTGGAAACGTGAGACCGCCTTGGTGTGAATCATGACCGATATATATCACTGGAAAGGCGCTTACGTGATTCAAAGTTTCCATGGAGCTAAAAAAAAAAAAAAAATGAGAAACATCTGTTGGAGCGGTAAACAGCTGTCCCCCCAAGTTTCCCGGCTCTGAAAGGATGCCAGCGAGGGTGGGGCTCCTCCCACACCTGCTGCTTCCGTGCTCTCGTGACAGGGCCTGCCAGGTCCCCAGCCGGCGTGATGACAGCAGGCTCCTTCCAAACAGGAAGAGAAGTCGTAACTCAAAACCCTCACTTCTTCCAACCCTGAAGGAAGCCAAGCCTCTCACCACAGGAGGCTGTTTTGTTTCCTTCTGGAGAAGGCAGGAAGTGGGGGACTTGGGAAATCTATTGTCAACAGATCTAGGATGTACTCAGACATCCAGGAGATGGGAGCCCAGGCCCGCGGGTTCGAGCCATTGACATTATGGCTCAGTAACAGAAACAGAAATTCCGTAAGCGGCGGCTGCCGTGTGCAGGACATTCATTTGGTGTCACCAGGCGCCACTTCCAGAATCCAAGCGCAAGCAAAATGGCTCGCCCCCGGGAGGGCGGATGCATCTTGGAGAACTCGTATGCGCCCCGCTCTTCCCCTCTGAGCAGACTGATGGTGGCGTTCTTGTTTATATCAACATAGGAAGGAGGTTGGCAAATTTACACATGAATCACAGCTGAAGACATTTCCTCTCCAGAGGACACCCGGTCCGAATTGCAAAGATAAGTTTATCTTCTGCAAACACGTTGCATCTTCTTGGTTGCCTTTCTTACCTGTTTGCTTTGTTTTCTTTTGTTTTGCTTTTTCAACCAGGGAGCGGCTCCTTACCTCTCTGGAGGCTGGTGCCTGGGTAGCCTCCCCAGAAGGAGGGGTCTCCCACCCCTTCAGGTCTGGGTGCACAGACCCAGGTCTCCAAAAGCCGTCAGCCTCGCGCCAGCCGCTCCAGACAGCATCTTTTGCCACTAGGGGGCCTCCCTTATCCCTAAGAGAAGTGATCAGCGGTGCAGAGACCAAGACCCGACTTCCGTTTCTACAATGTATGGTCTCCAGGGATGGACCAAGCATGGTATGACTACACAGCCCCAGACTGGTCGTGACAGGACAGATGCAGAGCCATTAAGAAGCCTTCCCTCGGCTGACAACTTCTGGACTTGGTCATGGCAACCTGGGGCTGAGGTAGGACTTGACCAGCAGTGATGCTGCAACCTCCAAATTCCATCCGGGAAGCAGGCGAGCCTAGAGTGGGATGCCTGCCCCCGGGCTGTGCACCCTCTCCTGCCCGCTCCCCTCTCCCCCTTTGTGGTTGCCCTCGTTGCCTGGACACAGACCCCTCTAGATCAGAAGCAGAAGGGTCTGCAGGTGCAGGAATACACGGCATGGCATCAGCGACCCTAGCTGTCCATGAAGTGGGTGGTGAGACCGCTCACAGCAGGAAGACCTATAGCCCAGCATTTGCCTGTAAACCTCTCAACGCAGGACCTGGGGAGGGTGCCAGGGCTTACGTGGCCCTAGGTTGCTTCAGGTCTTCGACTTTCCGTTACTCGTTTGCAAAATAGGGAAGAACCCAACCGCTGAGACTTTTTGCATATTGTTTTGAGATGACGGTCTAGGAGTTACTTTGAGCTTCTTGAAACTGGAATGGTTTTCTAAACCAACCCATACTCGAATCTTGTAAGCCCAGCATATACCTAAGGGTGAACACAGCTGTGTTTATTAACATATATATGTGTATGCTGTGGGAACTAATCAATATATTCTAATTTGAGTATTAAGGAATGTTCCAAACAGGTGGCAATGTTTAAATCTAACCTTTAAGGCTGTTATACACAGTTGGATGCCCCAGAATGATACGGTGCCTTGCACGTGATAGTTACTCAATAAATGATTACTGAATACCAAAACCCAAACAAGGGACTTCCCTGGCGGTCCAGTGGTTAAGACTCCACGCTTCAACTCTGGGGGCGCCAGGTTTGATCCCTGCACCAAAAACCAAAACCCAAAAGCAAAAAGCACGCGGATACGTGCACGCGCGTGTGTACCCACGTGTATATGTGTGCATAGGTATGTATATTTCTACAGTCACTCACATATTTTTCCCTCCCGGTCCTCCATCAGCAGACTCGAGACAATGTACTCTGGTCTCCGCAGCGGCTGAATCTGGGGCCAGCGGCGGCCTACGTTGAGCCCTAAGGTGTCTGGACTTACGCTGCAGGAGCCCAGTCCCCTGGGGCGCTGGGCCGGGCCCACAGGTGCCAGCGCCCACGTGCCTCTACCCTGGAAGTTGCCACCAGAGCTCTGGGCGAGCGGCGAGTGGCAGCTGTCCCCTCCCGGGACACGGGGCAGCCCACACACATCACACGAAAACCCCAGCCGGTGTTGCGGCTCGTATCTGCCTCTCCTGCCGGTCCCTGGGCCCAGCCCCCTGGGGGCCCAGACCAGCAACCGCGAAGCCCTGAAGCGGGGCCTCCGTGGGTGCGCGGAAAGCGGCAGCTTGAGAAAGGCGGCGAGCCCTCCGCCGTCCGGAAACGGAAGTTCCGCGCCCGGGAGCTGGCCTCCCCCTGTGGACGGACAGCGTCAAGGCGCCCCCAGTCCTTGAAGCGCTTCCTGGTGACCCCGATCATTCTGTGCGCGGCCGTGGTCATAAACACGCGGGAGCATCTCTCCGCTGACGTCGTCGATAACCCCCCAGGGTCACATACTGCGAACTCCCAGCCAGAGGCGGAAGCCACCCTCCTGCTTGGCTGTCCTGCGGGAGCAGGGCTCGGCCTGGAAGGGTCTGCAGCTCCAGGGCGTCGGATAGGCCGGGAGCAGCCGTCCTGGTCTAGAGGCCACTCCGAGCATGGTCAAGAAGCCCTGGGGCCCGCTCAGGACCAGTGTGCCGGCCGTGGGGAAGGGCAGCTTCAGGAACTGCCCCAGGACATTTGACTCACTTCCATGTGACCCGCGGTAAAGCCAGAAATAAACCCTTTGATGTGTGGGTCCCTAACTGAGGAGCCGGGCTCACGGGGCCTGCCAGAAAGAGCTCCGGGTTCCGCCGGCCTCCTTCCTCCTCCCCCTTCCTCTTCCTTTTGGCAAACGTAAAACACACAGAAAGGCAGGGAAAGGCCATCCGGCCCGACATTTCCTGGCTGTCGCTGCCACCGAGCGCTTCAGAGCCCCCCGAAGAGGGGACCCTGGGGGCTGGAGAGCCGTGTGTGTGCTGAGCCCTCGAGGACTGGCCCTGCCACCCAGGGCGTCTTTCCTTCATTTGCTTATTCATCCAGTCCTCGTTTATTGCATGCTGGCCGCACGCCAGACCCTGTGTTAGGTGTTCTGAGAATTCCATGGTGAGCTCCCTGACCTTGGGAAGCTTCCGTTCTGGCCGGGGAACCCCACGATACACAACTCACAGACACAGGTCATGCACCCCATCCAAGAAAAATGTGCCGCGTGCCTAGGGCATGTCAGAAAATTAAATGATGGTGAGGGGAAAAAAGTCATTCGGTATAGGGAATAAGTCCCAGTGGACGCCCACCCTACACCAAAACTGCTGCACAGAAATCTGGACTGAGGAACTGGGCTGACTCAGGAAGGAGAGGGGGAGGAAGGACGGGTTCATCTCAGAAGAATCACCCCTCGGCGGCCGACAAACTGGATCTCCGGGGGCCACTGCAGGCACCTTCTGACGGTGGTTCTGTTTGGGCATAGGCAGCCAGACCCCGATAGGGGGCAGGGGCCCCACCTCTGGAGAAGCCCAGGTGGGACACGCACCACCTCCACTTACCCTGTGCCCAGCCTGCGCCCTGCCGAACAGCACCTCCGAGGCATCCAGACCGTCAAAGTGTCGGCCTTGGGGCAGGCTGGCCCCAGCCAGGGCCACCACGGTGGGGAAGATGTCCAGCACGCTGCAGGAAGATCAAGACAGTGTTGGCCCCAGCTGTCCCCAGGCTCTCTCCCTGGCCGTGCTGGGGTCAAGAGCCGCCCAGCCCGGCCCAGACCGAGCCCCGGCAGCCTCCCATACAGCCCGCCCCCTCTGCCTCCTGTCCTGCCTTCAAGCCCCACCTGGATTTCCTACAGGAGCAGCACCCAGGCTCTGCAGCCAGGCGTTGCCTGGGCTCAGATCTCAGCTCGGCCATCTATCTGTCTAGCCCTCAGTTTTCTGTTCTCTAAAATGGGCATGATAGGGGACTTCCCTGGCGGTCCGGTGGTTAGGACTCCGCACTTCCACTGCAGGGGGCACGGGTTCAACCCCTGGCCAGGGAGCTAAGATCCAGCAAGCCTCGCAGTGTGGCCAAAAAAATAAAAATAAAATGGGCATGATAACAACAGTACCTGCCTCGCTGGGTGGCAGCGTGCATGAAAGACGCAGGTCATGCGCGTAGAGGGCCTGGCACTCAGAGAGCTCACTGGATGTCTGTGTTATAGTCCCTCACAGGCACACCCCTGCAGACCTACCTAAGAACTAGGGGGCTGTAATAAAAAGGAATGAAATAGTGCCATTTGCAGAGACATGGATGGACCTAGAGACTGTCACACAGAGTGAAGTAAGTCAGAAAGAGAAAAACAAATATCAGATAATATGGCTTACATGTGGAATCTAGAAAAATGGTGCAGATGAACTTATCGGCAAAGCAGAAATAAAGTCACAGATGTAGAGAACAAACTTATGGTTACCGAGGGGGGAAAGGGGGGTGGTGGGATGAAATGGGAGATTGGGATTGACATATACACACTACTATGTATAAAACAGATAACTAATGAGAACCTACTGTAGAGCACAGGGAACTCTACTCCATGCTCTGTGGTGACCTAAATGCGAAAAAAATCTAAAAAGGAGTGGATATATGTATATGTATAATTGATTCGCTTTGCTGTACACCTGAAACTAACACAACATTGTAAATCAACTCTACTCCAATATAAAATTAATTTAAAAATAAAAGCTAAAGAAAAAGAAGAACCAAGGGGCTCTACCTGTCACCACCTAGGCCACCGCCACCCGCTGAGAGGGAACAGTGTGTGACAGGTGTCTGCAAGAGAACATTTACTTCATTTTTCCCACCCCGGGTCTCCGTGTCGCAAATAGCTAGTCTCTGTCTAGAATGCCGTCATGTGTGACACATTCCATCCGCTTTCATTTAGCTCTGTTATTCCTGTTACAAAATAGTCAGTGTTCAGGGTGGGCAAATAGGATGACATCCAGAAATACGAAGAAGCAGCACAACACAGCCCCCCGCGCGAAGGCAGCCACTGTGAACACGTTGGTGGATTTTGTGAATTTGATTTTCTTTGAAGTCACGTGGTACCATTTCCCTCTGCTCTAGGGCACATCTCCCTCCAGCCTGCTGTGCCCAGGTCAGACAAAAACTCTTCGGCAAGAACAGAGCTGTTTATCTGAGGGCCAGGCTAACGGAGAGTCGGTGGGACTTGACAGAACCGGAGGGCCAGGCCCGCACGAGGCTGGACATCTCGGGAAAGAGGGTCCACCTGAGGCTGGGCTCATGGGGAGGCCTCCAGGCCCCACCTGCTGCTTCCCCAGCCCAGAGTCCCGGGAGCGGAGGCTCGCCCCCCAAGATGGGCCGCGGAAGGGAACTGCCACGTGCCCGCCTCCCCTTCTCTGCTCCAGGGCTCTGTCTACAGCCCCAAGCAGGATCTCTCCCTCGGCTACGGTACAGAGCGTCTCTGGTCTGCCTCTGGCTTCCACGGTTCACAGAGCCGGAGGCTTATCTCTCGCGATGTGCGCTCCAGGGGCTGGCACCCCACGCGCGTGCAAGTGCAGGAAGTGCACAGTAAGCCCTTGCGGGGTACAGAACGGTCCAGAAACCTGTCCAGAGTCCAAGGTCCGTGCCAGAAATCAGGCAGCCCGGCGGACTGCAGTGCAGGCTGAAGAGGCCGGGGTGGCCGGCACTGCTGTTTGGAGTTTTCTCTCCGTTGCACCCCTAAGAGAGGCGTGCCCCCCAGAGGAGTCAGGTCAGTGGCAGAAGAGCAGGGTCTGCCTTAGATTTGGGGGTGTGCGGCACATTTTCTTTTCCCGCCTCATTCCCCCCTCCGTCATTGTGAGGCCTAGCACCCTCATTATACAGCACAGAGTCTAATGTTCATGGAGTCCTAGTGTCTCAGAATCGGGCAGGAACCTCCAGAGCACAGAGGAAAGCTCGGGTCCGCGACAAAAGCTTCTGCATCTCCAGGACTTGCCAGTCCAAGCTCAGGCTACCAAAGAGTCCTTCCTCACGTAAAGGAGGAAAACAAGCCCCCGAGGGGAGCCCTGGAGGAGGGAGATCCTCCCAGGACACAGAGCCCCAGACCCTGGGCCCCTGCGTGAACTTGGAGAAAGCATCAGTCCTGCAAAGGCTACCAAAGGGACCCCGCTACTCCAAACCCTCCCTAAGGAATTGGTCCCGGGAGTCTTGGAAACCTTGGGGAAAGAGACCAAAAAACCTCAAACCTAATTTTCAAATTTCCACAGTTCATTGTAATACCTGGGAAGGCACATTCTGACTTTCATGGAACCTCAGTCCGTTTGCCTTTGTGGTTCCTTATTCCATATAAAATACTCAAAATTATATTTTACAATTCTGTTGACATAAAGATTATATAAATATATAAAGAGGAGCTGTGAAGCCATTTTTCTTCAACCTAAAAGTTTTTGTTTTTTCTTCTGGTTTCAAAGAAAATGAAAAGGTCGTGTGCCCCCAGCACCGCGCCTCCAGCCCCGATGGGCAAATCGGCCTTGGGTTCTGGAGGCCTTGGTTACGAGACGGGCTGTCGAGAGCCTGCTCGCGGACGCGCAGGCACGGCGACCCAGAAGAGAGCCACCTGAGTGGGTCGGCTCCAGGGGGCACACACTGCAGGTTCTGTTGCCCACGTGAGAAGATTTTCTTCATGCGGCTTCAGCCAGCCCAAGGCGCTGAAGACTGTTCAGAGAAAGCGTGCATATCTGTGCTTTTATCCGAGGAATTGCCAACAGAACCTGCGTGTGGGGACTGGGCAATCGCGAGGAGGATGCGGGGAGCTGCAGGGCTGCGGGGGGCTGGCCTGGATCTCAGGGCACGTGTCAATGGCACTGGGGCGCTTGCTGGGGTGCCGGGGGCGGAAGGGAGGCTGCTTCCTGGAAGCGCGGACATTACATCTGGGAAGTGGCCGGTGTGATCTGAAGACGGGAAGTGAGAAGGGCCAGGGCTGCTGGAGTGTAGGCTGGGGTGCGTGGGCCTGGACTCCGGGCCTAGAGTGAGCGAGAGGAGAGCAGAACCCCTCCAGACCGTGGAAGAGTGGGAACGCTCCTGGATGTGGCGAGCGAGCTCTCTGGCCTCTGGCTGTAAGTTCCTTCCTGCGGGAAACTCGCTCGCATTATCTCTGGGGAAAGCTAGGTGCCCACCCCTTCCTGGCCTAAGTCCCTCGGTGGAGACTGGAGAGGCTGCAGGTCCCCCTTGGAGACCAGTAGGGCCCGGCAGCAACTTTGCAGGGAGCACGGGGGGCCCACAGCACCAGGAAGACCCAACACCGAAGCGCGCACGTCCGTTACACAGCAGAGTGCCGGTGCCGCAGCAGTGCGGGTGAGGGAGGGTCCGCTGCCCATCTCCCCCCATAACCCACGGCCCGATACGGGAAAGCAGTGGGGGGCGGGCCTTGAAAGGAGATGCGCGGCTGGGCCTCGCCCGGGGGGGCGGTGACACCCAACCCACAGGACGCCGACGTGAGCATCGCCTCTTTGCAGATCCTACTTCCGGGACTCAGTTCTGTGCCTCAGGACAGCCCAGAGCCGGCCGAGACCCCCGCACATAACTGCCTGCCTTCGGGATATGGGAAGACAGCCTCGGGGTCCCCCAGCGGGCCATCCGCTCTCCGGGCGAAACAGGCCTTTAGCTGCTTTTCAGATGAGATTATTGCAAGCCCTCCCCTCCCCTTCTAGCCACTGTAGGCTTGCCCCAAGAATCTCCAGGAGAGCGTTCCTCCGTTCTGAGCAGAGATGGGGGCCTCCCAGCTCAGATGCAGAGCAGACACCCCCCCCCCCCCCCGCTTTTTGTACATGACCAAGAGAAATCACTTGAGAGCTGTGATTCTCAACCGACATGAGTCTGTCCTCCCCAGGGGACACTTGGAGCCGCGCGGGGACATTCTGGTTGTCACAACTGGGGCTGGGGAAGCCATGGGCATCCAGTGGGTGGAGGCCAGGGGTGCTAGTAAACATCCTTAAACGCCCAGGACACCCTCCACCCCAAAGAACGGTCCAGCCCAAAATGTCAGCAGTGCCAAGGTTGAGACACCCCGCTTTAGAGTTTTAGGATCAAATCACCAGGCCCTTTTCAGACGTGCTGCCCTCCCAAAGGGACGTCAGCTCCTCAACAACAGAAGCCTCCTGTCCGATGTGCCCGTTCTTACAGTCCCTGGAGCCATGCTTGACCCATAACTGGACCCAACAATTCACCTCCGTTGAATAAATGAATTTCCCCCATGCTGCAGTTGTGTCACTGGGCTTTGGGGTCAGGGCATCTTTAAGACCTTTCTTTTGATCTTATCACGTCACCTCGGTGCACACCTGACGATTAACACACACCAGTTACGTCTAAAGGTAACCAATAGGCTTAGCGTGGACCCTTCTCCCCGAGCCCCTAACACACCTTTTTCTACTTTTCCCGTATTCACGTGAGTGTATCAACTTGTCTACTCTCTGGTGTCCGTAATTCCTTAGGCGCTGGGATATTGGGTTAAGGGATCCTGGCCTCAGCTCAGAGTGGCTGAAGGGAGTTATCTCTGATCTGGAAGGAGATGTATATCCTCTGGGGAAGAAAGTAGGAGACTAAGTGATAGAAGAGGTGATTAAGTACCTAATACGTGGGAGCGTCTGGCTGGGCTTCCAAGAACATGAAGCATAAGAGCCTCAGCTTCTTGCATACGCGTCGTACCACCCTTCTCCTCAGCTTCTTGCATACGCGTCGTACCACCCTTCTCCCGAGAGCCGACCCGGAGGGAGTCCTGGCAGTCAGGGCGCTCCACCCAAGTTTGCTCTCCATGGATTCACGTGAGAAAATAGCAAGAGGATGAACTGTATGGAGACAGACCGTCCTGCTGCAATCAGGACTAATTTAACACCAAAAATACCCTAAGAGGGGCTGGCCTGGTGCATCGGTAGAGTGTCCTGGTAAAACTCCCAGCAAATGTTACCTCGTACCAAGGCTGGCTTCCTTTGGACACTCACCAAAATATCCCCTAAGTCAGTTGTCACCTCTGAAGCCCGGAATTATCAACAAAATGATGCAATTTTATCACGGAGCCGTAGTTGACTGAAGGTGAGAACGCCATTCTCAACTGAGAAGCACGAGCTTGGTTTCCGGTGATGTCACTTGAGAGACGGCACGTCCAGCCCAGCCCGTGAACCCCTGGCCTGACTGCAGCAAGTCGGGCCCATAAAAAGCAGCCCGCCTGGCCCTCTTCCCGGCCAGCCTGACATCACAGGCTCCGGCCGGAGCTGTTGTTGTCACGCCTGCCGGCAGCACCCCGCCCCCATCCCCACCCGCGATTGTACGGGGCTGACCAGGAGTTCCCGGGGGCCCAGAGGCTGCCAGGGACAGTGCCTACTCACCCCCGACTTCGGCTGTCACCGCTGTTCACCCTTCCTTTCCCCCCGGGGTTCAGTCTCCCCGCCTCCTCTCCATCACCTCCCCTCTGGGATGCTAGAGGAAACCAGTGAAGCCTGCTTTCCTATACTGGGCTGTGCTCTCTAGGCCAGAACCCACTTGGTTAACGGTGAAGGACCTTTGGAAATAGGAAATTAGTCTTTAACCAGAATAAGACCTCTGAGCCTGTGAGCAAAGCAGCTGTGTCTACGGAGGGGCCCCCTCGCCCACGGATTCAGGGCAGAGCCACGCAGAGGACGGGCCCTCCGGGTGAGCGAGAAGCCTTCGTTATAAGTCACGGCTGCAGAGCTGCGTGGTGTTGCTTTCCGGGTGGCACAGCACAGCCAAGTTCTGTGCCAAGGAGAGGGCCTCCTGGGCCTGCCTGCACAAGGAGGTCAGAGTAATAGCGAGATGCGCTCACGTTTACGATCGTCCTTCCTTCTAGAAGCTTCTTTGCCAGCGGTAGGAAGAAGACCCTCACCCAAGGATTCATCCCTTCCTTCCCAGCCCGGTGGGTCCAGCTTCCTTCTCCCTCCCCTCGGGGGCACGTCAACATCTAGACCCCTTTCTTGTGCCATCTGATGACCAGTGACATGCTTGACGGAGCCATCCCCAGGACACCTGCCCTACCCCCAGAGAAGGGATCCTTCGGGCCCAATAGACCCGTTCCCGCACCCCCTTCAGCTTGGCCCAGGCCACAAGTGGTGAGGATGCCCCCGGCCTTTCTGCAGCCACTGTCTCCTCAGTGCACAGCAGAACGACCCAGCACTGACGGCCACCCAGTGCCCTCTTCCCGGAGACAGCCCCCCAGAGGACGGCCTGAAAAGTGTCCCACCGCACTGTTGCTCCGGGCGGCTCCACGCTGCTACAATCTGAGTTCGGGACGTATCTGGGGACACCTGGCCAGGGCAGGTGATGTGTGAGGTCTCTAGCCACGCAAGCATCCATGACTTTTTCCTACATCTCAAGGTAATTTGGGTCTCGTACCTTAGCAAAGCAGTGCTGGTGACGTTGACGGGGACCCTGCCGGGCCAGTAAGCCAGAGCTGGGACACGGTGTCCTCCTTCCCAGGTGGTCTGCTTGGCTGGACTTCCCCCTGTGAGAAGAGGGGAGACAGTTGGTTCTCTGGGAAAACAGTCCTTCTCCACGGGGACTCTCTAAGAGCTTCTGATAATTCCAACAGAGGAATGACTTCCTTTAGCAACGAGCTATTCTGATTCATGTAGTGAATCTCTTTCAATACGTTCTTTTATTTTACCGGATTCAACACGCGCAACTAGCTGTGTCCGTCCCTCTCTAGGGAATCACGTCACTTAATTTCTTCATGCCGCTTTGGCCACTTCAGACTGTCTGGCTTGTTTACGGACTGGCATCAGTCCTGTGCACCCGAGACGTAGTAGGCGCGCAACAACTATCTGTTGAATAAATGAATGAATGTGTCTTCCTACAGATCATGTTTAGGATGGAAACATGAAACTGTTTGAAATGAGATGAAGGCGGAAATTCCCACAGTTATTTGATCCGCCCAACAACCGATCTGGCATAGGTTTTGTTGTTGTATTTTGTTCACTCTGCTTTACTTTTTTGTTTTCCTTTTTTTTTTTTTTTTTTTTAAATGAATGAGCTCTTCCGATGTTGTGGTAGCTCCGACCTCTTGCCTCTCAGGGGGCGGTAAGAACAATCTACTGCAATCTACGAATTTCCACTGGGTAATTAAAGGAATTATTTTTGTAACCACCAAGTCAAAAGTGACCACCAGTGTAACGATGACCAGCAGGCTGGAAGGGATGAGGTCATGCTTTATGGAAACATCCTGAGTACGTGTTGCGTTGAATTAACCATGACCATGCCCGTCCCTCCCACACACACCCCGACCTCATCCCAGCTGAGCCAGGAATTCCGCACGGTTAGCGTGTAGAGAGCCTTTCCAAGGCAAACGCTGTGTGTGTCTCACACATACCATGGTCATGCAACATCCTTATGTTTGGCTGGCGGAAACAACGATGGGGAGGGAGGGGGCGAGAAGACCGAGGCTGCCGTCACTTTGCACTCACCCCGCAGCAAACGGAACCTTTGATGTCCCTGGCCCAGCACATGACACCAGAAATGCTCGGCATTCTTGGAATTTTCTCATAACCAGCTTTGGAGTCCCCCCAAGGGTTGAAGTCAGAAACGATACACAAAACAACTCGTGTCTATGGACCGTTTGTGTTTAGGGGTGGGGCTCTCGGAACCAAGTGGAGTTGTGTGGGGGGCCGAACGGGAAACTCTTTGACTTGACCCAAGATGTCTCACAT
Source organism: Leucopleurus acutus (assembly GCF_964270905.1). Lineage (NCBI taxonomy): Eukaryota > Metazoa > Chordata > Mammalia > Artiodactyla > Delphinidae > Leucopleurus > Leucopleurus acutus. The sequence continues at coordinate 1,932,353 of NC_139161.1, read as the reverse complement.
ACCTTCTTCCGGTCCAGAGCCACGCCGGCCGTAAATACCTAGAGCCCACTCCCAATTGTTCACGCAGATGGAACAGAGACTCCAGAGCTACAGCGAGCATAAATCGCACTCCCCCGTGGCCTTGGAATGCACGACTTACGCTTCAGCTGAAGGCCAAGGGGGGGGGGGGGGTGTGGAGCACTAACGCTGCACGTGCGGGAGCTCTGCATTTAATCCCCACCACCACCCACGAGGGGCGTTTCTATGGAAGCTTGGGGAATAGGTGGGTGAAAACATGGAGTCCATTTATTTGCAAGTCCACGGAGCACAAAATTCAGACGAACTTCCTCAGCCTTTGAGGCCAGATGCTAAGGAAAAGCAAAGGGTTCAATTCGAAGAAACAAGCCAATGGTTCTGAGGGTCGACCAGAAGGCCCAAGCTGGGGGCTTGCACTGTGTTAGGGCTACAGGCGCCAGAGTACAGGGTCGGCACCAGGATTGCATTTCCGCCTCCAGGGTGTTTCCAGAAGGGTACACTAGCCCCTAATTAATAAATCTGCTAATTGGTCTTCACCACTAGGGGTTCTGCTCATTTGCCATAATCTTTTTGTACCGTTCTTTTTCAGACGATTAACTTTCCTAATTCGTTTTCAGAGAAAAATATGTCAATGCGTTTGCCTTATTTCAGCAGAGAGTTGAAAGCTGGAGAGGTTAGAAGGAATTCGGCCAGTTATAAAACATGTATACGTCAACAGAGTGGACAGTGCCCTGCAGAGAATCAGGAACTGGGACAAAGAGAGGAAAATGTTGGCTGAGAGAACCGGCTCGGTGTGGACACTTGGGGTGCGGAGAGCAACCCCTCCTCTATGTTGTCAACACTGGCCAGCTGGCACCTGGCTGTACCTTGGGTTCTGGCTTTACCAGAAAGACACAATTATATATTCCAGCCATGCCCACAAGGCTTGTACTCAAAAGAGTCCAGAGTGTGGGTAAGCAATTATAAAAAATATATCCCCCAGAGCGTGGACACCTTCCCACTCCAAATTCCAGTATCTCATTGGCACTGCTAGGGGTGGGCCACTTTAAAAGATCCGACCAGCATTCTCTGTGGGTCCCCAGGGTTGATGCCTGATAACCAGGCATCTGATTATCAGAAACATCTAACAGTGTTTGTTGTGGTTCATCTGCACCAGCAAACACTGAAACCCACAGCAGCTGGCCCTGGTCCCCTGATGTTCTCCAGTGATACCTGCTCCTACTGATGGAAACTCATCCTCCGTTAACCACAACAGTAACAGTAACAATAATTTCTCCTATTGACTGAGCCCTTCCTGAGCACCAAGCTAAGTGCACCTACCTATAATGCTAAGTGCTTCCCGGCGTCATCTCCCTTAATCCTCAGGACAACTCTGTGAGCTAAGCCCTGTTATCCTCATTCTTCAGGTGAGGAGGTTGAAGCTCAGAGACGTTAAGTAATTTGCCCAAGGTCACACAGCAAAGAAACACTAGAGTCAGGATTTGAATCCAAGTCTAACCACACAGCCAGTACCCTCAGCCATTAAACCTTCTAGGACTTTTTAGGACAGTGGTTCCCATCCCCGAATGCATATTCGAATCACTAGCTTTTAAGAAATACCCAGGCCAAGGTCCCTTTCCCAGAGAATTGTGATTTAAATTGGCCGGGGGTGGGGCCTGGATACCAGGATCTTGTAAAGTTCTCCCGGTGAGTTAATGTAGAGCGGGCCGTTCCAGGCCGAGGGTGAAGAGAGCAAGGAACAGAGTCAGAAAGTGGACACAATGCATTTTGAAACTAATTGTAGCTTACGTGCTTTTTAATGACAGGTTTTATACGGCCCACAGCTTTATAACTTTACGCCACCGGAGCGTGAATGTGACCCTACGTGTTATAGTGAGTGAGAACAATAGCTAAGTCCACAAAGTCAAACAGGCACTTCTTAATTTCAAAAGCTACTCGTTAGTTGAGAGCAACCTTCACACTTTGATCAGAGGCCCTGGCACATCAAAAGGGTCCATTGCGTTTGGCTTTCTGTTGAGAAACGCAAGTCTGGTGGTCATGAAAACGCATTTCAGCGCACTTGCGGTTAGTTATGACTCTAATTAAGGCAGAACCTCTTACTTAAAGCAATAAATATTTAGCCTCAGCAACCAAAATATAAACAGAACGATGATTCATGGAAATGCTTTTGCTCGTTCTCCCCTGGCTACGGAAGAAAATGCCACTGCACGATGCAGGGAGAAAAGGGCAGCCGAGGAAGGCTCACCACGACCTACGCTTGGAACAGGGTCCTTCCCAGAAAGGACCCAAATGCGATGCCTGCCTGAGTCAGAAAGGCAGTGTGGCTAATACAGAGGTTGGCAAACTTCTCAGTACACGGAGCCGCCAGAAGGACACCCAGAGATGCTGATTTAGGAAGCCTGGGGTGGGGTCTGATTCCAAGTCATCCTGACACCAGTCTCTGAGGACCAGAAGTTGAGAAGTGTTAGTAAGGTAAATGGGAGGACGCCTTCCCAATTCTCAACGTCACTGCACGTCCATCTCCTCAGCCGTGAAGGGGGAAATGACTGTACTGATCTCACGGGATGGTGGAGAAGTTACGCAAGATAATGTATATAAAGTTCCAAGCCAGGTCCTCCGGCGTAGTGCCTGCCACGGAAGCGCCCACTAACAGCCATCCAAAGAAACCCCTAGCAAAGCGGAGACAAAACAGAATCACCTACAGATAGAAGACAGCAGGCTGCAACCTGGCAAAGCACACACTGAACTCGGCCCCCTGACAGTTTGGTTTGGCACAAATCGTATTTCTTTTTAAACTAAATCTGAATGTCGTTAGTCAGAGCCCTCGATCTGATTCGCCGAGTCCCTAATGCTGGCCACAGTGGACGCAAACAAACAGTTGTTCATTTATACTACCTGCCTGGCCCCCCAAGGCATTTATGTTTGTGACTCGGATGGAACACGCGTGTTCTGAGGGGCACACGTTCTATAACCTTCTAAAGAAGCAGGCTTCATTTCTAAATATAAACACATGCCTCTCCCAAGGCTGCCCGGAGCGCACACACTAGTGTTCTAGAAACACAGGGCAGCCAGGCCTCTGTTGGGGCGAAGGACCCTGGCTGCCCTGGGGCGGCCGTGAGTGTGGGCATGGGGACTTCCAAGCCCGGCAGGGGACATCATTTGACTTCCACTGGGTCCCCAGTAGCTGGCCCTGACCCCAGCCGGGGCCAAGAGCCCCTCCCTTGCCCCTCACTCCCTCCCCCAGTCCCCCCCAACCCCGACCCCTCTCCGTCCCACCCCCTGCCCCCAATGGACAGAAGGCCCAGGATGTAGAGCACGCGTCCCAGTGGGAAAGGTTATGTAACCGCCTGATAGCATCAAGTTACAACCAAGGTCTCCTAGAAGCCAAGGATGCTAAATTCAACAGCATGTTTCCTCATCACCAGGGGGGAGGAAGGAACAGTTCTGCTCTTCAAATAAAACAAGAAAAGATTTTCCAGACAGAGGAGCCGTCAGTTAGGGCACAAACAAGGTGTTGGTTCTGTCCCGGAGAGGAAATAGGTCTGGAGCAGGGAAGGGAGGCCGGCGGCTGGGAACCAGGGGGGCCGCGGGCTCGGGGTCGGCAGCGGCCCTGCTGTGCCCCCTGGCCCCCGGTTCGGTCTCTCCTCACCCCTACAGGACGCAGGCCAAGCCCGGTGGAGCACCCTCACTCCAGCACGGGATGAAGGGATGACTGCAGGAGACGCTGCCTCATCACGTCAGCTGAGCAGAGCGGCTCAGCCAGGAGCGGGGGTGGGGGGCGGCCCGGGGGCCCTGGGAACAGGGGAGGCAGCGTGTGGCCTGATGCGCTGGGCCGGCTGCGGGGAGAAAGCAGCAGGGCTCTGGGCACTGTCTGTCCCGCTCCGTCGCGAAAACACTGACTGTCTTCTCTCCTTCACCAGCTCCCGAGACTGGCCTCGTTTACAGCAGGATACACAGGCCTCCCGCTGACAAGGAACCTGCTCGAAGAAGAGCAGGCGGTCCAGAGGGACCCCCAGCCCCTCCCCCGTGACCCGGGTCCCCTGGCCATGGCCCTTCCACCCAGGGCTCTGCCCGCCTTCCCAGAGCCCCCCGCAGTGGCCTGGGCAGTGAGGAGAGGTTGACGGGAAGCCAGTTTGGAGACTGAGGAAGGGGAAGTGTTTACCCCCCGCAAAGTGCGTCTCCAGGATCTCCTGGGAAAAGAACAAGGTAACCAGGTCCAGTCCCACCACGGATTCAGGTGCTGTGTCCCACGGATACCACATCCAGACCAACGTTTGTGCAAGGCCCTGCCCCCCACAGAGGGTGTTGTCTCGACATGAAGGAAGTCCAGCCTCAGAGCAGTTTTCCCAACCACAGGCCCAGAACTCCTGGGAAGTGACCCTCATGTTGCTCAAGGTGCCTGTGTGCTTCAGCAGGAAAATCCTTCTCAGGGCATTTCTTCCGATTATTCTCTTGGTAGGAACCCTCCCCCCACCCCGAGTTTGTTTCGGCTGGGAGTGAAGAGATGGAGTTGTATGGGGGTAGTAAAGGCCAGGCACCTCCCGGCCAGCGTCCCAGTTGGCCCTGCACCGTCCCGCGAGGCGGGTCTCCACTGCCCTTACTGAGGAGGACGCAGGGCTGGAAGGGGCCGCCGGGCACCAGGTCCTGAGCTGAGTCGAGAATCACACCTCCAAAGCCCTCTCTCCATCTCTCCACTCTGCCTCCCATAGATTTAGAAAGACTCAGACTGTCACAGGGGCTAACGAGGTTCTCCCTGACAACCATGGAGGGGTCAGAGAAGTAAGACAGGACGTTGCAGACAGCTGGGCAGTCAGTCGGGTAGAACAGGGCGTGAGGATAGTGAAAACGTGGGTTGAGGAATGAGCCGGGTGGTGGTCAGAGCGTGTGGCCCCTCAGTCGATGGCTGGCCCCAGGGAAGCCCTCTGCCCCGCTCAGCCTCAGATCCCTCTTTGGCCAACAAGATAGTTGGAGTAGAGCTCGCTGAGGCCTCCCTGGCACTGTTTGAATGCGGGGAGATTCCTGTCACTCGCTCCCCTTTATTTATCATCTTTGACTCAATAGAAATGTCTATATATACACGTACCACGTGTTCTTTACCCATTCATCTATAGATGGACACTTAGGTCACTTCCACATTTTGGCTATTGTGAATAATGCTGCAATGAACATGGGGTGCATATATCTTTTGGAATTCGTATTTTCATTTTCTTCAGATAAACAGTGCGATTGCTGGATCGCGTGGTAGCGCTACTTTTAGTTTTTGGAGGACCGTGCGTACTGTTTCCCACAGTGGCTGCACCAGCTTGCACTCCTTTTTGTCCACACCTTCCCCAACTTTGCTTCGGATTCAGTAGGTCTGGGGTGAGGCCCTAGAATCTGCATTGCTACCAAGTTCTCAGGTGGTTCTGATGCTGCTGGTCCTGGGACCTCATCTGATAACCCACTGGTCTAGATCTGACAGTTCTAGACTCGAAGGGCGCTAGATGTGGATATCCCAAACTGCTGGCTCTCACAGTGGTCCCTAGACCTGCTGCATCAGCATCCCCTGGGAGCTGGTTAGAAATGCAACATCTCCATCACCAACCCAGACCGACTGGGTGCAGGATCCCCGGGGGACCATCTACACGTTAAAGTCTGAGAAACACTGCTCTAGACCGTCATTCTTTAAAGCCGGGGCTTTGTTGATCTTTGTGTCCCCAGCACTGAGCACAGTTCCTGGCACATAGTAAGTGCTCAACAAGTAGAAGGAAATAGAAGGAAAGGAGGCTACGCCCTGCTGATACGTGTGTTTCTCATAAAGTTCTTCCCTCAAAGAATGGGCTACAGTCCACACCCGTAAACTGGTTCACTATTTTAAAACTGCCTCCTAAGGGGGAGAAGAGAAAAGATAAGGCAGGTCCTCAGATGGGAGATCAGAGGTCGTCTTCTTAGGAAACAGAAAGATCCCCACAGAGGGGCCACTTACGGACAGATTTTTATCCCCTCAACCTTGGTCTCTGTGCCTTTAGGGCCTTTACTCTTGAGAGTAAAAATGATTCCAGGCTCTTCTAACTGAGCATTGAAGACGGCAGCCTGGCCCGAGGGTACCCCAGGTACAGAGAGGAGGAATTAACACCAGCGAATGCAGAAGAACCACTCCCAGTTGGCACCATGTTTCTCTAGACCGTGGCTGCAGCTACCGGACACATTTCCACCACTTTTGGTCCTAGCATCTTTTCCTGGTCCAGCTCTCCAGGAACCAGTGCTCTTGAACGAACTGGATGGGCCAAAGAGATCCATGCACAGAGGAACGCCACCACCCAGAGGGATGAAGTGGTCTGGTCACTGGGCAGCACCCAGTTTCCCTGACTTCCACCACATATGTCCACACACGAGATGTGGTCACAGCTCAGCAGCCACTCACCTGTAAAGTTCTCAAGGGATCTGATCCAAGGGACGCCAGGGTAAAGCACTTCCTTCTCACAGCTAGCCGTGGGACACACGAAAATTCTAGCTTCTAGGTAACTACGACTATTCTGCCAGGCCCATCTGAAAGGGAACTCGTGTCCTCCGACTTGGACACAGCTGGGGCCGCAGGTCAGAAGCCAGCCAGACAGCAGGGCAAACCCAGCCCCAGGGCGTAATCTTGCCAAGTCCACCTCTGCACCCCTCGGATACAAGCACCTTCTGAAATTTCTATTTTAATTTTTTCATTTAAAAAATTAATTAAAAAATTTTTTTAATTGGTAAAAAAAAAAAAAAGTGGGAATAACTACACTTAAACCCTTCCTCCCCTACCCAGAGGTAATCACTGCTAATCTTTTGTTATCAATACCTTTTGTTGCCTCTCTCAAGATTTTTCCGAGAATACATGCACTTAGTTTTATACAATAAAATCGTACTTTACATATGGCTTTGTGCCCTGCTTTACTCACTGAAAAGTATTTAATGTAACTGTTTCCAGGTCAGTCATATGCACCATTTTCAGTGGTTCCTTAGTGTTTCTTTAAATGCATGTATCATAATTTCTTTGAGCACTCCTCTCTTGCTGTACACTTGGGTTATGTCTAACTATTTTTCTCAAGAAAAACCTACTGCAACGAGCATTCTTTTACACACAACATTGTGCACTTGGCTTATTATTTCTTGAAGACAAATTCTTTAAAAGAGGAATTAATGCATCGCCCAGCATGCACATTTTTCAAGACTTTGGTCCATACTGCTGAACTGTCCCCAGCAGGACTGCTCTTTCAGAGAGTGAGGTCCTTTTGGGGAAACCTTCCCAGCAGATGGGCGCTGAGCTGAGGGCTGAAGGGTGTTTACATAAAGAGAGGCAGTACGGTGTAGTGGGAAGATCACCAGTTTTAACTTGGTAGCAAGCCTGGCCCCGTCCTCCCAAACTGTGTGACTCTAGGCAAGTTACTTAGCCTCTCTCATCCTTCAGCTGTAAGTGGAGGGATTACTACCTGCCTTTCACTAAGGTTTAGAGCTAATGCATATAGAAACCTTGCATAGTTGTGCACAAAATATTTCTTGAATGAATGAAATGAATTAGCATTTGGATGGGTGGAGGGATGACTTTTCAAAAAGGAAAGAAAAGAAAGCAAGGAGGAAGATTGAGGACATGAGGGTGAGGGTAGAGGCAAAGCATACTTGCTGGGCTGCCTGTCAGCGGGGCCGACGCCCTGGGAGGGAAGGAAAGGGAACCCCCCGGGGTGAACACGCACTTTCTCCGCTCCAAATTGTTTCTCTTCTGGGAGCTAGTGGCTGTGAGTAATCTGTCCCTATTTCACAATGATGTCCCAAGACCCAGCTATAAACTGGTCCTCCCAGAGGCCGGATCTCACGCCCCAGCCCGGACTCAGCACCCGCGGGGAGATGCCCCAACCCCAGCTGTGAGCCTCTACCTTGACGAGTTTGCCATGATCCAGTGAAGGGCCCCATGCTCCCTGCCAGCTCACACTTCTGAGCCCACGGGCCATTGTCTCCTAGAAACCAAAACAAGCAACAGGCAGCAGTTACTGGAGGACGCTTCTGCCCGGTTCTCTCTCTCTCTCTCTCTCTCTCTCTCTCTCTCTCTCTCTCTCTCTCTCTCTCTCTCTCTCTCTCTCTCGTCCCACATCCCTGTGCACAGCAGGGGACTGGAGAGAAAAAGGACCTGTGAAAACAAATGCAACCCCACCCTTGAAGGACCTTTTAGAGGGGGCTGCCTCCGATGGGCTTTCCGGAGAGGTGGGCTGTCCTGCCCCGAGCGCACCCCACGCTGAGGCTTCTGCCTTTGGATCCGGGCTCAGCAATTCTACTGCCACTATCTTCAGCCCAGCAACTTTTTCTTTTCTTTCCTTTTGTTTTTTGTGGGTTTCTTTTGGCCGCACGGCATGTGGAATCTTAGTTCCCCAACCAGGCATAGAACCCGTGCCCCGTGCAGTGGAAGCACGGAGACCTAACCTCTGCACCAGCAGGGAAGTGCCCAGCAACTCTTTCTTGAGCCCCTCTGATGCACACATACATTATCTCCTGATCCCCCAATGTGCTATGGAATAGATTTCACTGTCAGCTTGATTCTGCCGATGAGGAAGCAGAGGCTTACAGAGGTTAAAGTAACCTTCCCGGCACTCCCCAGGTGGCGCAGTGGTTAAGAATCCGCCTGTCAATGCAGGGGGACACGCGTTCGAGCCTTGATCTGGGAAGATCCCACATGCCACGGAGCAACTAAGCCCGTGCGCCACAACTCCTGAGCCTGCGCTCTAAAGCCTGCGAGCCACAACTACCGAGCCCACGAGCCACAACTACTGAAGCCCGCGTGCCTAGAGCCCGTGCTCCGCAACAAGAGAAGCCACCGCGATGAGAAGCCCATGCAACGAAGAGTAGCCCCCGCTCGCCGCAACTAGAGAAAGTCTGCGGGTAGCAACGAAGACCCAACGCAGCCAAAAATAAATAAATAAATTTATAAAAAATAAAGTAACTCTCCCAAGAGTAGAGATTCAAACCCAAGTGTCCACCACTCTCGCTCCAGACAGGGACCCGAGACCAGTGATGCCTGTGTGGGCCCTTTAAACAGCTCACTGGTCCAGCACCACTCAGCCAGAAGATGTGACCTGCTGACCGGTGGCAACCTTTGGGATGGGGGAAGACGGTAAAGAAGCACTCTTGGAATTGCCCGAGGATTACAGAGGTCCACAATGTCAAAGTCACTCATTAACAATTAACAGCAACACCCAGATGGCCCTGATCAACACCCAAGGGGCCGGCAGGGTACCCGCTCTCTCTGTGCGAAGGCTTTCCAGGGGCACAGCCCCGGAGGCCCCAATGGACAGGTGCTCGGCACGCAGGCCGACGGACGCGAGCAGGGCCCCCAGTTCAAGGCGAGCCCCCTGCCCAGCTGAAGAGGGTCACTCGCCCAGACTCTGCTCTTGTGTGGGGCGTGTGCGGGGTTATCCATTAGATCCCAGCGAGGTTGGCTGGGTTTTACTACTTCACCTGTAAACCAAAGGAATGTGTTGTTTTTAGCTGTGAGGTCAACTTTGTCCTTGATCTGGCCCACGAGGCTGTCCATCTCCCGGAGAGCCGCGCTGTACGGCCTTCGACCCCCGGGTTCTGCTGACAGCAGGGTCCTGGACAGGGGCACGTGCATGTGGGCCAGGCCCACGTAGAGCAGGAAGGGTCTTCCGCTGGCACTGAAACGAGAGAGCCGGAGGTGACTCTCCAGAAGGGTCCCGTGGCCTCAGAGAAGAGCCCAGAAGCCCTTCCACCCGGTGTGCTCAGGAAGTACACATCCGTCTACAGCCTGCAAAGGCAATGGGGGGATAAAGCTAGTTAAAGACTGAGAGTAACTGTAATACTCGCTTCTGCCCTTTTAACGTTTACCGGGAGCTCACTGAACATGACTCACGTTGCCTGAATTCTGCCTCACAAAACCCCCAAGTTCCCTTTTCCGGATGAAGCGTCAGAGGCTCAGGGAAACTGAGAGACTTACCCAAGGTTAGGACACGACCAAGTCTGGGTTTAAACTAAGGTCTGGCTGAGAGCAGAGCCCCGGCTCTTAGCAGCTTCATGCTAACGTCCAGCGCAAACGTATTTTTAAGTTCCAGCTGCTCTCTCGCAGCATCCAGGCCATCGTTTCCATTCCCAGCCTTGGCTCTTTCTAGGAGATGAACGGATGACTGAAACGGACCACGGGAAATTCCAAGGCCATAGCTGGGAACATCTCGATCAAGGTCCTGGTAGAGGCCAGGCTCCCGGCTGCCCCTACTCTGATCCTGCAGGTTCCCCTGGGAGGCCTCTGCTTCCTGCCTGCCCCCCACCTGCATTCCCAGGCCAGGGGCAGGGTCAAGGGCAGCGGCAGGGACCCTCGGGGAGCCCCTTCCCACAGCCCACCCCTGTGGGGGGTCTTTCAGAGGACACAGGGAGGGCAAGGGCGGAACTTCAGGCGAGTCCGTAGGCTGGCGACAGAAGCGCGGCTCCTTCACACCAGGCCACCTGGACACTCGACTTTCAAACTGGCCTGAGCGCTCTTGGCTGCCCCCGATTCACACCACCCCACATCAAGCTCTCTGAGTCCCCCAGCCTCAGCTCTGCACCAAACCTCGCCCTGGAGACGCCCCTGCACCCCAACTCCCGAAGTCCCCTGATTGGGACTGTACTGCACTCGGTTCTCTTTGAAGGACAGAAGATGCACGTCCCAGACGGGGGCCTCTCCTTCCCCATTCTAGTCCACAACTTCTCTGCAACATTTCACGAGCTGTATCGTCCATGTCCACAAGTCATGAGTGGCTATTCTGATTTCAATTCACGAACATGAAATAAAGCTAAGAGTTCAGCGTCTCACATGCTATACCACGGATGAGGCTTGAAGACACGGTGCTCAGTGAAATAAGCCAGTCACCAAAGGACAAATATGGTGCGATTCCCCTTACAGGACGTACTTGGAGTGTCTGCTTCATACAGACAGAAAGTAGCGCTGTGGAGGCCAGGGGCTGCAGGGAAGGTAAAATGGGGAGCTGGTGTTTAACAGGTACAGAGCCTCCATTTGGGAAGATGAAAAAGTTCTAGAGATGGATAGTGGGGATGGCTGCAGAACAGTATGAATGTACTTAAAACCACAGAACTGTACACTTACAAAGGTAAATTAAAAAAATAGGGAGGGTGGGCAGGGAGGGAGACGCAAGAGGGAAGAGATATGGGGACATAGGTATACGCATAACTGATTCACTTTGTTATACAGCAGAAACTAACACACCATTGTAAAGCAACTGTACTCCAATAAAGAGGTTAAAAAAATTTTTTTAATTGAAGTAGAGCTGTGTTAGTTTCAGGTGTACAGAAAAATGATTCAGTTATACATATATATATTGAAAAAGAAAAATTTATGCTATGTACAGTTTACATCTATCATCTATCTATTATCTATCTATTATCTATCTGTCTATCTATCTATCTCTCTATGTCTATCTCTTTCTCTATCCGTCCATCTGGTGTCTCAGTTGCCTGAGCCACATTTCCAGTGCTCAGGCCAGTGGCTACCATCCTGGACAGCACAGAGAGAACATGTTCTTCCTTGCAGAGAGCGCTACTGCATGGTGCTGATGTAGGGCGTCTGTTGCCTGATCTCACAAAGATGATCATGTACAGTTGTGTAGGTTGTGCACAATTCCGGCATGCGGACATCCTGCTGAGAGAGTGGATGGGAGTGTAATGCCAGCCCACAATCCACCGGCCGAGCTGGGCGCTCTGGCACCGGTCAGCACACACTCAGCGGGGACGCCTTGTCATAATCTGCAGGTGGACACCACGTGGCAGCAGCATGCTGGGTGGAGCTGGCTCAGATTTTGGGAATTTTGCAAGCCAGTTGTTAAACATGGCTGCCATTAAAAATTAAATGAAATCAACTTACCATTAAATAAATGATATTAAAAACAAAGGTGGGGGGGATAAATTGGGAGACCGGGGTTGACATATACACACTACTATATATAAACTAGATAACTAATAAGGACCTACTGTACAGCACAGGGAACTCTGCCCAATACTCTGTAAAAGAATCTAGATGGGAAAAGAATCTAAAAAAGAGTGGATATATGTATGTGTATAACTGATTCACTTTACTGTACAACAGAAACTAACACGACATTGTAAATCAACTGACAAAAAACAAAACCAAAGGTGATAAACTTGCACAATTTATCACATCCTAGTTATTCTACCGCATTTTACCATCATCTGCGCCCTGGCGTTTATTTGCGGCCGCTGAATCTGTGCGGTGGGAACACCATATGAGGAGGTGCTACACTGCACATCTCTCCAGCCCTATGGTCAGCGACACCTCATTGGTATCTTGAATTCAGCCACAGCGAGAGTATTTACGCCACAGAAACGGGCAAATCAGAGCTTTTTCTCTGAGTGCTGGTTGTTAAACATTTATCAGCTAATAGCTACCTATGGGCTGGGGGCGTGGTCCCATCACCCACCCTCTTCCCACCCCCATCATTATCCTGCAAACTCCCACCCATTATCAAAATCCTGTTAGCACCCTGGGCTGTGAAGATGAGGGAAGACGGGCATTGGAGACCCACATCCGAATCCCTGGAATTTTATTTCATGGTCGTGTGACCCTGGGCAATTCACTTAACGTCTGTCGTCTCCACAATGGGGACAGCTATGCCTCCCTGATACAGCTGTGAGTATTTAATGCCATAGTAAGGTTTTCACAAGTGGTACCCTTTTCTTAATAAGTATGACTAATACGAGCCTGCAGTAGTGAGCACCCACGGTACCCAGGGGAGCACCTCTCTCCCTGCATCCTGACACCACACTAGAACTCGTAAAGACGGCATGTTGTAGGAACCGCACAAACTAGTTCCCTGGGGGCATCTATCCCCTGAACCACCCCAGTGCTGAATGGCAAATACAGAGTGGAGGATGGGCAGTTCTCTGGTGGCCTGGTGGTTAGGGTTCTGGGCTTTCACTTTCGTGGCCCGGGTTCAATCCCTGGTTGGGGAACTGAGATTCCACAAGCCATGCGGCCCAGCCAGAAAAAAAAGTGGAGGAGACTTGGTGCTTTAAAAAAAAAAAGGCTTCCCTGGTGGCGCAGTGGTTGAGAGTCCGCCTGCCGATGCAGGGGACCCGGGTTCGTGCCCCGGTCCGGGAAGATCTCACATGCCGCGGAGCGGCTGGGCCCGTGAGCCATGGCCGCTGAGCCTGCGCGTCCGGAGCCTGTGCTCCGCAACGGGAGAGGCCACAGCAGTGAGAGGCCCGCGAACCCAAAAAAAAAAAAAAAAGCCAGTTATAAGGCAGTATGATTTCATTTTTATTTAAATATAGATACATGCGTGTGTGTGTGTGTGTGTGTGTGTGTGTGTGTGTGTGTGTGTGTTTATTCACCAGCTCAGAAGGAGGCTAGAAGAACATGTTCAGATTTAACAAAAGGGGTTGAGATATCAGAGGAATTAAGACGCTGGAGGGGACATTCCAGCAGAGGGAGGGTGGGGCGTGGTGTGGAGATGCACAAAGATTGAGACCTGGGGAAGCCAAGTCTGGAGAAAATCTCCTGATCTGAAATAGAAAATGGCAAGTGAGGGATGCCCATCTCTCAGGAAATGTCCCCAGTGGGCTCCTGGCAGGAGAGCCAGGCCTGAAGGTGGCGGCAGGGCTGCCCTCGAGCCGGGCTCCCTCGGCTGCCCCTGCAGCAGCCCCCGGGGCTGACCGGTCCAGGAGGCATCGCTGCAATAGCCACTCGCCCCCGCCCCGTCCCAAATCTCACCGTCACCCTCTGGGCCTCAGCGTTCCAGAGAACCTTCTGGAATCCAGACTGGACCTGACAGTTCTCAGTTCAGAAGCCCACCGGGGCTCCATGAGCCTGCGGGCAGTGCAAAGCCCTAGCCCGGCATCCGCCGACTTCCCAGCCTTGCCGTCCTTCCCACGCCGGGGTCACCTCACGTCCTCCTGCGCCTGTTCACTCCTCTCCCGGCAGCACCCTGCCTGGTATCTTGCCTGCAAACACTTAATCCATTAAGATCCCACTCCAAAGCCATCAAGATCCCTCTCTGCTCCCAGCTCACAGGTGGCTTCCTCCTCCCTGGCCCCTTCTTCCCCTCCCTTAGAGAACTGATCAGTGTTGATGACGCAGCCTATGCGAAAGCTGGCTTTCGAACATTATCTGTTTCCCCACTAGCCTGGGAGACGCTCGAAAGTTGAAACAGATCTAACCCACGTGTGTATTCCCAGCACAACACTGGCACACGTTTGGGGCCAGATCATGCAACTCACTCTTTATTCACTCATTCAATGAATACTTATTAAGTGCTAACCAAGCCCCAGGCACTGCGGAGACAGCTACAAACACAGAAGCAGGATTTCCACCTTCTTGGAGCGTCACATCCAACTGGAAACAGCAGAGGGAAAGATGCAACTAAGAAATGAATCAGGGCTTCCCTGGTGGCGCAGTGGTTGGGAGTCCGCCTGCCGATGCAGGGGACGCGGGTTCGTGCCCCGGTCCGCGAAGATCCCACGTGTCGCGGAGCGGCTGGGCCCGTGAGCCATGGCCGCTGAGCCTGCGCGTGCGGAGCCTGTGCTCTGCAACGGGAGAGGCCACAACAGTGGGAGGCCCGCGTACCGCAAAAAAAGAAAAAAGAAATGAATCAGATCATTATTACAAATGTATAGTAGTAGGGATGATGGAGGAGGAATACAGGGTGCTGTGGAAGAGCATAACAGGGGACCCAAGCTGGGCGGGGGGGAGGGGGAGAGGGGAGACATCTCTGAGACAGTGTGGCCCGAAGGACGGGGGGGGGGGGGCTCCAGGGGGACAGTGCATGGTCGCCCTTCAAGGTGGACAGAACAGCAGAGGGAGAGGCTGCAGGAGGAGGACGGCCGTCCCACTGCCCAGCGGTGCGTGCAATCACTCATGTCCTCACCTGTTATTCATCGGAACACCCAAACAGGAGAAAGAAGAGAGGAGGGGTCAGGAGGACAGAATGATCTTCAGGCTGAACCCGGAGCCCTGATGTGGGTGGCACGTGGTGCGCTTTAGGTGGGAGACGGGTGAGGACGGAGATGAGAAGGGGAAGGAGGCTTAGACCAGCAGGGGGAGAACGATGCAGGCGGAGGGGTTGAGTCAAGGAGAAGAAGGAATCAAGCCCTTGATGTGGGTCCCAGGCTCCAGCCCAGGAAGGCTGGGGCTTCTTTGTCCTCTGTGCCTCTCTAGGACCTAGTTCTAAGTGCGCAATTCCATGGAATATGGACCATACACTCTGATTTCAAACATCCTCAACTACACCTCACACCTACCCCAATACGCTCAGCCCATCAAGCCCTGTATTTCCAACTCAGGTTCAATGCACCGTCCTAGACCCTGTGGGGAGCAGAGGACCAGCCAGCTCCGTGACCTAGAAGCCCAGACGCCCAGGCCATCCGCTACCTCCTTTCTTTTTCTTTTTTTTTTTTTGCCAATTCGGAGCTTTGCCTGCTGTTTAAAAAACTCGAATCAGGAATTAGCTTTCAGGGGAAAGACAAATAACACATGATACCACTTGTATATGGAATCTAAAATATGGCACAAGTGAACCTGTCTATGAAACAGAAACAGACTCACATGAAAAAGAATGTATATATGTGTATAACTGAATCCCTGTGCTGTACAGCAGAAATTAACACAACATTGTAAATCAACTATACCGCAATTAAAAAAATTTTTTTTTTAAGAATTAGCCTTCAGCATCACTGCTAGGTTAGGGGTCTAAAATCAAGTGAAGCCCCAAGGAAAAACGTTCAAAGAAGACCCCCTTGCCGAGCAGGGGCAGGAAACCACACTCCAGGGACCCCCGGTAGTTTTGACAAACAAGTCAAGGTGGCATAAGGGGTCATGGCGGAGAAAACAGCACAGATCTGGGGGCTTTTCTGCTGACACTTCAAAAATCATGGATGAACTGGCAAGTCCAATCCTAAAGAAATCAGCATGCCTGAGGGTTATTTTCTGTCAAGCAAAAAGCCAACAGGATTCATGTGACTTTTCACTTAATAACTAATTAATAAATTAGCAAACTCTTGCCCTCTTTCCTATGATAAAGAGTTTGTTCACTGATTTGTTAGTCTTTCAACTGGTTAATCAAGTGGTAGATGAACAGCACCATGTCCTCTTCAGAGTTAATCAGTCCCCAGCCGGCTGCCACCCGCTACCGTCCCCTGAGAACACTGTGCTTTCATTGCAAAAGCAGGGGTAGACCTTCCTCACCATGGCTATACCTCCACCCTCCCAGCTGCCCTTCTGTCTAGAAAAGTCCAGCATGGTGGAGCGAGGGGCTGGGGGAATTCTTGCACATTCAAGGAAATGATGAGATCAGTTACCCCAAGGTGGAGCCTATTCCTAATTCTGGGCAAGTAGACGGGTGTGCAGCACACGTTTTCCTGCCCACTTAGGCAAAGGCCGTGGAAAATACCAAAGGACCTGTTGGAAATTGTTCCCCGGCCCTTGAAGAGTTTGCAGTCTTGGGACTTCCCTGTCAGTCCAGTGGTTAAGACTCCACGCTCCCAACACACGGGTTCAATTCCTGGTTGGGGAACTAAGATCCCCGCGTGCCGCATGGCGCGGCCTAAAGAAAAGAGAGAGAGAGAGTTTGCAATCTTAGGAGAAAGATGCACCAGTGCACATGAGAGAGGCAGCGGGTGGGGTGACCGTGGGTGTGCACATGTGTGTGTCTGGGCTTGCACCCCGCCACCTATGTACATGCACCCCAAGGTCAGTAGCAGTAGCTGACTGTGGTCTCGCACAATCTACTCTCTGTGCTGATCTCTGATCTGACAGAGGCTGGAAGCGAGCAGCTCTCACACAGAGACAGCTTGCTAGAGACCCGCTGTGGTATGGCTCTGGGGTTTCTGCTTTTTGTTATTTTCAATTAGTGGTTGCTAACAGTTAGAGATCAGGAGATCTGCCAAGGGCCAGGTGGCCTGTCTTTCTTGAGAAATGGAAAGGCCTGACAAGCCAGGCCCCCGTTCCCACAAAGCAGCAGCAGGCGGCCTTAGATGGGACAGGTGCTCGAAATTCACCGCAGGCCCCACCACTCCCTACTGCCTCACAGTCAGCCTGCTTCCCGCTTCAGGTTACCTGGGCCCTGTAGATGCTGGACCCCTGTGTGTTATACTGAACACTGGCCCCCAAGGATACTCAGGGTCTAATCCCTGGAATCTCTGAGTGTCCCCACAGTGGACGTTGTAGATGCAATTAAGTTGAGGATCTTGAGATAGGGGGATTATCTTGGATCGTTCCCAGTAGACCCTAAATGTAATCACAAATGTCCTTATACGAAGGAGGCAGGGGGAGATGTGACTACAGAAGAGGACAAGGCAAGCGAACCACAGAAGTGGAGACTCAAACGATGTGGCCAGGAGTTCCCTGGCGGTCCAGTGGTGGGGACTCCATGCTTCCACCGCCCAGGGTCCGCGTTCCATCCCTGGTCGGGGAACTAAGATCCCGCAAGCCCAGTGGTGCCGCCAAAAAAAAAAAAAAGGAATATGATGCGGCCACGGCCAAGGAACGCCGGCAGCCACCAGAAGCTGCAGGAGGCAAGAAACGATCCTCCCTGGAGCCTCGAGGAGGAGGCAGCCCTTCTGACAACCTTGATTTTAGCCTCACAAGACGCACTTCAGACGCCCAGCCTCCGGATCTGTAGGAGAATAAATTGCTGTTGCTTTAGCCAATAAGTTGGTGGTCAGTTTGTAACAGCAGCAATAGGAAACGAACATAGCCTGTCAGCGAATGAACTCGACAAACACCTTGAATGCCCAGAAGACAGTGGATGGACCCTGCCCTCAGGGAGGTGACACGCTAGCAGGAGAGGACACCTGACAATGACGGGAGAGTGTGGTCTGAGCAGGGACCCTGGGAACGTACCCGAGGCACTTGTAACCGAGGCCTGGAGACCCCAGGACAGACAGTTTTCTGGCTTTATTTCCAGGAGACATGCACGCGCGCATCTTTATCAGGCAATGGAGCTCTGCCGCGGTCTGAGCCGTGCTGGGGCCAGGGGACACGGGGGGGGGGGGCTCACCTCGCCCGCTGGATGAACTGGGTGGCCTTCTCGGCATACTTCTGTGCGAGGCCGCTCAAGTTCACGGGCTGCTCCACGATGCTGAGGTTCTCATAGAGAGGAAGGGCCACGTCCGAGTGACAGTCCTTCTCAGGGTTCCTGGGTGGAAATCACAGACGGTGGAGCATTCATCCCCACGACCTAAGTAGTCACCGAGTCAAGCAAAACGCTTTGATGCGGTGATGCCCATAAATACAGAACACTTAACAGCCTGGCCTCAAGGGATTCTTCCAGTCTGCCATTTCCTCCAAGTGCAAAACCAATATAACACCTTCTTCTATTCCCTTTGAAGAGACGTGTATGCTCCTTGGACAAGCCTGGCCACTCTGCAAAGCTCACGACTTTTTTGAGCTAGGGGTATGATTATACCCATTTTGCTGGCAGAGAAACTGAGGTTAAACAAAGTACATTACGCAGCAGAGTCCCAGAGACAATCAGTAGCCCTGGTTTTTTCCACCGGCCCCCTTAAGTCATGACTTCCGTCCATGGGGTACAACGCTTGGTATTTTCCCAAGTCAACAATCAGGACTTTGTGTGACAAGACGTCTGACGAGAGGACAGATGGCTAGGAACAACTTTGGAATTTCAAACCATGTTTGGAGAATTTGGGGAAACTTTACAATTGGAAAAAGTGGGGGTCAAACCTATTGTATCTCCTGGAAAAAAACAAACCCAGCCCTTGGTCTTACAGATGGAGATGAATCTGACTTACGAATGACCCAGCAGAGCAGCCGAATCCTGACCCCGGCTGTGATCTCGGGTGAGTTACCTAAGCTCTCAGAGCTCGACTTTCCTCATGGGAAGTGTGGGGCTGCCCGGGCCCCTTCCAGGGATAAGGAACGGTTAGCGTCCACACTGCTCGGCACACTAGGAATGCAATAAAAACTCAAGCCCTCTGTCCTGGCGGACACAGAACTGGAAGAGGAGCTGAGCACAATGGAGAGAAAAGGGTGGTCACAGGGGGCCTCTTGGGTAGGGGAACTGTCCTCCTGCTGCAGGGAAGAGTCTGGGAAGAAAGGAAAGCCCCCGTCACACATCTATGTGCACACAGACTTGTGCCGGAAGCTTAAGAGACACGGTCAGACTGGGGTAATCTCCAAGGACCACAGTGTTTTAAAAAGAGAAAAAGCGCACGGCCCCGGGTGTCGCAACGCTAACCTCGCCATTCGTGTCCAACCTTCCAGCTCTGCATGGTCTTGCGGCTGCTCCGTCACCCCAACCTTCTCCCCCTTTTCCTCCTTCACCCAACACTTTTCTTCTACTTGATTTAACACAGACGGAAAAGGGACCAGGCTGTGGTCATCGCACGAGATGGCAGGGGTGCCACAGGTGTGAGCCCCAGGCGCCCGGCGGTGATGAGAGAGCAGTGGCAGGTTCTCACGTGGTGACGCCACTCCTCCCACTGCCAACAGGCTCTTGCATCTTCTGGGCATCTCGTGAAAAGGCAGACCTCTGGGAGGGGTCTGAACACCTGCATTTCTAGCAAGCGTCCAGATGATGCCTGCGCTGCTGGCCCAGCGACCACCCTCTGAGTAGTCAGGAGAGAGGAGACCTGGGCTCTAGACTCAGAGACCCAGACGGGACTCTCCATCCTTCCCTCTCATGACTCCACTGTGACCTGGGCCACCAGGTAAGCTTCCTTCCCAGGACAGTCGGGAGAAACGCTTGCCTCACTCAGAGGTCCGGTGGGTCACGGAAAAGCATACAGAGCGCTTAGGATGTAACAATTTCTCAACAAATGGCCATTATGATGCTATTATTAATAAGCCCCGAGACACGCTTTCCCCGGGCGGCCCAGACACCTGCAACGTTATGAACAATCCCAGTACACCGTCCGAACAGCAGAGCACCTGGTCTGGGCTGCTTTATTACCTGCATAAGGTTTATTACCTTTTTCTGATAATAAACGTACTGCATGCTCATTACAGAACATTTGGAAAATACGAGAGAGGAAAAAACTGAAAACTCCTTAATGCCCAACCAGAGGGAATGAACCATGGTTACCATTTTGGCGTATTTCCGTTAGGGCTATTAGAGGCATAAATACAGAGGTAGTTCAGGTCACAGTGTTGATGATTTGTTTCCTGCTTTTTTCACTTACTATTCTATTGTGGGCATTTTCTCATTTCACTGGATACGTTTTTAAAACATCCTGTTGAGTGCCTGCGCGGCATTCCGAAACGCTGGCTTATTTCAGGGCGGGGGTAGGGCTTATAGGGAGCCCGGGGGACTTTTTCTCAGTCTAGCTCCCTCCTTATGTCCAGTGTCAGGGCCAGGTGAGTGGGCCAGGAGCAAAGCCAGCAGGCAGAGGAGGGAGGCCACCTGCGTGAGACCCTGGGTCGCACCAGCCTCTCCCCAGCTGAGCTAAACAGTCCAAGGAACCTGGAAAATGCCAATTAAAAAAACGTTGTTCACCTCATCTTCATGAAAAGTGTTCTTGCACTCCATGCAAATAATGCACTTAAATTTTTTGCACTAAAGGTACTCGATCTTTTTTTTTTGGCTGCATTTGGGTCTTCGTTGCTGCGCATGGGCTTTCTCTAGTTGCGGCGAGCGGGGGCTAGTCTTTGCTGTGGTGCGCGGGCTTCTCATTGCGGTGGCTTCTCTTGTTGTGGAGCACGGGCTCTAGGTGCGCAGGCTTCAGTAGTTGCGGCATGTGGGCTCAGTAGATGCGACACGAGGGCCCTAGAGCACAGGGGCTTCAGTAGTTGTGGCCCATGGGCTTAGTTGCTCCGTGGCATGTGGGATCCTCCTGGACCAGGGCTCGAACCCGTGTCCCCTGCATTGGCAGGCGGATTCTTAACCACTGCGCCGCCAGAGGAGTCCCAGGTACTTGATCCCTTTTTGCTACTGTAACTGTTCCCCGTGGGCCTCGCTCATTTCCTTCTGATGGACCACACCCCCAGGACTTCACCTGGCTCTGGAGCCCAGAGCCGATGCCTTGGCTAGGATTACCTTGACGGTCTACCGCCCCGAGGACATGCCGGGCAAGGGGGGTGGTTGTAGCCGGGGGTATCAGTGCAGCCCATGTCATGGCTGTACGGGATTCCAAAGTAGTAATCAAACCCTGGAAGAGAAGGAACGGGTTAGGCTATGAGCCTGCATTCTTACACCCAGGACAGAAATTTAATTTTCCATGATTTAATTCTGCAGTGTTATGGCGTATGTAATTAAAAGAGGATTTGATTAATAGTCCTTTGTAGTGTGCAAAGAAAACACTTTGCTGGGTCCTGGCTGCAAGACTAGATTTGCAAAACTTCTTGTGATTAGCATTAACCCTGCGTGGAAGGAAGTGGGGAGAATGTCTTGAACACCTCCTGTTCCCAGTGCGATGATGGACACCGCTGGGAAATATCTGGTGAAAATCTGCTACCTGCGTGACACTCTGGGGGCTAAAAGAATATACTCTGCCCTCAAGAGCGGGAGGATAAGACGCAGAGATTCAGCTCTAAGAGATGGATTGTCAGCAAGCCCACAAGAGGGATCAGAGGGTGAAGTTACCCCTGGATGCTGGGGGTGGGATGTGGTTGGGACAGGAATCTCAAAATGCTTCTCGGAAGAGTTGGCATTTCAGCTGGACGCAGAGGGCTGGCAGGATTGGACTTGAGAGGGTGGAGGGGTATTGGAGGGAGGATGTGAGGGTCAAACTGAGACCTGAAAACCCTGTGTTGACTTTTTTCTGAGACCCTCCCATATCCCAGCTCTTCTCCAGCACAAGCTTCCGTGTGAAGTTTCCCACAGAATTCCCTACTCCCCGCCGAGCCCCTGCTTCAGTGAACCCATCAAACGATCTTTACTTCTTACCACGCGGGGCCTCACGGGGGCCAAGTGTTCCCGGACACGTGAAGGACTGGGTCGAGGAGAACACTGATGGCCTCACGACGGGGTAGCCCGAAGGGTAGACAGGCACCAAAGAGGGGGGCCGGGAAAGGTGCAGGGCAAGAGGGATGTGCAAACAGAGGCAATCCTGGCACCTCAAACCCACCCAGGTGAGCCTGTGAACGAAGGTGTCCTGACTCAGGAGAGAGGCCCCTCAGGGGCAGGATGGCTTCAACATTTATAGAGTCCTTTTACACAGAGACCTTTATTTTCTGTTTCCCAGGTAACCAATCCTCCAAAGAATTCTTACCACGGAAGTTGGGGTGATAAGAGCCATGGTGTCCAAGATGCCACTTGCCTGGAGGAAAACGAGAGAGAGAGAGAGACTTTGAGAGGAATCCCCCTGGGGGCTCCCAGCCCCTTGGTGGAGCTGGTCACACACTCAGGTCTCCACCAGCTTTGCCCTTTCCTGAGCACAAGCAAAGAGAGGCTCACGTGCTGTGTGACAGCCAAGCCTCGTTCTCTGGGACCGCGAGGGAGTCCCCAGGGAGACAGAAAGCAAGCAAGGATGACTCATGACCCAGGCAGGAAAGCGTGCGGGGGGTGGGGGCGGGGAGACGAGCCATTACCGGGAGCCCAGAGAAGTTAGCAGGCTGAGCTCCTGCCCCCCAAAGAGGGTGCAGCGCCCACGGCAACGCCCCCCGCCAGGGCTCACCACACCTTCCGCTCGGCCCTCCTGCCTGGGGCCCTGCAAAGGGCCCAAGGAGCAAGTGCACGGCCCAGACAGTCCCAGAGATGCCGCTCCCGCCTGCTTTCATCATCGTTCTCTGCAGAAGCTGAGCGGGGCGCCGCCTCCCTGCGCCGCCCGAGCCAGGCCAGCAACGAGGAAGCTCTGCCGCAGGGCTGCTCCTGGCGCTGTAAACGCGTTCACTGGGGGGCACGAGGCGAGGCTGGGACCCTCTGACCTGCTCATTCTCTGCTCTCCGGGTAAAGATCCCACGAGGCAAGGGGAAGAATCCAAAACGCGGGGCAAAGACCAGTACGGCGGCAGCGTGGAACAACGCCAAGGACAGAAAGAAACAGGCAACCACAGGAGTCTGACTCAGTACGTTATCTCACGTGGCCTCAGTACAATACTGCCAAACCATCTTTTCAAGACACACGCCTGTGGCCAAAACAAGCAACGGTGAATCGAGGTGAAGGGTATATGGGGGTCTAGGAGTCCCTTCTTGCAACTGGTCTGTAGGTTTGAAAACAAATGTCATAAAAAGTTGAGGGAAGTGGATTAAGCTAAGTGGAATGCTTAGATTCAGCATGACGCGGAAATATAAAATTATAGTACAATTTTAAAATTGCTTCTAAAATTATAATAAGCGTGTAAAATTATATCACCAGGACATAGAAAATAATAGGAGGGGGAGAAAAGTAGGGCCGAGTGATAACATGTGCAGCTGGGGACAAACACATGAACACAGAGCAAGATGAGAAGCAAACAGTGAGTGGTGTCAGTGGACTCGGTGTTCCCTCAGCAGGCTTCTCATTTGCCCTGTAAGCGCGCTGCTAGGAAGTTCACGATCTCAACAAGGAGCTACGCTTCAGTACCCTCTCCCAGAAAAGCAAAAGGTGTCATGAGAGGTGAACAGTCGACCTGTAATCAGTTGCCTTCTTGGGATTTAAAGGCCTGAAGAAGGAGGGGCAGGCGAGATCGAACCCAGCTCGAGAAGAATTCAGTGCCCCTGATGCGGCATGAAGTGTTAGGGTCAGAGAGCCCGGGGACCAAAGCCCTCCCGCCCCCCGGGCTGGGAGTCTTACACGGATGCAGGGACAGGGCGGGTGAGGACGCTCAGCCCATAGTGAGAGCCTCAGAAGAGTTCGTACCTCCGAGCGTGGAGAGAAAGGGGCGAAAAGGAGAGCCGGTTGGGACCTTAATGGTCTCGTCCTCCCAGGACAATGAAGGCCACACTGCAGTCTGATCTTCTGCAAAGTTATGTCAGGCTCCTTGACCCAGGGGAGGAGCCAGGCCGACACACCAGGAATGCCAGCTTCCTGCAGGTTAACGGGGAGCCCGGGGCCCCGAGGACATCCCCACAGGGACCCTCGTTGCCCCTTCACGTGGTGGAGGGAGGCGGGAACCCCGCCGGACCCAGCTCTTGGAGAGCCAGGATCCTAAGCACAGGCAGCCTGAGGATGCCGTCGGGACGCTGGGTTGCCTTGGCCTCTGTAGGGGGCACCAGGGGAAACTAGTTCCATACATGGTTTAGTCCCCTGGCAGGTCGTTTCAGCTGCTTCGAGCTGAAAGCACCCCCAACTTCTACAGCAAGAAATGAGCAGAAAAGCGGACACGAGCAGGAGCGGCGGCAGCTCTGCAGACACAAAGCAGCACAGAAAATGCAGGGAGGACGGGGTCTGGGCGGTGGGGGCCACGTTACCAATCAGCCCGGTGACGTAGCCAGCCCGCTGCAGCACTTCGGCCAAGGTGGTCTCGTTGAGTGGAAGGCCCCCCACAGAGGTGACCGCAAAGTTGTGAGGGACTCCATTGCGGAGGCCAAGCCGGCCGGTGAGCAGGGCGGCCCGGGAGGGCGAGCAGGTGGACGCAGCCGCGTGGAAGTCCACAAACCTGCACGGAGAGGAGAGCGATGGGGGTCGGCCTGGCCACAGAAAACCGAGCCAAGAGGGATTCAATTCCTGGGGTCCCAGCGCTGGGAAAACGCTCCAGGACCCGCCAGCCGTGGGACAGGCAAAGAAAATGAAGCCCAGAGACGCGTCATGTGACTAACCCAGGGTCACACAGCTGATTCGAAGGGATTTAATCCCACATATTGAACGGATTTTCCACATTTTATATTCACCTACTCACTTAATGCATCTGTAACCCCAGAAATCAACACTCGTGGCTCTGAAGGGATAGTTCACGGATATACGCAGACCTGTGAAAATCTGCACATTTCCAGCTGAGGTTGGACAAGGTGACCTTCTTGTTTGGGCTCTCACAGATTCAGTGTTCACAGGGACGTTATAGAACATCACCACTGCTGACACAAGAGCTGACTATCTATTACTCCTTACTGTAAGCCCAGCCCTTTTTCAGACACTGTGGAGAAACAGAGAAGTCTAGCCATTTTCTTACCCTCAAGGAACGTGAGTAAATTGAATGTCACTAATGAAGGGGCAACCTGACTTCATGTGTCTCCTGATGGGATGCAATATGAATTCATAACGCCAAGGATTCTTACCGAAAACGTTTAACCTGAATCTAGTCAGACCCCTGGACCTAATTTCCACATTACAGGAAAAAAAAGCTAATGCAAGACCAAATTAAATGACCCCACAAGAAAAGACTTTACCAAACCATTCTCTAGACGTTCGGTAAGACAACCAGTCCCATCTCTTCAAACAGTCAACATCTGAGGGAACGATGGGACGGACGGGGCGATACTGTGCATAAGGAAAGACTAAAGAGATAGAACCAAGTGCAATACATGAATCTTACTGGATCCCAGCTCAAAAGAGCTGGCACCACACCTGAGGGCTAATTAGGGAGGGAGATTTAATATGAACTGGATATAAAATGATATTAGGGGATTATCGCTCATTTTCAGGATTACGGCCATGTGGGAGAACGTTTCTATTCTTTTCCTTCTGGTTTTAGTGAGATATAATTGACACATAACCTTGTACTAGTTTCAGGGGTACAACATCATAATTTGATATAAGTGCACATTATGAAATGATCACCACAGTAAAGTTTAGTTAACATCTGTCACCTCCCACAGTCACAAACTTTTTTCCTGTGATGAGAACCTTTAAGATCTCCTCTCTTAGCGACTTTCAAATACACAAGACAGCATTGTTGACGCTCGTCCCCATGCTGTGCATTACGTCTCATGACTTACACCCAGAAGTCGTCACCACCTTCACCCATTCTTCCCCACCTCCGAAACCATCCTCCACACTGATGCAAATGTCCCTCCACAGTGGGAGTCGGATCACACCAGTCTCTTACTGGAAAACACAGTCTCTCTCTGCCTGCTTCTCGGAGCTCAGCCGCTGCCCCCCTCCTGCCCTGAGCTGCTTCTTCACATCCTCCCAAGCCCCCACTTACTCCTGTCCGCTGTGCCTTTGCCCATGCTTTTCCCCCACTCCCCAAACCCTTCCCCTAGTGTCCCACCTTATCTTGACTGACCAGTCCCAGTCGTCTTCAAGACCCCGCTCAAAGACTCAGATGTTACCCCTCAGGTCACCCTCCGTGCCTCTCCCTGCCTCTCCCCCAACCCCCCAATCTGCACCTCCCCACCCCACGTGGAGTCAAGGCCCCCTCTTCTCTACGTGATCATATAGCCTTTGGCATCCCTTTACAACACTAAACTCTAATTCTTTGTTTTCCTGTTTGGGGCAGCTTCCAGATGGCCACGAATCCGTGGATAGGACTCCCCGTGACAGGCGGGGCCTGAGGTCCCCCCGCCCTTGACGCTGTGAGTGCTTTGAGCCCCAGAGGATGTGAAGGGGACACTGCACCAGCTTCTGGGCTCAGCCCTCACGAGACTGGTAGCTTCCACCTCCTCCCTGAAAACACTCTGTGAGCCGCTGGGTGAGAAATCGACTCCCCCAACACGGCCCAGCTGGACAGGCCATCTGTAGGTGCTCCGGCCAATGACCCCAGTGGAGGCCACTGCATCTAAACGTCACACGTGTGCGTGAGGCCACCCTGGACCTCCCAGCGCAGCCATCTGCCTGCTGAATTTCACCAGAGCCGCCTTGGTCAACACAACAAGGTAAAGAATCACCCAACCGAGAGATGCCTGAATTCCTGACCCTCGGCATCATGAGACGTGATGAAATGGCTGTTGTTTTGAGCTGCTGACTTCGGGGATGGTTTGTTACTCAGCAGTTTGCCACCAGAGCAGCAGCTGTCTCCCACCGGACCATGCTCTCCTGACCATTCAGTCCTCAGCCCAGCACGAGGTGGGCACCACCCAGCGCATGCGGAGAGGGTGATGCCACCGTACTCTTTGCTTTGGTACAACATGGTGAGTCTCTGCTAAAGAGACCTGGGCCTCAGTCCCAGAGGATGGGTGAATTCACAGAGCGGTGACACGCACCGAGAGGTCCCAGCAATGCCCGTCTGAAAGCGCCGGCCCAGCCCTGAAGCCGTGCTCTTCAAGCAGACGTGCGATGCCTCCATCTGACAGAATGAGGGCAGGGGAGCGAGGTGCTCCAACGCTCATGCTGGGTCCGCAGGTGCTGGGCGAGGCCTCCCTCCAGCCTCGGGGAGCTCCAGGGCCCCCGACTCTGGCTTCACACCCCTGCCAGCACTTCCTTCCTGTCCCTCCGTCCCCTGGGGCTGGAAGTAGCACGTGCAGCCTCCCTTCTGTCCATCGGTTGCTGGTCCCCTGGGTAATTTCCCAGGCACCGGCTTCTCTCACAGCATCCCCAGCTGTCCACATACTGCGGCCTCAGGGAGTTCAATTCCTGGGGCAAAATCCAGGATTCTGGATGTTGCATGCAGCTGGCAACCGCTGCCCTTGGAATCCCAGACTGAGCTCCACTTCAATGTTCATACTTTTCTCCCAAGAAAACGTTCATTTGTACCCAGCCTCTTCTGTTCTTTTCCTCCCAAGATTAAAGCACAAACATCCTCCTAGATCACACTCCTAAATGTTCCTTATAATAATGACTACTGGGACTTCCCTGGTGGCGCAGTGGTTGAGAATCCGCCTGCTAATGCAGGGGACACAGGTTCGAGCCCTAGTCCGGGAAGATCCTACGTGCCGCGGAGCAACTAAGCCCGTGCGCCACAACTACTGAAGCCCACGCACCGCAGAGCCCGTGCTCCACAGCAATAGAAGCCACCTCAATGAGAAGCCTGTGCACTGCAATGAAGAGTGGTCCCCGCTCGCCGCAACTAGAGAAGACCAGCGTGCAGCAACAAAGACCCAACGCAGCCAAAAGTAAATTAATTAAGATAATGACAATGACTCTTACTACGACTAGATTACTACTACGGTACCACACACTTGGCAACTTTTATTACTCTCACAGCTAATGCTCAGGCTTCTAGAATCCAGGCACTCCTCTAAGCCATGAGCACCCACTGTCCCTGGACTCATTCTGCTCTGCAGGTGTAGCTCCGTATGGGTCACCTCCTTACCCACAACAGTGGGAGCAGCTGCACAATCTGCAGGGCCCGGAGCAAAATGAAAATGCAAAGGCCCTTATTCAAAACCCACCAAGCATTTCAAGATGGCGACCGCAGAGCATTAACCCACCATCCACACTACGGTGCGGAGCTGAACAGCGCTCAACCCGCCCAGCTGAACGCGGCAGCCCTGCTCCCCATTTACATTTGCTGCCCCCAGTTCCTCCTCTCCCAGTTTTCCATGGGGCGGCCAAAGTGATCTTGAAAACTGTTTATCAGCTAACGTTATTCCTGGCTGGAAACCCACAAGTAAGTCCTCATTGCAATTTACGTAAACCCAAAGTCACGGTCGTGGTCTACAGGCTCTCCAGCAGAGCTTCTCAAGCGGGGAGCTGGAGCACACAGATACAGCCAAACACTGATAGCTAGTAGGTTTTCTGAGAGCCAGCTCCTCCCAGCCCCAGGGGCAGCCAGGCGGGACCCCGGGCAACTGGAGGTTCCTGGGCATCCGTGCCCTGCACAGTCCCAGGGAAGTAATCCCGTTAGAGCAGAGAACGGAGAGAGCCCTGCAGGTGCGGCGCCAGGCATCCTTGTTGGAGTCCCACGCTGGCCACCTCCAACCACCAGCAGCCTGGGTGGAGCTCCTTGGAACGGGGTGGAAAGGTGGGAACTCCACGCCCAGGGGATCTGGACCCAGGCGTCACCATCCCTATTCCCACCCCGGTTCCCCCCAGCAGCCACACCACCCAGAGCGGCTCTACCGAGATCGCCCCGAGCTTGTCCCTGCCTCAGGCCCTTTTCATGTCCCCTCCGTCTGGAAGGCTGTGTTCTGGTCTCCGCAGGACGGGCCCCTCCTTTTCTTCCGGGCCTCAGCTCTCACTTCACCTACTCAGGGAGGGCTTTCCTGACCTGACCACTCTCCCCTCATCACTCTTCTGTTCTGTCTTGAGCCTTTACCCACTTGGACCTCACCTTGCTCATGGACTGGTCTCCCTGCCTGCTGCCCGGCTGCCCCTCTAGAACAGAGTCCCCGAGAGCCTGGGTGTGTCTGCCCGCTGCCCCCGCCGCCCCCGCCCCGGGGGGCTGGTTCCCGACCTCAGGAAGGCGGATTCTCTGATTTGGGCAGTTGGAGTCCTGCACTCCACCAGTGAGATGGCTCTTCCCATCTGGGGGGGACTAGGGCTTCCTCGGCCGGGTTCCCTGCGGGAACCAGACTTTGAGACGCTCCCAGTGGACATTCACTCCTGCCCTCACCCATCTGTGCCTCTCGACAGATACACCCGCGCATCACCGCTCAGCCCAAACCCTTCACTCTGAGCTGCTGGTCTTAGTTCCATCAGCCATACCTGGCGGAAGGACGGCAGGGAGGGGACCACAGCCCTCTCCGTCAGAGGCTTACACTTCAGCAGAGGGTCAAGACCTATGTGGGTAACCAGACAAAAGAAGATGAGCCCGGCCAGAGAGACACAGTGAGTGAGGTATGGGTGGTGGAGCGGCAGGAGGGATAGAAGTGCGGGCAAACGGGTGTGGGCTCATCTCTGGCCCCGGCTCCCTCCAGTGTGAGACAAGACAGGTAACTCCAGCCAGGTCTCAGTATCCTCATCTGCAAAGTGGGCACAACCGTAGCAGCCTCACCAGGTCATCTGAGGGATCTGGTGGCACGATATGCGTCAAGCCCTTTAGCGGCGCTCCGGGGTCAGAGTAGATTTTTTAATTCATCGTGGTCTGCGTGATGGTTATCATAGCTAAATGGGGAGAAAGAGCGCATTTCAGGTGTGAGAGGGGAGCAGTGTGCAAGGCATAAACGGACGGGATCCTGGGGCGCGTGGCTCCTGTCGGGACCACTCGGGCATCCTATTTGCTCCGCAAATCCGTACATCACTGGTCACCCCGGCCCCAGCGTGCATCCTCCCTGCGAGAGCCCGCGTCCACCCCCTCCAGTCAACCTGGCATCACCTCTGAGTCCCTCTGCTGTCCCCCCACCTGAATCACTTCAGCGACCTTCCAAGAAGCCAGGTACGCTCTCTCCAGCCCGGGTTTGCCCGCGGGTGGGTCATGCCGGGCCCCGGCCCCCGGTCTTCAGTGACTTCCGGTCTTCAGTGATTCCTTCCGCTTGGCCACGGTAACTCACCACGCACAGGTCCAACCTCCCTCTCCAGCCCCTGAGCCACTGCTGCCTGCCTGCCTGCCTGCTATGGGTTGAACTGTGTCCTCCCCAAAAGATAAGCTCAAATCCTAACCCCCATACCTCAGAAGGCGACCTATTTAGAAACAGGGTCATTGCGGGTGTAATTAGCTAAGATAAGGTTATACTGGAGTGGGGTGAGTCCTTAACCCAATGTAACTGGTGTCCTTAAAACAAGAGGAGAGAAACAAGGTCCTACTGTAGAGCACAGGGAACTATATTCAATATACTGCGACAAACCGTAATGGAGGGGACTTCCCTGGTGGCGCAGTGGTTAAGAATCCGCCTGCCAATGCAGGGGACACAGGTTCGATCCCTGGTCCAGGAAGATCCCACATGCCGCGGAGCAACTAAGTCCGTGCACCACAACTACTGAGCCTGCGCTCTAGAGCCCGCGAGCCACAACTACTGAGCCCACGAGCCACAGCTACTGAGCCCGCATGCCTAGAGCCCGTGCTCCGCAACAAGAGAAGCCACTGCAGTGAGAAGCCCACGCACAGCAATGAAGAGTAGCGCCCGCTCGCCGCAACTAGAGAAAGCCCGCGCGCAGCAACGAAGACCCAACGTGGTCAAAAATAAATTTAAAAAATAAATAAACAAAATAAAATAATTTAGAAAACCATAATGGAAAAGAATATGAAAAAGAATATTATATATATATATGTAGAACTGAATCACTATACTATATTTCAATAAAATTAAAAAAAAAAAAAAAGAAAAGAGGAGAGAGACACAGCGAGGAGACCTGCAGGTCTCTCGGAGGGCAGATGGCCAAGTGACTGAGGGGACAAAGACCAGCGTTGGCTGCACACGCGACAACGCCTGGGGCTAGCAGGCGGCGGAGAGGGAAGGAGCTCCTTCTGGCGCCTCAGAGGGAGCGTGGCTCAGCCAGCACCGTGGCCTTTGACCGCCAGCCTCCAGAACCGTGTGACACAACACACTGCTGTTGTTTTAAGCCCCTCCGTTTGTGGTGCTCGGTCACGGCAGCTCCTGGAAACGAACACACCAGCCTACAAATCCCCGAAGTTCAGCCCGACAGGACTCTTCTTCCTGGAACGCTTCCCATCCCCTCCCTGCCGTCCCGCACCCCACGTGCAGCTCGCCAGCCTGATGCCCCGACTTGGCTGTATCTCGGCCTGCAGGCCCGGCCTCTCTCCCCGCCCCTCCCAATCCCTGCCTAACCTTCAAAGCCTCCCATTGTCACAAAGTCTTCCCTTATTCCCCAGAAGGACGGCTCTTGACTCTGACCTCTGGAGCTCCTGAACCCTCCTGGCAGCCTGAATGTAGACACTCATCTGACAGTATCCGGGCGCTGACTAAAGGGGTTTCCGTGGGGCTGCTGACGCAGCCCCTGCCCTCACATCCACGCACCCCGACGTGGGCCCATCGGAGCAGCACAGCCCTCTCCTCAACGATCGGGCCCACGACCTGAGCAGGGCTATTCAGAATCCAAAACTGGCATTTTCTGAACCAGGCAGAGAGGAATAGCTTTTTCTCCCCCCCTCGAATCTCAAGCTAAAATGATATAATCCCAGAAGGGCAAGGGCCTCACCTCTCACCCTAACCAGGAGCCTGAAAGAATGGGTCAGCGGGCTCAGAAGGCCAGACAGAAGACCGAGTCTCTCCAGAGTCTAGTCCACGAGCCAAAGCTGTGCCCCGTTTGCGCTTCGGCTGGTAGAGCTGCGCTTCTCTTGTTTACAACCAGCCTCCTGGCTACCTCACTGGAGCTGAAACAGGATAGGGGCCTAGAGCGCAACAGGTAACAGGACAAGGTCAGTCTCTGCCCTCAAACTGCACATGGTTCAGAGTCAGAGGTGGGCGACCCCAGCATGTAAGAGGCCTCTGGGAATCGCGTGCTCCTCAAACAAGTCACGTGTAAGCTGAGACCTATAGATATATACGAAGTATAAAGATCCAGTCTGTTCTCTACGTCTGTGAGTCTGTTTCTGTTTTGTAGAGAGGTTCATTTGTGCCATATTTTAGATTCCACACAGAAGTGACTGTAAATCATCTATACTTCAATAAAAAAAAAAATAAATACAGTATAACTATCCCTTAACTTTATGTGTGTTTGTCTAAGGATACTAAAAATAGCTACCACCTATCACGTGGCTGCCACCCTAATCATATTACAGATATCATTTCAAATCATCAGAATTCCGTTTTACAGATCAGGAAGGTAACGCAGAGAATGGAGGTAGCTTTCCCGAGACCATGCAGCCGGCATGAACACGCATCTCACTCTGTCTGATCCCTGTTCAGTATCAAAGACCGTGGACCCCTGCGCGTAGGAAATGACAGCGCTAGAACTTGAGCCCAGGCCAGCCCGCCCCACAGACCATGTTCTTCCCAGGTCCCTTTCCATCTGGGAGAAGGCTGGCTGCAGCCGGGCTGGTCCACAGAAGGAACTACCTTAAAACTAGTCACTGGCCTTGGGCTGGGACAGTTCTGAGACTCATTCTTGCTGGTGCCAACCCTGACAGCCTGACTCACATCCACGCAAACCACGTGAGCTCGTGAGGGACACCGGAATGCCTGCTTCCCAGATGACGTCCAAGGGCAGACAGAGGAACCAGAGCATCGGCAAGGTCAGTGTGTCTTCTTCCTGCACACGAAATCAGAATCCAAAGTCTGCCTTGGGGAGTGTGGAGTTAATGAACACAAAGGGAGTTCAAATGGGTCGTAGAGAAAGTCTTTGTTTGCTAAGCTAGGGGACTTGTGTTCACTGCGGATTGACCTTTGCCAGTGGGTCTGGGATGCTCAAAGGCTGTGAGCACCACTTCTTCTTGCCTGGTGCTACTGACTGAACGCTTGTGTCCTCCAAAAAATACATATGTGGAAGCCCTTCTGCCCAGTATCATGGTATCTGGAGGTGGGGCCTTGGGGAGGTGATTCCCTTTATATGAAGTCCTGAGGGTGGAGCCCCCATGATGAGATTAGTGTCCTTATAAGAAAAGGAAGAGAGACCAGAGCTTTCTATCTGCCACGTGAGGATGGAGGGAGAAGATGGCCCTCTGCCAGCCAGGAAGAGGGCCTTCAGCAGAACCTGACCCAGCTGGCACCCTGATCTTGGACCTCCCAGCTTCCGGAAATGTGAGAAATAAATGTCTGTTGTTTAAGTCACCCAGACTGCTGTATTTGTTACAGCAGCCTGAGCTGACTGATACACCTGGGCAGTGCCAAAAATACCATTCTTGGGTACCATCATGCTTGCCTGTTTTTACCACCTGTGCTAAGCATGGTCTCTCCTTGAACATGTTAATGCCATCCTTTTGGAACAGCTATAGCATATTTCTATGGCAAGATGTAACTCTGAGTTCCTCCCTAGACCGTAGGTTCTACAAGGATGGGGCTTCGAGGGGCAACTCCAGCCCCAAACAGAATGCTTGGGTGGGACAGGCCGCCCCAGCAAAATCTGGTGAATGAACCAACAAAACGTGAAGCGAGAGGCCCCCGTCATTTGGTTGGAAAAAACACATTAGTCCATTTTCCACATAATCGCTTAAGCTGATGCTTTTAGGGCTCAGTTCCTTCCCCACTGTGTGTTAAAGTTTATAGCTTAACTCTCAGGAACAATCTTATGTCCTTCGTTTCCAAGTCTTTAGAGAGCCCTGGCTATACCTCCTTCTCCAAAATACCGACCGACACCCCACACAGCTCGATGCACTGACCTCCGTGTCACCCTCCCCCCTTCCCAGCCCCTCCCTGCATTGGGCAGGGACTAATTAATAAGCAATAAAATGGTCTTGCTCTTTGGAAAGCTTCCTTTGTTTTTCCCCAAATCTATCTGCGTAGGCTCAGACCAGTTCACCAACAGGGGTCCTAATTAAAGTCTGAAACAACATTGTAAAGCGAAGCTAGAAATACAGAGCCAGACATTACAGCAGCCCGTGAACAGGAAAATCAACGCAAATTAAGACACAGCCAGACAGAAACCAAAGCAACTCGCCATTGCATCAATTACGCATATTAGAATCCGGGAACGTAAGCGCAGGAAACGTCGCCCCGAAAGCCCCAGAGAGATACAACGTCGCGGAGTGAAGCGTGTCCAGCCTTCATTTATAAGGAATTTAAAACAAAGGATGTGGCCTGCTGTGGCCACTCTCTAAATTGCTATGTGACTGGAATAAAAGCTGTCCGTGCTCCATTCATAATTTAAAGGCTTGGAGGTGGAAATGGGTTTTTTAAATCATCTGCTGCGGCCTTTGCGTGCAGAGGGACACAGGTGGGTAGTGAGACCTGGAAAAGGCTGGAGTAGGACTTAGATGGACCAGCTCAGCTCAGCCTCCACGTTGCCTTCTGTTAAATGGGAAGGATGTTAAGTGAGACCATTGAGACAACCAATAGGAAGCCCCTTTGAAACTGCAAGCAGGGACCTCCCTGGTGGTCCAGTGGTTGGAACTCCACGCTTCCACTACAGGGGGCCCGGGTTCGATTCCTGGTTGGGGAACTAGGATCCCACAAGCTGCACGGCCAAAAAAAAAAAAAAAAAAAAAAAAAAAAACCACAAACAGGCTTCCCTGGTGGCGCAGTGGTTGAGAGTCCGCCTGCCGATGCAGGGGACACAGGTTCGTGCCCCAGTCTGGGAAGATCCCACGTGCCGCGGAGTGGCTGGGCCCGTGAGCCATGGCTGCTGAGCCTGCGCGTCCAGAGCCTGTGCTCCGCTACGGGAGAGGCCACAACAGCGAGAGGCCCGCATACCGCAAAAAAAAAAACAAAAAAAAAACACACACACACACAAACAAAAAGAACTGAAAGAAAATGTGGCAGCAAATAGCCAACTTGGTGTGTTTTGCTGACTCATTCACTCATTTATCCATCCATCCATCCATCCATCCACTTCCACTCTTGTTCTTTTCAATAAAAGGGTTCCTGCCAGCCAAGCTTGGTATAATCCTTGGCAAGTCTCCCCTTTCCTTTCCACACTCTTGCAGTGGACATGTGTGCATTCACTCTCAA
The DNA here is from genome assembly GCF_964270905.1 of Leucopleurus acutus. NCBI lineage: Eukaryota > Metazoa > Chordata > Mammalia > Artiodactyla > Delphinidae > Leucopleurus > Leucopleurus acutus. The sequence continues at coordinate 1,897,180 of NC_139161.1, read as the reverse complement.
GGAAGGACACCAACAAGATATGTGACAACGAGATGGACGCACAGGCATCTCAGGGCCTCCTGATGGGACACTTCTGCCCACTGCCACAACCCTGGGCTGAGCCCTTCCAGCCACCAGCATGGGCCTCGCCTAGCGAGTGGCGCAGTCCATCCCAAATGCAGTCGATGAATTCAGCGCTCAGGGCCCCCGAACGTCTGAGGACACACAGGAGGCCCTTCGCCAGCTGCTCAGTGCACGGGTCCAGCCTTAAAATGCCCTATCCCAGCCGTCCTCTCCCACTGGAATGCCAGCCAGACCCCGCAGAGTGAGGCTTGTTTATTGTTCGGATGCATCTGCAGCACCTAGGACAGTGCCTGCAGGGTGGAGTCCCTCTAGGAATATTTGTGGAGTGAATGGGCACCTTTCAATGCTGGGTCTTTGCCCTTTCTTTTCCCTCTGCCTACAAGACTCTCTCGTCCCCCTTCTGGCTAATTCCTACTCATCCTTAAGGGCTCAGCGTTCAGGTCCTAACCAATAAGCTTTATGAAGTCCCTCCTGGCTTCCCTCTGGAGAAGTGGCCTTTCTTTCCTATGGTCCCACAGCACCATCTTTCACATGCTTCTTGCTGCGAGCTTTATCGCCCAAAAGGTGAGAAGCCCAGCACGGACCTTTCTCGTTTGCGCCTGTGACCGATATGTTCGTAATGTGCTAATTCTGTCCCCCCGAATGTCAATTCAGTTACGTCCAACTCAGCTTATAAAAGCCCCAGGGGTAGGAGAGACGTCAGGAGTTCCTGCTCTGCCTTCTAAAGGATGGCTTTCCTGTCTTTTTATCTGCCACCAGGGTGTAACCCGCTTAAGGGCGGAGCTGGCTGAGGTCTCCCAGTGTGACTCATGACCTGCCCTTAGTAGAGATCTGTTGTTGAATGACTGTAGTTAGGAGGCTTAAAGACAGAACAAATGGTAGCCACTGGACAGGCCATTCTGCACCGACACTTGCGAAGCAGGCTGGCGCCAAGGTCTCACTGGCGAATATCTCAGCTCCTCTTCTCTGAGATCGGCTGTGACCTAGATCATCACATTCCTGCACGCCCCCATCTGCTACACGAGGATAAAGCCCACGGTCTTCACCTTGCCCCAGTGGATAGGTGGGCATCACGTGACTTTTATGTCTATTTGACCCACTCACCCAAGAACAAAGAGGCAAAACTGCCTGTCCCGTGATGCTGAGCGTTTACAAGGGGAAGACAGGATGGGACGTCCCAGAGCCAACAGCTCAGAGGTGAGGATCACAGACAAGAGGATTTCTCCCCAGTGAGGGTCCTGCACCCCAAACCTGAATTACTGTATGGGGTCAGGGGGTGGGGTGGACAAAGCTGTAAGGGGATGACATGGTGGGGGGAGGGTCTCTTGCTGATATAAGTCTCTTTCAGAAAGTTCTTTCTGCCCTCGCCCTCGGGGCATCTACCAGACCTCACTCCCCTGCAGTTTCCAGCGCCAGCCCGGCTCCTACAAAATCCCAAAGGCGGCAGAACGGCTGAGAAAGTCCTGAGAGGTAACATAGTACATGAATTTCTGCAAAAAGTCAATTCTGAAAAAAGAAGTCACACCCGGCTTTTGAGTGCGTTGACAGCTCGCTTCCTTCCTCACCGGGGTCCTTTAGAGAAACCGCCTCGAGCGCCTGGAGCCTCTGACCTACCAGGGTGGACACTGACCTCTGATTCCAAGCTCAGCCGCTGCCTAGAACTCTCAGTGCTGCAGGGACTTGACTCAAAATTAAAATGAGGGCAGAGAAGGCATGAGGCAGGGAGGAAGAGAAATCAAGGTATGCAGTTAACAGATTACACATCAATTTACAGAAGGAAACGTATGTACAATATACTGTCACCTTCACCCCATGTTCGTTGCAGCACTATTTACCATAGCCAAGATATGGAAGCAATCTGAGTGTCCATCGACAGATGAATGGATAAAGAAGATGTGGTACATACACACCGTGGAATATTACTCAGCCATAAGAAAGAATGAAATAACGCCATTTGCAGCAACACGGATGGACCTAGACAACATTATACTCAGTGAAGTAAGTCAGACAGAAAAAGACAATTACGGTGTGATTTTACTTACATGTGGAATGTAAAAAGGAAAACAAATGAACAAGCATAACAAAATGGAAATGGAGTCATAGACACAGAGAACAAACAGGTTGTTGCCCAAGGGGAGAGGGGACGAGTGAAATGGGTGAGGAAAATGAAGAGGGACAAACTTCCAGTTACAAAATAAATGAGTCACAGGTATGAAAATACAGTGTGAGGAATAATCACTCACTAGGTGACACCTTTGTGTGCTGACAGATGACAAATAGACTTTATCACGATGATCATTCTGATATGTGCAGAAAGAGCAAATCGCTGTGCTGCGCACCAGGAAATAACATAGCCTTGTAGGTGAATTACGAAAACAAGCAGGAACCTGTGGGGCACTCCCGGGCACAAAAGCCTTTCCATGTCCCCCATTTCTTGCTTGTAGGAAATAGGCTTCATCCAGCCTCCTTGACCTTCCCTGAGCTCCAAAGGTCAGATTCAAATAGCTGTTAATCAGGAAAGGGAGGGGATGCAGAAGCAAGGGAGGGGCAGTCAAGAAAGTGTAGTGCAGCCTTGGGGCAGGTCCTGGTTCCCCCTCAAAGGATACACATAACAATATATCTTTGAGCTCTTCTGTAGGAACTCCCCCACCCAGCCAGCTTCAGGCTGAGCACCAGATCCCTGGAGCCCTGCCCTGTTACCTCAACACCAACCAATCAGAAGAAAGGCACACACCCTGCAGCCCTCATCCCGAATTTTGCCTATGAAAACTTCTCCCCCAGAACCATCAGGGAATTCGGGTTTTTTGGGCGCAAGCCCCCCGCTCTCCCTGCTTGGCCCTGCACCAAACCTTTTTCTGCTCCGAACTCTGGCTCTTCCGTTGGTCTGTCCTCTCTGTGTTTCGGGCAGATGAACTTTTTGGTTGGTTTCGCCTCACTGGGCATCGGGCACACAAACCTGCATTCGGCAACGATTGCACTTCAAAGACAAACTCAGAGAAAAGAGAGCAGATTTGTGGTTGCAGGGTGGAGGGAGTGTGTGCCAAAGATTGAATGAGGGGGTCAAAAGGCACAAAATTCCAGCTACAAGATAAATAAGTGCCAGGAGTACAGCGTACAACGTGATCAATATAATTAACACTGCTGTGCGCCATATACGTTACGTATCTTGAGAGAGTAAACTCCCGAGTTCTCGTCACAAAGAGACAAATGTTTTTCTAATGTTGTGTCTCTGTGAGATGCTGGACGTTCACTAAACTTACTGTGGTCATTTCATGATGTGTGTAAGTCAGATCATCATGCTGTATGCCTTAAACGCATACAGTGCTGTATCTCAATGATACTGGAAGGAAAAAGAAAAAGAAAATTAAAAAAGAAACAATACACTGCCAACGTCATTTCTGAGCCAGGCTGGCAGACAGTTTAAGTGAGTGGACAGTATCTGGGCTTAGCTGGTGGGGTCACTGCTGTCTCACTGTCACTGGTCATCGTCTTCCCTCCAAGACACCTATGGCTCATAACCACTCAGGTCCTCAAACCCCGGTCTGGACAGCCTAAGTCATTGCTTGAATCCAGTCACCCAGCCAGGAGACTTATTCAAGTTACTTCCCAACCCAAGAATTTTCAAGAAATACGTTGCTTGCTTCATCACAGGTGAAACTGAAACCAGGCAACTTACATTGGGGCTTGGACCCACGTTCTTTTAACTGAGATCACACACCTGGTCTCTGGACTTAATGAAGCTCAGGCTCCGGATGTCTCATCGCAGAACGAAGTCAGTGAGAGACAAGGTAAGAAGTAAGAAGTGGGTTTATTTAGAGAGAAACACACTCCAAAGACAGAGTGTGGGCCATCTCAGAAGGCAAGAGCGGCCCCAGGGTATGGGGTTGTCAGGTTTTATAGGGCTGGGTAATTTCAAAGGCTAAGGAGAGGGAGGAGAATTCCAGCTATTTTGGGGAAGGGGTGGGGATTTCTAGGAATTGGGCCACTGCCCACTTTTTGACCTTTATGGCCGGCCTTGGAACTGTCATGGCGCCTGGGGGTGTGTCATTTAGCGTGCTGATGTGTTACAGTGAGTGTATACTGAGGCTCAAGGTCTAGTGGAAGTCGACTTGTCTGCCATCTTGGACCCATTTGGTTCTAATCAGTTTATGTCCTGTCCTCGGACTATGTCATTCTTTCAAAGGTTTTGCCCTACCCACTTCCCTCCTATTTCAAAACTAGCACGAGCCTTTCCCTGGATGCTCTGTGGGCAAGACCCAAACTAGTGCTGCATTATCAAGCTCATCCACTGGGTTCTTGTAGAGATTTAAACATTGTTCAGACCACTTGAAACGCTGGCTGAGATGCCCGTGAAAGGTATTTGTCCTTTTCTCTTTTTTAAAGTATGAGCAATTCACTCCTCTAACCCCTATTGTGATACAAGTTTTCTAAGTGCTTGAAAAGTTTAGGTTTTAGTGGATTACAAAGTCCCTGGCATTTTCACTGAAATTCCAACATTTTGATTTTCTTCTGGTTATCATATCATTTTTAAACTTGCAAATGTTCAACAGCACTGCCCAGCTCAGATCTGCACAGGACACTGGCAAAACGGGAGCCCACAATGTCAAAGGCAAGACACGCTGGCTGTTGAACCTACTGACAAGGGCAGGAGGCCTTGCTGCCCCGCAGGGCACATGTGGGCCATCTCTGGACACAGGGAGCCCCGAACAGCGATGCCCCCGAGAAAGAGACACGGCAGCTTTCATGGTTTTCACAAATGAATTGTTTACCGTTCTCTTGGTGGGAATGTAAGTTGGTGCAGCCACTATGGAAAACAGTATGGAGGTTCCTCAGAAAACTACAAATGGAACTACCATATGATCCAGCAATCCCACTCCTGGGCATATATCCAGAGAAAACCATAATTCAAAAAGACACATGCACCCCGGTGTTCACTGCAGCACTATTTACAATAGCCAAGACATGGAAACAACCTAAACGTCCATCGACAGATGAACGGATAAAGAAGATGTGGTACATGTATACAATGGAATACTACTCAGCCATAAAAAAGAACAACATAATGCCATTTGCAGCAACATGGATGCAACTAGAGATGATCATACTAAGTGAAGTTAAGTCAGAAAGAGAAAGACAAATACCAAATGATATCACTTATACATGGAACCTAAAATATGACACAAATGAACATATCGATGAAACAGAAACAGAATCAGGGACATAGAGAATAGGCTGGTGGTTGCCAAGGCGGGGGGCTGGGGGGTGACGGGGGAGAGATGGATTGGGAGTTTGGGATTAGCTGGTGCAAACTATTATATACAGGATGGATAAACAAAAAGGTCCTACTGTAGAGCACAGGGAACTATATTCAGTATCCTGTGATAAGCCATAATGGAAAAGAATACGAAAAAGAATGTATGTATAAGTGAATCACTTTGCTGTACAGCAGAAATTAACACAACATTGTAAATCAACTATACTTCAATAAAAAATAAATTAAAAAGAAAAAAAAAAACCTCACCAAAATGTACTTTTAAAATGGGGCTATTTGGGACTTCCCCAGTGGTCCGGTGGTTAAGAATCTGCCTTGCAATGCAGGGGACGCGGGTTCAATCCCTGGTCGGGGAACTAAGATCCCACATGCTGTGGGGCAATGAAGCCCGTGCCACAACTACTGAGCCCGCCTGCCTCGACTACAGAGAAGCCCGAACGCCGCAGTGAAGAGCCCGAGCACCACAATGAAAGATCCCGCATGTCGCAACAAAGATCCCATGTGCCACAACTAAGACCCAACGCAGCCAAAAATAAAATAAATAAATAAAAATTTTTTCTAAAAAAAAAATAAAATGGGGGCATTTGATCATATGTAAACTAGACCTCATTAAAGTGGATCCCGAAAAATGCTGGTCAAGAAAACAGTTGTTTATCATCATCATAAACTGCAAGCTGGATGACCCGCACCCGCATGTCAGAGAGCTGACTGTAATAGTGAAAACACTTCATTTCTCTCTGGGCCCCAGTTTCCCCCACGTGATATGTGATGTGGACGCTCTTTGATCTGAGCTGCTGGAAATGAGTTCAAGGCCATGGGGTCTCAGGCCGCAATCCCTATTTTATCTCCATGGAACTGGAGTTTAGGAAGTCTGAAAAGGGACACCAAAATCAAGGCTCTGAAAATGTTGCTGCTTCTTTTTCCCCCGGCCGCACCATGCACCTTGTGGGATCTTGGTTCCCAGACCAGGGATTGAACCCGGGGCCCCAGCAGTGAGAGCTCAGAGTCCTAACCACAGGACCGCCCAGGAAGTCCCAAATTTTGCTTTTCTTTCCCCAAGGATTCCTTTTTCTTGCAACCACGATGACATCATAATTATGTTGTGAATGGTGCCTCTTCTGACCACAAAATTGGCAAATTGCATCGACCATAGTCAGATGGAAAAAAACACGAATGGGGACTTCCCTGGTGGTCCAGTGGTTAGGACTCGGCGCTCTCACTGCTGGGACCCCGGGTTCAATCCCTGGTCCGGGAACTAAGATCCCACATGCCACATGGCAGCAAGGAAGGAAGGGAAGAAGGGAGGAAGGAAGAAGAGTGACTTGGGGACTTGGTGGAGGAATGAGCAGGATCGAGCAGATTCCGAGAGGACAGCCGAGTCCCACGGCCCAGGTTGGGGAAGGATGAGGGTCCAGCACAGACAGAGGGAGGAGCTTCTGGGACAAAAGCTGAGCCAACATGCTTGACCCTCCAGCCAAGGGAGGGGGATGGGAGGAGAGCAGGGCAGCAGAGCCAGAGGTTCAGGGGAAACACAAGAGCTCACACCTACCAGGGACCTGCTGCTGTCTTACGTGACTTAACCCATTTCCTCCTCAAAATGACCCACGATGATGCCACTACGGTCCCATCTTAGAGATGGTCAGACTGAGGCCCGGCAAAGTTTACTCATGAGCCTGGTGTCCCAGAGCTAGTAAGTGACAGAGTCAGGCAGCCTGGTTCCAAGTCCCGCTGCGGTTAACTCGCCTCTGCCTGTCCACAAGTCCGAACCCAGGCACACAGATTTTGTTGAGCAGCTACCATGCTCCAGGCATTGTTTTAAGCACTGGAGCCATGAACAAGATAGATTAGACAGCTCCTCTAGGGAGCTGACATTCCAGGATGAGAGACAGGCAATAAAGAAGTAAACAAAGATCATGTCGGAGGTGATACGGGTCGTGGAAACAAATCAGGAGAAGAAGTGAGAGACACGCTTGGTGAGGGGTTAGGGAGGTCAGAGAGGCCTCCTCCAGGATGTGACATTGGAGCCGAGACTGACCGGCCACTCAGAGCCTGAGGGGAGAGCTTGCCAGGAAGAGGGAAGGAACAGCCAGTGCAAGGGCCATGAGGCAGACGGAACATGGGGAGGGGCTTGGAGATGCAGTCAGAGCCAGCACGGGGGAGACCGCAGGCGTCGGCAGCCTTGGCAACCACACATGCTCGGCCGGTGGAGCCTCGTGTCCAACAGCTGCATTAATGACTGACACCCCAACAACATCTCTCGGTTGCCTCTTCCACCTTCACGGCACAGAGGTCCTTTGTCAGCTCCAGAGGGACGAGAACTATCGAGACCCTGATCCGCACCTCCCTCGCCCACCTCCTTCCCTCTTCGTGGCAAAGCCAGCCCAGGCCTTGAAGGACACTCTTGGCAAATTCACCTCTACTTCCCAGCCCTTAACGATAAGGCTCTAGAGTGAGAGCACGTTGATGCAGCCACTCGCTAACTCTGGGCGAGTCACTACCTTGATTTCCTCATCTGTGGAAGAAGAGAACCATCAGGTGGTAGCACGAATTGAACGGGGCGATGCCCAGAGCCTGGTGCCTTGCAAGCACTGGTAAGGCTTAGTTACTGTCACAGCTGTTGGGCTGATTCAAATACAGCTGTTGGCCCGGCGTGCACGGGCCACGTAGAGGTTTACTGGGGTTTGTCCCTGGACCCCGTTCCTCCTTCCATGAGTTATATCACTTAGACCTTTCCGTAGGCAGAGTAGCGAATTCACACTGACAATTCAGGTGGATGTTGCTTTCTCATAACAGTAACAAAAATAACCATAGCTAACATTTATCTGCGTCTATGGCGTGCCAGGCTCTGTGCTAATGCTTACATAGCTAATTCTTCATTTAACCCTCACAACATCCTACGAGGTGGGTGCTGCCATTGCCCCCCTGCAGAAGATGAAAGCAAACCTCCGAGGAATGAGGTGGCCCGTCCCGGGCCATACAGGTGGAAATAGTAGAGCTGGGATTTGAACCCAAGCCATGCGGCACCAGAGCCTGCCCTCTTAGGCAGGACGCTTAATCTTCAAGGCAACAAGCGTCTCATGAGTAGGTGCTGCGTTTCAGACTACGTTAGGAGCAGAGGCGCAGATATGTGTAGGAGAATGGCTAATTATAGTACTATGGGTGTAGTACAAATTATATGTGTAGCAGTAATGTCTCTGGGTTGAATCGTGTCCCCCCAGATTTCATGTCATTCCAGAACCTGTGAACGTGACTTTATTTGGAAATAGGGTCTTTTCAGACGTAATCAAGCGGAGATGAGGTCATACTGGATTAAGATGGGCCTTAACGCCAATGACTGGTGTCCTTACAAGAAGAGGGAGGTTTAGACACACACGCAGGGAGGTGTGTGAACTGTGGAGGTGGACGGTGCAGGGCTGAGGCCGCAAACCAAGGGCTGCTGGCAGAGTCACCAGAAACAGGAGAGATGCCTGGAACGACTCCCCTCCGGAGCCTCCAGCAGGACCAGCCCCGCCCGTGCCTCGATTTAGCACTTCCCGCCTCTCAACTCTGAGAGGATAAATATGACAAGTGGCCTATTTGAGGCCACTAATTTTTCTTATAAGTCTAGTTGATTGACTATGTTGTGCTGGTTTCAGGTGTACAGCAAAATGATTCAGTTATACATATACATATTCTTTTTCATATTCTTTTCCATCAGGGTTTATCCCAGGATATTGAATACAGTTCCCTGTGCTCTACAGTAGGACCTTGCTGTTTATCCATCCTATATATAATAGTTTGCATCTGCTCATCCCAACTCCAAATCCATCCCTCCCCCACCTCCCCTCCCCCTTGGCAACCACAAGTCTGTTCTCTACGTCTGTGAGTCTGTTCATAAGTTCATTTGTGTCATATTTTCGATCCCACATATAAGTGACAGCATATGGTCTTTGTCTTTCTCTGTCTGGCTTACTTCACTTAGTACGATCATCTCTAGGTCCATCCGTGTTGCTGCAAATGGCACTATTTCATTCTTTTTTTTTTTTTCCCCACACGTGGGAACTAAGATCCCACATGTGCAGCATGTGGGATCTTAGTTCCCCGACAAGGGATCGAGCCCGCACCCCCTGCAGTGGGAGCGCGGAATCTTAACCACTGGACCGCTAGGGAAGTCCCAATATTTCATTCTTTTTCACACAGGCCACCTAATCTGTAGTAATTTGCTGCGGCAGCCGAGCACACTAGTAAAAGGGAGACAACAGAAAAGATAGTTTCTTAAGTCACCCTTAGCCCCTGTTTGGCAATAAGCGTTCTCTCTGAAAGTCACGGTTCCCCACTGGCGGTGAGTAGGCAGGGAAAAGCCCGTGATGAATCAATCCCTGGCCTCACAGGAAGCTTGCTTTCCTGTCAACAAAGCACAGAGTGAAAAGCCGTCAACCTTGGGCCAGAGGGCTGTCTGCCTGGCCACTGTCACAAGGCTCCGATGGAGAGAATATTTTCATCCAAGGGAGGAAAAAGTAGCAGAGCCCACCCAGCTGTATTTGCCTCTGGTCCCCGAGATGCCCCTTCCGCTCAGGCGGACAGCGTGCTGGTGGGGACAGCTCATAAGAACCCCAAGGCTCACAAATCTCGGTTTAAATAATGGGCCAGATATTTCCCCACAAACCCTCGACACGAAAAGCAGAAGTTCTTAAGCACCTGGCAACCCAGTTCCCTTTGAGGATCTGTTAAATGCTCTGCATTGACTCTCAACCCGAGGGAGAAAAAAAAAAATCTGACATGCAAAATTTGGGGTGACATTTCAAAGCACCCTGAACTCCTGAAGCCCATTTACTGATGAACAAATACTTCTGAATGGCCCACTAGGTGCCGGGCACCGTGTTAGGAATACAAGGGTGGAAGAAGAGACAAGGCATTTTTCTTCCTGAAGCCCAGAGCTAGAAGGGCAGTGTATAATTTCCTGTGGCTGCCATAACAAACTACCAGAAGCCGGGTGGCTTACAAGGATAGAAATGTATTCTCTCACAATTCAGGAGGCGAGAAGTCTGAAACCAAGATGGCAGCAGGGTTGGTTCCTTCCGGAGGCTCAGAGGAAGAGTCCGTTCCAGGCCTCCCTCCAGCTCCTGGTGGTGTCTTTGGCTTGCAGGCACATCACCCCATCCTCTGCCCCCATCTTCACGTCACCTTCTCTGCTGCATGTCCCTCTGTGTCCCCTCCTCTTTTTACAAGGACACCGGTCGTTGGATTTAGGACCACTCTAAACCAAGTAGGCTATCACAGAGGTCTTTAACTAATGACATTTGCAAGGACCCTATTTCCAAATAAGGTCATGTTCTGAGGCTCTGCGTAGACATGAATTTGGGGGTGACGCTATTGAACCCAACATAGGTGGTTAAGCAGTCACCATGGAGAGCAGCAAAGGTATACCTGAGGCATCCCGGAAAGGGTTCCTGAGGACCTCCTGTGGAATTAGGAACCAGATGGTGAGTAGAAACTAAAACAGGAGTAGCGGAAAGTGCATCAAGAAGAACTAATCACTATACGTATCAACGCGATAGATAACCAACAAGGACCTACTGTACAGCACAGGGAACTCTGCTCAACATTCTGTAAGAACCTGTGCAGGAAAAGAATCTGAAAAAGAATGGGTATACGTATAACTGAATCACTTTGCTGCACACCTGAAATTAACACCACATTGTAAATCAACTATACTCTAATATAAAATAAAAATTAAATTTAAAGAAGAAGAAGAACTAATCACATAGGTGAGGCCCAAACAGAGGGAGGCAACAGCTGAAGAAGCGTTCAGACAGGAGGGGCCGTGCAGAGGATGGGCCGGGCTTGAACACTGCTCTTTGGAGTTTGGATTTTGTTCTTAGGGTCACCAAATGCCTTTGAAGGATTGGAAGCAGAGAAGTGCTTCTAGAAAGTTCATCTTGGCTGAGGTGAGGAGGATGGATTGAAGAGGGTGAGACCGGACGCAGGGACACCAAGGGTCCCTATCTCAGGGGAAAGCTCCCGGCTTAAGGATGCAAGTGGCTGAAACTCCAGAGACACCCCATGTGTTGTCCTAACAGCCGGTTGGGATGATTCCCATGGAGCCAACAGGAGGGGTTTAACCCAGGCAGGTGGGATCTGAGCGGGCCAGTCAGATGAATGTCAGCCCAAGAAGAAAACCGATCTAAAATATTCATAAAACTTCGGCCAGTTCAGATATACACCTCCTCCCCTTTTGTGGTCCCTTAGCATTAAGTGCGCCTTAAATGGACCAGTAAGTCCTGTCCGCTCACAGATAAGTAAGTCCTTTGGCCTTCATGTGCCCCACTGACTTTCAGTCACTCTTCAAGGGCACCTTCTCCCTTAAACCCCCAGGCTGGGGTCCACACCCTCCCCACAGACTCCAAAAATTCCTGATGCAGCCTCTCGGACTCGATTGTAATCTGTACTTTCCTTTCAACCTGTCTCCACTACGAGAGCTTGAGGGCAAGGATTGTTATTTGTTCACCTTTGTGTTCCCAGCTCCTAATACACACACACACACACACACACACACACACACACACACACACACACACACACACACACAGACACTCACACAATAAGCATTATCAGAATTCCCCGGCAGTCCAGCAGTTAGGACTCAGCGCTCTCATTGCCGGGGCCCCAGGTTCGATCCCTGACCAGGGAACTAAGATCCGTGCAGCATGGCCAAAAAAAGAACAGTTATCGTATGGACAGAGGGATGGATGGACGGATGGATGGACTCCTGAATGATGCTGTACTGGCTTCAAACCAAATTCATCAATCAATTGATTAAATCAACATGGACCCATCAATTGCTCTTTAAGTGCTCTATGCGGCCCCCTCCCCCCAAAACAGTCAGGATGAAATACCCAAAGAGATGCCGGCTTGACATCTCAGACTCACCTCATTCCTTCTGCAGCCATCTTATCAAGGTTGGCAGTGTCCTTCGTTTCTGCCCAGTTTGCTCCCAGGTCACCCCACCCCATGTCATCTGCCAAAATGATCACGAAATTCGGTTTCTGTTCTCTTGTTTCCCCACTGAAGCTAAAATCCACGAGAGGATAAAGACATCCCAGGAAACTCACCCCCACCAACAGAACCTTTAGGAAAGGGCAGGCCATGGCGATCAGGGGAGGTTTCCAACTGTGTGCAGTGATGCAGTGGTGGAGTTTCCAAGAAGATGCTCGTGGTGATGGTGGTGGTGGTGATGCCTACAGGGATGGTGGGCGCTACAGAAATGAGGCCCACGTCTGGAATCCTAATTCACGAGAGTCGGGAAACTCACGACCCTGAACTTGACTTTCTCCAGCGCAGCCCCGTAAGGTGACGGGTCGTGTGCAGCAATCAGACCTCAGTGTCAACAACTGCTCCCTGGCCACTTAGGAGATGATCCCTCTGTGCTCAGAGATGTGAGAGCCGGAGCTCGAGCCTTGCATCTATTCGGGGCTCCAGCTGGCAAGTGCGGGATAAGTTTTCACATCTGCAGAACACCTGGACGGTCTAGAAGCCACAGTCAGTCCCAGTCGAGTTTCTGAGTTCCAGATGGTTGAAGGCTTCATGTGTCTGTAAGGTTTCCTGAAAGAACAGAAATTGACAAGAAAACAGAGTTGAAACTGCCGGTGCAGCTGTGTTTTACTCAGTAGCTTAGGAAATAATCACTTTTCCATGCTGACAGATGTTCTCCTTCTTATTCGACTACTGAACGGGTTCATCGCTTTCTCCACCGGAGAAAGAGTGATGCTAGTATTTGCAATAGACCTACAATTACAGGGTTGGAAGCAACAGTAGAGATGATCTCTCATAATCCACTCACCGTATAGAGGAGCATATACTGAGGCCCCGTGTTCCGGGTGGAGGGGCAAAGGGACCAGCACCGCAGCACTCTGTGAAATCCCAGCGCACCCCACCTCCTACCTCACTGTGCTTCTCTGATTCACAAGAAATTCCCAAACTAAGCGCGACCTTGTCAAAACCCACAGGGATTCTAGAAGAAAGGGTGAGACCCTTATTACCAAGACATGATTCTTTCTAACAGTCATGCTGTAAACTAGCATTTCTATATAAAATTCCTTTTCTTTCTTTTTGGCCGCACCTTAGTTCCCTGGCCGGGGATTGAACCTGGGCCCTCGGCAGTGAGAGCGCTGAGTCCTAACCACTGGACCGCCAGGGAATTCGTCAATAAAGGAGCAGTCTGTTTTTGGTTTTGCTTTTTTGCCACACCGTGTGGCATGAGGGATCTTAGTACCTGTACCAGGCATTGAACACAGGCCCCCTGCAGTGGGAGCTCGGAGTCTTAAACACTGGACCACCAGGGAAGTCCCTCTATATAAAATTCCTGATAGAAATTAATTGGGAAGAAAAGGAAAGGAAAAAAAATCACCTAGATTCTACCATTTGGGTAGAATCTAGGTGGACAGTCTAGGGAGCTCACTGTAGAACTCTTTCCATTTTGCTGTATGTTTGAAATGTTTCATAATAAAATGTTAGGAAAAAATGTCCAAAAAATGTTTAACGGAAATGTGTCCCTTTACATCTTGACAATGTAATTTTTAATAAGAAAATCTTAAGACAGGCTCAACCGGTGCTTCTCACATTTAGATGTACCTACAAATCAGCTGGAGATTTTATTAAAATGTAGATTCAGTAGGTGAGGCTGGGACCTGGGGTCTGTATTTCTAACGTAGCCGTTAGATTACATTTTGAGTAGCAAGATGCTTAGTTAAAAACATCCAGATTCTGGTCCGAGAAGAAAACTAACGTAACTGGAGGTGATTAACCTAACTGATACTTAACCTAACTAGAGATGATTCAGCTTCAGTGGAAAAACACAAAACAATAAATCAGGTTGAGTTCTGAAAGACAGAAATGGAAGGTTATGCTTTCAACTGCAGGTTGCAAATGGAAACACAGAATAAATAAAACCGTATTTTATCCCTAGTTCACCTAAAAGCCCTAAACTGACTAGGCTAGTAAGGAGACAGAGACTTGAAATTCTGGATCCGATTTTAAAAACCTCCGTGGAACACCCAACCCATTAAAGGAGAACCAAGTTATTATAATATACAAAGATGCGGGACTTCCCTGGTGGTGCAGTGGTTAAGACTCCGCACTCCCAATGCAGGGGGCCCAGGTTCAATCCCCAGTCAGGGATCTAGATCCCACATGCATGCTGCAACTAAGAGTTCGCATGCCACAACTAAGGGTTCGCATGCCACAACTAAGACGCAGCACAACCAAATAAATAAATAAATGAACAGTCGCATTCTTCAAAAAATAACAGTAATACCAATATATAAAGGTGCTAGTGGGGCTGGGGTTATGACAGATGCCATTTCCAGTTGTGTATCCCTGCCCTTGAGGAATGAATGCACAGCCGACCAAGCCGGCCAGCCAACCCAGATGGATGGGAGTGGTTGGAGGTATGTAAGTTCTGGAAGATCCAGATAAACTCGGAAGGATAGGCAGCTATGCACTTAATCAAAATAAAAGGAATTCCGAGTCAACAGTCATGGTCATCTGGAGGGCAATGAATCAATTGTTCAGCAACGCGAATTCTTCTGTTTTCCAAAAGGAAAGTTATTATTTCAAACTCAATTAGATTCAACTGGTATTTGTTGATCTTGAGGCCCCAAAGACTTCTCCCTTTCTAGAAGAAAGAGGCTTTGCACAAGCAGGGTGCCTAACAAACACTTGTTGACCTGCCTTATTCTACTGGCTTCTGACCATGAGCAACAGTTGCAGGAAGCTTTTCTTCCTAAAGCTACTTAGCTTGGAACACTAGAGCGGCCTCATTCTTCACCCATAATCCACTTCAGAATGACCCAACACAAAACGCCCCAGGGGGGGAGAAAAACCCACTTAAGAAGGAAGTTAAAATTAAGGTGGGAACATAAGTAAACAGATTGTTTTTCTTAAGAATTCTGTGGATAAAACATTCCTCTGAGGTTTTCAAAGAGAATCATTAATACTTAAAATTTTTATGGCATGGAAATAAGCTAATTTAGCCAGTACACCATTGCCCTAGCCTTCACGCCCACACCTCCAGGGAGACATTTAATCCTTTCCCCACTTATTGTTTTTAACTAAAGGGAAAAAGCAAGTCAGACATTCAAAGAATGGACTTCAAGCCACGGACCTTGATTAAGATCCAAGCTGACATTATGGAAAACAGTATGGAGGTTCCTCAAATTAAAACTAGACCAAACATATGATCCAGCAATCCCACTTCTGGGTATATATCCAAAGGAAATGAAATGAATATCTTGACGAGCTACTGGCACCCCCATGTTTATTGTAGCATTATTCACAATAGCCCAAGGACCCAGTAATGGGTGAATAGGTAAAGAAAATGTGCTGTGTGCACTGTACACACATAATGGAATTATTGGGCCTTTAAAAAGAAGGAAATTCTTCTCCATTCGTAACAACCTGGCGGATGAACCTGGCGGATACTGTGTGAGGTGAAACAAGCCAGGCACAGAAAGACAAATACCACATGATCTCACTCACATGTGGAATCTAAAAAAGTAGAGCTCACAAGAGGAGAGAGGAGAACGATGGCTGCCAGGGGCTGGGGGGTGGGGGAGATGGAAGGGAGTTTGTCAACGTACAAACAACCAGTTACGTAGTATCAATCGCTTCTGGGACTTCCCTGGCGGTCCAGTGGCTAAGATGCCGCTTCCAATGCAAGGGGCCCAGGTTCGATCCCCGGTCAGGGAACTAGATCCCACGTGCCTGCCACAGCTAAGAGTTCGCATGCCACAACTAAAGATCCCGCGTGCCGCAACGAATATCTCACGCGGGGCAACAAAGATCCCACGTGCCGCAACTAAGACCCGGCACAGCCAAATAAGTAAATAAATATTAAAAAAAAAAGAGTCAATTACTTCTGAGGATCTAATGTATAGCACAGTGACAGGATCTAATGTATAGCATGGTGACCAGAGTTCGTAAAACTGTATTATGTAGTTGAAATTTTGCAAAGAAAGTAGATCTTCAATGTTTCCACCACCAAAAAATTTATAAGGTAACTATGTACGGTGACGGGTGTGTTAAATTAGCTTGATTGTGGTCATTTTATAATGTGTATGTATATCAAAACATCACGTTGTATATAATTTTTGTCGATCCTACTTCAATAAGGCTGGGTCGTTGTGCTTTTTTTTTTTTTTTTTTAAGATCCAAGATCTTTTTTAAGGCTCTTTTTTTAAAGACTACCGGCTCAGTGTCTTATCTGAGGTTACTTTCCCAAACTTTCTTTACACGTCACACTCCCCATCTCAGAAGGGAGAGTGGGGACTTCCCTGGGGGTCCAGTGGTTAAGAATCTGCCTTCCAATACAGGGGACACGGGTTCGATCCCTGGTCGGGGAACTAAGATCCCACCAGGCGCGGGGCGACTAGGCCCATATGCCACAACTAGAGAGCCCGCGCGCTGCAACTAAGACCCGACACAGCCAAATAAATAAAAGAAGGGAGAGTGGACACAGGCAAGGAGCACTCCTGGGGGCTTAGGAAGAAGGGGGAGCATTTGACCAATAAAGCCTTCGCCGCTCCTTCCACTGGGCTGGAAGGTAATCAACCACCTACTCAACAAACACGCCCAAGGAAGGGCCATCTGAGCTCACTGGGATAGGTTTTGCTGAGCACAGCACCAACCCCGCCCGTGTCCTCAGGAGCTCCGGCTGCCAATCAGCTCTGCGATGGTCTGTGCTCTTTTCCACGACCCCGCCGTAAAGCAAGGCCGCTGGGCCTGCTAACGTCTGGCCTCCCTTTGGGTTCCGGGCTTGCTGATGGGGAAGGGTACTCATCACGGAAACGGCTCACAGGCGGGCTGTGGGCCTCGGAAAGGAGGAGCTGCCCTGAAGATGTGCTCTGCAGGCTGCACACCCGGGCCGGCTGCCCAATACCTGACCCTGGCTCCCCATGGGCCCCCCGTGGCCAAGCAGCCCGCAAGAGCGCCTTGCAAACAGCTGAAGCAACAAGACAGTGGAGCAGACCTTTCTGGCAGAGGGCTCTGTTGGTTTTCCAAAGACAAAGCTTCGGATGAGCTAAGGCCAAGAAAGACAAAGGCGCAGAGGGAGTGTGATCTCTGGTTGCAGAGTTCTGTGGTTTCACCCGCCCAGTCGGACCACGGTCACTGGGGGCGCTGGCTGCAGCCAGGAGTCACGCGGGGGTCCCAGGGCACCAGCTGCCCACGTCTGTCGGAAATGATCCCCCCCCCCGCCCCCCCGCAAACCCCGTGCCTTCAGTCATCCATCCGGCGAACGGGGACCGAGGCACAGGTCTCCATCTGGGCGCTGTGCGTTCAGCAGTGAATGACACACAGAGCCCACTGCCTTCCTGCCACTTACCTGCTGGGGGGAGGAGGGGAAGACGTGGACCCAGGAAACGCATCAGGGAGAAAATCATCACAGGAAGGGGACTGGGGAGAGCGAGCCAGTGAGCAGGTGCGAGTTAAAGGAGAAGGGCGGGGATCACCTCACTGACAAGGTGATCTTTCTAGGTGGATCCAGGAGAGAAGGGGAGGAAGCTCTGCAGCTCTGGGAGGTTCAGTCGGGAAGGGATGCTGTGGGCAGAGAACCCAGCAGGGCGCAGGGCTGGGGCACGTGAGGGCAGCCGCGAAGCCGCAGGAGAAGCCTCGGAGCGAGGAAGGGCGAGGATTAGTTGGAATCGGGAGGAAGACAGCCTCTCCTGAGCCAGAGGATTCAGGCAAGAGCACCGAGCTCTGACTTTCAACGTAACAGAATCCCTCTGGCTGCTCTACTGAGAGATTAAGAGTCCATTGTCACAGTCCAGGTGAGCCCAGGTGAGCCCAGGTGAGTCCAGGTGAGAGACAGTGCTGGAGTGAGGCAAGCCAAGCGCCCAGGGCGCAAAACTTAAGGAGGTGGCGCTGCAGCTCAGGTGCCCTGACCGTAAGCGCAGCCCTGCCGGTGAGCACCTCCTTAAATTTTGCCTTGCCCTCATCCAAGCCCAAGGGCAGAGGAAAATCCAGTTACCTTGGTGGCCAATATCAGATGGTCATTTAACATCTATGTGTGATAAACACCCTCAAGGCCCCTTCCCTTTGCCTCTAGACCCCAACATGTCAGTTTGGGGCTGGCCCAACTCGGAAAGATTTCTTAGAGCCTCTGTGCGGGGCCGCAGTCTTAGCTCAACAGAGGATGCACAGGAAATCTTTTTTCTGTCATCTTTTTTTCTTTTCACTTTATTGAGATATCTTTGACGTACAGCACCTGTGTAAGTCTAACGCACGCAGCGTAATGACTTGACACACATATATTGTGAAACGATGACCACAGTAAATTTAGTTACCAGCCATCATCTCGTAGAGACGCAAGAAAATGAGAGACAGAGAAGAAAAACAAATGCTTTTTTCCTGTAGTGAGAACTTTGAGAATCTACTCTCCTAACAACTTGCAAATATTCCACACGGCAGGTTCATTCTAGTCATCCTGTTGTACGTTATGTCCCCCGACTCATTTATCTTCTAACTGGAGCAAAAGAAATCTTTGAATACCTCCATCCAAACTGGGAGAGCAATTCCACTTAGATAATTTTTTTTAAAATGTTAAGCTTGAAGACCTATAGCCACACCCTGTTGGGAATATCAACCTCTGTGACCCCAGGGATGCCAGGAAACTCATCCACAGGAACAGATGACATCCTGCCTGGCTTTAGGCTGGAACCACTTGCTGGGACTGTCCCAGAAGGAAGCCATGTGGCAAGAGCCAACTTGGGAAATCAGAGGTGACATCACACCACGCATCTAAAACTCAGCAGCCCTGCAGAAATTATATCTGGGTCCTTGAACACAGGTCAGAAAAACAGAGAGAGCAGATGGGTCTCTGAATAACATCCTTCCTATAAAACTCCATCCTCCACTTGAGAAGAAAAATCATGAGGGGTGGGATCCAATGAAAAGGGCTTACAGTCAATTACCTGAAATCCACTCCCTTAAAGCCTGTTTGCCAAATGTCTAAGGACTGTTTACAAAGCGGTTTATTATTACTTATTAAACTTTTTGTCATGAAAGTTGTCAAAATACAGAAGTTGAGAAACTCACACATACCTACCCAACATCTAGATTCAACAATCATCAACACAGGGCCAGCCTGGTTTCACCCGTCTCCCCTCCTACTTGTCTTTCCCTCATCCTCCACTTATACTGGATTATTTGGAAACAAATCTCAGATATCATGCAACTTCATCAACAAACATTTCTATGTAGCTCTCTAAATTATAAGCATTATTTTAAAATATAATCACAGGGACTTCCCTGGCGGTCCAGTGGGTAAGACTTCGCCTTGCAGTGCAGGGGGTGCAGGTTCGATCCCTGGTCAGGGAGCTAAGATCCCATATGCCTTGTGACCAAAAAACCAAGACATAAAGCAGAAGCAATATTGTAACAAATTCAATAAAGGCTTTAAAAAAAATTCAAAGATTAAAATAAAGTATAATTGCAATTCTAGTAAAGCCCCCTTTTTTAAATAAACAATCATTTGTTAGTATCATCAAAAATCCGATTGGGGCTTCTCTGGTGGCACAGTGGTTTAAGAATCTGCCTGTCAATGCAGGGGACACAGGTTCGAGCCCCGGTCTGGGAAGATTCCACATGCCGCGGAGCAACTAAGCCCGTGCGCCACAACTACTGAGCCTGCGCTCTAGAGCCCGGGAGCCACAACTACTGAAGCCCACGTGCCTAGAGCCCGTGCTCCACAGCAAGAGAAGCCACCACAAGGAGAAGCCCGCGCACCACGATGAAGAGTAGCCCCTGCTCACCGCGACTAGAGAAAGCCCGCGCACAGCAACAAAGACCCAACGCAGCCAAAAATAAATAAATAAATAAATTTGTGAAGAAAGCAAAAGAAGACTGATTGGGGTTCATGTGTCAAAGCTTCATTTTCTTCCTGTGTCATTTTTGCATGAGAAGAGGGAAAACTTTCTCTTAAACGCTACCTACTGTCTCTTCTGTTTTTGCAGATTTATCCTTTCCCCAGATCTGTTGCACCTCTACAGTGAAATATGTTAGATTCCATTATGGACTGAATGCTGGTGTCCTTTCCAAATTCCTGTGTTGGAGCCTTACCCCTCAAAAGGATAGTATTTGGAGATGGGCCTTTGGGAGACAATCAGGGTTAGAGGAGGTCATCGAGGGGGAAGCCCTCCTGATGGGATTAGTGCCCTTATTTGAAGAGACAGGGGAGAGCTTTTTTTCTCTCTCTCTCTCTCCGCCCCAAGAACCAAATCAGCTGGCATCTTGATCTTAGACTTCCCAGCCTCCAGAACTGTGAGAAACAAAGTTCTGTGTGTAAGCTCCCAGTCTGTGGTATTTTGCTATGGCAGCCCAAGCCTGCTAAGAGAGATTCGAGCTAAGTTTGGTTTTTTTAAAATAAATTTGTTTGTTTGTTTGTTTATGTTTGGCTGCGTTGGGTCTTTGTTGCTGCGCGCGGGCTTTCTCTAGTTGCGGCGAGAGGGGGCTATTCTTCGTTGCGGTGCGCGGGCTTCTCATTGTGGTGGCTTCTCTTGTTGCGGAGCACAGGCCCTAGGTGTGCGGGCTTCAGTAGTTGTGGCACACGGGCTCAGCAGTTGTGGCACACGGGCTTAGTTGCTCCACTGCATGTGGGATCTTCCCGGACCAGGGCTCGAACCTGTGTTCCTTGTACTGGTGGGCGGATTCTTAACCACTGAGCCACCAGGGAAGTCCTCGAGCTAAGTTTTATCTGAGAACCTCTGTGGCTGAAGCAGGGGCAGAAGTAAGGATAAGACCAAAACTTGGGGGAAAAAAAATGCTTAATTCAGGGAATTCCCTGGCAGTCCAGTGGTCCAGTGGTTAGGACTCTGTGCTCTCACTGCCACGGGCCGGGGTTCGATCCCCAGTTGGGGAACTAAGATCCCGCAAGCTATGCGGTCTTGCCAAAAAAAAAAAAAAAAAAAAAGCTCAATTCAGTGAAGTAGTTACTTGGCAAATCTGCTTTTTGGAGAATTGGCTTTGGGGATGTGATGGCCTGTCTGCAGAAGAATATGTGTCCAGGATTCAGAAGAGTCATTTCCTAGCTGTGTGACTTTGGATAGGTTATGGAATTTCTCTGGGCCTCAGTTTCCCCACTTACCTGAAAAACAGAGCCATAGAAAAGTTCCTCCACCCCAAACCCAACATGAGGATGAAATAACCCAACACGAGTGCCTGCCCCCAATAAGTGCTCAGAGATGTGGACTCTTATTCTCCCCTCTCTCAACTGGCTTGAGGATAAGGAGATAACAAACATGAGAATGCTCTGAAAAAGTACCATATGCAAAGTCAAAGCGTTACTACAATTAATATTAAGCAAAACTGTTCCGAGTTAGATGGTGAGACCAGACGCCCTCCAGCTATTGGCTGACTCTTGGTCGTAACTGTCTGTCAGCATTCTTGGCTGTTGGATTCTGAACCCAGAAAAAGTAAAAGATACAAACACTATGGTTACAACAAGGCCAAAGGGAAAGTGAAGAGTCATCCTGATTTGCATTTTCAAAGCTCCAAACTATAGTTCCTGATCACACAATCCCATGGTTGTCGGTGCTGTTTTGGGAAAACCTGAGCTGGGTCCTTCTGTCCCGGGCAGACTCTGGTGACACCTAGCATGGTCCTTGGAGTACACTGCCTACTAGCAAATCTGCTTTTGGACAACGTAGCAGTACGAGGTCAAGATGTAGAGGGGCTGTGAGGGAAACCGTCCTTTGCTGATGATGCCAATTGAAAGTGGGAATTACGTAATACCATTTGCAGCCACATGGATGGACCTAGAGATTGTCATCCTGTGTGAAGTAAGCCAGACAGAGAAAGACAAATACCACATGATATCGCTTATATGTGAAATCTAAAAAAAAAAAAAGGGTACAAATGAACTTACCCATAACACAGAAATAGAGTCACACGTGTAGAAAACAAACTTATGGTTACCAGGGTAACAGGGGAAGGGATAAATTGGGAGATTGGGATTGACATATACACACGACTATATATAAAACGGATAACTAACAAGGACCTACCATACAGCACAGGGAACTCTACTCAGTACTCTGTAACGGCCTATATGGGAAAAGAATCCGAAAAAGCACAGATACATGTGTCTGTATAACAGATTCACTTTGCTGCACACCTGAAACTAACACAGCATTGTAAATCAACATACTCCCATAAAAATTTTTTAAAAAAGAAAGTGGGAATTACATTTTAATATCGGAACACCCAGAAGGATTACCTGTCCACGACACTGAGCTAACTCCTCCAACAAGAAGACAGCACAACTCTAAGATGTGAACTCCATGAGGGAAGGGAGGTCTATCTGCTTCACACACTGCATAATCCGGTTACCCAATCCAGGAAGCGTTCAACCCGTATTTGCCAAATGAGTGCATCTGACCTGAACCACTACGGCCGAGCCTCCATTCCACCCTGAAAACTCAGCTTCATCTCATCACTTCCCTAAATTCAGATGACCTTTCTCAGTTCCCCTGCCTCTGAGATTCTCACTTGCAAAAGCGCCCTTGCTGACGTGCTGCTTTAGGTGACAATCACATATGTGTCCTCTCTTAAAACTAGAGTAAACACTTTGAGAGTACGGACCACATCCTCCGAGGTGTGGTTTTGTGGCCTGGGAAACTACTGCATTCGCCAGTGCGCATGAGCGGGCTGTGTGAGCAGAGGCTGTCCGGACAGAGGAGCAATGGACGTGGGATGGAAGGATGGATGGATGTTGCCTGTACCCAGCCCCGCCCCAGATCCCTACTAAGCATCTGAGCTCAACACAGAGGCCAGAGCCCTCCACCGACCACAGCAGGGCAGGGTCCCTCCTTGCCTCAAACGCCTAACGCAGTCCGGGAGCATCCTTCTAGCTTCCTTGCCTCATCCCGCTAGCCACCTGGAAATGCATGGAGGCACTGCTCTGACAGGGTTAAAATAGAAGCTTGACAGTGTGTATTGTTCCAGGGAGCAGCCTGTGCGTGTTTAGACAAGATGGGGAAAGCTAGCATCTCCCTTTAGGCAAGAAACATAGCAGGAGAGCAGGTTTTCATTCCTTGGACTTTGAGGAACATGATGGGTGGGACGTCAACAATTATCCAAAGGAAGTCTGGTTTGGTGGGGACAAAACCCAGTGGTCCCACACCCAGCACTTTCCAAAACTTCATGACTCACGACCGTGCCATGAGTCTAATATGACATGTACTTGTCCCTGAAAGCAATGTGATTAAATTACTCGGTTCCGAGAATTTTAATTTTTGTTTTGTTCTGTTTTTAGGACTCTTGCAACAGGCTGGAGATCATTTATAGAGGCCTCCTCAAGGCCATTGTTCTCTCTATTTTTTTCTTTATAAGTAGTGAGAAAATGACAAGACTACAGGAGCAGTAAACAATGGAGACAAAAAAGGACAAATGTCAGTGTTAACATCCAAGTAAAAGTTACTCCAGAGTGAACGCAATGCACACAATGATACATCAACACTGCCCAGAATGGTAACCAGGCGTGAGAAAATTCAGATCACCAGAGGCCCCTGGTACCCTGGGTGGGGAGGTGACCTCCCTGTCCCCGAATCCAGCATACTCTCCCCCCACCACCACCTTCCTCTCATTCTCTTCATCCTTCACCCCTCCGCCTTGCCAGTGCTTGCAAGAACTTTCCTACCCATTCTAGGCCCACCGAGCTCCATCTTCCTCAATGCCGCCAGCCTCTTACACAGGTTAATTCAGTTAACCTAGCAACACAGCACTAAGCTCCCCACACAACTACCCTCTGAGGGAGGTATTATTATTATTATTATCATCCCCCTTTCGTGGATGAGCAGACTGAGGTGGAGAGAGGTTAATTCGCCCAAGGTGACACAGCTACCAGGGCAGACCTGGGGTTCCAAGTCGGGCCTTAGAGTCCATGTTCACGTGCATCTTAACATTTATAGCATCTTCCACCAAACCTCTCAATTACACAGCCCCCTCCCCTGCCTCTCACAGTCCAGTGTGGTGACTCTTGGGTTTGTTTTCTCTCTCCAGGGAGAACAGGGAACCACATCTTGCTTGTCCTCATACTAATACGGACCCTCCTCATTGGCCTGCAAATGTTTCTGCTTGGGTTCTCCACTAAAAGAATCTGGAAAAACAAAACACCCCTTCCGTATTAACTCAAGCTACCATAGCAAAGTACCATAGACTGGGTGGCTTAAAAAATAGCAATGTATTTTCTCCTGGTTCTGGTGGCCAGAAGTCTGAGATCAGGGTGCCGGCAAGGTCAGGCACTAGTGAGAGCTCCCTTCCTGGCTTGTAGATGGCTGTCTTCTCACTGCACCCTCACATGGCCTTTCCTCAGTGTGTGCTCACAGAGAGAGACACGGAGAGACAGAGAGATTTCTCTCTCTTCCTCTTCTTATAAGGGCACGAATTCCATCATATGGGTCCCACCCTCATGACCTATCTAACCCTAATTCCTCCCAAAGGCCCCATCTCCAGATACTGTCACATTGCAGGGGGGAGGGGGGAGGGGGAGGGGCTTCAACATCTGAATGGTGAGGGGCACAAACATTCAGCCCCTAAAACCCTCACACAGGGTTAAGTTACCTTCATTGCTTCATCACAATTCTAAATAGCTGCAAAAGTTATCACTTCAATTGTATCCATAAATGTTGACTTTTATAACAAAACTATTAAACCACGCTTTTCAATGTATCCCATGTCATATAAACACCAGAGCAATTGCAGGATCTTAGTTCCCTGACCAGGGATTGAATCCAGGCCCCAGCAGCGAAAGCGTCGAGTCCTAACCACTGGACCATCAGGGAATTCCCACCATCATTCATTCAAAAATTACTTGAGAAGAGTTCTCATTAGGTTGGAAATTTTCTATCATTTCTCTCTCTTTTTTTCAAAACTGTATTTCCATTCTATCTCAATATACTAGACCTTTATGTTCAGAAGTAGTGAATTACCTTATCCTACTTTTCTGGAACACAGACTTTGTGTAGAAATTGAAATTTAATTGCTTATGCTTTGCTCCAAGTGTTAAAAAAAAATAAAAAATCTCTTCTGGGTCGAGCCACTATCATTACTACTGTAAGTAATTGTTTAGAATCAAACAACATATATTATCAATTCTGATAAATTATTATTAAGCACAAGGTAACTTTCTTGGAAATGCATCTTTAACAAGATGCACTTGGGAGATGGGACATATTGACTTGAAGAAAGGAGCTTTCCCTGACGTAATATTTTGACCTTCCCCCCAGAGGTGTTTACAGCTAGAGCAGGGCACCCTAGTGAGATCTTGGCTCTGACTAAGCAAGAGAAGGCCCACCAGGCAGGAATAAAGGAACAGCGGGCCTGCCCCATGCTGAATTCTCAGACAAATCAGCTTCAGGAAAGAGCTGATGCTCTGAAAAGTGATTCCCCCAAAACTGTGCCTCAGAACAGATCTTCCCATTGGGAAATCTTCAAATTCTCCCCAAAACATGCATTTCTGTTTCCCTCAAACCATCAAATGTCAGGGTTGGGGGAAATCCTGTAAACCTCAAGATAAACCCAGCACCTCCACCTCGAGAGTCAGGATTCCTAGAGGGAAAAGTCTGTGAAGTTCCGTGCTGTCCGGAGAAGCAGATATTAACGTTTTAAAGCGAGAGTTTGAGTTCATCGAATACCCATGGTTAAGACAGGCACGTGGTGCCGACACAGGGAAGGAGGAGAGCGGGCGGTGGGCAGGCTGTCCAGGCCTCCCTACGAGCCCCTCCAGGGCTCCCCCTCTTCCCTGGCTGCTCTCAAGACCCAGCCCTTAAAAGCGGGCTTATACTTCCCTGAGCTCCAGACAAGATGCCTTTCAGTCTACTTAGCCCAAGCTGAAGTTCTCACGGGCTGGTAAATGCAGGCAGCTTATTTGCAAGCCAGGGTCATATCTGCCTAGCAACCCAACATGCAGACTAGAAGGACTCGGAACGTCGACAGAGACCCGGCAGGCCAAGTCTGCACAAAGGAATCTGTTCTCATGCAAATGAGCCAAAACAGGAGGGCTAGAAAAGAGACAGCAGTGGGGACAGCTCTCGGGAGCCAATGCATTTCCAGAGATGTTGTGGGACTTTCTAAAGGCATCATTATAGCCTTGCCCCCTGTAAACGAAGGGCCCTAGGGGCTCTGCCGCCACTTGGGTTGCGACAGACACAACAGAAGAGGCTAAGAGGGGCGCTGAACCCTGAACTTAATTTCCTGATTTTTCTGGTTCTGTACTCCAGGTTCTAAAGGTCCTTTTGTTCGTATTTAGAACTAAACAGAGTTAGTTTTGTTTTTCTTTTTTTTTGCGGGGGGGAGGTAATTGATTAGCATGGTAATGCAGTGCTTTCCCTCCTTTGCTTTCCCTGGAAGAGAGAGAAAAACAGGGGTTTTCACACTTGGTCTCACTAGGATTCAGGGAACAAGGTGAAGCCAGCCTCTAATCATGGTGGGCAAATGTCACCAGTTTGTGGCTGGCAAGACTGGACAGGGGTTGGGTTTCCAGACACCTTTTGCTGTTATCCGAGCGCAGGTGGCAAATGTCATACTTGGAAGCGCTCTCAGTTGCAAAAAGAGACAGTGTGTCTAAACCTTGGGGAAAATCCCTTCCATGCTCTGTGCCTCAACTTGTCTCATCTGTAAAATGGAGATGAGTGTCAACTGTAGAAGGTTGCTGATGGGCTTAAAATTAGATCACATGAACCACACCTAATACAGGGAACAAAGCAAAAGTGCAAAAAAAATACTAATAGGTATAATTAATATTAACAAAAGAGCATTACATTATTATTGTTATCATCATTACAGTCATATGCTCCTCCAACAGCTAGCCATCTCACCTGGTCATACGCTCAGATGTGACCTTCCCAAACGCCCATTCACCCCTAGGGCTTTCTGCATTATTTGCCTAATGTTTAAAACCAAGAAGCTGAAGCACCAAGATCTTTGGTGACTTGCTTGTCACTCAGCTATAGCTAATGGGCTGCAGCCCTAGGTTCCTAAGCAGGTCTCAATACGGTATGTGCTGTGTCATCTTAAATATGACATTTCCACACTCAGCAGGGACAGGTCCCAAGGCACTGTAAGATCCTAAACTATATTTACAGGCATTCCTATTTTAGCATCAAGTGCTTTCATGCCGGTGGTTAAAGTCACATTCTAAATTTCATAACGTGTGGAGTCCTGGAAGAACAGCTCGAAAAAGGACCGCGTGCAGGATGTGTGCTGCAGTCAGCTGTTGGACTTGGAAAGCCACAAACAGCAGTAACAGTAAGAGCTACTGGCTAGTGAGGGCGTACCATACATAACGCCAGTCGCCGTGATCCGTCCTTCACCGGCATCATCAATTAGATCCTTTGATTCTGGGAATATCATGATTGTCCCCAGGAAGCTAGGTTACTCGGGCAAGGTTGCAAAGCTCATCAGTGGCCCCCGGCTGTACCGTCCCGGTCGTAAGCAGGCACTCTGCGCCAACACACCTGCTCCCCGAACCCACGCCAGAGCTTGTTAACAGCACAAAATGGCACTTAACCCAGTAGACCCGATGCCAAAATCACGGGAGAAATCAGGCAGCGACCGCAAAGGGCTTTTTATTACGATTCAGACCGCCGACTCCTCCCGGTGGCGACCCTAGGTACACGCACCCCCAAAGTAGGCTCTCCCGAGTCTCTCACATCAGAAGCACATTCTCCGAACCCAATGCAGGGAGCGGCTGGTGCGAGTCGGCAGGGGGACGCGGAAAATAAGGCATTCTGCTTCCGAGCAGTTCTCAAAGAGGCCCTGGGGACGTGAGGTGGACACCGGGCGGCCGAGTCTGTGCCCTCGCGGGCTCCGAAACGCCTGGGACCCAACACACGGCTTTGTCCCCGTGACGAGCTCCTTACTGAGGTTCCCGAGCATCATCTGCTGAGCCCCCTGTGACCCTGGGGTCCGGGACTCAGGGATGAGGGGCACGCAGCCCCTCGACGTCCGGGTCCCTCGCCCACCGGAGCTCCCCGCGAGTTCTGCGGCCTGGCACCTGTGTGGACGTCGCCTCCCGCTTGGCGGGGAGGATGCGCGCGCGCCCCGGGCCGGGGATGCTGACTCAGCCCGGCTGCTCGCCCACATCCCTCGCGCGCAACGCGATGCTGTCGCTTCTGCAGCAAAGGGGGGAAAGCAAAGCGCCCGTGACAGCCGGCCGCGAGCTTCCTGGGGCCCGCACACCCCCCCCCCCCCGGGGAACCGCTGGGGTGCGCGAGTTGACGAAATCGGGGGAAGCGGGCATGAGAGGAGGAACTCGGGGTCCGCGGCGCCGCGCGCGCAGCTCACACCCGAACTGGAAGGAACCTGTTCTGCCCGGGGCGGGCGCTGAGCCGCCGCAGCCCGGAGCCCAAGCCCTCCGGGCGCGGGCGGGGCCGGCGAGAAGGGAGGCGGCCCGGGGACCCCGCACGTCCGGCCGGACGTGTCCGCAGAGTGGGTGCCGGCGCGCCCCGCTTACAGTGCGGCCGAGCGCCGGGGTCCGGTCGGGCCAGGCGCGCCAGGATGCGCGGGGCCGGGGCGGGTGGGGGGCGGCCCCGCGGGACCCCACGGCCGGTCTGGGGTCTGGCACGGCGAGGCCGTTACCTTCCGTGACCCACGGCCCCGGCCCTGGGCGGGCGCGGGCCCGGCACGGCCTCGTCCACGTGGGCCGGCGCGCGCACGCCAGGCCGGCCCCCTCCTTGGCGGCGCTCCGCGCTCGCAGCACATGGTCGGCGGCGCGCCCCCGAGGCCGGCGGAGACCGGCTGCAGCCGGTATAGGATAAGCGATAGGCAGCGACGCGGGGCCGGGGCGCGGGCGGCGGCACGCACGGCTCGGCGCGGCGCGGCGCGGCGCGGGCGGCGGGGAGGGGGGCGGGGGGCGCGGCGCGGGGGCCCGAGGCGCGGGAGCGGGCGGGGGGCCGGAGCCGGGCGCGGCGGGGCGGGCGCCCGGGGCTCGCCCGCCGGAGCCAACTTGCCCTAGGCTCGGGCCCACGCCCTAAGGGGTTAATCCTCTCTCGTGTTCCCGAGCGGCTTATAAGGAGGGGGCGGCCTGGCCTCCGCCTTATTGGGAGCCTTTTGGGGTTTATTCTCTTCCCTTCTAACTTGGTGAGTTGGTTTTATCATTTTACATGTTTAAAAGTTTGATGGTGGGGTGTGGGTGGGTTTTTTCTTAAGCTATGTTGGGAGCTTTGGGGGGCTGGTGGTGGGGGAGGCTGGAGGGAAGAAGAGGAAACCACTTAACTGCTTAACATTTTGGAGAGGTTATTCCCCCAAATCTTCTCTGACAGTTGGGAATGCCCGGGGCCCCCGGGATGGCGCGCTCTCACCATTGCGGGCAGCCGAGAGTTGCCTGTCGGTGGCCCGGGTACAGTCGGTGTCCGGAAAACACCTAAAGGCAGGTTTGGCCTTTGGGTGCCCCCCGGCCCAGGCGAGGGCCCCCAGGCTGTCGGGCGAGGGGGGCGCCGCGCTGAGCTCCCTGCACGGATTTTCCGCATGAAGTTGCCCGCGCGTCACAGGAGCGAAATGTCAGAGGTACCGTCCCCAGGCTCGCGCGCGCGCGCGCAGGGCGGCCCCGCAGACAGCGCCAGGGAAAGCGGGGTTCCCGGCCTCCCCCCGCCTGACACACGCACCCGGGGCGGCCGACGGGGAGGCAGGCATGTCCCCGCCGAGAGCAGCTCGTCCACCTTGACCGTCAGGGCTGTCAGCGGCTGACGGCTGGTCCCGCTCAACTTCCAAGGTTCCCAGGGCTGCCAACCACGGGAAAGCGCCCGGCTAGCTGAGCGGCGCTGTAGCCAGGGAGGATGGTTTTGCAGAGGAAATGGGTTATTTCCTTCTGCTTCTTTTTTTTTTTCTTTTTTAAACCAGACCGCCACACTCTCCCACAGACAGATGATAGAAGTTTGTTAGGTGGCATGTAACATGTCACCAAACACGGGGGGCGTCAGTCTTAGAGAAAAGCTCCCCGGAGCCAACTGGGGAAGAGCAAGCAATGACACCTTGTCATCCTGGAAGCTGGTTTTGTTTGCAGTTATAGACACACCGTGTCACCTCTTTCTCAAAGGAGACGGTTTCTACCCTGGGAATGGGATTTCTCGGTAATCCTACTATTTTGCAAATCATACTAAGTGGATTGGGTGGAGGGTCTTGTTTGCAAAAACAGTCCCAAGCGCTATGCAGAGATCTCTAAGTGATGCATCTCCCCATGTCCAAGCACCAGTCCCTGTCATGGGGGGGGGGGCGATCAATAATACGTCCTGCCTGCCTGGTGGATACAGAAATACCTCTTCTCATCATTAAGAGTGTCCAAGATAGTTCCAGTATGTAAATAAACAGTGCAGCCAAGTGGAAAAGCTCCTTCTCTGTGAGAACCACCAACCCTGAGTTTTCCTTCTGTGGTTTCCCAAAAAGGACTTTCCTCGGTGGAACTCCTGAGGACGACACTTAAATTAGGGGATAGGTTTCTACATCACGATCTTGTAAAAGGGGGTGAATCGGTGCTCTCCAGGGATTCAGAGCAGCTGAGGCTGCCGTCCAGGTTAGGTTTGGGGGTTTTGTTGTTTTTTTTTTAAAAATAGAGAATTGAAGTGAGCTTCACCTAAATACAGACTGGTTTTGACAACTAGGCCTGGAAACAACTTGTCAAAAGCTGTTCTCCAGGCGACGCCTTTAAGAAGAATGGAGATTGGCAGTGGCTCGCTGAGGCTTTGTTCACACCAGCCACACCAGCAGCTGCCACCGCTGCCCATCCAGAGGCTGCATTTTGAACTTTGCTCTGATCTGACCCTGGACTGGCACCCTGACGGTCTATCATAGTCCAATATTTTGCATTCTTCATGCCTCCAGGGGACAGCTTTTCTCAAGAAATCAAATCGCAGTTGAGAGTCCCAGCTATAGCAGATTTCCAAGCCTTGGCAGAATTCTCGTTTATTTAAGATTAGACAACCAAATGCTCATAGGAAATTACTCCAAACCACCCAGTGCATTTTGTCCGTTCTGCCTCCTTTGGGAGAACATTTGGAGGAAGGCGACATGGCTGCCAGGAACCCCTGTTCAGAATCGTAGCATTTTACCCTCCAGACCTCTGTGTCTCACCCCTGCTTTTAGAGGATGAAACTTAGGAACCAAGTCATTTCCCCATAAGCGTGAGGCCAGTTAATGGTAAACAGAAATTCAACAAATAACGCACAAGGGCCTCACAGAGACAGACCTGTGGACCTTGCGTCAAAGGACGCAAAAATGAATTGAGAAAGATGAAAGGGTAACTTGGAGCAAGTGGGGGTCAAAGGCTATCAGAGAAATGTAGATTTTTAGGGCAGGAAGAGATCTGAGATCACCTCCGTCTAGTTCAACTCCCTTGTTCACCTCTTGACACTGAAAATCAAGGAGTAAGGTGATTCTCCCAAGGCCGTGGGGTCGCTCCTCGCTCGGCTCTATCCCCCACACAGTAAACGAATATCCCATCCCATCCCGTCAGGGAAATTCACATGCCCGTAAAACCAAAACATTATTTCCATGTTCTGGAATTCTTAGAGCCTTTGAAGCCACAGGCCTTTCTCTCTTTCGTTTGTAGAGGCCAACCCGTTTGTTAAGCCAGTCGTCCTGCTGAGGGGATGGTAGGAAGGAAAGAGTCCAGGGGAAGGACTGATTATGCAAGCAGGGACTTCCTCACTTGATGACTGGGCTTCAGGAGGCTAGAGCCGTGCATTGCTTCAGGAGTGCCCCAAGACGCATGCTTTGTTTAGTGAACTTTTATTGAGCACATACTGTGTGCCAGGCACACGGCCAGGCACTGGGTCTGGAAAGAGCTGCCGACTGCCCTGTGTGCAAGGCGTCCTCAACCGTATGTTACAGAAACCAGGTTATTCTATTATCATTCTGTACTGTGATCTTCAAAGCTCAATATACCAGGGCATAGGCTGCTTTAGGATGATGAAGGCGTAAACTTGGGAGTATCAGTGGGTTCTGGGGTGTCATCTTTCTTTTATGATGATCCCAGGAAAACAATAAAAAAGCTGTCCTCCCCAAACCTAAGAATGCAGGTGAGAGTTATATTTGGATCTAGCTTCAGGGGAGTAGCCCAGATGTAAAGTTTAAAGAAACAAAGGAGTTGAACACCCAGAAGGAGCTCAGAGAGTGAACAGAAGGAAAGCAGTCAGACAGCTGCCACCTTCGAGCCGGCTGTCCTAGATCAGCTCCAGCCAGCGTCCGGCTCCGTTACACCCGCCTCTGTAAGAACCGTCTGGCACTCGCACTTGCCTCCCGGCTCCCAGGTCTCCTTGGGCCACTAGGTTTCACCTGAGCAATCAGGTGGTTGAGAACTCAGTGCTGAATAACAGAAGTGTCAGCTGCCAAAGCTGGGGGAGCTTTAAGGGTTCCCAAAGCCAACCTCTTCATTTGACGAGTGAGGCACTCTGGCCCAGAGAGGTGCAGTGACTTTCTCCAGGTCACACAGTGACGCGGTGAAAGAGTCCTCACAACCTCTATAGGAAACGCCCCCTCCCTGGCCTTCAGAATGCTGTTCTGCATCCTGATACAGCGGGGCCCCGGGGAGACAGGAGATCAGATGCTGGACCATTTCGGTCCAGTCCCTTCCCCTCTCTGGGGGTCGGCTTCCCCATTTTGCAAAATGAGTGGGATTTTACAAAGAGGAGATGGACCCAGATGGGCTCCAAATCCCATTTTGGTTGTAACATTCTGTAATTCTAACTCCACCCACCCCGGGGCCTCCAGCCCCACCCATCTTGCACATTTAAACCACCGACGGCAACAGGCAAAGAAAGAGAGAGATGGTCACCCATCACCAGAACTGAAGCGCTGGCCTCGCCCAGAGCCTTCCCATAGTAGGTAACCTCGTCTTCCTACAAAAACTGCAGTCTAGTCTTGACCCTCTGAAATGCAACCCAACCAAAAGGTTCTGCGCCTTGGTCCTGCAGTGCTTTTAGGCTAGAGAGGGCTTCTGTCTGTCTCTCCGGGGCCTTTATCAATTTTAGCCCAATGTGTTTTTATTCAAGTTGGCCCCGAGCCTTCTCTTAAAATGCTAAGGTCTTATGAGCACCCTTGGACTTAGTCGCCACTGCTTGTCAGAAATGTTCTGAGCTCTGGGAGGACATGGCTGAATGGTTTTAAAATGTGATGGGATTTCAGTCTTAAGCTTCCTTATCATTATCATCAACAAACAATTTCATCCAGGGAGGCAGAGGCCATCTCTGTATTGTCACTGTCGCCCCTAGCATAGGCCCTGGCACCCAGCAGTTACTTTGTTGGAAAGAATTAATTAAAGCTGTGTGCAAGGTACCTGGGCGGGGGGGGGGGGGGGGGGGGGGGGAAGGGATGCAAAGAGAAATAGGCCCAGATTTGTTTTCCGTGAGCTTACAGTTTAACTGAGCAAATAAGATAAATGCGTACAAGTAGACAGCAGCCCATTATTAAAGGGTGCCTGTCCCGTGAAGAGAGCTCCTTAGGTCGAGTGGATCAGAGCAAGCCTTATGCAGCAGGAGGATGTGATGAAGCGGGCCCTTGCGGCGCCAGCGGTGGGGGGCCTCCAGCCTGGGGAAGGGGCGCGCCACAGGCAAGGTGGCTGGCGAGTCAAGCAACAGAACAGGAAGAACTAAGGCTGCTGAGATCCGTGGGGGGCAGGGGCTTCCAATTAGGAAGGACTCTGAAAGTCAAGCTGATCTCGTGGATTTTGTCCTTCAGAAAGAGGAAAGCCACTGAAAAAGTCCGAGCAGAAAAATGTCATGACGATGAGGCATTTCAGAAAGATTAATCGTACCAGACAGTTGAGAGACCAGTAAAGGAGTCTTGGGCTTCCAAGGTGAAGCTCAAAGGAGTGGCCCAGTAGGGGGGGCGAGATGGGAGGGGGACCTGAGCTGTGGACTCCCCCCCACACTGCCCCTCCTTCCTTCCTACCCCGCTCCCTAGGGCTGAACACGGTTCCAAAGCCAACACTGGCATGTACTTTTTTTTTTTTCCTTCTCAATCTTAAGCCCACTACCGTTGTCAGCTCCTCTGCCCCAGGTGCCTCATCTTGGGAGCAGACTTTGAAAGTCTTAACGGAGGAGGGGACTTGGGAAAACCTCAGCTGCTGGAGGGCTCGGGGTTCCCATGTTAAATCAGCTGCTTTCCGTGTTGGGAACATGAATGACAAACTGGTCTGTAATTGTTACCCTACACCCAGAGCCACTTAAGTGCTCTTCCCACCTTTGCCCTCAGCTCTCAGGCATGCCACACTGACACACATCAAAATGCAGAGGCCTCTGCTGCAGGGGGCACAGCGTCTTAAAGCATCTTATGCCCTATTTATGCAACCAAATAGCCAACAGTAAGAGAGTAATAAGTGAGTATATAGTCCTTTCAGAGTGCTAGGCTACCATGCCATCAGTAGGCTGAACAGTGTGAAATGAGGTCAGATTCGCTGCTGTGTGAGGTGCTCAGAGCGAACTCCGAGCACTGGACCCCGCAGCAGAGACTGGGGGGTCCGCCGTCCAGGTGAGGTTTTGTCCTGCTAGTCCTCAATTGCTCTCCATTTTCAATAAAACCTGCCTTCGTGTGTGAACGTGACAACTCGCGGCTAGGGCATCCACGCATCCTGAAAATTCACCTGGCTACAACTGCGTAGTTATAGAGAACTCTTAAACTCAAGGTTCGCTGCCATTAAGAGCGCAGAGACCACAGACTCATTTGTTATTTATAGGTATTAATTTTTAGTTGGGTTAAAAACACACATGACTGTTTCAAAGTGTATGTAATTGCAGAGGTTTTGAAAATGTCTGCGTTTTATGTGCTCGAGCCTGCCGCGGAAGACTTAAACGACCCTGCCTCCAGTGTTAAATACAGTTTCCCCTTAGTGGTGATACGGCACAGGGATCTGATGTTCTGATGTTGGCTGCAACCTGAATGGAAAAGCATAGCAAGGTCAGGAGTAACTTGGTTTAAGTTCCCTGGCTGTCCAGACCCCACAAATTGGTAGTGCCTTATTTGGTCACTATATCCTAGAGTACTGGTCCTGTGTGGAAAAATTCCATTTCTCATACACCACGTGGCGACCGACTTTGAGGAACTCATTCATGCTAAACCAACACCAAGAAGACAGAATCCCCAAATTTTAATTTGCAGTCACATTCCGTTCACATAGGTACAGCCATATGGGACCCCAGACCATAATCAGAATGTTGCTGAGTAGGAGGTAGGATGGTCTGAATGACCAGGGGCACCAAGCAGAGATGCAGGATTTCTCCAGCACTTAGCTGCCCCTGCAAGGTGGCCTCTGAGCCTCTCTTTGCCGAGGCTTCATTTCTGATCCACATTCCTTACAGTCAGTTCGGTCTTCCTTTACCTAACTTGTCTTCAGGTTCAAGGTCTGCACTGATCCTTGGTCTGGTGGCCATTCTTTGTCCTCCAAAGTGCCTCTAAATATTCTGCCCAGGCTCTTTATGTTTTTTTTGGTTAGTTTTTCCATTTAACTGCCATAGCTTGGAAGTCTGCCTTCCCAAAATCTTTCGCGGCTCCATATACAATACAAACATAGTTGGTTCATTAGATAGATAAGACGGATAGATGATAGATGACAGAGACAGATAATGATAGATATAAATGTGATAAGATGACAGATAAAAGATGACACAGATGTATAGATAGATAGATACTATTATTCAAAGACTTCACACTAACTGCACATGATTTAAATATTCATCAGCCTAAGGAATGTAGTGAGTAGTTCTCATCTGCCGAGTGTTAGGATCATCCACCCTCATGCCATTGCTGGTCTAATTTTTTTTTTTTAACTTTTTCTTTTAGATTAAGAATGACCCAAAAGAAATCACAGCTTTGTTCCAGAGCCAACGTTTATACTCAAGTGCCTGATGGAGGATGGGGCTGGGTGGTAGCTGTTTCTTTTTTCTTCGTTGAAGTCTTCACCTATGGCATCATCAAGTCATTTGGTGTCTTCTTCAATGACTTAATGGACAGTTTTGATGAATCCAATAGCAGGATCTCATGGATAATATCCATTTGTGTGTTTGTCTTAACATTTACAGGTTAGTACATCTTCCAGCTTAAGCGCTATATAAGCATATGCCTCTTTCAGTCTGCCTAATTATGTAAGAGGCGCTGAAGGAAAAAGTCTACTTGCCAGACTTGACTGCCTTCATTTAATGCACACGTATTAAACGCCTACTGTATGCACTCTCTTAGGATACTGCAGATTATTTTGAGGACAATAGCAAACGCCGGTTCAATGGGAATGTGGTCATTTCCTAAAGAAGCATTAAAAGTTCTTGGCATCCTGGGTCCTGGTCTCGTAAAAACATGCTGAGGAAACAGGTTGGGAACATGAAAATGTGACTACATGAAGGAGAAAGATGGAAGGTGTCAAAGGGTATATGGGAAAACTATACCCATATTGCCCAGAGAGGACATTCTGAATTCCACACACCTGTTTCCCTAAAGGACTTCACTGGCTAATCGGTCTGCCCAGCTCCCAGATCCAACAGCATCAGATGAATGGGACTGTAGTATAATTCTTAACATACTAATTTTCACTTGGTCCCATTCAGACCTAATTCAGCACACCTCTGAGGTCTCATGACTGTTCATCCATCTGTCAGGGGCCGCGCCAGGGTCGTCTGAGCAAGGCCGTTGAACTTACCGCGGACAGTTAACGGGGCTGAACTTCAGCTTCCCTAGCTTTACCCTAATATCCTGTCACGGAACCATTGCCTCTGAAGTTTTCTAAGCCTGTCTTTAAAGGCACTTAGTTTTCAGCCCTATACTGTCTCACAAAGGTAGCTCCATTGTTCTTCGCTACCGAGTAAAGTCAGAATTTCTCCCGTTAGCCCTGACAGCCTCTCCTACACGGTTCATGGAAGTACTTCTAGTTCCGGTCTGAGTATTAAGATACTTAATTTCTTAATTGGCAGGATGTTTACTTTCTTAGAAAGATAACTTACATGAATTAGAACCAAAATTTTACATTTGGTAACCAAAATAAAACGAAAATCCCAAAGCTGAACTTTTAGCCGTTTTCTAACCAAAGATAATATAGTCAACAAGAAATTTCCAGCTAATACTATCATACCAGAAGATAATTGTTCTTCATGCTGTTATTCCAGTCATTAATGCCTTGAGTCTACACACTGCCTAAAAATGATCCTAGTGATTTCATTATTTGCTATATTAATATATTAGTTTACACTCAACTCACATGAGAGATAGGTATGCACCAACCTCAACAAAACTTACTCCTTTTTTAGCTCTTTCTATCCAGCATGTACGATGTTGTTCTTCCTCCCCCCAACTCTGGAGGGTTCCCTTATCTCATTGTACTCAAGGCGGTATCAGTGGGAGCCTACGTAGCATCTAACTAGGAAGCTCATCTTCCAGATTTAAATGTCCCGGAGGATACAGAGCACAGAAGCTACGCCAACTGTAATTCATCAGCCACTTGGAACTGTCTACCCCGTAGCTAGCCTCCTTTTGGTGTGCATAACAGAATGCACCGTACTTTCATATCATTTGCAAAAAAGTCAAATGGAACTGAGCTGGGATTTGACCCTAACCGGAGCCTGTTAAAAAAGTGCCTCGTCCAATCACAGGAAAAGCCCATTTTTATTACAGAATAACAAATTTAATGCATATCCAATTTTATAGGGGCTCCTGGTGAGTCAGAATCTTTCATCGGAGACAAAAGATATGTTTTATACTATGACTCTTGATTTCTCTTCAAGGAGCCCCCAAAATACATTGTCCACCTTGTGCAAATAGTAAAATAAGTCCTGAACTGACTTAAGGAACCATTGCACAAAATGTATACTGTATCTTAAATCACCACCTCCATGTTAAAGGCTTAAAAGATGGAATCTTAGTACAGACTCACGGACACAGAGAACAGATGTGCGGTTCCTGAGGGGGAGGGGGAGGGAGAGGGATGGGGTGGGTGGATGGGGTGAGCAGGTGCCAGTGAGTGTATACGGGATGGAGAAACACCAAGGCCCCACTGTGTAGCACAGGGAACTGCATTCTACATCCTGGGATAAACCATCCGGGAAAATAATAGTTTTAAAACACGAGTGTATATACATGTACGTATCACTGAATCACTCGGCCGTACACCTGAAACTAACACAACGTGGTAAACCAACTACACTTCACTAAACGTTAGAAAACGTAAAATTAAACAAGACGGAATCTTAGGGTATATGCAGAGCTGATTCACTCTGTTATACAGCAGAAACTAACGCACCATTGTAAAGCAATTAAACTCCAATAAAGATGCTAAACACATTTTTAAAAGAAGGAGTCCTAGGGAGGCTAAGGCTTTTCCGCCTCTGGGAGCTGAGACCCTGTTTTGCTCTTGCTGCAGCTCCTGTGTCCACCGTCCTGAGCATTGGGTTTGGACACCGTCTGGTGGTGATGGTCGGGGGGCTGCTGGTCAGCGTGGGCATGGTGATCGCCTCCTTCTCACAGAAGGTCTACCACATGTACATTGCCATCGGCATCATCTCTGGTAAGTGCTTCTCCTGGGCTCGCTCATTCTCCAGAGACTTAGCTTCTAGAACAATGCGGGGGCGGGCGGGGGGAGGGAATCAGATCCAAAGTGTGTTTCTTTCTCCCTTTCTCTCTCTTCTTTAAAATTAATAATGTCCCAGATCAGTGGTTTTGAACTGGTCTGTATGGGCTCCAGGGTGTTCCCCTGGGAACCTCTCCTCAATCAATGCCCAAGACTTTTTGTCTGATTTTTTTTTTTTTTAATATTTACCAATGAGAAAGAGAACTTCTCTTTTGTGATAGTTTGCAGCCCAAAGACATCATTTTCACAAAGCAAGGTTTGCGTTTCTTTAGCTGAGATTTCCCAAGTCAGGCTGTGAGGATCCTGAGCTGTAGAGGAGGGTCTGTGCCGGACTTATTCTTCGGGGTCTGAGAAAAATTTTTCCCTTTCAAAACACTTTAAATCTTTTCATATGTTTCTACACATACCAAAACTCATTTATTTCCAAATAGAAGTCTTAAATAAAAAATATATTCGATAAGAGTTCTGTCCACTGTGGATTATATAAATTGGGGGGAAAAACATTGCAGAAAAGTACGGAAAAAAACCAGAGAACAGGTTTGTTTTTTTAACTCCTAGCTTTCCAAAACAGCTCTTGCAGTTTCTCCAGACCTCTGACGAAACCTGTTTTGTTTTTTTTTTGCTACAGCACTATTTTCCAGAATGAATTTCTGGGCTCCCAGAACTTATCATTTTAAATATGAACACAAAAACCCCAGATCTTTGAATGCATTCTTCTGGCATCAATGAGGATGTGGTCCTTTCTATCGTTTTTGACTTTCCATCACAGGTCTGGGATACTGCTTTAGCTTTCTCCCAACTGTCACCATTCTGTCACAGTACTTTGACAGAAGACGCTCTGTGGTCACGGCTGTTGCTTCTACAGGAGAATGTTTCGCTATGTTTGCTTTTGCACCAGGTAAGTGGACGACTACAGTCTACGTGTTCATGTGAACTAGCTCTTCTTGCTACACTGACTCTTGCCAACCGTCAGTTAATAGACTGACAGCTTCGACTGCGTGCAGAAGGAAAGGTTAATTGTCTTCTCTTCTCCAGCACAGTTTCAGGATCTGTCTTCCCTAACCCCGATTTTAGGAATTCAAACATTTTCATACTGGTCCAAGTTTACATAAATAGGAATATACAA
This sequence comes from Leucopleurus acutus, assembly GCF_964270905.1. Classification (NCBI taxonomy): domain Eukaryota; kingdom Metazoa; phylum Chordata; class Mammalia; order Artiodactyla; family Delphinidae; genus Leucopleurus; species Leucopleurus acutus. The sequence continues at coordinate 1,857,148 of NC_139161.1, read as the reverse complement.
TGGCACATATTCAGTGGTAAGGCTTGAAACAGCCATTCCAAAATAGATGATTTAATGATTTCAGATTGTTCCTATTATTCTATTTCTCTCCTTGGTCAAAAGAGCCATATTCAATGCGGATTTAAACTGTGCTAGTAAAGTCCCTTTCATGAATGGTGTGTGGATAATCTCACAAGGAGTTTTTTTTTTTTTTTTTTTTGCGGTACGCAGGCCTCTCACTGTTGTGGCCTCTCCCGTTGCGGAGCACAGGCTCCGGACGCGCAGGCTCAGCGGCCATGGCTCACGGGCCCAGCCGCCCCGTGGCACGTGGGATCTTCCTGGACTGGGGCACGAACCCGCGTCCCCTGCATCGGCAGGTGGACCCCCAACCACTGCGCCACCAGGGAAGCCCTCACGGAGATTTTTATCCCTGGTTTATTTCCCTATCTTAACGAGAACCTGTGAATTTCACTAGCCAGTGGCAGACGAATCACCTTAGAGACTTAGATTAACCTCTTACTCTGCCACTTCTTGGTGAATGTGTCCGTGGATCGCGGCGGATTTGTCCAAAGGAGATACATGTAGTAGTATTTAGGGGTGACGTGTCATGTCTGAAGCTTTTCAGATAGTTCAGAAAAATTAATGTATGCTTGCCTATAAATAGGCAGACAGAGAAAAATGTTAACTGTTGAAATTCGCTGAAGTGCGGGCAGGCAGAGAGGTATCATTCTTCGCACTTTTCTGTCCGTTTGAAATTTTTCAGAACAAAACACTGAGGGGAGAATCAGTGGCCTGTGAACGCCCTGAAGGTAGAAACTGCATCTTGGTTGGCTTTGTTCCCTAGCACATCCCTGACACCTGGTAGGCAGGCACTCAAGGAATGTGAGTTGGAGCAAAGAAGAGCAGACCGATCATTGCCAGAGGAGGGTAAAGCACTTTGAAATACCCAAGCCTGAAAGATTTTGCAATTCTGAGTTTCCCATATTAACAGGGGGAGAAGAGGTGTGAGCAAAGCATGCTACGACAGTAAATGGAGACCCCGTGCCCCGGAATTCGGGGCTGTCTTGCTAAGCTGATCTTCTTTCTCAGGAACCAACTTACCATGTCTCTTATACCTGACTGTCAGTTCTCAGAGAATGAGAATCTAGTGAAATGAAATTCTAATGAACATCATTTCACCTTTGTGGGATGATGACGAAAATTCCTGAAGGTCTCGTGGGGCCTGCATTATCCTCTTGTCACTATGGGTCCTGAAGCCCCCTTTGGCCTGACACCGCCCAACCCCCAGAGGACCCCAGCCAGGGCCCTGTCCTCCCCTCCAGGCTGCCTCTGGGCTGGCAGGAAGGTAGTTAGAACGTTCCACAAAGCAAGCGGAGAACTGCAGCAATACTGCACAGGACCGTACTGTATCCACACAGTAACTGCCTTAATTCCAGGATAAGCCTATGCGCTTTTAGACTCTTCGTTTATCCTCTCCTTCATCCGTTACTACTGAGGGCTGAAGGAGTGGATGGAGAACCATCTAGCTCAGAGGGTGGAAATTCTGTCTTGAAGAGGCCAGAGGGGAAATATTTCAGGCGTCACGGGCAAGTCCTTGTGGGATCCACTCCTCTCTGTGGTGACAGCACAGAAGCAGCCGTAGACGGCATTAAAGAATGATCTCGGCTGTGTTCTAGTCAAGGTTTATCATCAGTAACAGGCTGGATTTGGCCCGCAGACGGCTGTCTGGCGAACCCTGATGTGGGTCACGGACTTGGTTCACCTCGAGTCTCTGCCTGGCGGAAGGCACCCCCAGAGCGCTCAGAGGCCTGGGCTGGAACTGTGTCTCTGCTCATCCTTCTGCACCTTGCTCCTTCTCGAGTCCTAAAAGCCCCCAAAGCCTAGAAGAAAGGGTAGTGCGTGTCGACTGCATTCCCACGGCCAAGTAACTTTTGTTTGCCCGTTTCCCGGTCCGCGTTTCTTCTCGCTCCCCCCACCCCCGCCCCCGGTCTTGAGTTCGTTTCTGACCTTGGCCTTTCTTTCTCCTTTGCTCCTGCCCACCCAAGCCATCACGGCCCTGAAGGAGACCATCGGCTGGAGGTACAGCCTCCTCTTCGTGGGTCTCCTGCAGCTCAACCTCGTGGTCTGCGGGGCGCTGCTCAGACCTATCATCATCAGAGGACCCGGGACCCCCAAAACCACCGCCCACGAAAATCGGAAAGAAGTGCAATACATGCTTGAGAACGAGAAAACCCGCACCTCGATAGATTCCATTGACTCAGGAGTAGAACTAACTACCTCACCTAAAAACGTGCCTGGTCACACGACCGTAGAGCTCGAGCCCAAGGCCGACCTGCAGCAGATCCTGGGCCAGCCCGGCTCCAAGCCCGGCTGCCAGAAGGCCCCGCTGCTGGACTTCTCCGTTTTGAAAGAGAAGAGTTTTATCTGCTACGCGTTTTTTGGTCTCTTCGTCACCCTGGGGTTCTTCGCCCCGTCCTTGTACATCATTCCCTTGGGCCTCAGTCTGGGCCTGGACCGGGACCGCGCTGCTTTCTTACTATCAGCGATGGCGATCGCAGAAGTGTTCGGGAGGATCGGGGCTGGGCTGGTCCTGAACAGAGAGCCCATCCGCAAGATCTACATCGAGCTCATCTGTGTCGTCTTACTGACCGTGTCCCTGTTTGCCTTTACTTTTGCCACTGAATTCTGGGGTCTCATGTCCTGTAGTGTATTTTCCGGGATTATGGTTGGGACGGTGGCGGGGACCCACATCCCGCTGCTCGCTGAGGACGACGTCGTGGGAATCGAGAAGATGTCTTCAGCGGCTGGCGTCTATGTCTTCTTCCAGAGCATCGCGGGACTGGCTGGACCGCCACTTGCAGGTAAGTTAAATACACAAAGTAAAACCCTTGTCTGCTATCCTTTTACAATACTTTACTTTTCCACGACGGTCTATCCCAGGATACTGAATACAGTTCCCTGTGCTCTACAGTAGCAGCTTGTTGTTATTCACCCTGTATCTAACAGTTTGCACCCCAAACTCCCACTCCATCCCTCCCTCATCCCCCTCCCCCTTGGCAACCACAAGTCTGTGAGTCTGTTTGTTTCGTAGATGAGTTCATCTGTGTCACAGTTTAGATTCCACCTGTAGTATACTGTCCTTTTACTAATAGTGCCAGCTTCCTATTCAAGTCAAATGGAAAATAAAACTATTGATTTTTATACTTGCAGAGAATTTTAGAGGTGTCGGGATAGAGGTTACCCGAGCCACCTCTCTTGACTTAAATATGAGGAAAGTGAAAGCCAGAGAACGTCAGCGTACAGCCCAATGGTAAATCAGTGACCAAGTCAGGATTCGAACCTGGGTCCGCAGCCCAAGCTGCCCGGGCTTCTTCTACCAGTTGGCCTTGAAAACTGCTCGCAGCGGGGGCGGGGAACGTGTGGATTTCTGACCTCATTACCCTCTGACTTTTGGGATAACAGAACTAAGGGTCTTCTGTAAGCCAGCTTCCCTTCTAGGGAGGGGTTTTAGCGAACTGAACCTAGAACAGCACTCTGCAGAGCGCTTCACTAATCACTACAGAATATTTCCCTGTAGGAAGGACATGGCTTTGTTTTACATGTTAGCCCTGAAATAAGTCCTTGAGGTTATTGTGATTAGAAATCTTACCCCATGTGAAAAGATACCTGAAGTGAACTCGAGTGAAAATAAAAGAGCTCTTTCCTCTTAGGAGAGGATGTCAGCTTTCCAAAGGAGTGGGCATCTCACCGTTCCCAAGTTTTAGATCAGCCCACAAAGAACATCTGAGTGACAGAATTTTCTCAGGTGCTAAGTAGGTTGTACGTTTGTCTACATCTTCTCTCCCGTCTAGAAAAGACTCCTACCTTCCACGTGCTTTTTTCTTAAAAACAAAACCAAAAAAAACAGACAAAACAAGGAAGGCAAAGAGCCTGAGAAGTGGCTGAGTTTGGGGGAGCCTGGCGGGGGGGTCTTTGTGGCTAATGTCCTGACGCTCCCGCAGGGCTTCTGGTGGACCAGAGCAAGATCTACAGCAGAGCCTTCTACTCCTGCGCGGCTGGGATGCTTGTGGCCGCTGTGTGCCTCGCCCTCGTGAGACCCTGTAAAAGGGGGCTGTGCCGCCGTCCCCGAGCCGGGGAAGGGAAGGCCGAGAGTCACCGTGGGAAAGCTTTACAAGACATCCCAGAAGACTTTCTTGAAATGGACCTGGGGAAGACTGAGCACAGAGCTCCTATGAAAACGGAGCCCGTGTGATACGCCTGTCATTCACACCAGCCTCCCTGGGGGCTGGAGAGGGTGGGGGACAGGGGACCCAGGGCAGCAGAGATGTGGACCACCCACCCGCTTTCCAGACTACACTCTAAAGGGAATGTATGCGTGAACACCACTACCAACATCCTTCTTTTTTTTCTTGTAAGTTTTCCTTTTCGCTTGTTTTTTAAGCCAAAACAAAAACCACCGAACACCCTTTCTGTACATCAACCTGGCTGTATTCAGTAGCAATACGAAGATGCACAGGACTCTCGGGGTCGCATTCCGGTTTTAAGAGTGACATGAATTGGCAAAGTGGTTTTAAGAGCTCTCACATGTGATAAAGTACTATCTTGGAAAAGGACATCTGGCCGAGGCCATTGCAATGAAATTGGCCATTACAAAAAAAAAAAAAAGCTTACATCATTTAAAACATTTCTCATTTTCAGAAATATGAACAAATTGTTTAAAACCCTTTGAAAAATACTGAGGTTTCCATTAACAAATTAGGGCCTCTGAATTTTCCACATAGTTCATGGAAATGAAGTACAGTTTGAGACCAAACATTTGGCTAGTAAACAGAAATTTTAAAAATATATGTAACTTGAACTTCATAAATGTGAAGATGACCACTTTTTTATGGCCAGTCACTACCAGAAGCATTTCGATACAGAACACACAGCACAGCATTCAAAAATGTGTTTCCTATTGCTTTTAATTATTCAGAAATATGTGATTGTAGTGTCTTTAATTTAAACCGCTATTTATTATTAAGTTATTCTAGAATGAATAAAGTAATCAAAAGAAAGAAAATCTGAGACATAAGCAGAATTTCTACCCCCTTTCTGCAATCCTTTACATGCCTCAAAGAATACTTCTTAACTTGTAAAGTGACTCTCGTAAAAGGCCAAGTTTAAGGATTCTTCAGTTTGATTAACGACAACGTGCGTCATTTCGGGGGGGGGGACGACGATGAGTAGCAAATCGCCTTAGCTTTTTTAAATGATTTGTTTTATCACCTAAGAATACTTGAGGAACTTCTTTGATCAGAATTATATTTCATTGAATTGTTGAAGCATTTCTGATTTTTTTTTTAATCTCACCGTTGAAGCATTTCTGTATTTCACGTGGGATAGCAGAGACATTTATTTTACCATCATGAGTTATATCATATAAACCCTGATTGCTCTACGTTACCAGAGTTATCGGGTTAACTGGTCACTGGGTTTTTTGGAGTTACATTACATGTATAGTATTTCTCATGTGCACATTTTTCTGTAAAAGGGCAAGTATGAGGGTAACAGGTTGGCTGCGTACTCATAATGTCCTGAATCTCACTCTACAGGTGATGGTCAGTACCGCTGCTCCATCTTTATTCATTTACTGTTAATTTATGACAACTCAGGGGGAAAAAAAATATAACAAGCCTAGTTTGGTTACAGGTACACACAAGCTTGAATATTTCTCTGCACTGAAATGAAAGTGGCATAGTTCATCACCACCTGCTACGTTTCTGTACAGTGTTTGATCAGCCATAGAAATAGGACAATCTGTAAAACTTTGGGGAGGGGCTGGGGAGGAAATGACAACGTGTCTGTCAAAAACAGACACACCTAGAACAAGCTGGATGTAGCAAATCTCTGTCACTACCAGAGAAGGACTTGGAGCTTGTGGCACTTTTGCAGACTTCATGACTTCAGCACTTTACAGCCTTTTTTACTATGAATGTTCAATACAACTTAATATTTATATCTGGTTTCAGAGCGATCTGCTTAAGACGTCCATTCTGTTAATTGCATGGAAAATAAAATGTATGCCAGTTTCAGTATGTCAGTAATCAAGGTTTTAAATATTTGGCAGAAAATGAAAACAGGATTGCTGATTTGTTCTGTATTCTGTGACATTCTGGTACTTCTAGATTTGCAATAAATGTATGGCTTTTTTATTTAAAGAAAGTGATTTGGTTTTTTATTGACTCCTTGGCGTTCATTGTTGGATCCAGTTAAAGTTATAAAAACTCAAGGAAGATTCATGTCAAATAACGTTTTTAAAAGCTTTTGTGCAAAATCTTTTAACTGCACTCGAGACACATAAACGTTTCCAAGACGTGTTAGTTGAACATCATTATTTCATAAATGAAAAATAAATGAATGGGGACTTCCCTGGTGGTCCAATGGTTAAGACTCCACACTCCCAATGCAGTGGGGCACGGGTTCGATCTCTGGTTGGGGAACTAAGATCCCACATGCCACACAGCATGGCAAAAAATTAAAAAATAAATAAATGAATGAAATGATATCCTGGTGGCCACAGAGAGATAGCTCAGCCTATCAAAAGTAATAAGTGAAAATAGTTAAGACTAACCATACGTAGTTACAGAACAGGCCTAAGAACTGCTCTAACCTGTAAGTAAACAGCACGGACTTTCCATGCCAGGGGTCTGCAAAATCTTTTTCTGTAAAGGTCCAGATAGTAACTATTTAAGGCTCTGCAGGCCACACAGGCTTGGTCACAACTATTCAGCTCTGCCTCTGTAGGGCGCAAACAGCCATAGACAAAATGTAAATGAATGAGCATGGCCGTCTCAATAAAAGTTTATTTTTGGATACTGAAATTTGAATTCCATAAAATTTTCACACACTATGAAATATTGTTGATTTTTTTCAGCCACACAAAAATGTAAAAATCATTATTAGTTTGCAGGCAGTCAAGAAAAGTCGGCAGTGAACTGGATTTGGCCTGTGGGCCCCACTGATCAGACAGGTACCACCAGTAGCAAAACTGTAAACTAGCTGTCCTGACTGATGGGAAAGGATCATCGTGGCCAGAGTGACCCTTAGATCACAGGTGCCAAAGATAGGAAAGATCAAACAGCTGCTAGCACATTATCAGGTTTCATTGCCTGTGATTAAAGAGATTTGGCTTCCACGTTACTGACGAAATAATTTCACTACAAATGTAGACCACTTCCCTTCCCAAAATAAAATCATTCCAGTTGTAAAAATGAGATAAGATCATGTGTTCTTTTAAGACAAATGCATCCTTAACAGATACAATGTTTCCAAGCTTTTGAACCAGGTTATCAATTTTCGACTCCAATAACGTGTAGGGTAGCTTTTGTACATTTATCTGCCTTTCCTTTCACTCAATACCTGGTGATAAAAATATAGATTCTAACTCAGAGTTCCGTGGCCGAGTCATCCATTCACGTCACTTGAGGTATTTATTACATTTAGATTTCTTTACTTCTCAAATATTATAAATCAGAAATGATCATGAATCCCTTCTCTTTTTTTTTCTCCTCTTGGCCGCAACGCACTGCACAGCTTGCGGGATCCAGTTCCCCGACCAGGATTGAGCCCAGCCCACGGCAGTGATAGCACAGCATCCTAACCACTAGGCCACCAAAGAAGTCCCATGAATCCTTATTTTTAAAAGCTCCCAGATATGGGGTTCACTAATACGCCTAGAATTTAGAAGCCACTGCCCTTAAAATTTTAAATGGTTATGAGCATTCATTAAAACGACCAATTTAAAGACAATTCAGACATGGTACACGCTAAAAGATCACTCCTATAAGTATACATCGCACTGCAAAACGAGAAGCTGTCCTGGGTTTCAGGTTTATGGTTAATACAGGGGAGGCCTACAGTCTCCAACAGGTGGGCCAGACTCTGTTGCATAAGTAAGGAAACTAGCTCCCCCTGGTGTTCAGTGTCTGTCATGTCCGCCTGAGGGTGCTGAACAAGAAAAGTGCCAAGGTCAGGAACTTGCAAAATTTCGTTTTTCACGTACGAAAAACTCCCACGGCCAAATCACAATGACCACAGTGACTATAGATCTCCTAGAGGGGAAATGGGACAGCAAAACTGATACCCCAGAACACTTTATCTATAAAGGCTTTTAAAATATAGCTCACCCAAGGTTATGGGAAAAAAATACAAATTGTTGTGGCCATGAATTTATATTATGTATCTACCTTTCCGGCAACTCAAGAAGAGAACAAGCACTCTAACCATCCTAGCAACTTACTCCCCTAGAATTCGACCCAAACTCTACCTTCTCTACACTGGGGACTCTCTTGCTAAGTCCCCACTTCACTGCGGGTCTCCCGACTGTGTGAGGGCAGCAGGGCCACCCTAACCTGTCCTCAGCAGAAGCCTGATCCTCCCCCCACATCCTACCGGCTCTGCTTGCTAAATATATCCAGAACCTGACTGCCTTTGCCAACTCCGCCAGCAGCCCTGATCCGAGTCAATGTCATCTTCGCTCCATCACTGCAATCGTCTTACAGCAGGTTTGCCCACTTCCGCTCTCGCCACACATGTACCCCAGCCCACCCTGGCCTTCGTTTTCCAGACAGAAGCCTTGTAACAATCCTTTTAAAGCATGAGTTGTACACGACCACATGCCCAAGTCTAGTACTTTCTGCCCAGCTCTTACTGCACCGGCTTTATTATTGTTCCTTGAAATCACACGCCTCAGGCCTTGGCATCTGTGGTTCCCTTTGCCTGGTCCCGCTTCACTGAGATGTGCACATGACATGAGCCTTCAATTTGGTCCCCCCCGCAAAAGTCACCCCCCTGAGGAGGCATGCGTGAATATCCTATCCAAAACAGCACTTGTTTCTACCCCTTTACTCTGAGGTTATAAAAGTATTGTTTACTCACTTATTATCATTAAGGCATAGCAGTTTTTGTTCACCGCTATATCCCCAAAGCTTTGAGCAGGGCCTGGCACATTGCAGGTGATGCTCCAAAACAAATGGATGAGGTAACGAGTGCCTCATTTTTCACCGACATTTTCCAGAGGAAAAAAAAAATGGTACCTATTTACGATTACACTCAAGAGTCTGGTGCTTCTACGAATCGGCTCGACGGCCTGAAAGCACGGTGCTCAAAACCTGCTGGTCCCAGGCTCGTCCCGCATTCCCTACCCCTCCCTCTCCCCTGCTTGAGTGAGTCAGAGCCCCTTAATCAGCTGCTCCTTTAACCCCGTCCTGTCTGAGCGAAGAACAGACGCCCTCCGGCGACCTACACGCAGAGGCGGGGCCAAATCCAAAGCTGAACCCCAGGAGCTGTGCGAACAAAGAAGAGAAAGGGAAATCTCTCCCAGCAGCCTCGGGAGCAGCGGATTAAAGCTCCACAATCAACCTGATGTGCCTGCATCTGGGGAACACCTGAATAGACAACGAATCAACCCAACATTGAGGCGGTGGACTTTGGGAGCAACAGTAGACTTGGGGTTTGCTTCCTGCATCTGATTTGTTTCTGGCGTTATGTTTATCTTAGTTTAGTATTTAGAGTTTATTATCATTGGTAGATTTATGGATTTGGTTACTCTCTTTCTTTTTTTTAATATTTATATATATTTTTTATTTTTCTCTTTCTGTGAGTGTGTATGCATATGCTTCTTTGTGTGATTTTGTCTGTATAGCTTTGCTTTTACCATTTGTCCCAGGGTTCTGTCTGTCCGTTTTTTGTTTGTTTTTTTTTTAGTATAGTTTTTAGTGCTTGTTATCATTGGTGGATTTGTTTTTCAGTTTGGTTGCTCTCTTCTTTCTTTTATTACTTTTTAATTTTAATAACTTTATTTTATTTTATTTATTTTTTTCTTTCTTTCTTTCTCCCTTTTCTTCTGAGCCATGTGGCTGACAGGGTCTTAGTGCTCCGGCCCGGTGGCAGCCTGTGCCTCTGAGGCAGGAGAGTAGAGTTCAGGACATTGGTCCACCAGAGACCTCCCGGCTTCATGTAATATCAAACAGCGAAAGCTCTCCCAGAGATCTCCACCTCAACGCTAAGACCCAGCTCCACTCAACGACCAGCAAGCTACAGGGCTGGACGCCCCATGCCAAACAACTAGCAAGACAGGAACACAACCCCACCCATCAGCAGAGAGGCTGCCTAAAATCATAATAAGGTCACAGACACCCCAAAACACACCACCAGATGTGGTCCTGCCCACCAGAAAGACAAGATCCAGCCTTATCCACCAGAACACAGGCACCAGTCCCCTCCACAACCCACTGAACCAACCTTACCCACTGGGGACAGACACCAAAAACAACAGAAACTATGAACCTGCAGCTTGCAAAAAGGAGACCCCAAACACAGTAAGTTAAGAAAAATGAGAAGACAGAGAAACACACAGCAGATGAAGAAGCAAGGTAAAAACCCACCAGACCAAACAAATGAAGAGGAAATAGGCAGTCTACCTGAAAAAGAATTCAGAGTAGTGACAGTAAAGATGATCCAAAATCTTGGAAATAGAATGAAGAAAATACAAGAAATGTTTGACAAGGACCTAGAAGAACTGAGGAGCAAACAAACAATGATGAACAACACAATAAGTGAAATTAAAATTCTCTACAAGGAATCAATAGCAGAATAACTGAGGCAGAAGAACAGATAAGTGACGTGGAAGATAAAGTAGTGGAAATAGCTACCGCAGAGCAGAATAAAGAAAAAAGAATTGAGAACAATCTGAGACACCTCTGGGACAACATTAAACGCACCAACATTCGCATTATAGGGGTCCCAGAAGGAGAAGAGAGAGAGAAAGGACCCAAGAAAATATGTGAAGAGATTATAGTTGAAAACTTCCCTAACATGGGAAAGGAAATAGCCACCCAAGTCCAGGAAGAGCAGGGAGTCCCATACAGGATAAACCCAAGGAGAAACACGCCGAGACACATAGTAATCAAATTGGCAAAAATTAAAGACAAAGAAAGATTATTGAAAGCAGCAAGGGAAAAACAACAAATAACATAAAAGGGAACTCCCATGAGGTTAACAGCTGATTTCTCAGCAGAAACTCTACAAGCCAGAAGGGAGTGGCATGATATACTTAAAATGATGAAAGGGAAGAACCTACAACCAAGATTACTCTACCGGGCAAGGATCTCATTCAGATTCAATGGAGAAATCAAAAGCTTTACAGACAAACAAAAGCTAAGAGAATTCAGCACCACCAAACCAGCTCTACAAGAAATGCGAAAGGAACTTCTCTAAGTGGGAAATACAAGAGAAGAAAAGTACCTACAAAAACAAACCCAAAATAATTAAGAAAATTGATATACATATCAATAATTACCTTAAACGTGAATGGATTAAATGTTCCAACCAAAAGACACAGGCTCGCTGAATGGATACAAAAACAAGACCCATATATATGCTGTCTACAAGAGACCCACTTCAGACCTAGGGACGCAAACAGACTGAAAGTGAGGGGATGGAAAAAGATATTCCATGCAAATGGAAATCAAAAGAAAGCTGGAGTAGCAATACTCGTATCAGATAAAATAGATTTTAAAATAAAGAATGTTACAAGAGACAAGGAAGGACACTACATAATGATCAAGGGATCAATTCAAGAAGAAGATATAACAATTATATATGCACCCAACATGGGAGCACCTCAATACATAAGGCAACTGCTAACAGCTCTAAAAGAGGAAATCGACAGTTACACAATAGTAGTGGGGGGCTTTAACACGTCACTTACACCATTGGACAGATCATCCAAACAGAAAATTAATAAGGAAAGACAAGCTTTAAATGGTACAATAGACCAGATAGATTTAATTGATATTTATAGGACATTCCATCCAAAAACAACAGACTACATTTTCTTCTCAAGTGTGCACAGAACATTCTCCAGGATAGATCACATCTTGGGTCACAAATCAAGCCTCAGTAAATGTAAGAAAATTGAAATCATATCAAGCATCTTTTCTGACCACAACGCTATGAGATTAGAAATGAATTACAGGGGAAAAAACATAAAAAAACACAAACACATGGAGGCTAAACAATACGTTACTGAATAACCAAGAGATCACTAAAGAAATCAAAGAGGAAATCAAACAATACCTACAGACAAATGACAATGAAAACACGACAATCCAAAACCTATGGGATGCAGCAAAAGCAGTTCTAAGAGGGAAGTTTATAGCTATACAAGCCTACCTCAAGAAACAAGAAAAATCTCAAATAAACAATCTAACCTTACACCTAAAGGAACTAGAGAAAGAAGAACAAACAAAACCCAAAGTTAGCAGAAGGAAAGAAATCATAAGATTAGAGCAGAAATAAATGAAATAGAAACAAACAAAACAATAGCAAAGATCAATAAAACTAAAAGCTGGTTCTTTGAGAAGATAAACAAAATTGATAAACCATTAGCTAAATTCATCAAGAAAAAGAAAGAGAGGACTCAACTCAGTAAAATTAGAAATGAAAAAGAAGTTACAACAGACACCGCAGAAATACAAAGCATCCTAAGAGAATACTACAAGCAACTCTATGCCTATAAAATGGACAACCTGGAAGAAATGGACAAGTTCTTAGAAAGGTATAACCTTCCAAGACTGAACCAGGAAGAAATAGAAAATATGAACAGACCAATCACAAGTAATGAAATTGAAACTGTGATTAAATATCTTCCAACAAACCAAAGTCCAGGCCCAGATGGCTTCACAGGTGAATTCTATCAAACATTTAGAGAAGAGCTAATACCCAACCTCCTCAAACTCTTCCAAAAAATTGCAGAGGAAGGAAAACTCCCAAACTCATTCTATGAGGCCACCATCACCCTGATACCAAAACCAGACAAAGATACTACAAAAAAAGAAAATTACAGACCAATATCACTGGTGAACATAGATGCAAAAATCCTCAACAAAACACTACCAAACAGAATCCAACAACACATTAAAAGGATCATAAACCATGATCAAGTGGGATTTATCCCAGAGATGCAAGGATTCTTCAATATAGGCAAATCAATCAATGTGATACATCATATTAACAAATTGAAGAATAAAAACCATATGATCATCTCAAGAGATGCAGAAAAAGCTTCTGGGGCTTCCCTGGTGGCGCAGTCGTTAAGAATCCGCCTGCCGATGCAGGGGACATGGGTTCGTGCCCCGGTCCAGGAAGATCCCACATGCCACGGAGCAGCTGGGCCCATGAGCCATGGCCGCTGAGCCTGCATGTCCAGAGCCTGTGAGAGGCCACAACAGTGAGAGGCCTGCGTACCACAAAAAAAAAAAAAAAAAAAAAAGCTTCTGACAAAATTCAACACCCATTTATGATAAAAACTCTCCAGAAAGTGTGCATAGAGGGAACCTACTTCAACATGATAAAGGCCATATACGACAAACCCAGAGCAAACATCATTCTCAATGGTGAAAAACTGAAAGCATTTCCTCTAAGATCAGAAACAAGACAAGGATGTCCACTCTCACCACTATTATTCAACATAGTTTTGGAAGTCCTAGCCACGGCAATCAGAGAAAAAAAAGAAATAAAAGGAATCCAAATTGGAAAAGAAGTAAAACTGTCACTGTTTGCAGATGACATGATACTATACATAGAGAATCCTAAAGATGCCACCAGAAAACTACTAGAGCTAATCAATGAATTTGCTAAAGTTGCAGGATACAAAATTAATGCACAGAAATCTCTTGCATTCCTATACACTAATGATGAAAAATCTGAAAGAAAAATTAAGGAAACACTCCCACTTACCATTGCAACAAAAAGAATAAAATACCTAGGAATAAACCTACCTAGGGAGACAAAACACCTGTATGCAGAAAACTATAAGACACTGATGAAGGAAAGTAAAGATGATAGAAACAGATGGAGAGATATATCATGTTCTTGGATTGGAAGAATCAATACTGTGAAAATGACTCTACTACACAAAGCAATCTACAGATTCAATGCAATCCCTATCCCGATCAAATTACCTATCCCAATCCCAATCAAATTACCAATGGCATTTTTTACAGAACTAGAACAAAATATCTTGAAATTTGTATGGAGACACAAAAGACCCCGAATAGCCAAAGCAGTCTTGAGGGAAAAAAACGGAGCTGGAGGAATCAGACTCCCTGACTTCAGACTATACTGCAAAGCTACAGTAATCAAGACAATATGGTACTGGCACAAAAACATAAATATAGATCAATGCAACAGGATAGAAAGCCCAGAGATAAACCCACACACCTATGCTCAACTAATCTATGACAAAGGAGGCAAGGATACACAATGGAGAAAAGACAATCTCTTCAATAAGTGATGATGGGAAAACTGGACAGCTACATGTAAAAGAATGAAATTAGAACACTCCCTAACACCATACACAAAAATAAACTCAAAATGGATTAGAGACCTAAATGTAAGACTGGACACTATAAAACTCTTAGAGGAAAACATAGGAAGAACACTCTCTGACATAAATCACAGCAAGATCTTTTTTGATCCACCTCCTAGAGTAATGGAAATAAAACCAAAAATAAACAAATGGGACCTAATGAAACTTAAAAGCTTTTGCACATCAAAGGAAACCATAAACAAGACGGAAAGACAACTCTCAGAATGGGAGAAAATATTTGCAAATGAATCATCAGACAAAGGATTAATCTCCCAAATATATAAACAGCTCATGCAGCTCAATATTAAAAAAACAAACAACCCAGTGCAAAAATGGGCAGAAGACCTAAATAGACATTTCTCCAAAGAAGACATACAGATTGCCAACAAACACATGAAGAGCTGCTCAACATGATTAATTATTAGAGAAATGCAAATCAAAACTACAATGAGGTATCACCTCACACCAGTTAGAATGGGCATCATCAGAAAATCTACAAACAACAAATGCTGGAGAGGGTGTGGAGAAAAGGGAACCCTCTTGCACTGTTGGTGGGAATGTAATTGATACAGCCACTATGGAGAACAGTACGGAGGTTCCTTTAAAAACTAAAAATAGAACTACCATATGACCCAGCAATCCCACTACTGGGCATACACCCTGAGAAAACCATAATTCAAAAAGACACATGCACCCCAGTGTTCACTGCAGCACTATTAACAATAGCCAGGTCATGGAAGCAACCTAAATGTCCACCGACAGATGAATGGATAAAGAAGATGTGGCACGTATATACAATGGAATATTACTCAGCCATAAAAAGAAATGAAATTTAGTTATTTGTAGCGAGGTGGATAGACCTGGAGTCTGTCATACAGAGGGAATTAAGTCAGAAAGAGAAAAACAAATACCACATGCTAACACATATATATGGAATCTAAAAAAAAAAAAAAGGTTATGAAGAACCTAGGGGCAGGACAGGAATAATGACGCAGATGTAGAGAATGGACTTGAGGACACAGGGAGGGGGAAGGGTAAGCTGGGACGAAGTGAGAGAGTGGCACAGACATATATACACTTATATACACTACCAAATGTAAAACAGATAGCTAGTGGGAAGCAGCCGCATAGCACAGGGAGATCAGCTCAGTGCTTTGTGACCACCTAGAAGGGTGGGATAGGGAGGGCGGGAGGGAGACACAACAGGGAGGAGATACGGGGATATATGTATATGTATAGCTGATTCATTTTGTTATATAGCAGACACACACCACTGTAAAGCAATTATACTCCAATAAAAATGTTAAAAAAATTTTAAAAAAGCCCTGCTGGTCCAGGGACTTCCCTGGTGGCTCAGTGGTTAAGGATCCGCCTGCCAATGCAGGGGACACAGGTTCGAGCCCTGGTCCGGGAAGATCCCACATGCCACAGAGCAACTAAGCCCGTGTGCCACAACTACTGAGCCCACATGCCACAGCTACTGAAGCCCGCGCACCTAGAGCCCGTGCTCCATGACAAGAGAAGCCACCGCAATGAGAAGCCGGCGCACCACAACAAAGAGTAGCCCCCTCTCACCACAAGTGGAGAAAGCCCCGCACAGCAATGAAGACCCAACGCAGCCAAAAATAAATTAAACTAAATAAATAAATTTGTTCAAAAAAAAACCCTGCTGGTCCAACATATGAGATGGGTGTCAAAGGGCAGTAAGGTCCTATATGGGCAGGTCAGCTCTGAGGAAGAAAACATAAATCCATCGGAGACTAAACAAACAGTGGGAAGAAATCACCACTAGGGTAGGTACGTCAGTCTTCCGTATCTGCTGGTTCCACATCTGAGGAGCCACCCAACTGAGGATTGAAAACATTTGGGAAAAAAGCTTCCAGAAAGTTCCAAAAAGCAAAACTTGAATTTCCCACATGCCTGGCAACTATTTAAATAGCATTTACATTGTATTTACAACTCTTTATATTGTATCAGGTATTATAAGTGAACTAGGGATGATTTAAGGTATACTGGAGGATGTGCACAGGTAATATACAAATACTACACCACTTTATATCAGGGACTTGAGCATCCACAGATTTTGGTATTGGGGGCAGGGGGCAGGTCCTGGAACCAATCCTCCTGCAGATACAGGGAGCCTGAATGCGAACGGAATGCTGTGAGTTTGAACACACCCTGCTGGTGTAGAATTTGTTTTGACTTAACCTATTTTCCAGCAGACTTTTTTTTCCAGATGCCTCCCCCCTCACCCGCAACGGACTGCACACAGCTTGTGGGATCTTAGTTCCCTGACCCCAGGCCCTTGGCGGCAAAAGCACAGTCCTAACCACTGGACCGCCAGGGAATTCCCTCACAGTGCTTTTTTTTCTTTCCCCCCAGTGGCTCAACTGGTAGCAAGTGCTTTTCTATATATTGAGCTTCTTTTTTTTTTGGTGCTCAAGCAAAGCACTGTGATTCCTCTGACTTTGAGCAACCCAGATGGCCCAACTTGAATAGAAAAGAGGTTGAAAGAAAGTTTAATCTTATAAGCTCTTCTCTAAACAATGTGGAAAAAAACTGGTTAGGTGTCTGGCTTGTGGTATTTTACTTCTTATGAGGTCATACAGCACAGTGACAACAAAGCAGAACCTGAAATTGGGGAGATCTGGTCCCACCTTTGCCATTGGTGTAACTAACTACACAAGAGTTTACTTCGCTACTGCGGGCTTGTTTGCACACTAACACTTCCCAGCTCTGCTTTCCGAAAGTGGAAAGGCCGCACCAGGCCCTTCGCAATGGGAGGAGACAGTAAAAATCCATCCGCCACAGGGAAAACCCGCAAGACCCCAAGGCAAATCTACAGGGAACCGAGACCCTTCCAGTGCTCCCCACTTTCAGCCTGAATGTGAACCCTCTCTGTACACTGTCCGGAGACCCCGTGACCTTTTCCTTTCAAAGCCTCACTCCCTTGTTACTTCAGCTTCACAGGGACATCTTTGCATGCGGACTAGAAATCGGTCCGAACTGAGCTCCGCCCCGTCCAATACAGCAGCCAGGACCCGTGGGACCTGCTGACCACTTGAAATGCGGCCAATGGGAACTGAGAGGCGCTGCCCCAGTAAAACACACGCGGAATTTGAAGACTTAGCAGGTGAAAATAATGTGAAGTGAGATAAGTCAGAGAAAGACTGATGCTGTATGCCATCACATACGCGTGGGCTTTACCAGAGCAGAACTGATACAAACAGGGAGAGAATGGTAGTTATCAGGGGCTGGGGGAGGGCGAACAGGAGCGAAGGTTTAAGGATCCAAATTCTCAACCAGTAGATAAATAAATCCTGGAGATGAGTGCACAGTACTGGGATGACACAGACAACAATACCGTATTGTAAACATCAAACCTGCCAGGAGACTAGGTCTTAGTTATTCCCAGACACACACACATATACACACACGCAAGGAATGTAAAATATGTAAGTCTTATACCCATCTCCCGTTGGTAATATTCTGGACGTACTGGAGCACGCAGACTACACGATTACATTAATTCCACCTGCTTCTCTCTGCACGCGCTCACGGGGCTCCTAGAAACATGCCCTGCCACAGTGGCTCGTGTTACACCGGCCGGAGCCGCTCTCATCACCCATCGGAGCCGAAGCAAGGAATGAGGTTAAGGCTCCACAGGCCTCGGCACCGCTGGGTCCGCGCGGATGCACTCACGGCTCTGCGCCCGCGCCCCTCGCCCGCCGGCCTCCAGCCCCGCCTGCGGCCCACGTGGCTGCGCTGCGCTCGGTCGTCCGGTCCCGCGGAAGGGAGGCCCGCTGCGCCCCGCGGTCCGGTCGGTCCGGACGGGGGAGCCCCGGGCGGAAGCTGCCGGGCGCTTCCTGCGGGGGAGAGGGAGGAGGAGGGAGAGGGGGAGGAGGGAGGTCGGGGGACCAGGATGGGAGCGCGCTCGTTCGCGGCGCGGGCATCTCTGCTGCGGGGCCGGGGCCGCGCTCGGCCTCCCGCTTTAGTCTCTGCGGCCTGAACTGAAAACGTAACCCTTCCCTTGCCCCGAGAGACACTGCTGAGTTCCTGGGCGCCACCGTGAACGCTCCAGATTCACTGTTTTCTAGAATGGTGTTCACCCGTGGAAAACTACTCTCTTTACTCCCAAATACCTTGTTCCTTCAGCACTTGCAGAGCAAAAGCTGCATAGGTTTCTGTTTGTCACTAAGTGAAAATCATTCTTAAGAACTACAAAGATTTACCTACAGTGTATAAATTTAGTTGCAGGAAACAAATTATCTAACTTAACCCTAAGAAATGTTCCAAAAGTAAATGCAATGCAATAATTGGTTATACACACTTCAGTGATGATTTCTGAATAAGTGCCCATGACCTAAAACTTCTGCTCACCCAGCTTGTGACAAGAGTGAATGATTTGTTTCAATAGACCTTCTTCCTGGTCTCACAGTGCAAAGGCGGTGCAAACAGGCTTCTATCTTGACCAAATAACTGTAACCCCCACTGACACACACAGCCAAATCTGAGTTCTTTTAGGCTTGTAACTAACGCTGACCTACACGACTAAACCTGTGCTTACCCTGTAGGAAAAGGAAAGAAAACTGGACGGAATGGAGAAGAGTTAAAAGCGCATGACTCCAGGAAGATACACAACCCGTAATACAATCCACAAAAGTCCACGCTGCACTGGGTTCTCTCTGCAGTATTAGAATGACCAAGCGTCTGCCCTCCAGTTAGTTTTAACGGCAAACCACCATTTTCTAAATGACTCAGGGAGGTTTAATCGAGTAGGAGAGTGAATGGAAGAGAAACCGTTGGTTCGGTTCTAAAATGTGCTTTAAATCATACTGCAACAAATAATAACTGAAAGGATTTAGGCATCAAAGTTAAAAAATTACCTTTAGTTTAGTTTCACCCTCAAGATTAAAGGAGAAGTGGGAATCTGCTGGGCACGCAGTCATGTGATTTGCTCTAATTTCTAGATTTCCGGGAGACTGGATCCAGCTGAGGCAGGCTCTCCGGCTCTCAGGTCTGAGGTCTTCGCCCTGTTCCCCACGGTGGGAATCCAGTCCATGTTCCCAGCCGGACAGGCCGTCATGGGCATTCCTGGCACACCCACGGGGAACCCCACCCGGCGCTCTCACTCAAAGAAACAATGCAACAGAAAAAGTGCAACACTCACAACCGTAAGGACCAGTATGTAAGAGGGAAGAACCAACCTGACTCCATACTGGATCTGTGTCTTTCACTTTAACCTTCCTGTTCTGCCACTTTTGCTACAATTTAAGAATGTTGCCTAGAGCCTGAAATATACAGAAGAGCCCATTCTCAAGGCTCTGACCTTGAAGGGTGTAACACTTTTCCATTCATATACAGAGGAAAAGCTGCAGAAGAGAATAACATTTATCTTGTTGGAGGTTCACAGAACATGGTGACCTGACCTAAGGGGACAGCTGCAAGAACAAAGGATTCTGACACCAAGAAGTCTGCAACAACCAACCACGGCCCCGCCCCTTTTAGTATAAAAGCCTGAATTCTACCAACCACATCCCCGCCCCTTTTAGTTTAAAAGCCTGAATTCTAACTCCTTTGGGACACTAGTCTACCATCTTCTTGGTCTGCTGGCTTTCTGAATAAGGTCACTATTCCTTGCCCCCAAAACTCGCCTCTTGACTTCCTGGCCTGCCGTGCCGGCCAGCGGGACAAGCTTGCACTCCGCAGCAACCACAACAAATCATCTGCAAGACCCCTCACAAAGGGCTCTCTGAGAGCTGAGAACTGCAGTCCCCACAAGCATACGGCGCAGTGCAAGCGCCACTGGCGTTTTCACTGGAAAATACTCTTGAGAAGAGGACATGTTTTAAGCTAAAAGCTGAAGTGAGCTGTTGCTTCTTTCAGGGATGAGCTAACAATCAGCAAAGGAAAAAAAGAGGTAAGGCAGCCCCCAAGGGTGGAAAAGTTTGCAGAAAAGCAGAAGGGGTGTGAATGGAGAAAGTGACTTGGCCCGGTCAGCAGACGGGGAGCACCTCTTTCTAAAAACTGAACCAGAAATCATCCTCTGGAAATTATGTTCCTTGGAAACCCTTTCTCAGGACGGGGAGAGCTATGTTTACAGGACCCCTTAGTTACTAGTTACGGCTGGCCCTGGCTCTCTCAGGAGACATAAACGTATCTGAAGAATGGAAATGTCGTGCTTGCTGCCACACACCAGGCTACTAAGACAGAAGAGAAAGCGTTTCGAATTGTTATCATTGTAAATGAGCCCCAGTTCGAAGTTCCAAGTTCCAGTGCTTTGAAAAAAAATTCCACTGTTACTTTGACACAGCGCACAATCAGTGTAACAGTTTATTCCAACACAGTACAGTACTCCACCCAAATGAAAGCATGATGTGCAAGGGTTTATTTTAATTACTCCTATTTGAAGGTTCTTATTTCTGGAGAACAGCAAGGCATTTTGTTATCCACTCTTTCCATTCTTTAAAGGCTTCCACGGGTTTTGGCAAACTCAGAGGATCCTCACGACTATGTTTTGGAGTAACCGTAGGTGTGTCAGTGGACTCAGCATCAACCCACCTCACCAGCGCCTTGAAAAACAGATTCATCTTTTAACAAATCCCAGCAAAACAGACTGAGGCAAGAGAAAAACATTAGCTTCCAAATCAAGTTATCAACATCGGTGACTTATGCTACCCCACGGAGCTGTTCCATTTGATAAAGATGGTCACGAAGGTGAGACCATGCTTGTCAAAGGGCATGCACCAGAAACACGCCAGCTGTGAGCACACAGGACAGTCATGAGGATGCACAGAAGAGGAGAACTACACTGAGTCCTCACAGTTTTTTGAAGGTGGGAGGATAATTACTTTCTTTTCTCAACTTGTTCCACAGGCATTATTATACCGTGGTTGCAGTTTGACGGGGATACGTATACACCTGTTGAGTGTACACATAGGCATGCCAGATATACATATGTGAAGACACACGTGTAGACAGGGATTGCAGTCGCTATGTTTGTGGACACACAGACATTCACTTGCACATCGAGATTAGATACTTTCCCTCCTTCTTAAAATCATGCCTTCCTCCTAATGAATATCATACCCTTGTCCCACGTGTGGAAAGATAAATCGCTTCCACATATTCATAGTTTTGGGGGGGGGGTTAATGTAAATTTATTATTATTTATTTATTTTTGGCTGTGTTGGGTCTTCATTGCTGTGCGCAGGCTTTCTCTAGTTGCTGTGAGCGGGGGCTACTCTTCATTGTGGTGCATGGGCTTCTCATCACGGTGGCTTCCCTTGTTGTGGAGCATGGGCTCTAGGTGCGCGGGCTTCAGTAGTTGTGGCTCGCAGGCTCTAGAGCGCAGGCTCAGTAGTTGCGGCGCACAGGCTTAGTTGCTCCGTGGCATGTGGGATCTTCCCGGGCCAGGGCTGGAACCCGTGTCCCCTGCACTGGCAGGCGGATTCTTAACCACTGCACTACCAGGCAAGTCCCTTCATAGAGTTTTTAAACATGAACTTTCCCTCACTTATCAATATTTATTCTGCTCTGCAAAGTCAAGCTCTCTGGCCCTAAATGAACGGGAGACACAGAAACCTCTTCCACCATTTCTCATTGAATTCTAAGTGTAAGGCAAGTCAAAGTTTTTAAGGAAGATATTTCTTTGCACTTTTTTTAAAACCACAGCTTCCTGCTTACCTTTGCACTAATTTCCTCTGATAAATCACCTCCAGAGAAGGGCCTAATAGAAAATGGTAGTTTGCTACTTAAATAACCACTTCCCCCTTTATGGCTTCCCCCACTTACTTTGTATCTGTCTTTAAGGTGGAAGCCGACAGCACTCTGCAACTTGCGTAAACAGATGGGGCAAAGGTCGAGGGGACGCTGGTCAGCTTCTTCCAAGTGGTTGGAGCCTTGCATCAGGCATGCGAGCCACTGGCAGTGCCGAAGTCCAAAGATATGTCCAATCTCATGGGTTAAAGTCTGCAAGACATTCACGTGGAGGCTTGCAGCAGCACGGTCATCAGCAACAAGGTACACCCCCTTCTTTGCATGCTCTTCCAAGAAACCAATTCACAGGAATGAGCTCCCTTACCATCACCACCAGAACCTCCATCTGCTCCAAGACTTAGTCCCTCACTTCCCTGAACGTCTCACTGCCTTCCTCTCTGGGCTTCAGTGCTCCCCTGCCCAGCGTTTCTCCACCTCGACACCACTCACATGTTGGACAGGATCATTCCTTGACGGGGGCGGGGTGGGGTGTCTTGTGCACTGCAGGGTGTTGAGCAGCCCGGGCCTCCACCCACCAGACGCCAGTAGCACCTCCTCCCCCGCTGTGACAACCAGAAATGTCTCCAGACGCGGCCAAATATCCCCTGGGTGGCAAAATCGCCCCTGGTTGAGGCCACGGCTCTGGGCCAGTGGGACGCCCGCTAACATGTGGATTCTGAGGCCCTTCCCCCAGAGATGCCGGGCTGGTAGGCAGCAGGGGAGCAGCTTGCTGCATGTTAACAAGCAGATTAATGCAGGGAACGTACAGCTGACCCTTGAACGAGGCGGGGTGGGGCACCGACCCCCCTGCAGTCAAGAACCTGCTCTGGCTTTACAGTCAGCCCTCTGCATCCGCAGTTCCGCGGGCCCTTGCGGTAGGGCAGTACCTATGGCACCAGTGAGGAACACCGCACGTTAAGGGGACCCTTGCAGTTTAAAGCCATGTCGCTTAACGGTCGGCTGTACTCTGAACCTGTCATTCCATCAGGTGTCGTTCTCTACCCCCGACACACAGCAGTGGTGAAAGCAGAAAAGCCCGTCTGGCTATGAAGAAAGGGGGAAACGAGGAGACAGGCTTTCCACAGAGCAGGGCAGGGGGAGACACGAGGAACCAGCAGCAGAACCAGCAGCTGCAGTAGGCAGCCCGGAGCCCAAGGGGAAGGCCCATTCCCCGCCAGGAGCTAGAGCGCAGGGGTCCCGCAGGCCCCCGGGAGTTAGCCCGACTTGACGAGCACGGCGTCCCTTCCTGCCCAGAATTCTGGAATTAAGCTAATGGTCAGGAGACGGGTACAGCCAAGGCCGCGTGTCACTAACAGGACAAAAAACCGTCACAGGTACTGTACATTTCAGTACGAAGGTACCATTTACATTCTGGTTTTATTGCTAACTTCAGTCAAGCAGCATCCACCAAAAGTATACAGATGACACAAAGTCATTTATAAAACTACCTTAAGGACTGTCGACATACAAAGGCAGGGGATCAAGATCTCTTAAAAAAACACTCCTGGTGGATCGTCTGAACAGCTCACCTTACAGGACCGAAGCAGCAAAACACTAGTCACTTCAGGAACGTAATAATTATCAAAAACCGAGTAGTCACTTGAAGACTTCTTCTGCAGCTTCTTCACTTTGCCTTCGTAGTGGGAGCTGTAAAAATCACTGCCGTACCTGGCAAAGCTGAATATCCCCACACCTAGGAAAAGAAGACAAGCAACGACGGAGTAAGAGGAAGATTCCTGAAGAAAAGACTGAAAAAGAGCCCGCCTGGGCACCTGGCTGGGGAGTGCCCGCAGCCCCAGCAAGCTTGGCTAAGGTTCGCCCGGACAAAGGAGACTTCTGCCCCAGACTTCCCGATCAGAATCTTCTGCTAATCAACCTGCTCTGCTCTGTAAAACTTAATGATCTTGACGTCAAATTCTTGAGAAATTTTAAGTTCCACAAAGTTTTTTTCCCCACAAAAGAAGTCATTTTGGGGGGAATTCCCTGGCGGTACAGTGGTTAGGACTCTGTGCTTTCACTGCCTTGGGCCCGGGTTCAATTCCTAGTTGGGGAACTAAGATCCCACAAGCCAAGTGGCAAAATAAGAATAAAAAAAGAAGTCATTTTCTTAAATAGCCCAAATAAAGTACTCCAAAAGGAGAGACAGAGTGAATGAACCGCAGGCTCATGACCTCACTCTGGAAGATCCCGGTAAACAGGTCTCGGTGCCGTGCATGTCACTGAGGGTCCCGTCCTGCCCTCGTGCCCTGCTATACAGGAAGACATCCGGCCACTGCCCCACTGCCTTGGTGACCATGTTTGGACCCTGCCTTCAGAGAGAAGAACCTCTCCTGTCCTCCCCCCTGTAAACCCAGCACAACTCTCTCTGCAGCTGTGCCGGTGAGCAGAGCAAACCGCTGTAACTGACTTCCTGTGACATCTAGGCTAGTTTCAACCATCTCTGCACAGAGAGCAGACTGACGCGCCACTCGTTCTAAAGGGGACTGACTGCTCTACGATTCCCTTGTTTACGGTGTTGCTCGCACGTGTGCCTCTTTCAGCTGCTCTTCGGAAGTAGTAAGGAACATTTGTGTTAAGGAAGTGAATTCGTAGTAAGTTTGTCCAACCTAATTTGATTCAAGAAGACTGCACCTCACTCCACCTTGGTATTTGAGATTTAGGGGAAGAGAGCATTCTGGAAGTTAAGAAAAAACTAAACCTACTCACATCACAAGTGACCTCCTCTGACCAAACAAGTGTGGGTATATTTCACTATAATACCTTCAGCAAGAACATTTTTTTCTTCTAATAATCCTACCAACAGATTATTTCCTTTGGTAATTAAATATTTCTCAATTTTAAAATACCAATCTTTATAAACTTGGAGAGAATGAAGTCACTTGTAGTAGGATACTGTCTCACTGCACAGCAGATCAATCCTGCTCTCCTACTACATCTTCTCTTACATCACACAATATTTAAGAAACTTATTGAGAAAAAAAAAAGAAATAGAAACATTTGGGGGGAGTGCTTCCTGACCTCCTCAAATGCATAAGATAGATTAGTTAACAATATCTAGATAAATACATTGTTTAAAATTTTTTTAATGGTTCTATCTCTATCAGGTTAATAATAAAAGGGGAAATAAAGATTTAGCTCATTCAGATTTATTTCTGATAGAAAGCTCGTACAAAAGCTCAGGGGGACAGCAGTGACCCAGGTCTCTGAGAGAGTGGGTTAGTTAGTGAGGTCATGGGGGTGGGGGGGCTGGTGCTGTAAGAATGTAAATGGAGAGTGAGGATGAAGGGGTGGGAGAGGATGAAGGTGTGGGTGGGAAGAGGAGGCCCCACAGCACCCTAGGCCCCCACCCCTAATGAACTGGGAGAAGAGGTGTGTCTCTAATAGGAAGAAACGTTTGTTAGCGAGAGCTCCCACCCCAACACACCCCGGGGCTGATGTGACAGCCAGTCTAGAACCTCTGTACGCGTACGGGCCCTGGTACTCGCTCCCCATACCTAGAACGCTAATGCACTATCATGCCCCTCAGTTTACTGGACTTTTCCCCTTGAAACCTGTTTTAGATCCTGGGGGAAAAGGGGAGAAAAATAAAAGCAAAAGCAGAGGGTGGGGAGAAGGCAAAAAGAAAACCAAAATAGGCAAAAGTACGATCTGGTTCTGGGTCCTTCCCCACCCCCAGGGTTATCAAGCAGGGCTCGCAATGAGTCAAAGGTTATTTTACTTCAAGTCAAAGACTGAAACTGACCATAAATAAAATAACAAAATGTCCTGAGACGCTGGATATGAAGCACACTTGTAAATCAGTCTACAGCTGCCTCATCTGCGCAAGAAGACTACCAAAAGAGCTGAAAAACAATCAGCAAGATTTTCACTCACATTAATGACAATTCAAATATCCTTATTTAATTCACCTTGCCACGGAATTACCTACATTCACCACCTGTTGTGCTGAATGCCTATATATGTGCCAGGCATATGTACACACTTTTTACAGATCAGCACTCTTATGTAAATTATCTCAAAATGGCACTGTGAAATAGGTATTATTAGCTTCCAGGTCACACAGGCGCTGAATGGCCAACCTGTGGAGAAACCCAGATCAAAGGGGTCTATCAGCAGCACCCTTCCCTTTACGGCAGGTGCCGCGCCAGAGATACTATACAGTCTTAGGTAGCAACAATGTCAAAAAGGAATACCATCTGTCAAAGAGGCCTGTCCAAAGACAAAATTCCAGGAGTCTCTTGGGTAAAGATCGATCATTGCTATTCCCACAACACAAAAAGCATCTTCAGGTTTCTTCTTTTTTAAGAACTTCAGGATCTGCCCTATTTAAAAAGAAACACGCGTGTGATATATATATATACACACACACACACACACACACACACACACACACACACACACACACACACACACATATATATAGCTCAATTCAAAGTGTAAAGCTGTTTAATTCACCTGCATGAATCTGTAGGTTCTGCGTGTTATCATTGATTCTAAAGGAGCACCTCGTTGCAGAGACAGGAACTGGTTCTAGGAGTTTTACTGTCAAGCCATAGAAAAATGCTTCACAGTAGCCCTTGAGCCATTTCACATATTCTTCACTGATACTTCTGGTGTTTCCTAGCAATCCTATAGCATGGAAGAAAATTTAAAGACAGACTATGAGATGATTAAAATAGCCTTTACCTCAGTCTACAATTAGAAATTTGGGATTAGACACAAACCAACTGTAAATTTTCAATACACCTTTATCGTTCACTGAGGTGAATACGAATTAGAAAGAAACAAAACATCCTCTTTTAAGGCAGTTTGGCTACAAAACTTCCACCTTGGGAATGAATGTCAAAAATGATTATAAAAACTGCCCGCTTAAATGAGATCGACACCCCAAACTATCCCTGGCCACAGCACCATTGCAAAACCAAACCAAATCCAATATATACCAATGCACTGTATATAAATCCTGTGCTTCTGTGGAGAAGGTGTCTTTCTGTAAGGATCACTGAAAAACTCTTCAAAGTCTTGGGGAGCCTCAGGATGGGAGGTTATCCAGTCTGACTGCGAATGCAAAGTAATGGGTCCAAAGAGATCACTGTCTGGCCGGAAGGCTTCATCCATCAGACGCTTTTCCCCAGCATCTAAGTTCTCATACTGTGACACAAGCGCTGGGTTCTTTGAGATGAGAGCTGTCTTTAGTGTGTGCTCAGAGTGCCGTACTGTTTGCATCTACCAGAAAGACACAAGTAGTCAAATATAAAATGCACACCCATACTGGTGACTCTAATCTATGTACATCCTCCACAGGCATCTTGTATTTCTCCCTGGCACGGAATGACTGACTGATTGCTAATGCCTTGGAGTGATCACTCCAAATTACTGTTCGCTTTGCCCATTTCTAATCAATTTCTTGGGGAGGGTCTCTGAAAGAGTGAAAAGACAACCATGATATTCATTCCTCCATCTCTTAGGGAACCTGCTCCTATTATAAAAACTAGTGGTAACCATAAGACGTGACCTGATTTCCCATTTCCTTCTGCCATTTAGGTAATAATATTGTGAACTGACTCATTAGGGCCACATGAAAAATATTCATCCTTTCCAGTGTGACCCAAAGATGTTCACGACCGAATGGAAAGAGAACTAATGTAAATCTTGCCGTTTCTGTAACTTAACTGCAGGCTAATAATATATCTCAGCCACTGAAGTTCATCGTCTCCGGTCGTGTCACCCTGAGGAAGACACCAGGTGACTAAAAGCCAGACTCACAGTGACAGGCCTCTTCCATTCACATCGCGTGCCTGCGCAGAGATTTCATCCTTCCCTTTGAACGGGTCAGACAGCTGTTCCACCGCGAGGCTTTGTGAGGGAGGAAAGGAAAACACTGGACGTCACTGTCTGGAACTAGCATATTTTCTAATTATCTACATTTCCTCCAGTTTAATGACAGGCAATTGATGGGCAAGTTTAAGCGAATGGCTGTCCTGGCTGGACATCTGAACTCTGACGTTCCAGAGTGTGGAAGAAATCCCCCAAACGAAGCTCTGTCTTGTCAAAGCTCTCCTATGAGCAGAGGCTCGTCCTCACTGCTCCACAATGGGCCGAAATGCGACTTCTCCCCCAGGACAACGTCCTGTCATTCTACCCACCTTCAGGGAGAGGACGGCTCCCTCTCAAGTTTCTGCCTCACAAGCACCGGCATGTCTGGGCCTGGGCGGGAGCGCGTGGTGCCTTCACCCTAACGGTAAAAAGGCGGTGTCAAAGGTCAGGAGGCCTCCCACGTGGGGGTCACTTCGGGGGATGGGGGTCACCTCGGGGGATGGGGGCCCGAGAGCTGCCGGCGCGCCGGGACCGGAAGCGGACGGCCACCCTGGCCGGGTGTCCGCAGCAACTCGCTCCTTGGGCTCGGCCCCGCGCCAGCGCGAGCCGGCCCGGTAGGGGGCGGCCTGGGGGATCCCCGGGTACTGTCGCTTCGTCTTTTCCACCCAAGGAAGCCTGGCCTGGCTCTCCCGAGATACTCCCGCCCCCGCCGTCCTCCCCGCTTCCGCCACGGCTGCTCCTCCCACATCTTCCTCCCTCCCCACCGACCGCGACCGTCCTTATCCTCTACCAGCCGGCCGCCCGGCCAGGAGGCCCCAGCCCGGAGGCTCCAGCCCGGCCCCGCCACCCTCACCCCGTCACCCTCACCCCATCACCGTCATCCCGCCGGGCGTCGACGCCGCCCGCCCCGTGCCCTGCGCCGTGCCCTGCGCCCGACGCCGTGCCCCGCCTCTTCGCGCGACGCCACGCCCCACCGTAGCAGGCACGCACCGTTGTGCCCCGCCCCTGGCGCCCTGTCAAGGCCCCGCGCACCATGCCCCGCCCCCGCTGCGCTCCACGCCCCGCCGTCGCGCTCCACGTCTGGCCGTCGCGCCCCACGCCTCGCCCACGCACCCCGCCCACGCCCCTTGACGCCCTGTCACGGCCCCGCCCACGCCGCGCTCTACGCCCCGCCCACGCGCCCCACGCTGCGCCCCGCGCTCCGCGCTCCACGCCCCGCCCGGCTGCGCGAGGCAGTCTCGAGGGCTCGGGGCCCGAGTCCTAGTGGCCGCCGTGGCCTCAGGTTCTCGGCGAAGCGCGGTCACGAGGGGCCACGAGGCGCTGAGATCAGCCCCGCGCTCGGCCTTTCCGCCCTGACCTCCCGGGGCGCCGCTCTCCGGGGCGCCGCTCCCCGGCCGCGCCCGCGCCGCGGGGTCAGCTGCTCGTGCACGTGCTCGGCTGGCCGTGGGTGTGAGCAGAGCCCTCGGCGTGACAGAGTCCACCGGCGCGGAAGCGAGTTGGCGGCGGCCGCAGGTGGACTCACGGCCCGGCGCGGGTATGCGCCCACTGGCGGCCTCCGAACAAGCCCCCGCCTCCCACTCGCTCCTTTCTGTCCAGCTCCCGTCATTCTTCCCCAAGTTCGCACCGCGCTCACCAGCCCCTCTGTCCTGACGGCTTCCTAGGAAGGAACCTGGGGAACACCTGGCCCTTTGTAATCCTGTTTCCTCAAACCCTTATTCACGACCTCACCAAAAGGGACGCCCAGCTCCCCCTGAGCCAGCCCCAGACATGACTCCTGCCCTCCCAGCCTTAACTCAAAGATACTCCTAAGTCCTGTTTTTCATTCTAAGCCCCTGTCCTACTGCTGCAAAGCAACCTCTGGAAGAGGTTCTCATGTTTAGAATCATCCAAGTTGTCCAGAAAGAAAATTTGTGGGCTTCCCTGGTGGCGCAGTGGTTGAGAATCTGCCTGCCAATGCAGGGGACACGGGTTCAAGCCCTAGTCTGGGAAGATCCCACATGCCGCGGAGCAACTAGGCCCATGAGCCACAACTACTGAGCCGGCGCGTCTGGAGCCTATGCTCCGCAACGAGAGAGACTGCGATAGTGAGACGCCCGCGCACCGTGATGAAGAGTGGCCCCCACTTGCTGCAACTAGAGAAAGCCCTCGCACAGACACGAAGACCCACCACAGCCAAAAATAAATAAATAAATTTTAAAAATAATAATAAAAAAGAAAATTTGTAACAAGATTAGAAGACTGCAGAACGGGGTAAAGAAATGCAAAGTATATAGCAGATGAAGGATTTTTAAATGACTTTAAGGAGATAGACATCATGACATGAAAACCAACAAAGAACGGGTACTTTGAATGATCCATTAACATAAAAGGGTTCAACTTTACTCAAAATAAAATGAAAACCACTCCAATACTTTTTTCTTATCGATCAAGTGACAAAACTGTTTACAGTTGACCCTTGAACAACAGGGGTTTGAACTGCAGAGATCCACCTCTGCACAGGCTTTTTTCACTAAATACATAACGGCAGTGCTACAAGATCCTCGGTTGGTTGAATCCCTGGATGTGAAGCTGAGGATACAGAGGGTTGACTGAAAAGTTATATGCAGATTTTCTGACTGCAAGGGGTCGGTGCTTCTAATGGCCCATGTTGTTCAAGGGTCAACTATATTTTGAAAGAATTGCAAGCTTGGGACTTCCCTGGTGGCGCAGTGGTTAAGAATCCACCTTCTAATGCAGGGGACACGGGTTCGAGCCCTGGTCCGGGAAGATCCCACATGCCGGAGAGCAACAGCCTGTGTGCCACAAGTACTGAGCCTGCGCTCTAGAGCCTGTGTGCCACAACTGCTGAGCCCACGTGCTACAACTACTGAAGCCCACACGCCTAGAGCCCATGCTCCACAACAAGAGAAGCCACCGCAATGAGAAGCCCACGCATTGCAATGAAGAGTAGACCCTGCTCACCGCAACTAGAGAAAGCCCGTGCGCAGCAACGAAGAACCAACACAACCAAAAGTAAATAAAATTGATTCTTTAAAAAAAAAGAATGTGGGCTTCCGTGGTGGCGCAGTGGTTGAGAGTCCGCCTGCCGATGCAGGGGACACGGGTTCGTGCCCCGGTGCGGGAAGATCCCACATGCTGCGGAGCGGCTGGGCCCGTGAGCCATGGCCGCTGAGCCTGCGCATCCGGAGCCTGTGCTCCGCAACGGGAGAGGCCACAGCAGTGAGAGGCCCGCGTACCGCAAAAAAAAAAAAAAAAAAAAATTCTCAGTCTGTGATGCCATTTTTGTCACCAAAAGGTGACACCTGAGCTCAAGGTCCCCTGAGAGAGGAGTTCTGTCGATACTGGCGGGTGGGGGGGAGGAGGGTGCCGTTCGTGAAGTTCAGCCTTATATGAATGGGACCCATGAGCACAGTACACGCGCACCCCGATCTTGCGATCAGCTGAGCACACAGGTATAAACCCGTACTACATCAGTGACCAATGACCTATAGAGTTCAGCTCTATTTTTACTATGGGCAAGCACAAAATAGGTATTTTTTCAAGTTAGCATTGTGTTCAGGAATATACTAAACATTCCTCCACGGGTGAAGGATTTAACATTCATTTTTCGAACATTTTTAATTCAGACAAGAGTGTATAGAAAAAACGGGGTCCCAGGTTGCCCCATCTCATTTTGGCCCCTAGAGCGTGAAAAAAGAGGAACACAGTGTGGTCTCTGCCTGAAGCTGGTTCCGTTAAGGGCCCTCCTGGGACCTGTCTCAGTAGAGAGGACGCCCTTGCAAATCTGACTTGCCCAGGTGGGTTCGCTAGGGTGACGGGCAGCAAAATTAATTCAGGAAGGCATTTTATAAGACTATCCCCTCCAAGGGGGAGGAGGGGGGAGGAGGGTGGAGGAGGGACGGACTGGGAGTTCGGGATTACTGGGGATTACTGGATGCAAACTATTATCTAGAGGATGGATAAACAACAAGGTCTGACCGTAGAGCCCAGGGAACTATATTCAATATCCTGTGATAAACCATCATGGAAAAAAATATGAAAAAATATATAACATATATGTATAACTGAATCACTTTGCTGTACAGCAGAAATTAACACAACATTGTAAATCAACTAAACTTCAATAAAATAAATTAAAAAAAAAGAATATCACCTCAAAAAGGAATTAAAGATGTAGCCATCTGGGAATTGTCTGCCAATCTGGTGGTTAGGACTCCGAGCTTTCACCGCTGAGGGCCTGGGTTCAATCCCTGGTCAGGGAACTCCCGCAAGCTACACGGCATGGCCAAAAAAAGAAAAAAGACGTACACATCTGAATGCAAACACGCAAAACAAAAACTGGGGCGAATGCTGCTAATTGTGTCCGTTTGCCTCTGTTTTGTGCCCTGTGAGCTACCCAGGAGGCTCGATCCACCCAGAAGAACGGAGAGTCGCTGAGGCTGCCTTAAGGGTGGGGAGTGAGGGTATGCACGCCTCTTCCGGGAAAGTTTCCGGATGCAGTGTAGCTCTGGAGATTGGTTGCTCTGTCTCGTCTGTCTGTCTGTCTCTCGTCAATCCTCTCCACATTCTCCAATTCCCTCCAGGGAGCTGCTCTGGTTAATCCAATCGCTCGCCCAGTAGGAGGGCACCCTGATGGGCCATCAGTCAGCCAGTGGATGGGCCCATTTTTGGCAGGCGCCCCCCACCCCGTGCGATGAGTCATCCGGGAAGTGCCCAGTCCCACTTCCCTTGCACCTTCTGGGGGGCGGCAAGCATCACACCTCACGTGCCCAGAACACGTGTGTCAGGAGAGTGTGTTTGACTTCAGATCTTTGTTCTGGAGCGTGGTCTTGGGTCTGCCTTAGATAGCGAGGGTCGTGTAACCAAGCCGGCATTTCTTTTCACATTTCAGCTGCTTAATTTGCTCCTAAAATATAGGGTGGGAACATTCTGAATTAGCTTCTGATTCTGGCTCTAACTTCAGGGACCAGCTTTAAGGCGGTGAACAAGCCACCGCCTCTTAGGGTCCCAGTTTGTTGCCCTGTGACATGTCTCAGGACATAGATGCTCAAAGCCCCATTACGGGACTAACAAGCTCTACGTGCAGTTGTGATACGTAGTAGCTTTATAACTTAGGGCACTGAAAGAAGAAGGTACCACTTCCATCACCAGGACCTGCAAGCTTGTGTGGGTGTCATGTTTAGGAGCATGTGTTCAGCTGGGACAGAGGCCGGCGCAGTGGTTAAGAGGGTCACCCCTGGAGTCACCCACCTCTGTATAGCTCTGTCACTCGCCAGCTCTGCGACCTCTGAAGGGTTGTCCGACCTCTGTGCCTCATCTTTCTCCTTTGGGAAGTGGGGATTCTAACAGTCCCTGCCTCACAGGCTCTTCAGAGGGGTGAGAGATAACATACCCAGAGTACTAACCTGGGGCCCAGGTGAGGGACCTGGCGGTGAGTTAAGAGTCTGTGATTGAGGGGACGCCCAGTGTATTCACTTCCTGTGGCTGCTGGTAGAAATTACCGCAAAGTCTTGGTGGCTTAAAGGAACAGAAGTCTTTCGTCTCAGAGTCCTGGAGGCTGGGTGTCTGAAAACACTGTCTCTCGGCTACACCCCCTCTGGCAGCTGCAGGGGTGAATCTGCTCTTTGCCTCTTCCAGCTCCTGGGGGTGGCCGTCGTTCCTCGGCTTGTGGCCGGCATCCCTCAATCTTCAAGGCCAGCATCTTCAAATCTCTCTCTGCTCCGTCTTCACATCACCTTCTCCTCTGGGTGTCAAATCTCCCTCCGCCTCCCTGTTATAAGAACACACATGGGACTTCCCTGATGGCGCAGTGGTTAAGAATCCACCTGCCAATGCAGGGGACATGGGTTTGAGCCCTGGTCAGGGGAGATCCCACATGCCGCGGAGCAACTAAGCCCGTGCGCCACAACTACTGAGACCACAAGCCACAACTACTGAAGCCCATGCACCTAGCGCCCGTGCTCCACAACAAGAGAAGCCACGGCAATGAGAAGCCCGCACACCGCAACGAAGAGTAGCCCCTGCTGGCCGCAAAGACCCAGCACAGCCAAAAAAAAAAGAGAGAACACACATGAGGGCATTCAGGACCTACCCAATAATCCAGCATATCTCCCATCTCAAGACCTTTACTTAATCACATCTGCAAAGACCTTTCTTCCACGTAAGGTAACCTTCACAGTTTGGGGGGATTAGGACTTGGCTGTCTTTTTTTTGTTGGTTTTTTTTTTGTTGTTTTTTTTTGTTGTTTTACGGTACGCGGGCCTCTCACTGTTGTGGCCTCTCCCGTTGCGGAGCACAGGCTCCGGACGCGCAGGCTCAGCGGCCATGGCTCACGGGCCCAGCCGCTCCGCGGCATGTGGGATCTTCCCAGACCGGGGCACGAACCCGCGTCCCCTGCATCGGCAGGCGGACTCTCAACCACTGCGCCACCAGGGAAGCCCTTGGCTGTCTTTTGGGGGGCCATGGAGAGAATGTTCTAGTTGGCTGTGATTTTTTTGCCTCCACTGCCCATTTGAAGATGTGCCCTTGTCCCCTTTAAACTTCCCTAACGGCAAACATGTCATCTTTCCCCCCCAGCCCAGCTCTCCCTTCTGACTTCCGGTTTCTGCTGACAGCTGCCTTATTTTCTCCATGCCCCTCCTCAGGACTGTCTTTGATCCTCCCGTCTCCTTCCCTTCCTGACACCACCCTATCCACACTCGACATTAGTCACCAGATCTCAGAGACACCAAGTCCCTGAGCACAGGGGAAACTTCTCCCCTAACACCTTTGATTCACGGACACAGAGCTGAGCCCTGCAGAGAGGCGGCAACTTGCCCACGTCACCTGGCGATGTGATGCCCAGGCTGGACCAGAGCCCGTGGCCCGGGAGATGCCCTCCTACCACAGCTGCTCATCCTGGTCAGGTTCTTCCCTAGGACGATCCCGCATCCTTTCTCTGTGCCTCTATTCAGCAAACATCTATTGAGCATCTCTTGTGTGCTAGCTGCTGGACAGTCAGTGATGGGCCAGACCCAGGCCCAGCCTTCCATCGCAGTCTGGTCCCTATGCCACCTTGGCCTGGCCTGCTTGTTTTTCACCTGTCCTCCTGTCCCAGGCAGCATGCTCCTGTTTCTGCACCTTCGGGGGTGTCCCTGGGTGCAGAGCACCCTGCCCCTTCCTGACCCCGTGGAAGTGTAAGCTGCTTTCAGAGCCCCAGGCTTGCCCCTGCCCGGGAAGCCCTGGCCCCCAGTCCAGGCCCTGAATGTAGGCCCCATCCGGGTGGGTCCCCTCCTGCCACCCTCCGTCCTGCTTCCTGTCCTGGGGTGACTGAAGGAGCCCCCAGAGCTGCCTCTGCTGCTGAATAGGGTGGTTCCCCGCTCCCCCTCCCCCTCCCCGCCTCCTATCTCTTTTCATTCTTGCTGCTTCCCAGGAGGTGAGGGCCCCCGACTTGGTCCCCACCAAACCTCCCCAGAACACAGCTCCCCGTGTCCTTGCCTCTCTGGGGGAGCACAGCGAGGGCTGAACAAAGCCGGGGCGGGTCCCTCAGCCCAGGGCTGCTGAGCGAGAGCTGAGAACCCCCCTGGGGGCTGTCACCCATTCCCAGCCCAGAGCCCAGGAACCTGCGGTCCTCAGGGAACTCCTGTTTGGTCCCCAATAGGAAGTGCTCCTGCCTGTGGTTTCAACTGCGCACATCCTTTCTTTTGACCCTGAGAAACCCGACCAGCTGGACAGCACAGATTCCTGACACATTTTGGCGGGGGGGATGGTGTACCTTTCCTGTGAGTGTGGGATTTCATGACCCAGTGCTGTACCCAAAGCATCAGAGCTGAAAATAGCAGCGATGCTATTTGCTCACAAATCTGTGGGTCGAGAATTTAAACAAGGGCACTGGGTGGCTGGTCTCTGTCTGGGTGGAACGTTTGAGGTGTTGTCTCCGCTCCCGTGTAAGGTGACCCAGAAGTGGAGGTGGGTGGGGACATGGGAGGGGTGGCAGGGTGGCCTGTAACAGGGACAAACGTCTGGCTGGGTCCTCGGTTCTCCACGGAGCCCAGGGCCTCTCCCTCTCCACGTGGCCTCTCCAACAGGATACAGGGTGCAGGCTATGTGGTAGCTCAGGTCTCCCAAGAGAGCAAAAGCAGAATCCCCCGAGCTTCCTTAAGATGTTGGCCTAGAGCCAGTACAGAGTCACCCCTGTCCCGTTCTACTGCTTGAAGCAGCCCAGATTCAAGGATGGGTACCTTGCACATCAAGAGGCCATGAATACCAGGAGGTGTGGTCCACTGCA
The DNA here is from genome assembly GCF_964270905.1 of Leucopleurus acutus. Classification (NCBI taxonomy): domain Eukaryota; kingdom Metazoa; phylum Chordata; class Mammalia; order Artiodactyla; family Delphinidae; genus Leucopleurus; species Leucopleurus acutus. Next base: position 1,820,915 of record NC_139161.1, on the reverse strand, counting down.
GGCCTGTAGTGTTCACTGTCGCAAGCACTCTACGTGCCTTATCTTTCCAGGTGCAGCCTAATTCTTCTGCGATGGGGGGCTGTGCTCCCCCTCAGTACACTTCCTGTGGGCTGGCTTGCTCCTAGGACTTGCTTCATCTACGTTGTCTTATCAAGAAGGGACTAAGGGAACTGCAGGTGCCCTGGGGCCCTCTGAGCGGGACTGTTATCCTGCCAACCCCTCCCTCACCAAGAGCTTTCTTTTGGGTCAATTGGAGGAAAACATAGTGATTTGGGCCACACTCCCATTTTACAGATGAGAAAACTGAGTCTCACCAGGGTTTTCAGCTCATACACTTGCTAAATTAAAGGTCACATAAGAAATGAGCAAATTAGCTTTGAGAGCCCAGGACGCTCGTTTTTTAATTGAAAAATTGGGAAATAAATTTACTTTTCAGAAATTCATTTCCTGGACAGCTTCTCTGGACTGTATCTAATCTGTCAAGCAAGCGATATCCATGTGGTCTTCCACGGCCACCTTTGCTTAGACGTCACTTGGCCAGACCTGATTCTCTCTCATACCTTTCGCTGGACCCCAGGAATGAGTTCACCCGCAGAAGCAACCTTTTGTGAAAGGAACTCACTCTCAATGGGATGAAACCTTCTCCTCGAAGGACTAGGTAAGCCCCCACCTCCTCCTCTCCCAAGAGAACATTTGGGAATACTTCCTTATTTGAAAAGTATACGCACAAAAAGTTGGGGTGACTCTGGGTTCTTTCCTTGGCTTCTCTTCTGTGGTTCTTGAACCTCACCTCCTCTTTCCAGACTTACTTCCCCTTCTTTGTCTCTTGATGTCATCTACATTCTGCCCAAAGAAGCCGCCAAGTATGCATGAAGTCCTCCCTCGACTTTGCATGCATTTAAGTGACTCCTTCCACTCAGTGACATCGAGGAGCATCTAAATGCCACCCCAACAAGGAGTCTTTCTCCATATGGCCCCATCAAGCCAATGCCATGTCCTCTCCCCTGAACAGGGAAGGCGTGGAGACCTCCGCAGGGCTCTTGTGCTCTGCTCTGGTTTTTGCGGTTAATTGCACTATGGTCTACTCTGCGAGCTCCCTGACGGCAAAGACTGTGATCTACCAGCCTCTTCTTTCCTGGAGCCACCCAGCAAAGCCGTGCCTCGCGTGGGGAGATACTTGCTGTTTGTGTGGAAATGTGTCTTTGTGCATAAAGAATGACCATGCTTACCTTTCCAGGACTGTGTATATGTTATAGAAGCATCCCCGAGGTCACCCCCTCCAAGAATTTGGAAACAGGGAAGTAAGATTTTTTATTTGTTTGTTTTATTTTTAATTATTTTTAATTTTTATTTTATATTGGGGTATAGTTGATTGACAATGTTGTGCTAGTTTCAGGTGTACAGCAAAGTGAATCAGTTATAAATATACATGTATCCTTTCTTTTTCAGATTCTTTTTCCATACAGGTTATTACAAAATATTGAGCAGAGTTCTCTGTGCTATACAGTAGGTCCTTGTTGATTATCTATTTTATATATGATAATAACAATCTATTATTATCTGCGTATCTGTTAATCCCAAGCTTCTGATTTATCCCCCCACTTCCCCTTCCATAACCATATGTTTGTTTTCTATGTCTGTGAGTCTGCTTCTGTTTTGTAAATCAGTTCTTTTATATCTTTTTTTTAGATTCCACATATAAGTGATATCATGTGATATTTGTCTTTCTCTGTCTGACTTACTTCACTTAGTAAGACAATCTCTAGGTCCATCCATGTTGCCGCAAATGCCATTATTTCATTCTTTTTCACGGCTGAGTAGTATTCCATTGTATATATTACCATATCTTCTTTATTTTTCATGTGTCGATGGACATTAGGTTGCTTCCATGTCTTGGCTATGGTAAATAGGGCTACACTGAACACTGGGGTGCATGTATCTTTTTGAATTATGGTTTTCTCCAGGTATATGCCCAGGAGTAGGATTGCCTACAGCCGTACCACCCTGAATATGTCCAGCCCAAGCTCTTCTGATCTCAGAAGCTAAGCAGGGTCGGGCCTGGCTAGTACTTGGGTGGAAGGAAATAAGATCTCCCATGGACAGGGAGTTGCCAGATATATACAGCAAAGAAAAAGACAGGATGCCCAGTTCATTAGAATTTCAGAGCAGCAACAAATAATCTTTTAGTCTGAGTACGTCCCATCCAATATTTGGGACATACTCATACATGAAAAATTATTCACTGTTGATCTGAAACTCAAATGTAACTGGGAACCCTGTCTCGTATCTGGCAACCCTACCTGGAGAGTTCACGTATGAAACTAACACGCGCAGATTCGAGCAAAGTCGTCAGCTTAAGAAGTCAGCGTTGGGTCCTTCAGCAAGACGATGTAATTGGAGAATACAAGAAAAGCATATTGACAAAACCACTTTAAACCTTCTCTTGTAACATAGCTTAGGAATGGGCCAGTCAGAAAGTGGAGGGTCAAAGAGACAAGCTTTGGTCACTGTCTCCAAGTTTGTCCAGGAGAATCAACTTTGAGGTCCGGGGCGGCTCTGATCCCTCATGTCTCTGGGTGGCAGGGGCCACTGGGGTCGTCCAACGGATTCCCCGGGTTTCCCAGGAAGAATTGTTAGAATTTGGCTTCTTGTGCCTCGTGGGGAGTGAATGTGCTGACCTGGGAACTATGACCTCTGAGGGAGGCAGCTAAATGACATTGGTTTTTTTTCCGCCCCATTCTCTCTGTGAACTTGACTCTGATCCATTCTCCACGCGCCGGGTCACCCCCATGGGACATCCAATGTCAGTAAGTCGTGTTTTACTTCAACTAGTGCCCTCTGTTTTCTGGGTCTCTGCTACAGCCGAGGGCAGCATCCGTTTCTTCAAGGTCCAAGGGCAGCATTGACGGAGTGCCTCCTTTATGCCCCGTAATCGTCACACTAACTCTCTATCCAGCTTCAGAGACAAAGAAATAGGGAGGTTTCGTAACCCCTCACAAGGGGTACAGCTGGGACTTAAACCCGTGGCTGCTTCCCATGGTTACTAACCATTATTAACATTCTGGCCAACATGTTTTTAGGACAATTTTCAAATTTTTTTATACAATTTTGAAAGGTCTTTCCATTTACAGTTATTACAAAATATTGGCTATACTCCCCGTGTTGTACATACATCCTTGAGCCTGTCTTACACCCAAGAGGCTGCATCTCTCACTCCCACACCCTTATATGGCCCCACCTCCCAGAGCCCACTGGAAACCACTAGTTTGTTCTCTAGACCTGTGAGTCTGCTTCTTTATTGGCAAACAACTTGAAACACAGGTACACCCACGTTTTTACATAAGTAAGCTCAAGTTATATATATGTGTGTGTGTGTATATATATATATATATATATACACACACACACACAGTTTGAAACTTTAAAAGAAAATGTAGCCAGATCTTGGGGAATCTTCTACGTCTGTGCTTCTAATAGCCAGGCCACAGAATCCTGCAGAGAAGAGCCTTCAGTGTGATCCAACATCATGACAATTCGGAAAACAAGCTCAAGAAGCTTCCAGAGAGGAAATGCAAACATTTAGGAAGGAGAAATTTTCGCCCTTGAGAGAAAGTGACATTCTCACGCCCTTTCCCACCTAGGCCCATCGACCAAAGCCGATTCCTTTCTGAGGTCCCTTCGTGGAGTCCCCGACTTTAAGTAGACTCTTCTCCCATCTGTGCTTTACAAGTGGACTGAAGTTATCTGAACTGCCATTTGAAGTAATTTACCCAGGTTACCAGGCCGGATCCTGAATCAACAGAGGTGTGTACGTAAAAGAAAGGACTCCAAACGGAAGCAAATACGAAAGAAGGAAATTCAGGAAAGTCAGAGGACGGAGACCCTGGGACTTTATATTCACCACCTGGTGTTTCAGAAGGCTGTTACTTTCTGGACTGTAAATTCATCCTCCTGGATGAAAATGATTCTAAACCACTGCTGTCTTTTCCCAAGAATGTACATGTCTGCAACCCATTCTTAGGAGAGACCTTGGCCTTGAGACTTAAACCACCCGGTGACTCATGTCAACAGGCTGTTTTGTCAGAGAGTTTCCGTAATTAGAACCTGTGACTGACACGTCTGACCACGAGAATGTATCACAAGGACTTTTCGTGAGCATGGGTTTTTTAGCAAAACCTGACCTGTTGAAATGTCAGGGCTTGGCGTTTTGGCCTTTGGGGTTTTTTCAGGCTGTCTGTCCTTCCTGGAATCAGCTTCTTTGGATACTACCTTCTCAGCAACCCTACGGGGTAATGTTCTTATTGTCCCATTTAATGGATAATGACACTGAGGTTCAGAGAGGTAGTGGATTTCATCTGAGACAGGCCATGGCGTGGAGGCGGGGATGTCTCACCTTGAGCCCAAGTCCACTGACCCAGATTCTAGGTTCTCTCTCCCGTGGTGCCCAGGCCTGAGCCTCCAGGAGATTATGAACGAGGTCGGTTGAATCCTCGTGCTCTCTACAGAGTCCCTGCCCGACACAACCAAGGTCACTGTCCAGTGCCTCATTCCCTCAGGGCCCCAAGTGCCTGTATGGTTGACTGGAGCCACTGCAGCCCAGAGAAGACAGTGACCCAGAAAAGCCAGGAGGAAATTTCAGAAGGAGGGAGCACTCCGTGGTTTCAGATGCCAGGGGCGATAGGCTGACAAACGCACCCGCTTTGTTGTGACTTTGTGCCTTCCTTGGGGACGTGCTGTTCCCTCACTCCGGACTGTCCTGCACTGGCCAGTCCTCCTCCAAGACTCAGCCTGAAATACTGCCCACCCTCACAACGGAAATATCGTTATTGTTTAAGATATAACACAGTGTCATGATTTTATAAAAAAGCACCCACCATAACAAGTTTTTAAACTTGCTTTTAGGGATTTCCCTGGTGGCACAGGGGTTAAGAATCCGCCTGCCAATGCAGGGGACACGGGTTCGGGCCCTGGTCTGGGAAGATCCCACGTGCCACGGAACAACTAAGCCCGTGTGCCACAACTCCGAGCCTGCGCTCTAGAGCCCGCAAGCCACAGCTAATGAGCCCGTGCGCCTAGAACCCGTGCTCCGCAAGAAGAAGCCACCGCAATGAGAAGCCTGCGCACTGCAATGAAGATCCAACGCAGCCAAAAATAAATATTTATTTAAAAAAAACAACAACTTGCTTTTATATACGTGTAAAGTGGATATGTAAATTTCATACTTAACCTTTGTAACGTATATATTTTTGTACTCGCAGATTATATATATAAAATATGCCAACTTGTGTATAGAAATGTTAAATACCAAAATGGTACCGTATTGTGTATAGGTTTTCTATCTCCTCTCACTTCCACTCACTTTTTATTTATTTATTTATTTATTTATTGGCTGTGCCGCATGGCTTGTGGGATCTCTGTTCCCTGACCAGGGATTGAACCTAGGCCCATGGCAGTGAGAGCCCCGAGTCCTAACCACTAGACCACCAGGGAATTCCCTCACTCACTTTATAGTGAATATATTTGATATCAGTAAGTATAGATTTACCTAATTTTTTTTCTCAAAATGAATAGTTTTAAAAAACATAAAACTAGTAAATGTTCCTTGCAAAAAATATGTAAATGGTACAAAAAATATATAAAGTAAACAGCCAGACAGCCCTCCTTCTGGAGAGAACCATTATTAAAATTTTGGCAAACATCCTTACACACACAGACACCCACGTTTTTATATGAATGGGCTCAAGTGATATATACTGTTTTGAAAACTTTTTAAAAAATTCAGCCAGGTCTTGGCAACATCCTTCTATGTGAATCGCAGCATGAGATCAATCTTTTTAATGACTGCTTCTATTTTACTGGGAGACTATAACTGCTTGACTGAAACACTAACGATGAACATGGGCTTTTCAGGTTTTCCGGATTATAAACAATGCTGTGATACACATCCTCAGAGGCAGAGAATTCTTTCTGGAAAAAGAAAGAAATGGATTGAAAAGCCAGTCTGTACCAGTTTGGAGGTCCCGGATGATCGCAATTATGTTGAAAAACGCACAGCACGAAAACGTCTGAAGGTTCAGCCAATGTTCACCCGGGTTATTTCTGGGCAGAACCAGGAGTGATTTTCTTCCTTTGTGTACTCTCCTGTCCTTTCGAATGTTTCTGTTCTAAGCACGTCTCGCCACTGTCTTTCGTGGCGTGGACTCCAGTAGAAATGCATCTTTACGTGGCATAAGAAATGTGTGTTTTCTCACCACTCAAGCATCACCCTGGCGATGCCCGCTTTCCTGTTTCCTCTGCACCAGCCTTTGCCCTCCATCTTCAGATCTGTCCTCTCCCTCAGAGGCTGTCAGTCCTCCCCTGTCCCTGAGTTAGCACCAGCTGCCCTCATGGTGGGGGCAGCTGTCTGACGTGGAGAACGAGCTGGACTCATGGTCCCCCTCGGATGGTACCTCCATGGGCACAGCCTGGTTTCCCCACGTCGGGAGCTCAGTGGATTGCAGCTCGTAGGGAAGAAGTCTTGAGGGTCACACGGGGGCCAGGAGGCCTCCCCGCCTCGGGCACATCCAGCCCCAATGCCCCACGCACCCTCCCCCAGAGTTTCTTCTACCTCCAGGCAGGTGACGCCGATGACCTGGCCAGGAGGAAGCTGGTTGCTTCTGGGTAGCAGCTGCCCTCGCTCCCAGAAGGTCTAAGAGGACACAGAGGATGTCCTCAGTATTTCCACCGAGGTCACTGGTCGAGTGGGGTGTTGGATGTCTCCTTAGTGCTGAGACACTTCCTCTTTCGTTTGTGTCTCATTCATCCCCTCCCCCCCACCTTCTTGGAGACTGAAAAAGGGGAACGTGAAAGAAAAACTGTAAATTTCTGACGCAGCTCCAGCATGGAGACTGTGTGACCGTCTTCAGCAGAGGCCGGGGCAGTGGGTGGGGTGGCCAGGGTGGGAGTGGGATCGCGGCATCCTCCAGGGGTCCCGAGGTCACCGGACCCAGCCTTTCTTCCTCCCCTCCTGTTCACTTTCTTAGCTCCCACCCACGGAGTCCTCAATGCCACCCACAGGAGATCCTTGGGAGCCCAATTCCTATTTTTCAGGGAGTGACGTTCTTAAAGTAAAAACCAAAGTCTGCGTTTGCTCATTTCACTGAGTTTACTACGTTCATTTGCAAGATAGATAGATCTAGACACACATTTGTGTGTATATATATGCGTGCATGCGCACGCACACACACACACACACACACAGATTGTGGCAGCTTTTTGGAAACTATCTGAGGCTCAGAAAATAACTTGCCTGACAAGACATCAAAGAACTACAGAAAGAGGCCACAGCGCCGAAGGCCGTGCGGACGGACTGCTTCGCAATTTGCAGTGTGACTGATGATAAGCATCTATTTGCTCCAGCAAGTTGAAGTAGAACTGTAACATTCTGTTTGTTCCGGGAAACAGTAACCGAAGTCACAAATCATAAATAATAAAAGTTAGAAAAATCCCCTTTTAACCTAATGGACTAAAAGATTTTAGTTTGCTTCTCATTTCTGCTAATGGCCTCTCTCCCTTGGCACTGCCGGAGCTGGCCCATTACAGGCAAATCAAGCCTTGGTTTGCAAGTAGGACAGGATCCAGAAGATCATTTATAAGCTGGGTGTTTGGGATGCAGGATGTGTTTCCCCTAGAAACTGTCTTCCCAGAGTGCCTGGGTTCTCAGCTTCACTACACAGCCCAACCCCCGCTGTACCTGGGCTGTGAGTTTTTGAGGGCAGGTTGTCTGCAGTGCAGGAGAGAGAAAACAAGTCAGCTCCTGCTCTCCCCGTAGAGCCCTGGCTCTGAGCACAGTTTAAACACAGGTTAACTTTCTTTTCCATCTTCCTAACTCCTTTGAGGCATCCAGGTCCCAGTGTCCTAATCTCCTGGATCACAGCATCCTCCCCAATCTGCCTTATCTGTTCTGGGCTGCTCTCCTGCTGGGGGGCTCTGAGACCTCAAACTCCCCACCTTTCCCCACCAATGCAGGGGACACGGGTTCGAGCCCTGGTCCGGGAAGATCCCACGTGTCACGGAGCAACTAAGCCCGTGCACCACAACTGCTGAAGCCCGCGTGCCACAACTACTGAAGCCTGCGCGCCTAGAGCCCACGCTCCACACAAGAGAAGCCACCGCGATGAGAAGCCCGTGCACTGCAACGAAGAGTAGCCCCCGCTCGCCGCAACTATAGAAAGCCCACGCCAGCAACAAAGACCCAACGCAGCCAAAAATAAATGAATAAAATTTTAAAAAAATAAAAAATAAAACAGTTATCATTGAGACTTAAGCTAATGACATGTTAATGAATCATATATAGGGAAAACTGACTAGACAGAGCCATTAAAATGATTTACAGTGGCTGTGATAGCCTAGTAAGATTGGGGAGATTTTTTTTCTTTTTACCAAAAGTTTTTGGTATTATATGGAGAAAGTTTATACCAAAAAAAGGTGTTAGACAGAAGATACTCAGGAGCTGCTGGATTCTTATCCCTGCACTGATCACTGAAAACAAACAAAAAACAGGTCCTTCTTAGAGGGAAAAAAAGGCAGAAATCAAGCTGGATTGAAACCAATCCTGATGATGACTGTTATGGACTGAATATTTACATCCCCTCCAAGTTCATTTGTCAGAGCCCTAATCCCCATGTGATGGTATTTGGAGGTGAGACCTTCGGGAGGCGATTAGGTCATGAGGGTGGAGCCCTGATGAATGGATTAGTGCCCTTGGAAGAGGCCAGCTAAGTGAGGATAAGTCTGCAAACCAGAAGAGGGCTCTCCCTGGAACCTGATTCTGCTCAAACCCTGGTCTCTGACCCCCAGCCTCCCAAGCTCTAAGAAATGTGTTTCTGTGGTTTGTAAGCCACCCAGTCTATGGTACTTTTTATAGCAGGCTGAACTAAGATAATGACCATAAAATGAATGAATCTGACCTTCACTCATCTGAACACTCCAGTGAGTTTTGGAGGCTATCAGATCCAGACTTTCAACACCTCAGAAAGACTAACAGCACACTCTTGAATATCTATGGCCTGTTACAAGGACATTCCCCATGAGGAAAAGAGTGCAGGAAAAAAATAACAACACATGGTGGGGGCGGGGGTCACTTTTCCAAAAACCTACTGAGTTCCCCTTAGGGTCCTCAAAGACACGTACTTAAAATTTTCCCCATAAAGTCCCTCTCTTTACTTTTTTTTTTTCAGGAAAATTTGAAGACCTTATCATAGGAATTTTGTATTATCATTATTATTTTTGGCCTCGCCGAGTGGCTTGCGGGATCTTAGTTCCCCAGCCAGGGATTGAACCTGCGCCCTCGACAGTGAAAGCCCCGAGTCCTAACCACTGGGTCACCAGGGAATTCCCGGAATTTTGTATTATAGACTATAATACTATATTACGCTATGAACAATTTTTGTTGCAAGTGGGAATATTCTAGAAGGCTTTCAAGAATCTGAAAGTAGTAAAGAACATGGAAACCATTGAGCTCAAGCTCCTTATTTCCCAGATAATTGGTCTAATCTTAAACTCCTTAAGTGAGTGACCGTGCACTCAAGGGCCACTTGTCCACACAGTAGGGACACATTCTCTCCACCCCTCCTCGGGCTGGTTCCACTCAGGCTCCCGTCACAACTGGACTGTGAGTCTCCTAAGGAGGAGACCCTGTGTCGGTGTCTCTTGGGAACAGTCAGACGTGTCAGCCGGGCACACGGGGAGCTTAGCAAAAGCATCTGTGTAACAATGTCGGATTCGTGTCACCGTCGAGCAGAAGCATTAAGACGTGAACGTAAATCGCTCTACAGTAAGTGCCCTGGGAGAGGGGTAGCATGGGAGGCGCACACAGAGGAAGAAACTGCTCCAGCCTCGGGGTGGTAGTCATCCCGCCATCCTCCTCAGAGTGAGGCCTTAAAGGGTGAGCAGGACTTGGCCCACGGCCTAGAGAACCAGAGAGGCGAGACGTGGGGAAAACAGCTACCTAGTTCAGCTGGTGTGAAGGAAACTGGAAGGGCAGGCTGGCTGGAGAGGGAGGTTGACGCCTTGAATGTTGGACAGGCGTTTGAACATGATTCTGTTTCATGCACTTTGGAGAGGGCTATGCTGTCCAGTGCACCTGTGTTACACTGACGCTCATTATTGCCATAAAGTTGGGCATCCACCCTTGGTCTGGAATGTCATCCTCCTTTACATTGATTTATAGCATCTTCCCCCAAACTATCACCTGCTGCAGAAATGCGAGGGCAGCCTGGACAACGCTAGCTCGAATGTGGAATTTCATCAGTACTGCTGAGCCCTGGGTGCTGTGACGCTCTTCCTTTCGGGATAAAGTTTCGATATACTCATTCTGGCCTTAAATGAAACCAGTGATTTAAATCTCCAAGTCGACAAGCACTGGGATTTTCCATGGAGAATAATAGAAAAAGAAAACAACTCTACTTTTCCTCTCCCGAGGTCAGTGGTGTTGGACCTCGTGGCATCTTAGGAGTTAAGTCTCTCTTCTTCCACGTTTGACGGGGGAGGGAAATCAAGCCCCAAGTCTAGAGCGGCCGTGGACTTAATTACAAAAGAATGATCGACTTTTAAAAAGACTTTGTTGCTTGTTTTCCTATCATGTACCTTCACGGGGAAAAGATAAATCAACACACTCCTCCTCTCAGTATAAATGTTCACTCTGGACATAACTTCCCTCTGTATCCTTGGGGCCAGCACAGAAGCTTAACCCTCTGCCCTGAAGAGTTACTTTGTATGGAACCCTTGTCTGAGCCCTTTATCATCTTGGTGGACTCGGAAAATGGACGCTCGGGAAGTGTAGGTGGCAGTGTTCGGCAGATACCCCTTCCTCTAGCTGCGATGCTGTATTCCAGGGGCCCCGCTCACTTCTGAGGGAAAGTTACAATATGTCTTTTAAAACAATGCCCAAGTCATTCCTTTTCTGAGGATTTGCCAAATTTCCCGTCACCAAACAAACCTCTGGTTTAACCTATGAACTGCGGGTTTCCTGCATTCTCAAGAGACCAAAGGCTCTTTTCTCTTTCAACAACCCACATTGTGGGCAACGGAACAGGTCATTTTGAGAGCATCTCATGCCAAGGCTCTGTGATGGGGCCCAGCACTTCAGTGGACAATAGGTTTTTAGCTGTTTCCGCCGACAAATCAATATTCTCTCGTTCTAACAATAGCCTAAGAAAAGGTTTGTTTTTTTTTTTTTTTTTTTTTTGGTAAAGACTTCTTGGTTTCCTTTGGGGGATTCAAATGCTCAAGTGAGTTTAGTTTCCATTTTAAAAGATCTTAAGTCTAACGAAGGCTAATTTAATGACCTGTTTCCAATCTAGAAATTTGTAGGTATTTGTAGATTTGTAAATATCTCTAAGCCCCAATTTTTCTATCTCAGCTTTTCTTGGGACCAATAGTGAAATCTCACTGTGAAGGTCAGGACTTGGACACAATTTTTATTTTGCCAGAAAGGCCTGGAAGCAACCAGTCCTGGATTACAGCCATCACCACTGAACATTTATTCACACCTGCTTTGCAATTCTGATTGTGGGAAAAGGCCCTTCATTCTGCTTTGGGGAAGAAAAGTACATGCTCAGCTTCCCATAAACGCCACTTAAAGAAAAGGTATAAACATACCAAAAGTTATTTAACAACTTCTAATTCGGCTGAAGTTGCAAAGGGAAAAGACGAGCGACGTGATTTCACGAGAGTGGTAATTTTACCCCTGTGGTCCCCACACACAGAATCCAGTCTGATCACAAGGAAGATACCAGGCTGATCCCAACGGACGGACAACCTACAAAATACCTGACCAGCACTCCTCCTCCTCAAAACAGCCGAGGTCATCAAAAGCAAGGAAAGCCTGAGCAACTGTAATAGCTGAGAGGAGCTCAGACAGACAGGAAAAATCAGTGTAAGACGGTGTCCTGGAGGGATTCTGGAACAGAAAGGGGCAACAGGGAAAAACGAAGGAAACCTGAATACAGTATGGGCTTAAGGATAAATTACCAATATTGGTTCATTAATTTTGAACCAATATGGTGAATTAGTATAATGCAAGATGTTAATTAGTACGATATAAGATGGTAAATGGGGAAACTATTGCCAACAGTGTGGAGTACAGGGAAACTACCATCTTTGCAATTTTTCTGTAAATCATCATCGTAAAGCTTCTTGAAACAAGGAGTGTAACATGTTGGTTTGTTTTTAAAACGCTATTTTGATGACAAAAGACATAGCAGCATTACTCCTGCAGGTGGACAAACCGTGAGCCCAGATAGACACCCTAGGGCAATTTCAGCGATTTTAAGAAGAGCAGAGAGAAAAGTGGGGTGTTCCCCATTCCCACATCAAAACAAGTGTTTGGGAACGTTCTTGAAGCCCGCATCTCCGTCTTCAGTGAGGAAACGTTTACAGACTAGTATTAAGTCAAAGTATCGCTGGAGATCTGACAGAAGAGCGATTTCTGTGCTTTCAGTCACTGGGTGAAACCTCTGCTTTCAAATATTAAGTGTCTGCTTTACACTTGACATTTAATCAGATTTAAATAACATCATAGTATGGAATAGTTTATAAATGTTTATTAAACGTCCGTAATTTTTACAAAGCAAATATTAATAGCAAGAGGCAAAATTTTTGCAAAATATGTACAAAAGTAAAAAGCCTGGATGACTAGCAACTCATTTGATCAAATCAAACCATTCTTTCCACTTTCAGACCTCCTGTAGAAATAATTTATTGCCAATCCTGAACTAAAGCACTGACAGAAAAAAAATTTACAACAGTATCAGATAATGTGCTCAGTTCTGGGAAAGTTATAAAAAGATATATGTATAAAAAATCCTAAGCCACAAATACTTTCATTCAGAGCTAATACAAATCATGTTTTGTTAGGTACAGTTATCTATGAGGTTGTTACGAAATAGACTTTTTGATAAGGCTTCCGTGGTAAATGAGCTCCACCTTTAGACTAGTAAAGCCATTTAAACATTTTGCGATTCTGCTTTCAAGTAAGAGGTAAAGAAAGGGTAAATGGTATCGTCTGTTGCACTGTTACATATACTTTCCAAGAATTAACCCCTACCCGCCCCCTCTGTTTTTTTTCCTAGAGCCATCAAATAGGCATGATTTGAGAACAAATGCAGCCCTTTTACTATGGCAAGAAATATTATAAACAAGCTTTCCAAAGACAAACCCAAATCAGAGAACAAGTAAGTAGCATACTTCTATCATGACCGTCACTGATTGATGATGTATGCGTACTGGGTCCCTACTTCCATCCATCTGGACATTTTCATTATCAAAGGTAATGTGGTTTTGGAAAGGTCGCAGAATCTCTTATCAACCCAGAAATGACTGCCCGATCATTAACACTTTTTTGTTCCCTACGAGCTCTGGCATTTGAAATCAGATGGTTAGACCTAGATGCCACAAGAATGAACAGAGTTATTTAAATGCTAACTATACATTCAAGTACAGACAGAAGAATGCTAGTGGTACAAACACTGGTACTTCAGATTATGTTAATAATTACTTATCAGCCTAGTATCAACTCAATGGTACTTGAAAAGGCCATAAAGTTCAACTTGTTTAAAATGTTCCGGCTTAGACTTACACTTTCATCTCTCTATAAATTTATTAAGCCCTAACCTCGTACCATAAAATAATGGGTATGTACTATCACTTGCTTTATTTGGAACAGGGGGACATGTACACACCACTCACGTACACGTCCCTCCCTTCCGCATGTTTACTACACTGAAGAGCCAACCTGTGTCCTATCACTAAAAAAAAGAAAAAAAAAAACAGTACTTTTTGTCCAGCAGCACAAACACATGGACAGATCATCTGTAATTAATGTAACTTTATGTACTGAAATGATGGGAAAGAGAGATGAAGTCAGATTTCCAACTGAAAAAAGACATGCAAAATTTATTCTCGATCCCTCAATTAAAACTAAAAGAAATGAAAAGGTAACAGAGTGACTGTCTCTAGATTTATTAGGGAGTTTATTACAAATGTTTGACTGAGCTTTACAGGCGCGATTTCATGGATTCAAACAAGAAATTAAGAGTTAGCACTGGTACTTAGCCTTCTCATTACATATACAGAAACAACATTGCTACAAATTGCAATGAAGAGAAGCTTGCTTCAAATGGCTTGGTTTGGGGTTTTGTCTAAATGTATCATTATATAATGAAAGCACCAATTTGAGGGTTTCTCAAATAGTGATTTGAGTTTCAGAACATAACAGAACATAACTTGGTAACTTTATTCTTCACATAAATAAGGCATAACACCGGATATGTGTACTAATGCTGAAAATACATTTTACCAAAAGCATAAATACAAGTATTGGGGTATACATTGGAAGTTCAGATTTACTCATTCCCGCTTACAAACAATTCTGGGGCATATGGTTTTTGTGAGTCTGAACCAACACTTCTAATCACTTCTGGTATTAAGGGAATCTTCCTTTCTTCTACTTTATACTGACCACTGCCAACAAATGAACAAGGACCTCGCTCGACAACCTCCCTTGGGAGTTTAACCAGAGGACCGTCACCATGTAAAATACACGCCAGTGCAGCTTCAAACCAAACCAAACCATGTTCACTCCACGATGCCTTCTTTGGTCGCTGCTGTGATCTAGCTGTCAAATGCCCTTTCCAGACAATACAATTGAGAAGAAGATTTCAATGCAATATAATATTTGGCAGCAAGCAATGGTACGGGTTATTAAAAATATCTGACAGAGGCATTACATTATTTGGATCTTCAGAAAAGCGTCTGACAATACCTCTTCCCTATAAAATAATCAAGGCAAAAATCTGTGCTGTTCTTTGATTTATAAGGCAACTCTGTATACTATAAATTTCTTCAAGATCAATGAAGACACTTGTGTGACATTTCTTAAGAATTAATAAGCAAGAAGACACTCAGACTTAAGAGGAGAATGTAATAGAGAATTGGGCACATTTTATTCCAAATCATAACCGTGAAGACTTAGAAAATCAAACACACTGAACAGCTTTAAATCCAAATTACATTTTTAGAGACTGGGGGGACACTGGCATAGGGAAAAACTATGAGCTCCCTTTCAGCTTTGTCACTGAATCTCATCTCCCTCTTCACACACTCGTGTTTCAAAAGGGTCTGGTTTTCATGCTGTAGGTATCGGACTCCTTCAAATGGTTTAAAAGTACAGTATATAAAACATGTGGACTAAAGCCTTCAGATTGGAACTTAAAGTTCCACTGAGTGTCTAAACCAGCCTGCCATTAAATGTAAGTAATCTACTGCCTCAAAATATAGGCTAGGTTTTATTTTAAAAGAAAGCTGACTTTGAGACTTCGCACACGTCAGGAAAGGAAATCTCAAATGCCCAAAGTAATATCCTATCTATTTGGTGTTTTAACATTTCTTTGTGGTAGTCAAAATGGTGCTTGTCAGGCAGTATTTATGGTTCATATCATATATCTCAGATCTGAAATATAACTTAACTGAGAGTAACCTTCCTCTTTATACATACACTGGAGTGAAATGATGCTTTGGCCATTCGATAGGACCATTTGCTAAATTTACACACAGACTTTCCACCCAAAGTCTCCACGTTACTGTGCATTCGGCCCTGAAATGGTTCTAACTCTGTGGATTAAACAATGCACTCTTTTTGGTAAGAAGCACTATAGATACAGAACTATTCTGATGTGCGTGAACTCTGCTGTACTATGGACGCCTGCACCAGGATGTAGGGCTACATGTCAATAGCTCAGGTGTTAACCAAGACACGAAAACACTGGCAATTATGGGTGTAATGATGGTGGAGTTTCAAATGCAAGAAAAGTCAGGTACCTTGAGAACAATCCCTGGTCAGTTCACTGCAAAGCCCTATTCTTACTAGACAGCAAGACAGACCCAGAGCCACTGTCTTAGAAAGGCTGGGTGATCCAGAATGTTGACCAATCTTTCAAGGACTTTCTAGCCAATAAAATACCTGAGAACACAGTCAGCTATACAGTAAAGTGAAAGATATCACAGTCTTAATCACAATTTTCAGGAAAGGAAGAAAAGCCATCAGACTTTCCAAACTGTCACCAGTCTTGTACATCTGTTTCTCTAATCCAATTCTGACACTACGCATAACCTACAAGGCAGTATTTTTAGTTCTGCAAACCAGCCACTCTGATGAGTTCACTATGAATGTATCTGTAATTGCAAAGCTACTTCATGGGTACATTTTAATTTGGTAAGTGGTGGAGAAGCTCAAATGTAATCACCTTTCAGTATGAACTAAAAAAATTACTACTTATTTTTGAAAGTATCCTTGAAACCTTCAAAATGTACCTCAAGAAAGCTGGAATTTCGTAAACAATGATGTTGCAAACACACACACACTCTTTCAGAGACACCAAGAATGACTAAGAATCTCAAATAGAAGTGAATAGTGTGGCAGGAAAATACTGCCCTTGGCAAGCTCCAAAAAACAAAAAACATCCCATAAATGCCACCGTCTGGAGTTGATGGGAATAGACAGGAGAGCGAAAGAACAATGTTTGTGATGGTGCAGCAGTGATCCCACCGTAAGGACCCACATCAGCTGAGACAGGATTTCAAAGTCTGAGAGTAAAACACATAATATTCTTGGGCAAGGGTGTATTTATTTAGGACGTTCTGTTATCAGGTTCTTGCACGTTTTTAGCTGCTGCTATGGCCAGAAGGTCTCCCGTATAGCACGCTGATTACATGATATTTAAATATGAAAAGGGCAAACAACATTTCACTCATGACTTTTAATCAAAACACTACGGATGGCATGCGCCTGCCTTGTGCTCCCCTGGACCATTTGTGAGCGTTCATTACCATCAGACCAGAGATCCTCATGTAAACTTTAAACACACCAGAATATTGCCTTCAGAAACCACAGAAATCTAAAAAACAAAACAACTGC
This sequence comes from Leucopleurus acutus, assembly GCF_964270905.1. Classification (NCBI taxonomy): domain Eukaryota; kingdom Metazoa; phylum Chordata; class Mammalia; order Artiodactyla; family Delphinidae; genus Leucopleurus; species Leucopleurus acutus. Next base: position 1,803,961 of record NC_139161.1, on the reverse strand, counting down.
TGTGTATATAAGCAATCAGAAAACCGTGAAGGCTGAATCTGGGTGAAGCTACAGAACGCCGTTCCTTAGATCACACATTTTCCAGTGGCCCTTTCAAAACAGGTCACCATAAAGCTGGGCACAAGTGTGGCTGCTACCTGCAGGGCGAACAAAAGGTATCTTACTCGTTCTAGAACTGAACATTCTCAACCTCAGGCCTACAAACATTAAGGACACCTTCTATACTTGGCACTACAGGAGAATTCAGTTTGAAAAGTGGAAGAATTTAAAGCCTGAGGGATGCCTTGTCTGAGGTCTGGCAGGAAATGACTCCACTCCAATGGAAGCCGGAGTGAAAGAGATCAAAGCCAAGCCTCAGCAGATATTGGCCCCGTGTTACTCAGCGGCTCTCAGCCACAACCAAAGGCCGCAGAAGAACAACTAAGATTTCCAAGAAGTTAAACACAGAATCAAGATTTTTCTAATTCCTGTTGTAAACTTCTATTTTAAAGAAACAAAACAAACCGAAAACAATCAAAAAGACAAAAAGGTGCGAAGACAGCAAGTCTTCCGTACGTCACTGGAGCATGAGCTGCTTGAGGTTGTCGTGAAGGATGGTGTCCTTCACGTCACGGAAGACGAGGCGGATGTTCTCCGTGTTGATGGCTGTGGTGAAGTGGTGGTACAGGGGCTTCTGCTGCTGGTCCCGCCGCTTGTTCCGGAAACACTCCACCAGGAATTTTTGGACGTCTCTTAAGCAGTGGGGATCCCCTTCGAATTCTAAGAAATAGTCTTTGATGCTCACAATCTGCACTTTCTCCTCAAGCAAATCTGTCTTGTTCAAGAAGAGAATTATGGAGACGTTGCTGAAAACCCGGTTATTGACGATGGTTTCAAAAATGTTCAGAGACTCTGTCAGGCGATTGGTCAGACGATCTTCCATAAGCACCTGGTCAAACTCACTTGAGGAAACAAGGAAAAGTATTGATGTCACGCTGTCGAAGCATTCAAACCAACGTTTTCTTTCTGATCTCTGACCACCTACATCAACCATTTTGAAAGGGACATTTTTAATTTCAAAGTCGTACTCATGAATGCCTTTGGTGGGTCTTCTGGCTAGCAGAATGTCTTGCTGTGATGGAATGTAATCCTGGAAAAGAAAAAAAATCGTTTCCTACTCAGTAATCCAGGAGTAATGAGAATATTTAATGTACTACTAACTGGGCTAGTGAATGGATACGTAAACAAAAGTATCTTTTAAATGACAATCCCCTGGTAACATTAAAGCATCAATGCTATTCTGATTCTCATCATAAAACAGCAAGATACGCTGCAATGTTAGCGTCCGCACTGGTTCGAAATTCGCCGCAAATGAAGGCGCCTATGATTTTTTCAGCCTGCCGGACGACCCGAGTGTCCGTCCACGCGTGACGCCCACCGTGCCAGCAGCCGCCTGCCGCTGCGTGTCCACGGCCACGGTCACGGCTCCTCGCCCCTCCGTCAACAGCGGCGGGGCCCCAAGTCAAGGTTCTCCGCCCCCTGCGGCCCCTGCTCCGCGCCCCTGCCTGCAGGACCGACAGCTCTACCCAGGTCGCCTATGTTCTCACTGCTGTAACGCGGCCTCTGCTCTGCCCCCTTGACCGAGCTCACTCTGCGGGGCTTCCCAGCTGTTGGCGGGGGGCCGTCTCCGTGGCAGGGCCCCAGCTCTTCTCCTCTGCCGGCACCCGCGCCCGGACAGTGGTGCCTCGGAGGGGGGTCTACACCAAGACCCTGGACAGATGGATGGACGTACGGACGGAAGCTGCTGGCCTCCCGAGCCCCTGGCTGTGGCCGACAGTGAGTGCCCCTGGGCGGTGAAACTGGTTCTTTCTTCTCAGCTTAGTATTTTTCCAGAACTCCGATGGAGCTTTTGGACAATACTGAACAGGAAGGCTTTAAATGCTCATCACCAAGGTCACAATTTTTTTAAATCAAGGCAAGGTTTTAAAACAATGCCAACTGTTACTCACAGTGCTGCATTTTATACCTTTCCAAATACTATGATTTTGAAATTTCATTACAGTGTGAATACTTATCTCCTTAAAATAGTGTAGCTAAGAATCAAAAAAAAAAAAACAGAAAAAAACCAGCAGTTCTCAGTTGTCTGCAACCCACAGCCATGTATAAAGTGCCCACAGGGCTCTAATGAAACACGCTGGGGCTCGCACGTGTACCCCCAGCTCCCGCAGACGCACACGTGCCTGCCTCGCCTGTAAGCAGCACCATCCCGATTCTCTGCCCGGCCCCGGCTTCTGGCTGACACTTAATCATGAACTGTTTCACATGCTGACACGGTTGTATTTCATTTTGAAAGAGTATAACATACATCAAATGGATCAATGTGCTATCATTTACATAAATATTCCCCTACTAGTGGTCATTTAGGTTGGTTCCAATTTTTTGCTTAATGTAAATGCTGCAATTAAAATTCTCATGCACATCCTTCTTTCCCCCCCTTTTGGGCTATTTCCTGAAACCGAATAACCAGGAATAAGATGGTGATGCAGTCAAGGCTTGTGAAGATTTTCACGACTGGGACCTAATGTCCACCTGCTCTCCAGAAAGGTGGGGCCGGTTCACGGCACTCGTGTGTGCCAGCCGCCTCAGAAACAGGCCAGTCCCGAGGGGCAATTTTTAATTTTCTAATTTCATAAAAATAAAAAGTCCTTTATTATTGCCTTAGTTAGGCGCTCAGGGCTAATTCACATAAAGCACAAACACAGGACGAGGTAATCAAGTGCTCAAGGGTCTGGCAGAGCCACGGGGATTAGGACTGTGGATGCTACAGCCAGCTGCCCACAGACCACCTGGGTGACCTGGGACAAGTCATCACTTAACCTCTCTGTGTCTCAGTTTTCTCACCTGTGAAAAACACAGACAACAGCACCCACGGGGTGCTGTGAGGACTAAACACGGCAAGTGGGTGAAGCGCTTAGGAACCAGGTTCGGCACACAGCCCGTGTGTTACTGTCTAGCGGTTCCCACTGTCACCACTGCTGCCAAGAGAGGGAAACCAAGGCAGCGACGGCCCCCCTACTCGTGCGCACCTGACAGCCCTCCACGGATGCAGCCTCTTCAGTCCCAACACTCACCGTCTTCGTCCCCAGCCCCGTCCACCAGGACGCTCTCCTGCCCACGTCCTGCCCCACCCGCATCCCAAGCCTGCCCCTCACGGTGGACCTTCTCCATCACCTCCTACTTTATATCAAATCCCGCTGCTCCTTCTTTGAACCTTCCTCACCTTTTCTTTCCCCTCTTTATTTTCACCGCCCCCGTTTTTTAACGTCTCAGCCTGGATTACCATCTTGCCCCTTGGTCCTCCGCACCTCCTGGGTCCACCTCTAAGCCCCCAGAGACCACCCCTCCTGCACCATGCCCTCAGAGCTGGCGGTGAGGCCCCTCCCTGTAGCAGACCAGACCTCGCTGACCCGGCTTCCATGACCCTCCTTATTCCTTGTTTTCCGGAACCAGCAGACTCTGCCCCACCTCGTCAGGCTCCCCAGAGCCCAGCGTGGAGAGCTGCAGAGCCTCACATCCTGAGACCGCCGCATGTCGTCAGCGTGATGCGTGACTGTGCAACGAACGGCACATCCAGACCCTGGTGACTGCCTTCCTGAAATCTGTTCTTGTACGTTAGAGCCAAGCACTTCTGTCAGACAGATGTGCCTCCTGACCCCAGGCATGGCCCGCTGTGCGCGTCCCCTCGTCCCCCCAGCCGCCCAGGCTCACGTCCTCTCAAGGGCTAGCTCCAGCTTCTCCATCCAGACACTAACACCATCTTCACCATCAGTCTCATTTAATCGTCCTCTGCTTGTTGTATGTATGTTAGTTTTGTCTCTGACTAGAATGAGTTCCTTACACATGGAGGTCAAAGAACCAAACAGCTAACGACGAGCAGATATTACAACTGCAAGGCACCAACCTGAACACCTCACTGGGCGCCATGGATTGAACTGCGTTCCGGCACCGTCCCCGCACACCCCGCCTGCGTTCATGTGCTTAAGCCCTAACCCTCAGTGTGACTGTCTTTGGGGACAGGGCTTTTAGGAGGCGACCAAGGTTAAATGAAGTCATATGGTGGTGTCCTAATCAGGTAAGTGTTGGTGGCCTTAAAAAGAAGAGGCCATACACTTCTTGCACGTGTGTGTGCAGACCAAAGGGCACGTCAAGGCACAGCGAGAAGGCCACAGCCTACAAGCCAGGAAGAGTCCTCACGAGAAACCGACCATGCTAGCAACTTGACCTTGGACTTCTAGCTTCAAAAACTACAAGAAAAAAGGTCTGTTATTTAAGCCACCCAGTATGTGGTATTTCGTCATGGCAGCCTGAGCAGACTTTTGAGACATGGGGTTTATGTCACGTAATTGCCCCCGAGCCCGACAGGGATGCTTCTCTTACTATGCCCATGATGCGGATGAAGAAACTAACGTCCAGAGATGCCTAAGGTCACACAGCCAGTCTGCGATGGAACTGGGGTTGGAACTCTGGTGGTCTGGCTGCAGAGCCCTGTCCTTGACCCCTGCGGTTCCACCTCCCAGAGGGCCATGGGGCTTGGCACACAGCGGGGATTCAACGGTCCTAGAACTTCAGTCAGAGATGGCGAAGCAAACGCAATCCCGTGACCTGTCTGATGTGTACAGAGTGGGCGGCCAGTCTGCAGCACACCCACATTTATTCTCCTCGCCTTTACAACTACCTACTGATCACAAAAACACTTTTTTGTCTTTATTCCAGATGTGGCCTCAAAACTGTTCTCAGCGTAAGACTCTAAGCAGCCAGTACACACTGACTGGGGCTGGCTCCGAGTCACTCGCTCCGACGCTATTTGTTGAGCGCCTACGAGGCACCAGGCACTGTCACTGGGCAGCAAGAACTCAGCCCTTCACAACCAAGACCCGAGGTCCTTGCCCTCAGGGAAAGAGGTGGGGGAAAGACCAGCAAAACCTGTAAGTGAAGAGACCAACTGTAATAAGAACAATCGAGCCTGAGAAGAGCCAGTGCTGACGCTGAAGACAGGCGGAGGGGACCCACCTCGAATGGCTGCTCAAGGAAGGCCTGTCCGAAAAGGCAGACTGAGAAGAATGGGGCGAATGCGCACTACTGGGATCAGAAAATGTGAAATAACTCTTAAAGAATTAGTTTACCTACTAAAGCTTCTCACCATTTGGCTTATACGGAACTTTTTTTTAAGGCTTATTGCAATCTGACCACACAGAAAAGTGACAATGAAATAAGTCTTAATACAAAGTCTCACTGATGTGGATTGAGTGAACAAAAACAGACAAATACAGAGACCCTAACTTCTAGAGCACCTGTGTCTACGAAACAGGTGGGAGAAACACATACTGACTGAACAGCAGACAAGTGCAATTTAGCAAAATACAAAAAAATAAGGGAAAATGCAAAACTTAGCGTTCTAGACACACATATGGTACTTTCCTACTTGCAATAGGTTTCATTTTGTGCTTTCCTTCTGTTTTATTTTGAAATTTAAACATCTCAAAGAACCCATAAAACCACATTAAACTTTACAACAGAAATCTGGTTTAAGAGGCGGCATACGAAGCTATACTCAATTGAATGGGTCACCACTGACGCTAGGGCAATGGTTTTCGAGCATTTTCTAAGCAGCACAAAGCTTCCTTCCAGTGAAGTCTCTGCACAAGTCCAACACGGAGAGCGGCCAGCACCAGCCCTCACCAGTCGGTCACGGCCTCAAGGACGCACTACAGGACAGTCTGATGGTCCAGCTCCTTTGCAAGGGCGACTCCTCCCACACCACGGCCTTGAGAATCCAGCCTCCTACGCTCCACCCCAACACACGGGGGGTCCTGGACTGGAAAATAACGTTTGCTGAAAAGTTCTGAAATCAATCAGCCCACCGCGTTCTTTCGGTTTCCACTTACAGAAAAGCAAAAGACACTGACGTAGGCTAGTTAATGTGCCACCTCATTTTCAAGCATAAACTTCTTTCCATAAAGAGTTTTACTTTCACAAAATAGTGGACAGGGCATTCCTCAAGGAACTGGCAGAGGTCAGGACAGGAGAGGGAGAAAACATGAAGCAGGAACAGTCGGCATACTGCCACTAGGAAAAAGGATACCGCTTAATACATCATTTTTCTAAGTTTCCTTATCCTAATTACTGCCTTCAAATGGCAATAAACACAAACATTCAGTCTGAAAACTTACTGGTTCTCCAAGTTTATCCAAGTTATCCAGGAAATATTTTACAGATTCACCCTGAAAACAAGAAGAAAATAAATAGTTATTAGGGCTTAGAGATGGAAGACTTTGTTACAACAGTTTATATTAAACTGTCTGGTTGTACACTTAATCCAAATCCAAACATACTTTGTTTAGTCACCAATTTCAGACTGAGCAGCTAACCCCACTAAAGACACATAAAATGTCTGCCTCTGTCAAAGTGCTGCAGCCTGGCGAGGCTCACAGAGTCTTTACAGAAGCAATACCCCAAGCACTCATCCATTCGGACAGGATCACATGTACGTGTTCCGATATATCTGTGTATCCAAAGGGAAGATGTAATTAAAAGGTGAAAACTGCTTTTGCGATACACATACAACTACAAGTCAGGTGGGATTATTTCTGTCTACATTTTTCAATCACGTTTGTGTCAAAAGCGAAGCAGGGATGAGGTTAGAACACCTAACAGGCAAGCGCCTAGACACCTTTTTGCTCCTGAACCCTGAATAATGCTGCAGGCTTCACCTCTCCAATCCAGGCTTCACCTCTCTTCCCTACCTGAGTGATCAGTCTACTCGCTCTGAGCCCAGACTTCTATCAGACCTCAGGCAATTCCCAACATCTAAAGTGCACGAGAATACATTCCTAAGAGGAAATACTCGAACAAAGGACAGGCAGGGCTGTATCTTGGAGTCTCCCAGGGTCCTCCCTGTCCTGCTGGGTTTCTACCAGCGCAGCACTTGTCCTGCCCGAGCTCCAGAAGGCAGTGCTTCTTTCACACAGAAGAGAATTCCCTGAAGACCTTGTCTGACTGCAGGTTCTGAGGGGGCATCTGAGGGGGCAGGGGCGGGCACGTAATTCCTGCAATTCAGGTGATTTCTGGGACCACAGTTTGAGTCACGAGGCCTTAAAGCAGCAGTTCTCAAAATTGTAGTCTCTGGATCCCTTCATACATCTTAAAATTCTTCAGGATCCCGAAAAGACGTTGTTTAAGTGGGTTATGGCTACCAATACTTACCACGTTAGAAAGTAAAACTGAGACATTGTAACAAATATTTATTAATTCATTTAAAAATATCAATAATAAACCCATTCACGTTAACATATTTTAGTGTAGCTTCATAAAAGCCAGTGAGACACTTCTGCTTCTGCATCTGAACTGCTACTACAGGTCGTTTCCACTGTAGCATATGAAGATCTGGCCTCACAAAGAATGCTGATTGGAAAAGGGAGCATTTTGATAACCTTTGTAACTGTAGATATTTTTGTTTCTACACCAGAATTTGACAAATGGTAGTTTCTTAAAAGTGACGTCCCTGTGGAATGGAAAGCCTACGGATGAACTTTTTGCACTTTTGTTACAGACACTAAAATTCACTGGTCTATCTTGTACTTTGAATGGGTCTTTCACCCACCCACAATTTTGTAACACCAAGCGCTGATCACATGGAACATGGTGGGCAATTAAGTATACAGCTCTTCCAAATGTCGGCATGTTTCATGACATAATATTAAGAAAATCATATTCATTAACATCATAATGATCTCATAAGAAGCTTTAAGGCTTGGGAAGTTGACGACCTCACAGTGGTGGGCAGATACAAGTTTTCCTAAATTCTGATTTTCACTTGAAAGCTCAAATTTTATCAATGGCAACAAATAACTGTTACTTTCCTTGAACTGGCAGGCTAAACTTCATTCATTTTCTAAAACAATGCCTGTCAAATGCCCAAGTCTGAGTAAGTTGATTGTTTCTTTCAAGTAGAAATGGTGTTCCACGAAAACTACAGTTAGTTCAGCTCACGTCACAACCAGTCACAAGAGTACTTTCCCTGGAGACCACAGTCCTGCTGCAGGAGCATTTTCAGGGTGCCGCCCAAGCCAGCATACAGCGTAGTACAGAGCTGCTGAAACTGATCTAAAACAACTTTTACTGCTTAATCAAGGATCTCTTCAGTGAACCTGGTGTGTGTGTCTTAAACTGCAGATGTAGAGCGGTGATGAATACACCAACTAGTAGTGTGTTTGGGGCTGATACCCCATCTGCGCTCAGGCTGGCTGGCAACTGCAGCCCTGCTGTTCTGTTCTATCGGTGCGAGTGTCAGCTTAATGAAGGGAAAGAACATCTTAAGTGACACCCTCAAGAGTGCTGAACATGAAGACTCCTTTTAAAGGGTTTCTGGGATCCCCAGTGGTCCACGGACCGCACTTGACAACTGCTGCCTTAAAGCACATGGTGGCGAGCGCGTACACGGGTGTGTGCTTGTGGTGGGCACGGGGGGGTGGGGAGGCCTGGCTGCGATCTCCTGGTGACCGCGAAGGAGCAGCGGCAGATGAGTCTGCCTTCTTCTGGACCTGGAACATTCGTACAATGTTTATAGCACCTAAAGATGATTTTTAAGAGAAGGGAAAAGAAAAAGCTTCCAAAAAATTCATTCTGGGGTAATGAAGAGATTATTTGGTCAAGGCTGTACAGGTACTTTGCATTATTTCATCCATTTTAATGAAAAACATAATATTTTTGGTTTTATGATGGACAACATATATAGGCCAAAGGGAATTTGGGCTTAATCTTTAAATAACATCAATATTTACTTATTGAGTTGTCTGTACAACCCAAATGAGGCTATATATTTAAAGTACTTTAAAAAGTAAAATTCAAACGAATATTACCAATCCTGTTACGCTGAAGTATACACGGTAGTCTCTTGGACAAATGTGATAAAAAGTAGTCACTCTGTTTCTGTATGAGTAAGACTTACAGATCTGTTACCCTTTCAGTAATGTGCATATTGAATACTTACATAATGTTAAATACCTTAAATGAAATTTAAAACATTTCAAAAAGGTGTTCTTTTGTTTCTGTTTGGGTTTTTTTTTGCGGTACGCGGGCCTCTCACTGCTGTGGCCTCTCCCGTTGCGGAGCACAGGCTCCGGACGCACAGGCTCAGCGGCCATGGCTCACGGGCCCAGCTGCTCCGCAGCATGTAGGATCCTCCCGGACCGGGGCACGAACCCGTGTCCCCTGCATCGGCAGGCGGACTCCCAACCACTGCGCCACCAGGGAAGCCCCAAAAAGGTGTTTTTTGACTGGTGTTATATGTTGCATTAATTGACTTTCCTTGATTTTAGAATTAGTAAAATTCACTGTGGAAAACTTGAAAATTAGAAAAAGGAACAAAGAAGGAAAGAGGCAATAATCATTAATTCCATGGCTCAGAAACAACTACAGTTAACGCTTGAAGAGATTGCCTTCCAATCACTTTTTGTATATTTAACACTGTTGAAATAATATAGACAAATCTGCATCCTTATTTTTCACTTACGTAACTGTAAGTACATTTTAATGGTCAAAATAATTCCCAGTATTTATATGCTAAAAAGTTAACTAAAACCGCTAATCTAATGTTGGATATTTGAGTTATTTCCACCTTTTAAATAAGGTTTTAATATTTTAAAAATAAATAATGTTGTGCAAACAGCTTTATGCGCTCTTGAATTACATTAAGTGATCTCAGAAGAATTACTAAGGCAAAGAGATCCAACGTTTTTAATACGCCTACTACTCACTGGCACACAGGTCCTATTGATTCTCTCCTACACACAGTTACAACACTGAGTATATGAATAGTGAAACTATGAGGATGAAAAATAAGCCAAGATCACAGGAGAGTGTTTTACAGATGCTTCTGTAATAAGCTAGAATGCAGACTCTCAGCGGCCCCACGCTGTGCGGGCTGCTGCTCATCACTTTGGGACCCCAGAGCAAAGGAGCTCTGTGTGAAAGAGAAAATAACACGTTCCATATCCAAACTGACAATGAAGGTTCAACCACACAAAAATTTACTTCAATTAATATTGCTGTTTAACTAATGGTCAAATAAACGAAGGTTAAAGTAACCCTAAGATGAACATATTATCGAAAGCAGCAAGCCTTTCCCCCTTTAAGAGCTAAACGCTTACACCGAACCCACCATTTCTGAGGGTGTCGGGAAACTGGTATACTCATTCTAGCGACCTTGCAAGTTCACACAAACTGTTTAGAGAGTACGAGTAGTACACTTCATAAAGCTTTTAATGAACTTTTGCACATTCTAAGGAATTTACTGAACATAAAACGACACAAACAAAACGATATTTTACTTGATGCTACCTATAATAGCAAGATTTGGAAGTTTATTTTTCCACTTATTACAGGAATGAGTTAATAAATTTTGGCACACTAACATAACAACATAGTATAAGTCATCAGGTAACAACTATTTCGATATAATCGCTACATATGAAATATGTATGCCATTAAGAGCTCAATTAAAGCAGGGGCTGACACAGCTACGCTCCGCAACCCCTTAGCCGACCCACACGCTGCTTGTATGCTCACCCCCACACCCACTCGGCAGCAAAACCTGACCTCAAGTGGCTGAGGCTCTTTATATGGTCTTTATTTCTCCTACTTAGTGAAACTGTTCAAATGGTTTGCTGCAAAAGAAGTGTGGAGGGACTTCCCTGCTGGTTCAGTGCTAAAGAATCCGCCTTGCAATGAATGCAGGGGACGCGGGTTCGATCCCTAGTCGGGGAACTAAGATCCCACGTGCCGCGGGGCAACTAAGCCCGCGTGCCAGAACTACTGAGCTCGTGTGCCTCAACTACTGAGCTCGCATGCTTCAACTAGAGCCTGTGTGCCGCAAACTACAGGGCCCACGCACCCTGGAACCCATGCACCACAGATACAGAGCCCAGGCGCCATGGAGTCTGTGCAGCACAGCTAGAGAGAAGCCCGCGCACCACAACGAAGAGCCCACGCACCGCAATGAAAGATCCCACATGCCGCAACTAAGACCCGACGCAGCCAAAAAATTATAATAGAAAGTAATAATAAGTAAATAGAAAAACAAAAGAAGTGTGGAGATTACGTAATAAACAGTACATGCATTATATTATCTATCTGTAATCCAAAAAATTCTTAATGCCCTTAATAAATGTGGACTTGGGGATTTATGATAAGAATAGTTCTGCATTACATATGCTTTGATTTTCGCTATTTAAAATATGGACAAGGTAACTTTGCACTTCTGTGAGTGACTATATTCTCTTTTCAAAAAAGGAAAAAAGGAAAAATCATCCCTATTGGTTCTTCTCTTGGTATTACAATACAAATATAAAAAAGTATTTAGAAAGTTCTTTTCACTGAAGCTTCCTGATTTAACTGCATTCCCTAAGAGGGAATCTTAGATCTTTGGGGTTCAAATTATTACATACCTTTGTTTATTAGGAATTCATCATCTCACCAAAATCAAATAATATAACACAAATATGCACGTGCTCCTGTTATTAAGTTTCAGCTTCTACTGAAAATAGTTTCATCAGTGTAATTTACAAAGTCCTTTGTGCACTTGAGACTGTATAAAATCTAAATAAAAACATTTTAATACATTTCACACATTTAAATGGGTGGATTATCCCTAATATTTTAAGTCCTAAATAAAGTCCCCTTTGCCTTCTCCCCCATCACCCGGCCAGGACTCAAGGATTATAAATGCTTTAAAATATTATTCCTAAGAAAAACACATTTTGGTTTAAAATAACTCCTCAAAAAAAAGCTATTTACATCATAGGTGATACTACTAATCCTTGCATTAGTGAGAAAACTGAAAGTGGGAGACATAAGAATAATCTGAATCATCTTTTAATGCACGTGGTAGTAACTCTTACTGTTAAGAGATGAAGTTTAGCCAAATGAACCTATTCTGAAACAAAACAGTTTTAAACACACGCATGCAAACGCACACGTGCATATGCGAACACACACATGCTATAAAAGGATGAATACTTTTCTGAATTAGGTAATTTAAGGGAAATTTCTTTTTTTTTTTTGGCTGTACGCGGGCCTCTCACTGTCGTGGCCTCTCCCGTTGCGGAGCACAGGCTCCGGACGCGCAGGCTCAGCGGCCATGGCTCACGGGCCCAGCTGCTCTGCGGCATGTGTGATCTTCCCAGACCGGGGCACAAACCCGTGTCCCCTGCATCGGCAGGTGGACTCTCAACCACTGCACCACCAGGGAAGCCCTAAGGGAAATTTCTTACAGTAGCTTTAAAGACCTTTTACTGGGAAAAAAAAAAAAAAAAGAGAGAGAGAGAGAAATCTTTCACAACCTCAAAAAACAAAAAACCCCCACCAAACTAAAAAATATAAAATGTGTGTTATTTGCAACTGAACCATGAAGGACATAGAAAGTGAATAACGGCATCTCTGTTCTCAGTAACCCAGAGCTTCGGCCCTGGCCTTTTGTCTGAGCATTAGGCCCTCATGCAAATCAGATACCTCGCTCAGTGCCTGGCACCTGGCGGCCTGGCTCCCTCCTCCCCAAGTGTCTGGTGAATGAAGTGTGAATAACCAGGGGGTGATTCCCCTCAAATCCTTTTCCCTAACCGGTTCAGAGGTGATCGGAAGTCTTCTGGTTGTCTAATATTAACACTAAATCTAGTCCTTTCCCTAACACTGAGCCATCTGCAAGTCTCTAGACTTGTCTGGGCCTCAATTTAGCCGTCAGTAAAACGAGGAAGTCGCGTGGTTCAATGCATAATCACCAGAGCTCTGTCTGCCCTAGGCAACAATTTCAGTTTGTACAATTGATTTAAATTTAAGTTCTTCTTTCCTTTATCTACTTGCCTGTTACCCTTAAAGTCACTTTTGTTGTGACTCATTATTCAGGTTGTGTTGCTTAGTCTCCTGGCTAACACAGAAGTAAACAATTTCATGTATCAGGCAAGAAAGACCACGGGTTTAAGACTCACTCTTTGTTGGTTATGAGTTGAGAGCTATTGTAACTCTCCACAGTATGTTTTATGTTACGGAAGGGAATTTTTAATAAAATTCCAAAGAAAAGCCATTTCGCACTTACGACTTTTTAAGTTTCAGATGTTTTAGGTCATCCCTTAGTTCTTTCTCTGTTTGAAATGCTGAGATAACTTTCTAGGTTACCGAAGCAAGGCTGAAGCGTCCACAGTGGCGCGGCACTCCTGAAGTTTCCATACTTCCTTAACCTGTGGATATTTGGGTTCTGCCTAAACAAGGGCAGAGCAGCCAGTGGGCCTGGGTTCTACTCGCAAGACAGGCTCTGCTATTGACAAAGCCAGGGAACCCTGGTGAAGTTAACTCAAGGACAAAATAAAATGACATGAAATTAATTTGTGTCAGCTTTACAGAGCTGAGCCTAAACTAGGAATGGCTTCAACGTCGTCCCCATTTACAAGAGTCATGTGTTAGAAAGACTGTCTTTGCTTGCAGAGACAAAACGGGTCAGGGACCCTGAGTTTGAAGGTAACAGAAGAGCTGAGAACACAAATTAGAAAATAACTTCTATTAAACAAATGTGTAATTATAGGGATACCTGGCAGTTTATTGGCCCAGTTATCAAACAAGTGACAGATTTATTCAGCACCCTCTTCTGCACGGCTAAAATATATACAGGACAGGATTTAGAATGTACTACTTTAAAAGGATGTGGAGGGGCTGCCCTGGTGGCGCAGTGGTTAAGAATCCACCTGCCAGTGCAGGGGACACGGGTTCGAGCCCTGGACCGAGAAGATCCCACATGCCGCGGAGCAACTAAGCCCGTGCGCCACAACTACTGAGCCTGTGCTCTAAAGCCTGCGAGCCACAGCTACTGAAGCCCACGTGCCTAGAGCCCGTGCTCCACAACAAGAGAAGCCACCGCAATGAGAAGCCCGCGCACCACAACGAAGGGTAGCCGCCGCTCGCCGCAACTAGAGAAAGCCCGTGTGCAGCAACAAAGACCCAAAGCAGCCAAAAATAAATTAATTAATTTTTTAAAAAAAGGATGTGGAATTTCAGCTAGATAGCCAAAGAATACACAAGAAGAAATTATCTGCTTTTTAAGAAGAATATACTCATTTACTGGCAGCTTTATAGCAACAGGAAGGGGACAACTCTACTTAAACAATATAGGTACAATCTAGAGGAGATTTTAACTTCAAAGTCTTATTTAAATTTCTAAAGTCTATAGAGATAAGGATCAACTTCAGATATCTTAAAAGCAAGGCATACATATTCTAGAAAGCAGTTTGGTAATCTGTAACAGGGGCTTTAGAAAAGGCCCAGGCCCTAGAGCTGCAGGAGTAGCACAGGAGCGGAGCGGATGCCACTGCGGCAGAGGGGGAGCCACTGGGGCGCTCCCTTCTTGTGTTTCATATATTCTAGACCAGGGTCCTCCAACCATGACCTGTAGGCCAGACCCAGCCCACTGTCTGTGTTTGTGTGGCCCATCTAAGGAGTTTGGAAAAAAAAAAAAATTAAAAGACTACTTCATGACATCTGAAAATGATATGAAATTCAAATTTCAGTGTCCATAAATAACACCGCATCGGAGCACAGCCGTGCTCATCGGTTTATGTCCTTACTGTCTACAGCTGCTTCCTGGCCGCCGCCAGGAGAGCAGTCGTGACAGGCCACACGTGGTGCTCTCCACTCTGCACCACGAACTGCACGGACGCAGTTATAACGTGAAAATGTTTCAAGTGTCATCAGTAGTGCAATACCACGACTTTTTGTTTTTTATTATTACTAGTGCACGTCCAGCAAAACAAGCAGAAAAGAAGAGGACTTTCTGTGTCACGCTTTCAAGGCACAATGGAATGTGGATCATTTTGATATCAAATGAGATGGCAATGACCCTACAACTGCGCTAAAAGTACACACGGACATCAACACTACCAGACAAACACTCTACAAAATAATCCCAACTCCTACAGAAAAGCAATAGTCAGAAAAATTACAAAATTTTAAATGGAATAGCTCATCACAGAATTTCTTCACAAGAGGAAAAAAATGAAAATGAGACTGCAGCTGATAGCTGACAAGTTTCCAAGGAGTTCGCATTTGTTAGCCAAGCAAGGACTGCCACGGACTGCTCAGTGGTTGTGTACTCAAGGGATCAATGCCAAGGGTGAAGTGACTGAAGAATAAGCCTGTATGAATAGGCTGTGTGGAAGAACTACAGATGAGGATATTTTCAAGGAAGCTGAGCAAACACTAAGTCAGCACAACCTGAATTGGGATGTGTACAACTGACGGTGGTAAAAATGCGTGGAGGAGAAAAAGGACAAATTTACAAAGACTGTGAAGATGGTTACATCATGTATTCTTCACCAGCAGGGACTCTGTAGGAAATACATTAAATCTATATTGTTACTGAACCAGTATTGTTAACGACGAATTTAATTCACTCTCATGGACTTGACCATCACCAGTTCCGTGAATTTCTGTCAGAAACAGAAGCTGAATGTGCTGATTTGCCCTATTACACCAGTTCGATGTCTTGGCAGAGGTAAGATTTACTGAGATTTTTTGAACTAATGGATGAAATCGAATTTTTTCTGAACAAGAACCACCTTCAACCACTAAGGCAGAACACTGAATGGCTTTTCAAAATCAGCTTTAGGGAAGACTTGATTACATTTCATAATGAATTCAATCCAAAACTAAAAGGCAAAACAGTTTTTTGCAAACTTTATACTGTGGTAAAATCATGTTGACAATTAGTGTTACTGGAATCATAAGCAATGTCCAACTGCTTTATACCCTTTCTTTGCTGTCAAGTTAAAACAGTAGGCCTCCATTCTCATGCAAATGTGCAGCAGATATACATTTCTAAAGTCAAACTATAGTTCCAGCAACATCTTTCAGACCGTAATAAAAGTGTAAAAAAAAATCCACACTTCAAAATCCATTTAACTGTGCAACGACTGGAAATGGTAAACCTGCAATGTAAATGACATGCCCAGAGGCAAACACCAGGAACAAGCTAACAGAATTCTCTAAATGTCTTCCAAGCAAAGTCTATGCTCAATTAAAACCAGATGCTTGGGTTTCCCTGGTGGCACAGTGGCTAAGAATCCACCTGCCAATGTAGGGGGCACGGGTTTGAGCCCTGGTATGGGAAGATCCCATATGCCACGGAGCAACGAAGCCCCGTGCGCCACAACTACTGAGCCTGCGCTCTAGAGCCCGCGAGCCACAACTGCTGAGCCAGCTTGCCACAACTACTGAGGCCCGCACGCCTAGAGCCTGTGCTCCGCAACAGGAGAAGCCACTGCAATGAGAAGCCCGCGCACTGCAACGAAGAGTAGCCCCCGCTCACCACAACTAGAGAAAGCCTGCGCGCAGCAACGAAGACCCAACACAGCCAAAAATAAATAAATAAAATAAATAAAAATTAAAAACAAAACAAAACAAAAAAACTCCCCCAAATGCTCGCTTGGCAGTACCCATCTGTGTGCAAAGACACTTCCAAGGGCGGAACGTGTAAAAGCGTTAATGGATGAACATTTGCACCTGACTGTGATAATGGGGAACACCAAAACCCTGAACCCTACTTAAGCAAAATGTTATCCCCTTCCAAAAGAATCCAATTCTTCTCATTAGTAAACCTATACTACAAAAAAACGTAGGCAACTTTATTATGTTCTGAACTGCGTCAATAAAAAAATCTGTGCAAACCTGAATTCTCTCCTGTTACACTGATTTTGTCTCCTGGCATGTGACGTCTAAAGTGTCACACCACCTGGCCCTTTACAGAAAGCCTCTGACTCCTGTGCTAGCCAAGCGCTTCTTAATCTTGGCAGTGCCTCAGAACCACCTAACGTGCTCCTTAGAGACAAAGATCCCCAGGCCCACCACAACTCCACCAAACCAAACTTTTCCGAAGGCCCACGAGACATGGTTCTGAGGGGCCGGCTCTAGCATCAGCTCAGATCTGCACAGACAGCAGATTTTATTCAAAACTGGATTTTATATTAATTTTACCTTTTGATACTGATTATATCAAATCAGCTAGGGTTTTTATTAAAAGCTTTGTAAAAATGCCAAGAATATTAAGAATCCAGATCAGAAACTTATTTAGCTTCTTCATCTTATTACAAAAGTAGGTTTCAAGCAATATTTACTTGAGTTCGACTAGGTCTCACATGAAAAGCATCAGGCCTCCATTTGACATATTTGAATTGTGACAAACAGCAGAATTAAGTCTAGAAATAGCTTTCTTTCTCTCTCTCTTTTTTTTTTTGTGGTACACGGGCCTCTCACTGTCGTGGCCTCTCCCGTTGCGGAGCAGAGGCTCCGGATGCGCAGGCTCAGCGGCCACGGCTCACAGGCCCAGCCGCTCAGCGGCGTGTGGGATCTTCCCGGACCGGGGCACGAACCCACGTCCCCTGCATCGGCAGGCAGACTCTCAACCACTGCGCCACCAGGGAAGCCCTCTTTCTCTTTTTTAAAAACCGATTTGGTGATTCAGACACACTTTATTTCCTGTGTTACTACAGTTCTAGCAGCCTTCCTCTCCATATTCCTAGAGCCCATTTTCAAATGTCCAACAGCCTTCAAAACTTAACTCCCAGAGATTTTTGTGGTTAAAAATTAATGCACCTGGTACTCTAGCTGTAACACTGTTAAGCAGCTAAAAAAAGCAGAAATGAGAACAAGTATTAGAACTGCTACTTATATTTTAGCAATAGGACCCTAATGAACTTAAAACCTCAATTAAACTTATAAAATTATTTTGCTTCTGCAACAGACACTGGAACCTTGCATGGCAGGTAAATGAAACAATGCCAAGTGTTTCATAAGGAGCACTATCTTTTTACCTGGTAAACAGGTGAAAGTTACACTGTGGAATGAAGAAAGAGGCAACAGAATCCCATCAAATGCAAACTATAAGTAATGCAGTGGATTTCAGTTTGCTACTAAAATGAACTACTGTTGCTTAATCTTGTCAAATGTCTGGAATTTAATTGCAGGCTTATTGGGTATGTCTGTAAATGGCAGAAAATCCACTGTGAAGAAATAAGTTAATTAGAAAGAAACAAGTGAATTAAAAAGCATCCCGGGCTTCCCTGGTGGCACAGTGGTTAAGAATCCACCTGCCAATGCAGGGGACATGGGTTCGAGCCCTGGTCCGGGAAGATCCCACGTGCCACGGAGCAACTAAGCCCGTGCGCCACAACTACTGAGCCTGCGCTCTAGAGCCCGCTGGTCACAACTACAGAAGCCTACACACCTAGAGCCCGTGCTCTGCAACAAGAGAAGCCACCGCAATGAGAAACCTGCGCAGCACAACGAAGAGTAGCCCCCACTCGCCGCAACTAGAGAAAGCCCGCGCGCAGCAACGAAGACCCAACGCAGCCAAAAAAAGAAAAAAAAGCATCCCATTTTTATGTGTGGAGGCCCTTTTAGTTATGAGATTAGCATTACCTAAAATAGTTTTTTAAGAGTAAACATATTTCTTGAGAGTACAAGAAATATTAAAATTCAAAGAAAATCTATATTACCAAGACAATTAAGCAGTGAGAAATTTTCTTTTGAAATCTAAGTATACATGTGAATCTGAAAATGATGGCATAACTCGAAGTTAATATCCAGTTTCTCTTTATATAGAGAAGCAACCACTAGCCAAGTACTACAAACAACAAACACTTCCTGAAGTACTAGTAAACTACAGAACAGAGGTCTGTGTTCTAAAATAGCTAAATGCAACGGTTTAAAGTGGTTCACACCCTTGCCATGCACTTTAAGTCCTTCCATTTGCAAGTTTGGAATATTCAAAGAGGAAAAGGAATCAAGACATAAAATTACAAATCTGTTTACTCTTTAAACTGGTTACAACTGTGAACTCAACTGCCGTATGGTGCTGCCCTGATTGCCGTAGCAAGGTTTCTGTATACCTATAACATGCCTTTAATTTTCATCAGTCTTATAATCCCAAAACTAAGCCAGGTAGAAATGTTCTCTGAATATTCATTAGGCAGGCTTCACTATGCATATATTTGGAGAACATCTATTCAATAGGAAACTAATTAACTTGCCTTTAAAAGTGACCTAGAAGTACGGTTGTTTTTTTTTTTAATCAATAATTCATATTTTGTATACACTTGTAATTTCAGCCCTGCAAATATCCTGGTGAAGCCACATCTAAATAAGGTGGCTTTAAATATTCTATGAATAGACTCTGTGTAATACAAGCCTTTTCATCTAGCATTTACTTATATATAAGGTTTACAGCAAAAATTAAATGCCAAATAAGTAAGGTACAAAATGGAAATATTTGAGGTCAAAGCTGGCTAATGAATCCAGACTCCTCCTTTCGATAAGGACGTGGCTAGTAATAAAGACAGAAGGTAATACTTCTTACTGGATGGGTTCTGGGCCTTTTTTCCTCCTTAGTTTTTATTTCAAAATAAACTACAATGGAGCGGCTGGCGAGCCCACACACAGGGTAGGCATGAGACTCTCCTGGTGCTCAGGCCCTCGCCACGAACAGCCTCACTTCTGCATTCATCCGCCTGCCCTTCCAACATTCTTGTTTTGCCTGGTCTTCACAAAGGACCCATTTTACTATTTCTTATCTTTGAGATGACCTACCTTTTTTTTTTTTTTTTAATGACTTTCTCTATTCATTTTTCTCTGGACAAAAACATTGTAAGGTATTGAAGTGACACACAGCACATGTTTAATAAGGGGATACTGTCATCTTTATCACTGAAGCATAAAGTACTACCACTCATGCCTGTTCTTTGGTTCACAAGGAGAAAGACAGTATTTACTTATATTCAAAGAAATACAAGCTATTTTCTTTTGCTCTGTAGACAGGTCAAAATTAAGTAGGCTCCAACTGAATGCACTTCCAAATTTCTTGCTGGCATTTTCTATGTACATCACTCAAAACTCCCAAAAGAGCCAAAATTAGTCAGTTACGTTAAAACCATCCAAACATTTGAAAATATTTTTTAAATTAAATAGCTCTCCAAACTAAGATAGTTTATAATAGCCTAAACAGAATTTCAGAACGAATACCTCTAAACAGTTAGTTTCAGATTTTTCTTGCATATAAGCTATAAAAACAAACTAGTGCACGATATTAGTAACAAGAAATTTTTGGAAAGAAGTTAACACTTTATTTTGTAAATTGCCGTTTTCTTGCCACTGCTCATAAATTAATAAATTCTTTTTTATATCAAGTTTTCTAATTAGACTTATCACCAAAATGATTTAAAGCTAATGATCTTAGTTTTCTAAGAGTACTCCTGTCGCCCCACCAAATTCCAGTTGACATATATCACAAAAGGCAAATGCAGTTTAATAATTCTACTACAGATGTCACAAAAAAGAAGGCCTTTATTTTATTAAAATGCTTCATCCTGAAGAGACAGAAAAAAGAGTTTGGCCATATGTCTAATAAGCATTTATAGGTGCTTATGTCTTACACTTATATGCTGTTCAACTTTGTTATCTTAAAGTATCAATTATTTTCAAAACCCTATATAAGAATTACAGCCGCTTCTTTAAAATACACGTTTCAGAGTGGCAGCCAGCATTTCTTTATAAAATCTTAATCCCTGAAAATCAGACACACATTTTAAGTGTGAGGAAGGAGCTGAACACCGCAGAGGCGGGCTGGCTCTGACACGGTGTACGGTGCTGCTCACTACGGCAGCAACGTGGCATGATTTACCGAATTAGTTATTCCATGTTACTATTTACCACCCTACTATTCATAAATACGTATATATGAAAGAATTTTCCATATAAGTCAAGAACGCACATCCATTTCTAGAAGAATGCCTTACCAGTCCTCTGAGAAAAATCACCTCCTCCAAGAAATGCTAATGGCACAACATTAAATGAACAGGATAGAAAATTGTACAGAAACTACAGAAAAGTTTAACTCAACAGCCAATAGTGTATTCAAATGCTGGAAGAAAATACACCCAACTGTCAACACAGATGTCTTGGGGTGGAGGTATGGTGGCTAACTAGATGATATTCTACAATGGGCATACACATGTTTTAAAATCTAAATTTTAAAAAAAAAAGCTAATTTAGATTCTGGAGCCCATTTCAAATCAAAAAACAAAAACAGCTTCCCTGTTTTTCAGTTTTCACATAATGATAACACTAAAAAGCTTAGAGTTTTGAACCCTTAAAAACTCCTCAAAGTTAAAATACTTTTTTGAAAAGGGTCAATCATACACAATCCCAACAGCATATAAAGAAATGTCTCGAATTCTAAAAGAAATGACCTCAGTTGTTAAAAAAAAAAAAGAATGTGCAGTTTTCCAACATAAGACATAACTTCCCAAATATAGTTTCAATTCCCCTGCTGTCTAAATAGAGGGGCTCATACAAGCACTTTTTAACACCCAGAAGTCCTCGTGAACGGACACCAGATGGAAAGCTCTGCTCTGGGCTGATGTGCTGCAATGCATCTTGAAATCCCCACAACTCAAACATTACGCAATAATCCAGGTTAATTAACAAAGTAATTCTATGCCTAAGATCACACAGCAGGTGACAGGAAAACCCAGACTTCGATGGATTTCACATTCAAGCCATCACCCCAAACTCTCCGCGGCAGAGAAGCTCCGCACGCCACCCCTCACCTCCGATCACTCAGGTCAGACAGCAAAGACACATGCAGCCTGGAATGTTTTACATGTTGATGAATGTGGGTAACAGCTCGTAACGTGTGCTGGAGTATCAATTCCTGTTTCTAAGTCACTACGGGGCTAAGTGTGTTATTAAGGGACACAGGGAAGCACAGCAGTAATTATGACTGTCACACCCAAACTAGCTACAACCTTAACCTTGATGGACCTGGGTTTTACGTACAAAGCGAAGCGAACTGGCCTACCTGCCCTCCTAGGCCTCTTCTCAGTCAGTGAACACTTGCTGATTCTGCAGACTCTCGGAAGAGAGGTTACCAATGCAGCACTCTACACCGTTTATTGTATCATTTGCAGCCACCGCTGGGTGACTTATGCGCTCCTCACTGGATCGAGAGCCTCCGTGAAGGCAGGCCAGCCAGGCAGCTCCTGAGTCCCAGGGCCTGCTCACCCCAGAACATGGTGTGGGCAGATACTCAGCACACGCCTGCTGAAGGAGGGAAGGAGCATCGCTGCTAAGTTACCGCCCTCACTGCATAAGCAGTGGTCTCAAGTAAACATTATTTGTGTTTGCCTGGCCCAACAGATTAACACTATCATTAACTGATATTAACTCTTCTTCTGAGAGTGAGATTCAAAGAAATTGGTTAATATAAATACAATATACTCTTAGACTTTAAAAAGGCTTGAAAAAACCCAACCTAGTACGTCAGGTGGGCTGAACGCGCTGCAAAAGGGCAATGAGAAGAGTCAGCTGGACTTCAAGAGAACTTCTCCACTTCCTCGCATCACCTGCCAGCCAGCAGTAACCTTCCTGCTGTCCAGCATCAATGGACACGTCCGTCTTCACCTCACGAGGCCTCTCAGGGGCACGTGGTGCTCCTGACCATTTATTCTTCTTTAAAACCCTCTCCCGGCCCCCATGGCATTACACGTTCCTGAACGTCTTCTACCTTTCTGGCCATTTCCGCTAGCATCTCCTCCTCTGAACAGTCTCAAACAGTCTGAAGGTTCCTTAAGACTCTTTCCTGAGCCCTAACTGATTTTACGCCCTTTCCCTGAGTAACTGTACGCGTTCTAAAGACTTTAAATATCATCTGAACACAAACAGCTCTGAAATTTCTCCCTCTAGCACGAAGCTCTGTTCTAGATTCCAGACGTATATACCCAACTGTCTACCTGATTCCTCCTGTATGTCTCAGAGAGCTCAAAACCCAATAAACCCAAACTAAAGCCGTACTCTTCCCCCTCAAATTTCCTTCTCACAGGATCTTTTCATTTCAGCAAAAAGCATCACTGCCCACCTGGTTGTCAAACCAGAAATCCAAGCCCCTCTTTACTCATGCTTTTCTCCCTCCCCTCAGTCAATCCATCGGCAGCCCCGTGACTCCCCTACCAAGTGTCCCTGATGCATCTCCGTGGCGACCACCTGACAAGGAGGGCTCCTTCTGCAGAAGCCTCGCAGCTCTGGGGCTGCTCGGCCCCCAGGACAGCCCAAAGGCTCTCCTCCCTTCCCTCGGATTCCCGCACTCAGGCGAGCCCTGGCCCGCTGCAGGCCCTGCACACGTGGTGCTCCTTCTGCCTGTCCAACTCTCCCCTCTCCTGGCCTGGCCGACCCTTTCCCACCCCTGGGGTCTCAACTTCAGTGTCACCTCCTCTGACTGCCCTCTCGTTGCTTCCTCTTCTTCTCCTCCAGAGCATTTATCACAGGTGGGATTATTTACTTGTTTGCATCCAAGATCAACGGGAACAAAGATTACTCTCATGTGGTTCGCCAGCAAGTACCCAGCCTGCAGAAAAGCACCTGACTCATTAACAGGTGGCAGGTAACATGTCCCTGAACAGCTGCTGAAAGCTGCCAGGTACCATGATTTCACTAAGGCTTAACTCTTGTTAAAGAGGAATACGTCTCCTGAAATGTGCTACCCAAGGCCTTCTTGTTCTTTTACACTTGCTCTTCAGTTTTCACATTTGAGAAGAAAAGAATTCAGATTATCATGATGAAAAACGGATACTTCTGAAGTAATGCCCTAAACCTTAATATCTGCACATAGTATAAAATACAGTTACATATAAAAATATCAAATGGATGTGTATATATATTCCTATCAAAAGAATAAAGTTCTACAGAATGATTTTTTTTTTAAAATAAAGCACCTTTTTCAAAAGAAAGCTATCTTACATCAAGGTCAAATGTGCAAAATACAAGAGATGGGAACCTTGGTTTCTTACTAGATTGTAACGCCATCTTAAAATTGATTGTAGCATTTGATCATAACATAACAGTTTAAAAAGTCAAGAAAAAAGTTAAGTATAATTCTCCTTACCCTAGCCTAGAGTTGAAGTGTATATAATCTATATGATGATTCAATGTCCCCATCATTTTTGAAGCTGTAGCTAACAAAGGCAGTTTTACTGCAAATGCGGCAAGTCAGTATCAGTTAAAAATGGGAAATCATTTGTACTGCAATATTTAACTCAGGAGGCTAAATCACATCACTCTTTTAAAAATATTTCAACTAGGATATATGGTATTTGCAGCTTTGTGAATATGAAGCATTTAATTATTTAGATTTTAAAAAAAATCACTAAAAATGAATTTAGGAGACCATCGGACATTTGAACAGCAGACAAGTTTACCTGTCTGAAGCACAGGTGTGTGTATCCTCTCATCTGTGAGGCCTCGCGGAGCCAAGCTGGCCAGGAAACCCCTTGTGAGCAACTCGCTAGCGACCTGGAGAAGCTAGAGCCACTGCTCACTGCCAGCAGCTTCTGTGAGTGTTTCTTTTACTTAATATCAATAAATGGAAACCACCACACTACACAGCGTGAAGCCTAAATGCAAGTCACATGATATAAGAGGACAGACTCTCTATACAATTTCTATTGAGGAAGTTCATTCTATCTAACAGGAAAATAATTTTTAAAAGATTACTCAGGGATCAAAAAATGGTAACCAGGATATTGAAAAGGAAAGCGAAAGTCTCTCACCCCCATGACAGTACTCACTATCCCAGCACTTCTTGTTTAACCTCTCTAGAAGGGAGAAGAGAAATGTCCTATTAACAGGCTAAATGTAGCTGCACTGGTTGGAAGAACCCAAAGACACTGGGTTATTTTGGGGGACAGGGGTGACAATACAAGAGTTTTGTTTGCTGGCTAACATTGTTTTTAAATGGCAAAATTAAAATTTCGGGGCTTCCCTGGTGGCGCAGTGGTTGAGAGTCTGCCTGCCAATGCAGGGGACACGGGTTCACGCCCCGGTCTGGGAGGATCCCACATGCCGCGGAGCGGCTGGGCCCGTGAGCCATGGCTGCTGAGCCTGCACGTCTGGAGCCTGTGCTCCGCGACGGGAGAGGCCACAGCAGTGAGAGGCCCACGTACCGCAAAAAAAAAAAAAAAATTAAAATTTCATTTTCTTTAGGGGAGCAAAATTGAAATTTATTTTGCTCCATTATTCTTTTAGGCTAATGAAAGTTGGTTGTTTTTTTTTTAACAAAGTGGTCAGTAGTTCTAAAATCTCACAAAAAGTAACATGAAATCTTAAAAAATAAAATGATTCAGTATTTTATGAATATAAGGAATTTTTTAGGTTGGAAAAGAAGCCCAAATACCCTCCTCAACGTGAGTCCTCACAACACCTCTGCCAGGCCACAGGCACAGGAAACGGCAAAAAGGGAAAGAGGATACATGTATGCAGGGGGAAGGGCGCCAGAAACAACCGAGCAGGGAGAGGGAAAGACAGAAAGCGGCACATTTGGCGAGAGTCACAGAGCACCTGCGCCCATGCTGCGGTGACCTCACGACGCTGCTGGCAGGAAGACAACTTTGGCTAATTCAGACCACACATCTGAAGCGTCTCAGGAGCACGTTCTCCAAATTAAATACTTCTGGCTAGAAATCTCACGGTGCAAATGGGAAAGATCAGTACTGGTGAGTTTTACCATACATCTATACACTGCCTTATTTTCAAAGCATTTTAATTATCATTATTACATTCGATTCCTTAGAATTGTGTTTTAAAAATCATTTACAAATATATACAAGAACTAACCATAAAGATATAGACCTGTCATTTATAAAATGTTTTTTGTTTAAAATAATTACATAAGCAAAGGGCTTTCCGAACTGACATTGCTATAGCTGTCAGGAAGACAGATTAAGCAACATTTTTAAAAAGTTTGTATATTTGTCAAGGAAATGGAAACTATACAATCAATACAGTGAAAGGTAAGGTAAAATTAGCTAATTTGGGTCAGTATGGTAATTTATGTACGAGAAAAACAGTCAAAATAAAATAAGTAGAGAGAAGACTTTCAAACGGACGTCGCGCTGGGTGGGATACTTGGGGTTAATGTTTCTAGTGTTAAAAGTTGAGAACATATCATCCCCATTTTCACAAAATGTTAAGAAGGTACTATGAAGAAATGAAGAGCCACATCATGAATTTTCGATCTGGAAACAAAGCACAGTGACGTTGGAAAGGAAACAAGAACTGACGTAACAATGAAAACCTCAAACGTCTCCCTGGTGCTGCCTTCATTAGAGACGCCAAATGGTCTAATGAGACTGTAAGTCGTATTCTGCACTGTTTACAATTCAGGATTTTTATATGGGAAATCAAGTTCACAGAGTTAATCAAATCAAAGTTTACAGCACTCTTACCTCGTAGGAAACTACTTACGGCTTGTGGATATGGCATGTACTAGGGCTGTTAATGGCTAACGATAATAAAATGATTAATGTGTGTCAGGCACTGTGTCAAAGGCTTTACATGGATTACCTCATGTAATCCCTACGACGACTAACAAAGGTAGTTGAATCATCCCCATTTCACAGTCGCAGAAAGAGAAAGAGAGCCTGGGGGACTCGCTCAATCTCACACAGTGAGAGGCAGAACCCACACGAGTTCCGTCTGGCCACCTAGTTCCACTTTATTGCACAGCACAGCAGAAAACCACATCACATTTTAAGGTCCCCACGTTAAAACCATTTGTAATAATGTTTTACAATATGGAAAATAAATGAATAGATTTGAACATGGTTATTTTCTAATTTGTTTGGAAGATACAAAGTAAAGTTCCATGTAGCAAAACCAAGTATACAAGTCTTATGACTTAGACCAAAAACCAAAATAAATCAGAGAAGGGTAATTCTACTAAAGTATTCTGCTTCTATTGTAGACTAGTTGTGTATGAAAAAGTTCACCCACTGCAGTGATTTAAAAATCTTTTTTATTCCTTTTGCCAAAAGAAGAGAGATTAAATTTGAAAGATTAAGACAAACAACTACCATCGCTGAAAGAGACTGGTAAATGTAGCCAAGGCCACTAAAGTCCAGTTTTCAAAACAAAACTATTTCCTTGATCTGTATCAGCTCATTCTAATAATGCTCTGCTAATGTGGATGTAACAAAGTCTCTTAAAAAAAGGCATCTCGTAAAAAAAAAAACGTTCACAACAAAGACTGAAGTGAATTGTATCATACAGCTAGAAAAAAAAAAAAACTTTCAAAAAAGGAAATAAAAATCACTGCTAATTTCCAGAAATAGGTACTTTCTAACTGGAACAAAAACTTGCAACAAACTACAATCTGGAATGCTCATAAGCAGAATGAAATATGTGACAACTACATGAGAAACACTGCAAAGGAATTCATAAAAATAACTAAGACTGCTCTGATTATCTCCTCCAAACCAAGAGCAAATCTGCGCAACTGTATACCAGATACGTGCCCATTTCAGAACGTCACTTTCTTACAAAAAATATATGGCTGCTTTTCAGATAACTGGTTGCCATTAAACTTCTATGTTTCAGGGTACGTTAAAAACCATGTTGACTGATGAAACATCAGTTGAGGGTCACTAGCAGTTAGTTTTCAAGGAGGTGAACATTCAAACAGCCTTCACCCTAATGCATGGTGGTTAGGATAAACTGTACCTCTCTAACTTAGTAAATTTACCATTACATTTAAGTTTATTACCATTACCATTATGACTATAATCTAAGTTTATAAAGTAAAAAAGGAATGGCACAAGGAAACTATGGAAAGTTCGGAATACTAAAAACAACTGTGTGCGTACCGGTGCAGCGCTATGTATCTGTAAGAAAACCTCACATATATTTAAAATAACATGCTAGAACTTAACTAGGGGAGTGTTAACTATCAGTGCAGGGTGTTGCTCAGAAGAGGAAAGAGCCCTGGAGGGCTTGCAAAATGGGGCTCTGTGCACAGGCAGTCAGCAGGCTGAGGCTCCAGGGTCTATCCTGTCATCGTTGACTACCTCTGTGAGCCGAAGGAACCTCTCTGTCTCTGAATTTTTTAATCTGTGAAATGAGGACAACAGCCCACATTCCCTTTGCTTTCTTTTACTTAAGGATTAAATGATAGTGTATGTGGTAGAAATAATTAATGTACTCTGAAAAGTACAAAGCAATTTTTGTAAAACATAAGGTGTTAAAAAGTGATGTAATTAATTATCAGCACTTGAAGTAATTTTCTGGAGAAAGAAGCTGGCACCTGTTTGGGGTTAATATGACAAGATACGGCAGATTGGATGGGCTGCTGCTTATCTGTGACAGATGAACAGGGACTGTGCAACGCACGAAGTCCTTGGGCCGTTATGCTTTTCTTAAAAGCAAGCTCCCAAGTCTCTCTCCTGAGTTAGGTCCACACTCTAGTAAAGAAGAGCAATAAAAGGTAATATAAAAAGCAGCACAAGGACTTCCCCGGTGGCGCAGTGGTTAGGAGTCCCCCTGCCAATGCAGGGGACACAGGTTCGAGCCCTGGTCTGGGAAGATCCCACATGCCACAGAGCAACTAAGCCTGTGCACCACAACTACTGAGCCTGCGCTCTACAGTCCACGAGCCACACCTACTAAAGCCCACGTGCCTAGAGCCTGTGCTCCGCAACAAGAGAAGCCACCGTAGTCGGAAGCCTGTGCACAGCAATGAAGAGCAGCCCCTGCTCACCGCAACTAGAGAAAGCCCGTGCGCAGCAAACGAAGAAGACCTGATGCAGCCATAAATTAATTAATTAAAAAAAAAAAAGGCAGCACAGTATTTTACAATCCCTCTTCAGCACCCAGGGTTCGGATATCCCACAGCTAGTCAAGTTTCTACCAAAAATAAAATCATGTAAACATGAACACATCAACTGGATATAACAAATCAAGAGATCTACTTAGGTGTGCATGTATATGTGCTACACACGTGCACACACACACAAAATCTCACCAAGTTATATTAAAACTATAAGCACATGCCAAAACAACCTCTTTGTTTTCAATGCAAACAGTAGTACAGCTCTGGGTTTCCAAGGCTTGGATAACACATGACCATTGTGACAAGTTTACCAAAACCAAATTCTATAGACCTAAATTTAAAAATCTCTACAATTCCTAATGTAACATACAATCCTTGTTATATAGGCTGAACTATTTCATCCTAAGCCTAGAATCAGGAGGTTTTTAGCAACTTGAAGTCAAAGTCCTTCTTTGATTTTATTCATAAAGAAAATGGACAAAACCGTTCTCCAACAGAAAACTGAAAATAGTTTACAACTGAAAGTAGTAATTCACCCTTTAAAGCAAATCCTATCTAGCGTTAAAGAACAAACAAATGCCTCTAACTCTATAGTATTCCAAATCCATACTGCAGTGCAAACAAAGAAACGAATCCCTCAGCTCAAAGGGAAGTTCCTATTCTACTGAGCACTCAGCTCCTTTCTGCAGGCCGCTGCGTGAGGCTAAATAGGTACTTTGTTACACAGACTGAGGAAAGAGCTGTCTTAATGAAAAAACTAGCTCCTCAGCTTGGAGAAGTGTAACTATCCTCAAGCACAAACTGTACTACTTGAGTAAGAAAAATTAAGTCTAACCCAAGGTACCACGATAACAAAGAAAATGGTTTCAGTGGCAGGAATTGCAAAGAAAAGCCCGGTCATCACAGGAAGCTGTATTAACGCTGACACTGTCACAGTATGTACAGACGCAGCAGTGCTCCTCCCAGAGTCACACACCTTCTTGTCCTGTGTAACCAGGTCTGTGCGTTCTGCTTACATTCCTGAATAAGTAACTGTTACACAGTCCAGAACAATCTAACTGGCAGTGACTCCTGCTACATGTCCCCAGTTGCATCGCTTCCCAGCCATCTCTTTAGTCCTCTAAGTTAGCAAATTCCCTAGTTACAGTCACGTGAGTTTTTCTAAAGAGAGGGTATCTCCTCAGTACAGTGGCAGGCTATGGTGAATGTACAGCCAAGGCAGAGCATTACAGACATTTAATTGAGACCTAGAAGAGACCACTTCTTAGGATATACTGTCCTCAGTGTGCTAGCTTATACGAACGAGAAAGGCACCATAAGCTGTAACAACAACTTGAATCTTTAGATTTTTCTTTCTCCACAGTAAGCTATTTAGCTTACCCACAATGAGACTAACCAGAAAAGGAAATGTTTGCCTTTGGGAACTAGGGAAAGAAAACATTCATGTTTGCACCCAAAGTTATTACTAACAAACGAACGGCCTGCTAAAAACTAAAAACCAAAGCTGTGATATCACTACCCTACCCTCGTCCCAAAAACTGATTAAAGGGCGGTCATTCATCTTAAGCAAAAAAGCTGTAGGGAGGCTTAAAAACTGCCCCCATTTTTTTGCATTTAAATTTGCATTAATAAATTTAATAATCAAGGGTTAGTTGAAACCAAAAAGGCTAATTTTTCTTATTTTATCTGCTAACTCCTCTCATTTCCCCCATGACTACTTTTTCTATCCAAGATTCAAGAATATACTACATTGTTAAACGTAACAAAAAAGAAAAATTGATTCTGTAATACAAGAACTTCCCATCTCCTGGAAAATTAACAAACTAGCATACAGAAACACTCATGTTTCCCAGGAAAAAAATGAGGACTGTTTCTTTTTTTCTAGAAGAATATTATAATTCAGATCGTCTAAAAAAAATGAGGAAATAAAATGTGTCAGGCCCTATGTTAATGAGAGAAAAAGACCAAAAAAAGGCAGACCAAAGGAGATTCTGCCTTAGAGGGAGATGAAAACACAAACCAAAGAGCTGGAACACCAGGTGAGGCACCAGCTGGGGGTCGGCACGCAGGCACGCAGGCAGGCAGGCTAAGGAAAGGCATCCCCGTCCAGCGCGAGGCCCAGGGAAGGCTCCCCGCAAGAGAGGTCGGGCCCGGCGGAACGGTGGCCCCGGAGCAAACCCACCCCACGGCCTACGGCCTGCCACAGATACAGACCACGGGGCTCCTCCCAGGCTCCCCAGGCAAGGAAGGGAGTTGAGGAAACTGTTCTGTTCTGGCTAAGCAATGATTCCGGCTGAATCTGCTTCAAGGGGCCCATGGACCACATGCAGTCACATTAAAATCTGGTTGGCGCTGTTCTAAGTGAAGGGGGAGACCTAGTAACCAGCTACGGGCCTGAAGAACCCGGGCAGAGGGACTCTGTGAAGACGGCCACGGATGCAGAAGCCCAGGGCACGTGGGATTTGAGAGGTCATAGGGTATGTGATGTGGTCTAATGACACTGGAATCCTAGGCAAGCCAGTGAGAGTCCGGACTCACACCGAGAGGTTGCACTCTGTTCCAGAAGCTGTGGAGAACAAGCAGAGCTTTCTGAGCAGACCTGGCTGTGTCTGGACAAGATCACCTGGGAGTCCAAGCAGGAGGTACCAGGACATGGAAAGGTGGAAAGGAGGGACTGATGCAAGAGACTTTTGGAGGCAGAAAAGACAGGACTCGGGGCTTTGTGTGTGTGGGCGGGAGAAGGAACCAAAGAGGACACCGAGGAAAAGCTGAAGTAGGCAAAGTGCCTCCCCAGGGTCAACAGCACGCCAAGCACCACGGAGCATCCTGAAGTCTGAGAGCCACTGATCCAGCACACTCACTGAGCACCTACTACCTGTGCCAGGTATACCATTAACAATGCCAAGGAGACACACGGGAAAAAAAATCCCTGTCCTCCAGGAGTTAAAACTAGATCTCTCCCTGCTCCTCTTTCCCTGTGTCTCTACCTTTCATCAGAAAAGAAGTATTTCTGGAACACGTCTCTCCTTGTCTGTGAGGCCTTCTCTGCTCTGAAAGCATCAGCTGGCTCAAGTCAAGAACCTGCGGGTCCTCAGCCTGAGTGGTTTTACCCATTCGTTCTTAATGGCGAATAAATCCTCAGGAATGCCTTCTCCACAACGATGGCCATGAGACTGTAAGATGTGAACGTTCAAATTCAGTAAGTGTCACCGAGGTCCAACTTCAATTAAATGGACTTATGGAACTTTCCCACAGAGAACTTTACAGTACAGCCGTTTGTTTATTCACTGAATCAATATGTAGCGTGTGCTATTACAGATGGATGCTTTTTCCCTGACCTGGAAGGACGAATAACATCCTGAGAAAATTCACAGTGAAAAGTGTGGTTTGTTGAGAAAATGAATTTAGAAGAGAATAAGCAGCACTTAAAAACAGGACGGAGGGGCTTCCCTGGTGGCACAGTGGTTTAGAGTCCACCTGCCGATGCAGGGGAAACGGGTTCGTGCCCCGGTCCGGGAGGATCCCACATGCCGCGGAGCAGCTGGGCCCGTGAGCCATGGCCGCTGAGCCTGCGCGTCCGGAGCCTGTGCTCCGCAACGGGAGAGGCCACAGCAGTGAGAGGCCCGCGTATCGCAAAAAAAAAAAACCAAAAAAAACAGGAGGGAGGGTAAAGGGAGATGAGAAGGGGTGTGTGGAAGACAAAAATTAACCCCAAGTCTGAGAATTAGATGGAGGTCACTTGTCAAGTTAATTCATAATATTCAACATATAATGCTGCCAGCTACTCAATTTTAACAATTATGTGAGATTGCCCTTGTCTCTCATTAATGGATAATTTAACAGACAAGATACACACACTAAAGAAGAGAACTATACCAGACAATACATAATCAAGTGCTAGGCTGTATGTTACACACCAGGGCCATAATTCAGAGAAAGTAAAGATTCAGGTCTCCGTTTTATCAAGAGCCAACGTGAACACTCTTCTAGAACTTTTAATTGCCAAGCCTGCTGCTGAGTACAAACTGTAACAGCAAGGACTGCTGGCTGCACATCATTCTGCAGCCACACCCAGAAATGTGAATTGCTTTAATGCCAGTGACATCATCAAACAACTTTCTAAGCAGTTTTACTTTTAACTGTCACTTTATTTTGATCACATTACAGTAAAACACTTCAGATCTGAACTCCCTCCAAATTGCATACAGTCTAGATGGCTATCATTCCTGGGACCTTTCCGGTCTTTGGCAAATAAAACCCCGAATACAATCAAAGCATTCACAATTAAATTACAAAACACTTGATTAAAAAAATCTATTTCAATCATTATTTTTGTATCTTTAACCTAGATCAGATCCTTTTCCACTCTCTCTTCAATGTTGTATAATAGCTACAAAGTCTTACGGGAGTCTCGTTTAAGATAAAGTAGATATGATAAATATAAAATAAATTCTAGGTGCTTCCCATGTGAAACAGAGGTATAAAAAATAACAGATTATTTTTGTTTTTTAAGAAGGAACATTTTGTAAAACGTGCTTAGAAGCCTTAAAAAAACACAGCATGCAAATATACAAAAAGCATGACTGTTAAACATTATTAAGGACTTTAACCTCTTTACAGATTAAATTAATCTGAATCATGAAATAAATACCTCTAAAGACTAAGGATAAAGAGCACATCTGAACAGTCAGGTTACTGAACTCTTAATCCAAGAGTAAAAGGTCAGTTTTTAGAAAGATCAATATTGTTGCTGGAACTGAGAGGAGATTACTTCTAAAAGGAGAAAAAAATTAATAATTTGAAAGTGCCTGAGAAAATCATTATGATCTTACTTTCAAAAAGGAAAAATGACCAACTAATTATAACAACTTCACCAAACCTATGGGGTTTACCTTACTTTTATCTTGCTCAGTTTAAAAAGCTCATCTATAGAGTAATCCAAGTTTCTGAGGCTAAAATTCTGGATAGATACATTATATTGTGGAAGTCAGTGAAAAAGGTGTGTTAGAATCAGATGTTAATAAATGCCGTTAAAATAAAATCACAACATTAAAAAAAAAACCAAATCTCTTACCAATTGAAATTCTCGACGCCGGTCATAGGCATTCTGTATACCACTGTCTGCCCATAATGCTCTTATAGCAGGAAGATACTGTAAAAAAACTCGAGTTTCCACGATTCCCTGGGCCGTCAAGGGGGTCCGCGTATCAAACGCCATCAGCTTGTCTCCATTGAGGTGGTTTGAGGTATCCCCCCAAGGAATGTGAAGCTTCTCTCGAGCATCTACCAGCACCCTCATACCTTTGTTTAAAAAAAAAAAAAAAAGTGTGATGGGAGTCATCAGATATTCTCAGAGATTTGATTCTAGTATTATTTCCTTAAACTTCTTAAGTACTCCAGGCCTGGTGCCTCCAAAACTGGAGACCAACATCAAGACAAACAGGAGCAACTTCTCAGAGTGTAAAAAAAAAACTAACAGTTGTTCACAATCATAAAATTAGAGCCTTGCAAAGCAAATACAATTAACACAAGTGCTCCTCCTAAAGGATTTTAACATGTTCTAATTTATAAACTAACTCCTGGGTAGAACGCAGTCACAAGAGAACAAAAACTAGCAAAGGAAAAAGAAATTATGCTGCACAGCCTGATGTCCAGGCTCTGAAGAAAGATCTGCAAGCAAGATTTTATGAGTCTCTCAAAGAGACGTTTATTTATGAGACGTCAAGAACCAAACTTATCACCCTGTGATCTGCTTGGTCCCTGAGCACCCTGCTTAACCCTGAGTCTTCCAGGATCACATTCAAAGCTCAGAAACTTCTCCCATCTCAAGCTTCAAATCAGTGTAACGCAGAGAATGGAGTCAGACCTCCCTAGAAAGAGGAAGACCAACTGCAAAAAAGACGTAGAAGCTGAGATTTCAACTCACAGAGATTAAATCAAACCCATTATTTCTAACACTAGACTGTTACCTTTAGTCCCTCTTAACAATCACAGGACTATTAGGTCATCTGTTTGGTTAACTGAAAAACCGTTTTGCTGTCAATTTTCTGATCACGCCAACTCAAAAAATGCAGATGGCTAGTGACTGCATCTCATCATCAAAGCTCGAAGTAGGTCATGCGTAGGAGCCCGTGCACATGAAGAACCAGGTGTTTACCTGGCTGACTATCAGTTAACATGCTGGCTCTATTCATTGACAGAATCCCTTCCGTTCAGCTGCACCGTTCAGCTGCATGGGGATACAAAGGTACCTTCGGTTAAGGACTGGCTAGGCAGTCTTCGGCCTTGAAAGGGACCTTAATTAGTTTGGTTCTAAACCTGAAGAGAGGATAAATACAACCACTTTTTACAGCTTAACTTCAGAGGTACTAGGGTCTGGCTGTGGTCTGTGAGCTCTTGGCCTAGTGCCCTTCCCCCATCCTTACCCCCCCATCCCCAAGCAGTTTTCCTCTACTCAATCCCGGGAGAAAAAGAGTGTCACCAAAGAGTGACTTAGGTACTTCCTGAACAAAAAAAAAAAACCCTTAAAAAAAACGATGCTTGGAAAAGCCTGAAATCTATAACCAGCTCCTATATAACTGCTACCCAGATGCAACAGAGAACCCTCATGCACCTGAAGTACCAGGCTCTGTATCTCAACTCTGCCAAAATGCCTTTTATATAAAGTACAAAATAGGTCCTAGTAGAAAAAATGAGTGCTAATTATCGCTCCAATGACAAAACTAAAATCCCCTCTTATGTAATTCTTTGAAAGCCCAGAACTAAAATTCTTGTGTGTTTTTCACCTGAGAACAAAGCTTACTCTCAATTTTAAAAACACCCACAAACAGCAGCAGAGCCTATGGTCTAAGCCAACACTAATTCATTGACTCAACCTGTACAGGCTCCGCATCACATTTAGGCCGAAGATTCTTTGTATCAACACACGATTTCATTTAAGTAGTAGAAACAAGTGTGGTACCCCCTCCCTCCCGCCCCCAATTATTAAGCAAAAGAAGAGTGGAACGTGCTGCATGGTGATTACAGGCAAACATCCTGCCCGACCGTGACACTGGGGCGAAAAACCACCGCTAACTGTATGGTGACTGTATGGTGCACTCTTTCCTGATAGCAGCACAGTAAATAGGACACCCTCAAGTTTCATATCCTTGCCCCAAAGAGCCCAAGAGCTGTCACACTTCGCCCTTGACCAGGGTCTCGGGCACAAGTTTCCTGACCGCGGCGGTTGCAGAACTCCCCGGCTCAGGAATTGGGAGCAGCCCCGACCCCATGTGACTCGGGTCACCCACCAACCGGGGCGGCGAGGCTGGGCGGGCAGCGCCCCGGCGTGGGGTGAGGATGGACGGTCTGGGTTTGGCCCGTCCGGAGGGAGGACAGGAGAGGTCACCCCACGCTCCGGAGCACCCGGCTCGCCTCACTTCCCTCTGGCAGGGGGCGAGGCCAGCGGCGGGGTTGGGGGTGGGGACCCGCCGCGCCCCCTGGCCGGGCGGCAAGGGGGAGAACGGGTCGCCCCCGGGCATCCTCTCCCCCGGGCCGCGCCCCCTTCCCGCCCGCCGGGCCCGGTCCTCCGCCAGGGACAGAGCGAACGAGGGCGGTGCCCGGCCCCGCGCCGCGGCCCGAGGCCGGGCCCAGCGACCCACCGGCCCCCGGCCCCCGGGCCCGGGACCCCCGGCACCTTTGATCACGTTGCTGTAGATGGTGGGGCGGAACTCCTCGCGCGCGCGCTGGTCGAAGTCCTGCCCGTGGATGATGCGCATCTGCTTGAGGAAGGTGGACTTGCCGCTCTCGCCCGCGCCCAGCAGCAGGATCTTCACGAGCCGCTTCACGTAGGTCTTCTCCCGCGACAGGCATTTGTCGATCTCCTTGGACTTGCGCTGCTGCTCGGCCTCGCCGCTCGTCAGCACGCAGCCCGGGAAGCACACGGACAGCACGGACCGCGACGGCAGGAAGTCCGCCATCTTGCCGCCGCCGCCGCCTCGGCGGGCCCCTCCGGCTCCTCCGCCTCCTCCGCGGGCGGCGGGCGGCTCCGGCTCGGCGGCTCGAGGGCGCGGAGCGCTGCGGCGGCCCGAGCGCGCTGGGGGAGGGAGGGAGCCAGAGGACTGACTCGCAGGGCGGGCCGGGCAGGGCGGGCCAGGCTGGCCGGGGAGGGAGGGAAGGAGGGCGGGCCCGGGAGGGGCGGTGGCCCCGGGGCGTGCGCGCGCCCGCAGCCTCCCGGGGGCGCGCGCGCACGCCGCGGCCGCTCCCCCGACTCGCGCCCCGGGCCGGAGACTCACGTTCTCTCGCGAGCCCGCGACCGCCGCCGGGCGCGCGCGGGGAGGTGTCGGCTGGGCGGAGTCTTGTGGTCACGTGACCTCCATCGGGGCCGGGCGCCTCCGCCCGGGGCAGGCACCTGGGGAGCCGGACTTTCGGTTGCCCTTGAATTGGCTGCACCCACTTAGGTGCAGAAGGGCTACTTCCGATGGCCCGGGCGGCCGGAGACCAGGTCGCGGGCGCTGCCTTTTGGGCTCCCCAGCCGTTCCCGCCGTTCTTACTCCTGGTTACTCCCCGCCGCCGGCTGTCACCTAATTTCGAAGTCTTTGGTTCGAAGTTATACAAACAGCGAGCGCGAGCTTGGAAAGTTTTTGGTGCATTTTCTTAAAGTGGGTTCCTTGACATCCTGCTTTCCCAAGCCCAGAACTGTGACCAGACGTCATCCATCCTCCTCCAGCCCCACCCGCAGCTCCCTTTGTCATTCTCAGACCTTGCCGTTCCTCTGAGATGTGCCAGGAGCGATTGTTGATGTTTCGTTGATGTGGGTTTCCACCCGAGCTGCCGCGCTGAAATCTGGACAGTAGCTGCCGGAGGGTGAGGTCATGGTGAAAATCCCCCTTCACCGGACACTGTGATGCAGGCTCTTCCCTAGAAGGAAGCAGATAAGCAAACAGACCGAGGACAAGAGCCGGCAAATTTTAGGTTTCCTGCCAGATTGCAGAGGATATGACCAGCCGAGGGACTTTTTTTCTATCTTAGTAGCGGATTCAGGCCAGGACACCTGAAGGGCTGCCAGGAGACAAGCGACAAGTGACAGCTGGCTTGGCAGAGAGACTGCATCGCAAGGACCCCGGACGCCGACTTCTTCTCTCTTAGTATTCTAGTTTCAAGTGGAAAAAGGCATTTGGGTCGGTCTCTGTTTATGGCAGTGCAGCCCTAATGCTCCTTTATTGGGGCTTCTGGGGCTCAGAAACTTCTGTGTCAGGCACTGAGGTGAGAAGGAGGTCAGCAGTCTGAGAGGCTCATGAACACGTTTAAATTTAAAAATCAGTGCTAATCAGTTTACTGGCCGGGTTGGGTTAATGGCTGAAGAGCCTCGTGACTCGGTAATTTGGCTGCAGTAAACAATACCTACAGTAGGATTATCTCCTGTTGTCCTGGCCGAGCCCACAGGGGTGGATAAGCTACAATATACAAAGTAGGGTCAGTTCAACTCCAGTATCTGTGGATTGATAGGGTCAGAATCACTAGGCCATGCCTCAGGCAGAATCGATGGTAAAAGTCCACCCGGGATGCAAGATCTCTCTGTAGCCTCAGCTAGTGTTTGGGAAGTTCTGTTCTCCAACCATGAAAGGACAGACCTCTGCCCAGGACAGGGATATAGCATTGGCCCCCAAACACCCATTTCTACGTGGACTTCAGATGCTAATTTGAATTCTACAAAAGCAGGAAGAGAGAAGCCTATCAGTTAGTTAGTTAACATCTTTTTTTCTTTTTCCAGTAGTGTGTGCAACATAATTGGAGAACCAAGGATCCCTAGGAGGCAGGAAGGTATTCCCGCCCTGCCAGTTCATGTTGTGACAGGTAGACCAGCAGAGAAAGTTGTTCCAAGCCCTGCCTGTAACCTTCTGTTGGAACGAGCTTGGCTCAGATCAAGCCCAGCTGCTCTAATCAGTGTTTCTGAAAAAAAGAGACCTCTTTGGGCCCAGCCTGGAGTCTGGCTGCAGTTGTCCAACTGCTTCTGTCTGGTCATCAAGCCACCTTGAAAACATGAGCATTAAAATGAGCTAGAGGTTTGGTGACTCCTCGGAAAGTGAAACATAACAATTGCCCTATGACCCAGCAATTCCACTCCCAGGTATATACCCAAAAGAAATGAAAACAGGCGTTCAAAGAAAAAAATGTACACCTGTGTTCATGGCAGCACTATTCAGAAGAGCCCAAAGGGGTGAACAACTCATAGATCCATCAATGGATGGATGGATAAACAAAATGTAGTGTACCCATGCAACGCAATTATTCAGCCGTGAAAGCAAATGGAGTACTAACACGTGCTACAGTGTGGATGAACCCTGAAAACATTATGCTACATGAAAAAGCCGGTCACAAAAGGCCACACAGGTAAGGCTCCATTGATATGAAATGCCCAGAATAGACAAATCCATAGAAACAGCAGATTAGTAGTTGCCAGGGGCAGGGGGAGGGGGGAACAGGGAGTGACTGCTTAATGGGTATATGGGCTTTCCTTTTGGGGTGATGAAGATGTTTAGGAACTAGATAGCGGTGATGGTTCATTCACAGAACATTGGGAATGAACTAAATGCCCCCCGGTTGTACACTTTAAAATGGTCAAACGATGAATTTAATGTTATGTAAATTTCACCACAATAAAAAAAAATGAAGTAGGGAAAACAATAGTTTCCATAAAAGTCTTTGCATTCATTTAACATCGTGCAATATTCAGTGAATAGAAGTGTGATTATGGTTTTTGGGGTTTTTTTTTTTTTTTTGGCCGTGCAGCTTGTGGAATCTTAGTTCCCTGACCAGGGATTGAACCTGGGCCCTTGGCAGTGAAAGCACAGAGTCCTAACCACTGGACGGCCAGTGAATTCCCTGATGATGATTATTTTAAAGTAGTGCTAACAGTTTAAATTATTTGCACCAGAAGCAAATCCACTCTAGCTGTTACTTCAGGTTACATTGTAATGATATTAGTGATATTCTAATTTTCAAATAGTTTCATAACCAAAAATAAATTCTGAACTTTTTAAGGGAATATAGAGTTTGTTGGTTGGAATTGGATTGGCTGGCTACTCCATTTTCAATAGACCCAGATGTGAATTCATTGGAAACATCTGTATTAGCCAGTTAATCCATATGCAAATGAGGGGTTCAGATGCCCAGAGGAGCTGTGATAAAATGATTAAACAGTTAATTAGTGGCAGTGCTCTTTTCTTTCTGGAAACTCTAAGTCTAGTGGCAAACAGTCTTGCTAGATAAATAATGAAGGTGTGACTAAAATTGTAGAAATGCATTTCCAGATGGCTTTTCTACTCTAATGTGGGCACCTTATGAAGGATCCTTTCTAGCAATACTGTCGATTCCTGAAATCTACTATTTGTTTTTTTTTTTTTTTTTGGCTGTGCTGCTTGGCTTGCAGATCTCAGCTCCCCAACCGGGGGTCGAGCCGTGCCCCCTAGAGTGGAAGCACGGAGTCCTAACCACTGGACCACCAGGGAACTCCAACCATTTGTAACTTGCTGTGGGAACTGAAAGAAAGTTTTCCTATCTTATAGTCACAGTTTTTAAAAAAGTGGCATTACTTAGCCCGTTTACCAAACTCCATGCCAAATAACTTCGGGCTGTTTACAAAAATCAGTATTTTCCACAAAGGACAAAAATTTGTCACCCTCAGACATGTTCGAAAGAATGCACCAGAGGCTCTAGGAACAATTCCAAAAGAAGAGTTAAAAACAAAAATGTTTTTTTTGGAATGATGGGACATATAATTTAAATAAGTGTTTCACCTGCCAAGGTGACTACTCACTACTCAGGACAGGGCCCCACCCATTTAAATATGTTTATTTAAAAATCAGTCACATTACTGGATGGTGAAACCATGTGTTAATTTTCTAATAAGGATGACGACATATCCACGGTTCTCGTTACTGTACTGTCTTCTGTCTCATCATCAGTGTTACAAATAGGTGGGTTCTAATTCTTTCTTACAGGTAAAACAGGCATGGGTTTTTCGTATCTTCCTTTCTGTCCCAAGAAAGGAAGGGAATTCTCTAGTCCTCCCATAATACAAATCCCTTACAGTTGTGTGTGTGTGTGTGTGTGTGTGTGTGTGTGTGTAATGTTTTAACTGCCACAAAGCACTTTGACCTACTTGATCTCATTCTCTGCTCACAATAGCCTGACAGGAACACCCAGCATTAAGGTCACTCCCAGAGCAGGAGGAAACTGAGGGAAGAAAGGTCTGAGTGATGTACTACTCACAGCCTCCCTCAGCCTGGCTTCTTGCAGAGCCAGAACTAAGAAATCCCCCCTTTTGACTCTGAACTCAGGGCTCTTTCTGATATGCCGAAAAGCGGTAGTTCCCCGAGTGCCCAAGTGTATGAAGATCAAATTTAAGGAACAAACAGTTAAGTTTGTTTGTTTATTTGTTGGGTGGTTGCTTGGTCTGTTTTTCCAGCCCCTTTCGGGCTAACTGCCACCTCAAAGTTTACCAGCTTTTAGGCTGATTCTACTAAGATGTTCTCTGATGGAGTTCAGGCTCTGGTTTGTAAAATGTTCCAGGTGGTTGATGTAGAAATAAGAAAAGAGGACCCACGCTTCTGGCAATATTTACATGGTGGCGGAAGCCCCAGATGTTCCCTTAACGTGCGTTCCATATGAAAAGGCAACTTCTTTTGTTATGAAATGCAGTGGTGCCCCTACCAGAATAAGCCTCTCATGGGGAAAGTTTTGTATGAAATGCAGCATGTGGAATTGCATTGTCAGTGGGTTTTGTTGCTGTTGTTATTAAAGGAGAACATGATTTTAATTACTGGTCGTGTTTTTCTCAGCCTCCGAGAAAGATCCGTGAGCTGGTGTTGACAAGCTGTGACCTCGCTCAGCTTCTGCAAAGTCAAAAGCCTGTGTCTGAAAGACACACACCAGCTCTCGTAGAAACGTTTACACCTTGCTTACTGCATCGGACGCATTTATGGGCAGTCTATTTATATAACACTCAACACAAGGCTTTGGTTGGAAATCTGAAGCTCTTTCTGGGAAACTCAAAACATCCTAGCTCAATCTCTCACCTTTCTTTTCCCTTACATCTTTTCAAGGTGAGGATGACTTTTTATGTTTTATTGCCTGTAAATGGGCTGCCCCTTGCCAGTAACAGGTAAAGGTCCTCTAACATAAGCTCTGTTTCTCCAAAGAAGTTTAAGTGTGCAAAATCTCAGCTGATTCCTCTAAATTAACATCCTCTGCCCCCAGTCCAGCTGCTGCATTTTTTTTTTTTTCCCTCGGAACATGGAGTAGCAGGAACCACGATCCTGGCTAGCTGGCTAGCCGGGCATCATCACACGTCATGGCCTATAGACCTAGCATTTGCCTCAGTATAAATGCCAGGACGTGTTGACCATCGTGCAGTAAGGGCTCACCCAGGGGCACTGAGTAAGGGCTGAGTAAGGTGAGTAAGGGCTCACCCAGGGGCACTGAGAAACAGTCCACGTTGCCTTTGTCAGACTATGACAGCCTGGCTATCCCTGGAGCAAATAATGTCATCGATGTATCTGTCTCCAAACTCCTGTGTCAGCTGCTAAGGAAAAGGAGGGATAGCTCAGGGCAGGACTCAGGGAAAGGAACCCACTGCTGAATCAGAATCACAGTCAGAGGTCTGGAAAATGAGCGCCGGCCCCAGAGGTCCTTCTCTCGCTTCAGCTGCTGCCTGTGCCCTGGCCGTGGGAGGGTCATGCCAGACCCACACACGAGAAGACGGAGAGGAGATAAAAGCAAGAGGGAGCATCTCTCTGTGTGGCAAGTGGTTTTGTACTGTGATTCCTTTCCCTTCTTCTGCTAATACACAGAATGGTAATAGGAAAAAGTCCCTCAAGCAGCAAGTTGAGGTCATCTGCTTTTCCGGTTAAACCACACGAAGCACATCAGATTGTTTGCTAGTCGTTTCGTTTCCCAGAGAGGGTGCAGAGTACGGGAACTTGGGGAGAACTCAGTTAACGTATCCGAGCCTTGCCTCCCTATCTGTAAAATGGGAGTATCGATACCTAAAGATATGTCCTGAGGATTAAAGTATAGAACAAATGCACTCCATCTCAGCCCATACATGAGAGATTCAGTTTTAGATTATTTGAGGACGAAGCTACCAAACTTGTTTAAAAACCTTCTGAAGGTTTAGCAATATTGTGCGGGTCAGAACGTCGTCCCAGGTATTTCCTGAGCTCTCCCTTCTATGGTTGAAACATCTCTCTTCTAGAGAACCATATTCAATATCCTATGATAAACCATAATGGAAAAGAATATATGTAAAAAAAGAATGTATATATATATGTATATCTGAATCACTTTGCTGTATAGCAGTAACTAACACAACATTGTAAATCAACTGCCTTCAATTAAAGGAAAAAAGAAAGAAAGAAAGAAGAGAACAAAAAAAAAATCTCTTCTCTCTCCTGTGCTCAGATTCACTCACAGACGCTGATGTCTCTCTTCCCCAACAGGGTCTGTTGATAACAACAGTGAGAAAAATACATGCAGATTAGATGTTGTCCCCCAAATCTGAACTCTGAAGTAGGGCGGGGTTTATTCATTTTCAACAGCACCAGGAGTGTCAGGTAAGGAATCACCTCAACCAGAGGGCAGAGGTTCAAGTGGAGATGTCAGCACAGTGCATTCAGAGCATGGGCTCTGTCTTCTAATCTGTAAAGTGGGTGCAATAATCTCAGAGTATTTGGGGGGAGTTATATAAAATGACAGAGCAGGCTTTTAGTCTGTGTCACCATGTTTCCTTCAGTCAAAAGTATTTGCTTGGGCTTCCCTGGTGGCGCAGTGGTTGAGAGTCCACCTGCTGATGCAGGGGACGCGGGTTCGTGCCCCGGTCCAGGAAGATCCCACGTGCCGCGGAGCGGCTGGGCCCGTGAGCCATGGCTGCTGAGCCTGCGCGTCCGGAGCCTGTGCTCCACAACGGGAGAGGCCCCAACAGTGAGAGGCCCGCG
The DNA here is from genome assembly GCF_964270905.1 of Leucopleurus acutus. NCBI lineage: Eukaryota > Metazoa > Chordata > Mammalia > Artiodactyla > Delphinidae > Leucopleurus > Leucopleurus acutus. The sequence goes on along the minus strand of NC_139161.1, from coordinate 1,760,263 downwards.
TACCACAAAAAAAAAAAAAGTATTTGCTTGTCCAACTGATAAAGCAACAGCTGCGTCATCAAGGTCATGGGGATGAGGGAATGCCTCAGCCCACACACCATGCTCTGTGCACACCCCTCCCTACAGCCTCCATTGGACACCCCTTGCCCTAGGGGTGGGTGCATTTAGTGTGGGGGGAGCACAGGCTATGGGTGGGTCCCTTGGCCTCACCCTGTGAGTAGGGACTGCAGCAGAAGAGCGTCAGAGCAGGACCTTCTAAAGCACAGGTCGGGGGCAAGGGGGCTTCTCTTGCCTGGAGCTAGGGCAGTACTGGCTGGGAGGGTATAATGAGATACCATCTAAATTGCTGCATTTTACAGACATGGGGCCTAAACTAGACCTCAAAAACCTCCAACTCCCCAGGCCCTTGAACTGGGTCCCCCCGGGGAAACCTATGAATGCTCGGCCGAAACACTGCGTAGAAGTCATCCCTTAGCCAGGCCCTGGCCGGGGACTTCCGCGCCTCTGGCAGAAGCATCGCCGTCCTTCCCAAGGCCACCCTGGGCAAGAGATCAAAGAGTGCTCTGTGCGACAGCAGACACACCGCGCGCTTTGGCCCAACCTCAGTTCTTCCCTTACCCTGGATTTCTGCTCAGGGCCTGAGGGGAAGCAAAGGAAGTGACCCCAAGTTAAACCCAGCTCCAAGGGGACATGGGGTTCCGTGGGACCACCTCAGGCAGGATGTGAGGCCCTTCAAGCAAAACCTCACCCACCATCCCCCATCCCAGTCTTGGTCCCAGTGAACTGTAACTGTCCCCTCCCTCACCCACTGCACCAGAATGTGGCCCCGAGACAAGGGACACAGCCAACTTCTCTGGTACCTTCAGCATCGAAGCAGGTGATTTAAATCAGTAGAGGCACCACCTGCTGCTCCCAGATTGTTTTCCCGCATTTCTGAGGGCTGCCAGCTGGACTTGCAGCCCTCCAGGACTGGAGAGTCATGTGCGGTGACTAGAGGGACTCATGGCTCAGCCCCGCTTGTCAGAAGCAGGGTCCCAGATCGCGCTACGTGCTCTAACTTGGCACTGCCAGACACTACCACATTATGAGTTGTTAAGTGACTTGAACTAGCTGAAGGGTGTGCACGGGGTGGGGTGATTGGGACATACCGTCACACTCTGCACATCGATCAAGTGGCCTGCTCACAGCCGGCAAGCAGGATGGCAGGGTTTGCCTGTGTGGGCCAGGAGAAGCTAGAACTTGAGCCCTCGCCCTTCTCAGCAGCAGATCCTTCGTGGCTGCCCTCTCCTATCAGACATGAGCTGGGGCCGCAAAGAGCAGCAGCGAGAGGCAGGCAAGGGTGGGATCAAATCCCAGCTTTGCTGCTTCACGCATCTACCATGAGAATCCTGGCAAAACCCACCTGAACTCTCAGAGCTTCTTTTCTGTTATCTGAAAAATGGAGCTAATTATGCCCACACCTCACGGAGTTGCTGAGGGGGCTCAGTATGATGGTAACATGTAAAGTGCCTGACAGAGTGCCTTGCCCACATAGGTGTCAGATGATGTAGTGTTTGCTGCTAGGTGTTGGGGATTGAAGGTGGTCAATGATTTTGTTATATAAATATGGAGATGTAAAAAAAATACAAAGTTGTGTATGCTAAGTTTTAAATGTACTCTACTGATCACTGCTTCAGGAATCTAGAGTTTTGAACATGGCTGTTTAATAAAAATATAATGCAAGCCACAGACGTAATTTTAAACTTTCTAGTAGCCACATTAGAAAAAGAAAGTGAAATTGATTTTCACGATAGAGTTTATTGAACCCACTATATCCAAAATATTTCAACACGTAATCAACGTACGGATTATTACAGACATATCTTACATTCTAATATATTGGACTAAGTCTTCAAAATCCAGTGTATGTTTTTACATTTGCAGCGATCTCAACTCAGATGCTAATTTTTCATTGAGGACATCTGGCCTGTATTTAGACTTCATACAATTTACAGTTGAAAAAATAGAGTCACAAAACCAAATTGTTCCCAACAGACGTAAACATTTCCCAGTACCTGAGTCGAATTGTTTTTCAGTCTTTACATTTAAATTAATTAAAATTTAAATAAAATTTAAAATTAAGTTCCTCGGTGTCACGAGCCACATTTGAAGTGTTCAAAAGCTACTTGGAGCTAGTGGCTGTTTCCTGGGCCAAACCATGGGAGGTGCACGGAAGCCTGGAATGATTGTTTGCAGAGAAAGGAAGGGCATTGCAGGCAGGTGCCCGCCATGTGCCCAGGACACCATGGGAGCCGTCGGTTTGATCAGAATCAGCCAGGTTGGGTTGACGAGGCATGGTGGTGTCAGGTCACAATGCTGAGATTTTATTCCGTCGCTGAGTAGAAAGCACAGTAACACTCTTGAGCAGGGGGCGGGCGCCACGTGCAGTTTTGGTCTGATGCACCTGGCGCTGGTGCCCGTGAGGGGACGAGAGGGAGGGGGCCCAAGCCAGGAAGAGCAGCTTGGAGGTGGCTGCAGTAATTCAGGTGTGTAGGGACAGTACCTGGCTGGCGTGAGAGCGAACAGAACCATCCGGAGACTCCTCAGAGGCAGCCTCCACAGGACTTGGAAAGCCACGAGCCTCTTCAGTGTGAGGGCAAGGACAGAGGCAGACATGCTAGGAGGCTTGGGGACCGCGTGCCCGCTTGGGAGACTGGCTTGACCCTGAGAGGTTTAAGGAACCAGGGTGCTTCTGCCCGTCAGAAAGCAACTGCCCGAGACAGATGCCTGAGCCCGGGCCCACGAGACTGCTGTTCTTCTTTTTTTTTTATGGTTTGTTTTTTTTTTAAGCAAATATATAATTTATAGCATCCACTCCACCCTCTGAATCACATGGTGACCCTGGACTTTGCCCAGAGTCTCTGAGATTGTGAAAGACACTCCTTAATTCTAGGGAACTCCTTGAGGTGCTGGGTCCAGGCTGGAGCTGAATTAAAGACTTCAGAAGTTGGAGGAAAAGTCGAGGCTGCAATGGCTCCCTGGCTAGTTTTGCACCCCCCTCACACCCTCCCTGGGAAAGCATGACTTGTTTTTTTGGGTTTTTTTACATCTTTATTGGAGTATAATTGCTTTACAATGGTGTGTTAGTTTCTGCTTTATAACAAAGTGAATCAGTTATACCTATACATATGTTCCCATATCTCTTCCCTCTTGCATCTCCCTCCCTCCCACCCTCCCTATCCCACCCCTGTCAGTGGTCACAAAGCACCCGAGCTGATCTCCCTGTGCTATGCGGCTGCTTCCCACTAGCTATCTGTTTTACATTTGGTAGTGTATATATGTCTGTGCCACTCTCTCACTTCGTCCCAGCTTACCCTTCCCCCTCCCCATATCCTCAAGTTCATTCTCTAGTAGGTCTGTGTCTTTATTCCTGTCTTACCCCTAGGTTCTTCATGATATTTTTTTTCTTAAATTCCATATATATATGTGTGTTAGCATACGGTATTTGTCTTTCTCTTTCTGACTTACTTCACTCTGTATGACAGACTCTAGGTCCATCCACCTCATTACAAATAGCTCAATTTCGTTTCTTTTTATGGCTGAGTAATATTCCATTGTATATATGTGCCACATCTTCTTTATCCATTCATCCGATGATGGACACTTAGGTTGTTTCCATCTCCGGGCTATTGTACGTAGAGCTGCAATGAACATTTTGGTACATGACTCTTTTTGAATTATGGTTTTCTCAGGGTATGTGCCCAGTAGTGGGATTGCTGGGTCATATGGTAGTTCTATTTGTAGTTTTTTGTTTGTTTGTTTTTGTTTTTGTTTTTGCGGTACGCAGGCCTCTCACTGTTGTGCCTCTCTCGTTGCGGAGCACAGGCTCCGGACGCGCAGGCTCAGCGGCCATGGCTCACGGGCCCAGCCGCTCCGCGGCACGTGGGATCTTCCCGGACCGGGGCATGAACCCATGTCCCCTGCATTGGCAGGCGGACTCTCAACCACTGCGCCACCAGGGAAGCCCTATTTGTAGTTTTTTAAGGAATCTCCATACTGTTCTCCATAGTGGCTGTACCAATTCACATTCACACCAGCAGTGCAAGAGTGTTCCCTTTTCTCCACACCCTCTCCAGCATTTATTGTTTGTAGATTTTTTGATGATGGCCATTCTGACTGGTGTGAGATGATATCTCATTGTAGTTTTGATTTGCATTTCTCTAATGATTAATGATGTTGAGCATTCTTTCATGTGTTTATTGGCAGTCTGTATATCTTCTTTGGAGAAATGTCTATTTAGGTCTTCTGCCCATTTTTGGATTGGATTATTTGGTTTTTTGTTACTGAGCTGCATGAGCTGCTTATAAATTTTGGAGATTAACCCTTTGTCAGTTGCTTCATTTGCAAATATTTTCTCCCATTCTGAGGGTTGTCTTTTGGTCTTGTTTATGATTTCCTTTGCTGTGCCAAAGCTTTGAAGTTTCATTAGGTCCCATTTGTTTATTTTTGTTTTTATTTCCATTTCTCTAGGAGGTGGGTCAAAAAGGATTTTGCTGTGATTTATGTCATAGAGTGTTCTGCCTATGTTTTCCTCTAAGAGTTTGATAGTTTCTGGCCTTACATTTAGGTCTTTAATCCATTTTGAGCTTATTTTTGTGTATGGTGTTAGTATGCAGAAAATTATAAGACACTGATGAAAGAAATTAAAGATGATACAAATAGATGGAGAGATATACCATGTTCTTGGATTGGAAGAATCAACATCGTGAAAATGACTCTACTACCCAAAGCAATCTACAGATTCAATGCAACCCCTATCAAACTACCACTGGCGTTTTTCACAGAACTAGAACAAAAAATTTCACAATTTGTATGGAAATGCAAAAGACCCCGAATAGCCAAAGCAATCTTGAGAACGAAAAATGGAGCTGGAGGAATCAGGCTCCCTGACTTCACCTATACTACAAAGCTACAGTAATCAAGACAGTATGGTACTGGCACAAAAACAGAAAGATAGGTCAGTGGAACAGGATAGAAAGCCCAGAGATAAACCCACACACATATGGTCACCTTATCTTTGAAAGCATGACTTCTAACGTGACTTGAGGCTTTGCTATGTTGTAAGGGAAAGGACAGCTCCCCGACCTCACCACGCCCCCTCCACACCCCCTCCAAGCCCTCCTCCACGCCCCGCCCCCCCACACCTCCACGCCCCCCCCCCCCCCGGGCTCCTCTAATCCTCCTGTGGCCTGAGTCACCGTGATGTCCAGTCTCCTCCTGCGATGGTCCAGGTCAAAAGCAAGCCTGTGGCTGCTGGCACACAGGGAGGGACTGACCTATAGAGGGTGAAGCCAGCCTAGCACTGCCTGGTCTGGACACATGGGGAGCGTCTGCATGGGCCGGGCACTGTGCCGCGTGTTGTGGGGTACGAAGGGGAGGGCGTTTACGGGAAGGTTGCAGTGGGCGAGGCCAAGTGGCCAACTAGCCATTACAGTGCTAAGTGGGGAACAGGGACAGCTGATGTGTTAGAGCACATCTACCAGCCTGGGAGCTCCGCTGGGGCCTCGGAAAGCAGGTGAATGGGATCTGAATTGTTTTGAAAGAAGGGAAAGGGAAGAGGGAGAATGGGAAGGTGGGCGTTCTGAGCTTTTCTTATTGTCCTGATGAATGAACCTAACTGGAGGGGTTGCAGGTAGTTCTGTGCGGGACACAAAGGGGACACGTACGTGACCGTCATGGCCCCAGTGTGTGCAGAGCAGTCCTCTTCCCCAGGCGCGTCCAAGCAGCTTTGCACTCACGGGCTGGTTGGGGCTGGGCAGGCAGTTCCTCCAGGCACTGGCTGGGCACCAGATGTGGGTTCTTCTAGGTCAGGCGGCTCGAGGATGCAGTTTGTATAAACTGCAGGCATGGCCCGAGCACTGTGTAAACATAGACTATCTCCCACTCCAACGTTTCCTTTGGGGAGGCTCCCTCTCCAGCTGGGATGCTCGATTCCAACTTTCTTATCAACTTGCGCTTCCTACCCTGATATAAGGAAGCTATTAAAGTCTGGTTCCTGGTATTGCCTTGACCCCCCAGGCCATGCTTGCATTGAAGTGAATGCCCCCTTAGAGGAGCACATTCTTCACCTTCGAAAATTCTTTAGCCTCAAATGTCCCACATCAAACAAGCCTGCAAGCATTTTGAAAATGTTTCTCCAAAGCCTTATGCCCTTAACGTTTACTTTCTACTCCAGCTAGTTTATGCCTATTTACTTGGCTTTTGCGACTCTCCTTGGCAAAAGGCAGCCCAGGCTGCCTCTCTCACCCTATTTCTGGAGTTTTTTCCTTCCCAATGTTAGTCTCCTTTTTACTATCCCTTAAATAAATCCCGTTCGCCTCTTTTAAAATTTTCCTCCTACTTCCCCTGTCTCCCCTTTGCCCTTCTGATTATCAAAGTCCTACCCTCCTCTCTGTCCAAGTGCCACAGAAACAAGGAATTTGAGGAAAAAGAAGTGGCGACGGACACCCCTCAAGATCTAGCTGTAAAAACAACATGCATTGCCTAAGCCCTCTTACCTTCATTTTTCTCCCTCTCATCTGAACTCCTATGGAAGTTATAGTCTCTGCCACACAATTTAGGACGTGGTGGTGGTCAGCCTCCAATGCGTCTCTACTCCAGGTGTTCACACCCTTGTGTAGCCCCTCCCAAAATGAACAGGGTCAACCCCCATAGCTAGTAGGTTATTGCAGCTCAATAAAAAACAATAAGAGACACTGTGGCTTCTGCCTCTCTTGGATTATTTTGCAGGCAAGGATCCAGCTGCCATATTGTGAGGATTCTCAAGCAGCCCCACGCGGGGGTCCACGTGGGAAAGAACTGAGGCCACTGCCAACGGCCAGCACCAACTTGCCAGCCTCGTGAGTGAGCCGTCCGGGAAGCAGATCCTAGTCAAGCCCCAGGTAAGGGCTTGTCTGCAGCCTCTTGAGAGATCTTGAGTTAGGACCAGGCAGCTGTAAGTGGCTGCCGAACTCCTGACCCACAGAGACTAATAATAAGTGAGATAATAAATGTTTCTTGTTGCATTAAGCTGCTAAGTTCTGGAGTGATTTGTTATACAGACATAGAAAACTAATTCAGAACGTAAAAATAAAAATGATAGTAATCATAATAGCAATTAATATTACTGAGTGTTTCATAAATGCCAGGCACTGCTTAGCACTTTATATATAATATCTCACTTAACAGTATAGTCAATCATAATCATCACCACCACAGTTAACACGGGTTAAGTGCTGCACGCATATTCTATTCAGTCAATGAAGTGGGTACGGTGATTAGTATCATTCCCATCTTACTTTTAAAGAACTTGAGACACAGAGAGGTTGAGTCATGTGTCCAGGGCGCACACAGCTTGGATGTGGCAGAGCTGGGACTGGAACCCAGTCTGGCCCTAAAGCCTGCGCCCCCAACCCCTCTTCCCTACACCGTTTGTGCTGGTCTGTGTGAGTCTTGGTTCTCTGATACAAGCTGACTCTTTTTTTGGTGACTGTGCCTTTTGCCTTTGATTCCCCACCACAGTGTGCAGATAATAAGGCTCAATAAATGCTTAAGGATTTACGGGATCCCCACTCAGCCCTCAGTCATTCAACCAGTTGGGGTGGCACTTACCACTTGTAAATACGGCAACGTCCTTATCACATGTAAATACGGTAACGTCCTTATCACATGTAAATACGGTAACGTCCTTATCACATGTAAATATGGTAAAGCTTTTTCCAGGCGGGAGCACAACTGCTGTCACACCGAGAGACCAAGACAAGGGCTCTGTATGGCCCGTGTGGGGATGTGACCTGAGGCCACTCATGTTCCTCGACCCTCCACGCTTCTGTCCCACCCCTCGGGGTACTTTGCCCCGACTGTGGCCCTGGGAACATGGAAAGCATCTTGCATTTACCTGTCAGACGCTGGCTTGGAGAAGCTCTGACAGCCAACAGGTCACTTGAAAGTGCAGTTGCTCATGTCCCACATCAACATCTGCCCCCTCCGGCCCCGCCTTGGGTCTGGGAGTCCGGGAGGTGAGAGCTTGGGAGAAAAGAGGCTGTGGGTCTCCTGCAAAACTGTGGGATCCTTTGTTATCACACGGCTACTGCCAGGGGCTGCTGGCAGGAGCCTGATAGAACAGGGGGCTGGAAACCCTCCCCAGAGTAAAGGTCCTCTGTGTCCTGTTGCTCCAACGTGGACCTGACGGATGACTCCACAACTGCTTCACAAATTCATTTTACCAGACACCTGGGAGCTCCTCCTAGGAGCAGAGCCCCAGACCAGAAAGATGAACACGACAGGGTCCCTGCTTCCCGAGTGCTGACAGCGAGCGACGAATACTGACTGAATATATAATTCAGACCTCTTTCAAGGCCCGGGGGGGAGGGGCGATGGGGAGATGGTGGGGGGATAGGGGGATGGGGAAGTGGGGTTGGGAGGAGGCCAGTTGCCAGGCCCCAGTTTTCACATGAGAGCGTGATGCTCAGGCCTGCTTAAATGTTAACCTGCTGGCCTGCCCAGCCTCTTGCCTCTGGAAGCAAGATGCCAGGCTGGATGGAAAGAGCTGTTTCTACATCTGTTCCAAGGGCTTCCTGGAAACACAGAAGAAAGGAAAAGAAAGCCCGGGCCCTTGAGTCCCAGCCTGCTTCTCTCCAGGGAGCTGTGAGTCACCCTTGGGAAATAGTGTGAAGAGCCCACCAGAGCATCCCGAACTTTTACCTGATGGTCTTGACCGTGGCATCGCCTCCCCAGCTGTCTGACCTTCCCAGGGCTGCTGCTATAACAAAGTACCAACACTGGGTGACTTCAAACAGTGGAAATGAACTGTCTCCATTCTGGGGGCTACGCGTCCTAATTCAAGTGTGGCCAGGGCCACGCTCTCTCTGACGGCTCTAGGGGAGCATGCTTCTTTGCTTCTTCCAGCATCTGGTGTTTGCCAGCACTCTGGGCACCCCTTGCTTGTACACGCATCACTCGGCTCCCATGGCCATCGTCCTCCTTCCGTCCAAATTTCCCCTTTTTATAAAGACGCCAGTCATATTGGGTTAGGGTCCATCTGACCTCATTTTAATTTGATTTTCTCTGTACAGACCGTGTTTCCTAATAAGGTCACATTCTCAAGTAGTGGGTGTCAGAACTTGGGCATATCTTTTTTTTTTTTTTAATATGCTCAATGTGATTCTTTTTTAAAAATTTTATTTATTTTTGACCGTGTTAGGTGTTCGTTGCTGCGCACGAGCTTTTTTTTTTTTCTCTAGTTGCGGCGAGCAGGGGCTACTCTTCGTTGCAGTGCACAGGCTTCTCACTGCAGTGGCTTCTCTCGTTGGGAGCACGGGGTCTAGGCGCGCGGGCTTCAGTAGTTGTGGCACGCGGGCTCAGTAGTTGTGGCTCACAGGCTCTAGAGCACAGGCTCAGTAGTTGTGGCGCACGGGCTTAGTTGCTCCGCGGCATGTGGGATCTTCCTGGACCAGCGCTTGAACCCGTGTCCCCTGCGTTGGCAGGCGGATTCTTAACCACTGTGCCACCAGGGAAGCCCTTGGGCATAACTTCTTTGGGGACACAATTGGACTCATATCACTGGTCTTACCAGGCTATTCTTGGCAAGCCCAGTAGCCAAGGGAGAAGGGGACAGGGAGACAGGGACAGAGACAGGATGGAGCAGGGTCAAGAAGGAGATAGCAGGAAACAGACTCAAGTGCACACACATGACCTATATGGGAAGAGAATCTAAATGAGAGTGGGTATATATGTACAGGCATAGCTGATTCACTGTGCTGTAGAGCAGAAACTGACACAACATTGTAAATCAACTCTACTCCAATAAAAATTAATTTAAAAGAAAAAGAGCACACACAGCTGGAGGTGGTGGCCTTGAACAGGAGAAACGGCCCCTTACCCTCTGGCAGAATCCTCCAGCCGCGTTGCCTACAGAAACAGGGGTGGAGGTCTGGTCGGGCACTAGGGAAGAGCGCTAGCGTGGAGAAGGGTGGCAGAGGGATCCGCCAAGTTCAAGGGGGGACATGTAGTTTGAGGACTCAAGTGAGCTGGCAGCCTCGGTGACAAGGCTGACGGGTGTCACAGCCGGGCTTTCCTCAGCTTCCCTTATGCTCTTGCATGTAGGTTTCCGCTCGCCTGGGGGATGTGCAGGCACGTCTGTGGGCGGCAGGGCCCACGAGGCTCTGAGAAGTCAGTTCACCTGCTGACCTGGGGCCCTGTGAAGGAGGTGGGTAGCGTGGCCGCCGGGGCCCGGTGTCCCGAGGGGCTGGGCGGGGCGTGCCCTGGCCTTTCCGGGCCTGGAGAGGGGAGCGAGGGAGGGAGAGCCGGAGGGCCCGGAAGCCGGCTCGCAGGGCCAGAAGCTGGAATCCAGTATTTGGAGGCTGCACATTTCTGGGTGAGGACAAGGTCCAGGGTGTGGCTCTGGGGGGTGGGGGGTGGCCAGAACGAAGGGGCAGCAGGGGTCCTTGGGGGTCTGTGAGGTGGAGAAGTGCGATGGGTCACCCAGGGGCCTGAGCACAAGAGGCTGGACACAGGGAAGACACCTGGCGGCCATGCCTGGTACCTGCGTGGCTGGAAAGAGGCGGAGCTGGGTGGCGCGCGCCCCCGAGGAGAGGGGCCTGTACGTCTGAGCGCGGGCGTGTCCGGCGGAGCTAGGAGGGGCCTCTGGGCCGGGCTGGGCCGGGCAGGTGGGGAGCCCCTAGGGAGTGGCCCCTCGACGGCTGCTGCCTTTCAGTGTGGAGTTCTGGGGGGCGGAAGGCAGTTTGTTTAGGAAGGGGGTCCCATGGGGGCGCGGGTGGAGAGTGTGCGATGCCGGGGCAGGATGAGGGGTCTCGGGAAGCTGTCCCAGAGGGGCCAGGGTTCCCCGGAAGCTGTGTGTCACATGCAGGCACGAGCCAGCCCCAGCGAAGGGGAAGGAAGCGTGGCTCCGACCGGGGCGCAGGGGGCTTCGGGCCCGCAGCAACGGTCAAAGATGTGGACGTGCGGGCGGGGATTCAGGCCGAGGAGGAGCAAACCAGTTCAGCTAGGCAACTGGTTCGACGAGTGCCCAGGACAAAGCCGGCCGCCTGAAATGACCAAAGAACAGTGTGTTCGGGAGGGTTAGGGAGCACCAATGGCTGGAAAACTAGCGCAGATCCTGGGCCGGCCACGAGAGGGCGCCGGCTTCCTCCCGGAGGTACGGGATGCTAGCAGTCCCCGCGGAAGATAACTTCTGAGTTTGGATCGAAAAAGAGAAAAAAGTTTGGTGTCTGCAGGGCAGCCTTGGCGTTGATCCTGGAAAAGCTGCCTACCCAAGAAGAGAAAGGAGACCAAAGGGTAGGACTGCTGCTTCCAAGGTCAAGGTGCTCACTACTGTCACTGGGGAAAGAGAGAGAAGGGGTGGAGAGGCGGGGAGAAGAGGGCAGGAACGGGAGGGAGAGAGAGAAGCGGTGCTGAGATCCACACGGGGAGCAAAGAGAAGTAAGGGCGAGGGAGGCGGGGGCTGAAACTCCGCGTCTAAAGAAAGAAAGTGAAACTGGTGGATGTGGAACGGAATCTTCGCAGGTGCCTCTGCTTTCATTTCCTTCGCTCTCCTGCATCAGTCAGCTTCCTGAGCCCTTCCAGAGGGGCTCTTCCCAGGAAAGTCAGAGCCCGAAGGCAGCCGGGTGGGAACTGGAAAATCCCTGACTTGGGAAAGTCACAGTTGGAAGGACGTGGAAATAACACTTTTCTTTCTGATAGGGGCTAAGTTGGAGACCTGAGCTTCGTCTGAGGGTCAAACGGGCCTGCGGAAGCCACAGCGAGACAGGATCTCCCACCTGGTCCAGGGCAGGGCTCCTCGGGGTGGGCAATGCAAAAGAGATGCCGCCTGGATGGGAAGGCGCGGGGGGGGGGGGGGGGGCGGGGAGCAGCAGCCTGGAGGGGAGAGGAGCCTTCTCCGTTCAGCTACGCCTCGCCTCCTGCATCTTTATTCCACAGACATTTACACCACACTTCACGGGGTGGGGGTGGGGGTGGGGCGTTGCAATGCAGTATAGCAGTTACGCTGTGGACTTTGGTGCTGCACTGCTAGGCCGGAATCCTACCTCTGCTACTTCCTAGTTCTGTGCCAGGCCTCACGGGGCCTCTAGGTTCTCCCCTGAACGGTGGGCAGGGTATCCAGTTGACATGAAGATTGTCTTTAAAAAACACACCAGTGCCTGGCTCACGATAGCTTGGCCCTATGAGTTTTGTTGTCATTATCATTATTATCATCTGGAAGGTTTCGGGGGGGGGGGGTTCCGGCACTCCAGGAACAGAAAGGCCCTTGTGCCACCTTATGTAAAGTGATTGCAATGACGTGTCCGTGCATCCAAGGACAGGCAGCAAAATCAATGGACAGCAGGGCCTATGAGAGCTGAAGAGACAGAAACTGAGACTCCTGGGCCCCGGGGTCCCTCATTTCTGTTCTCTGTGAGTCTTTCTGAATCTCCTTCTCTCACATATTGACTAAGAGCCTCCTCTACCCCAAGTGCTGGGAATAGCAATGTGGATAAGAGAATCAGGTCCCTGCCCTCATGGGGCTGAGGGCCCGGTTAGGAAGACAGACAGACGGTACCGAGAGACTCACATAATGATCAACCATGTTGGAGCACGTGCCAGATTTTCCTCCTTTTGAAGGCTGAATAATATTCCATTATATGCACGTATTACGTTTTATTTACCCATTCATCCATTGATGGACGTTTGGGTTGTTTCCACCTTTGGGCTACTGTGACTGACACTACTATGAAAGTTGGGTGTGGGGGCCTTGCCTGGTGGCGCAGTGGTTGAGAGTCTGCCTGCCAATGCAGGGGACACGGGTTCGAGCCCTGGTCTGGGAAGATCCCACATGCCGCGGAGCAACTGGGCCTGTGAACCATAACTACTGAGCCTGCGCGTCTGGAGCCTGTGCTCCGCAACAAGAGAGGCCGCGATAGTGAGAGGCCCGCACATCGCGCTGAAGAGTGGCCCCCGCTCGCCACAACTAGAGAAAGCACAGAAACGAAGACCCAACGCAGCCATAAATAAATAAATAATAAAAATAAAGAAATTCCCTTAAAAAAAGAAAAAAAGAAAGTTGGGTGTGCAAATCCAACCTTTTCCTTTTACAAGTGAAAAGAATTATAGTTGTGGAAAGTTGACCAAGAAGAGGCAGAGTTGAAGGACCTAACCCAGTCTGGGGAGGCAGTCAGGGAAGGTTTTCGGCTGAGGAAGTGTCGTTTTGGCTGGAACCCCAAACATGAGAAGTTAGCCAGGTGCAAAAGTAAATGGAGCTCTTTCCCTTCGGCGCGGTGAGTAGTCGGCGGTTGTGGCTCGTGCGGTGCCCTCGCCATTTCTCTCCTCTAGTTCAAGGCCTGTCTTCGACTGCTCTTTCGATCTTGTATGTTTTGTTGCAGCCACTGAAGATCTTGGTGTCGCCATGGGCCGCCGCCCCGCCCGCTGTTACCGGTATTGCAAGAACAAGCCATACCCCAAAGTCTCGCTTCTGCCGAGGTGTCCCTGATGCTAAGACCCGCATCTTTGACCTGGGGCGGAAGAAGGCAAAAGTGGATGCGTTCCCACTCTGTGGCCACATGGTGTCGGATGAATATGAGCAGCTCTCCTCTGAAGCCCTGGAGGCTGCCCGTATCTGTGCCAACAAGTACATGGTGAAAAGCTGCGGCAAAGATGGTTTTCACATCCGAGTGCGGCTCCACCCCTTCCATGTCATCCGCATCAACAAGATGTTGTCCTGTGCTGGAGCTGATAGGCTCCAGACGGGTATGCGTGGTGCCTTTGGAAAGCCCCAGGGCACAGTGGCCAGGGTCCACATTGGCCAGGTCATAATGTCCATCCGCACCAAGCTGCAGAACAAGGAGCATGTGATTGAGGCCCTCCGCAGGGCCAAGTTCAAGTTCCCTGGCCGCCAGAAGATCCACATCTCCAAGAAGTGGGGATTTACTAAGTTTAATGCGGATGAGTTTGAAAAGCCGCAGAAAAGCGGCTCATTCCGGATGGCTGTGGGGTCAAGTACATCCCTAATCGTGGCCCCCTGGACAAATGGCGGGCCCTGCACTCGTGAGAGCCTTGGCGCTGCCCCCTCCCCACCTATGGCCACTAATAAACTCTACTTTCTTCAAAAAAGTAAATGAAGAAGAGTTTTGGCCGCACGTGACAGCCCTGGGACAGAAGGAGGCTTGGGTTGTTCTAGGAATGGAAAGGGGGCCGGTGTGGCAGGGGCATAGTGAAGAAGGGGGCGACAGGCGGGGTGCACCTGAGGGGTCTTGCAGCACTCATTACAGACGGGCTTTTTCCTAAGAGCCTGGTGGACAACAGAAGCCCTCGAAGCAGAAGAGCAAAATGTCCAGATACGGAGTTAAAACAAAAAATGGCTCCTGTCACAGTGGGAGGAGTGAATTGGAGTTTGGCCAGGTAAGGGGTCAGGAGAGAGCACCACCCCCTTAGACAGCGTCATAGTTGCCCAGGCAAGCAGTGCTGGTGGCCCCAGTCCGCCCTTTTCCCTCCTACCTCCCCAGTCACTCACACTTCTTTTCCCAGATTAGCTATTACCAAAATTTAAAAAATTCACTTCTCTCTATTCCCAGATTTTCAGTAGTGAGCATATATTTATAGTGGGAGAAAGAGACTTGTAAAAGCAAAGGCGTCACTATTATGAAGGAGAATCCCCCTGACTCCTGTATAAGGGAGGTAGAATGTGATTTCTTATGGGGGACAGAGGCTGGGACAGTATGGCCCTATTTGTCTTTGTTAGCGTCTAGCAAGTGTTTCCGGGAAATTTCCGCCCTGGACTCACTGCAGGGACTCTACTCCTTAGCATGGTGAGGATGGAGGGAAACATTCCTTATTGGGGGGGATGAACTGGGGGCGAATAGGAGGTCTCACTTAGCTCAGATGATTGTGTGTGAAATTCCTGCAGTCCTGGCAGCCAGCCACCTCCCTCCATTCCTTCCCGCTTCCTCCTTCCCTCACTTGCTCACGCATCTCCCCTGGAAGTTATGTGGATGCAGGGGGGAGAGAGGAGATCTCAAGTTGCAGGAACGAGACATCCTTTTACTTCCCAGCCAAGCTGATCAATTTAGATGGACAGGCGTGATCTAATCAATTGTCTTGTAAGGAAAGCAAGGTGTTCATCAAATTCGAATACATTTTCACCACACTGTTCTCCCTCTCACACGTTATCTTGGGCTCGAATTAAACAGTGTAGATTGGACAAATATCTGGATAAATACAGTCACTTATCTTGAAGACCCTTGAGATTGTACACTTCTTTCCTTTCTCCCCCACCTTGTCTCTCCCACTCATTACTCATATGATTTATGTAATTAATTTATATCCCAAGTCATTCCAAAAAGGAGTTGTTGTGGCTTACCAAATGACAAAACCCAGATAATAAAACCGATGATATATGAACTCAAATAGGAAAACAGATTGGAGAAAAACATTAAAAACCAAAAGTTCATTCCAGTTACTCCAAGGGACCCTAATGCCAGATTTGAAGTGTTTTGCTGATCAGGGTGAGAAAGGAAACTGGATACACATCTCTCTTGATCAGAGAAAAGGATACATTGTGATTTTCTTTTTCAGGGAAGACTTAGCTTTTCTTGGTGCTAAACTTGGAAAGAAATTTCTCCTACAGTACCTGGTAGAGAGACAGAATGGACACTATCTTGACAACCGTTTGGGGTCAAGTCAGAATGTTTTTCTAAAAGAAATTCATATGACTTATTCCAATAATGACTTTTGGTAATAGTCAAAATCCCTGACGCTGCAGATTTACCCAGAGATGCTGATTCAGTGTGGGCATTTGAAAGCACGCTGGCGGAAGCTCAGACTGCCAAGAATTTTTGGAGGCGAAGGCAATTTTCTAATGTATTAGCCATTCTTTTATTTTGCATCTTTGAAAATGTAAACATTATGTCACCAGTGTTGTCATCCAAATCATTATGATTTTTAATAGGATGCAATTTTGGGTAAATCCTGTGACATGCAACTATAGACCTATCTCCATGATTAAGGAAGAACTGGGGATTTGATCATTCAGACACGAGTTCACTTAAGCTAATTCTCATCTGAACGATGTATTCATTTATACCATGTCTCTTTTCACAGTTGGGCCAATGGGGCATACAGGAGATGCGTAATATAAAATGGTCAGCTATAAATTAAAAATCAAGGCAAGGGAAACATTAACTATGGAGTCAAGACCAGGGTGGGTATAGGGTGAGGTTGGACAGAGTGCAGATATGATGGCAACACAATCCTACTGTTGCTACAGATTGGTTGCAAATTTGTTTTGGGCTTTGGGGGTCGGGCAGTGATAAAGTTCACTTTTCCCCTGTGGACCACAAACGTCTTGCTGAAACACAACTATACCGTATCTCCATCATTCTCCTGATCTGTAGCCCGTTACCTCCACGAAAAACTAACTAGAGACAGTGCGATTTGCTCTTTGCCAACAAGGGCCCCCGGGGCCTTCACTTACGTTTGTGAGAGCTCTTGGGGTCTGTCTGTCTTGCTCTGTGCAGCTGTTCCGTTCTCACTTCTACCCCAGGCTTCCTTCCGCTGCTCAGACTTTGTCCCCCTGCCCCCACCCCCGACTTTAGCTCACCTATGGCTTTGCCCCACCATGGGCCCGATTCCACCTCAGGGCTTCTTTTCAGATCTGGCCGCCTCTACTACTGGCTCACGTGGTTCCTCCAAGAGTGACAATCTGGTTGGTCCAGTTCATCATTTGACACTTGGCCATGTTACAGGTTGTTGGCCTCTCTATGGACTGGTGGCCTGGGTCAGGTGCTCCAGTGCCCCCGGTCCAGTTAGCCATGGGTCAAGTCACATGGTCGAAAATATGAGCCAGGGAGTGGGGGGAAGGGACGTGGAGGGACCTGTAGGTGAAACCATTTTCCTCGTGGCGACGTTCAAGTCCTGCGGTGGGCTGGCTCTGAACTCGGATTCGCCACTCCCTCTTGCATCTCCAGCCAGTTGTGGAACCTTTTCCCCATCTTATCAGTGAGGATACTGCACCCTCCTTGTGCTTCTTCTTTGGGGGGGGGCTTGGTTTTGGTTTTAAGATTACTGAGCTACTACATATGATCTCACTTATAGGTGGAATCTAAAAAGTGACACAAATGAACTTATTTAGAGAACAGAAACAGACTCACAGACACAGAAAACAAACTTGTGGTTACCAAAGGGGAAAGGGGTGGGGATAAATTAGGAGTTCGGGATTAACAGGTACACAAGACTATATATAAAATAGACAATCAACCAGGACCTACTGGATAGCACAGGGAACTCTACTTGATATTCTGTAATAACCTATATGGGAAAAGAATCTGAACAAGAATGGCTATATGTATACGTATAACTGAATCACCTTGCTGTACACCTGAAACTAACACAACATTGTAAATCAACTATACTCCAACATAAAATAAAAAATTTTTAAAAAGCACTTAGAACCAGGACTGACAAGTGTCCTAGATGAGGGGGACATTGTAGGGTGGGGGACACGAATATGACTGGGACTCAGGACACCTGGATTCTGATCCCAAATCCATTGCTGATCCACTGGGGGACGTCAGGCAAGGCACAGGTGACACAAAGTGATACAGGCGGCCACTCTAGATATCTAAAGTTCTTTTCTAGTTTACAGAGCCCTCTCACATCTGTTAAGTAACTTACACAGCATAAATATCCAATGACTAGATGATCTTAAAGTTCTAGCTTTTCAATAAAATCCGATTCTCCAGTAAACACACACACACACACACACACACACACACACACACACACACAATCTCATAATAGACAAATCACCATCTAACCTAATTGAGAAAAAAGAGAGAAAGCCCAAATCAACAAGAGAATGAGGAAACAATTACAGACACACATCAATTTAAAATGATTCTGAAATTACTTTGCCCGTCCTGATGAATTTGGGAACCTGGACGAAATGGGCGGTTTCTCGCCCTCTGTCACGCACCATCGCGGCGGCCTCGCCAGGGAGGGCGCTGCATCTCATTGCTTTCTGGCAAGTCATTTCCCTGTGAATCAACCAGACCTCAGAGTCTGGTTTCTGAAACGCTTATACTAGCACTTTAACCCAGAGCTAAGATGTCAGAGTGGCGTGGCAGGAACTCAGCTCTTCCGCTGAGATGGGAACCAGATTATCAGAAGACTTGTTTGCTGACTGCCCCTCTGACGGCAGCTGCCCACCTGCCCTCTTCTGACGTCAGCATTATCTGCCACGCTCGGGCGCCCAGCTCTACAACGAAAAACAGTCAAGTCCCTGGCCCTGAGAATCCTGCCTGTTAGACCTGGGAGGTCTCACCCTGTCGGAGACTGGTTAGCTCTAGTCCCTCCTTTATAGATGAATAAATTGAGGACAGGGGAATGATGTGGTTGTCAAGTTGAGACTATTTTCATTCATTTTGTGCTCTTTCTATTACACTATCTTTAATGATACTAATATTAATAATAGTAACAACTGATATCTATTGATTTGTATACTCCTTTACCTCCCCTTAACAACCCTGTTATGTAGGCGGTCATTGTGCCATTCCCATTTTACAGAAACTGAAGCACAGAGGGATTAAGTAACTTGCCCAAAGTCACACAGTTTGTTCATTAGTAAACAGCAGAGTTGAGATTTGATCCCACGTAATCTGACTCCAGAGTCTGTACTCTTACCTCCATTGACTACTCCAAGACTTCTTGTATTATTCTGAGATAATATAGGTCTCGGACTATGGGTATAAAGAAGACACTAGGAATGGTAATTTTTAAGAATCCCAAGAGACATAAGAGAAACTATGGTTTATTTGACATTCACCGTGTGTCAGTCACGGTTCTGTTTTTTTTTTTAATTTAATTTTTACTTTATATTGGAGTACAGTTGATTTACAACGTTGGGTTAGTTTCAGGTGTACAACAAAGTGATTCCGTTATACAGATACATATATCCATTCTTTTTCAGGTTCTTTTCCCATATAGGTTATTACAGAATATTGAGTACAGGTCCCTGTGCTATCCAGTGGGTCCTTGTTGATCATCTCTTTTGTTAATATGTATAGCAGTGTGTATATGTTAATCCCAACCTCCTAATTTATCCCCACCCCTTTCCCTTTGGTAACCGTAAGTTTGTTTTCTGTGTCTGTGAGTCTGTTTCTGTTTTGTAAATAAGTTCATTTGTATCATTTTTTTTAGATTCCACCTATAAGTGAGATCATATGATATTGTCTAAGTGCTTTTTACATGTATTAGCTCAGTAATGTTAAACCCAAATCAACCCCCCCCCCCCCCACACACACACAAAGAAAAAGCACAGGGAGTGTGCACCATCCTCATTGACAAGATAGGGAAAAGGTTCCGTAACTGGCTTGAAACCGCACAGCCAGTGGAAATTCCGGGTTCGGAGCCAGCCCATCTGAGGAGCCGGGGCAGCATTCCTCCCCGCCAACCACACTCCACTGCCGGTTAGCCCGGTTACTCATTCCGTCCTCATAGTACCTGACACGCAGGTGTCCCTTCCAACCCACTCACTTGCTTTTCTCCCGTGAGAAGAGGAGACCGATGCTCTTACGCAGTTTGCTAAGGCCCATGCAGGGAGCTGGTGGCAGCCCAGCCAGGGGGCCAAGGCCCGTGATGCACTGTTTTCGCTCCCCGGGCTTTGGTGCTGCGGTCCAAGCTCATCCCCTGCCGCAGAGCCTCCCACGCGGGTCCCGGGCGCGCGGGGCTCACCTGCGGCTCCGCGGGCCTAGGCGGAGCCTGACACCGCCCCCTGGCGGCGGGTGGGCGCCGGCGCAGAGCACGCCCGGCCCGCGGCGCGGCGCGCTGATTGGCCGGCGCGGATTCGGGCAGCTTCCCGGGGGCGCCGCAGGCCGCACCACCCGGCCCTCGCACGGGGACGCCGGCGCGCTCTCCGGGGGCTTCCTCTTCCCTCCAGTGGTGTCCAGGTTCTGCGTCCGCCAGGGTCCAGGATGACAATCCGACACCAAGGTCAGCAGTACAGGCCGAGGATGGCATTTCTGCGGAAGGTGAGCGCGGCCCCATCACCTGGGCCCGGGAGGGGCGCGGGGACCAACTCCGGGAAGTGCCGGCGGCGATGTGGGCAGGGGCGGGGGGCAGCCCTTGTGGTCTTAATAACCACAGGATCTCAGTTTCCAGGCTGCCTCTTGGTCCATGTAGGGCGGTGAGGAGCCCGTTACCAGAAGCTTCCTCCCCACTGGGGCCGCACTGTCCTGGGGGTGTTCTGCCCTCCACTCTCTTGTTCCCAGAGGCTCCCTGTAACCCCAGTGACCCACGGAGGCGGGGGGGAGCCTGCACACCTGCACAGGAATGCACGGGGTATTGCCCTTCTTTCTTTCCCCGGCTCCCTTTCCAACCCCTACGGCCACTTCTGGGTGTCAGTCCTCCCACTGACACTACAGCGATAGATTTGACAATTATCCCCATTTTACAGGTAAGGAAACTGAGGCGAGTAAGGACCAGCACTGGAAGAACGGTCGGTGTGATACAGTGAAGCTGGTCTCGCTACAATGCTAGGAACATAAAGTACAGAGTCTAGTGGGCAGGGGCTTCAGATTCTACTCCAGGAGCCGGGGAGGCCCAGCAGACCCTTGAATCTAAGACTGAAGGATGCTGCATCGGGGCTTCTGCTGGGCCCAGAAGAGGCGGAAGGAGACCCAGGCAGCGGGAGCAGCGTGCGTCAGAGCAGAGGTGTGTGCGAGTCTGGTGTGTTTAACGCAAGTTGTTCCTTGTTGCTGAGATTTTTATACACGGGGAGTGTGAGGTCAGACAGGCAGGCAAAGATACATGGTAAAAATCTCCTGTGCCTTTCAAAGGTGGTCTGATTTTTCCCAAAAGAAGCCACGGAGGAATATGAAGCAGGCAAGCAATGTCAGATTCAAGTTCAAAGGACCACTCGGCTGTGAGCCAGAGGAATGGATGGGGTCACTTTTCCCTGAGCTTAGAGAGTTTGCTCAGGGTCCTCCGGTGTCCACTCCAAGTCCAGCTGCTTAGGAAATGACAGGCTTGTGACAGGGCTGGGGGGAATGGTGCTGGTCAGAAGGGCCCTTCTTTCTCCTGTGGCTCCCAGGCTGCCCTCTCGGGCCCAGTGCCACCCCTACGTGGTCGTGACCACCAGCCCCACGTCTGATTTCTTTTTGCACAGCCTGGTGATGGGCGCCCACCACGGAGGGTCCTGGGCTTGTTTAAGATGTGGCAGAAAGAGGTGGGGCATCCAAAGCCAGGAGCTTCACCTGGTGGAGTAGCTGATGACACACAGTGTCCGCAGAATGTGGCCTCCGGCACCTTCAGGGCTCTGTTCCCGGCCTAGGCTGTCATTTCCTGTGTCCCGGCAGCCCTGACCATCTAGGGGGAGGTGGGAAAAAACTTGCTGCAGCCCTCCGAAAAGCTTTCCTCTTGATTTAGGGAAAAAGGTGGTCCTCGGCGAGGACTGCAAGGAATCGGGGTCATAATGAGGCTTTTGGGCTGATTTATTTATTTACTTATTGAAGTGCAGGTGATTTATAATGTTGTGTTAGTTTCAGGTGTACAGAACAGTGATACATACATCTAATATATATGTGTATATATATACACATGTGGCCTTTCTCTGAGCCCCCCATCATCTCTGTGTTCTGTGTGCATCCCTCCTGCGGGTCTCCTTTCATCAGAGACAGGGATGACCCCCTGTGTCTGGCCCTTTCCTAACACACAGACACACACACACACACACACACACACACACACACACACACACCCCGAACTGACCCTGCTTTTTCAGATTCTTTTTCAGATTCTTTTCCCTTACTCTACAAAATACTGAGTAGAGTTTCCTATGCTGTGCAGTAGGTCCTTGTTGGTTAGCTCTTTTATATACAGTAGTGTGTATATGTTAATCCTAGACTCCTAATTTATCCTTCCCCCCCTTTCCCCTTTGGTGACCACAAGTTTGTTTTCTATGTCTGTGGGTCTATTTCTGTTTTGTAAATAAGTTCATTTGTATCTTTTTCTTTTTTTAAGATTCCGCGTATAAGCGATATCATATGATACTTGTCTTTCTCTGTCTGACTTACTTCACTTAGTATGATCATCTCTAGGTCCATCCATGTTGCTGCAAATGGCACGATTTCATTCGTTTTTATGGCTGAGTAATAGTCCCTAGTATATACATATACATATGTATACATGCACCACATCGTCTCTATCCGTTCCTATGTCGATGAGCATTTAGGCTGCGTCCATGTCTTGGCTGTTGTGAATAGTGCTGCTATGCACATTGGTATGCATGTATCTTTTCAAATTATAGTATAGGGTTGGGCTGATTTAGAATTGCTGGTATCATTTATACAATCCTCCCACAACAAGCATTTATTAAGCACCTACTGTGTGTCAGACATCGTTAGATGCTGGATAACAAAGACAGTGGGGCCGTGGTCCCTGTCCTCAAGTGGCTTCTAGTCTAGTAGTGGGAGGCGGTCACGTACACCAAGCCTGTGGCACATCACGGGTGCAGTGGCAAATGCCTGGCGGGTAGAGGAAGCGCCCTTGCAGGCATTCACCTTATCCTGGGTGGAGTGTCACAGAAGGGTTCTGGAAGATTTGGTGGTGGCTTAGCTGGAGCTTGGAGGATGTTCTTGAGGCCGGAAGAGGACCAGGACACAGGAGGAGGGATGTGCACAGCGCCGTGGATCTGTGGCCTGTGTGTTGTTGACTGGGGCCCAATGGCGATGGCCAACAGGCAGTTCTGTTTCTAGAGGGAGGCCCTGGAAGACTCGACAGTGGTTCTCAGTGGTTATTGGGGATGTAACAAAAGTTTTATTGAGGCTGGATGCAGCTAAGAGGCCACATGGTGGGGGGCTTGGGCATTCGGGCTGTGGACGGCAGCGCTGTGGTTGGGACACGAGCCCTTATGAGGAAAGAAGGATCACTGCTTACAGCTTTGCACAGCAAAGGACGTGATGAGTCTTGTCGGCAGGGAGCCCTCTCTGGTTTATGGGAGCTCCGCTCGCTGAGAGCTCGTGGAGAGTGACAGCCACGTAATGTGAGGAGAAACCATGAGTGTGGGCAGATGGGTGTTGAAGCCATGGCTTCTGATACTTTGAGTGACTGGGTTCCTTGAAATGCTTGATGTCATACCTCAGTGAGCTGGAATCAGAGTGGAGACGCTAGGCCTACTGTGGGGTCTGACAGGCCAACGATGACCTCTTGTTACAGCCGGGAAGCTGAGGCTGTGGTCTGGTCAACTGTGTGTGTGTGTGTGTGTGTGTGTGTGTGTGTGTCTGTGTGTGTGTGTGTGTGTCTGTGTGTTGGGAAAGGGCTGGGGGGTCTTCCCTGTGTCTGATGAAAGGAGACCTGCAGGAGGGATGCACACAGAACACAGAGATGATGGGGGGCTCGGAGAAAGGCCACAGCATCATCCTTTCTGAAGAGCTTTAAAATCAAGGCAGTTTTCTGTTGTTGGTGGACAGAGTTTCTGCTTCAGAAAAGGAGGTGGCTGAGGCTGCCTCTCTGAGAGCCTAGGGGTCAGTCATATTTTGTTTTGCACTTTACATTTATTATAACTTTTTCAAAGGGAACCACTTAAGTGAATTTACCGAGGAAATTATTCTGTGCCCTAATGGGAAGACTCCTGTCTGAGTCCATTGGAGCTGCTGTAACAAAATACCACAGCCTGGGTAGCTTCCAAACAACAGACATTTATTTCTCCCTCTTCTGGAGGCTGGAGGTCTGAGATCAGGGTACCAGCAAGCAGGGTTGGGCTCTGGTGAGGACCCTCTTCCTGGTCGCAGACTTCTGGCTGTGTTCTCACATGGTAGAAGGGGCGAGGGAGCTTCCGGGTCTCCTTTATACGGGCACTGATCCCACACGTGAGGATTCCACCCTCGTCACCCCACCTACTGTGGGAGATGATTGCTTTGGGGGTTAGGTTGAATCTGGGGGGACACAAACATTCAGACCACGGTAACTCCCTAAGAACATACACGGTGCACACGTTCCCCTCTTCCTGGCAAACCCTTTGTGCAAAGTGGGCCCTCCCTGCTGGAAAGAAATTTGTCTCTGTTGCGTTTTTGAAAATAGCTCTTGTTAATTCCCTTTGAAGGGTTTCAAATTCTTTGTAGATTGATTTTTTTTAACACAAAGGGAAAGGAATGAGCCTGCTGATTTTTTTTTTTTCATCAGAGGAGGTTACATTTCTAACTGGCAAAGCAGGTAAAACGCCGAACTAGCTCCCCCTGAGTTTCTACTAAGAAGCTGGTGGCTTCACCCAGCGAAGTACAGTATTTTCAGGAAGAGTTGTGTATAACTTGCAAAGCTGTGAGGGAGAGGATGGAGCTCTAAGCCCTGTCACCAGAAATGAGCGTAACAGTTGTGTGTGTGCGTGTGTGTGTGTGTGTGTGTGTGTGTGTGTTGGGGAAGGAGTGACCCCCCTGCCGCCCCTCGGTCCCCGCCCGCGTCCGGGGGAAGCAGCCGCCCTCCGGCCACCTCCTGGGGTGTCCCGCGCCCCCTTCTCCGCTGGGAGCCGCTCGGTGCCCCCGTGGCCCGAGACGCCCCCAGGCCCCGACCTTGCAGGAGGCCAAGCACTGCAGCTCCGAGTGGAGCGGAAACGCGTCATTTCTGCTCCAGAAGGATCCCGCGAGCCGAGAGCGCGTCTGTGCGGACGGGCTCGCGCTGGGTCTTGCACGAGGAGCCCCGGGCGGCCCTGGGCCCCGGCCGGTCCCGCGGGCAGCTGAGGGGCCGGTGCTGGGCCCGGAGCGGCCGTGACCTTTGCCCCTGATCTCGGCCGCTTCTCGGGATTGTGGTTCTGCTGCCGGTGCCGGTTTAGCAGCAGGTGGAAATAGGACAGCCCAGCCCTCGGCGCTGACCTAGGACGTCGTGTGTCCCCCCTCCTCCCGCCCTGGGGACGTGGGGGGCTGCCAGCCTCCGGGGTGGCGGGTGGCGTGTCTCCAGTTCAGGGCTCCCCGCCTGACCTTTCACCTCCAGCGCACCCTGGCCTGGCCACATCGTGGGCTCCCTTCAAAGTCCACTCCCTCCAGGAAGCACCCGTTGACCATGCAGAAGATCTCCGCTCCCTCTGAGCCCCTGTGCAGTACCCCCGTACGCCCAGCTGCGACACGCTTTATCCTGTGCTGTGTCATCTCTACCTGTCTCCGTATTTTGCTGCCCCAGCTCCCAGAGGACAGAGATTATGTTGTTTATTTGTAGCGATCATACAGTTGGCTCCAGAGGAAGCACTCAGTTCAGTCGCTCTCTTTGGATTCGGTTGTCTGGCTGAGCTTTTCTCATATAACCTTATTGGTTGACCCCTAAAGGGCATCATGTGACAATAACTTCTATCACTGCCACTCACCCCAGATGTCACTGTTCCTGGATTGCCTTAGAGATGATAATGCTGTTTCACATTCGTTGTTTTCATTTGATCTTCACAACTGCTTGTTTAAGTAGATGAAGCGGGTATTGCGTATTTCTGCAGTGGATGAAAACCCTGAGGTTCAGAGAAGTTAGATGACTGGCCCAGGGTCACAGAGCTGACATAGAAAGCGTCCGCGAGGCTGGGAAGACCACTGCCCCGTTCAGACCATGGGTACCTTCATGCCTGTAAAAGGGCCTTGTGAACCGAGGGTTTACACAAGGTTACATGGAACTGGATGAACTGCAGGAAAATCGCTAGAGTGAGACAGTGAGATAAGGAGGGAGCAATCGGTCTGGACGGCTTTGGACTAGGTGGGCAGGAGTCAGGGCGTTGGCCGCATTTGGGGGGCCCCCGGTGGACGTGTAGCATCAGGAGGTAGTGGTGTGAGGGGGGGTGGGAAGGGAGACCCGAGTTCCGAGGGCGGTCGTCTGCACACACGCTGACACCTGCAGCCCCGTCCCTCTGCTTCTGCTCTGCCCTCCCCCTGGCTGCCCGTCCGCCCTCCTCCCCCGGAGCTGGGGGCGCTGTTTCCAGTCGTCCCCTAGCCATTGTGATGCCACTCCAGCAGCACGGCGCAAACTGAAATCTTCCTCTTCCAAGACAGGCCGCTGCTTTTGTGCTTCCTGTGCTGGAGCCGGGACACCTTGCAGTCATGTTCCCCTCCCCTCTCCAAGGCGAATCCAGTCTCCAGGGACCAGCATGTCTCCATCCTCCCAGTCCTTGGGCTGCCGCCTGAACTGTTGGGCTCACCCGCTCTCCGGGCTCCCACCTCTGCGTGCCCCCCTTTTTGTTGCCTTCTGTGATCTTGTGAATCAAGGCAAACTATGACGTTCCTCCCCGACAGCTTCCACGTGCCCGTTGTCATGGGCTGAATTGTGTCCCCCAGCTTCATGTGTCGAAGCCCTAACCCCCAGCTTCTCAGACTGTGACTGTGTTTGGAGACTGTCTTAGTCCGTTCAGGATAGCTACGTGCTGGGCGGCTTAAACAACAGAAATCTAGTTTCTCGCCGTTCTGGAACTTCAAGATCAAGGGGCCGGCAAGGTGGGTCTCATTCTGAGGCATCTCTCTCTGGCTTATAGGCAGCTGCCACCTCTCTGTGAGTTCCCAGGGAGAGAGAGGGAGAGAGCAAGCTCTCTGGTCTCTCTCCTCCTGAGCTCTAATCCTATCAGATCCAGGCCCCACCCTTATGACCTCATTTCACGTTAATAACTTCCGAGAGGCACCACCTCCAAATACAGTCACATCGGGTGTTAGGGCTTCAATATATGAATTTGGGGAAGATGCCAACATTCAATCTGTAACAGAGGTAAAGCCTTTAAAGAGGTGATTAAGGTCAAATGATGCCATTCATTTGGGCCCTAATCCAATTTGTCTGGTGTCCTAATGAAAGGAGATTAAGACACATGGAGAGACACCAGGGGCACGTGGGCAGAGGGATGTCCGTCTGCAAGCCAAGGAGAGAGGCCTCAGGAGAAAACAACATTGCTGGTACCCCGACCTCAGACTTTCCGACCTCCAGAACTGTGAGAACATACGTTTCCAAAGTTTAAGCCCCACGGTCTGTGGTATTTTGTCACGGCAGCCCGAGCAAACTAACACACCTATGAAATGATCGTCCAGGCCTATTGGGTCCTAGGTCTCTTTGCTCTTACGCTGCATACCATGCATTTTTATCCTCTCATGCCTTTGCACATGTTTGCTCCTCAGTCTGGAATGCCCCGTTTCTCAGTGGCAGAGGCAAAAAGTTCTCACCCAATATCCCATGTGCTGTCTTAGAGCCAACAGGCTACAAGCAGTAGTGATACGTGTGGTTTCCAGGCTAAAAGCATTGAAAGGCAGGTGCAAATTCTCCACTTTTGGTGTCTTCCCTGCACCGCGCTCGTGAAGGCATGTGGACCATGGATGGTAGCAGCCTGCATCCCTGAGTCATGGCATTGAGGGAGTGCCCTGGACATTGCCAGGACAATGAATTAGCATTTGCATAAGAGAAACAAATCTTTGTTGTGTTAAACCTTTGTTACTGCAGCATAACCCAGTCTGTCCTGACTAACTCACCTTCATTCACTGCTGGTTAAAATTGTCGTCTTCTAAGTTCCAGTTTAAATGCTGCTTCTTTCTTTAAAGCTCTTCTAAACCAACCTACCCCCAGTCAAATTAATCTCTTTCCTTTACACTTTCACAGCATGTGTAACTTATGTCAATTTGACACTTAAAGCTTAGTATTATGCTTAGTAATCCACACATAGAGTTAGTGACACAGAATAAATAAGACTATGAATTCGGGAACCAGACTGACTGCGTTCATATCTCAGCCCTGCCATGTATCAGCAGTGGACTTTTGATGAGTTACTTAATCTTCCAGGACCTTGATTGATATTTGTTTTTCTAGGACCTGCCAGAGCACCTGGTACAATAATTAATTGTTCAATAGTACCAGCTTGCTAGCCTCCTTCTGTTTTGTCTTGCAGATTGAAGCATCAGTAAAAGACATGCAGAACCAGAGATGGGGCTCAAAATGCAAAGCCAGAGGGTCCTGTAATCAGGGGTCCTTGTGACTTAACAGGTGATACAGCCTGTAGCTCAGGCCAGGCCAGGCCTGGAACAGACTGCAGTTTTCTCCTACAAATTAACTCAGACTGGAGGGGTAGGACTCAGAGGGAGGAAGGAAAGATGCATCTGATCTTACTTCTTGAAACCACTTTCCCTGAGGTCATCACTTTTAGGTGTGCACCAACATGGTTTACGATTTTTTTTTCTACTAATGTGATGACTTACCTTGACTGACTTTAGTATATCGCATCACTTGCATTCCTGAAATAAACCCTAGCTGGATGCTTGGTTTTATTTGCTAGTAATTTATTTAGGATTTTGCATCTAATATTCACAAGTGAGGTTTTTTCCCCCTCCTGACACCAACCAGTTCTCTAATTCTCTGACACCAACTGGGTGTCTAACAATTCAACTCAATTTTGACACTGTCGACTGAAAGGAAAAAACGCACAACCTAAAAGTTGTGAGTTGTGTTTTATTCTGGGACCTTACTGAGGACTATGGCCTGGGAGACAGTCTCTCACATAGCTCTGGAGAACATTCCAAAGAGGCAAGGAAGGAGTCAGGATATAGAGGAGTTTTTGCTGAAAAAAAAATTGTGTAGTCGAATGTCAAAAGATTACTGCTAATCACAAAAAACAGACGCGTCAAGTAAATGATTTTAGTCCTTTTCTATGTACGGGAAGATGCGAGGGTCTGGGCTCTTTGAAATTCCGTAGATCTGCATCTTAACCCTCTGGGGCCAGCAGCCTGTTTTTCTGTATCCGGTGTTCCCCTCAGGGCAAACCACCAGGGTGGCCGCAGTGCCGCAGTGGCTGACGACTTGGCCGCGGACACCATTCTTTGCTTGCTGAAATGGCCGGCCACTTTTTTTTGTCTGAAATACTAATTACCTGGAGTTAGGTGTAGGGGGCTCAGTCCCACAAGACCACCCCCACTTCAGACACCAGTCCCAGGCTCAGGTCGCCAGTACTTCTGATCAACTGGCCGTAAACTGGGGGCTTCCACATATCCGCCCCCCACCCCACGCACCAAGTTTAGATATTTCGTCAAACGACTCACGGAACTCAGGGAAGTGCTTTACTTACTGCTACCGGTTTATTGTAAATGACAGCGTTCTGTAATAGGCAAATGGAAGAGAGGCATAGAGCAAGATATGGGGGTGAGGTGGCGCTTGGAGCCTCCATGCTGTCTCCGGGCAAGTCGCCCTGCTGGCACCTTGATGTGCTCACCAGCCCAGAAGCACTCTGAACCCTGTCGTTTAGGAGTTTTTATGGAGGTTTCATTATGTAGACACGATTGATTGAATCATTGGCTGTCGGTAATTAGCTCAATCTCCATCCCTCTTCCCTCCCTACGGTTTAGGGGGCTGGGCTGGAAGTTTCAATCCTCTAATCAGGCCTCTTTCTTTCTGGTGACCAGCCCGAAGGGCCTCCAGGCACCAGCCACCTCATCAGCATAGAAGAGACGCTCGTGTTACCCTGAGATTCCAAGGGGTTCAGAGCTGTGTGCCAGGAACCTGGGCAAAGGCCAAATATTTATTTTTATTATATCACAACGTGAGTGACTGGCCAGTGATTTTTCCTTCTTGTAAGATTCTAGTCCAATTTTCTGTCAGGGTTATGTTGGCCACATAGAGTTGGGAAGTATACTCTGTTTTTCTGTTCTCGGGAAGAGTTTGTGCAAGATTTGTGTTATTTAAATATTTGCGAGAACTAACTGGTGAAGCCATGTACGCTTGGAGTTTTCTTTGTGGGAAGTTCTTGAATAACTTCAATTTGTTTATTAGATATTAGATATTAAAATGTTCATTTTCTTCAGTGGGCTTTGGAAAGCTGCATTTTTCAAGAAAATTTTCCATTTCGTCTGAAATTTCAAAATTTTAGTGTGAAGTTTAAAAAATAATATGTTTATTAATCCTTTTGATGTCTGTAGGCTCTGTAGGGACATTCTTTTTCATTTCTAATATTGGGAATTTGTTTTGTTTTTGTAGGACAGTATTGTTCGTTTACCATTTAACGATATTTTCAAAGAGCCAGCTTTTGATTTTGTTGATTTTCTCCGTTGTATATTTGTGTTCTACTTCACTGTTTATCATCTTTCTCATTTACTTCCTTCTATTTTCCTTATATTTAATTTGCTGTTCTTTTAATACATTCTTGAAATAGAAGAATAAATCACTGATTTCCAGCCTACCATTTTTCTAACGTGTACATTTTTTTTGATGTCTTTCTTCCAATGAATTCTTTTTTTTTTTTTTAATATTTATTTGGTCGCATCAGGTCTTAGTTGCGGCTCTTGGGCTCCTTAGTCGTGCCATGTGAACTCTTAGTTGTGGCATGCATGTGAGATCTAGTTTCCTGACCAGGGGTGGAACCTGGGCCCCCTACATTGGGAGTGTGGAGTCTTATCCACTGCGCCACCAGGGAAGTCCCTCTAATGTGTACATTTTTAAGGTTATAAGTTTCTCTCTGTGCCCTGCATTAGCTGAATCCTGTGAGTTTTTATATAAGTTATGTCTTTATTATCATTCAATTAAAAATATTTTCTAATATCTGGGGGTTTTCTTTAGTTTATGAATTATTTAGGAATATATTTTAA
The DNA here is from genome assembly GCF_964270905.1 of Leucopleurus acutus. Lineage (NCBI taxonomy): Eukaryota > Metazoa > Chordata > Mammalia > Artiodactyla > Delphinidae > Leucopleurus > Leucopleurus acutus. Next base: position 1,729,697 of record NC_139161.1, on the reverse strand, counting down.
AATTTCCAGACAATGCATATAATCTTTTTATTACTGATTTCTAAGCTTAATTCCACTGTGGTCAAATAACATTCTCTGAGTGATTTCAATGTTTTGAAATTGGTTGAGGCTTTCTTTATAATTCACTATACGGCCAATTCTGGTATATGTTTCACTTACACTTAAAAATGTAAATTCTGTCATTGTTGAGTACAGAATTCTACATATAGCCACCAGGTCAAGTTTGTTAATTGTGTGTTTTATCTTCTATATCCTGATTGGTCTTTTATCTGCTGGTTGTATAAGCTATTGAGGAAAGTGTGTTAGTTTTTTGCTATGATTGTGGATTTGTCTCTTCTTTGTTTAATTTTTGCTGTATTTTGAAGTTATGTCATTGAATATGTACGGATTTGTGACTTGTTATCTTCTTGTTGGATTGACCCATTATGATATTTCTTTAGTTCTAGTAATGCTTCTTGCCTTAAAGTCTTATTTGATACTGGTATAGATACACTTGATTTCTTTTTGCTAGGGTTTGTGTAATCTATCTTTTCCCGTCCTTCTACTTTAATCATTCTGTCTCTGTATATTTAAAGTGTCTCTCTTAGAAGTTACATGTTTTCTTTTTCTTTATCCCATCTGACAATCTTAGTCTTTTTCTTGTATTATTTAGTCCGTTTACATATAAAGTAACTGCTGATACGGTTGGATTTATTCCTACTTTCTATTTTTTTTTCTATTTGGCTAATCTGTTTTATGTTCCATTTTTCTTTTTTCTTGCCTTCTTGTGGATTAATACAATATTATCTCTTACTCTACTCCCCACCCCAAACTTGTAGGTTATATGTTCTGTTATTATATATTATTTTCTTTTAGTTGTTATCCTAGAGATTAGACAATATGTAATCTTGTCTTATTTCTGTCTAATACAATTTATTACTTTTACCAGTTTCCCAGTACTGCTAGAACCTTAGACAACTTTACCTTTCCTAAAAGTTTCTCCCTTTCCTCTTTTTGTGTTGTTTCATACATTTTTAGTTCTACACATAAATTTAACTCCACAAGACATGATAATTGTTGGGTTGACATTTAATATTTATTACTAATTCCCCATATTTTTATCCTTTCTGGTATTTTTCATTTCTTCCTGCATTTCCATGTTTCTGACTAGGATGATTCTTTTTTTTTTTTTTTTTAATGATTTTATTTATTTTTGGCTGTGTTGGGTCTTCGTTGCTACGCGTGGGCTTTCTCTAGTTGCGGTGAACGGGGGCTACTCTTCGTTGCGGTGCACGGGCTTCTCATTGTGGTGGCTTCTCTTGTTGCGGAGCAGGGGCTCTAGGTGCGCAGGCTCAGTAGTTGCAGCACGCAGGCTCAATAGTTGTGCCGCATGGGCTTAGTTGCTCCACAGCATGTGGGATCTTCCCGGACCAGGGATCGAACCTGTGTCCCCTGTGTCGGTAGGCGGATTCTTAACCACTGTGCCAGCAGGGAAGTCCCAAGGATGATTCATTTTCATTCTGCATACCTATTGACAATGAATTCTCTCTTGCCTGTTGTGACCAGGAAATTATTTTTAAAATCTTTGCTGGTTGTTCTCTGAAATTAATTAGCAGAAAAATTGTATTTGGCCTTTCTCTTATGCCCCTTCCCTATTCAGACCGTTCTCAATCATAAAATTGGGGAACACTGTAATGCCTCTTATGGGGTGAAGGTCAAGGGCCTGAAAAACATCAATTGAGAATATATCAACAGATTGAAGGTGAGGGAGATCTCAGTAAAACGCATTTTGATTAGCATGTTATACGTACGTATATTTTAATCGAAATATAATATTCATTTAGAAAAGACAACATATACAGATCTTTCGAACATGTTTTCACAACCATGATTTTCACGGACAGAATGTGGTGCATATACTTTAAATCATTAAATTCTGTTTAAAGAAGCAGAATTTTGCATCGCAGGCACACGTTCCTCACTGTTCAAGCAGATGGCTTCCTGAAGAAACCTGTGTGACTTTGCACTGTGTGGCCCTCTCCATCAGACCTCCCTGACTGCCCCAGCTGTGATCTTGCTTCTTGTCAAGGTGCCCTCCACAATCCAGTTCACCTGTGCTTCAGGCAGACAGAGACAGGGTCTCCCAAGCAAACTTCTGGCTTCCTCTGCCCCCAGGGAGGAAAGTCTCTGTGTGACCACTCAGTAGCCTATCTTTCTGCCCCAGGTGCAACTTCACGGAGGTCCAGCTGGATGGCGGCTATAAACAGAAAAGATTGAACCAAGTCAGTTGCATTGTACTCCAGCTCGAGAAAGAATATGGGGCGAGCATCTCTGAAAGAGATGTTCAAAGAGATAAAATGGTTTATCTTGTCTCTAGCACCATGGATGAGAGTGCTTTTACCCAGGAAAAGGAAGATCTAGCTAACCTGACAGGTACATCTGTAGGGTGAAGACACCCAATGCCATTAAACTTGGGTATCATTCTTGTTCTGATTCCATGCCATGTGTCTCCTATGTGATATACCCATAGTATATGAATCTGGACTCCCATGTAGATCTTCTTTCAAGAAGGAACACACTGTTGGTGAATAAAGTTTGCCAGCTGCCTGATAGTTACATTTTTCACTAGAAAGGAATTACCTTACACTCCGGGTTTATACATTGGTCCCTTTTGAGTTTGGTTAGCATTAGTGTGTCCTCTGGAGCCTGGTTATCTCTGTGCGAACGGTGTAGGTTTCTGGACCAACAGGATGGAGGGCCAGACACTGGAACAAGGACACTGTAATGTCTTGTTACTGTCATCCTTAGGCAGGTCCTGCTTGAAACTGCAGGTTTAGTAACATACTAAACTTCAAAGTCACTTCAAAGTTCCCCTTGATAGTGGTTTGCACCAAACACATGAATCAGCAGCTCAGTCATCGTGAATAAAGCTGAAGACAGTCCCTGTACTCAATTTTATTCTATAATGTTAGGGCAAGTTTCGCGTGAACGTCACTTCATATATACATACAACATACTTAAGCGTTTCTTAGCTACATTCTATTTATAGCAGGAAATGTTAATCATGTTTTACTAGAGTAGGTCCTTCAACAAATGTCCAAGGTTTGTCATTCAGAAGCCCTGAATTGTAGAATTTCCACTTGGAACGATCTGTGTTTTTCAAAGTAATTATTCCTATTGCTTTATGAATAATATGCTGACAATACGCTGATAATACTGGCGCAGTGATGGTAAGATGTTATTTACTGTCCATGATGTACGAAGGAGGAAGGGTGAGGAAGGTTCACTTCCTTTTCCAAATGTTAACAGCTTGTAGTACTTCATTATTTATGGACCAATTTCTCCAATGTCTGTAAAACTGAAACTATCCTTACTGAAATCCAGTCAGGTGATTTTCAAAAAGTTCTGAAATGTCTTTTGAGAAGTGAGAGTGACTGTTGCACAGGTCTGCGCTCACGCGAATGATTTATGTCAGCGTCTCCCAAAAATGTGTTCTGGTCAAAACTGCGTTGGGGAGATATTAATAGGGTGTTACTCAAGTTTCTGTGGTCAGATGCTGGAGAAACGCCCGCCTACACAGAGTTAGGTGAGTTCCATTACTGCAAAGCTTCTCAGAACAATTTAATATTCTATCAGTAACTGTGGCAAGAGACCGCAGTTCAAATCCCAAACTTGTCCATCTTTTATTTTCCTCTCAGGAACACACTGCGGTGAAAATTTCTTTCTATGAAACATTCCCGCAACACAATCTTATAGTGTCAGCGAAGGTAAATCCGGTTCACTAAAGAACATATGCCACAGTACAGTCACACACAGTAGGACAGGATTACACACAGTAGGACAGGATCACATATGGTAGGACAGGATCCCACAGTAGGATGGGATCCCACCCAGTAGGACAGGATCACACACAGTAGCATAAGATGATACGTAGTAGGACAGGATCCCCCCCTGCAGGACAGGATCCCACAGTAGAACAGGATGGCCGATACCATCCTCACTTTAAAATCGAGGACACTGAAGTCAAAAAGTCTAGGCAGTCAGCACCTGTAACGAGCGCGGTCCCGAAGAGGAAGAACCGCGGCCAGTGCTCCGCAGGGGTCTAATCGCCAGGCCCACTTCCGGGCGAGAGCTCGGTTCGGAGCCTCACCCTCCCCAACCCCCGCCCAGGGGAAGCCGTGCCGACCTTCCTTCCGGGCCGCCTTGTCCCCCGGCGCCCCGCTCCTTCCAGGGCGCAGGGCCAAGTCATGCGCCCCAAGTCCTGCCCCCGCATCTGCACACGACGAAACACGAAGACACACTTCTTTGTTTTAGCTACTTGGCTGTTTTTCACACAGGCAGCCGGTGGTTCTCTCAGATACACCAAGACAAGCGTAAATCACGTATTTTTAGGGCGGGTTTCACCACGGCTCGAGGAGTTATAACGAGGAAACAAGTCCACATCGCTGGGGGTTCGAGGGGCCGACCCCGATCCCCCACTTCGGGGAAGGGGCCCCAAACTTCCGGCGTCCGCGCCCCCCACCAGCTCCCCGTAGGAAACCCACACCCAGCTGGCACCCGGGCCCGGAGGGGCGGGGCCGGGAATGGCCGCCGGCGGAAGTCCGCCTCCGGGAGCCTGCGCTTCCTCCCTAGGACTTTGGAGGTATCCGCGCCTCTATGGTCTGGGCCGGGCCCGGCCCCTCTGCGGGAAGGGAGGGGGCGCTGGGGACCGCGGAACTCTTGCCTGACCTTTCGTGTCTGTGCGCACCTGGAAGCACTGCTAGCAGAGCGGCGGAAATTCCCCTTATCACGATGTTTAAAAATGGAGATGCAGGAACGCAGTAGGGTACCCCCAAACTCCCCATCAGTTTTCTAGCCGGTTTTTTTTACCAGTGCAGGCGCACATCCGTTTTTTAATGACGTGAAGTCTAGCTTTTATGCAATCACACAGCTGAAATGACGCTAAATAATTTTTTTTAAAAAAGGTTTTACACTGAAGTGCCTTTTGAACGTGAACCCCAGCCTGGGTGCTGGACCTGCGGCTCTTGTTTTCTTCTCCCAAACGCAGCCCTCTTCACCTCTAAAACGGCAGGGATGAACGGGCACACCTGTCCTTCCCTCCCACCGGGGCCCCTTCTGGCTCACCTGTGGATTCAGAGGGTCACCTTAACAACTTTGAGATAGTACCCTCTTATTTGGATTTCCTGGTCTAAAAAGGGAAAACTGCACGTAGAAATACAGAATCTAGGAAAAATTAGAATTGTCTAGGTATAAGAAACGTAATAGCACCCAACACAAACAAGGGCGTGGTGAAATTGGTTCATTCTGGGCAAACGGAATGTAAATATGCAATCCTGCTGAAAAACTGCTTGGCGCGCTGTGTCAGAAGCCACTGAAGAAGTAAGTTCAGACTCTGACACGTGAGATAAGCATCTGTGGAAAACTCATCCCAGGCCAACAATCCGAGAGAGAGGGAAGCTGCGTTTCTGAAGCGACTCTACCATGGGCAGCTGTTGATTTTGCTTGTCCAGCACCCAGTTTTCTCTGTTTCTGGTTTTAACACCATGACTTTTCTGTGGGAAACCAGCTAGCTCTCAGTGCACGACTGAGGCGGGCACAGGACGCAGTTCCTGGCCGATCCGAGGACCCTGGCAGCGCATGGAGGTGAGGTGTGAAGTCAGAGGCCAGGCTGCCTGGGTCCCAGTCCTGGCTCTGCTCTTAATAGGGGCAAAAACTTCAGCTTGTTATTTTTTCTCTTTACTCATTTAAAAAAACTTTTTAAAATTTTATATTGGAGTAGAGTTGACTTACAAGTGAGTCATATATGTACCTCTATTCTTTTTCAGATTCTTTTCCCATATAGGTTATTACAGAGTATTGAGTAGTGTTCCCTGTGCTGTACAGTAGGTCCTTGTTGCTTATCTATTTTATATACAGTAGTGTGTGCATGTTGATCCCAATCTCTTAATTTATCTCCCTCCCCGCCTTTCCCCTCTCTTTACTCATTTGTTGCCTGGGGGTCTTAATAATAGACAGCTACTCCTAGGTTGTTGCGAGCCCTCAGTGAATGGGCAGGTACACTAAGGCCTGTTACGTGAAACCATTATGATTTAATCTGAGCAGGCTCTTACCACCTTTCTGTTCTTTCCTTTTCTTTTTTGCCTTCCACATCCTCCCACACCATCCACTGCACTATCCCAGAATTATATTTTATGTCTTTCTTTTCTACCGGAGACATCTTCAAGGCAGGACCGTGTCTTATTCACCTTTATACCACGGGTGCTTGACATGGTTCCCAGCCCAGAAACGGTGCTCAGTCAAGGTTGGTTGAACAAAACTGAATACTCCCTGACACAGAGCAGAGAGTGCTGGAACAAGGAGTGAAAATGTCATGAACCCTAGAGGAGAAACAAAAGGGAAATGGCAAAAACCACACGAAACTAGAACAGTTTTCTTAACAAAAGAGGTGTGATCCCTGGAGATTGCAGACTCCGTTTCCTCCTGGCCCTGGACTTGCTCTCTTATGGTGGGCAGGTGAGTTCCAGCAATAGACTGGTACCCAAGACTGACTTTCTGAATTCCTGCTTCTTTTTTTCTGCATTAGAACCTATTTCTTCCCTTGGCGACTGGCAGGCGAAATAATCACCGCCTTCAAGGAAATCAAATCTACCCGCAAGCTATCAGATACCACCCTGCAAGCCCAACGTTCGTGTGCAAAACTTCACACATACGATGCAGAGTGAAGAGTGTGCTTAAAAGGGCAGGCTTCCTTAGGGGCATGGAAGAGGTGGATCGGGGCAGCCAGAAAACCCTTTCTAAGGGGTGATTGCCCAGCTCTGAAGGTGATATTGGTGGAGTGATACCAGCCATACAAGACTCCCTTGGAACCACACCCATCTGAGACTCAATAATTCTCAGAGTCGGAAGAGATGCAACCATTGAGTGTAATGTAGGTCTTGTCTACAACATCCTAGACCATGGCCTCTTAAGCTGTGAATATTCCAATGACTCCCCGTTCCCTGGTCCATGAGATCACCTCTGAAGTTTCTGGAACAGTTCTAGTTGCTATAAAGTTTTTTTTTTGTTGGTGGTGGTTTTTTTTTTTTTTTTTTCGGTAGGCGGGCCTCTCACTGTTGTGGCCTCTCCCGTTGCAGAGCACAGGTTCCGGATGCGCGGGCTCAGTGGCCATGGCTCATGGGCCCAGCCGCTCCGCGGCATGTGGGGTCTTCCCGGACCAGGGCACGAACCCGTGTCCCCTGCACCGGCAGGCGGACTCTTAACCACTGCGCCACCAGGGAAGCCCGTAGTTGCTATAAAGTTTTCTGCTCAGTCTTTATGTAACGATGCTCCAGTTCAGGTTTTGCTAATCCTTAGCAGTTTTTGGTGCTGCAAAATGAATCCAACAGATACGGAAGCATCTTCACCTCCCGTCCAGTGATTCTGTGGTCACTGATGTCACATTAACAGGAGTATTTACACCTCAGAAATTGGCAGTGCCACAGTCAGGTCTACCCCCGCCAGAACCAAAACCCAAACCCAGAGACTGCTGCTCACAAGCTGCTGGCTGACCTTATTCTTGGTGAAACTCATCGATTGGCAGGGGATGTAAGATGTTCACCAATGATGTCCCACCCAAATTTGTGCGTGAAAAAGTGCCACGGGAATGGCACCAACTCAGTGGTGAAGGAATGGGGAGGAGGGAGGTGTCAGCAGAACACCTGGTGGGAAAGACCTGGGGGGAGAAAATCCACCACAGGCTGGTGAAAAAGCAGACTTCAAGGCTGGCGAGAGAAACTCCATGTTGAGGGGCAGTGACACTGCAGGTGACAGTTCAGATCGGGCCAGACTGGGAGAGAATTAATTTTATTAGGGAGGCGATAGGGAGCCGCTGAAGATTTTTGAGAAAGAGAGGGGGCCTCATAATAGCAAAACCTGGGGAAAATGATTTCTCTGAGCTTGCGCTTTAAAAAATTGAGGTATAATTCCCATACCATTACAGTTCACCGTTTTCAAGTGTACAGCTCAGTCCTTTTAGTCTATTCACAAGGTCGTGCAACCATCACCACTGTCTAATTCCAGAACATTTTGATTATCCCCAAGAAGCAACTCCATACTCATTAGCAGTCACTCCTTCCTCCCCTAAAGGTTTGCACTTTTTACAAAACACCAAATTTGGTTGTCTGTAAAGTGACTTGAGTTTGACCCCAGGAGGGCTGTGTACCAAACATAAAGAGGGAAAGGGAAAGAGCAGGACTGGCTTTTCTAAGGTTCAGGTGATGTAACCAGACATTATCTATCTATCTATCTATCTATCTATCTATCTATCTATCTATCTATCTATCTATCATCTATCTACCTACCTACCTAGAAAGAGAAGAGAGAGAGAAGAGAGAGCAGTATTAGACCCACACACAGGAGCCAAGAGCATGGGTGAAGTTGATCTTCAAATGCAGCATCTGGGTGATGTGGAAGCAATGGATGTCAGAAGAAAATTCTTTTTTTTTTAACATCTTTATTGGAGTATAATTGCTTTACAATGGTGTGTTAGTTTCTGCTTTATAACAAAGTGAAATCAGTTATACGTATACATATGTTCCCATATCTCTTTCAGAGAAACTTCTGTAGTAACGAACTATAAAAATGATCCCTGAAAGTATAGTCTTAGAAGAAAATTCTTGCATAGGCTAATATTTTTATTTCCCTGGCATCTCCTGTAGCATTCATCTTCCTGTACCCTTCCAGACATTGCTGTTCTGGGGAAACCAAGGGAAAGAGCAGACTGTGCAGGAACTTTGGAAAATCCCTTGCTTTGGAAAGCCCTAAGAAAGGCACTTGCTCTCCGTGGACAGAGGTGGCTGCTGGGGGCAGGACGAGGGGCTGGGAACCCAGGGTTTTGGAGGCTGAGCCACCCCACCGGCAGGGGGAGCACCTGAGCATCAGTAGAGGACCCTCGCTGGCACGCTTTGGGTTTAAAAATCCTTCGCGGGATGGGCATGTTTGACAGAAGAGAAGGATTTCAGTACGATTGATACAGATGGGGTGCACCAAGTAATATATTTTCTTGGGGTCTCTTCTCCTAAGGTGGGTCCCTCTTGCCCCTCTCCCCCAACCCTCCCCGGTCACGTGTGGCAGGAATGGTTGGGGGCACGTCCATGGTGGCACCCAGCTCTTCGGCTCTTTTGAATGTCTGCCACGTGGAATCCCGTTTTGGGGTGGCTGGTCTAAGTCCAGAGAGGCCTCGCTTTGTAGGGAGCGCTAAATCCCACTCTGCTAGGGCTTCCCTGGTGGCGCAGTGGTTGTGAGTCTGCTTGACGATGTGGGGGACACGGGTTCGTGTCCCGGTCCGGGAGGATCCCGCTGGGCCCGTGAGCCATGGTCGCTGCAACGAGAGAGGCCACAACAGTGACAGGCCCGCGTACTGCAAAAAAAAAAAAAAAAAAAAAAAAAAAAAAAAAATCCCACCTTGCCAGCCTTCAGGCTGATTGAGCTGTGTATTTATTTCCGTTCACTTATTAAAGTCATGTGACTTTCACATTGGAGGGGAATTTTGAATTCATCAAGTCGGGCTCTTTCTTATTACTACTGAGAAAGTAGAAACTTGGAGAGATGAGGTAACGTGATCAGAGTCACCCCTCCCACTAATTCAGGGCGACGGAAAGCAGGTCGGGGGTCGCCTGGGCACAGCGCGGGGGAGGGATCACCAAGGGCATAGGAAACTTCAGGGGGTAACAGATGTGCTCCCCGTCTTGACCGTGGGTGTAGTTTCACGGGGGTATGCATGTATCGAAACTCATCAAAGTGTGCACTTCAGATCCATGCAGTTTAGTGTATGTCAGTTATCCCTCAACAAAGCTGTTAGAAAAAAGTCTCACATCCGGTGAGAGGCAGAGCAGGGACCAGAGCACAGCCTGGAGGCCTTCACACGTCCCCTGAAGCCCTCAGCTGTCTTAAAACGAAAGCCTATTGCAAGCTGTGAAAACGCCTTTTCCCATAATGCCATTTTTTCCTTTTTTGAATTAAATTTTTTTTTTAAAAATTGAAGTATAGTTGCTGTACAATATTATGTAAGTTACAGGTGCACAATGTAGTGATTCCCAATTTTTAAAGGTTATACACCATTGGTAGTTACTATAACATTTTGGCTATTATAAAGTGTTCCCCATATTGTACAATGTATCCTTATAGTTTGTTTGATACCTAATAGTTTGTACCTCTTAATCCCCTACCCATATTGCCCCTCCCCTCATACCCCTCCCCACTAGTAATCACTAGTTTGTTCTCGGTATCTGTGCGTCTGCTTCTTTTTTGTTACATTTACTAGTTTCTTGTAGTTTTCAGATTCCACATATAAGTGATATCACACAGTATTTTTCTTTCTTTGTCTGACTTATTTCACTAAGCATAATGCCCTCCATGCCCATCCATGTCGCTGCCAATGGCAAAATTTCATTCGTTTTTAATGGCTGAGTAATATTCCATTGTACATATGGACCACATCTTCTCTATCCATTCCTCTGTCGATGGACATTTAGGTTGCTTCCATATCTTGGCTATTGCAAATAGAGCTGTTCTGAACATAGCGGTGCTTGTATCTTTTCGAATTAGTGGGTTTTTTTTCTTTTGGATAAATACCCAGGAGTGGAATTGTTGGGTCATATGGTAGTTCTGTTTTCAGTTTTTTTTAAATTGAAGTAGAGTTGATTTACAAAGTTGCAGCAATCTCTGCTGTACAGTAAAGTGACTCAGTTACACACATATCTACATTCGTTTTTTAAATATTCTTTCCCATTATGGTTTATCCCAGGAGATTGGATGTAGTTCTCTGTGTTATATAGTAGGACCTTGTTCTTCATTCTAAATGTAATAGTTTGCATCTACCAACCCCAAACTCCCAGTCCATCCCTCTCCCTCCCCCCTCCCCCTTGGCAACCACAAGTCTGTTCTCTCTGTCTGTGAGTTTGTTTCTGTTTTGTAGATAGGTTCATTTGTGTCATATTTTAGATTCCACATGTAAGTGATATCATATGGTATTTGTCTTTTTCTTTCTGCCTTAGTATGATAATCTTTAGGTCCATCCATGTTGCTACAAATGGCATTTCATTCTTTTTTATGGCTGAGTAGTATTCCATTGAATATATAAACCACACCTTCTTTGTCCATTCATCTGTCTTGGTTATTGTAAATAGTGCTGCTATGAACATAGGGTGCATGTATCTTTCAGAATTAGGGTTTTTTGGGGTTTTTTTTGTTTTTCTTTTTTGGATAAATACCCAGGAGTAGAATTGCTGGGTCCTATGGTAGTTCTGTTTTTAGTTTCCTGAGAAACCTCTATACTATTTTCCATGGTAGCTGTACCAATTTACGTAATTGTCATTTTTAAAAGACCCATAGCTCCAAATCTTCTATAATGAGAAACAGTGCTGCCCTTAACAAAAACCAGTTCCAGCCTGACCTGCTCCACAGGTAGACAGAAGTGCACCCCACGGAGTTGGGAAGAGGGTGGGGCCAGAGGGAGGCGTGATCTTGTTCTGTTTTCCTGTGTTTATCTCTAGCCATGCTTGTGGAAAGTATCACCTCTGGATGCATCCAATTCATTTAATTTAGGAGAAAAAAGATAAGGATGGGATTTTTATTCTAGGACTGTACTTGGTGGTGGTACCTGGTAGCCCCTGCTGGGCCAAAATAGTTTCCGAACAATCCCCAGTTGATGAAGAAGCAGGAAACCTTCCGGAAAAGTTCCCCGAAGTTCCTCTTTTTCTCCCTCTCTCCCAGGTCAAGCACTCAGAGCCACACCAGGTGTGGTCAGCTTCTGAGGGTCTCAAGTAGCTTCTTGTGGAGAAGGTGAAAGGCAGGGAGAAGCGTAGGTGTGGGCTACGGAGGGCTCCACCTACACTTCCTTCCCTTTATTGCTGAACTGGCGCTGACCAGTGGGTGTGCAGAGAGGGTCTGTCTGCGGGCCCAGTGTGCTCACTGCGTGGAAATTAAGGCCCTCTGAGTTCCCTCCCAGAATATGTTTTCATGAGCTATTGCCTCTCTCAGCGGAGCTAGGAAGAAACATTCATGCATCTAAGATTTTTATATATATATATGACTTTTTAGAATCGCCAGCGTAATACACACTTGTGACAAAATGCAAACGAGACAGAATTATATGAAATGCAAACATGGCCCAGAGCACGGGCAGTGGCCCAGGGAGTCAGGTGAATTCAACATGACTTCTGTCTGAGTCAGGGAGACGTCTGTGCGGGCTGGGTGGTGCTGTCACCGAGCTGTCCCGAGTGCTTGGGGACACAGAATCAACTCCAAGATCCGTGCTCTGGGCTTCCATGCTATCGAAGACATTTAACCCATGGTGCTGCTTCTTCACGATTTGCCTCCCCTAAGTCCTTCCCACCCCCAACCCTTTGCCTTTCTCTGCCTGGCTGTGTGCCCTGGGAGGCTGATCCGGACAGGCTGCATCCCCGGGCCTCTATCACCCTCTGGCTTCTGGTCAGGACCGACAGATGGGAAGCACTCAGAGGAAAGAGAGTCGGGGTATTTATTCCGCCAGCACCCTTTCTAGCCATGGCTGTGTCCCTCCAGGATGACAGCCCCTGCATGACACCCCCCACCAGGGCTCCAGCTCACCATCCCTCGGGCCTGGGTGAGGGCAGTGGTGTCCCACGGCTGCTCTAACCCTGACCCCTCTAAGAAAGTCTCTGCCTGCAGGCAGTCTGAGGCATCCATCATGGAGAGATGAACTGTTGAGGATTCTGCCCCTCCTCCCAGTCTGGGAGGAGGGCACAAGGGCTGAGAGCAGGATGTTTTAGGTTTTATCTCCTGAGCATTAAGCACGGTGGACTGAACTTAGTTGTTGTGTTGACCAGAGGTGTTGGGACATTTTCCTGGGAGGTGACCTTGGAACTGGGGTTTAAAGGGCACTGCTGTGTAAAGGACCATATCATTGTGTTTGGATGTGGTTTATCCTACAGGGGCCAGGCTCATGGAGATCCCATTGTATGGTATCCAGGGCAGCAGGACCCCCATATAGGTCCTGAATCACACCTGTGTGTTGATGAAGAGGAGGCTGCAGATGACTATAGTGATGACGATGGTGATGGTGGTGATGATGATTAGATGTCCACTTACCTGACCGAGTCACAGGAGAATTTCATTTTAGCACGATGTCCCTCTGCCGTCTTGCAAGATAATACTTGCTTTTTCGGGTCAGTCTTTTTATTGGGGTATAGTTTACAGACAATGTCATGCTCCAATTTTAAGAGTACAGTTGGATGAGTTTTGACAAACATGATTACCTGAGTATAACCATCACTCCCATCCAGATATAGAGCATCTTAAACAACAAGGATTTACTGTATAGCACAGGGAACTATATTCGATCTCTTGTAATAACGTATAACAGAAAAGAAACTGAAAAAATAGACCAGGCAGCTGGCCCAGCAGGGACTTCAACTTTCCTTCTTTATTCTTCACGTCCTTTCTTTTGTTAACCAACATCTCACCAATTCCACGTAGAATTTGCTTTTCCCCTAAACACTTCTAAACATTTTTAAAAATTTTAATTTTTTTATTGGAGTATAGTTGAGTTACAGTGTTGTGTTAGTTTCAGGTGTATAGCAAATTGATTCAGTTATACATATACATGTACTACCTATTCTTTTTCAAATTCTCTTCCCATTTAGGTTATTACAGAATATTAAGCAAAGTTCCCTGTGCTGTACAGTAGGTCTTTCAGGATTATCTATTTTATTTTATTTTTGCCATAAATGTCCTTTTTCTAAAAACTAATTTTTACTGGAGTATAGTCATTTTATCTATTTAAAATATAGTGGTGTATATATGTGAATCCCAAACGCCGAAACTATCCCTTCCCTCCCTTTCCCGTGCCTGTCGCCCTTCCTAACCGAAGTCCCATCCTCCTTAAGGGCTCGCCCTCGGCCACAGACCCTCCCACGCGGGTCCCAGTCGCGCGGGGCTCACCTGCGGCTCCGCGGGCCCCGGCGGAGCCTGACACCGCCCCCTGGCGGCAGGTGGGCGCCGGCGCGGAGCACGCCCGGCCCGCGGCGCGGCGCGCTGATTGGCCGGCGCGGATTCGGGCAGCTTCCCGAGGGCGCGGGCGCGCGGGTCGGGGGCGCCGCGAGCAGCACAACCCAGCCCGGGCACGGGGACGCCGGCTCGCTCTCCGAGGGCTTCCTTTTTCCTCCGGTTGTGTCCAGGTTCTGCGTCCGCCAGGGTCCAGGATGACAATCCGACACCAAGGTCAGCAGTACAGGCCGAGGATGGCATTTCTGCGGAAGGTGAGCGCGGCCCCATCACCTGGGCCCGGGAGGGGCGCGGGGACCAACTCCGGGAAGTGCCGGCGGCGATGTGGGCAGGGGCGGGGGGCAGCCCTTGTGGTCGGTTAGTGCCGCTTGATGTCATTAAGTGACTTATTTGCCTTGTGTTTCTGTCTGTCCGTCTTTTAAAGACTCTAATGATTAGGTTTCCTTGTTACCTGTTTATAGTGGAGAATCTGCAACCGAGGGCGACTGCCGGCTGGAGGCTGAAAACAACCTGTTACTTGGGAGAGCAGGCGCAGGAAGGCAGTTCAGCGAGGCTGGGTCAGATGTGAGACAGTCTCCTGATACTATTAGAGGCTCCCAGATGTTAAATTAACATGTTTGCTGTTTTTCTGATTCAACACTGCAGTATTTGAAAGCGTGTGTGTGTGGTGAGTGTGTACACATAGACCGTGAAAACGGTGTGATTTGCAGGCTAAAGGGACACCCCACTTGCAGCTCTCCTAGATTCCTTATTCAAGAGTGTGTGTTTGTGGATCTCAGGTCTCTCTGTGCGCAGCGGAAGTCAGGACCCTCCCCATGCAAAGGCTTTCTCAGAGCAAGTGGCTGGGCACAGGGGGTGTCCATGCTGGGGGCTTGTGCGGGGTGGAACGCACCTTGTGTGGTGATGTATTTGGGGATGAAATGGCTCATTTTGTTCTAGGCTTTTGAGATGACCGGTATCAGAAGGGGTCAGCAGAGGATTAGGTCCTGGGTCACTTGCCCGCCCTTCCTCCCACTTGCAACCACTTTTCACAGTGTGGTGTCCACCGTCTTAGGCTTGTCTTGAGTAGAATTAGCTGAATGCTTTGTGACAGTGAGAGCCCTGCCCTGAGCCCTTGGAGCTCAGCAAATTGGCGTAGTCAAAACTGTCCTGATTTGTCTAAGACTTTCAACGCTAAAACCTGGACAGTCCTGGGCACACTGGGACAGCTGGCCACCCTCGGTCCACCTACCTGAATAAGCTTGTGCGTATTCCAGGTGGTAGAGGTGTGAGGATATAAAACAGAGGTGCAGTGTTGTCTCGCTGGGAAAGAACCCTGAGAGCCTCTACTGCAGACACCACCTCCTAAAGTCAGAGAAAACTGCCCAGACTGGATCTCTGAGAGCCATCAGTCATCTTCCAGGATTTCCCAGGACTGCCTTCTTCCCCAGACAGGGCAGCTCGGGCGCTGAGGCTCTGAGAGCAATTGTCTGGAGACATTCTGTTTGCTTTTGAGCCTCACACATTGTGTTCCATCATGACTGTTACGTGGTAGACATTCCTGTCTCTACCTGGGCCTTCTGACTGGTGTCTTGGTCTCCAGCTCATCCTTTTCCACCGCTGCCTCCTCTCTTCCACCCCAGCCTCCCGTCCTCCACCGCTGCCTCCTCTCTTCCACCCCAGCCTCCTGTCTTCCACCCCACCTGCCGGCCTCCACAATACCATTCATCGGCATGTTGGGTTTCTTTCGCAAACCGACATGGATCCCCTCGCCCTGAAACCCTCCGCTGGTTTCCCCCGTGCACAGGGTGACGTCCAGCCTTCCCAGCCCGGCCACTGAGGACCCTGCTCCCACTCACCCCTCCGGCTTGACCTCCCGCCGGCCTCCCACACCTGCCCTGCAGGGACACAGAACAGAGCAGCCCGCCTCACTCAAGGGGGCTCTGGCCTCAGCGACCTCCTTGTCTTTCCAGGAACCCTGTGCCCTTCAAGCCTCAGATCCCTCCACTGGGAAAGCCCTTCTTCCCCTTCTCACCGGCCGAGCCCCCATCCCCCCCACTCCCGGGCCCAGCTCGGGGGCCCCTCCGCTGTGACGGCCAGCTCTCCCCACCCCCCCTGCCCTGCAGACCCTGCCCGCACCTCAGTGCTGCTCTCTCCCTTTGCCTTGTTGGATGGGGGGAGACCCCCGTCTGTCTGTGTCTTCCGAGGTCCTCAGTCAGATCACAGAGCAGGTCCCAAGAGCCTGTGCCAGGGGGCCCTCAACCGTGAAGCAGCTGAACGAGGTGCCCAGCCTTTGGAGAGGGACCCAGGCCTAAGGAATGTGGACTTGGGTGCAACTGTCACCCACCACTCAATGGATATTTTTGAAGTAGGCCGTGTCCCCAGTGGGGCCCTTACATGCATGTTCTCATCTATTCCATGAGACAGAGTTATCATCACCATTTTACAGAGCGGGAAGCTCAGAGAGGTGAAGTCACTCGCCCCAGTCGTAGCCGCTAAGTGGTGGAACCAGGAAAAATACAGATTGTCGCCAAATGTGATCCGGTGCTGTAAGCTTTCCTGTGATGTTGGGGGCAGGAGAGGCCATGGGAAGGCCTGCCCGAAGGTGCCTGGGGGACGCGGAGCTGAGAACTGAAGGATAAATGGGGGTCCTAGGCAGAGAGAAAGAAGGCTGTTCCAGGCAGAGGAACGGCGTGTGCTAAGTGCGTGTGCTAAGTGCGTGTGTGTGTGGGATGCCGCACAGTGGACCGCCTCCCGTGGTCCCTGTGAGCTCCTGTCCTAGTGCTGGCCCGTCCCCCCTCCATCCGCCCCTCCCCCGTGACGTCCCGCTCTCCATACCAGCCAGGAACAGCTGTTGCTGCCCTTGGACTGCGCCTCAGGTCTGACTGTCTTGGTGCCTTGTGGAGAAGCCTCCACTGCTTTGCTTTCCTGTGTGGCGTCCGGCATCTCCTTTTGCTGTGGGGCAAGGGGGTGCGGAAACAAAAGGGAGGAGACCCGGGCAGAGCACGGGAGCTTTCGCTTGTATCATTCTTTCATTCAACACGTGCACAGAGTCGTGCGCGTCTGTGCTGGGCACTGTGCCTGATGCTGGGGACACTGTGGGATTAGGATGTGGCCCCTTCCTCCTGGAGCTTAGGGTCTGATAGAGAAGGACCGCTGTATAAGTAAGAAGAATGTTCTGTAGGTCGTGGGAGACGTCATTAGAGGAGATGCACGTATATAAAACGCAGAGCAGGGAGTGGTCAGTGCCATCTAGGTTGGGGACCAACAGCCTTCACAGGAGGGCTTGTAACTGAGTGAAGGTGTGAAAAATTAGTAGGTGTTCTTTTTTTTTGCCAGGAGGATGGGAAGATGAGTGGCATTTGGGGGAATGCAGAGCTTGGAAGTGTGGAATAGCGTTGTGCCGTGGGAGAGTCTTCAGGGGTTGGGGTAGCTGGCCGGGGGGCAGGGGTGGGCAGGAAGTTGGTGATGGAAAGGCTGGTAGTGAAGGAGCCTCCAGAACTGGGGGCTTCGCACATCCAGCCGGGGGTCTGACGCTTTCTGTGTTCGCTGAGAAGCCATTTGACGTTTTAAAATCGGGTACGAATAAAACGAGTTGGTTCCCATGTTAGAAAGATGATTCTGATTAGAGGGTAGGAGTGCTTCTCTACCCGGGCTGCACTTTAAAGAACATTGTTATCAGGTCACCTTCCTTAGAGTTTCTCATTTACTTAGGAGATAATTAAGTAGTCAAGTTAGATGGAGTCCAAACATTGGTTTTTTTAAAAAATATATTTATTTATTTATTTGGCCACACCGGGTCTTAGCTGCGGCATGTGGGCTCTAGTTCCCTGACCAGGGATTGAACCCCCTGCATTGGGAGTGTGGAGTCTTAACCATTGGGCCACCAGGGAAGTCCCAAAACGTTGGTGTTTTCAAAGAAAAGCTTCCCACGGACTTCCCTGGCGGTCCAGTAGTTAAGACTCTGCACTTCCACTGCAGGGGGCAAAGTTTCCGTCCCTGATCAGTGAACTAAGATCCCACATGCTGTGTGGTGCGACCAAAAACCAATATATATATATGTATATGTATAAAATCAAATACAGAAAAGCTTCCCAGGTGATTTGAATGCACAGCCCAGAGGAAAGCCCCAGGACATTTGGTGACATCTGGAGACATTTGGGGTTGTCCCAGCTAGGGAGGGGGCTGCCCCTGGCAGCTGGAGGGAAGAGGCAGGAACGCTGCTAGACACCTACGGTGCACAGGACAGCCGGCCCCAAATGTCAACAGCACCACCACTGGAGGGCGCCCTGGAGGCTGGGGACCTGCCAGGCCCAAGGCAGAGGCCGGGTGGGCCGAGCCGGACGGTCCAGGAGGGAGGTGAGACGTGCCGCAGAGGCCTGTTAGGAGCCAGGTCAGAAACAAAAGCAGAGTCCGCAGAAGCTGACCGGGGCCGTAGAGGATGCTTCCTGCGCTTCCGGCTGGGGGGGCCTAAGCGCCGATCGAGCGTGTGTGGTGCCCCTGAGGGTCCGAGAGGCTTCGGGGTGAGATGGCCCAGGGGTCCGCTGGCCTCTGGGCGGACGGGCTCCTTAGTGGGAGCCCCTTCTGTTTGCCAGGCAGCCCCATGGTTGCAGGTCACTCGCTCCCTCCCTGTACAGAAAAGTACTGACTATCATCATCCCCCCGGGAACCTTCTCTGGCTCAGAGGAAAATCCCGGCCCGAGATCTCGCACAGGGAGCGACAGCGAGGGGCAGCGTGGGCGTGGAAGGTGGGATGTCGAGGCCTTCGGAGCCGTCGTTCCTGTTCCTTGGTGACATGCCTGCAGTCACGCAGAGGCACGTGGCATCTGACGCCCCCATCCCGCCCCCAGCTCGGCGTCACCCGGGGTTCAGCACCGCCTGGTTACCCCGCCGTCCTCGTGTGGCCCAGGATCGCGGGGAGCTGCGTGTGGGAGACGGGAGGGCGCCTGACGTTTGGGGCGGGGGTGGCCGTGCCTCCCTGTCTCTGGGGGGATGCCCACCAGGCGCGAGGAGGAGGGCGCGAGAGTTGGCAGCAGTTGGGAGCAGAAAGGCAAGGTCCTCACCCTCTGGGGACCTGGGGACACAGCTCAGGTTGTCCCGTCTGTGGTGGGCAGAGGGGCTCTTCTGCTGGAAGCAGGGCTGGAGCCCAGAGCCTGTATGACTGGGCTGGGGCCGCCACGGCAGAGCACCGCCGGCCCGGGCATGGTGTGCGCAGTGTGCTTTCCGGCGGCCTCTGTCCGGGGCCTGCAGACACCGTCTTCTCCGCGTGTCC
This sequence comes from Leucopleurus acutus, assembly GCF_964270905.1. Lineage (NCBI taxonomy): Eukaryota > Metazoa > Chordata > Mammalia > Artiodactyla > Delphinidae > Leucopleurus > Leucopleurus acutus. The sequence continues at coordinate 1,710,445 of NC_139161.1, read as the reverse complement.
CCACGTGCTCGCCCCCCGTGGTGTCTGTGTCCTCATCTCCTCTTCTTCAAAGGACACCAGTCACACTGTCACAGGGCCACCCTAGTGCCCTCCTTTTAACTCAGTTACCTTGTCAAGGACCCTCTCTCCCAGTCCAGTCACATTCTGAGGTCCTGGGGCTTAGGTAGGACCCCAACCTATGAATTTGAGGGGTGGGTGCCGTCCAGCCCATAACAGAGACGGGACCAGCAGCCCGAGTCCTACGGTTTCCTTGTTGGGTGCCTGGGGAAACCCCTCAGAGGAATTGACACAAGGAAAGTTCTGAGAAAACTGGGTCCAAACCCCAATGGGCCGAACGCCCTCAGAATGTTCTCGAGGTCCCTGTGGTGTTCCCTGCTGCCCCCAGCCCTTCTCTTCTGTGAAGGTGACACACTGCCAGAAAGAAATCTGACTCCCCTCATTGTGTTTCTAAAATAGCTCTCATTATTCCTCCTCTGAAGGTTATTTTCAAACTCTTTATAACTAGATTTTTTTTTTTCTAATGCAGAGAGAAGGAATCAAACCCCCTGACTTTCTATTGGAGAAGCTCAGGTTTCTAACTCAGAGCGGGGGTTTCTCTCTCTTCTCCAATATATGGGAGCCCTGACGCCATGAAATGCTGCTGTTTCAGCTGATAAAAGTTTTGGAGCAAATGTGGACTTTCCTCCGGCAGTTACCCTGGGAAAGGGGAGGCCCGGGCTCCCACGTCAGAATGGCGGGCACTTCTGGGAGGAGCAGGTGAATCCGAGGCTCACGGCCAGCCAAGAATTCCAGAAAAGCATAACGGGAGAGGATGTGTATAAAAAAGAATGTCTGTGTGTGTAACTGAGTCACTTTGCTGCACAGCAGAGACCGGCACAACACGCAAATCCACTGTGATTCAGTTAGAAAAAACAACTCCAGAAAAGGTGACCCCTGCCGCCCGTGGCCCCTCGGTCCCCGCCCGCGTCCGGGGGAAGCAGCCGCCCTCCGGCCACCTCCTGGGGTGTCCCGCGCCCCCTTCTCCGCTGGGAGCCGCTCGGTGCCCCCGTGGCCCGAGACGCCCCCAGGCCCCGACCTTGCAGGAGGCCAAGCACTGCAGCTCCGAGTGGAGCGGAAACGCGTCATTTCTGCTCCAGAAGGATCCCGCGAGCCGAGAGCGCGTCTGTGCGGACGGGCTCGCGCTGGGTCTTGCACGAGGAGCCCCGGGCGGCCCTGGGCCCCGGCCGGTCCCGCGGGCAGCTGAGGGGCCGGTGCTGGGCCCGGAGCGGCCGTGACCTTTGCCCCTGATCTCGGCCGCTTCTCGGGATTGTGGTTCTGCTGCCGGTGCCGGTTTAGCAGCAGGTGGAAATAGGACAGCCCAGCCCTCGGCGCTGACCTAGGACGTCGTGTGTCCCCCTCCTCCCGCCCTGGGGACGTGGGGGGCCTGCCCGCCTCCGGGGTGGCGGGTGGCGTGTCTCCAGTTCGGGGCTCCCCGCCTGACCTTTCCCCTCCAGCGCAGCCTGGCCATCTCTCTTTCTCTCTCTTGCGCACTCTCTCTCTTTTAAAAAAAAATTCTGTTTTATTGTGGTGAGAACACATCACACAAGAAACTACCCTCCTACATTTTTCTAAGTGTATAATTCACAATGTTGTTAATTATAGAAACAATATTGCAGGGCAGGTTTCTAGAACTTACTTCATCTTCTTGACTGTAACCTCATGCCCAGTGATTGCATCTCCCTGTCTCCCCCTCCCCCAGGCCCTGGCAACTGCCCTTCCACTGGTTCCGTGAATTAGCCGATTTTAGGTAGTGGAATCGTGCGGTCCTTCCGAGACCGCTTATGCACTTAGCATAACGTCCTTCAGGTTCATCCAGGCTGTCGGAGATTCCAGAATTTCCTTCCTTTCTTTAGGGCTAAGTCATAATCCCTGGATGTGCCACATTTTCTTTACCTGTTCATCCACCAGTGGACACTTAGGTGGTTCCACATCTTGGCTGTTGACCACGGTGCTGCTGTGAACCGGGGAGGGTCCATATCTCTTCGCCATCCTGATTTTGATTCTTTTCGATAAATACCCAGAAATAGGATTGTTGGATCATCTGGTAGTTCTGTCACTGACCAGGGTTCTTGGCCTCCTTGAGCAACAGAAATTGATCAGAGACCAGACAAGAGATTCAGGCAAGGCTTTACTGGGGCCGCTGTTGCAGCAGGGGGACTCAGAACAAACAACAGGTCCCCTTGCTGGCTGGCTGAGGCGGGGGGGGGGGGCAGCTGGCTCCTTACGTGGGGTGAGGGTAGGGGTGCGTCCGGGGGTCGGGCGGGAGTGGTGGCTCAGGCGTTCTGCCCACCCCTTGGTGGTGTCGAGTGCAGGGGGCCTGCGCAGCACCCTGCTGTCACTCCCGGCTCCTCGGAAGTGGCAGCTGGGTTCTTTGGGCCTTTTTGTATCTTGTTGTCCAGAATTTGCCCCAACTGGGCATGCGTGCAGTCTTTTCTCGTCCCTTATAGTTTCTTTGTATTTTGCTGCTTGAGGTGACGTGTGTCCAGGTGTGGGCACTGCAGCAAAGGGACCCAGGTCCCAGCCTGTCTCAGTTCTATTTTTCATTTTGGGAGGAACCTGCATACATTTTGCATTCCCACCAACCGTGCCCGAGGGTTCCAAATTCAGCCTTTCACTTTCCTGCGTCAGCCAGCGCGGGGCCCCTCGCACCGTCCCTCCCTTTCAGTACAGTGGCCGGCTGGGAAAATCCTTCTCGCTCTGTGTGATGTTTGGGGATCATCTCAGCCATCCTCTTCTCCTCCCGGCTCTTACTCCCATCCCTGCTTTCCCTGTTTTTTGGTGCATAATTCAGTCTGCAGTTGCTGTCTAATAGATTCTTTGTGCATAGCGTGGTATTAGGTGCTTTCGCTGCTTCATCTCCTTTGATCTTCACAACATCCGTCTGACGACGTAGGTACTGTGCTCATCTCTGCTTTACAGAGGATGAGCCTTAGTGAAGTTTAGTGGTTTACCTCGCCTGCTCATTGGAGGATGATATGAACTGAACTTTATTCGCACCCAGATCCCTAGTGTTTATCTTAGTTCATTTGTTTATCTTCATACCAATATCTTCCCAACTCTCTGAGGCCCGGGAGGCTGTCTTTTATCTTCCTGTACCAACCCCCCTGCCAGGGCTGGGCACCTAATACACGCTCAGTAAATATCTATGTTTGGATGATTGGTAGAGCAGGGTTTTCATTCCCAGGCGTCTAAAGACAGCTCTGCATGCACAATTTTAAAGATGCGCTGATTATACGAACACTACTGATGTTAATGATTCCAACCCACAAACACTAACAAATATCTCTCCTTATAAAGTATATATCTTTTTTTATTATGCTGTATTATTTGACCTACATGTTATTTATGATTGTATTGATTAATTTTAAATTCTTTTCCCTTTTTCTTTTTTAAACCCCACATTTGTTTATTTATTTATTTTTTTGGCTGTGTTGGGTCTTCGTTTCTGTGCGAGGGCTTTCTCTAGTTGTGGCGAGCGGGGGCCGCTCTTCATCGCGGTGCGCGGGCCTCTCACTATCGCGGCCTCTCTTGTTGCAGAGCACAGGCTCCAGACACGCAGGCTCAGTAGTTGTGGCTCACGGGCTTAGTTGCCCCGCGGCATGTGGGATCTTCCCAGACCAGGGCTCGAACCCGTGTCCCCTGCATTAGCAGGCAGATTCTCAACCACTGCGCCACCAGGAAAGCCCAAGTATATATCTTTCTGCTTCTATATCTTTATATATCTGTCCTTACAAAGCATTTTTACACAATTACTTAGATTCTGAGAGGTAACAAAATGCTATCAATTGTGAATATACTGTCATTTTCTGGTAGAGGAAGGGAATTCAGAGAGGTTGAGTGGACTCCTGCAGTTAAGAGAGAACCTTGAGGACATGAGAATCTTGGGTTCCTTTTCTTTGGGCCACAAGCACACGCAAACTCTAAAAGGACTTTGGAAATTGTAAAGGGCTGTACGGTGTGAGGATGAGTTATTTTATGAAGCAGCAGGAGAGAAAGGATCATGTAACCAAGCTAGTTAAACCGGGGGAAGAGCGGCGCAGTGAGCCATTTTGCTGTGGCTTGTGGTTGGGGCGCGGACAGGTTGGGTTTGAGGGGAGGCGCTCCGTGAGCATCTGTCCAGCTGTGCGCAGCTGCCCTGGCCTCAGGAGAGGGCTTGCAGCCGGAGGAGGACGGGAGAGTCTCTGTCTCCACTTACTCGCTCGTATTCTGTGTCTCTGCTTTTGCTGCTCACTGAGCCTTAGGGTCCTGCCCTTTCTGCCTCCTCATTCCTACTCGTCGTTTTATGGCCACTCCAGGAGCGCCTCTCCCGGCCACCTCCTCCCTGGCACAGGTGTGTTGTCAGGACACCGTGGCCTCACCCTGGTCACTGTACTTCCCGTATCGTCCTGTAATATCCTTGCACTAGACGGTGAACTCCTTAAGCTCAGGGACCAGAGCTCTTTATCTTTGGTTCCCTGAGTCCACCATGGCTGCCTGGTTGTTGAATGACGGACTGATCGTTTGCAGGCACCTGGGGGGGCTGGGGGTGTGCACGGTTTTCCCCTCGCGAGGAGTTTCCTGGAGCACGAACTTTGAAGCGTCTGCACGTGAGGCTTTGTCGATGCCTGTCATCAGCGTTGACCAGAGAAGTGCTTGGGTGTCTTTTTTCAATTGTGCCAACCCATCCAGTGTGTTTTAAAATATCCTTCAGTTAATTTTACTCCTATTAATTTTTTCAAGTGGAAAAATGTTTTGTATTCATCAATGTTAAAAAAAATACTCTAAAGACCATCAGGGCTGTCCTTGTGGGTGTCTTCCTGCAGTTCCAGCTTCCTCCGATGGTTCGTGGATTCTCTCTGGTGTCAACCCTCTCGTCGATGTTCGTGAATCGAGTTCTTATCTCTGACTGTCGTGTCCTTTGAAGTTGGGACATTTCGTTTCCAATCCCCTTCCAGATGTCGTGGCTATCTCAGCAGCCCTTCGCAGTCAGCATTCCAAAAGCAGAAGTGTCTGCTCTCTCAAAGCGCTCCTCCTTTTGAAATTTCTATTTTTGTAACTGGCAACTCCGATCGTCTAAGTTATAAACTTTGCCGTTATTCTTTGCCACCCTCACTGCACCAGTCAGTCACTTGCACGTACAGTTAATCCTAGGTAATTAGAGTCAGAACGAGGGCTCTAAAAGCCATGCGTTCTTGTTATCTTCTCTGCCCCTGCCTTTATTTATTTATTAATTCATGCTCCGGCTGTTTACTGGGTACTGTCCACGTGCTGGGTGCTGTTCCAGGCAGTCAGAATACAGCAGCAGACAGCAACAGACAAAAGATTTGCCCTCGGGACTTCCCTGGCGGCCCGGTGGTCAAGATTCTGTGCTTCCGCTGCACGGGACGCGGGTTTGATCCCTGGTCGGGGAACTAAGAACTCACATGCTGTGCAGCGCGGCCAAAAAATTAAAAAAAAAAAAGGAAGATTTGCTCTTGAAGACCTTACTTTCTAGGAGTGAGGGAGACACATGGCAAACGTTATGATCAGCAGGTAGATTATTTCGGACGTTGGAAGGTGAGTGCTATAGGAATGGGGGGGGAAGTTCGAGGTTGCAGCACGAGGGAGGATGCAGCTGGGCGTGGCTCCTGAGCCTATGAGGGGGAGATTCGGGGGGAACTGATCCCAGCCATGTAGACCAGTAGGAGAGCTTGGCCCCTGACTGAGTGGAATGGCCCTTGCGGAGCTTCAAGCGGAGGAGAGATACAGCCTAAAATAATTGAAAGTCTCGCACGGGCTGCCCTGCTGAGGACAGACCGAGGGGCGGAAGTGGGAGGGGTGGAAGCGCCATCATCCTGTGCCCGGGACGGTCGCAATGGTGGTGAACAGGCCCCTGCTTTTCTCTGTTGGGGCGGGTTTCTTCGTGCTTCGATGCTCCTCTCTCAGGTGCGGGCCCGATGACACCGCTCCCCAGCCAGAGCTGCTGGGACAGAGCCCACCCTCTGTGGCCCCCCTGAGACCCGGCCCCTCCCCTCCCCCCGTCCCACTCCCACCCTGGGCGCTGTCGTTCTCCCGTGCCTTGTAGCTCTCTCACTTTCTAACCAACAAAACCCTTTTTTTGCCAAGTCCCATCTTCTCCTAAAAGCCTCTGCAGCATCTCCTTGGCAGCATGAATCCGTCCGAGCTCTCACACCTGGGGAGGTGTTTGTGCCTCTGATGCGCGCGTTTAGTTCTCAGCTGCGCGCTGCCCACCTAGGCGGTGGGCTCCTGGTTATAAGGGCCCCGTGTTCCTCTTTGCATCTTTTGCTCCCTCGGTGCTGCCAGAAGGGCCTCACTCAGCCTTCGAGATGGTTCTGCTTAGCCAGCTTTGGCGGTTCTGTCTTGCAGATTGAAGCCCTCGTCAAGGACATGCAGGACCCAGAGATGGGGGTCAGAGTGCAGAACCAGAAGGTCGCGGTCATCAGCGTCCCTCACGCCATGACGGGTAACGTATCTTGTGATTTGGTCTTGGCCTGGAACAGACCGTACACAGAGGTTGGCAGACTACAGCTCGTGGGCCAGATGCGCCCCGTGTTCTGTATCTGTGAATAAAGGTTTATTGGAACAGATACACGTCCTCATTTATGTATTGTCTGCAATGGCAGAGTTAAGTAGCTGTGCAGAGACCGTGACGTGGCCCATAACGCCGCGTATACTTACTGCTTACCTGCCCATTCATGCAGGCTCCTTCTGGGCAAGGAGTCAGAAAGGAAAGAGAAAAGAATCCAGTAGGTCCCCTTGTGAAGCCATTGCTTCTCCCCAGGAGGTCATTTTAAAAACTTTTACTGTTGTTTTTTATTTGATTGTCTTGTTTGATTTGTTTTAATAAAATCAAGTAGCAGAAAAAATACTATTTGGCAAAATAGAATTGGCCTTTGTTTTCTCCATCCTTCCCTGTCTTCTAATTAACATTCAGACCCTTCTTGACTCCCCCAAGGGCAGGGCACCTTAGTCTCCTTTCTCTGGGGGCGGGATAAAGGGCGTCATTTCAGGATATCGGCAGAAGGGGCTGGACCCCCAAATAAGAATGCATTTTGATCCGTGCGTTGCGATGGTTTTGTGATTTTGGTAAAATCCGTGCGTTGCGTTTGTTTTGTGATTTTTGCAGTAAGGAGTCCCTTTCCCACCGAGTCGTGTTGTTGGCAGAGGGGGGCAGCTTCTCAGAGCGCGAGCCTGGGACTCGCCGCTGTGCTGAGTCCCCTGTGAGCCCTCGCTCTTGACCCCATCCATGACCTGAGTATTTGTCACTCAAGGCACTGGGGTCTCTGCAGAGGCAAGCCGGCCGGAAGGAGGCGTGTCCCAGCCAGCACAGCGTCTCTCGGGCTCCCAGAGTGTGAGTGACAGACGGCGGAATGATTGGCATGCGACAGGCTAGCTCACAGAAGAAAAGAAAACTCCAATGGTCTAGACTTGGGAAAGACTAGGACCCAGAGCAGCCTGGGCGCCCCAGGACGTTGCAGGCTGCCTCTGACCCCTGACCCCACCCCCTCCCGGCTCCTGGTTGTCCTGAATTCTGGTTGCATTCTCCACTGGATTGGGCAACCCTCGAGGGGAGAGATCTCGTCTAGCTCATCTGAGTAACCCCTGTGCTTAGTGCAGCTGGGGGTCAGGGTGGAAGTTTAACAAAAGTTTATCGAGCACATGAATCCATCCTGGTCTCGAACTGTCCAAAGGGCGCTGGACGTTGACTCAGGCGCCCTGGGATTGGATCCTTTGGGTGCCTTTTTTTTTTTTTTTCCCGTGTAGCCCTAGTCTCCATTTCCTCATTTGACAAGCAGAAGCAGTGATCCCTGCCCCAGGGGATGCCTGCAGGAACCAGACAAGGCTCTAGTGTGCATGTGGTCGGTGCTCAGTGGCGCCCCACGGGGACCGTAGCTGGCTGTGTCCCGCACTGTGTCACCCACGATAAGCGTAGGGAGAGATGTGACCCCCCAGCCCTTTCTTGCAGCCGGGGACACGGAGACGCAGAGTTCCAGCATCTTGTCCCCAGGTCACTAAACGCATCCAGGGCTGAGCGTGGGCTTGAGCCCAGCTGCACCGCTCCAGCGTCCATGCTCTCATCCCCCGTCCGGGATTGCAAGCTGCTTTCCTTCCTGGCAGGTGGGGCCCCTGGTTCCCTGGATTTGGTGGGGGGCCGCCCACCCAGCCACGTTCTGCCTTGTTCATCCTACTCGGGTGAGTCCCAGCTGCGGTCGGAGCCCAGGAGGAGCCCTGTCCTGCGGTATCGGCCCTAATCAAAGCAAACGGGATCAGTGCCACCCGACTCCTCAGAAGGCAGGCGACTCAGGCCTTAAGGGGACGACGGTGGCCGACGTGGGCTTTGAGCAGCCTGTGGTGCTGTCGGCACAGATCACGTGGTGGACACACCAGGGCCCCCGTAACCTCATTCGACCTATTTCAGGAAGCGGTCAAGTGGATGAGAAAACCTTAGCCCCTTGGTGGGGAGCGCTAACCTGTCTGCTCTCCGCCGGGGGCTCTCTTTCCTGGTCTGCACACCACCGTATAGAGACTTGGGGTGGAGAGTCTAAAACACCCAGTCCTGGGATTTTTAAGTAGGGGTTTAGGTGAAGAATTTTGCTTTTGAATAAGCAAAGCGCTGACTAAAGCCAGGAGGCACAGGGGAGCCTCTGAAAGCCATCGCGGTGGGCACGTGGGCGTGGAGAGCTGATAGCTGGATATCTGTGGCCCGGGGCGTGCGCAGGAAGGGCAGTGACAGGGGGTCCACCCTCAGCCACACTGCAGGCAGCTCCTTCAGCCCAGAGAGTGGGGGAGGGGCCCTAAGCCCTCCCACCCCCCTGCGGGTATCAGAAGAAACGCCCCTTGGCCACCCCCAAGCAAGCGAGGAAGTGTCCTGTGCGACCGTCCAGCTACAAGGACACAGGCAGCGGGGTTTCAGACCCTGACCCTCCTCCTCGTGGGCCGGTTTCCACACAGGCAGGGTACCCAGCTCGGCCTCTGGAAAGCAGGCCGGGGTGGCTGGAAAATATGGTTGTTGGCATTTGCAAGATGACGTTGGAGTTGGGGTGCATCTTTCTCCCGAGATGATCCCGCCCGCCTCCTGCAAGGAGTGTGTTCTGCCGATGGGGCCAGAGGGCCCGGGCCGAGTGGGAGGCCGCGGCTTCCCTGGGGTCCTGCATCAGCTCTGGACTTGGTGGGACCCGGCTTGCCTTGGCCCTCAGATCAATCTGAACACTTGCTGGGGGCGGAGGGGTGCACATTCCCTCCTGCTCTTGTCCCCGTGTGCCTCCCCTGGTTTCTTCCACGCCGGCCTGCAGTCTGCGTCGCTCCCAGGCCAGCCCCTCGGCCTCGCAGGGCCCAGGGCGAGAGGGCACACGGAGCCCGCATTCCACGGTCTGAAGTTGTACGTCACCTCACAAAGCGTTCCTGAAAAAGCGGCTCATCTTAACCGCTTCGACAAAAGCGTCTTTACACGACCTGGAAAGCCAGGTTTCGCTTTAGAATTCTCGGACCCCTCAGAGTTCTGCCTGGGAACTTGGGGGTGTGGGAGAACCAGCCCTGCCCTTGGCGCACCCCTTTCCCCTCCCGTCCCTGGCTCTGATTTACTCCCCTGGGTCCGGGCTCCATTCAGAGTTCCACGGACAGCTTGCTTTGGGTCTGTTTTTTTTTTTTTTCATTGTTAAGTCTTAGTCTGTTTACTTCCCACTCAGTGAATGACAGTCCAGGCACCAATTATTGTAAGGAAAGAGAATAAGTATCACAAGAGAGGTGAAGCCTGAAGGGTGTAGGGGACGTTAGGCTGGAAACCTGGCCAGAGTCGATCATGGACGGCCCTGAATTGTGGGCTGCAGGGTTCGGACTGAACTTTGCTGGGGGGAGGGGAGGAGGGGCATCCCTGAAGCTTTTGAGCAGAAGAAGGACGAGATCACGGCTGAACAGGGAGGAGGCTGGCTGGGCGACCGTGTGGAGGGGGGCATGGAGGTCGGGGAGGCTCTGACGGTGGCCAAATGCTTCTGCTTTGCAGGGAGTGATGTTCTCCAGTGGATCACCCAGCGGCTGTGGGTCTCCAGTCTGGGTGAGAGCTCGTCTTTTCCTCCGAGACCAAGGGCTGCTGTATGCGCGTCACCCTGGGGGCGGCTCTGGAGGGTAGAAGCTAAACGGGGGCTCAGCCCGCGTCTCTGAGAAATTGACATTTTAATTGGAGAGATGAGAACTTCATGGGTAATCAAGAAAGACTTCCTGGAGGGGGTGATGCATACGTGCCCTTGGTCCCGAAACAAGCGATGCCTGTGAATCCTGGAGGGAAGCTCAGAGGGTCTGTCTTCCCAGCGGGGAAATTAGCAAAGACGTAAACATGGAATGAACCAGGAATGGAGCGGTAACAGGGGAAATGGGGAGTAGTGACTTCAGCTGGGTGTGGAGGGCAGTGGACGGGTGGGGTGCACCTGGTACATTCTTGGATTCCAAATTTTATCTGGGAGAGAGGCAGTGTAACCCACGCAGGGTTTTGCAGCGTGGTGGTGTGTACAGTAATCAGATTTAAGCTGGGATGTTAGGCAGCAGTCTGACTTGCCACTAGCGAAAAGGCTGTTGGTACAACGAGGGTCTGGTCTCTGGTAGAGGGAGGGAGATATGAGGAGGGAGGGTGGGGAGGAAGCCTCCCCGCTCCTGGGAGGCTGAGCTGTGGGATAGGATGTGGGCTGGGTCGTTGGGCCTGCAGGATGGGAGGGCTGGGATTCTGTCTTGATGGTAGAAAGACACCTGCTCTCACTGGTGCCTCTGAGAATGAACCAGGATAGTTATCCTTTAATCGCTGCAAATCCAGAACCAAGACTGTGTTTCTGAGCAGACTGGAGGCGGGTGGGAGTTGAAGGGACGTGGGGAGGAGCCTGGGATCTGGACCCAGGGTGCAGACAGAGCTGAGCTTGGGGTAGAAGTTGACCATAAACACAGCCTCACCTTCCTGCCCCTCGGGATGAAGAGGTGTCTGTTGGTCAAGCAGAAGCCTCTGGACTTCTCCAGACCCAAAGGGCCCAGCGATGCTCCTCCAGGATTTCCCCACCTGTCACCCCAAACGCCTGAAGTGGATGACCTGTGGCACTGTCAACACTGGGGTCACTGACTGCCCTCCAGACTTACTTACATTCAGGGGTTGGGCTGGGGGACCCTCCTTTTAGCCTTGGCTACCCAGCTGATACCTGTCTGCAGCTAAGTTCAGGAATCACTGTCCCCACTTCTCGGCTGAAGTGCTGTTAGGATGGGGGTACCTGCCCTGAGTTTGGGGTGCTATGCGGGGGCGAGGCCGTGAGCGTCTGCGCTTGGCCCCTGCTTTTAACTGCCTTGTCTCAACCCCTTCTCCCCAGAGGCACAGAACTTGGGCAACTTTATTGTCAAGTACGGCTACATCTACCCCCTGCAAGACCCCAAGAACCTCGTTCTCAAGCCTGACCACAGCCTCTATCGATTTCAGGTGAGCCTTGGCCTTGACCTGGGGTGTTAACAGGGGGTTAGTGTCATCTGAAAAGGTAATTGGGTGGCTTCACATCCTCACAGATCTTCAGAAGCAGTGGCGGGGGCTAAGGCAGCTTTATGTTTTAAGCTAGAGGGCTGGGGGCCGGGGGTTCACAGCCCAGTGTGTAAGCCTGCTTCCCTGGTTTCTCTTGTAGACACCGTACTTCTGGCCCACCCAGCAGTGGCCGGCTGAAGACACAGACTATGGTAAAGCCCTGCCCCTCCTCCTATGCCCTGGGGAGGGCTTGCCATGCCGCTTACTTACTTGCTGCGTTTTGGTGACACTTGTCTTGCTGTCATCACGACCTTTATGTCAGTTCTCACCTGTATTGGGAGTGATTCCCAGGGGAGGGACTGGGTCAGCTGAGTGTTCTCTTCACTAAGCTGAGCACGACAGTCTCACGCCTAGAGGGGTTTTGAAATGTGAGGATGATGGGAAATGTCCTTGTTTTCTTTTCCAGCCATCTATCTGGCCAAGAGAAATATCAAGAAGAAAGGGATTTTAGAAGAATATGAAAAGGTATAGAGATGCTTTCAAGTATAGGTTCTTATAATTGAGTGGAATATAGTCCTGAGCTGTTTTCCCCTGTTCCCCCCATTAATCGATTCATAGGTACCCTCATCCATCCCTCCATCCCTCATCCATCCATCTGTCGTCTGTCTGTTGATCCCTCATCCATCCATCCATCCATCCCTCCCTCCCTCATCCATCCATCCCTCATCCATCCATCCCTCCATCCCTCATCCATACCTCATCCATCCGTCATCCATCCATGTCTCATCCATCCATCCATCCATCCCTCCCTCATCCATCCATCCATCCATCCCTCATCCATCCATCCCTCCATCCATCCCTCATCCATCCATCCATCCATCCATCCCTCCATCCCTCATCCATCCCTCCATCCCTCCATCCCTCCATCCCTCATCCCTCATCCATCATTCATCCATCCATCCCTCATCCATCCATCCCTCCGTCCCTCATCCATCCATGTCTCATCCCTCCATCCATCCCTCATCCATCCATATATTTAGAAGCAGCTGGCTGAAGTAAATTCTCCCCCATGTTGGGGTTCAGCTTCTCCTGCTGTAACTTAAGCCCTTGCCTCAGTAACTACTGGGCACAGTAGCTACCACTTTCCTCTTGCTGTCCCGCAATAACAGGACTTCGTTAATATGTGTGATAATGCATATTACAGGATGGACACATTTGAACATTTGAACAACAGGACTTCGTTAATATGTGTGATAATGCATATTACAGGATGGACACATTGAGTTTGAGATGGGGAGACACGAGTGCAGACTTTTGTTTTAGGCAGCATGAGTCATACTTCTCAAGGAGCACACCCTAACCCTCACAAGGCTAGACTTCTGGGCAGGCAGCAACAATCTTGCTGCTTTTTTGCCTTCTACAAACATGTCTGCAGAAAGCCAGTATCACAGCAACGTTAGGGCTTAGCTTTGTGGATTTGTTGTGCTCTGTGGTTGAATATTAAGTTCCCATATTCTCCTGCACACTGCCCCCCTCTTCCTTATCAGATTTGGGATATATTTATTAAAAAGAAAAACCAAGCCAACTTGTGGCTTCTGTGGTGAAGGCTTGTGGAGAGTTCGGTGCTACCCTTTGAATGACTGCCTCTGCACAGCTGGGCTGGGAGACCGTCTGGCTGGGTCTCGTTGTTGACTTAAGGCTTCCCGCCCTCTGCACACAGCATAGGTTGTGGGGCTCAGTGTTCTCATTTTGTTTTCCTCCTCTAGGAAAATTATAATTTCTTGAACAAAAAAATTAACTACAAGTGGGACTTTGTCATCATGCAGGCCAAAGAGCAGTACCGGTGAGTCAAAGATCTTGTTGGTCCCCTGGTTGTCTCTCCTCCTCCCTTCCTTCTTTGTTTCTTTTTAATAAAATAAAGTTTTATTGGGTGTTTATGTGTTAAACAGTGGGTGAGGCATAGGGAAGGTAGAGGCATCGTCTAGCGAGCCCAGCAGACAAGCAGACAGGCCATGGTGCCTCAGTGAGTCGAGAGCCCCACGTCGGGGTTTGGAGAAGGAGCTGCAGAAACAGCATTGAATCTGGAGGCTGCAGAGGGTGTATCCAGCTGAGGGATGGTGGTGGTGGATGGAGAGGAGAGGAGAGGAGAGGAGAGGTGGGAGGGAGGGTGCTCTAAGCAGACAACCAGAGTCTGGGGGCATGGGAGTGCCCGCCTGATGCCGTCCCTTGGAGCTGGTACAGAGAGTGCAAAGCCCCAGACTGGCGGAAGTGAGGCTGGATGTGTTAGCAGGAGCGGATCGGGAGAAGGTTTTGTGCTCAGGGCACTGGGGAGCCATGGAAGGATCTTAAACATGGGAGAGCTGTCATCAGAGTCACCTGTGAGAGCCCACTCACCGCTCGCCCTCATTTGCCGGTTCAAGACTGGGCCTGAAGTTCCCCCTGGGGGCCCTGCCTTGTCTGTAAGGGCCAGCTGTACATGTTGGGGAGCGTGTATCAGTCAGGACGAGGTTAGGCTGTCGTAACAAACGTCACCCAGCAATCAGAGGCATGAAACCACAAGGCTCATTTCTTGCTCGTGTCACGTGTCCACCGTGGGTCAGCTGGGGCCCTGACATGCCTGCAGCCACTCCAGGACTCACGTCACTTCTGCTCACAGTTCACTAGCCAAGGCAGCTCACGTGGTTATGCCTGCTTCAAAGGAGGGTGCACGGGGCGTGCAGTCCTCCTGTGTGTCTGAGATGCAGGAGAGTCAGGAATATCTGGGGACCAATACCTGTGATCACCAGAGCAGTGAGTCCGGCCAGCCCGGCCTCACTCACCCTGGCAGGTCCAGACCCCAGGAGGTCTAGAGTGGCTGGCACGTGGTGGAGACCCCGTCCTCCTGAAGCAGCCCTGGAAGAAGTGTAGTGGTGGGTGAGTCAGGGTTCTCCAGAGAAACAGAATCTCTGTGTATGGATCTAGCTAGAGAGGAGGTGGGGGAGGGGAAGGAGGGGGGAGAGAGGGTAGGGAGATTGAGATTTGTTACAAGGAATTAGGTCACACAGTTATGGGCACCATTACACAGGACCGCCGCCCGGGCAGACAGGAGTCCGGACAGCCCCAGAATAATGCTGACCTATCACCTGGGCGCCCCTGGGCCCGTAAAATTAACCGCACCAGGCGGTGGGCACCATTACACAGGACCGCCGCCCGGGCAGACAGGAGTCCGGAAGGCAGGATGGCTTTATTGCCCACGGCGGGGGGTGGCGGGGGGACTTGTTCTCAGGCCTGAATTCATGCAGAGGTGCATTACGGGGAGAGCTGGCTCTGCCCTTTCGCCATGAACGTGCCTCTGCCTGGGTGTTTTTCAGACAGAGCGGCGGGTGGGGGGGCAGTCTGCTAACCTTTTGTCACGTGCACTTGTGTGTGAGGCTCCACTGGGTGGGTTCCGTGCACTGTCTCATCCCGCGCTGGGGAGAGGAAATGCCGGGAGCAGTAATTCTTGTCGCCTCTCACATCTGCAACTGGGGAAACGGAGGCTTAGAGGGGTCAGAATACTTGGCCAAGGTCACTGGGTGGGGTTGTGGTCCAGCCTGGCCTAGTGCTACTTCCACTCAGTGGGCGGTTTTTAGTGCCTACTGGGTTCCAGCACTGGGCCGGGCCCCAGGGACACAGAATTGACTGGGATGTGCCCCCGCCCCACCCCTCTCCATCTTCCTCTGCCTCTCTGCTCCAAGCAGGATGAGCCCATGACCCAGAGGACTGTGGACCCCCGAGCTGCCTTGCAGCACAGAGGTACCCCCAGTGGCCCCCGCAAGCCCCACCGCTCAGGCCTTGGCCTCAGCCTGGGTGGAGCTCTGAGCTGCCCACATCACGGGGCAGCCCCTTGGCCAATCGTTTCTAGACGCCTCGGGATGGGCACTTCCTGAAAGCCACTCTCCTGCTGAGATGCTGGCTTTTCCCCACTGATTCTGTTGCTTCCCTCAAAGGCAGCCTCAGATTTCAGGTTTAGGATCTGTGATGGTTAATTTTGTGTGTCCGCTTGGCTGGGCCACAGTGCCTAGAGAGTTGGTCCAGTACCCGTCTCAGATGTCACTGTGAAGGTGTTTTTTAGGTGAGATTAGTATTGAATCAATAGACTTTAAGTAGAGCGGATGACTCCCCCCAATGTGGGTGGGCCTCATCCAAACAGTTGAAAGCGTTACGAGACTGAGGTTCCCAGAGGAAGAAGCAATTCTGCCTCTAGACGGGCTTGGACTTGAGCTGCCGCATCAGGTCTTCCCTAGTCCTCCAGCCTGCTGGCATGTCCTGCAGAATTTGGACTTGCTAACCTCCCCAGTCGTGTGAGCGAATTCCTTGAAATAGATAAATTCTGTCTCTGTCTCTCTCTATTTATCCTCCTACTGCTTCTGTTTCTCTGGAGAAGCCTAACTAATACAAGTACAAGGTCTCACCACAAAATCAGGTGGCCATGTAGTCTGGCTCACGAGGCACCCGTTTCGTTCCCCTGAGTCTCTGCGCACAGACCTCTCTCCTGAATCCCAGAGTCAGCATCTCAGCTATAAACTCAACATCTCACGTTGACATCACACCTCAGCCTAACTTTGTCCATACTTGAATGTTTTCCCTTCGCTCCCCAAGCCTTCTCTCCCTTCAGCATTACGCATATCAGTACAATGAACCCCCATTCACCTCTCCCCGACCCGTGTCCTGTGTTCAGTCATCCAGTCCCGCTGGTACTGCTGGCAGAATCCCTTCTGCCACACCTGTCCACTTCTGTCTACTTCCATCACCCTGGAGCCAACCTCACTGTCAGCTGGGCCACGGCAGCATCCTCTGCTCCCATATGCCCCCAGTTTTGAAAGACAAACAGTATCCGGTCCCACGCTTTCGAGAGAGAACCCTCAGTTCAAATGTCATGTGCTCAAAGAAGCTTTTATTTCTTTTTTCTTGTTTAATTTTTATTGGGGTATAGTTGGTTTGCAATGTTTCGTTAGTTTCAGGTGTATAGCAAAGTGAATCAGTTAGATATAGACATATATACGATCTTTCTTAGGTTCTTTTCCCATCTAGGTCATTGCGGAGTACTGAGCAGAGTTCCCTGTGCTGTACAGTAGGGCTTTATTAGTTAGCTAGTTTATATACGGAAGTGTGTGTATATCAATCCCAATCAAATAAGCTTTTCTGATTAGCTGTTATTCTGCACACAATCATCCTGAAACTCCATGGCTCAGAGTGGCAACAGTATTTTATTATCTCTCAAGGGTTCTGTGGGTCTGGAGTTTGGGACGGCTGGGCTGGGCAGTTGTGGATCAGAGCCTCTCAAGTGCTTGCAGCCAGAGGGCTGGAAGGTCTGCCCTGGGCTTCCTCACAGCACCAGGCATATAACACTGCCTACAGGTGGTTGGAAGCCCCAAGGGCAAATACTTCACTGAGGAGGGTGGCAGCTGCCCCACCTTTGATGGCCCAACCTCAGAAATCACACGGTGTCATTTGTGATATACTCAGTTGGTCAACACAGCCACAAACCCCACCTGGTCTCAGTGGGGGAAGACATAGACCCACCTGGCAGTGGAAGGAGGGTCACAGGACTGTAGACATCCTATTTAAAAAGTACCACACTGGCCATCCCTGATTCTGCACTCTAGTGCACTGAATGTGTCCTCACAGCTCACGACACAATTTGTAATTTTATATTTACTTCTTGACTATTTGTGGAATGTTTAGACCTAAAGGTACTCAAGGAAGGGCAGGAAATATGTCTGTGTGTCAGTCTGCTCAGGCTGCCGTATCAGAGCATCGTAGACTGCGTGTCTTAAACAACAGACATTTATTTTCTCAGAGGTCTGGAGCGGGGGAAGTTCAAGATCAAGGTTGTGGCAGGGTTTGGTTTCTGATGAGGGCTCTCATCTCAGCTTGCAGACAGCTGCCTTTTTGTTGTGCTCTCACATGGGGGAGAGAGATGGACAGAGAGACTCTTCTGTTATCTCCTATTACCAGGGCACTAATCCTGTCATAAGGGCCCCACTCTCATGACCTCATCTAATTACTTCTAAACCCTAATTCCTTCTTAAAGGCCCCATCTCCAGATACTGTCGCACTGGGAGTTAGGGCTTCAACGTGTGAGTTTTTGGGGGATGCAAACGTTCAGTCCATTACAGTCTCTTTGGTTTGCCCGAATTCTCCTAGTGTTTGGAACATAGTGGAGATCAGTAAATACATGATTGAGTCAAAGTGTCATCGACTAAGGGATACTGTTGCTATAAAGATCACAACATGACAAACTAAGATAATTCTTTGTTTACTGGTTCTCTTGAACGCCGTTCATCACCACTCTCCTCCAATAACCTCTGTCACACAAGAGCAAAGCCAGAAAGGGCATTGCAGTAAATTAGCGATCAACTCTATTGCCAAGGTGGTCCAGCATTATGGAAAGTCCACAGTGCCTCAGGCCATCTGCAGCCCATCTTCCTGAGGACACGGGGTAGTTAACCCGGTAGAAAATCCATTTCAGTTGGCAAGGGGGAAGTTGGAGTGACAGTGTTTATAGTTAATTTCCAGAGAATGTTGCCAAACACCCCCCTGGAAGGGCACTCTCCACCCACCTGGCTCTCTGGATATTATGTTACTCACAGTACATGAGCTGGCACGTAAATCCGCCGACTCTGTCTCGAGGAGGGCGTGTGCGTCATCCTGCGTTGCCTGGGCAAACAAGCATCGCCTAGCGGAGCGCACGTCGCCGTGGCAATGGCGCTGGATGGGGTATGATAATGAACACTCCCTCACCCCTGTCATTTCCTACCTGTAGTGGGAAAGAGGGAGACTGAGACATGAGAGGGAGCACGAATAGCCTTTCACAGAAATCACCTGGGCTCAGAGAAACCCTGCCTTGCTGTGAACTCTTTGAAGTGACAGAGTGGCACTGACGGCTAGAGAGAAACCGGAACTCCCCAGGGCCCGCGTTTTCCCCATCCCAGACTCTGGCATTGCCGTTGCCTCCTGACTCCGGTGTTGGTTATGTTGTTTATCAGAGCAGGGAAACATCCGGAAGCCAGGTGGGCCGAGAATGTCATCCACGCTCACTCCAGTGGAGACGCTGGGGGAGACGGCCTGATCCTCGGGCTGGTCATGGTGGCACGATCGCATCACACGCTGGTGCTCTCGGGGGGAGCTGGACTCGGGGACCAGATCCCTGGTTCGGGTCCCACCCCTGCCCCCTGGTGACAGCACGACCCCCAGTGGGACATTCAACCTCTCTTTGCTTCAGCCCCTGAACTGCAAATTGAGAATTGCTCACTGGGAGGGTTCGAGTTAATACGTATAAAAGTATGTTGCAGGGTGCTTAGCACATAAGGATGATATTAATGTTCGCTATTTTCATTATTCTCATTATGGCAAAAGCACAGATTACTTGGGCAGATTGGGAGAGGCGTCCGGAATGGGGCTCAGCAGGAAGGGCGTCCGTCCGTGAGCAACAGATGCAAAACCTTACTGGCCTTTAACGTGGGTTTTGGCTTTTCAGGGCTGGAAAGGAAAGGAATAAAGCGGACAGGTACGCGCTGGATCGCCAGGAGAAGGCGTACTGGCTGGTGCACCGATGCCCCGTGAGTGCCACCTCCCCCCTGGTTTCACCCGTCTCTTCCTGCGCCCGACCACTCCCAACCTTGCTCCCCATCCCCCTTTTGTGGCTCATCTCTGCCTGGAGCTAGAATTGAATCTGCAGGAGCTGTTGCTCGCTGTGGAGTAACATCCCTGGGCCTCTGGCTGCAAGAGGAAATTCACCGTCTGGATGGAGTCCGCCCGTGGCCCATCCGTTGCTGTTAGGACTGAGCGCATTTCCGTAGCGGAGGGACCTGAATGAGTCTGCCTCGTGTGAGGGCTAGGACTCGATGCCTTAGAAGGGGAGTGTAAGAAGGAAAAGGTAGGACACGTGTAGGGAACCGGAAGCCGCCTCGCCGCGGCCGTGCCGTGCGTCTCTTGCTGCCGTCCTTTTCCTCTCCGGATCCGGTCCCCGGCAGAGATGGGGGCGGGGATAAATGTGTGCTCGGCCTCATGGCTTAGAACACGTGGCGTCTCTGGCTTTGGGACGTTAGATGGCCTAGAGGCACAAGCTGGACGTTCGAGATGCGACTTGTAGCGGCTCATTACTTGGGAGGGAAGCCGCGTCCCCAGCGCGGAGAAGCGGGCTGTAACCGCCGCCCACCGCGGGCGCCTCTGCCGCCTCGGTTCCCTCCCGCCTCAGACCCGTGTGCCGCCTGCCGGGCACTGGAGGTGGGAGAAGCGGAAGGAATTCTGCGAAGTGGAGCATTCGGAACACACGTTCCCCGTCTTCCTCCTTTAGTTTTCTTGCCTGACCGGGAACCAAGTTCTCAGAACCGGAGAGCGAACTGCGTCCCTCACGGGGCCAAAGCTTCTGGAGTTTTGAACTTGGAGCCCATCAGACTTGGGCCGTTTTGCTACTTTTCTTTCTGCATCCAAGACAGGCAGCCCGTAAGGTGTTCCAGCTGCGAGGACGTTGGTCCCGACGCCTTGTTGCCGAGGCGAAGGCCCTGGGCTTGAGGCGTGTTTGGGTTTGCTTGGTCTCAGGGCACCTCCTCCAGTTAGACCACGTGGCCGACGCCCGACCCAGGTCCCCGGGGGCCTGAGCGGAAGGCTGCTTGGCCGAGCA
Organism: Leucopleurus acutus; assembly: GCF_964270905.1. Lineage (NCBI taxonomy): Eukaryota > Metazoa > Chordata > Mammalia > Artiodactyla > Delphinidae > Leucopleurus > Leucopleurus acutus. Next base: position 1,690,298 of record NC_139161.1, on the reverse strand, counting down.
CAGGGTCCTGGAGGTCAGAGCCCACACCCGCCGTCCCGCGGGTAGCAGGAGTGAGATCTTTGTGTGCGAGGGAGGCAGGCCGTGCTCAGCCCGTATTGTCATCAGATCCTGAAGCCGGGGGGGGGGGGGGACCCTTGGTGAGGAGAATGGCGAGTGGTGGATAAGCCTCTCAGGTGGTAAGAGGCGCTGGTGCCCCGTGGCACCCGTGACCGAGGCGGTCCTGCTCCTTGTAGGGTGGGAAACGGCCTTTGTATCATGTGTGGAGACTCCGTGCTGTGGGACGCCCGTGTGCCTGCACCCCTTGCCAGGCGACAGAGTCTGTGCACGCGAGCTGCCTTGGGACCCTCTCCTCCCCTCTGTCCCTGCAGCCAGGAGGTCTACAGGGACACGACGAGAAGCAGATTATCCGCGTTGTTCCCAGGCCTCCCGGGGCAGCTCTCGGCCCCGACGCCGGGCAGGTGGCCGAGTGGCTCTTCCCTGTGTGATACAGAAGCACAGACGTTCAACAGTGTGTCCCTGACAGTGGCTTCTACCACCACCTCCCGCACGGTCCCCACTTCCTCCCCCTCCATCACCTGCGTCGTCACGGGCACCGTCACCGCAGACCTGAGTGGAGAACTTGCGGTGCCCCGGGCTGTGCGCCAAGCATCGATCTGCACGCGCTTTCTCGTTCCATCTCTGCGGCCCTACCTGAGAGCCTGCGTGATTAGTCCCGTTTTGCTGATGAGGAAGCAGAGGCCCAGGGCTGCTGCTGACTTGCCAGTGACAGCCAGTGAGTGAGCACCGGGCCACCTGGACCCACAGACTGCGGAGCCTTCCCTCCTGGTCTCCATGCTCCTTTGCCTCCGGTGACAGTGTCACGTGATGTTGTGCATTGGTCACCTCCTTGGTCACTAGAGCATCACGTGGTTGCTGCCACTCTCACGCACATGGTGCCGGGTTCAGAGGTGCCTGTCTCTCACTGGCGGCGCTGGGGGGGCCACGTGCAGAAGGAAGCCTGCTGTGCTTGGAGCAGACGTGAAGCTCCCCGGACACAAAACCTCTCTCCCCGCCCCGGCCCCCTCACTGCCGATCCCCTCGCCCAAAACCGGACCAGGAGTCGGGGCCGGGCCGGGTGGCCCTGGCTCCTTCTCTCCCTGACTTTCATAAAGCCTTCAGCCTCTCGGTGGCCCAAGGGCGCCAGGATGACGGATGCGTCCCGTTTGAAGAGCATCCGGTTTGAAGTCTGTCTCGGCTGGAAACTGAGCAATCTGACTGACAACGCAGCAGCCCAGGCGCTTGGGGGCCGTCAGACCGTCTCCAGGGGCCCCAGACACACTGTCAGCTGGGTGGGAAGGAGCCAGCCGGGCAGACAAAGCATTTCGCTGGGTGGGGTGACTGTAACCAGCTGCCGTACTTACGGAGCACATTCATCCCCTGTTCGTCTGTCTGGCCCTGGATCCGCGGAACCTTCCCGGGGCCCTGCGTCTGCACCAGCCGGGGAGCCGGGCGCCGGGCGTGATGTAACAGCCGAAGGCCGCTGAGCACCTGCCACGCGCCTGGGTTAAGCCCTGAGCCTGGCTGATCCCAGGGACCTGACGGAAATGCTGTGACATAGGGGTGTCATTGCCCTGTCGTTCAGGTGGGGACATCGAGGCTCAGGAAGCCGCAGCGGCCTGGGCAGCTCTGGGACGTGAACACACCTCTGTCTGACATGCTGCTGCCATGGAAGGTGCGCCCACGATGGGCCCCTCTCTCAGCTCAGGCAGCTCCAAGTGCAAACTGCTGACGCTGGAGAGCCACGTTCCTCTCGCACTTTTCCCCAGCGGAACAGGGTACAGATCTGGGCACGAAGCAAACGAAGGTTCATTGTGTAAACGGACAGAAGGAGAAACGGTTCCTTTAGAAAAGTCATCTCGGGGCCCCCCGTGCATTGTTGCTGTGCCATCTGTGGCATCCGTGTCTCCCCAGGATACAGGCCGCTGACACGTGGACCATGGGTACAAGGAGGATGTGGTCCGGGGACAGAGGCGGCCTGTGGCACGTGTGCTCTAAGTCAGGCGGTTGCTGGTCTGAGCGTCGAGCTAAACGGCCTTTGTTTCAACCACAAGTGCAGACACTCACCCGAGAAGATGTCTGTCCTCCACTTCCTGCTGAGGGTGGACTGAATGTCCAGAGAGGGTCAAAGTAAATTAAGTTACAGCTCCGTGACTGAACACTGTGACACTGTGAAAATAATATTTTCAAAGACCATTTATGAACCTAGGAAAGGGGTCTGACATACAATGTTTTACCATTAAAACAGGATGGGAGAGTCCATCGACTCTGATCCAGATTAAGAAAAAAAGCCCCAAACATCTGTTTTGTGAATTTCCACCCTGTGCCAGGGGCCTAGGAGGCCATGGGGGTCTTTCCACTGGGAGCCGAGACAGACGTGGCCCTCAGGGAGCTCACAGTCTGGTGGAGGGGCTGAGACTGGAACACACAGATGAATGTGCCCTGCACGGGTGTGGGGACAGCTGTGAGGGCCGGGGTCCTGCTTCAGACCAGGGGTCTGGGGCCAGCTGTGCACGGAAGTAACGTTCACGCCAAGATCAGGCTCCTCCAACCCTTCCCTCGAATTCTTGTCTCCCTGCGTCAACCTCATCTCTCTCTCTGTCCCCTGTTTTGTTTTGTTTTTAAAACTATCTGGTGTTTTATTCATTCTTTGTTTTCTGTGCCGCGCACCAAAAAGGTCCAAACTGTATGTCAGGGGGGAGAGTAATGGTGAGAAGAGGAGAGAACAAGACAAGGGGCGGGAGGGATGCGGTGCAGCCACGTGCCACCGGGACGCGGCACCAGCGCCCACCCCGGCCCTGCTCCGGATGCCGGCTCTGGGACTGTCCCCTCCTCGTGGGCAGCCCTTGGGGGTACGAGGGTCCTTTCCTAACCTGAGTTAAGGAGCCGTTAGCAAATTGTCTCTTCGGCTTTTGTGTCAGGGATGTTCTCGGGCACCACGCCTTGGCGTTCACACTTCCTCTGGCTGGAGGGGGTGGGGGTGGGCTTGGCGTCTCTGGGCAGGCGGGGCTTCCTGCACTTGGCCCCGGCTGCACGCGGCTGCACGGCTCCCTGTCTGCTGACAGCCCACCGCCTGCCCACCGTGGCCCTTGTGTCCTGTGCGCCAACGGTCAGCTCTGCGGTATCTGCGTTCCAGCTGCCTCTTGCATCCCAGAAACTGTGTCAGCGGTGGCTCTGGTGACTGTTGTGGAGAACAGAGACCCCCATGCTACCTGGTGAATGAGTGGATGAATGAATGAGTGCGTGAGTGAGTGAGTGGGTGAATGAATGCATGCATGAATGAATGAGTGAATGATGAATGAGTGAATACATGAGTGAATGAATGAGTGGATAAGGGAATGAGTGAATGAATGAATGAGTGCGTGAGTGAATGAATGAGTGGATAAGGGAAGGAGTGAATGAATGAATGAGTGCGTGAGCAAATGCAGCCTGGGAGTCTCCCAAAACAGCAGCAGGAGAAAGGCAGCCCCGTGGAGAGTTCTGAAGGCAGGGCCCCGCGGTGGGACCGCAGCTCGATGGGAGCAGCTGAGGGGTGGGGAGGGCCGGCGGGGACCGGCCGCAGGACAAGGCCCGCGGGCAGCTCCAGCTCAGGGTCCTGCGCCGGTTACACAGGTGCACCGTGGAGCAGCGGAATTCACATCAGAGTGTGGATCAAGTTCAGAGCCAAGAGTTGGAGAAGGGGTCCAAGACGCGAGCAGACGACTGCACGGAAGCCCCTGAGGCTGGAGGGCCTGCTGGGGGGCAGGGGCCCCGAGGGGCAGCGTGTGTGTGTGCGTGTGTGTGTGTGTGCGTGTGGCTGTGCCGGTACGTATGTGTGTGAGCTGCAGATGTGAGCACATGTGGCTGCGTTCGGGTGTGAGTGCATACCTGTGAGAGTACGAAAGAGTGATGATGTGAGCTGTGAGTGGGAGGGGGTGTGTGCACGTGAGCGAGTCCTTGAGTGTGAGAGTGAGTGTGTACATGTGAGGAGCGTGGGAGTATGCGAGTGTGTGTGTGTGATGTCTGTCTTCCGTCACCCTGGGGGGATTTCTTTGTACCAGACGGGTGTCCGCACCAAACAGAGGAGGTGGAAGACCCGAATCGCTGGCCTCGAGGGGCTGAGAGACCGAGCGGGGCTGGCTGGGGAGGCCGGATGGAGACAGGCACGCACGGAGGCCAGCTTTGGGCCAGGTGTTCACACACGCGCCCTTACGATGCACACAGCCTTTGCCTGGTAACGGTGACGCCCTGCTGACAGCTTCCTGCTCCATCGTGTGCTAAACCCTCACAAGAACCCGACGGGCAGGAGGGATCGTCTGCGGTTCCCAGGGGTGGGAAGGTCAGAGAGAGAATAGTTTCCAAGATCTTCCTCACAGCTGGGAAGTGGCAGAACCGGGATTGGAACCTCTGGGTGCCTGACGGAAGCCTGGACTCTCCAACACAATGGACTGTAGAGCGGGAAGGGAGTCGGGAGTCCCACGTGCCAATCCCAGTGAACTCTGATTGAGTTCGCAGGTTGTTTATCCATCTGTGCACCCACCCTCACATTCATCCATCTACCTACCCACCCCTCATCCACCCATCCATCCATCCATCCATCCATCCACCTACCCACCCCTCATCCACCCCTCATCCACCCATCCATCCATCCCTCCATCCATCCATCCATCCATCCATCACTTATCCATCCATCCATCCGTCCACCTACCCACCCTCCCTCCCTCCCCTCCATCCATCCATCCATCACCTACCCACCCTCCCTCCCTCCATCCATCCATCCATCCATCCATCCATCCATCACTTATCCATCCATCCATCCGTCCACCTACCCACCCTCCATCCATCCATCCATCACTTATCCATCCATCCATCCGTCCACCTACCCACCCTCCATCCATCCATCCATCCATCCATCCATCACCTACCCACCCTCCATCCATCCATCCATCCATCCATCACTTATCCATCCATCCATCTGTCCACCTACCCACCCCTCATCCACCCATCCATCCATCCATCCATCCGTCCACCTACCCACCCTCCATCTATCCATCCATCCATCCATCACTTATCCATCCATCCATCTGTCCACCTACCCACCCCTCATCCACCCATCCATCCATCCATCCATCCGTCCACCTACCCACCCTCCATCTATCCATCCATCCATCCATCCATCACTTATCCATCTATCCATCCGTCTACCTACCCACCCTCCATCCATCCATCACTTATCCATCCATCCATCCGTCCATCTACCCACCCTCCATCCATCCATCCATCCATCACTTATCCATCCATCCATCCGTCCACCTACCCACCCTCCATCCATCCATCCATCTTCCCTCCCTCCATCCCTCTCTCCATCCCTCTGTTTTAGGTTCTGGGGATGCTGTGGTGGTGGAACAGCCCCATGAAACTCACCAGCTCACCTGGAGAATCGTGCACACCCCTGTAGCTCCCCACAGTCTGGGCCATGCCCCTCAGCTTGGCCTCACGATCGGTGGCTTGACCAAGGTCCAGAGTTAATCAGAAACCGGACACTCTCCCAGCAGCGGTTCTTATGTCGTTTTTCTTTTTGTTTCCCCACTCAGCCAGGAATGAATGACGTGCTGGACTATGGCCTGGACCGAGTGACCGATCCAAGTGAAGTTCAGGTAAAACAGGTAGGTCTCTGCTGCATACGCTGGGCGGGGCCTAGGTCAGGGTCTCAGGCCGGGAGGGTGTCCACATGTCTGTTGTCTGTTTGTGTCTGTGGGGCACTGGTACCTCCCCTTTGAGACTGCCAAAGAGGGGAGGCCTATGGGCTGTGTGGTATCAGAGCAGGGAGGCCATGGCAGGGCTTCTGGTCAAGAGAGACCGGAGTTGGCAGCATGCAGGTCAGAGCCAATGGGATCTAGACGGCTGGCTTTCAGACTTTTCTGAGTCACTTCCCCCTTTGAAAACCCGATGAAAGTTATGAACCCATTTCACCCAGGGGTGTGCAGACAGGCATTTCAAACACAATTTCTGCCAGTCCCCCCTCCCCGCCCCGAAGTCTATAGGCCCCAGGCTCACAACCCTTGAATCAACTTTGGGTTTAAACCTTAATCCGCGTGACAGGACCTGGACTGTCCCACTTTTGCATCTCGTTGGGTGGGATCTTTGCAAAGATTCTCCTGTGCTTTTTATTTTAAAAGGACCCTTTCCCCCCAGTAGGCCACCATTGATGATGGATGGCTGATTTCCTAAGATGGGTTTTTATTTAAAGAAAGATGGTGCAGAAGCTGCTGAAAGAGTGGGCATCCTGGTTAGGGTTTCCCGACCATAGCACTGTTACTTGGGGCCAGACGGTGCTCTGGGGGCTGTCCTGTGCATTGTGGAGTGTTCAGCAGTATCCCTGGCCTGAACCCCCTGGATGCCAGTAGCTCCGAGCCTTTCCCTGCCTGCCCCTCAGTCCCAACTATCAAAACTGTCTCCAGACTTTGTCCGGTGCCCCCCGGCGGGGCTGAGAACCACAGATGCCAGTAAACCAGCCTCAGCCCACGTAAACTGGCGGTAGGTGGTTTCCTTGCTTTCCGTCTACCGTTGTCTTTGGGCAGCAAGGGGTCAGGGGCCTTGTTAGCCTAGTGTGTCACCCGTGAGCCAGTGCCTGAAGCCCTGGGCGGGAGCCAGGGGGGTGAGCCCGGAAAGGAGGAGGAAGGACGTCGAGGGGCAAGAGGAGGGCGCAGGCCAAAGCTGGCCCAGAGGCTCTGACTCGTGTGTGCGCCCACCGGGACCTGGAACTCAGGATGGCTTTGGGGACCCCCCCAGTGTGTGGGCTGGAGGCCCCGGTTTCGGCTGGAGTCCCCCTGGAGGGGACGTCGCGTCCCCAGAGGGCATCCCCCGGGGCCGTTGCTGGGACCCTCATCCGTAATTCAGAGTCACCCTTCCTTTGATGCACGCTTGGCACTGTCAGCCTTCAGCGGCCTTTCCTACGTCCCTCTCGTCAGATAACAGATCATTGCCAGGGCCTTGTCAGGCTCGGTTACCAAGGAAACAGAGTCATCAAGGAAAATGCTGAACCCGGCTGGAAGATTTGCAGTTATTATGAATCAGGCAGCTGTGGAAACCTCTGTGGTGTGGCGGGGGGGAGGGTGGAGGGGGAAGGCCCATCGCTCGCTCGGACCAGGCGCTGCTGTGTGTGTGTGTGTGTGTCTGTGTATATGTGTATGTATGTGTATCTGTGTGTATATGTGTGTGTCTGTGTCTCTGTATGTGTCTGTGTGTATGTATGTGTCTGTGTGTGTACGTATGTGTGTATGTGTCTCTGTGTGTGTCTATGTGTCTGTGTGTATATGTGTATGCGTCTGTGTACATGTGTGTATTGTCTGTGTGTGTATATGTCTGTGTGTGTATGTGCGTTGTGTGCATGTGTCTGTGTGTGCGCCTGTGCACGTGTGTGCGCGCACGTGTGCGTGGGGCGGGATCTCTAGCTTCAGCCCTGGCAGGACAGCGCAGATGCTGAGTGAGCTGCTTCCTCTCGGGCGCTATCTGGGGTGCCTTCGCAGGAGGGCGCCAGGCCCCGCCGCTGAGGAAGTGTATCCAGGCTCCCTGGCGGGCAGGCTCGGGGCCGAGATGCTCTCGGCCCGGAGTCCGCGCAGGGGCGGGGGGTGAGGCTGCGGCCGTGGCACTGTGTGGTCGGGGCGCTGTCACTGCCGTTTACTCTCTGCCTTCTGTGTCTCTCTCCCACCAGCTCTCTTTCTCCTGTCTGCACTCTGGCTGCCCTGGTGCATGAAGAAGAACAAAGAACCGTAATCCTCGTGCGCACGGGGCCCCTCCGTCCTCCCCTCGGCCAGCGCGGGTCACAGCCAGCTGTTAGGGGCTGGGCTTTACCTGTGTGACCCTCCCCACAGTGGGACCCAGTGTCCCCTGTTTATCTGGCCTGAGAGGAGAGGGTCCAGAGGACGGGGCGTGTGTCCAGGAGGTCTTGGGGGTGCAGAGGCGTTGGATGCTGCCTCGTTCAGAGAAGACCTCGGTGCCGGTTTGAAGAGATGACCCATTTCCGAGAATTCGTAAATTCGTGAAAAGATCTCTTTTTTCCTTAAACGGGCAAATGATCCAAGAGCCACAAATGCCATCGAGCACAGGAAGGAGGCTGTGGGGTTGGCAGGTGTCCACGACCCTGGGTGACCCACTTCCTCAAGCTGATGGCCACTGGCCGCTGGGAGGAGCCAGCCAGAGTCAGGGTGACACACAGGGAGCGTGTCCTCTCTCAGTCCTGATGCCTGGAGGTGGGGGGCCACCTTCCCGTTATCTCAGAGGATTTGGCCCTGCAGGGAGGGGCTGAGTGGTGGCTGGGCCCCAGCCTGCTGTGGGCAGCAGTGCCCGGGGCTGGCCTTCCCTCCCCGACCCCGACAGGGTCACCAGGGTCGTTTTGTGACGAGGGCCAGTGCCGTGTGCTCGAGGGAGCTCTGACACCAGAGTGACTACAGCTCCGCCACCGCCTGGAGCTGTGACCTTGGACAAGCTCTTGAGCTCAAGGTCTCAGTTTCCTCATCTATAAAATGGGAATAAGAGTAGTTCCTTCTTCAGGGGCCTCAGCGAGGTCATTTATGTGAAGTGTCTAGAACGGGATCCGACGTGTACACTGCAGCTTTCACTGTCATTACAACTGTCTCCCTGCTGCCAGAGAGCATTTGTGGGGTCTGGACGCCTGCTTGGGGGACTGTCCCTCGCCAGTTTCCTTCTTGTCCTTGTCTCCTCTCATCCTGCTGCCCTGGCTGGGGGTGGGGGGAGGCAGGCACACACCAGTGTCCACACCCCTGCCTGGTGCGCCCAGTGGCTGCGGAGAACAGCACTGTTTACACCGGCGGCCACACCGGCCTTGGGGCGAAGGACAGAAGTGTGGCTGCACAGTATTAAGTACTGTGCTCTGCAGAGCCCCCGCCTGGAGCCCTCCGCGAGCAATAACCCCTCCCGCCATGTATTCGCCCAGCTGGGGACAAACGGCTGTCCTCCTGGGGCTCCTGCGAGACCGGTGGTGGCAGGGGCAGGGCTGAGGCTTGCCCACAGCTCCCTGTGTGCCGGCCACGGGGCCGGCCGCTTCACCCCGGTCGGGGCTCTGTGCAGGTTCAGCAGCTCACGAGGTAGAAGCTTTAGCATCTCTGCTCCACAGTTGAGACAGGCCGAGGGACCAGGCAACGTACCCGAGTCACACGTCTCGGAGGCGGTGGAGCTGGGGTTTGCGCCCCAGCGGACGGGCCCCTGAGCCCACTCCGTGTCCTGCTGACGGGCCCTGATGTCCGTCGCGCAGCTTCTAGAAGCTCTGCTGGATTTTATTACCTTCTCCCAGCAGCTTGGGAAGCGAGGCTTATATAAGTCCCCTTCTTCAGAGGACAAAACGGAAACAGACAGATTGAGCCGTTTGCCCAGGCTGGGCCCGCCCGGGGGACATTTAGGTCCTCCGGGTACCACCTCTGCTCCCCGACCGCACCCTTCGGTCCTGCACCCAGGGCCCCTTTCAGGAGCAGACGGCCTGTGCTCAGGCCCCCCAGCTCCACGCTCAGCAGGCCCGCACCTGCCTTGATGTTCTGCTGTCTTAGAATTCTTACCACTTTTTCGGACCAGGGGCCGGGCGCTTTCATCTTGCCTCGGGCTCTGGAAGCTCTGTGGTCACACCCCCCCCCCCCCCCCCAGCCTGATCGGGAAGGACATGGCAGGACAGACCTCGTTCGGAGGCTCACAGCCTCGGATTCTCGGCTCCTTGGCCGGCTGGCTGCCCCCATCTCTTTCCTGTGTCTGCTTTGCGTTAACGGCCTCCGTTCCCGGATTTCCTGGTTTCTGGCCTTTGACCCGTTCTCTGCTCTCCAGGCCTGTGTTCCCCGGTTCCCTGTGGTTCTCCCCGCCTTGTGTTTCACTCCATGGCTTGTTGGGCTCTCAGCCCTGTTTGCACAGATTCCCGCCTGGCTGCCTGACCCCAGGGTCCCTGCCCACCCCTGTCTGGGGCTGCCGCGCCTCTGTCCACTGTCACCCCAGGGTCTCCCAGGGCACGGCCTTGAGCCCTCCTGCCCTGTGACAGTCGTCTGCAGCCTGCATCTGGGTTTCAGGGCCGGCAAGCTGGCTGCAGAGCTGTGTAAACAAGATCTGGATGCGTCCCTATGTGGGCAGCTCTGCGAGTGAAAAGTCCGAAGTCAGAACCCCGAGAATGCAGAGTATTTGACAGTCCCTTAGGCGAGTGTTCCTGCTGTAGCGACACCTGTCACTGGGATGAAGGATAAAGAAGTGAGTTCATCCCAGGTGGACCAGCTGCCGAGAAAGCTGGGGTTGTGCGTCCTTCCACGTGCCTTCCACGGCGCGACCAATGTTTATTTCTTCTTTTACCATGAGGTGGCTTTCTTTGAATCGCTTAGAAGTGTGTGTGTGTGTATTTTTTTTTTTTTTTTTTTTGCGGTACGTGGACCTCTCACTGCTGTGGCCTCTCCCGTTGCGGAGCACAGGCTCCGGACGCGCAGGCTCAGCGGCCATGGCTCACGGGCCCAGCCGCTCCGCGCCATGTGGGATGTTCCCGGACCGGGGCACGAACCCACGTCCCCTGCATTGGCAGGCGGACTCCCAACCACTGCGCCACCAGGGAAGCCCGTGTATTTTTTAATAGCTGCACTTTAATGTTTCTTATGGCCTTTGGCTAGGTGATAATCATATTGAAAGTAGGTTGTGAGGTTTAGCAAGTAAGATACAGGATGCCCAGTTAAATTTAAATTTCACATAAGCAGCGAATAACTTTTGTTGGCGTGAATATGTCCCCAATATTGCCTGGGCATCCTGTATTTTATCTCGTAATTGGGGCTAATGCCACACCCTGAATCTTCTCAGCAGCAGTATCTGAACCCTGATCAGTAGCCAGGGTACGTTGAGTCCCCGCCTTATGCCAGTCACTTAAGGATTCTGTCATTTACTCCCCCCTTTTCTCTTCCCTTTTACGAACGAGAAAACAGAGGCTTTGAGATGCCAAATATGTCATCCAAAGTCAGGTCACTGATTAGTGACAGAACAGGGATTTTGACCTCTCTGACCCCAAAGTCGATACTCTTTCTTATAACAACTCCCACCCCATCAAATTCTCTCTCCGTCTTTCAGAAAAGTCTGGAACCGTCTCCCTCACTTCCCAGATACACGTGCACTCCTAAAAGCACAGAGATACCCTATATGTCAATCCACAGGGCGCAGATCCTATGTACAGCTTTTTTTTTTTTTTTTTTTTTTTAGTATTTATTTGGTTGCACTGGGTCTTTAGTTGCGGCAGGTGGGCTCCTTAGTCATGGCTTGCGGGCTCCTTAGTTGTAGCATGCGAACTCTTAGTTGAGGCATGCATGTGGGATCTAGTTCCCTGACCAGGGATCGAACCCAGGCCCCCTTCATTGGGAGTGCAGAGTCTTAACCACCGCACTACCAGGGAAGTCCCTGGACGGCTGTTTTTAGAAATGCTGAAATCCACACGGACAATCCAGGGTGGAGGTGGGCAAACTCTTAGACTCAATCAAATCCACTGCAGTCTGATTCCCAGGAGATAGCTGGTAATTTGCGGACTCAAGAAAACCCACAGCAAACCACACCTTCGACACAGAGCCCTAAAAGGACAGCGAAGTCCAGAAGGGAATTAAAATATAAAAATTTAAAAACCCTGAAGCTTGAGATAATGACCCCAGAAATAAAGGTATTAAGCTGAAGTCAGACCACGCTAAGTAGACTAGAAATGGGTGTGCTGGTGACCGGTTTGCAAGGACAGCTCCCCGGGGAGCCCAGAGCCCATCGGACAGGCTGAGAGTCTGCCTGTCTTGTCTGTGTTCGTCCACGCAGGGTCCCCGAGGCCAGAGGCCAGTGGCCCACAGGACGGCTCATCCTGGGGCCTGGGCGCTTCAAAGGAGGGTGTTTACGGTGGTACCTGCTTTATAGTACAGTCGCCGTCTTTATACCAGTGCTCGTGTTTCCGGACTCCAGCTTCACGGAAGTATCATTGGCACAAAACATATGTAGGTTTCAGGTGTACAGTGTGTGACTGGATGCATGTAGATATTGCAGGATGATTACTGCCAATAAGGTGAGGTAACACCTTCATCCCCTGACGTAATTGCGATTTTTGTGGTGATAACGGTTAAGCTCTACTTTCTGACCAACTCACAAGTATCGTTAATTATAGTCACCGTGCTGTGCTTTAGGTCCCCAGATCTTATTTCCCTTCTAGCTGGGAGTGTGTTTTACCATCACCAGTGTTACTTACAGAGTGTCTTCTGTGTGTGTGCTTCCTCTTGTGATTGGGGCCCTAGCACTCTGTTTTGTTTTAATTTTAAACTAAATAGCCGGACAGAGAAGACATTTCCTTCGGCGGTATCCTCAGCTTCAGGGCAAGGAGGAAGGCATTGGTGGGGTGAAGAGAGCAGATCATTTTCTGTCTTTCCTGGATCACTCCTTGGCTTTGCAAAGGGCAGATCTGGGTTTGAATCCTGCCTCAGCCGGTTACTGACCAGGAGATCTCAGGGCCTTGGTTTCCTCAGCTGAAAATCAGAAAAATAAAACCTTTCTCCCTCAAACTCTGTAAGGGCTCAGAGAGGTGTAAATTGCTTTGTACTATTGCTTGGTGGTTATTGTTACACAAAAGTCCAGCTTCCCTACTCTGACCCCAGGGTTCTTTTCTACCTGAAACATGTGTCTTCTAAAACAGCCCTATGTTAGGGCTGTTAGAGAATTGGAACAGATAATCAGTGTGATTGCCAAAATATTTGGGGAGTGTTCTCAATTTTTTAAGTGGAAAAATATTGTTAACCTTAAAATACATCTCCATTTTTCTAGGCCTCCAAGCACACTGCAGTCATCATTTGTTTGGCATTTAATGAGCATCTACTCTGTGCCATACATTATGCTCAGGAAGATAAACATGGTCTTCCTGCTCTTAATGGGTGAGACATAGATTAAACAAAGAGTCACACAAACAAATATCTAATTATACTTGTGATCAGTGCTATGAAGAAGGAAGTTTGGGAAGGGGTGGCAGATTAGAGAGGCCTACCTGAGCATTACCTTTCTGAGTTAACTCTCCCTACCCCACCCAGGAAGAAGGATTTCCTGCGAAAAGCAAGCCCATAAAAACAATCTAATGATGCAAAATGAAACCCAGCGTGGATTAGAAAGGAGAGACTTGCGCATGACGTTCCAGCTCAGACCTTCCTTCATTCCTCGTTAATGGGCTCTGGGCCAGTACTTATTTTACTAACTGGCTAAGGGAGATCGTGTCCTCCTTGGACTTCTGACTCTATTTCAAGCGCAAACCTGGCTGCACTCAGCAGCACGGGTTTTAGCAGCCAGCAATTAGATGCTCAGCTTGAAGTGTAAGAGTCAGCTCCAGGCAGCCCCTGGACCAGACCTAGGAAAACTGAATTGGCATCACCCACCGTGCCCAGCCTCCAAGATTTGCATGGGGCAGACAAGTGGTACCAGGGAAGCATGTCAGATGGTAGGAGAGTTTAGTAGGAGACGGGTCTGAATGGTTTCCGGGAGCTTCCAAGACCCTAAACGTGGCGCCCCTCTTGGAGCCATCCTTCCTCGGGTATGACTCGAAAAGTCCAGAGAGGGGACGCAAACTTGCTTCAGCGGCTTCAGAGAGGACAGGGCCCGGTGTGAGCTCTTCCATGTCACAGCTCAGCTCTTGGACTCAGCTTGCAGCGGAGGCTTCTCTTGAGTCTTTTAATTGTGTGCTTTGTTTTTGACAGCGTGGCTTTCCCCCCGCAACATATGGTATTGGTCAAGTGGCTAGTTTCCCCCCCCGCCCCCTGTTCCATTTCAGATGTTCTGTAGGCGCTACGCCGGGTTGGGAGCAGTCCCGAGCTCTGTCTTGAACTCATCTTGGCTTTTAGGAGAGTAGGATAAAGTTACAGTGGTAAAGCATCCCCTTCCCTCAGCAAACCTCTTAGCCGGCCTTCTTCTCTAGAAGTTGTGTAGAATAGGGTGGAAGGGCTGGTGATGGGGAAATTCTATCCTTCAAGTCAAAAGAGACAGGCAGTTTTCTCTTGGGGAAGGGTTTTTGTTTTTCAAATGGGTAATTGGACTGTAATGATTTCATGACATCTGTTTAATGGTTTTTGCTTCTTTGTTTTACAGAAACAGACAGTGGTTTCTGTCAGAAAAGAGGTAATTAGTCTCCCAGTTTCAAGGGAATCTGATTTTTAATCCTCTTACAAATCATATGTACTTTGGCTTCATGCTCTGCACTCAGTGATGAAATGAAAACCATGTGTAACGTTCAAACAGCTGTTTCCCAATTAACGGACGGCACAGAAGCCAAAGCATCTCATGTAGATCTGGCTGGGGCTGCCGCTGAGGCTCAGGGTGCGAGATGCCCTCCGGAGGCACAGAACTGGGGGGCGTGGAGCGGATGCCTCCACCCTGGTCCCTGCTGCTACGGTGACAGGGCCGCTCAGCGTCTGTCCAGGGTGACAGGCGACCTGTGTTGGCAAATCTTGTATCCGGGATGCAAGACAGAGAGCCCTGGGAAGGGTTGGCCGTGAGGTTAGTTAGATCTGCTTCTGTGAGTCAGAGGCATTTGGGGGAAAAGCTAAGCTGCTGTGTCTATTCCCATGTCTCACTTTAACGCACCTTAGAACTTTTTTTTTCCCAGTTGGTGCCTTTTCCGAGACTAACACACGATGAGATGAGTGGAGGAGGCTCCTCATTTGGAGTTGGGGGCCACCCGTCTGCTGCAGACCTGAGCCCTGCTGGTCCTGGGGTGGCCGGCTTGAGGGAACGGAATGGGGTGCTTTGATGGGGACATGGCTCCTGGTCTGGAGCCATACGTACGTGTCGGCGTTGGCGACACCCCCGTGCGGCAGTTGGACATCTAACAACTGTTTCTCTTCCAGATCATGTATTACCGACAGGCCTTGCTGAGGTCCACGGTGAAGTCTTCCGTGTCCCTTGGCGGGTACGTCCCTGCTTTGCTGGTCTTGGTGGGGTTTGCACAATAGTTAGGAGGGGGACTGCCTCAAGGCGAACTTGACGAGTCATAGGTTGACGTAAGAGCCTGAGGGACTCACGGGGACAAAAGCAGTCTCTTGGGGGTTTAGTTCCTGGTTCTTCGCTCAGCGCTAGTCTTCAGGTCTCGGGCTAGGCAAGATCAGGGCTGGCTGAGGCCCCAGACAAGCCTGTCTGTGTGGATGGGAAAGTGGGAAGAGTCAGAAGTTCACCGGCTGGATTCTGTGTTCAATGTACTGAGAAGTGTCCGTTGTTAATGTTTGAGTTAAAATCCCGTTGGGAGAAACTGGAAATTTATGTTTGATCCTTGAACGTTCAGGCTACTTGGATCCAGTCTCCCAGAGGGCATTATTTGGAAGACATGAAAAGGTTTAGTGCCCCCCAAATGTAAGCAATTACCCTTTCAAAATGTGGAATTCCTTGGAGGCGCACCTTTCTAGCTCTGCAATTTTTCTGCACACTTGAAAATGGACTTGGATGATTTCCGGGGACACACGACATGACTAGTCATTTATTCTGCCCACAGGTACCGATCGGGGTGGGAGATACTGTGTTTTGTCCAGTGCCTTTGTTCCAGTGCGGTTAGGGTTAGGCTCTTGTCAAAATCTCCGAATATCTTTTGACATCCTCCCAAACCCGTAGTTTTCAAAACTACCGCCTGCCCGAAAATACGTGCCCTGACCTCACCCACCTTTTGCAGTGACTTCTGTCTGCGGCAGCTGAGTCAGATGGGTCTGCACGCGGGTACTCAGTGGGCGCTCACTTCGGATTCTAATGATGCTTATTGTTCTGTGATAAAGCCAGACCCATCTGCTCTGATGTTCCAGAAACCCAGTTTCATGGAACCAAATAGAAAGTCCATTAGAGGCGGTTCAGAGGCTACACTGGATACCTCGTAGGCCCACTTTCCAATTTTTCTTTGTCTCAGAGCCTCATTACCATAATTTTGACATCATTATAGTGTTTGGACCTGTGGATGCATTTTTTCCCCTTCCCTTCAGCTGCTCCACTGTAAGGGTCTGATAAGAATAAGAAGGTCGTGGGGGAAATGGAGCCCAGGGGCTTGAGTTCTGCACGGAACTATAAACCGAGAGCTCTGGTGTATCTCTCGGGCATGGTCCTGCTCTATCAAACTCTCATGGCTGTGGGCAGACTTCGTGGCAGGTGCCTTACGTGTATACTACGGATGCAATCCCCACCTGTAGGGTGAAGGCATGCCAGGTTTTTTCCAAACTGCCAGATACCAGGACACGTGTTGACTCAGAAGGTCTAACCCGACCAGGAGGAATTAGCTCTTGCCCACGTTTGTCTCAGTGAGACCACCGCTGTGAATACTGGGTCTGAGTTCCCAAATGCAGGCATTATTTGACCAAGGGTGGACCCCAGGGTGGCACAACAGAATCTCACCGAGTCCGTGGCGACCTTGTGCTTCCAAGATGGTGCCAAGACACCTGTTTGAACACGTGCAAAGAGTCAGCTTTGCATTTTGAAAACTCATGATCAGATGTAAAGAGGCTGTATTTTAGTGAAATACGTACGGAGAAGTCACAAAGAACTGGTTTGGGAGACGACGTTTCACTTCACAACTAGAATAGGACAGATCTTGTTTAACACCTGCCAATCCCGAGGGCTGTTAGAGCGTTTTTCTAAGAAGACAGTAACAAGTATGTAACTAAATCCGTCAAGTTGAAGGAGGGCAGGCTGGTCGATCAACCTGACTGTTGATTTGGTCTCTGGGGTGTTGAACTTCTAGGGAATCGCTTTCCGTTTGCTTTTCAGGATCGTCAAGTACAGTGAGCAGTTTTCGTCCAACGACGCCATCATGTCGGGCTGCCTTCCTAGCAATCCTTGGGTCACGGATGACACCCAGTTCTGGGATTTAAATGCCAAACTGTATGTATTCGAGATATCGGGGTCCTTTTAAAAGTAACTTTTTGAGTTAGAATTCACACACCGTATAATTCACCCACTTGAAGTGTACAGTCCAGCGGTTTTTACTATATTCGTAGACTTGTACAGCCATCACCACAATTTTAAAATATTTTCATCACCCAAATAGGAAACCCCTCCCCTTTAGCTCTTACCCTCCAAATCCCCCTCCCCCCAAACCCTCCAGTCCTAGGCAACCGCTAAACCTTCTGTCCCTACAGGTTTGCCTATTACGGACATTCACATCAACGGAATCACACAATCTGTGGTCTTTTGTGATTAGCTTTTTTCACTTAGCATAATGCCTTCAAAGTTTATCCATGCTGAAGCAGGTATTCATACTCAGTCCCGAGTTATGGCTGAAAAATATTAATGTACCTGCACACGCCACATCTCGTTTATCCATCCATCAGCTGAGGGACATTTGGCTTGTCTCTGCCATTTAGCGATTGTGAATAATGCTGCTGTGAACATTCGTGTGCTAGTTTTTATGTGGACATATGTTTTGCATTTCTCTGGAGTATGGAACTGCTGGGTCAAGTGGTAACTCTGCTTTAACAATACATAGATCGTTTTTTTTTTTGCGGTACGCGGGCCTCTCCCGCTGCGGAGCACAGGCTCCGGACGCGCAGGCTCAGCGGCCATGGCTCACGGGCCCAGCTGCTCCGCGGCATGTGGGATCCTCCCGGACCGGGGCACGAACCCGCGTCCCCTGCATCGGCAGGCGGACTCTCAACCACTGCGCCACCAGGGAAGCCCATAGATCGTTTCTGAAAAGAAAACAATCATCTTCATGGCTTTGCACTTTTGACTTCTGACTAGACTAAAAATAAGTTCCTGGAAGGCAGAGCCCTAAAGCTGCCTTGGGGATTGCACCACTCACTCCTTTGCTGTTTATGAAATTTGAACAGTTGTTGCTGCTACCTGTGCCGGCATAAATCTGTCGTCTGGAAGAGGGGGCAGAGGCCAAGATGCAGGGGGGCAAAGCCCAAGCTAACATAGGGGGCAAGAAGAGGGGGACAGCTCAGGGAAAGCTGGAGCAGGAGGGGCAGAAGGGGCTGGAAGGAGCATGTGGGGTGGGGTGGGGGCTGGAAGAACAGAGAGCGTCAGGTGCATGCCCAGCGGGGTCAACGCCAAGGCCATCACCGCCTAAGGCGTGAGGAACACCCAGGTGGCACAGATCCAGCCAGGTGAGCAGGCGTAGCTGCGGAGGCCTTTCACCCCTCCGCGTAGCCTGCTATGGGTAGCGGACAGGTGAAGGAGGGCGCTCACCTGGAGTCGGGGGTCAACCGCAGAGCCCAAGACTCTAGAACCATCTTCTGGGGAGTCTTCCGGGCCCTCTAGTTATTCGGACGGTTTTCTGGAGCTTGTGTCTCTCGCGCAGTTATCAGGGAGAGGCAGGCTGCACCTCCCTGTGCACAAGGACGTGCAGAAGTCGGCTCTTGTGGGGGAAAAGGCAGGGCCACCTGGCCAGGACAGGGACCGTCCTGAGAGGGTTTGGGAAGGAGGCGTGGGTGCTGCCGGAGGCTACGTGCAATGGAGAGTATGGAAGCTCGAGGTAGAGATTTGCTGGTGAAGAAAAGAGGTGATGCTTATGTAGGAGCCCTTGATCGGAGGGTACTGGGCGGATGCCAGATGAGCCCCGCCCCCCAAAAGCGGGAGGCCTTCTTCCTAATGGTTTAGATTTTAGAACGATATTAACATTACCTGGGAAGCTTAAAAAAAAACAAAAACAGGGACTTTCCTGGTGGTCCAGTGGTAAAGACTCCACGCTTCCAGTGCTGGGGACGCGGGTTCAAACCTTGGTCTGGGAACTAAGATCCCACATTGCCGTGCAGTGCGGCCAAACAAACAAAACATAGCAGACAGAAACCCAGTACCCAGCCCTTATCCCCAAAGCCTCTGGTTAATTGGCTGGCTTGCCTCCTGAGCCCCATTAGCCCACTGATTTCAGTGAGCAGCGAGGGTTCACAAGACCGGCTCGGAGCGTCCGCTCCCAGGGTTGGCCATGGGCCGGCTGCATCAAGGTCCTCCAGGCGCTCGTGGGAGATGCAAGCTCTGGGGCCGCACCCGAGCCTGAGTCAGGAAGTTGGGGGGTGGCGCCCAGCAGCCCGTGTTTTAATGAGTCTCCCAGGGGGTTCTGCTGTCCGCTGAACTTGGCACACCCGTTTGATGCCGGGCCCTGCTTCTTACTGTGTGGGCCCGGGCAAGGGTTTACCCTCTCTGAGCCTCCGTCGTCTTGGAAGTGTTATCCAGCTGGCCGTGTTCCCTTAGGGACCCGGCGATGTGTGTGTGTGTAAAGCACAGTGCGTCACAGGTGGTGACTCCGTAAGTGGTAGCCGTTATTCCGGGGTCCTTATTGTTTCCACGCTGACGTTAGGGACGCGTAAGCTCGCCTGACCGACTCGAGATCCCACAGACATCACTTGTACCCAGTCATGGTCTCAGCTGTGGCACCAGTGGGCAACGTGGTGTCTGGGACTTGGGAACCTCTGTTTCCCAGGGGCTGTGTTGGGTTACGGAGAATTCCATAAGGAATAGGAGAAAAGCCAACAGTTTTCTGGATTTTCTAGACCGTGAGACCCACCCCATGCTAGCTGGGCTCGCGTGTCCTTCCTGAGATCAAAGCGTGTTCAGAATGAGCGGCGGTGGAGTGGGCCTGGCGTCGTAGGGGAGGCTCTGGGAGAGGGTGCACGGCCAGCAGGGCCTGTGGGGTGTCTGCCTGCGGGCACGGGGCCTGAAGCAGGGCAGGAAGGGTCACCAGATGTTTCCGTGGGAAAGGGGTGTGGAGGGGGTGGCCGTGGCCGCAGCACCCATCACCGGGGCCGTTCTGGGATTCTCTCTGGTCTGGTGTGGCAGGCTGGCCCCCTGGTCTCCACAGGCCTTCGAGGAGGCGTGCATGTCCCTCTGCCCTGAAGGGTTAGCGTGAGGCTCTCTGCTGGGGGCCTCCTTCTCCCCGCTGGGGAGGGCAAATCCTGAGACGAGGCCCAGGGGACGTGTCCGAGGCTGCATTTTCCAAGCAAGGGGTTACTCGGCTTGTTTGTGCGGGTACGGAGGAGGGGAGGGTTGGGTCGCGCCCTGGGCCGGGGGACTCGCGGAGGTTAGCAGGGGCTGAAGCCCCCTCGCCGCACGCAGGCCCCCTGGGTGCGGCCTGAGTACCGGAGCATTTACAAACTGTGGTCCTTGCAGGGTGGAATTCCCAACCAGGATGCGGGTGGAACGATGGGCTTTCAACTTCAGCGAGCTGATCCGAGACCCCAAGGGCCGGCAGAGCTTCCAGTACTTTCTCAAGAAAGAATTCAGTGGTGGGTCTCTGAGTTTTTAAATAAAGCATTTGCTTTTAGGAGTACTCCTGAATGTCCAGCCTGGGGCTCCGAGGTCGCCCGGCAGGTGTTTGCATCGCTCTGCTTGGGCCGACTCCATCCCGGACCCGGTCTCTCCACTGGCTCCCGGGGACCCGCAGTCGGGGGAATCGCTTTGCTCACAGAATCCACGTGGGCACGACTCAGGTTTCCAAGGCTCCACCCCCTCTGGCTGCCCTCACCGGCTCACCCTGATCCCTGGGTCTCCCACCCCCGAGCTCCCGGGTCTGCTGCCGCCATGTACCTGGTTCTCTTCAGCTCAGGGCTCCTCTGCCGTGGCCGCCCATGCAGTTCACCTGGATCCCATCCCCAGAGGTTCCTTTTTAATTGGTTTGGGGCGGAATCTCTGAAGTCTTGAAAACTCCCCAGGTGATTCTGACATGCGGCCATGATCGAGAGCCACCGTCTCAGCTCCTGGTCTGCTTCCTTGGAGGATTTGAATGGAATGGGTGGGGCCACATTTTATACCCCAGCCGTCCGGAGGCCCCTGCAGCCTCGTAGATACACTGCAGTGGGAGACACCTGGGAGAAGCAAAGGCCAGAACGGGACCAGCTTCCCTATAGGCGGAGCATTCCATGGGCTTCGCCACCTTCCCTGAAAAGTTTACTTTTATGGGGTTCCTTTATTTCTCTCCAAGTCCCCAGTCGTGGGGAGCATCGCATTTGAGCCTTGACACGGCCTGGCTCCCCAGGACCCACTGGTCTGTGAGGGTGCACCTGAAGGTATCCCACAGGACTTGCCATAAGCCTGTTTGACTGCCGGAT
This sequence comes from Leucopleurus acutus, assembly GCF_964270905.1. Classification (NCBI taxonomy): domain Eukaryota; kingdom Metazoa; phylum Chordata; class Mammalia; order Artiodactyla; family Delphinidae; genus Leucopleurus; species Leucopleurus acutus. The sequence goes on along the minus strand of NC_139161.1, from coordinate 1,669,245 downwards.
GCACACATTACATGCTAAGATGGATTCTTGAACATCGCTTTTTTCTGATTAAGCCTAACTGCCGCGAGGTGATAAAGCCCAGAACAGTTGGATGGGAAAGGGAGCTGCTTTTAGAACAGGCCGGAAGCCACTGGTGAATAAGTGGATCCGGCGCCATCTAGTGGTCGGCTAACAAACTACACTCTGAGCTTATCCCACCCAGGCGTTACTTAGTGTTGGTAAGAATCCATCCCCAAGATTTCCCTGCGTTATTAAAAGAGCGCTATTGGTGATCTCGGGATGAGATTCCCGAGGCTTCCGGTACGAACAGAACACGTAAATAATCAGTTCATTTAATTAAAATTTTAAAAATTGAGATATGCTTCACATGCTAGAAATTCACAGACCGTGTCATTCACATGCCCTTTTAAAGTGTGCCGTTCAGTGCTGTGTCGCAGATTCACAGAGTTGCACAACGATCACCGCTATATAATTCCAGAACCTTTTCACCACCTCAGAAAGAAACCCCTGACCCATAGAAGTCACTCCCTATTTCTCTGTTTTCCTCTGCTCCCAACTCCCCAGCCCACACCCCCAGCCCTAGGCAACCACTAATTTACTTTCTATTTTCATGGACTTGCCTGTTCTGGACATTTCCTATAAATGGAATCATACCATATGTGGCTTTCTGTCCTCTTTCATTTAGCATAGTATTTTCAAAGTCCGGCCACGTTGGAGCATGTAACGATGCTTCATTCCTTTTCATGACCAAATAATATTCCATTCTGTGAAGATACCACATTTTGTTTGTCTACTTCTCAGGTGGTGGACATTTGGGTTGTTTCAACTTTTTGGCTATTATGGGTAGTACTGCTATGAACATTCATGTACACATTTTTCTGTGCTCATTTAATTTTTTTTTTTTTACCCTGGTAAAATATTCATAACGTAAGACTTACCATTTTAACCATTCTAAGTGTAGAGTTCAGTGAAGTTAACATCATTGTGCACCTGTCACCACCATCGGTCTCCGGAACTTTTTTATCTTCCCAAACCGAAACTCTACCCCCATTAAACACTAACTCCCCAATCCTCCACTCCCCGCCAGCTCTTGGGAACCATTCTACTTTCTGTTTCAATGAACTTGACGACTCTGGGAACCACATATAAATGGAATCAGACTGTAATCGTCCTTCTGTGTCTGGCTTGTTTCACAGTGCACGCTCTCTGCAAGGTTCGTCCACATTGTAGCTATGTCAGAACTTCCTTCCTTTTTAAGGCTGAATAATACTCATTGTATGTATGTACCACATTTTGTGTATCCATTCATCTGCTGATGAACGTATGGGTTGTTTCCGCCTTTTGACTAGTGTGAATAATTGCTCATTTAATTTTACCCTTCAGCAATTAACCATCTTGCCGTGGGCAAGGTGGTCTACAGGGCACTTGCTGTAAGACCAATGGCTGTCACTTAAGAGCACTGCTGGCCTGTTTACTCATGCTTGTGACCTCGGTCCCAGGAGCACCCTGAATTTCATGCTGAAGAGGAAGGATCTCTATGGAGTTATGGGACAGAGGTCAACTAGCTTAGGATCGTGCAAACTTTTCCAGTCTAAAATACCTGGGAGCCTTCCAGAGAATACTGGGAATGGAGAGGAGGGGATGGTCTGGTCCATTTCCGCCCACCGTGGCATTCTGTGATTCACCTCCCCCTGCCCCACATGCACACACAGGCACACACACACATGCACACACGCGAATACACAGACACGTGTGCACGCACAATGTACACACACACACATGCACACATAAGCTCTTGCTCTCCCATTGGACTGACCCCGTTTATTTTCTCAGGCGAAAACTGGCCACCTGGGATGGCGCACTGAGGCGTTCCCACTACTGGGGGCTGGGAGAATCCCCCTTCCAGTTAGAGAAGTTGGAAGGAAACGGGGTGGGGCAGAAGCTGGCTTTCCTCCTGGGCCCAGAGGCGCAGACTCTCCGGCTCAGGTGACCAGGCCTTCCTGAGAGCCAGCCCGTCAGCATCGCTGCTTCGGCAGCGTCTCCGTGAGGGTCTTTGGCTGGAATATGCCCCGCGAGGAGCCCTAAGAGACGGGCTCTCTGTGCACAAAGGAGGTGGGAGTCACGTGCGTCATCGACCAGGCGCAAAGTCACCAGGACCCTTCACGGAGAAAACCTACAGAGCAGAGACGCATGCGTCCCAGCCTAATCAGATGTCACTTGTCCAAGCAAGGTGTGCGACCTCCTGGATGAAGAGGAACGAGACCGCCTCTGGCGCTTCATCTGAGCTCTGACTTGTGTGCCCCGGGGGAAAGCGCAGGTTCCCGGCAGACACGTGGGCTGCACACACAGGGCACGTGCCCCCCTGGAGCACGTAGGTGTGCTCACCGGGGTAACAAGCCTCTCGGGGCCCTGGACAGAGGACGTGTGGTCTCGCCCCCGCCGTAGTCGCTGCTCCAGGATGGGATGTACCCCAGCTGACCCGTTTCTCTTCTTTCCTCCCTTCCCCTCCCATCTGGACTCCTGTCCGGCTGTCCCCGTGGACCCTCCTCCCCTCCCCCTCCCCCTCCCCTCCCCCCCCCCACCCCGCACAGGGGAGAATCTGGGATTCTGGGAAGCCTGTGAGGATCTGAAGTACGGAGATCAGTCCAAGGTCAAGGAGAAAGCGGAGGAGATTTACAAGTGAGGATGAGCCAGATTGGTGGGGAGGTCTCCCCCCGGCACCCCAGCTGCCCCCCCCCGCGGTTACGCTTGAGGTCGGAGCCTGGATAGAGGCCCCCCACGCCTCGCGTGCCCATGAGTCACCTCACCTCGCGCTGTGGACCCCTCACCCCTGCTCCGGGAGGCTGGAGGTCCTGGGAGAAAGCTGGGGGAGGGTCAGCCCACCCACTTTTTGCTCTCTCTCTGCCAGAGGTTGGGAATTCCAAAGCCAAACACAAGTTCACATTCCCGATGCTGGCAGGGCTGTTTTCTTGCTTCTAGGAAATGTTGCTTGATGGCCTGTTCAAATGCTTTAGTGTCTCCTAAAAAGACCACCTTCACCCCGGGGGACCCAACCCACGACTGTCAATCCCTCGCTCCCAAGCAGCTGTGAAATTTTCATTCACTAACCTGGTCTGGCTACTTTTGCTGACGTCTTCCTCCCCGTCTCAGGCTGTTTCTGGCCCCAGGGGCAAGGCGGTGGATAAACATAGACGGCAAAACCATGGACATCACAGTCAAGGGGCTGAAGCATCCCCACCGCTACGTGCTGGACGCCGCGCAGACCCACATCTACATGCTCATGAAGAAGGTAGGCGCGGCCGCGGTGAGGGTGCGCGGAGGCCTGGAAGCGCTTCCCTCCCCAGGTACCGGGAGGGTTCTTTAGATGTGGGGAAAAGGGGGAGAATGCGTGGTTACTGCTTTGCGGTGTTAGATGCAGGGCTGTCAGCTGTCTCTGCCTCCTGCCCGCTGGGCTGGCCCCTCCTTGTGCTCCTGGGCCCTCTGGCCAGGGAGGGCTGCCTGCAGAGGCTGTGTGCCCTGTTTGTTTTTTTAAAATCTATTTTTTAAATTTATTTATTATTTTTGGCTGTGTTGGGTCTTTGTTACTGCGTGCAGGCTTTTTCCAGTTGCTGCGAGCGGGAGCTACTCTTCGTTGCGGTGCGTGGGCTTCTCATTGCGGTGGCTTCTCTGTTGCAGAGCATGGGCTCTAGGCATGTGGGCTCAGTAGTTGTGGCACGTGGGCTCAGTAGTTGTGGCTCGCGGGCTCCAGAACGCAGGCTCAATAGTTGTGGCGCATGGATTTAGTTGCTCCGTGGCATGTGGGATCTTCCCGGACCAGGGCTCGAACATGTGTCCCCTGCATTGGCAGGTGGACTCCCAACCACTGTGCCACCAGGGAAGCCCCTGCGTGCCTTCTTAAGGCTTCTCACTCTGCAGTCGTCGCATAGACCGTCATGACATAGTGGCTGCACCAATGTACATTCCCCCCACCGTGTAGGAGGGTTCCCTTTTCTCCACGCCCTCTCCAGCATTTGTTATCTGTAGACTTTTTGAGGATGGCCATTCTGACCGGTGTGAGGTGATACCTCACGGTGGTTCTGATTTGCATTCTCTAATGATTAGCGACGTGGAGCAGCTTTTCATGTCCCTGTCGGCCATCTGTGTGTCTTCTTTGGAGAAATGTCTATTTAGGTCTTCTGTCCACAGTTCTCATGACCTTGACTGCTACTGCTTAGTCTTTAGAATGGTACCGTTTCAATAAATTTTTAAAAATTCTCAATTGGTCGTTGAGAACTTCTCCTAGATGTTTCTGTGGGCTTTGTCCCATGGATGTTACGACTAGAGTTTGCAGTCGGCTTGCGGGGAGCAGGCGTTCAGGAGGCGGCTTCCCTGAACCTGCCGAGGGTCCCAGCAAACAGCCACACAAGAGGAGTCTGAGCCTGGGGCTGTTTTAGGTTGGACTGGGTTTGGTATCCTCTTGCCTTTCTACTGAAATTCAGGGGAGAAGGGCTTGTGAGTGGGCTTCGAAGTGGAGGTAGCGGGTGGGCAAGGTTGGAAGCAAGGGTCTGCTGTTTCGTGCGTACTTCGCCGGAGAGCCCTCGAGATTCTTTGGGGGCGGCTGTGGATCAGGGTTCTCTAGCGTGAGGGGCGGCAGCATGTCCCACTCCCCGGGTCTCCGAGAATGTGCATTTCTAGCAAGTGGCCAGGTGAAATGGTTGCTGCCGGCATGGGGACCACACGTGAGCACCGTGGCTTTAGACACACGTCTGAATGCCTTGCACACAAGGATACAAATCCTCTTCACTTTGCAATCTCACTGCCGAGGGGAGGCTGGGGAAACGGCCAGTGGATTTGTTTGATGTGACACTTTCCCTCTCATGATAACTGTTTTTCTCTTGTTCCCGCTAGGACTCTTACGCCCGCTACTTGAAATCCCCAGTCTATAAGGAAATGCTGGCCAGAGCTGTTGAACCTCAGGAAACGACCAAGAGAAGGCAAGTGGAAGGGGCTGCAGCCACTCATGGCCTGCTGCTTTGTGTACAGGGAAAGGAGGGTCTCTTTCAGCCACACGGCTGTTATCAAGATATTTGCTGGATGAAAATATTGGGGACTGGGAAGTATTCCTCACCATGCTCTGAACTCATGCTGGCGAGATGCACACAGTAATTACTGCCAATAACTTCTGTTTCCCTAACACTGGTTTCAAAGAGTTTTGATTATGAGCTGGGATAATGACCTTTATTACAGATGGAAGCATCTCATTGGCTTTTTAATTGCTACGCTTCTCCGCCTCCAAACTGATGTGTAGGAAATTAATTTAGCTGCATCCTGGTAATGTCCTTTGTAATGGCCTAAGACCATGGAGAGGAGAGCAGATTGCACCCCAGGAAAAATACAGACTCTTAGGGAAAATGTACAGGGAAACCCTAAGTATTCTTGCTGAGCCGGGGGGACGGCCTTCTTTATTCATTCTCACCTTCCTCGTTGGAGATATGGAGCCTATCCCATCTGGCAGAGCCCTTGGGCAAAGGATGAAATGTTCTGAGGGGCAGTTTGAGCTCCTTTTTTTGGGGAAAAAGAAAACTCAACAGGGACTGAAGATTCAAAAGAGTATCCAAACGGCAGCTTGAACAAAGACGCAGGACTTTGGCGGAGGTTTTCCCAGCGCCAGCGCCTGTCCTGTCCGCCCCTCCCCCGGCCCCCCCTTAGTAGATGTTCCCCGCCCCGTTTGCCAGCTCAGCCCACGCTGGGCTCTTTTTCCAGAGTCTCCAGTCAATTCAAAAGAGGGGTGGTTGGACCAGAGCCTTTGTCAAAGGAGCTTAAAAAAAAAACCCAACTTGGTTTCATTCTTGAGGATAATGGCCCTGTTATGAAAAGGAGAGAAAGGAGGTCTTTGTGGTGCTATTCTTCTAGGTTCACGGGGTAAGGAAGGGAGTTCAGTGTCCCTGGGGACTTGAAAGCTTTTCTTTAAGCCACAAGAAAGGGTCATAATAGCTCCAGAAGTTCTGCCAGGAAGTAGTGGGGAAGGGAGGAGAGCTTCGCCTGTCTCTCTCCAGATGCTTTTTAAGTTGGCGGGAAGGGAGGAGAGCTTCGCATGTCTCTCTCCAGATGTTTTTTAAGTTGGCACAGACCTGAGAAATCAGCTGAGATCTTTTGTGGGGCATCCGGGTGCTTGGCTGGGGCGGCACTAGACCACAGGTGCAGTGCTCGGCTGTGAGGTCGGGTACCGCTGTCCGGTGATGCTGTCACCGCTACCGCGAGTGAGAACACCCCCATGGGACGTGGGAAGCCTGGCCTGGAACTCTGTGGGGATGGCAGGGCGGGTATGAGTTTGCCCCGTGACTCTCAGGCGTGAGACAGCGCACAAAACTTAATTTTTCCAGAACAAGTTAAATGGAGCTCCAGGCAGGCAGGGCTGGTGGGAGCCCTGACTTACGGGTAGGGGAGCCCTCTTCCTCCCTAGAGTGGATGCTAGAGTTCCAGGGGCTTACGTGGTCCTGAAATTTGGGGAGGTCCTAGGTTTTAAGTCTCCCCTTGCTGCTGAAATGCTCATTTTCCAAGCCTGCTTTCCATCACCTGCCTCACTCAGAGCTTTGTCGTGGCTCCCGAGGTCGTGGTGGAGAGTTTGGGGTCGGAGATCCACGATTGGCTTTTGTGGGTGGGGGGGGGGGAGAGAGCGCTGACGGCTCGCGCATGCGCACAGTGCTTTGGAGGAAGGGTCCGCCGGGTCTGGTGCAGGCGCACATCGCACGCCTGCTCATCAGCCCTCTTCAGGACCCGTCCCCTTGCTCTGCCCGTGCAGGCTCGCTCTTCGATGGCCCTGCTCTTTCCTTCCTTTTTAGAACCTTGGCTTTTGTGGGTTTGTTTTTTTTTTTTGGCGGTACGCGGGCCTCTCACCGTTGTGGCCTCTCCCGTTGCGGAGCACAGGCTCCGGACGCGCAGGCTCAGCGGCCATGGCTCACGGGCCCAGCCGCTCCGCGGCACGTGGGACCCTCCCGGACCGGGGCACGAACCCGTGTCCCCCGCATCGGCAGGCGGACTCTCAACCACCGCGCCACCAGGGAAGCCCCAGAACCTTGGCTTTTGAAAACAAGCGTTCCAATTCTCCCTAGGGGCCAGAGCCCCTGGGTTTCCAGTATCCAGACCCTCCTTGTCCGCTTCTTTCTGGAAGGGCCTCCAGGAAGATAAGATGCCTCGTTGATTTCTAAACCTCATGAACGGTAGTCTGTACTTGGCACCATCTGAGTCTTCCTGGCCGCGTCTAAGCCTAAGATATGATGGCAGCTGGTCCTCAGTCTGGTCCCATCCTCCCAGCGGGGAGAAAAGAGCCACGGCTGGATGTGCCTCTGAGGGCCCCCCGTGAGGTTCCCCGCGGGGATAAGGGGCCAATCCGGAGTCCGGCCTCACCTCCCGCCAGGTGTGCCAGTGTCGCTTCGGGGAGCGCGTGGCCCTCCACCAGCCACTGTTCTCTCCTCCCTTTCAGCTCAAGCCTCCGGTTCATGCGGCGTACCCTGCGCTCCAGCCCAAGCCCCGTCATCCTCAGGCAGCTGGAAGAAGAAGCCAAGGCTCGGGAAGCGGCCAACACGGTGGACATCACCCAGGTCATGAGCAAACTGGATCGCAGGAGCCAACTCAGAAAAGAGCTGCCTCCCAAATAAATGCACAGTTACTTATTTATTCCTGGGGGTGGGGGAGAGTCTAGAGGGTTCTGCGCCCCATTCAGGGGGCGGTGGGCCAGTCGGGGTCACCCCCGATTCCTCGGACCCCTGTCTTGGGCTTCCTCCTATCCCTCCAGATCGCCAAGGGGCCGGCGGGCACGGGGGAGGGGGGAAGAGGGGGGCTGCACCTGACTCCGTTGCTGTGACATCGCCTGTCTTACCCTCCGGAGTCCTTGGGGGTGAGAACCAGAGAGAAAAGCTGCTTCGGGAACCGCCATTGGCGAGAAGGGCGTGGTTAACTACCCCCAGGGCGTCGTTCTGCATGTTTGTTTCCAGTAGCGTCCAGAAGCTCCTCCTCCCGTCTCTCCAATTTAGACTCTGCCTCTAAAGCAGCGGGACGGGGCGCCCCACCCAGGGGCTGGCTGCAGGGCTCCGCTGTAGATGCCCTTTCCTGGGGCCCCTCTGTCACACCTGCCTGGAGAAACTCTGCAGAGACATTTCTTTTGAGCTTGTTCTTAGTCCTAAGTTTTGAGGGTTGGCGGGCTCTCTCCTTCGCTTTCGCCTCCCCATCCCCCTTTTACATGATGCCAGGGGAATTAGTAGCTTGGAGGAATGAAGGACTGAGGCCAGAGGCCTCCAGAGAAGTCCAGGTAAAATGGAGCATCTTTTTGGTTAAAGGACGAAGGGGCCGATGTCTTCATTCATGGGAGGAGGGATGGTTAGAGGTCTGTGACATTTTCAAAATGAGTCAGGGTCAAAGATAGTACTCTGGGATATTACCTAGATGTTGGTGCTTCCCTCCTCCATAGCTTTAGGTTAGGCCAGCCTGTGGTCAGGGGTGGGGGGTGGGGTGGTCAGGATAGTTCCAGCTCTGACCTTGGAGTCCTAAAGGTAATTCCTGAAGCTGGGTTTGCTCCTGTACACCTGTGTAAGAATGCAAAAGAGATGAAGCAAGCGGATGAGCAGGTCCCGACCTTCTACATCAAAAAGACTCACTCAGCAAATTAACTGAGCACCTATTATGTGCCAGGCATTGGTGAATAGACATGTTCCCTGCCTCATGGAGCTTATGGTCCAGGACTGACACAAAAATAAGGAAGCCAAGTGTATCAGGTAGCTGCTGCTGTGTAACAAACAAACACACAGCTAGAGTGGTATAGAAGAATAAGTGTTCATGGCTTATGCATATGGGGTCATCTCTGTGGTTCTGTTGATCTAGGTGGGGCTCATTCCCACGCCTGGTGAGGGTTGATCTGTGGCAGCCTAGGCCGGGATGAGTTGAAGGATTCTGCTCACGTGTTTCTTATCCTTCAACAGCCTGGCCTGGGCATGATCCTATGAGGATGGCAAAATTGCAAGGGAGTCGGGGGAAGCACATAAGATTCTTGAGATGAAGGCCTGGAACTGGTGCCTCCTCTTAATAACCGAAGCACGTCACAAATCCAGCCTAGAATCAAGGGCTGGGGAAATCGATTCTACCTCTTCCTGGCAAAAGACAGGGAGAGGCGGAGGGCTGAAGAACTGAGGCCATCCTTGTAATCGGCAACTCAAACAAAAATGTGATAAAGCCCACAGAATGTGCTTTAATGCATACAGTGCCGTAGTAGGGAGGATGCGGCGTGTGTGGACTCAGGGGGACTCTCTGAGGTGGCGGCGGATAAGCAGAGGATGAAAAAGATTTGGCCGTAGAAGGAGTGCAGGTGAGGCAGGAAGAACTTTCCAGGCAGAGGGAGCTGCATGAGCAAAGGCCCAGAGCTGGGAAATGGCTCAGACTGAAAGGCCAGATGAAAGGAGCCTGGTAGACAAAGGGGCAGTGGTACAAGATGAGGTCCAAGAGGTGGGCAGGCAGGCCATCGCGGGCTTTCCAGGCCATTGTAAGAGGTTTGAGGCTCTTGGTTACATGTTAGCAAAGGGATTCTATTACTCTCCCCGTCTTCCCCAGTCATAGACTAGTTTACACTCTGGAAGAGCAGCTACAGAGATGCTTTGTTCATCTCTCCTTTGAAGAATGCTGGAGTCCTCCAACTCAGGGGGAGCGCCTCAAGCAGAAATTTCAGGTGATGAACCATTGTAAACTGAGTGACATGAGGGAAGGGACCGTATCTCACTCACTATTTGGAATCTGATGCTTTATACCTAGTGAATTCTGCATAAACATATTACATGGATGGATGGATGGATGGATGGATGGATGGATGGATGGATGGATGGATGGATGGTGGGTGGAAAGAGCCCTGGGTTTGGACAAGGCCTCTTAGGCTCTTGTCCTCATTCTGTCGCTAGCCATGTGGTCTTGAGCAAGTCACTTCACCTCTCTGCTTCATAATTTTTGAAATGAGGGGTTGGGACCAGATCCATGTTTCTCAAACCAGAGTCAGTGAATTCCAGGAGCATACCCAGCCTGGGCCATCAATTTTACTTGAAGATTTGCAACGGGAGGGAAGTTAGTTTTTTAAATTTCACATTAAAATAATCATGAATATATTACGAATTAGACTGCAAGCTGTACATGCATTTTTTAAGATAAAAGCTGAGACATCAAAGATATCTCATGCCTGGCTGTGGCGGACTCAGGCTTTTGCCCTCAGACTCCTGGGAGAGCATGGTTGCCCAGTTCTCCTGCTGTTTGGCCTACTTCTGTGGGAAAGTTTGAGAAGCATGGAACTGGAGGTATTTGCCCTCCATCCTAGTTACCCCTGTATGAGCTGAGGTTACACACCTAGCAAAATGGTGGTAGGGTGGTGGGAGAGTTGAAATGCACCTTGAATTCTTCAAGACACAGAGTATGTCTTGTTCATCTTTGACTCAACGATTCACCAGCCCACTCCGCACTCATGAGACGTGTCTGCTTCATGTGCCTGTCATCCTCCTGCAGAGTACCCAGTGCTCTGTGGCAGACGCATAGTAGGTGTGGCGCACGCATTGATGGAGACCTTCTCAGTGTCAGACACACAAGAATCCCCAGTCAAAGGAGAGGCACAGACATGTCAACAAAGTAGGTTATCGTTCCTTATCGGACGGATGAGTGCTTCCACATTACCCTTCTGAAGGAAGGGAGATGACACATGGCTTCACTTCTGGATGTGTTCCACAAGTGTATGCTATATATTTTTTATTATGAAAGTATAGTTGGTTTACAATATTATATTAGTTTCAGGTATACAACAGTGATTCAATATTTTTATAGATTATACTCCACTTAAACTTATGATAAAACGCTGGCTATATTCCCTGTGCTGTACGTTACATCCTAGTATCATTTCTTTTATACCTAGCAGTTTGTACCTCTCAATCTCCATCCACAAATGTATTTTAAACACCTGTTTTGTGTGAGAGCCCATGGCACAGATGCAAAAATGGACGAGGTGTTCTCTGCCCTCAAGGGGCTGACAAGGGTACATGGAGGCGATATAGGCTGGGTGGTGTGCAACACACTAGCGGAGCACAGAGGTGGGGGAGAATTGTCTGGCCTGGGGGGTCGAGGGGGATGCACCAGGAAATTCTCATGTTTGGTAGAAAGGAGCCCTACCCAGTTTTGAGGTTTTGGAAGTGTGTCTGCTTCTAGACTCCAGCCACTGGTATCTGCTCCTGCCAGCTTTGATGCACTAACAGTAGCCCCACAGGGTCCATCTGAATCTCAAATGGTGTAAAAATAGTATGTATTTGGACAATAGTATTGATACATTTAAATTACTATGATATTCTCTATCCTGCCACATACTTAGGCACCATCTTAATTCCACTAATGCCATATTGTAAACAGCTTGAGTTTCTCTACCCATGTGGTGTATATCTGATGCTAGAATGGAAGTTATGCCATAAGGTACCAGGATTCATTTTCAGGCTTGGCTTTTAGAGAAAACACTGCTTTTGTTGTGAGGGTTGAGTGGAAATACGAGGGCTAGGGAGCAGAGTGCTTAGGAAAATGCCTGGCATATAAGTGCTCAGTAAATGCTAGCTGCCGTGATCGTCATCACAGCCATCATTATTATTACCATCACCACCATCATCCCCATCATCCTTACCATCACCATCACCACCATCATCATCACCATCATCACCATCACCACCATCATCACCACCATCATCATCACCATCATCACCATCATCATCATCACCACCATCACCACCATCATCATCACCATCATCACCATCACCACCATTATCACCACCACCATCATCACCATCACCATCATCACCACCATCACCATCACCACCATTATCACCACCACCATCATCACCACCATCATCATCACCATCATCACCATCATCATCATCACCACCATCACCATCATCATCATCACCATCATCACCATCACCACCATTATCACCACCACCATCATCACCATCACCGTCATCACCACCATCACCATCATCATCACCACCATCACCATCATCATCATCACCATCACCATTACCACCATCATCACCACCATCATCACCACCATCATCACCACCATCATCACCATCACCACCATCATCACCACCATCATCACCACCATCACCATCATCATCACCATCATCACCATCACCACCATTATCACCACCACCATCATCACCACCATCATCATCACCATCATCATCACCATCATCACCATCATCATCATCACCACCATCACCATCATCATCATCACCATCATCACCATCACCACCATTATCACCACCACCATCATCACCATCACCATCATCACCACCATCACCATCATCATCACCACCATCACCATCATCATCACCATCACCATTACCACCATCATCACCACCATCATCACCACCATCATCACCACCATCATCACCATCACCACCATCATCACCACCATCATCACCACCATCATCACCATCATCATCACCACCATCACCATCATCACCATTACCACCATCATCACCACCATCATCATCACCATCATCATCATCACCATCACCACCATCATCACCATCACCACCATCACCATCATCATCATCATCACCATCAACACCATCATCATCACCAACATCACCATCATCACCATCACCACCACCATCATCACCATCACCACCACCATCATCACCATCATCACCATCACCATCATCACCATCATCGCCATCACTGTCGTCATTGTTGTCATCAGTATCATCATCACCAACCCTAGTAGATTAATGGTCTTAAAGTAAGCTTGTTCTTCCTTGCATTTGTCAGTGTTGCCCAGTACAGTGGTTCATTATTCTTTAGGGCATTTCCTGAGGTGTATTTAAAGCCTTGTTGACCCAAACCATCTTACTTTCTCTTCTCTCTCAGAGTCTAGCTCTCCAGGGACCATTAGGATATATTTGAGGGGAAGAGAGTGGGGAATTGATGTCACGTCGTATGTCTGCAGTTCCTAGGAGAGGGCTGACCAGCAGCAGTGTAGTGACTGGTCAGTCCATGGGTCCCCAGTTTTGTCTGTTCAAGATGGGAAGGTCTTGTGCTGGGCGGTGGCAGATGAGCTGACCGGTAGGAGAAATGGGGTGTTTGCCCACATGCATTTTTCCCCACGGGGCCAACTGTGCTCATTCGCTTTTGAGGGCAGCAGGGAAAGGGCGAGTGAGAGGGGCTGGGAAGGGGGGACTGGCATGGCATGTGGCCCCCGGAAGGTGGCCCTCTCCACCTACCTGCTCCCAGGAAGTGGCCACAGGGTCTCCTGCAAATTCTCAGCCAGTTTCTGTACGGAAAGTGAGTCGCGTCTCTGCATCATCTGCTTTGCCTTTCATTGAAAGCCTGTGCTCGTGTTCTCGTGCCACTGAACACGCTCCGTGTCATGCTCCTTCTGCAGCAGAATAAAACAGCAGCACAAAACAAAGCCAAGCACTGCTTCACTGTGTCTGTGTTGTGTCATTTCTTTGCCACGTGCCTTGCACGCCGCTGCTTTGCTGCTTCACACCCGTGGTGGGTATGGGGGGGGCCGGGGTCGCGGTGGGAGTGGGTAGAAAAAGGCATCTTGCTCAGAGTGTCCAGGGCCAGTCGGGCTGATGCCTGTTTGCCCAGAAGAAGGGACTTTCTCAGGCCAGGTAAGTGAAGCAGGACAGTTGCCACCTTCCTAACGTGTCCTGTCATTCATCCTGGAATAAAGCAGGTGCTGGGCGGAGGAGTGGGGTGGAGAGGAAGGGCCAGAATTGGGTGGGGGGATGTGGCAGGGCTTGGCTGTCCTAAGCTGTATCGTCTTGGTCGAGCTGCATCATCTCCATGAGCCTCTGTTTTTTTATCTGTAAAGTGAGGATTATTAGCAGGAGTTGACCGCAAATTCTGAGTGAGTGGGATTTAAGGTAATGAACTGGGGGTGGGTGTGTCCTCGCTTAACTCGATGGCTCTCCATCTCTCTGAATAAAGCCTGGTTCCTAGTTTGGCATTTTGGCCCAGGACCCCAAGTCCCGTACAAAACCCCCAGGCTATGGGCTGGCAGCGTGGATCAGTAGGAAAAGCAAAGCCTTTGGGGTTACACGGACCTGGAGTCAGAGTCTCATTTGGTCACTGTATTAGCGATCCCCGAGGGACAAATTAGCACCAACAAGCACCATTTACCGGCTCATAGGTGGCCAGGTGAGACTGGGCAGGTCTCTCTGTTCAGGGTACACAGTCAGGGTGTCGCGAGGCTGTGTGTGTTCTCCTCTGGAGGCTCTTCCACGCTGTTGGAAGGATTCCGTCTCTTGTCACGGGACTGAGGGCCCCATTTTTTTTGCAGCTGTCGGAGGAGGGCTGCTCTCAGCTTCCAGAAGCCGCCCGAACTCCTTGCTGCACGCTCCCCACCCTCCATCTTCCAAGCCAACCATGAACTCCTCCCTCGTTGAATTCCTAATCGTGCTCCGCACCTCTCTGACTTCTGTCTCTCTGGCTTCTAGACTCAGATTTGAAGGGACCAGGTGATGAGATCAGGGTCGCTGGGATAATTCCTTTTAGAGTCACCTATGCCGTATGCCATCGCCTGACCTTGGGGATGACTGCCCGTGGCATCCATAGCTCACGCCCATCCTGAAGGGCAGGGGCGGGCATCTTGGTGCCCCCTTAGAGTTCTGTGTTCCACACTCACTGGTTTGTGGTGGGAGCCTGGGGACGGTACTGAACCCCTCTGGTCCTCAGTATTCTGGTCTCTAAAATGGGGTGGTAATAGATGCTTTGCGCACCTGGCACATCGTAAGTGCTTCATAAGCTGCAGGGCCGTACACCTGACAGTCACCTCCCAAACCCTTCATCAGGGCCCAGCCACCCCTCTTGTTATTCTCCTTTGCAGACTGTGCCCTGTAGGACACAGGTGTCGGAAGCGCAGTGCACAGCTCCGCGAACTTACTGGGTCTTGCTTACTTGCAAAGCATCTCCTTCTCACAAGCAAAGTTTGCGAGACTTTGCTTCCCTGAGTGCCCCCCATGAGGTTCTCCTCCAGTGGGTCTGGGGTGGGCCTGGGATCTGCATTTGTAACAGGCACCCTGCGTGATTCTGACCTGCAGCCTGCACTGAGACATCTGACTGGCGTGACACACGCAAACTACGGAGCCAGTGAGCCTGGTTTTGCACCGTTCCCCGCATTCCTGGGGCTTAGCTTCTGGAAGCCTTGGTTTTCTCATCTGTAAAATGGGCATAATAAGAGTTGCCTGCCTCACCGAGTGGCACTGGGAGATAAATGCAATAGTCCACATAAAGTGCTCAGCCCAGAAACTCACATTTGCTAAGTTGTCACTGCGTGTTAGCAATAATCACAATGGTGATTAGTGTAATAACCCAGTGGCCTCGGCTCCGGCCTCAGCTCTGGTTTGTCGGCCTGTCTGAGCAGTGGAACAGCATCAGTGCCTCCGAGCTGCTGTTTCAGAACCGAGTGTTGCTTGAGCTTCAGGGAGCTGGTGGGAGAGAGTGGAGACCGCCCTCCCCAACCCCGGCGGCAAAGCTCCCTGTGGCCCCCGGCCTTGCTTTTCCTCTCAGGGCTGTTCTCGGATGTGCCCTTCCCTCTTCAGGTCGGGACCAGCACACCCCCCAGAAGCCAGCAGACTCCAGCTCAGCGCCCGGAGCTGCCCTCCTTGGGCCCCAGGGCAGTGCCCAGGCCCCCGGGGGCAGGTGGCTCCCTCTAAGCGGGACATCTGTGTGGCTGTGACAGTTTCAAAGAGGGTTTTTCTTCCCTGGAGGCATTTCTCTCTTGGAGGCAGTGTCGGTCCAGCTGTCCCAGGAGCCTTCTCCCCGCCAGGACCAGCACAGCCCCCAGCTCCATCCACACTGGGCTTTGATGTGGCACATGGCCAGGGCAGGCCTTCGGGGTGACGGGGGGACACAAAGCAGGCCGAGGAGAGGTGAGAGCAGAGAGCTTTCCTGCTGAGGATTCGGATTCTCGCTTCTGTCTGCCGTTAGCTCAGATGAAGCTCTCGGGCTCCTTCCCGACAGCCTGCCTGACCCCACGCTGCTGCCCCCTGGTCGGCCCCCGTGGCCCAGGGAGGCTGATCTGCTGACCTACTTCCCCTTTCCCCACCGATAACCTCCTTGTCTGTGTTTCCAGGCTCCTTCTCCGCGGAAGGTCCAGGTCCTGCTGCGCTGCCTGCGGGGAAGGGCATGGGAAAGGGTGGGCCCAGTCATCCCCAGGGGTGACCCGCGGACGTGGGTCGGGGCTCAGGACAAGACGGGTGGTCTTAGGCCTGGAAGGATCAGCTCTCCTCCTGGCACCTCCGCTGCTCTGTGAAAAGGGTGTTAGATGCCTCCAGACTTCAGGCGGTCCCGAGGATGGAGCAGGGAGGGCATGATGGACGGTGGGTGCAGGCGTTGCTCGTTGGGGGCGGAGTCCAAGGCCGATTGGAAATCCAGCCTGGCCACACCCCGTGTCCCAGGCCTGGAAGAAGGACCGTCTGTGCCCTGGGATGCAAACCCCAGCCCTGGGGACGTGGCCAGGGCTTGGGGACGGGCAGGCCCCTTGGTGGGAGGTCTGTGTGCGGCGTGCCGTCGGCCCAGGTGGCTGAGTCAGCCGAGCGCGGCCCGCGGGCCGTGGACCGGCCACGCCGCTCACTACGCGCTCTCTCCCTCCTTCTCCGCAGCCGGACCAGCGCGCGGCCCCCAGCCCTCACCTGACCGTGTACACCGGGGCCCCCCTGCCCCCGTCTCCGTCCAGCCCCCGCTCCCCGCGCTGCCGCTCGCCGCGGAGGCCCTTCCCCTCGCCCGGCCGCTTCCTCCGGCGGCCCAGCAGCACCGTCTGCCCCTCGCCCATCAAGGTGGCCTTGGAGGGCTCCCCGGGCGAGGAGCCGAAGCGGGAGGCCGCCCGCGGGCGCTCGGATGCTGAGACCGGCGGGGCCTCCGCGGACCAGCCCCGGCCCCGGGCCCCTCCCAAGGCCCGCGTGGCCCTGTCCCTCGGCCGGTTCCTGAGACGAGGCTGTTTGGCCTCCCCGGTCTTTGCCAGGCTCTCCCCCAGGTGCCCCCCTGTGCCCCACGGGAAGGTGCAGCCGCTGGGGGAGGCGGGTCGGCAGCTGCCACGACCGAGGTCCCGGAGAGCAGCCAAGTAAGGACGGAGGGGTGTGTGTGTGTGTGTGTGTGTGGTGGAGGTGTGTGTGTGTGTGCACGCGTGGGCGTGTGTGTGTGTGTGTGGTGGAGGGGTGTGTGTGTGTGTGTGTGTGATGGAGGGGTGTGTGTGCATGCGTGGGCGTGTGTGTGTGCACGCGTGGGCGTGTGTGTGTGTGTGTGGTGGAGGGGTGTGTGTGTGTGTGTGATGGAGGAGTGTGTGTGCACGCGTGGGCGTGTGTGTGTGTGTGTGGTGGAGGGGTGTGTGTGTGTGTGTGTGTGAGATGGAGGAGTGTGTGTGCACGCGTGGGCGTGTGTGTG
This sequence comes from Leucopleurus acutus, assembly GCF_964270905.1. Taxonomy (NCBI): domain Eukaryota; kingdom Metazoa; phylum Chordata; class Mammalia; order Artiodactyla; family Delphinidae; genus Leucopleurus; species Leucopleurus acutus. The sequence goes on along the minus strand of NC_139161.1, from coordinate 1,651,815 downwards.
TGTGTGTGGTGGAGGGGTGTGTGTGTGTGTGTGTGATGGAGGAGTGTGTGTGTGTGTGAGATGGAGGAGTGTGTGTGCACGCGTGGGCGTGTGTGTGTGTGGTGGAGGGGTGTGTGTGTGTGTGTGATGGAGGTGTGTGTGTGTGTGTGAGATGGAGGAGTGTGTGTGCACGCGTGGGCGTGTGTGTGTGTGTGGTGGAGGGGTGTGTGTGTGTGTGTGTGATGGAGGTGTGTGTGTGTGTGTGAGATGGAGGAGTGTGTGTGCACGCGTGGGCGTGTGTGTGTGTGTGTGGTGGAGGGGTGTGTGTGTGTGTGTGTCTGTGTGTGTGTGTCTGTGTGTGCACGCGTGGGTGTGCATGGATGTCTGGTGAGGACTGAGGCTCTGTGGTCTGGGGGCTGTGGGGGCTGGGCTAGGGGGGCAGTAGGGGGCTGGGTAAGGAGGATTCTGGGAGAACAGATACAACCCACAGGCCCATTAAACCCCTCGGCCTCTGGGTAGTTTCCAGACACTCAGTGCTGCCCTCTCCTGTCTTTCTGAGGAAAAGGAGAAGAGTGTCTTTCTTTTCCATCTTCTTTTCCTCTTTTTATACTCTTCCACCCACCCTGCTCCACCCCTAAAACGTTAATCTAATGAATCCATCGCATTTTTTAAAGGGCCAGAAAGCTCAGTGGCAGCAGTGGGACGCACAGATGGTGCTGGGGCCCCGCACTCCCTCCCCTCCCCCACCCCCTCCTGCACACACCTGCCCGGTGGCTCACAGGGGCTGCAGGGGTGCTGACAGTGTCCAGTCTCTGCGCAGGGGCGGCCCCTCTAAACCCCATCGTGGGTGCTGCTGTTCCCACCTCTGAGGACCCCCTGCCCCTAAGCAGCTCCTGGGTGCAGAACAGAGGCTCTGAGGGGCGCTTGATCACTCCCGGACCAGGGCAGAAAGAAAAGTTACAGACAATGCAAAACAAAGAATCAGCCCCCGTCTTTATTTGGTTTTGGGGGGAGACAGCAGGTGGGGGGGCAACCTTGCACCAACGAACAGGCTCCTGCATTGGGCCCTGCCAGGTCTGGTTGAAAGAAGGCGCCTGCTGAGGTCCTAGGTTGCCATGGATACCCAAGTATCCGGCTTCTGCTGTGCACTGTGCATCCGGGGATGGGGGAGGGGAGGGGTCAGGATCCAGGGCGAACATATCTGTTGATTCCTCCCAACTGGCTCTGCTGAGGGAATGTTCTAGCTTTGTGGCCACAGCCAGGCCACACATACAGGCTTGGTGCTTTTAAAACCTCTGTTCTCAGTGGCCACCACTTCATGAGAAGGCAGTTTAAAGGGGCTGAGATTAAGTCCCAGCATGTTCTATTGGAACATCCTGAATTCATCAAAGCCATACAAACTCAAAAGCCCCTTGAAAATGAAAGTAAAGCATTTTCTGAATTATTCTTCATTCAGCAAGAAAATAGGAGTCTCCCTCCTTCCCCAATGAAAGGGATCCGCCCAGCCAGTCCCTGCGCACACAGCCTTTGGCAAATGCACCTGTGTCCACGGCCCTTCAGGGATGTCAGGGTGAGCTGGGGACTTGGTGACCTCCTATCCCCACCCACCTGCTTTCCTCTTGTGCCTGAAGCTTCTTCCAGATCAAAATGGATGTGCCTTCGGGGAGCGGGACCTGCCTGGTGGACTCAGAGGACACGAGGACGGGAGAACGGCGTGACCAGGCCGTAGAAAAGGAGGTCATCTGCCCCTGGGAGAGCCTGGCCGAGGGCAAAGCTAGCTGAGCCCGGGGCCTCGGGCTAGGCAGTCGCTCCTGCACACTCGGCTGGATGGGGCCGCGGGACATGCTTGCTCTAAACCAAAGTGCATTAAGATCGCATTTGGGGACTGGAGAGACAGGATGGTTGGATGATGGAGAAGAGTGCTCTGGCTGGGCTCCCCCTGGCCAACCCCTTCCCTCGACCCGGACCCTTGGTCAGAAGAAAGGCATGTGGACCAGAGGACTTGACTTGCCGCCTTAAAACCGATAAAAGGTTACCTTGTCAAAGTGTTTTTGGATTGGAATGTTAGTGTGTGTCTGGTTTTATTAGCTATTTATGAGATAATCTCAAGTCTTCTTTGGTTTTCTGGACAAAGGGAACTGAATCACTTCAAAGAACTCCCTCCCTGTCTAAAATGGGTTTTATGTGATGCTCTCATCAACGGACCCCCCCCCCCCCCGGGAGGAAGCCCCAGGCTGTGGCATCACACAGGAAGAGGAGGCTGGGGAAAGGCATCCTTCTAGAATGCCAGGTGTGCTCCGATCCCCCCAGAAGCAGAGGCCAAGATGGGATGAGGTGGGCAAGGGGATTGCTGGGGGAGACACCTGTGAAGGATGATGGGTGGAGGCTGGAGAACAGGCTGAGGGCTCTCGGCCCGTGGCGCGGGGCTGGCCTCTGGGGAGGCGGTGGGCGGGGAGTCTCAGACGGCGGAGCATTTCCAAGAAAGCTTTGGCCAGGCTGCCCGGGTGTCCTTGAGCCTGTGTCTTGTGAGAATGGTTCTGCCTTAGGACCCCCACCAAGCAAGGTCATTGGCTGGGAGCCCCTGTGGGCAGCCTGGCCGTGGTGTGGACGTGCTGGGGACCCTCGGTCCATTTGCCACCCGAGCGCACATTTTCACGGCCGCTGCACGAACATAGGAGGCACTTCTGGAGGTTTGCGCCTCGGTGCGCCCCGCCCACCTCTTCTCCAGTTATTAACTCCACACGCCTTGATGGAGCCCCAACGAGCATTGACGGAGCGCCCCTATCGGTGCAGTCTGCGCTGAGCCCTTGTGGACTCAGCTGTGACCTCTCAATTCGTGGGATTCATCTAGAGCACCGGTTCTCAGCCAGGGTCCAGCTCTGCCCGCAGGGAACCTTGAGCAGGGCCTGCAGCCATTTTCAGACGCCATGACTAGGGCGGGGAGTGATCCCGGCATCGAGTGGGCAGAGGCCAGGGACGCTGCTAAACATCCTACAGTGCACGGGGCAGCCCACACCCCATGACAGAAGACGTTCTGGTCTAAAATGTCAATGCCGCCGTGGAGAAGCCCTGGAATAGGAGTTACGGGTGACGCCCTGTGCTGCTCGACACTGCCATTGGTTTCTGCCCAAAGCCCTGAAATGTTGCCCCAAAGGGTCCCGCTGGGCTCATACTTGGATTGGACAGTGGGTTGAGATTAAGGGTTACATGGTGAATAAAACATTTCTTAAAAGTTGCCTGGAAAGTCCTCATAGGAAAAAAGATAGTAAGTGATTTGCCAAACCCTCATGCTCTCTTCACTTTTAATCGTCAGCTTCATCAGAATCCAATTAGCAGGTAGGAGCCCCTCACTTGCTTTTAACCTCAGACAACTTACCTTATTTAGCCCATAAGTACTGGGGCCGCTGAGCCATCTCTCTGCACGCCTCTAAAGGTGAATGCAGGTAGGTGTGTGCCCAAGACCTCGACTCACTGCCCCTGCAGGGAACACAGATGCTTCACCCCTGAAAGGGTGTCTCATCTTAGATTCTGCAGAATCCACTCTTCGGGGCTCACAAGAGTCCCTCGTCTAAGGGAAAGGAAACATTTCTCCCAGAGAGTAAGTGAAATCGGCCAGATCTTTCTTGGAAGGCGAGCAGGCCAATTAATTTGATGCCTTTACTTGCCAAGCTCGTCTACAGTGAGATTAAAGGCAAATCCATACCCTACCAGCAGCCAGTGTGTCTCGAAATCAGGAGGATTTCAACCCTGGACTTGCATACTTGTGTTAGGCGGCTGTACTCCTAGGCCCCCAGGGTCCCACGGAGAAACAAAGCCCACACGCTCCCAGCATCAATGATGGGAGACTGGAGGATTCCCGGGTTGGACTAGGTGAGGTCCAGGCCAAAGAGCAGTAACAAAGAACGCTGGAAGGGAGGCAGTGGTTCACACGTGGAGGAGTTTCTGTCTCTGTCACATCCTTGCTCAAAGGCAGGAGGCGGCCCAGGTGAGTGGGCGTCAAGGGAGAGCAGAAATCCAGGGGCCGAGGTGTTTCCACCTTGCTGCTCCACCCCACCCCCACCCCCGGCGCTGGTATGATTATTCTCTGTCTTGTCTGGACATTAGAATCTTCTGGTCCAATCAGGTCAGAATCTGGAAGTGGAGCCCTGGCATCAGAGGGCTGTTTTAGAGCCTTTGCCCAGGTGATCCCAAGGTCCAGACAAGGTGGACAACCACGGCCCTGGGGTAGTGACTGAAGCTGATTCACCACCCCCATGTCCATGGTCATGCCTGGAAGACAGTGGGAAGAGAGGAGGGGAGGGTGTCATTTCCACCCACCTGCCATTGGCCTGTACTTGGTCACGTGGCCACACCTGGGTGCAAAGGAGGCTGGGAATTGTAATCTTTCGTCAGTCCAGCTTGTGGCTAGCTGAACTTCCGGAGGTTCTAATACTGGGAAGGAAGGTGGGGAGAACGGATATTGGTGGACACATAGGCACTCCCACACTGGAATGGTTACACTGGCATGGTTGGGGGATGGGAAAATGGGAGGATGCAGGAGGTGGGGCAGGAGAGGATTGGAGTGCTGATTAGTTTTTAGGTAGCCAAATAGTTTGTAAATATGAAATGCAGCCATGCTCTATCCCATGGCTGGGTGGCTTTCCATTCATTCAGATGCAATGCCTGTGAGGTGCCAAACACCACGAAAGGGGGTAGGAAGCCTGCTTACCTATGGAGCTCTGTTTTTGCTCAGGAGAAGGGGGGGAAGTTGGGTCTGTGGGTCCTTGGTGGAGCGTAGGGTTGGAGATGCTGGAGTTCCCCCTGCGCCTTTCCAGCTTGGGACGGCTCCTTGATTTCTGTGAACCCAAGGTGATCATTTGACTTTCTTCCTAGGGTTATTTGGAGATACATAAAATGAGGTGAGACATATGTAACTTTTTGACTGTTCAGAACTTTATAGGGTGCAAGAAGAAAACAACTGTATTTCCCCCCCAACACCCCCCCCCCCCCATTCTCCCTTTAAACCTACACTGTGCATTCTTTCTTTTCCTAACCCTGAATGAAAGGTCTGGTGAGTCCCGTATCTTTTCTGGTCCCTTTCAGAAAACAAATCCTCCAAGCACTGTCGGTGACAAAAACCATCTCGATCTAATTCTGTTTGCAGTTCAAACGTTAACGTAATGAGCAAACTCAGCACTTCGTCCAGAGGCCCAGCTCCTTCCTTCCTGCAGCCTCTGCGCTGCTCCGGGCTGGGCCGCCTGGGGTGCCCGGGCTGCGGAGACAGGGTTCAGCTTCTTCCCTCTTGTCTGCCCTGCGCTTCTTTTCCTCCTTTCCTGCTCACTGTGGAGCCTCTGGCCCCTGGAGCAGGGAGGTGGGAGAACAGGGAAGCACTTAGTTGACTGACCGCAGAAACCACCCGTCCTGCTGACTCTTACTTGGGTGGGGGGTTTCCTCGATCCTTGAGGGCTTTCTGGCTTCGGCTTCCATAGTCAGAAGGGACCACGAGTCCCCTTGCTGGTTGCATGAGGACCTCTCTGGGCCCTTGAGCGTTCCCTGGTCCACATCTTAGTTGTGGTCACGTCTCCGGTTGCCTGGGGCGAGATTCAAATGGCTGCAGCCACTCCCTTCAGTGCAGCCCCTCCAACGCCAGCATCCTTTTGCCCCAACAGGGCACCTGGTCCTCCCTCCGTCCCCTCTGCTTCGTGGCCTCAGCTGACCTTCACTTTCCTCCAGTCCTGCCCTTCTCACTCTGGAGCACAGCCAAGCCCCCTGAATGGCCCTGTGATACCCCCTCACTTAACTGAAGAGAGGGCACAACCGCTCTTCCCCAACAGGCTGGACTGCAAGGATGCCTTTTGGTCCACCAGGTGGGCACACCTGTCCAGCACCTTGTCTGGACCTGGGCGAGTGGTGGGCACCTACCGGTTTATTCTCAGTCTTTGGGGCCACAGCAGAAACAGAGACAGAATCCCGTTACCTTTGTCAGAGTTTTGGGAATGTGCTTATTTTCCTCCTTTTGACAATTGACCACCAGGGCCATTTCTCCAGGAGTCCTCAGGCGTTCGTCCCTTGGCCCTCTGGGGAGGGGACCATCAGTGGCCCCCTGGAGGCTATGAAATCGTTTATCCTTAGAGGAGACAATGCTGCCCGTTGCTAGTTTTAGGAAACGGAAGACGGACCGTGACGTCTGCGTCAGCCGAGGGCTCTGGGGTCCCAGGGTGCAGAGAAGGCAAGCTGGGGGTCTGTGTGTCTGGGGACACGGGGCCTCCATCCCCTCAGCCTCAGAGGCCCCGCCCTTCGCTCTGGGGACAGTCCCCTCCCCACACTTCACCAGAAGGGGGCGTCCCAGGCTCATGGCTCCCCAAAGAGAGGCGGCTGGGCTTTCCCCTTAGGGATTCAGGGACCTGTTGTGGAGAAAGTCCTTTGCTTGTTGGAAAGCCGGATTGGGGTGGCGTGGGGAGCAGAGGGGACTGGGCTTCCCCACGCACCCCGTCCTCAGCCCCAGAGCCCCCGGAGCCGGCGAGGTGGGAGCTGATGGTGGCTGGGGGGTGGGGGGTGGGTCGCCGCACGGTCTCCTGGCTGCTGTGCCCTGAGGGGATGAGGGGCCTGTGACCTGTTTCTAGAGGCTTCGGATAAGTGTTGAGACTCTGCCGAAAACCTCGTGCAGAAAGAAAACTCCCTCCCTGGCCTGTGGACCACGCCAAGAGAATTCCTCCCTTTGAGGGTCATCTCTCCGTGTCCAGCTCCAACTCCTGGCACCGCAACCTGATTAAGCCCCCTTCATCTCCCCCTCCTCAGCCTGAGTGATTCGTCAGCTCCTCCGTTGAGCAGGTGAGGTTGGAGGCTGGGGCATCCGGAGGCGCCTGCGCGGGGTGATGTACGGGGGTAATAAATGGTGTCAGAAAACAAGCTTTTTCCACTTCTGGTGGGAGGGCGCTGTATGGCCACACGTTGATGACGAATGCCTCTGTCTTCCTTCGATTCTTTCCCTTCCATCCTTCATTATTTAATTAATTTATTATTATTATTATTTCTTGTGGCACGCGGGCTCCGTAGGTGTGGTACGTGGGCTCTAGCGCGCAGGCTCGGTAGTTGTGGCGCACAGGCTTAGTTGTTCCGCGGCATGCAGGATCCTCCCGGACCAGGGATCGAACCCGTGTCCCCTGCATTGGCAGGCAGATTCTTAACCACTGCCCCACCAGGCAAGTCCCTGCCTCTGTCTTCCTGATAGCAAATGTTTAGGGAGAGGGGGCGCTGCGTGTGAGACAGTGTGCTGGGGTCCAGTGAGATTCGACTGACGTGACCAAGCCCATGCTCTGGGCTGGTCCTGGGCAGAATTCCTGCAGGACTCTGCTCAGAACTTTGAGAAAGAAATCCTTTCTCCATCTTCTAACCGGCTCTTCTTCCTCAACCCGTAGGCAGCCGCCAAGCTGTGTTGTCCTGAAGTTCCCTGTCTTGGGGAATTAGGGCTTTGGACAACCACAGCTTCCAGGCTTACCTGAAAGAGTCCCTCCATGAATTCTTGCTTCATTTCATTCTCACTACAGCGCTGTGGGGGAGAGCACCTCTACCTTCATTCTGCAGGTGTGATTTCCCCACTTGTAACAGGTAGAAGCACTCCAATGGAATCTAATGCACCTTATTTTCTTTGTGGGTGTGTTCATTAAAATTCAATTTTGGAATTAAAAATCCATAAAAATACAATGAATACCATGACCAACATCCATATGCACATGACCCAGAATTAACTCATGTTAACATTTCACCCAGATTACTTCTAATACTTAATAAAGAAGCAGAACAATACTTCTATACTCCTCCCTGCATCCATCCTCCCTTCCATCTTCTGTGTCAGCAAAAATGAACAGACAATAAAGATATGAACGGGTGCTTAACACCACTAATCTTTATGTAAATGCAAGTTCAAACCACAAAGAGGTGCCGCCTCACCTCTGTTAGGAGGGCTACGATCAAAGACCCTGGAAAACAACAAGGGTTGGCAAGGATGTGGAGAAATGGGAGCCCTTGTGTATTGTTGGTGGAAACGTAAAATGGTGCAGCCGCTCTGGAAAACAGTAGAGTTGTTCCTCAAAAAATCAAAAAACAGAATTGCCATATGGTCCAGCAATTCAGTTTCTTGGTCTATACCCCCAAGAATTGAGATCATGGATTTGGACAGATATTTGCATATTCATGCTCATAGCAGCTTTAATCTACAAGACCCAAAAGGTGGAAACAACTCAAGTGTCCATCAGTGGAAGAATGGATAACTGAAATATGGTCTACCCATACAGTGGAATTTTTTTTTCTTTTTTCTTTTTCTTTTTGCGGTACACGGGCCTCTCATTGTTGTGGCCTCTCCCGTTGCAGAGCACAGGCACTGGACGCGCAGGCTCAACGGCCATGGCTTACGGGCCCAGCCGCTCCGCGGCATGTGGGATCTTCCCAGACCGGGGCACGAACCCACGTCCCCTGCATCGGCAGGCAGACTCTCAACCACTGTGCCACCAGGGAAGCCTGATACAGTGGAATATTATTCAGGCTTATGAAGGAAGAAGACGCTGACACAGGCCACAACATGGATGAACCTTAAGGACATTACACTGAGTGAAGTAAGCCAGTCGCAAAAGAACAAATACGGTATGATTCCAGTTATATGTGGTCCCTGGAGTCGTCAAATTCATAGAAACAGAAAGCAGAGGGGTGGTTGCCAGGGCCTGAGGGTCAGAGGGGAATGGGATAGAGTTCCAGTGTGGGAAGATGAAGAAAGTTCTGGAGATGGATGGTGGTGAGGGTTGTACAACAACGTGAATATACCTAATGCCACTGAACTGTTAAAAATTGTTAAAATGGGGCTTCCCTGGTGGCGCAGTGGTTGAGAGCCCGCCTGCCGATGCAGGGGACACGGGCTCGTGCCCCGGTCCGGGAAGATCCCACATGCCGCGGAGCGGCTGGGCCCGTGAGCCATGGCCGCTGAGCCTGCGCGTCCGGAGCCTGTGCTCCGCAACGGGAGAGGCCACAGCAGTGAGAGGCCCGCGTACCGCAAAAAAAAAAAAAAAAAAAAAAAAGGTTAAAATGGTAATTTTTATGTCATGTATTTTACCACCACACAAAAAAATGGAAAAACCATTTGTGTCACAAGGGCCATATGAAAAGAGGCTGTCGGCTGGATTTAGCTCCAGAGTCAAAGTTTGCCAACCTTGATGTTATTATTAGTACCATTACGGTTTTAAACAAATGAGTCACTGTGATTGTTATTATTGTTTATTATAGTCAATGCTGATTTAGCTTCAACTGCATGTTTACCCAGCTCTTTGCTCACCGTCACCCCTAGGATCCCACTTCCTCTTTCCAGGTCCACTTTCTTTTTACTAGAGTGCATCTTTTAGTGATCTTTCATCAATGGCTTTGATTAGGAAACTGAGTTTTTTGTCTGAAAATGTCTCTGTTTTACCCTCATTCTTATTGTACCCTAACACTATTTTTTTCTTTGAGTATTGCTTTAATTTATTTTTTGTATTTATTATTATTTTTTATTGAAGTATAGTTGATTACAATGTTGTGTTAATTTCTGCTATACAGCAAAGTGATTCAGTTATGCACATATATATATATATATTCTTTTTTTAATATTCTTTTCCATTATGGTTTATCATAGGATATGGATATAACTCTCTGTGCTATACAGTAGGACTTTGTTGTTTATCCATTCTATTTGTATAATAAAAGCTTAAATCTGCTCATCCCACCCTCCCACTCCATCCCTCCCCCAACCCCCTCCCCCTTGGCCACCACCAGTCTGTTCTCTATGTCCACGTGTCACGATTTTTATCATTACCATTAAATGATTATTTAGCGGAATAAAGAATAAGTTGAGAGTAATTTCCTCTCTGCATTTCAGATATTATTTCATCCTTCTTCCCTGTCTTGCTGCTGATGAGAAGTCCAATTGCTGTTATTTTATAGATTTTCTTCCCCCTTTCACTTCCGAGAAGAGGTCTTTATCTTGAGGTCCTGCAGCTTCCCTGCCGTGTGTCTAGAGGTGGGCACGCTTCTGTGTGTCCTGCTCAGGATGGTGCTTCTTCAAGCTGAGGAGTCATGTATTGTTTCTATTCTCAAAATTCTCATCCACTGTCCTTTGAATAAGGTTCCTCTGCCCTCTTTTGGCAGCTCCTATTATATGTTTGTTATACCTTAGGGAGAAGTCCTGTTTTTCATCTGATCCCCCTTTTCCTGTCCTGGGCAGCCCTTCAGGTATTCCAGCTTGATGGAGGGAACCTAGGTCTGATCCGCCAAGTCTCTGAGCCTCCTGTTGTTCTCCCCCAGGGCCTATGTAATTGTTATCTTCATTTAGTATTATTTCTGCATTTTATAACAGAAGGGAGTCTCTGTTAGCTCAGCTGTCCTGTTGCTGGAACTAGAAGTTCATCCGGGGTCTTCTTTTCCACTAGCACAGCTGTCTGACATATATATATATATATATATATACACACACACACACACACATATAGACAGATATGTATATATATTGTATATATGTATATATACAATATAACATATATAATATACATTATATATGTATATATACAATATAACATATATAAAATATATTATTATACACATATATTTATAAGTATACATTTCATATAAATTCTCAAATTATACTATTTCCCTCTCTATCGTAGTTCGTTTAAACAGGGATCTCTGGCTCAAGAAAATGCATCTCCAAACTTAGAACTGTAGGCACCTCAGCGAGCTGTGGATGCGATTTGGTGGCAGGGAGAGTTATACGGAACGTCTTGTGAGGCTGACTGTGGCTCTGGCCCTGCTGTAAAATGCCTCTTTACTCTCCACCCCAAATGCACAGATGAGTTTATACCATCCACTTTCATCATTCCATCCACCCACCAATCCACTCATCCATCCATCTATCCAACCATCCATCTGATAGCATCCACTTGGACCCACCAATGTGATATGAAGCCTATTTTAAGCTGAAAATATCTGAACAAACAGCAGTAGCAGCAAAAACCTTACCTGATTTTTTTTTCTTCCTGACTTAACAAAACCTCAAAAATACAGCTGCCATAAATCCCCTCTCTGGGAGGTTTACAGCCAGAAGGGAGATGGACCACTTGCACCTGCCTGAGAAATCACATAAGCAAAGCCTTATCGAAACTTCCCATACCCTTTGCTTGTTTCTCCTATTTGTTTCCGTTAGTTTCCCACCATTTGCTTCCCCTTGAAGTCCTAGCCTCCCTTTTGATTAAGATGACATGTAGACCCTTAACTAGCTGTTCAGGAGCCATTTCTTTGGGTGCTCTCATGCTCGTGAATAAACTTTGTCTTCTCTCTGTCAATCTGAGAATTAACCTCCCTTAATTAATCTGTTAATCTGTTCTTTTGTCAGTTAATTTGCAGGCCCCCAAGCAATGGACATACATTGGTAGAGGGAAAAGGTTTTTCCTTCCTATCATTTCCATCCATCCATCCATCCAATTTCATAGGCCAACTAGGCATTTGGTATGTTGCCATGAATAAAATTAGGTCCTGCTCTCAAGAATTTATAGTTTAGTTGGGAAACATACTTTCAAACTAAGAATTAGAGTACACTCTATTAAGGGGGGGGGCAGAGCATCACAGCTAGAAGCCCACTGCCTGGTGCACAGCACCTCGGGCAGATCCAGGTTCTACCCTTTCCTAGCTGAGTGACCTTAAACATTTGATAAAACTCTCCAAACTTGGTTCTCTCATCCATAAAATTGGGATCTGTGTAATACCTGCCTCATACAGGGGTATGAAAATTATGGGAAATGTTATGTAAAAAAAACCTCCGTTCAGTGCCTGGTACCTAGTGAATGCTCAATGACTATTTGCAATTTTTACATGCAAGGTTGTACTGACGCAAGGAAGAGCCTTCATAAAGTCTTTCTGACCCCAGAATGTGGCTCTCTGTGAGTTGGGCTTCTGTGGGGAAGGATTTCGTTCCCTTCAGGAACATGTGAAACACATCAAAATAATCTCAGAGCTCTGACCTTCAATAAAATGCAAAACAACGTGGTGAGCTGTTATCCATATAAAATGAGAAGGCATGGAATGAAGGAGACACCCATCTCGGTGAGGAGCTGGCATAAAACACCTTCTGGGATCCAGTTTCTAGAAGCCCAGGGAATGAGGACAGACCAGAGCCCATTTCAGCCAGCAGGGAAGCATGGCTCCCTATTCTGGGAGGAGGGCAAGCTTCATTCCCAGTAGGGCGCAAACCTTTGACCCAAGCCGTTAGCTTCTAGTATGTATTGATATGCTATTAACTAGACGTTAGAGAGACTTAGGTTATGGGTTTCCACTTTCCTTGCAGCATCCCTGGTGCTGGTCCTTCCCTGTATTAATCCTCTACACTCTCTCATTCTTTGGCTTTGAGGCAAGGAGAACTTGAAGCATTTGTACTGCATATTACTCTCACCTCAATCAGTTTCAACAAAGGGGACTTCTCCAGGGCAGGAGTCACGTCTATAACCTCATCTTTGTACAGCCCCCAAGGCAGTACCACACTTAGTTTGGAGTTTAGGGGGTTGAGGATGTCGGGTCACCTATTAAAATAAAAATCTCATGATTACACAGCAAATGTCCAGATACGTCACTATACGTTGAGACTCATACTGTGAATTGGTGGCCCTATTATTACCTCACTTTTACATCTCATATTACTTTCTATTATTTTTGTTGAAATAGGTGAAAAGTCAATGACTTCACAGCAGTTATGGGTGTCCAAATTTTTATGTCTTAAAAAAAAAAAAATCCCGTGACTTCTCCGGTGGTCCAGTGGTTAAGACTCCACGCTTCCAATGCAGGGGGCACTGGTTCGATCCTGGTCAGGGAACTAAGATCCCAAATGCTGTGCCATGCAGTCAAAAAAACAAACAAAAAAAATCCCTAATGGTGAATTTACTGAAACGTTAGTCATGCTGGATTCGGTTGGGCCCTAAATGCAATGAATGGAATCCTAAGAAGAGGAGATGATACACAGAGACACACCGAGGGAACTTGAAGACAGAGGCAGAGATTGGAGCTATGCAGCGACAAGCCAGGGGATGCTGTGAATTGCCAGGGCAATCAGAAACTGGAAGAGGCAAACAAGGACACTCCCCAGAGCCTTCAGAGGGACACTCCGCTCTGAAAACAAGGACGCTGCCCTGCCGGCACCTTGATTCCAGACTTCTAGCCTCCAGAGCTATGAGAGAATGCATTTCTGTTATTTTAAGCCCCCTAGTTTGTAGTACTTTGTCACAGCAGCGCTGGGAAACCGATACATTTAGTTTGTATCATGGTTTGATTATTCTCCTGTAGATGAACTTTAAGTTGTTTCCAAGTTTTCATGAAAACAAACAATGTTGCAACCAACACCCTGGTGCATTCCTCTCTGGGCACATCTGCAAGTACCTCTCCAGGACAGAAACAAAAAAAGAATCCCTGAGTTAAAAAGTATGCATATTTTAAAGACCAGTCCACCATAACAAATTGCCTTTTTTAAAAAAATTTTTTGGCTGCAGTGGGTCTTCGTTGCGGTGCGCGGGCTTCTCATTGGGGTGGCTTCTCTTGTTGTGGAGCACGGGCTCTAGGCGCACAGACTTCCGTAGCTGGGGCGCACATGGGCTTAGCTGCTCCGCAGCATGTGGGCTCTTCCCTGGACCAGGGATCAAACCTGTGTCCCATGCATTGGCAGGTGAATTCTTAACCACTGCGCCACCAGGGAAGTCCCCAAACTGGCTTCTTAAAACTCTGTACTAATTCAGATTTCTACCGACCTGAAGGTCTGCAGGCAATCATTTCCTTGCACGCTAGCCAGAGCTGATATTGACACTGTTACATTGTCTGTGCTGCATCTACTCAGCGCTGAGACCACCTGGGCTCCAGCACTGTTTTCTAGAGTCTAGGGCACGAGGCTAAGTGTGCTGGGGCCTCAGTCTCTCTGAGCACCCCTGACCCTTGGGGGACAGGACAGTGGGGACGGTCACAGAGACTGAAGGACATGTGCCTCCCTGCCTCTCCTCTGGGGCATCCCAGCCTCGCTGGGGCTGTGGGTGTTTGTTGTTTGGTGTCACTGTCACCCGGGGTCCCAGCCTACAGCTAACAGGAAGCGGAGGAGCCTTTATTATGACCTCAGTTACAACGCATTTTGTGTTGTTTCAACATGTGGTTTATTTTCCCTAGAAGCAGCGACGTCCTTGGGATCACGTACACGTCAGTCATCTTTGCATGGATGCAAAAGATACAGAAAGGTCCGGTTCCTGGAGGGCAGAGGAGTGAGAATCTGTTTCCAGCCTTCTTTCGGGTGTGATTCCCTTGAGGCTGCTGGTGCCTCCACATCTTCCCCAGCAACAACCTCTATGTCTGGAGACGTAAGTGTGATCCAGACGTCACACTTAACAGGTTTCAGGGTATCAGTTACCAGGTTGGGCCGTCCTGACCCCAGAAAGTGACTCAGGTCCCTCGAGTGCACCCGGCACGCTCATAGTGGGAAGACCCGCCCGGGAGAGGCTGGCTCCAGGGTTGCTGAAACAGGAGAGGCGGGTTCTGCGATGACTGCTTAAAATTCATGTTGCCATGGCAGCGTGGCATTAGGCCACGGGTGATCCGGCTGCACAGAGCTTTCATCTCGGGGAAGGCAGGGTTTCTTTTGCTCTCGAGCTGGTTCCGAAGGGACCCTGCCTTGGGGTCAAACGAGAAGACAAAGAAAGAGGCCCTAAGAAGTCATCTAAGCCCTGAGACTGAGATTCTAGTCTGGGGGTGTTGGCCGGAAACCCTCAGGGCAAGAGATCTGGGTCTGAAGAGAGAGCAGTTGGGCGGGTCTGTAATGAGGGATGCGTCTGCGCTGCTTGACTTGTGAGGAAACGCCAGTGAGCTGGTGTGTGTGTGCGCTTAGCAGCAGAGCCAGGGAAGAGTTCTTTATCCACACATGTGGCCTGGCTCGGCGAGTCTCAACAACCTGAGTAATTTAAGGGTTCACTGAACACCCGTTACGAGGATTTACTGCATGGCTGTTGCTGGAAGGTGCAAGAACGGATCGCATGGCCTCAGCCCTCAAGGGCTTTCTGGGTAGTCAGAGCGCTAAAACCTGCATTAAAATGATACAAAGCAGAATGTGATCAATTGCCTGGAGAGCACAGAGCTGCAGAGACGGGAGAATCACCCCCCTGGTACCATCAGGGTTTCCATAGATGAGCTTAGGTTGAAACTTACATGATGGGAAGAGGAGAAGGAAAGGGTTCCAGTTCTAGAGGGACCCACAAGGACAATGCGGTGGCCAGAGGGTAGAGGGGGGAAGCATTCCAGAACAGTGAGGAGCTCAGTTTACTGAAGGGCCAGGAGGAGATGATATTGTAACTTAGTTGGACCCCAGAGCGGAGCTCAGGAGGATGGACTTAACTTGATAGGCGATGGGAGAGTCACAGGAAGCTTTTGAGCCTGACAGCGGCTGATCAGAGCCACACTTTGGAAGAATAAATCTGGGGACAGGGTTTGAGATGGATAGAACCACAGCAAGCTTGTGAAATCTCCATAGGGCTGGAGAGGTAAGGGGACTGCACAAGGGCGACAGCAATGGGACTAGAAAGGAAAGAGCAGCCCAGAGGTCAAACAGGCGTGAAACATGTCATCAGGGGAAAGGAGAGGGTGAAGGCAAAGGCGCTGAGACTGGGAAACCCTGTGAGTTAGAGAACGGAGCTGCCTTTGATGGGACCAGGAAACCAAGAGGAGGAAGTGGTTTGGGGGAGATAAATTCATGACGTTGAGTCTGAAGACGCCGAATGGGTTCCTGGGAGAGGAGACGGGAAGGGTGATGTAGCTTTTGTGGGCTTACTCAGAGACATGATGGGAGCATTGAAGGCCTGGTGTTCGATATTGATATTGAGGGACAGAGAAGAGGGAGAGAAGAGAAGAGATTCAAGCACAGAATCTGGAGGAGAGTGAAGTGAGAAGGGGCCAGAGGAATGCGGAGGGTGCCTGGCAGCATTGAGGACCCACTGGTGGTTAGAGACCATGAGGGCACGTTGATGGTGCCCAGGGAGGATGTGTGTTGTGTGGCCACTCGATGTCACAAGAGTTTTCATAGGCAGATGCCTCAGCCCCACCACTTACTTATGTGTCTAAATATGTGTTCGTTAGTCCTTTCTCCCTGTAGGCTGACTCTACATATCTGACCTCATAAGCCACATTTCTGGTGACTTTCAACTCTTTCTTCTTTTTCCCAAGACAAAATTGAAATTCCCTGGTGTTGTCACTCCTATGTAGAATACAGAAAAAAATGCTTAGTCCTCAAACAACTTTTTCTTTCACCTTTCTCTTCACCCACGTGACCCACCATGTATGATGAGGGGTATACAGGTAATAATATTATTTTTTCCTTCCCTCATTGGTATTTATGATCATCTATGTTCTGTGTGTATCTCAGTGGTTCTTAAACTTGGCACTAAAGACCTTTTTATTATTCCATCAACATCCTGGTGTCCATCAACAGGAGAATGAATAAACAAACTTTGGTATATTCATACAGTAGAATGCAATAAAAAAGCAATAAAAAGAAATGAACTATTGATATATACAACAGCATTTCTAAATCTTGATATGAATTTAGAGCTTAAAAAAATTTCTTACAAAGTAATTCCACACCTAGGAGTCTAGTTGGAGGAAATTATCTGAAATGCAGTGTTATTTCCTAAAGTAAAAACAAACAAACAAATAAAAATCCCCAAACAAACAAACAAAAACTCCCTAGCACTTTAAGTACTTCTGTAATATTGCCATTAAAATTATTTTCATAGGGCTGCCCTGGTGGCGCAGTGGTTGAGAGTCCACCTGCCGATGCAGGGGACGCGGGTTCGTGCCCCGGTCCGGGAGGATCCCACATGCCGCGGAGCGGCTGGGCCCGTGAGCCATGGCCGCTGAGCCTGCGTGTCCGGAGCCTGTGCTCTGCAGCAGGAGAGGCCACAGCGGTGAGAGGCCCGCGTACCACAAAAAAAGATATATATATATATATTATTTTCATAGGTGACATTTAATGGTGTTAGAAAATGCTTGTGATAAATGAAAATAGAAGATAAAGCTGACTGTACAATATGCATTTAGCAATAGAAAAATGCAGTTAAAAGGTAAATTGTGCGAGGTAGCTTTTCGGTTGGCTTATTTGAAGAGCATGCCTCATTTTTCCCTTTCTCTGCATTATTTCCCCCCGTAGAACAGTGGTGGCAAATTGTTAGTCATGGGTTGAATTTGGCCCACAATCATATTTGTTTGGCCTGGTGTTTTAAAAACAAAAAAGATTTCCAGTATTTAAAAATTGAGATATTTTACATATAAATTCTGATTTTCAGGTCCTCTTGAAGATCTGGCAACAATGTTCCCACATGGCAGCTCCTCATTGGAGCTGTGTAGTGGCTCCCACAGGAAATGCGCCCTCCGATCATTTTTGTTCTCACTGGTGCCTCGTGTGCACCACCTTGCCTCCACAGGCGTCTGCTTGTGCCATCCCCGATTACATGCTGAATTTAAACCTTGGATTGTATCAGTGCATCTTTTCCTCAGCCACACCACTTCAGCCCTTTGCCTTCAGCTATGGACTTTGTTACTGTATTCACTGCAGGCAGTTGTTGAGAAGGTGGCTGTCTGCAAGTCACAGGGTAAATGTTTCTCTGCACTCAATGCTAGAACATACCTCTGCTTCTTTCCAGCTATGTTTTCTTTTTTTAATCCCATGGATGCCTTGAATCATGTGACCAATCATGGCTCTCTCAGCGCTGGCTTCTGGGAAGATCAGAGCCAAGTTGTCCGTAAAGTACAGCGTGTCAGAGCTGTGCAACATGTGCTGTATGTATAGAGAAAAGAAGGGAAGGAGGTGCATTTGAGCTTCAACAGCAACAACATAGCTGTTTTCCTAAAAGCAGACCCTGAGATGGAGATTCGTGTGCAGGTGATTGACTACGGAAGTGCTTCCAGGAGAACCTGGTCAGGGAGGGGGAAGCAGGATAGGGATGGGGAGGAAGCCAAGTCAGAATGCAGTCTCAGGATAGTTAAGAGTAGCTGCAGTCTCCTCCCACAGGGAAGCTCAGGAGTGTAATTTATGCCTCACCGCATGTTCTACTCCTTCGCATATAGTCTGCCCAGCCACCTCTCCCTCTCTGCACACTCGGGCAAAGCAGCTGCAGGATCCTGAAGGCAGCCCTTCAGAGAGAGTCACAGGTGCTGGTGGTGAGAAGCAAAGCCACACTGGACCCAGGAGAGGAGCTCCAGAAATGGTTGGAGGAATCCGTGGGCTCTCAGTGGAGCACCAGAGTCCACTCCCCAGTGATCATTTCTGAGAAGCAGGCTTATGTGTGATGATTACACTTTTTGTACATTTTAGTAAGGTTCAGATTTCTACATGATTAGAATATATTATTTTAGAATTGGAATAAAGACTAAAATAAAATGTTAAACCATCTCTTGATACTATTTTCCTCTGGCCACTGGTCTTTCTTCTTTCCCTCTTTGATAAGCTCGCTTTAAAGAACATTTAAGATAAATTTAAGATAAACTTTATTTTTCATATTAAAAGCGTGACAAAAGTACTCCACAGTCATTGTAGAAAAGATAGAAAATACAGATAAGTAAAAAGAAGAAAATAAGTGCCCCTGATCCTACCACACAGAATAACCACTAGGATCACCTTCAAATATATTCTTCAGTGTGTATGTCAAATATCAGTACAAATAAGACAGTGCTGTAAATATCTGGTTTTTAAGGTATTTAGACAAACTTACATTTGAGAATAGTTTTAGATTTACAGAAAAGTTGTGAAGTAGTACAGAGAGTTCCCACGTACCTTTCACCCAGTTTAATACCTACTTTTTTCACTTAATTTGTCATGAACACTTTCCCATGACAATAAATATTCATCTCAACATCATTTTAAATAATCAGATTGTATTCAATTGTAGGGAATATAGCATATTTATTGAACTAATCCCATTTTGTTGGCTATTTGGGATATTTCTAATTTTTCACTTTTACAGGCTTTTCTTACCAAAAAATTCCTAGAAGTATTGCTTGTCAAGTGAGCAGAAAAATTCAAATGCTCTTCATACCTGTTGGTCATTTGCCTTCCAGGAAAGTACTCTCAGCAGAATATGTAAGCACCCATTTCACCTACTGTGGGTACTACAATTTTAAACGTACATTTTTTAAAAACACCACTTTAAATATAGTTTGGTTCCCTAAACCCATCATGCCACTTCCTACTTCCAGAAATTTCCTCACACTCTTCTATCATCCTGCCTGGTAAACACTCATCCACTTTCCCAAGACTCACTTCCAGCAGCACCTTCTCTAGGAAGATCTTAGGTACCCCTCTTCTCTCCCCTTCCAGCCCCCTACTTGGCCTTCTTCTCCTTTGTGCTCAGCTCTTGAGGTCACCTCAGGCAAGGTCAAGTTCTCAGCTTCCAGTCTGCCAACATGTAACCCATGTGCTGTAGGTCCCTAAGGTGGTGGGAAGACAGAGTCTGGTTATGTGTTGAGTGCAGTGATCCAGGTAAGAAGATGGCGTGGATGGGATGGTGTGGGTGGGAAAGAGGGATTGATTCTGGAGATCATAGAGAGGTGAAAGCAAAGAGTTTGGTGACTGGGTTGTGGGGGGTTGGGGGTGAGTGAAAAGGGAGAATCTAGGTGTCATTAATCGGTGTTCTCCAGAGAAACAGAACCAAAAGGAGATACACAGATAGGTGTGCAGGTAGGTAGATAGACAGATATCGAGAGAGAGATTTGAAGGAATTGGCTCACATGGTAGTGGAGACTTGGTGAGTCTAACATCTGATGGGGGAGGGAGGCCGGGGAGAGCTGCAGTTTGAGTCCAAAAGCTGTCTTCTGGCAGATTTCCTTCTTGCCCGGGGGAGGTCAGCCTGTTCTTCTGAGGTCTTTGATGGGATGAGGCTTACCCACATTATAGAGGGCAATCTGCTGTACTCAAAGTCCACTCGTTGCCATGTTCATCTAATCCCCAAACACCTCCACAGAAACATTTAGAATAATGCTTGACCAGATACCCAGGTACCGTGACCCTAAACATCACACAGGGGCAGGTCCCACTTCCTGACTCGGTCTTTGACCGGCTGTGTGATGTTCTCAGGCTGGCGCCTTTTGCTTCGCCTTGTCTTCTAATCAGATCATCAGTACCTCGATGCCCTGATTGCCCACAGCACCAAGCGCCACGTCAAGCATCCAGTAGGTACTCAGTGATCCCTCCGCCCCCGTGGTTCATAAACTGGTTCCAAATTCAACTCACCCTTTGTTGAGTAGCCATTCCAGGCCAGCACTCTGCTGGGCTCACTGACCTACGTGGGCTTCTGCTGTGCCAACGTCACTACCTTGTAAGGTAAGTGTAGTGAGTCAGGGAATGTAGTTGATACAGAGCTTTGGAGAAAAGTCTAGAAGGCTTAAAGAATACTCCAGGGGTATGGGTGATGGATCGCTGACCTTTACCTTCTAGGGCAGGGATGTTCGGACTGTTCTGACTGCCATCCACGATACAAAATACATCTTACGTGGTGGAGCAGAGGAGGCTGTGCTCCGTGTACATTCCCTTGGTCTCCCCTAGCGTCATCACAGACCGTTTCTCTCCACTCTGTCCCATCCCTCTGCCTGAAGGGGCTCTCTGGCCACGGGGGCATATTTGGTCTATGTATGGAGTGTCCTAGAAGCGACAGGGAGCTAATATCCAGGCGAGACCCTGACCGATGGAGGACAAGTATTTGTGGACCAAGGTTTCAGCTCCCTCATTTTTGGTGGGACAACTCAGACTGTCCCCAGAGGGACGGAGCTCCAGTGGCCCATGGTGGCAGCCCAGTAATTAACTTGCAGTTCATTGGCTTTCTTCCTTCTTCTCTCACTTACCCTGCCTAGCACAGAACTTTCTGGAATCACCCCCCCCAGATAAGCCACTTGCCCCCAGATCCTTGTCTCAAGGTTTTTCTGGTGAGGAAGTGGTGGTGGTGATGCTGTATGTTGACCCAGGGCACTCAGATCTGAAATAGAGTTTCAAGGAACAATACTTAGCCTAATACATCCCATGCATTCTGACCTCTCCTTTTCTTTTCTCTTCAGTTCTGCTGGACACAATCCACTACATTGATTAGACGACTCGCTCATGGGTCTCAGCCTGCAGATGGAAACATCACCATCCCAGAGGGCGGGTGTATTCAAAGGAACTGGGTCTTGATCAGAAGGGTGGTTTGATAGCTGACCTCTTCCTTGGGGGGTACAGCAGGCAGCTGAGGTCAGCCAGGGCGGGGGTGTTCTAACAGCCTGGGGACGCCTCCGTTTCATCAGATTTCAAACCAACACTTCTTGTCAAGGGGCTACTTCACTGGCCTCTGCTGACCATCCTGGCACGAAGCCAGATAGAAACAATGCCCCTGTTTTCTCTGCAGTCCTCCGGGTCACCTCGAAGAGGACCAGGGCCCCGAGTGAGGGTGGGGAAGCAATTAGTGAGGAGGAGATGTGACCTTTCAAAGGTCATCAGCTGGGGTATGATTAGCAGACGCTCGGAGGTTTATTCCAAGGGCCTTTCCTGACTGGAAAAACAACAATAAAAGAAAAAAAATGCCCCAATCCCACAAATGGGGTGGAAGTTGAACACTTTAATTCATAAGGAAAAGGACTTGAATAATTGATGCTGCTGCCATGCCAAAGATAATTCCAGCTCGCTCTCTATCTCACAAAGACACTTAGCATTGATTGAGATCAAAGCCCCTAGAACCCCTGCTGCTGGGCTGAATGGCAGAGCTCGCCGCCGCCTTTCTCCGCTCTGATAATGTCGTCTTTATGTACTTAATAAACTGCACACTTCAGTCAAACGACATCATTACAGAAGACTTAGGGAGCTAATAATTTAAAAGCAGAGAATTGCCTCTGTTCCTCACTTTGAACCAAACAACATTCTGTTGAATAAGGAGCACATCAAAGTCTTGTCACTATTACCAGTGTGGATTGAGCAGAAGGCCGTACAGAGTGGGTACTTCAGTCATCGAGGGGGAGAGAGACAGAGAGAGAGAGACAGAGATAGAGAGAGAGAGAGAGAGAGAGAGAGAGAGACCGAGACAGAGAGAGAAACCGAGACAGAGAGACAGAGAGAGACATAGAGAGAGACAAACACAGAGAGAGAGATAGAGAGAGAGAATAAAGATATTGGTTGATCTACCCAAAGGCAGTGCCAGGTGTTTTATTATTATTTTTCCTACCATGCAAGCATCAGGTGGTTTGCGCATTCAATGAGCATCTTTGTTGCACGGATGTACTTGAGCGAGGTCACGGTGCCCGCTTTTCACCTTGGCCCCATTCTGGACTCCGTCTCAGCTGCCTCCGCCTGCCCACCCCCTCACGCTCCTGGACGCCCAGGTTCTGTCTGCTGGCTTCCTCGGCCTCTCTCCGTGAAGGGCAGTGAAGCTCCCTACCGCCTTCTCGTAGCGCTGGCTTGTTTGTTACTGCACGGCTTGTCTGTTCCTACTTCGCCCCGAGGCTCACTGGCTCGCTGGGTGAGGGCAGCCCGTGCACGTGTGTTTGGGGAGATGCGTCCATTCGGAGCAGGGTGTCCTGGGATGGAGACCCCCATTCTACCAGCACACACGCTCGTGCTGCCTAGCTGTGTGGTCACGCGCTTTAAAGAGTGACAACCACACAAGGCACCTAAGACCTCCCACCTGACGCCCCCCACTGCTATTGGGTGGGTGTTTCAAGATGGATTCTCTGTAAGGGGTTCCCAGGGAAATGATCTACTGATCGAGGAAGGCTCTTAGGAGAAAAGCCTTTAAGGAAGTGAAGGAAGCGGCTAGAGCCACGATGTGGTTCAGCTGAAGTCCGGTCTTAACCTGATCCCGTGCGGAGCTTGGGAGCAGGAATGGAAACACGGGTTGTCCCACCTTGAGGCCGGGGAGCTGGCCTTTGCACCCCGTGTCAGTCAGCCGCTGGCTGCGGCCCGCCCTGGGGGCGGGGCTAACCTGCCAGGCACGTCTCACGTGGGTGGCTCCCATAGGCCAAGGGCGACGCTCCAAATGACGGTGCAGCTGTGAGCCCTTTGCAGTCAACGCGCCCAACAGGCGGGAGACAGGTGCACCAGGCTGGCAACGGGGTTCTGGGCAGGGACCATGGAGGGTAAATCAAAATGGTTCTCAGAAGATGTTAGAAAATGTACCTATCGTTTAACCCAGGCGTTTTGTTTTCTTGGCCCTTGTTTATCTATTTTACATATAGTAGTGTGTGTCTGCTGATCCCAGACTCCTAATCGATCCCTCCTCCCCTCTCTTTCCCCTTTGGTAACCTTAAGTTTGTTTTCTTTTTTAAAAAATTTATTTATTTATTTATTTTTGGCTGCGTTGGGTCTTCGTTGCTGCGCATGGGCTTTCTCTAGTTGCGGCGAGCGGGGGCTACTCTTCGTTGCGGAGCACGGGCTCTAGGCGTGCGGGCTTCAGTAGTTGTGGCGCGGGGGCTCAGTAGTTGTGGCTCACGGACTTAGCTGCTCCGCGGCACCTGGGATCTTCCTGGACCAGATATCGAACCCGTGTCCCCTGCATTGGCAGGCAGATTCTCAACCACTGCGCCACCAGGGAAGCCCCATAAGTTTGTTTTCTATGTGGATCTATTTCTGTTTTATAAATAAGTTAATTTGTAACATTTTTTTAGATTCCATGTATAAGTGATATCATATGATATTTGTCTTTCTCTGTCTGACTTACTTCACTTAGCATGATCATCTCTAGGTCCATCCATGTTGCTGCAAAAGCGTTATTTCATTCTTCTTTACGGCTGAGTAATATTCCATTGTATTTATATACTACATCTTTATTCCTCTGTTGATGGACACTTAGGTTGCTTCCATGTCTTGGCTATTGTGAATAATGCTGCTGTGAACACTGGGATGCACGTATCTTTTTGAATTAGAGTTTTCTATGGATATAGGCCCAGGAGTGGGATTGCTGGATCATATGGTAGCTCTATTTTTAGTTTTTTAAGGAACCTCTAACCCAGCAGTTTTGTTTTTAGGTTTTTATCTGAGAAAAATAGAGATGTGTAAGAAGTCGTGTGACTGTCATCACCATCATCACCATCTTCATCATCCTTGAACGAACACGTTTTTGTCGCGCACTTTACATCTACCATCTTATTTAATTCTTCCAATGACTCTGTGAGGTAGTGCCAGTGTTTTATAAATCAAGACACTAAGGCTTAGAGAGATAATGACCCTTGTCTTAGAACCCACAGCTGAGAGTGGCCTGCCCATGGGACGTGCGTGGCAATGTTATTTACGGTAATAAAGATTTGGAGATTCAGACAGTCCCCGACTTACAGTGGTTTGACTTACGATTTCTCAACTTTAAGGTGGTGCGAATTTGGATCTTTTCCTGGGCTGGCGATGTGAGGTCCGATCCTCCCTTTTGAACCTGCGCAGAGGCAGCCCCTGCGGCGCCCAGGCAGCCGGGGGATCACGAGGGTAAACAGCCGACACACCGACAACCACACTGGATCCAGACAACCATTCTGGTTTTTGCTTTCAGTCCAGGATTCAATAAATGACACGAGATATCCAACACTTTATTATAAACTAGGCTTTGTGTTAGATGAGTTTGCCCGACTGCAGGCTAACGTTAAGTGCTCCAAGCGCTTTTAAGGTGGGCTGGGCTAAGCTAGGATGTTTGGTAGGTGAGGTGATTTAAACGCATTTTGACTTAAGATGTTTTCAATTTACAGTGGGATTATTGGGATGTACACCCATCATAGCTCAAGGAAGATGTGTCATGTGTTTCTCCAACGCTGGGTGCACTAAGGTAAGTGACTGCAGCCCATGCAATGGCACAGCATGAAGTCAATAAGATGCCATCATGACACAGGCATGGGTCCATACGGCATCGCTAAATGGAAAAATTAGGCTGCAAAGCTGCGTCCTCCTGGGGTGCGTGCGCGCGCACGTGTGTGTGCAGACAATGTCTTTTAAGCATTAAGGGATATTTTTGCGTCTTCAGTTCCTTTTACCCTTTGCTGAACCTCCTCGCAGACACTATCTCGGAATTAAAGTTCAGCTCTTTGGTGCTTATTGCCTCGGGGAAGGGATGTAAAACAGGAAGCAGTGGAAAAGGAGAGGCTCAGGGTTTGGAGCTTGAAAAACAGAAGGGTCTTGAGGGCTGCAACAACAGAAGGCATGATGGATAAACTTTCCCCCATCTCCACCCCAGAAAATGTCCTCTGGGGTTAAGATTGGAGTGGGGGAGGGACAGAGGGATGTTGGGGAGGGGGTAGAGGGAGAGAGGCTGAGAGTTTAGAGGCTGGAGGGTTCCTGAGAAAAAGTCTTGGGACTCCCGCAGTGGTCCAGTGGTTAAGACTCTGTGCTTCCCCTGCCGTGGGCACGGGTTCGATTCCTGGTGGGGGAACTAAGATCCCGCCCTGAGGCACGGCCAAAAACAAAAAAAGAAAAAGCCCTGAGCCTTGCTCGTCACTTAGGTGGAGGCTGCCGGGGGCTGCAGAGGTGGCGTATCCTTCAAAGGCTCTGAGAACCAAGGGCATCGGAGGCAATTCCTCTGAGGCCTTTGACCCCAGAGAGAGGGTGCTTTGCGGAGAGGATCCTGGGATGGGACCTCAGACCGCCTCTATGGCATGCCCCGGCTTGCCGCCAGCTCTAGGGGACCTGCGGGGCCTGCAGATGGGAGTGAGCGGCAGTGGGCAGCAAAGCACATAGATGGATGCCCAGACCCATGGACCAGATCCCCCGGCCCCCAGTTCTTCCTCATCTCCCTCCTTCTCTCCTCCACCCACCCTGAGAATTTGGATACGACGCCAGGGAAAAGAAGGGGATTGAACTGATGAGGTGAATTCCTGCCTGCAGGGGGATGGGCTCATAACAGAATTCAAGCTGAACTAGAGGAAATCAACATCTATTTCTTGCCCACCTGAAGCTGGGGACCAGGGTGTATGGACAGGAAAGGAGTAAGAGGACACACCACAAAATTACAATCTGGGGGTTATCGCTGAGCGATTTCTGTCTCCTTCTGGGTGCTTTCCTGTGGTTTTCATGTGTTTGGCAACAGAACATCCTTAATTTTGAAATTAGAAAAAAACTTATTTCAGATCCTTCTCCAACAACAGTAAGAGTTCACATTTACTCAGGAAGTTCAATATGCCGGGCATGGGGCTGGCTACTTTATATCATCCCATGCGTTCCTCACAACTGCCATGATCACATTTTACAGATGAGCAACTTGAGGATCAGAGAGGTTAAGCAACTTACCTGAAGCGGCAGAAATGTGTTAATCGTCCAGATCTGGCTCCACGGAAGCAGATCTGGTTCTCTGCTCTTTCCATCGTACCCTGTTGTCTATCAGACAACTTTTTTCCCTGCTGGACGCAAAATTAGCCAAAGCATCTGGGATGGGGTTAGAGGTTCCAAGAGAGCACAGGTGCTGAGCAGAGCTGGCCTTGCCAATAAACAAGATGAGTCCGCACAAAGGGCCGACCAGCATGGGGCCTGAGGACACAGCTGTCTGTACAGTGTGAAAGGAAAGCTTGCCATGATGAATTATACTGATGCAACAATGAAAGAATCGTTTTTGAAAGAATTGAACTGTTTTTAAAAGACAAAGGCACATGAATCTCATCAACATTGATCTATTCAGTGTAATTTTTGAACCAGGCAGTCTTTTTCTTTTTTAAGGTACATTCTCATTGAAGTTTGACATAAATAGAGAGGCTCACACGGCGAACCAGGGGACAGCTCGATGGGTTTTCACAGGCATTTCAAGAACCCCAGGAGCCTCCCTGGTACCCCCTTCCAGTTTGCTTCCCCTTGATAAAGATAATATCCACCTTGACTTCTAACACCTTAGGTTAGTTTTGCCTGATTTTAACTTTATGTGGGTGGAACTTTCTGAACATCCTATAAATAGATCATACAGTATGTTTATGAGATTTGCCCATGACGTTTCTCTAAAGTTTGTTCAAGCTCATTGACATACAGGATCCACCGAGTAACTACATTTATCGACTGGGAGTCTACACGGTAGATCTTACCCATCCTCCTGCCGACGGGCATTTGATTGTTTCTAATTCTTTTCGTGTTGTTTGGTGAATGTGTTTCTTTGGGGCATATACCTAGGAGTGGAATTGTTGGGTCGTAGGGTCTATGTGTGTTCCGCTTCGGTAGATTCCACCAAACAGTTTTCCAAAGTGGTTGTACCAGGTTACATCCCATCTCACAGTGTGTAAGAGTTTCTCGTTCTCTGCTTCTTTGCCAACACTTGGTATTTTCTATTTCGATGGGCACGTAGTGGTATGTCATTGCCTTATTGAAGCTGAGTACCTGAATGCCTCTTCATGTGTTTATTGGCCATTTGGATATCCTTTTTTGTGTGTGTGTGTGAAGTCCTGTTCAAGTCTTTTGTAGAGAGTAGTGCTATTTTAAAGAATAACTACTACAGTCCTTCGTGGTATAATTCTGGTTCTGTCGATTAAGTTGGACACTGTGGTCTGTGTGGTATGATTTTTTATGTTTTCTTACTTAAAATATATGTACCAACTAGTCTTTTCACTAATGCCTGAAATGTCTACATCAAACTTTCTTTTGAGGTAAGACCTGCACATGTTAGGCAGAGAGAAAGGTATGATAGGTTCTTTTAAACTGTATGGAACAGGGGTGTGCTCAGGCTGTGTTAATGGGGTTTATGATAAGGGGACCCGGGGAATCTAGAGAGATAGCAAACATCTTAGCAGCTGCATAGCCATGCCCCACAAAGAACGGGAACATCTTATACCGTAACAGGAGTTATGGGATTTTGATAGCCAGGTTTTTCAATAGGGCATTTCAAGAGTTAGGGTATTTCCATGGCAACGCCGGTCATCCAGCAGAGTGACCTGGTCCTCCTATTGCCCTTTGAGCAGAAGGCATCTGTTAGCTCCTGGCCAGTAGGTCCCTGCTGCTATTGACATAGTGGCATCAGATTTCTTTCTTCCCATTTCCTGGATGTTGCCATGTGAAGTTTCTAAGTCTCAGACCATCTATGACATCTCCCGTCTTCTTCTCTCTGGGTGTCTTTCAGTGGCTTCCCCCACCCTGTAATCACACCTCTCTCTCCTTTTCTCTACAAACCTCATTTTTCAGTGAGAGGATCTGATTGGACGGCCACTGTAGGTCACTCCCGGTGAGTAGAGCTCTTCCACCAAAGCACCACAAGGGCCACCGGCCAGCCAAGACCACTGCTCATGTCAGTTGGCTGTGGCAGCATTGGTTGGTTCAAAACACAGCAACACACGCATAAGCACCACTTCTGACCACTCTGCTTGGAAGGCGATGGTGGCGGAAGCTCCAGTACACACAAATGCCTCTCCCATAGGCCAAGACATCACGAGGCATGGACGCTGCTCCCGTTAGTCAGATCAGCTGGGCCCACAGGGAGACAGATATGGCAGAAAGAATTCTTGTGAGGCCCTTGAGGCTGGGAGACTAGTCATATATGTTTATGTTATTTCTAATAACAGTCACAGGAGGGAAGCAGACAGTGTGTTATTTCCATTTTAAAAAGGAGGGGGTTAAATTCCGGTACGTTTCGGTGGCTCCTGTAATTTGCATCTTATAAACAGTAGATCTGGGATTTGAACCCACCTCTGTCGTATTGTCATCATTCATTCTATGGCATCCTTGCAATGGCTCGGGGCACCTTTCTGGGAACTGGACACATCAGTGAACAAAGCTGACCTACTGGTTTTCAAAGAACTGAGCCCTGCGGAGGAGGCCAAGTCTAGACAGGGGGCTGTATTAGTCAGCATTGTAAGTGACAGAAGCCAACTCGAACCAGCTTAAGGGAAAGCGGGTCTTGATTCAAAGGATACCGAGCGGGTAACAGGGCAGCTCTGAGGACCTCAGAGTCACAGACTCTCACTGCTTCTTCCTGGGGGGGCATCTCCTTCCTCTCAAGCAGAGAGCACGGCTGCTGGTAGCTCTGGGGTCCCATTTATCACCATGGTATGGGGTGTATGATTAGACCATCCTAGCAAACGTGTCCATCCCAGCAACCAGGGAACTGGCATTTTTCGCGAGAAGTTGCAGGTAGGGAACAATGCTGAGAAGACAAAAGCTAGTTCCCAGGTGCCTCGGGGGCCCCTGGGCAGCCGGGAGTAATAAGAAGATGGGTTCGCAAGGGATTTGACTCCAAGATGAACTTGGTCTACATTCAAGCAATACTCATTGAGTTCCTTAAAATATCAGGCCCTGGGTGTGCTGCTCCGAACAAAGGGGTAAATCAGATATCGTTCTTCTCCTTGATAAACTCAGTCGGGCCGGAAGATAATGATATTTGTCTCACAAGTGATAACAGACAAAAAAAACTCTGCTGTGACCACATGGGAGACCCAAGGGAGAAACCGTGATTGGACGAAGCCAAGTGTAATCCCCAGTTCTACAGATTGGCTTAGGGGGTGGTCATGTGACCAGATCTGGCCAATGAGACGCTAGGAGAACTTCGTGCCGAGCGCTCGCGTGTCTTTGTGACTTGAGAAGGGCTGTGTATAGAGACGGCATTGGGAGAGGTCGCAGCTAGATTGGGATCAAACCAAGGATGGAAAGTCAAATGCTGGGTTTCACAACATGGAAAGAGAGAAGCTGATTCCTAGAGGGCCTCGTAGAAATGCTGTGCCAATCCCAGAAGCACCTGGATCTTTTCTCGGGCACGGTGATCAGATCCCTTTGGCCACTGTCAGGCACTGTACACTTGGGAGCAGGACAGATCATGGACAGCTTCTTGGGGAGGAAATTTTTGAGGTGAACCCCGCTGTATAAACAGATGTGTTAGAGAAGTGGGGGGGGAAGGGGAAAGAAGGAGCACCCCAGAAGAGCAAAAGGCAGACTGCACGGCATTTCTATGACTTAGCCTTTGATATCACATGGCGTCACTCCTACATCCTCTACTGGTCAGGCAGCCCTCAGGCCCACCCTGGTTCAAGGGCAGGGGGATGCCAAGGGTCTAGAAGAGCATGTGGGGAAAGAAGACATTATTGGCTTCTTTGACATTATTGGCTTGAAGGCTTCGAGATTTGGCCAGTCACCCCTTTGGTCCATGGTGATCCGGCGTGAACACACCACGCTTGTCAGTTTGGAAAGGGGACGATGTGTCTGGCTGAAACTAACATAACATTGTAAATCAACTGTACTCCAATATAAAATAAAAATTAAATGAAAATAATAAAATTTAAAAATAAATAGCCGGCAGAAGGTGTTACGAGGGAGAGGCTCGAAGCACTAAGTCCCAGTCAAATAAGCCTTCCGTGCCTGGAGGCTGGGACTCAGTCAGATGCACGCTTTTTCATCAGAGAAATGGGAAAATCTCACGAGATACCTGCTCACATCCCTCTGAGGCTATTCCACGACGATTCAAATGGTTTCCAAAATGGATGATAATTTAGAGTGTTATCTGGCCCGATTTTCTCACGTCTGCGGCGAGAACAACCAAACTTTCGGAACCCAAAGACCTGACACCCACTCCGCTCCCTCAAGACTCCTCACTTGCTGATGGCTGGTGGGCGGGGAGAGAAGAAAGGCTGTGACAGAACCGCTGCTGGTTACAGGCAGCAGGGCTGGTTAAAGACCAGCGGCAGCTGCTGTTGTGATGGTGCGGAGAGGGGCGGGGGGAGCCCGCCCAGGCAGCAAGAGTGGAAGAGAAGAGCTGGGAGCCGCAGAAAAGCTGCTTTGGGGTTGCTTCCCCCAGCAGTTGAAACACAGAGCATCTCTGCCTAGACTGGGAAAGGAAACAGGCCCAGCTGCCTTGCGGGACGCGATTTCTGAGCGGTGGCCCCGGGAGCATGTGAACTGCCACTCCGGGCAGGCTTGCGGGGATGCCAGGCTGCTCTACCCAATAGCTGTTGCCCTGACTCCCCTCCTTCAGAAAGGAAACGGCAGGCTTGTTACTGCTTTGCTCAGGACCGGGGATTATGGAGCTTAAACTCTCTCCTTCAAGCCACGTTCAAGTTTTTGACTTAAAAGGGAAATGTTTCATTTTAGGCCAAATGCATCCCCCTCTTTCCCCCTTCCTGGACCAAGAACAAAGCAATTCAAATCAGAAAACAGAGGGAACTCCGTGTGCACTGTCCACAGGGACCCGGCTCCCAACTGGATCTGACGGAATTTGATTGAAGTACAACTGAACCCCTCCGCGTTTGTTCAAATGTCATTTCAATAGAAACGTTTCAAATCTCTGCCAAGGAACTGCCCAGGGGGTGGCGGGCAGCTTGGGCCGGAGACCGCAGGGGCGGGACGCAGGCGAGGCTGACTCAACCCAGCTCAAAAGGGTGGGGGGGGGGAGGAGGAATGGGAAACGGGGAGGAGGGGAAGGAAGGAAGGGGGTAGAGGTGGGCTTTCTGGGCAGGTCTTACACTGCAGAGGCAAGATATAAATGAGACACAAGATGCCTGGATTGTGGCAATGTATTTTCCTTTTTTTTTTTTTTGATACAGACAGATTCAAAGCCTGGAAGGATTCATGATCAGAAGAGGGATGAGGCTTCAAGACTTGGCTGGTCACCCCCTTGGTCCATGGTGATCCTGCGTGAACGCACACGCTTGTCAGTTGGGAAAGGGGATGATGTGTCTGGCTGGCCTGGGCTTGTCAAGGCAACTGAATAGGATTTGGTTTGAGGTTGGGGCGAGGAGGTGACTCTTGGTTTCTTACCCGCGTTTTTGGTAAAGGCGGCCGAGGTCAGGGGCTTGATGGACAAAACAATCTTTAAAAAGTAGACCTAGGGGCTTCCCTGGTGGCGCACTGGTTAAGGATCCACCTGCCAATGCAGGGGACACGGGTTCCAGCCCTGGTCCGGGAAGATCCCACATACCACGGAGCAACTAAGCCCGTGCGCCACAACTACTGAGCCCACATGCCACAACTACTGAGCCCGTGTGCCACAGCTACTGAGCCCACGTGCCACAACTACTGAAGCCCGCACGCCTAGAGCCTGTGCTCCGCAACAAGGGAAGCCACCGCAATGAGAAGCCCGCGCACCGCAGCGAAGAGCAGCCCCTGCTTGTCACAACTAGAGAAAGCCCACCCGCAGCAACGAAGACCCAACGCAGCCAAGAATAAATAAATAAAATAAATAAATTTAAAAATAAATAAATAAAATAAAATAAAAAATAGACCTAAGTTGGAAGACTCATGCTTTCTCGATTTCAAAACATAGAGTAAGCTACAGTAATCAAAAATGTATACAAAGCTATAGGAATCAGGACTGCTTGGTCCTGGCATGAGGATAGACCTGCGGATCAATGGAATAGAATTGAGAGTCTAGAAATAAATCCATATACTCATGATCAGTTGATTTTAGACAAATGTGTCAAGACAATTTGGTGGGGAACGAATAGTCTTTTCAACCAATGGTGCTGGGACAATGGGACATCCACAAGCAAAACAATGAAGTCAGACCCCTCCCTCATACCATATACGCATATGACCTCAGCATGGGCAAAGGCCTCAATGTAAGAGCTAAAACTCTTAGAAGAAAACATAGGTGTAAGTCTTCATGACCTTGGACTGGGCAACAGCTTCTTAGATATAACACCAAAGGCAAAGAAATCCCCCCAAAATTGATCAATTGAACTTCATCAAAAATTGCTTCAAAGGACACAATCAAGAAAGTGAGAAGACAGCCCACCGAATGGGAGAAAATATTTGCAAACCATACATCTAATAAGGGCTTCACATCCAGAGCTCTTGTAACTCAGAAACAAAAGGACCACTAACCAATTTTAGAAATGGACAAAGGATTTGGGCATTTCTCCAGAGAAGATGTGCAAAAGCCAATAAGCATATGATTGACACTCAGCAACAGTAGCCTTCAGGGAAATGCAAGTAAAAGGCACAATGAGGTAGCCCCTCACACTCACTAGGACGGCTGCGATAAAAAAGACAGACAGTAACAGATGTTGGCAAAGATGTGGACAAATTGATGAATAGATACAAATTATTCCTACGAGGGAATAGTTTTCAGCCATAAAAGGAAGGAAGTACGGATACATGCTACCACAAGGATGAACTTTGAAAGCATTATGCTATCTGAAAGAAGCCAGACACAGCAGGCCACACAGGACACGAGTCCATCTATGAAATGCCCAGAATAGGCAAGTCCACAGAGACAGAAAGTAGACGAGTGATTGGCAAGGCCTGAGGCTTGGAGATGGGGTAGGAAGGACCGTGGGTACAAGGTTTCTTTTAGAGGTGAGGAAATTCCTAATTTTAGAGGAATTATATAGTGGAGATGGTTGCACAACTTTGTTAACATACTAAAACCACTGAATTGTCTACGTTTAAAGAGTGAATTTTGTGGTATATGAATTATACCTCAAGTGTTTTAAAAGGCCATGGGGATGAATTTGGGGGGTGGCTTAGGAAAGCTAAGAGAGCACGTGAGAGCTTAGGAGGTAACAAGACTCACTTCTCTTGGCTACACTAGGGTTTTTCCTTAACTATCAGATATCAGTGAGACATGCAGGAGGTCACTCATGCGTAGGGACAGCGGCCCAAACTAAGTGACCGAGACATGCATGTTTTGGTCTCATTTCTTCCGCTGCTGAGGGACTTTAATCCAGTCATTGGACATCTGATTTTCTCTTATACACGTAGGTGACTCCGTACAGAAGAAGGAACTAGAGCTTCAAAGCCAGGCAAGGTTGTGTTGCATCTTGGTCCTGCCCTTTGCTCGCTGGGGGACCTTCGGCAGGTTACGTGGCTGCCCTCACCTGCATTTTCTCATCTCCAACGTGGGTTGCTGGGAAGATGCAATGGCAGCTCCGGGCACCTGGTGCATATACGCAACATGCCTTGCTTCCCTCCTCCTTAACTTCCCAGAGTCTTGTTTACACGTGACAGAGCATGAGTACAGGAAGGCTGGGCGAAGGGACAAATTATACTCCCCCCGACCTCACGCACCCTATCCAATAGGAGGGGAAGCTGATTACAGCCAAATCCCCCAGGTCTACATTTTGTCTGAGGGCAATGTCAGAATTCAGCTGCCTGTGCTCTCTCTCTAGGGCTGCCCCCAAAGGATGGTGGACAATCCCATTCCAAATCCCTCAGGTGTAGACTTTAAGGGCAACTCCCCATGAGCCCTACAAGAATTCAGCTGGACCACAAGGCTCAGGGCTGGATGCAAACCACTATAAACTAGATAACACCCATGAGTTTTCAGGAACCCAAGCTTCTGTTGCCCCCTCTCCCCACGCCCCTGGAGAAATTCAGATTCCTTGTCAGGTTCCCAGGTGCCTGCACCACCGCAATGGCTGCCATGCTGTCACTGGACTTGCCCTCGTGGCCTCCCTGCCACTCCCTCCTTAACACCAGAGGGAGCCTTCGGTGGACGTGGAAACTGAGTCAGACGGTTCCTTCCAGAAGCCACTTCCGCCTCTCCCCACCCTCCCTCCCCACTCTCTGACACGCAAGCTGGTTTTCCTTCTCCATCTCTCTCAGGCTGCGAAGGGTATGTCTTCCTAACACTTGTCAGAAATTAAAGTGAGACCTGCTTTCAAACGTTCTGTCTGTGCTTGCCGCCAGGAAAGCACGTCTGTCTCCAAAGAATTTGCATCTACGGTTCCAAATATGCACTGGTGCGCAGACGAAAGAATGTCCTCCCGCTTTCAAGCTGGGTTTGGCGTGACCTCTAGGTTTTAATATTTTCAACAAAGTGTCATTTGACAATGCCACCACGCTCAGCAACAGGAGAAAAGTGAATGTCCTTTCGTACACGTGTAGCCTGGCTTGAGAGTCAGACGAGAAGAATTAGCCCAGAGCCACCTACTTGATTTTATCTTTTGCTTTCACCCTTTATTTAATTTGAAGAACCTGCACAGAAGCAGTATTGTTTTCATTTCTGGGTTTTAACTGTTGTTTTGGTGGAGGGGGTCAACGCGAGTTTTTTTAAGAAGCCCGAGGCGTCTGCAATTCCTAACACAACAGCGGCAAGTCAAGCCCTTTCTCCTGTGTCTCCATCACCACCCTTACACCCAGCCCCCTGCCACGCACCCTCTCCCCAGCTCCAGCAGGAGGGGAAGCCGATCACAGCCAAACCCCCCAGGTCTAGACTGTGTCCAAGGGCAACGTTGCACGAGTCCTGCAAGAATCCGGCTGCCTGAGCTCTCTCTAGCGCTGCCTCTAAAGGATGGTGACCGGGGCGGGGGGGGGGGGGTTCCCACTCAGAGTGGTCGGCTCTGGCCACCCCCAGACAGGGAGCCCCACAGGGGCTGTGACAGGCGCAGTCCCCCGGGTGGCCAGGAGGAGGCCATCTTGTGCTTCGGAAGGTCCTCCTTCAGGGCCACGGTCCCGGCTCTCTAGCTGTTACTCCCTCTGCCCTTCATGCACGGAAGGCTCCATCTTGACAGAAGCGGCGGCCACCGCACGGCTCTGCCCGTCCATCAGCTTGTCAAAATAATCCGCGCTGCCCCAGGCCACGCCGCCCAGTTGGACTTAGAAGCCGGCCCAGCGGTGGGTTTCTCAGCTTCATTCAACACCCCGACAGGCCTGGGGGCCCAGAATGGGCAGGTTGACACAGACGTGAGCCCCTCCAGCGCCCGAGCAGGTGTCCGATAACCTCATTCACCACCCTCCCAGTGGAAAGCCCCCTCCTGCCGGACGGAGGAGAGGCCAGTCTTTGGAGAAGACTCGGGGGGGCCCATCCGCTGCCTTGTGCTACGGGCTGGCTGTGGGGAGTGGGAACTTGAGCTGAGGCTGGGGGCCATGCGTCCGGTCCAGTTTCGGGAGAGCGCATGCATGCTTTCCATAAGCCCTCCATCGATTCATCATGGCCGCCCTCGAGATGTTAGTTTTCCCATCTACACCCCCGAAGACAGGCTCAGATTCACGAAGTTCTTCGCCAGAGGTCACAAAACCAGGGGGTCTGGGAGCTGGGCCTGACTGGAGGCCCTCTGAGCTCTCGGCCCAGGCCTGTCCTCCTGCCCCACCTGTACAAACAGACGTGACCCTTCGGAGGCGGAGGAAACAGCCAACCATCATCACGTGCTTTCAACCCGTAAGAGCCTTTCCACATCTACTTCCGTGACCTTGCGTGCTTCTCCCGGGAGATCTCTGATGCAGTGGTTGGGGGAGACGCCAGTCCTGGCTCTGCCTCTCCTCCCTGCTGACCTGTCCCCCAAGGGACCCCACCCACCAGGTCGGGCAGCCTGTTCCCCGGCGCCCTCTCCTGAGAAGCCCGCTTGGGCGCAGTGGCCTTCGTGGGCCCCATGAACCGAGGGGACCCGCCTCGACCAAAGAGGAAGGAGAGGACATGACTCCCTCAGAGCGCCTGGGACGGCTACCACGTGACCCTGGATGTGCGGTGCTTGGGGACAGCTTCCACCCACCTGTGCGTCCTGGACAGCAGAGGAGAGGGAAGACGTCTGGAAGTTCTTTGAAGTGTTCTATTTTCTCTAAAGAAGAAATTTCCCAGAAAATTACGTTCAACTTCATCACCTATCTGCTTCCCTCTTTTCTTTCTTTTTTTAAAAAAATTGTAATAAAACGCATATAATGTAAAATTGACCATCTTAGCCGTTTTTAGCTGCAGCGGCATTAAGTACGTTCACACTGTTGGGAAACTGTCACCATCACTCACCTCCAGAACTTTCTTGTCTTCCCAAATTGCAACTCTGTCCCCATTAAACACTAACTCTCCCCCTCCCCCCTCCCCCCAGGTCCTGACAACCACCTGCTACTTTCTGTCCCCATGAATTTGACCCCTTTAAGTACCTTACATGAGTGGAATCATACGGTGTGTGTCCTTCTGTGACTGGATTTTTCACGTAATGTCCTGAAGTTTCATCAATGTTGTAGCACGTGTCAGAATTTCCTTCTTTTTTAAAGTTGAAGAACATTCCAGTGTGTGTGTGTGTGTGTGTGTGTGTGTGTGTGTGTGTACACACTATGTGTTATCCATTCATCCATATCTGTTTCTTTCAAATAAAATGTCTTAAAATGACTGGTTAAACAGATTATTTGCACCGTAATAAAGCCTGGCAAATAGGGCCAGGGGTGAGCAGACGTTTCCTTAGCCGCCAGATAGTAAATGTTTTAGGTTTTATAGACCATTATGTTCTCTACCACAATCACGCTACTATATAACTGCCGTGGTGGTATGACCACCATGGACCAAGCAGAAATGAATGGGGTGGTTTGTGTTCCAATAAAACTTTATTTACAAAGGCAGGCAATAGGGCGGATTTGGCCTGTGGTTTATAGACACCTGTTCTGGGGGTCAATACGGTATCTCATTGAGATCACAGGTTAGTGGGTTGATTGAGTTCACACAAAAAGCTTCCCTCCCAGGCTCACATGGTCAAGGCCTGGCCAGCACGCTCCGTCCCAGCCACGCTCAGCCCTCATCTTCAAGTTCTGTGGCCTCGTCTGCCACCCTCTGGCCAAAGTCCTTTTCCCAACGCGACTGATTCTCAGATGACCCAGTCCTTCCCAGCACCACTGCCCCATGTTTGCCAAATACATCTGCCAATGACTGAACGACAGTTGTGTACAAGAAGATTTTCCCCAAGAGGCCCTCAGTCCCTCAGGTCCCAGATGGAAATAGACACCTGTGGAGTTGGGTGTTGCATCTCCAGATGCCAGGAGAACCTGATGCCCAGCACTGGCCCAAACAAGAGCCCTAAGTCACTCTGTCCCAGTGAAATCTTTGTCGTTTCTTGCCAAGTATCCCTGTCTGTCTTCCCTTCCTGGGAGGGCTTTCACCTGGGATACTCGGCCCCCGGACTGGGCCTCTTAGAGATGCTCTCTCTAAACCAGGAATGTCTCAGGAGCAGAACACAGGAGCCTGGGCACCAGGCTGATCGTGCAGCCGGGAAACAAGATTCCCAGGGGAGACTTTCTCCTCTGCCTTCTGGAAAGCCTTAAGATATATATGTATATATATATATTTTTGCAGTACGCGGGCCTCTCACTGCTGTGGCCTCTCCCGTTGCGGAGCACAGGCTCCGGACGCGCAGGCTCAGCGGCCATGGCTCACGGGCCCAGCCGCTCCGCGGCACGTGGGATCTTCCCAGACCGGGGCACGAACCCGCGTCCGTTGCATCAGCAGGCGGACTCCCAACCACTGCGCCACCAGGGAAGCCCCTTAAGACATTTTAAACAACAGCTTTCTTAAGGTGTAATGGACATATAATAGGCTGCACATAAAATGTACAACTGGACAAATTTTGACGTACATCTATATCCATGAACCATCATCACAACCAAGGGAGTGAGAAGCTCTCTGTCCCCCTAAAGTTTCTTCATGCCCCTTGTTAATATTCCCTCTCTCTCCTCCCCACACCTTTCTCCCCAAGTAACCACGATCTGCCTTCTGTCTTTATAGATTAATTTGCATTTTCTGGAGCTTTATATAAATGGATGCATGGACTTCTCTGGCGGTCCAGTGGTTAAGACTCTGCACTTCCACTGCAAGGGGCGTGGGTTCGATCCCTGGTCAGGGACCTAAGATCCCACATGCCATGCGGCGTGGCCAAAAGATTTAAAAAGAAAAAGGATTCATAAAGTATGTACTCTTTTTTGGTTCACTTCTTTTGCATAGCATAATAATTCTGAGGTTCATCCGTTTCATTGACTGATTCATAGTTTGTTCTTTTTTGTTGCTGATAGCATTTCACTCCAGGTGTATGGCACAATTTGTTTTTTCATTCCCTGTGGATGAGCCTTTGGGTTACTTCCAGTTAATTAGGTCAAGTTGGTTGATAGTGTTGTCCAAACCTACTACATCTTTGCTGATTTTCTGTCTACATGATTTATCAATGATATAGAGAGGAGTGCTGGGATCTCCAGCTATGATGGGAATGTGTCTACTTCTGCTCTCAGGTCTATCAGATTTTGCTTCATGGATTTTGAAGCACTGTTATTAGAAGCAAAAATGTTCAGGACCGTTATGTCCTCTTGATTCACTGATCCGTTTATCACTATGAAATGATTTTGTTTATCTCTGGTGCATGGCCCACAAGGCAACATTTTTGCTGCGTATACTCGGTTTCACCAATCAAGGCTGCAGTGACTGAGTCAGCCCCTGATGGGAGGCTGATTCAGCCTTATACTTGGCCCGCCTGGACGGGCTGTGCGAGGTACCATTTCCAGTTTCCTTCCCGTGTTTCTCCACTGGGAGGGGCTTCGTGAAAGCCAGACCCAGGGTGGGGCTGGGTTAGGGCTGGGGGCCCAGGACTTGGAATTGCTTGGTTTATCACTGGGCACGATCCCCAACCTGATGACGTATGAAGACCCGGGGGTGGCAAAGAGGTTCTGATGACCCCGTCTAGACTCTGAATTTATTTTTAAGAGACAGTTTTGCTGGAACCAGGTCCCAGACTGTTCCGTGTGTTCTGAGACGGTGTTCAAAGGACCGTCTGTACGGGGGCCATGTCCTAGGTTTACAGTTTCCTGACTAAGTCCGCCATAAACTTAACTGTCTTTTCTTGGGCTTTGAAGCCCTAAGACTCCCCTTTTGGCACGGGGCTCCCACCCCCCGCACACACCCAGATTCCTGGCAGGAAGCACCGGCTGAGGATCCAGTGCCAGGGCGTTGGCACCCTTCCTCTTCAGGAGGTGACGTCAGGGAGAAGCCACGTTGCCAACAACATGCTAGAGCGTTTGGAAGCAAGTGCCCGGGCGTTGCTGCTTCTAGGCCCTGTCCCGAGTGCTGTCTTGGGCAGCAGGGATTCCAGCTCATCATCTCGTCTGCCCAAGCCCACCCTTCTATGGCGTAGGAGCTCTGCCGAGTCTGCCAGGTCTTACCCATGTTGTCTTAGATCTCGTGTTATTCTCACTACAACTCTGGAAGCCAGGTATTAGTGTACCCATTCTACAGAGGAGGACACTGAGGCCTGGGTGAAAGGAAAGGAGTTGAGCGAAGATACACAGCTAGGAGGTGTAGAGCCAGGGCTCAAACCCAGGTCATCTTGTTCTAAATTCAGCGTTCGCTCCATTATGCTGCACGCCTGTGTCTGTTTCCTATGGCCGCCATGAATATTATCTCGAAACTGGTGGCTGAAAGCAACAGGAATCTATTCTTTCTATGGTCCTGGAAGTCAGAAGTCCAAAATCAAGGTGCTGGCAAGGTAGGTTCCTTCCAGAAGGAGATTCCATGTCTCTCTCCAAGCTTCTGGCGTTCGATGGCTTGTGGGTGCCTCGCTTCAGTCTGTGTTTGTCTTCACACGGGTCTTGACATGACCACCTTCTTTGGATAACAAGGAAATAAGTTGGAGAGTTGGAGGCCCGGTGGGAAAGGTAGTCCAAGACGGAAGGAGGGTATGGAGTCAGGGACTTCTAGGCCTGGGCAATCAACGCATGCTTTCCACAGCTGAGCCTCCTTCCTCATCTGTAACATGAGGCTAGTGGTCTCACACCTCAGGGGCTCTCGTAAGGGTTAATTGTATGCCAAGTGCTTCGCCCCAGGCCTGGCACCAATGAATTGAGTTGTGAAAAAAATAGGATTGGTAAGATGGCTCGTATTTCACTGCAGATAAAGCCCGCAGTCTTTGCCGTGGTCAACAAGACCTTCCATGATACGGACCCAGTTCTTTCCGACCTCACTTCTGACCCCTCACCCCTCTGTTCTTGGCATTTCAGCTGCTCTGACCTCACGGCTGTCCCCTGCATCTGTAGCTGCTTCTGCCTGGCTTGAGTCTGGTCTCTCTTTAAAGGTCATCTGATCTGAGACCTGCCCTGGTGTCCCTATTTAAAATGCTACCCAATCAATCAATCAATCAGTCAATCAAATTCCACCCCGGTCCTCCTATGTGTCCCTGTTTCCAGCTCTCTGGCCCCCGTGGGCTGCTCTCTTTCTTCTTAGCCCTTAGCATTAATTGATGTATGAAATACTGTTGACCCTTGAACAACACGGGGTTTAGGGGTGCCACCGTGTATTAACTTTGCAGTCGACTCTCCATATCCTAGGTTCCTTATTTGCTGACTCAGCCAACCGCGGACTGTGTTGTACCGTAGTATTGACGGAAAAAAAACCCCTGCATGCAAGTGGACCCACGCAGTTCAAACCTGTGTTGTTCAAGGGTCTATCGGATTTATTTATCTGATGATTTATTTCTGTCTCCCTCCATCAGAGTGCAAGCTTTTAGGGATCCTGTTTTGTTCACTACCAAATCCCTAGCGCCCATGACAGTGATTGGCAGGTAGTAGCTCTCAATCTATCTGTGACATGCATGCACGAAATCCGATTGGGCGGCCCAGTCGGTAGTGTAATTCACGTATACAGTCTTGCCCCACGAGCCATCTTCTGAAGAGGAAAATGACATTGAGCATCTACCACCTACTCCAGGCACTATACTCAGTGTCTCAATCTACTTTTATAGGTGAAGAAACAGGATCAGAGAGGTTAAGTCAGTTGCCTAAGATCACACAGCTCATCAGTGGAGAGATGGAATTCGTGCTCGGGTCTGCCTCTTTCCTGCCCCCGGCCCCTCAAGCTGAGGTGTCCCTCAGCTTTTGATTCTAGAGGAAGAAAATGGGGGAGAGATGGAATCTGTGCCTGAGAGGGGCTCCCTGGGAAACTCTCCAACCTCGGCTCCCAGAAGAGGGTCCTGGCCTGTGGAATTCTTGGCAGGAGGCAGGAGGCAGGAGATGTGCCTGGACCCTCCTGTCACTGACCTTGAAGAACTGTCTTCAGAAACTCTTTTAATATAAAATCCCCTGCAGCTTCCAGCCACCCACATCTTGAGTCCTGTCAGCAGAGCCTCTCATATTTGAGATTCTTTCCCCGAGTTCCTGACCCCAGCATTCTCCAGCACTGCTCTCCCCTGCTTTCTCCCCTCCGTGGTTACTGGTGCATCGGGGAAGGAGGGGGGAAGCCCGGG
The DNA here is from genome assembly GCF_964270905.1 of Leucopleurus acutus. Classification (NCBI taxonomy): domain Eukaryota; kingdom Metazoa; phylum Chordata; class Mammalia; order Artiodactyla; family Delphinidae; genus Leucopleurus; species Leucopleurus acutus. The sequence continues at coordinate 1,609,968 of NC_139161.1, read as the reverse complement.
AGGGACCAGACGTTAGCGCCCCGCCCCCATGGGGGACGGGCCGGGGAGCAGCAGGTCGTCTGGGGCTGTGCCGCAGAAAGCCCATCTCTAGGAAAGTCTCCAGAAGCTGCCACGAGAGGCTGGGGTCCTCCAGGGGATGTCTGGGGTCAGGGGCCATGGGACTGTGGCTCAGCACGTCCTAGTCCAACGTCAGAGGCACGGTCCCACAGCACACGGGCCGGCAGAGTCGTCCTCAGACAGCAGGACCGCGCACCCTGGGCCTCTGAGGCCACCCCGCACGGCTCCCTTCCCGCCACGGTGTCTCCATCCGGACTGAACCGAAAACGCGCACGGAGCCGACGTACAACGTGTTTGGGGCTCTGGGCCTTCCGTGCCCACCTTCCCTCCCCATCCACTGCCCGCTCAAGACCTAGCCCAGATCTCAAAACCATCCCGAAGGCTCCCCAGCTTAACCTGCTCCCGATTTTGACACCGATGCCAGGATGTGGGGTTTTCCCCCAGCCACAACCAAGCAATTCTCTGCGACACCAGCAGGGTGTCCTACAGTTCAACTCAGCTCTGGCACGGTCTGGCCGGAAACAGCATCAGATCCCACAGGCGCAGGGCTCGGTCCTACAAGACCGCCCCTTGCCCTTCAGACACCAGCTGCAAGTCCAAATTGTCGCCCGCGTGTCTGACCGAATTGCTACAGATCCGAGGGTCCAACGACCCCCGCCTTGGGTTCCACTAATTTGCTAGCGTGGCTCACAGAACTCAGGAGACATTTTATTCACTAGGTACCCGTTTATTGTAAAAGGATGTGATTTATGAGCAGACGGATGGAAGAGATGCGTATGGTGCGAGGTACGGGGAAAGCTTGCGCGCCCTTTCCAGGCACGACTCTCCCCTCAGACCTCCATGTGCCCGAACCCGTCCTTTTTGGGGTTTTTACGGAGGTTTCATTACCTAGGCAGGATTGACTAAATCATTGGCCACTGGCGACTGATTCAACCTCCAGCCCCTCTCCTCTTGGGGTAGCGGGTGGAGGGATGGGATTGAGACTTCCAACAGTCTAAGAACTCGGTTGGGTCTCCTGGCAACCAGCCCCCATCCTTAGGTGCGGGTCCAAAAGTCATTTCATTAACATAACAAAAGACACCTTGATCACTCTCATCACTTAGGAAATTCCAAGGGTTTTAGGAGCTCCGGGCCAGACGAGGGACAAACACCAAATATACATTTCTTATTATAAATCATCACGTCACGTTGCTCAACTCAGATCCCTTCAAACTGCAGGCCACATGGGGCCCAGGTTCTCTCTAGAGCAAAGTTCTGATGAGAAGACTCACTCCTGGGTCAGGCTAAGCCCTGGAGGCACGCCGCCGCTCCAGCCGCTTTCTGTGGCCTGGCTTTCCCTTTCTTCTTCCTGCCCTTTGTGCGTGCTGTCCCTCCTGTGGGCAGTGTTCCCCCCAAACTTGTGTCCTTCCCAGACCTCAGAATGTGAACTTCTTTGGAAGTAGGGTTGTTGCTGACGTAATTGGTTAAGCTGTAGGCCTACTGGAGTAGGGAGGGCCCCGAGGAGACTCAGAAACGTTTGCAGAGGAGAAGCCAGGTTAGACGCAGACAGAGATTGGCGTGAGGCGACCGCAAGGATCATCTGCCACCACAAGAAGTGAGGATAGGGGCAAGGAAGTCTCCTCCCTTCGAGCCTGGCCCTGCCAGCACCTTGAGTTTGGACTTCAGGACTGTGAGAGAAGAAATTTCTGTTGTTCCCAGCCGTCCATTTGTGGTGCTTTGTGACGCTGGCCCTAGGGAACTAGTACTTGCTGCGTGGACACGGCTTCTCCCCTCCCGCATCACACCTCACTTTCCGACCTCACCAGGTGGGGTCCTCCCAAAACGAATCATGTATTTTTCCTATTGGAGCAATTTCCTTGTGGTCCCTGGAGGATCAGATTCAGGACTGTGGCTCTCTGAGTCATTGCAGGCAGGTTGCAGCCTGTTTCCCAGAGCATCTACCAAGGGAAGACTCCCCCTGGATGAGCTCCGTGGTTGTCCTTGCCATGAAGCCGTGGGCGCCCTCAGATCCCCTTGCCTGTCTTCATCCCCGCTCTGGGCTGGCGTCCTCGCTCTTCTTGAACACTGAGACGGAAACTCACACCTCCGGATATGGAATCTGGAATCACTGCTGAAGGGTCTGGGGAAATCCTGTGTGCCCAGCAATCACGCCTGCTGGGCAGCCTCGTGGTCAGGTGGTACCCAGGGAGACGACGCATCGTGTGATGATGCTTTGCACCTCTCCTTGCCCCCTTTCTCCTCCCGTCATCCCTACTGCCTTTATCCCCACAAATAAAGCATCAGCACTTTCTTTTTTGTCTCCTGGAGGGCCCAGTCTAAAACAGTGGTCAAATAAGATTAGGAAATACTACCTATTTTACCCCACTCCCTGCTTCCGGAGTCACGTACGCACATAAGCATGTCAAAGACTGAGCAATTCTGCAGTAAACAAACAAACAAACAAACAAAAAATCTGTTTATCTTACAGGCTAACATTTATTGAACACTTACTCTGTGGCAAACATGATTCGAAGCATTTTACATGTATTGACTTGTTAAAATTCCCATGGCCACCCTCTGAGGTAGGTATTGTTATCTTTCCATTTTACAAACAGGGAAACTGAGGCACAGAGCATTTAAGTAATTGTCTAAGATGGCACAGTGAGTCAGCAGCCTGGCCCGAGTGCCTACGCATAGTCATAATGCTGTATATACTCTTGCTTTCAGTCAGAATTGCCTTTGTTTTTGGATGATGGATTTAAAAAAAATCATATCGCCTACGAACATCTACTGAGCCGGTTCTACCGAAAACAGTTTGCTCCAAGTTTATCTTAATTTCCTGCAGAAATGTCGTTGCAGCCAGCAGTGATCCTCTGCCTTGATCTGCTCAGAGACCTACCCCAACCCCCATGAGCTCACAACTTTGCCCGATAATAAATGTTTGTAGGTGGGGAAGGAAGGAAAGAAGGAGGGAAAGTTGTCCTTATAAGAAAAGCAGGATCCCTGTCTTAAGAGCAGGAACCCTGGACAGAAGTTCAGTGGTACTTTCGATTCTCAACTGTGGCTCCCACATGGAAAGAGAGAGCCTTCTTCTACTGCATACATCATCATCAGTTGCTCTGTTACTTTGTGGCTTCTAAATGTGGGGATGGCAGAGAAGAAAACCAGAAGAGGCTGCTGCAATAATGAGACACAGTTCCCTGGTTTCTGGAAGTGGAGCTGCCTCGTACAGTCGTATAGGTTGCACACTGCACAACTGCAGGGGTGGCCATTCCCATGATTGTCCATCGCACGGTTGCCCTGAGCGGGAAGCACACAATCCAGCAACCACAATGCTGAGGTTTGGGCGGGGTGGGGTGAGGGTAATTGCAGGACTATAGTCATTCCAAACACAATCTGTCTTATCTGAGTGGCTCAGGGTGGAGTCCATGCCATATCACAAAGCACCAGGAAGGCCTGACACTGGCGCCTGGAAGGCTGCCCGGTCTGAGGCGAGGCCTGAGCTCTAGCGGGAGTGTCTGCAGTGGCATCGCCCTGACAACCTGGCCCTGAGTGCCCACTTCCGCCCAGTGTCCGGTGGCCCCTATCAATGGGTTGGGCCGGGTCATTCTTTGCTGTGGGCGTGCTGCCTGGTGCCTTGAAGGATGTTTAGCACATCTTTGGTCTCTACCCCCAGATACAACCAAAACTGTCCCTAGACATTAGCAATGTCCCCTGGGGAAGAAGGTCACCTGGGATTTGCAAAGCAATGCTTTCGAGGTTAACTCAGTGCTGTCTAGAGGTGGCAGCTGTGGCCGTCGAGCACCTGGAATGGGACTGGTCCACACTGAGATGTGCTCTGCAGGTGAGATACACACCAGATTTCAAAGAGTTGGCATTGGGTTGGCCAAAAAGTTAGTTTGGGTTTTTCTAACACAGCTTACGGACGACCCCGAACGAACTTTTTGGCCAACCCGTTACAAAACAAAACAAACTGAAAAGAGTGTCAAAGATCTCCATAACAATTTTAAAGCCTTGATGACACATTAAAATGACAATATTCTGGATAGGTGGGGTTAAAATATAACACTCTTTTCATCTATTTCTTTTTACTTTTTTTTTGTATCGTGACCCCTAGAAAACTTAAAATTTACATGTGGACTGTGTTTTCTGCTGGAGAGCGTGAGGCTAGCTGCCCCCTCCACCCCGTCATCCAGGACTCAAGGTAACATTATGGAATGAATGTCCTGGGCCTGCCTCTGTCTTACCCTGGCCCCCCTCCTGCCCCATCCCAGGGAAACTCCTGCTGCATCTGAACACCCAAAGACCGTGCTCAGGCCCAGCCCCTTTAAAAACACCCGATGGATGAAGTGAGGGAGTGGCATGGGCATATATACACTACCAAACGTAAAACAGACGGCTAGTGGGAAGCAGCCGCATAGCACAGGGAGATCAGCTCGGTGCTTTGTGACCGCCTGGAGGGGTGGGATAGGGAGGGTGGGAGGGAGACGCAAGAGGGAGGGGATATGGGGATATATGTATATATATAGCTGATTCACTTTGTTATACAGCAGAAACTAACACACCACTGTAAAGCAATTATACCCCAATAAAGATGGTAAAAAAAACCAAAACAAAACCAAACACCCCGTGCTTGAAACTTCACCCTGTCAGTAGCTCCAGGGAAGAAAGACCCAATAGACCTGCTCCTCTATCCCAGCTGGGCATGCAGGGACCTCCCCCTACCCTCAAAAGCATCTGCCTTCTTCTGTTCCCCAGTCATGGGGTTCTACTGTTCTTCCCATTCTGGAACCGTTCCATCAGTTTCTTAACGCTTTTCCTGCTGCAGTCGTCCAGATGCATTGCTCTGATCCTATTGGTTCCCCCGTTTAAGAACCTTCAATGGCTGCCTCAGGACACCGAGAGAGCCCAGACCCCTTAGCTGGCTGTTCAAAACCTGCTGCAAACTGGCTACAATCCACTTCAGGGGTTGGGACTTTCAGTCACAGGGTTTCCTTCCTGTTCCAGACAAATGGGTTTACTTCCTCATATGTCCTCTGCCCTTGGCATTGTCTCCTCCTGCCAAAGCCTATTCATCCTTTAAGACCCTTTTCAATCTCTCCTCCTCTAAGAAGCCTTCCATGTTTACACAATCCATGGTCACCTTTCCAATTGTCAGACTACATCTGCACCAAGTACTTGGGAACAGTCATCTGATTGTCTTGAGGAAACCCTGGTATCTATTCTTAAATGACTGTATCACTCCAGCTTTTCCTGGGTTTAGATCTTCTTTAAGCACAGAGTGTGTAAATTCCTCGGACTTGCCTTCTAGGAATATACTCATGAGAATAACTAGACCCGATATTTAAATATGAAGGCTCTCCCTCTTACACTGGAGAAGGATGGCGATCACATTTAAGCCTCTTGCCGTTTCCTAAAACCCCAATACTGTGCAAGGTGCCTCTGGATATTCTCAAATGTTGGCTGGAGAATAAGGCCCCCATTCAGAAGGACAAGTCAGCTGGGAGGGGTTCAGGCAGGAGAGAACCTTGGCGATGCTTTGGGTGCATGTGTCCCCACCTCTTTGCTGTGACTTAGATATGCGTGTGTATTCGCCCCGCCTCTCACGTTCTTCTCTGAGCAGGGGGAGGGTCGGGGGGCGTGGCTGGCAGCGGTGTCCCGCGTTCTTTGACACAACATCTGCGGTGCAATCTCCCTGGCTGTCTTCTCGGTCAGTGATTTCCTTGGAAGTGGCCATGCTCTCCTCCTTACAGCCACCTTACAGCTCAGTATCTGAACAGGCAAATTATGGCAATTAACCGGAATGGTGGCCTCTTCTCTCTGCATCAAACAGTGCTGGGCCCTGGAGATGGGGTTGTAAACCCTGACTCAAAGGGAGACGGCCAGCCGAGGAGGACGGTCCTTCCTGAATAACACACTTCATGTACAATCGACCTGCGAGAGCTGTTACTGTCCCTCCATTTATATGACGGAAAAACCACCCCTTGTTTATCTGGCTCTAAATGGCTCTGTGCCGTCTTCTCTCTGACACCTAAGCTGTGAGCAGCCTCTCATCATCAGGGGCTGATGCTTTGCCATAAAAGTGACCCCTTCCCTTTGGCTTTGTCCTCAGAGCAGGACAAGAGGAAGAGAGCTGGGTCTTCCCGGGCCTTCTCGGGGAGTCTAGCCTGGCCCGGGAAGGGGCAGAACAGACAGGAAACGCTGCCAAGTAACTCTGTCCATCTGCCGTCTCAGGCCCGAGCCTGTTCCAGGGCCTGTTCTCAGAGCCGCCGGTAGGTGGCTCTGTGACACACTGGTCACGTCCCCTCGGGTCCTGCAGGAGGATGGGCACCAGAAAGCAGATGCTGAGAGGCCTTCCTCCCCCTTGGCCCAAACGGCATCACCCACCCTGCCCAGGGACGTTCTGGGGGCTCCTCAGGTCCTCTCTTCTTGGCAGGAAGCAGGAGAGGGCACTTTAGGGACTAAGAGAAGGCTGGGAGGACCAGAGCAAGTGTGACTCGATGGAGAGACGGGGGAGAGTGAGGTTTGTGCAGAGTGGAGGAGAAGCTGGGGGCGGTGGGCGCACCCTCAGTGCCAGGCGGGCAGGAAGTGGGGGAGGAGGGGAGGGGCTCGGTGGGAGCGGGGTGCTATTACAGAGGCGTTAATTGCACAGCCCCTGGAGGAAGGGCTGAGTCTGGGTTTGTCTCTGCTCGAACTCCTACATGCTGTGTGGCTTTAGGTAAATGACTCAACCTCTCTGTTTCCACGGATTCATCTGTAAATTTAAGAACGCTACCTCATAGTGTTCTTGAGATAAGAGCCCACATGAACAGTGCCTGCCACGTAGTAAGCACTCAGTGAATCTTAGCTATTGCTTTTTTTTCTTATTTTTTTTCTTTTTGGCCACACCATGCAGCTTGTGTTCAATCCACAACCAGGGATTGAACCCACGGTCCCCTGCATTGGAAGCGCAGAGTCTTAACCACTGGACAGCCAGGGAAGTCCCTTAGCTCTTTCTTATTAAATAGAATAGGCAGGCTGGAGAGGCTGGTGCAAACTTACCCTCCCCCCACCTCACACACACACACACACACACACACACACACACTCCCTTTAAAGACAGGAAGGGGAAGGCAAGAAAATAGGGCAGTGAACAGGAACGATCCTTTCCCTTTGGCGGTTCAGAGAGCTGATACCACCAGGGGATTAGACGAAGTCTCCGTGATAAAGGAAGGCTCCCTTGGAGACGGGAGAAAACAGTGGAGAACTTGGAGGCCAGATTTATTCAAACCAGCAGGACCTGTGGAGGTGCACCTGAGGGATCCCCGAGGGACTGGTGCATGCCTGGGTGGGCCTGTTATCCTAGTGGCATCACAGAGGACGAGGGGGCCCCAAGAGTGGGACGTGGCAAATGACTACTCACCTCTGAAGAAGGAAAAGAGCAGAGAAGCCCTGTTACCCAGTGAGCCGCAGGCTGAAGCTTTCCTGGGAAGATGCTAGAACTGATCAACAACCATCTGGGGGGGAGGAATGGGGTGGTACGGCTTAGTGACAAGAGCAGGGGCCCTAGGTTTCAAATCCTAATTCCCGCACTGATTACGTGGCCACCGGGCAAGTGCATTAACCCCTCCAGTTCCTTCTACCTGCCCTAAGGACCCAGTGAGCTAACCTATGAAGTGCTAAATAAAGGATGCCCGTTACCGTGAGACGGAGGAAATAGCCAGGTGACGCTGTGACACACTGATCATGTGCTGTGAGGAGCACGTGATCCCAGACCGATTTTAACTTAATTCATCTTCACTTTAAGGCAAAAACAGGGCATGTTGGGGTTAACAGGGAAATCCAAGCATTTTGCTAAACCAAGGCTCAGACAAAAGTAACTTATCCAAGGTCATAAGCTCATTAAAGGCAAAGGTGGGATCTGGTCTCCTGACTTTAAGTCAAGTGCTTTTAAGACTTATTATTGGGATTCCCTGGTGGCGCAGTGGTTGAGCGTCCGCCTGCCGATGCGGGGGATGCGGGTTCGTGCCCCAGTCCGGGAAGATCCCACATGTCGCGGAGCGGCTGGGCCCGTGAGCCATGGCCGCTGAGGTTGTGCGTCCAGAGCCTGTGCTCCGCAACGGGAGAGGCCACAACAGTGAGAGGCCCGCATACTGCAAAAAAAAAAAAAAAAAAATTATTATTACTCTTCGTCCTGATGTCAAGACTTAATTGATAACAGCATTTCTACAAATGTTTCTTGAAGAAATAGTAATAGGTGTATCTAGAAACAGGGTTTTATAGATAATTAAATTTGGGGAATGCTGAGTTTGAAAAAATGACATAGGATTTTTTTTTTTTTTTTTTTTTACTGCAGGACTTCTCAGAGCCTTTACTATGTGTACACACATTGGGAGTCTCCTAGAGACCAGTATAGTGAAAAGCCTTCTCAAAGGAATTAACAGTGCTACCCTTGTTTTCTTGGACCATTTCATGGAGGTATTCATGGAGTATACAGTTAACTCTTGAACAAGGCAGGGGTTACGGGGTGCCAACCCACCATGCAGTTAAAAATCTGAGTATAATTTATAGTTCATCCTCCCTATCTGTGTCTCCTCCGTGTCGACGGCTCCTCTGCATCCCGGGGTCCTCCCATCCACAGATTCAACCAACCACGGATCATGTAGTACTGTAATGTTTACTACCGAAAAAAATCCTTGTCTAAGTGGACCCATGCAGTTCAAACCCGTGTTGTTCAGGGGTCAGCTGTAGCTTGGGTTGCACTCGCATGTGTGCTTGTGTGTACACATTACATATAAAAGCTTTTGATTTGGGCATGTCCGTGTAGTAGCTGAGTATGAAGAGTAACTAGCTCTCAAGTCATGCTATACGTTCAAGTTCACAAATAAACACAAATGTGTATCGTTTAATCCCCGTTGATTAATGTGTGTGTGTGTATACATATATCTAAAACAAGAAGGACTCACACACTTACACCTGCATGGTGGGATTACAGGTTATTTTTATTTCCTTCTTATGCTTATCTGCACTTTGTAAATGTTCTACAATGAACGCACTTTCTAGGGCCAGCAAGGAAAGCCACGCTTTATTGCATAATCAGTACTACGGTATCGCTTGAAAGGATGCCGCCCCTCTGGGGATTAAGTGCTGGGCCTCTCTTTACTAATGACTTAAACAAAAGGATGGAGGCTGTACTCATCAAATCCTCACATGATGCTAAACTTGGTGGAGTGGCTCCCGCTCAGAAAGCCAAGAATAAAGTTCAAAACAACCACGACAAATTGAAAACACGACCCTACAAAAACCGGATGAAATTCAACAGTTCAATTAGACAGGGATCTATTTCGGGCTGAAAGCGGCCACCATATGTGGAGGATGAAGACAGGACCAGCTCCCAGTGGGTCACCGACACCAGGTGAGCACCCACTAGGTGCTTTACCCTGAGCTACGGATTGGGGCCAGACACAGGGATGGAGAAGAAGGCCCAGTGGGGATTGCTGTCTAAGGGACCACACTTTCTGAATACAGACTCCCAACAGAGTGGTCTGGCATGAAGAATAACTCCCAGTTTGCTACAGGGAAGGGTCTTTGAAATCTAGTACCGCCATCATGTGACCTCCCCACGTGGGGATGTCATCTGTCCCCTGCCAGGCTGGGGGACACTTCAGTGTCCCATCCCTGTGTAGGAGGCACTCTGGGGCCTGCAGTGTGGAAGCAGAAAAGTTAGAAGTTCTGGGACGTTTTACAGGTTTATGGGGACCATCAGATAGAATATTTGAAACCTGAACCATCTCCAAAAAGCCCGTCCTGGAGACTCCGGGGCATCTGGTCGTAGTCAACCGAGCACCTTGCCTTCTTCAAAGCCGGCTGGATTCCACACGCATAAAAGGCCCGTGACATGCCCCGGCCCCCAAGTTCTCCAGCTTCTCGGGTCCGCATTCGTCAGCTCCTCATTAGGCCGCCGCGTTGGGTCTGTGTCACCCTCCTGAAAGGGCTTGGGGGAGGTTGGAGAGTGTCCGGCAGGAGGCACAGAAGTGATCAAAGCAGTGGAAACAAGGGCCTGTGAGGCAAGCTTAAAGGAATTGGAACCATTTCTCTTGGAAAACGCCAGGGAGAGCCTGAATAACTCAACTCCAGAAACAAACCACACAAACCCCACGTTAGCCTGACTGTCTTCCATCGATGGCTTTCATCCGAGGGCCCGACCGGAAGCAATCCCAAGAGCTCCTAATCCCAAGTAATCCCATGCCTAGAGCTCCTGGTCATGCACGTAGGATGCTCCGAGCTTTCTGCTAAGAGCTTTGCATAGCCATCATCTCATTTCATCATCGCGACAGTCCTATGACAACCCTGCCTGCAAACGAGGTCCAGCATAGAAGTTATGGAACTTGCTTCAGTTCTTGCTGGGATCCAGCTCCAGCAGTCAGTCTCACGCTGTTTCAGACGATCTTCCAACAGCAAGGGTTCTTTCTGGTGCCCTTTACGAGAACATCCTCATCTCACATTGTATGGCATGAAACGTGTGGGTGACTGCTAGCAAGGAAAACGTGCAAAATGACAGAAGGTACTGGGCTGTCAGCAGATTCGGTTTCAACAATGCGTGCTATACAACCACATCCCCCTACGCTACATCTGGAGTTACAGGCCGAATTGTGCCCCTGTCCCCCTGCCTGCAATTCATATGTTGAGGTCCTAACCCCCAGGACCTCAGATCATGACTGTATTTGGAGACGGCTCCTTTAAAAGGTCATTAAGGTAAAAGGAGGTCATTAGTGTGGGTCCTAATCCAACATGACTGGTGTCCTTCTAAGAAGAGGAGATTGGGGCACAGACACAGAGGGACAACCACGTGAGGACGCAGGGAGAAAATGACCATCCGCAAGCCACGGAGAGGCCTCAGAAGAACCCTGGTGACACCTTGGTCTTGGATCTCCAGCCTCCAGAACTGCGAGCAAATAGATTTTTATTGTTTAACCCCCCCAGCCTGTGGTACCCTGTGATGGCAGCCTCAGCAAACGAATACACCGAGAAATTCTCAGCCAACCCCCTTTTCAGAAGAGGAAACCGTGTCTTGGAGGATCCATGTCCACTGGGATGGAGGGAGCCTGCGGGGGAAAGAGATTCAAGCCCCTTCCTGTGACCTGGGTCCCGTATTCTTTCCAGCATCCCCAGGAACGCGGAGGAGAGAAAGAAAGCACGCGAATACTACACAGCACACACCAGGTGTGGGTGGGGGCGGGGGTCAAACCTCGACTGGTCCAGGCTGTATTTCGATTCCACATTTCAGTGGATTCGCACAGAGTTTTTTTTTAATCAGTATATATCTTTAATTGAAGTATAGTTGATTTACTATGTTAATTTCTGCTGTCCAGCAAAGTGATTCGGTTACACACATATATACATTCTTTCTTTTATATTCTTTTCCACTATGGTTTATCACAGGATATTGAATATAGTTCCCTGTGCTCTACAGTAGGACCTTGCTGTTTACCCATCCTGTATATAAAAGCTTACATCAATTCGCAGAGAGTTTTAATAGCGAAGTTAAACATGGGATGGGGCAACCCTGTTTACTGAAAAACAAAAAAACCAAAAAACAAACAGGGGCCAAGGACCTGGCAAGGCACACTTACGATGTAAGTCTGAAAAAGCTTCCCCGGCTCCTCTGGGGGGGATAATACAACAGATCAGAGTGTGGAAACACAAACCTGGCCCGTCTCAAACTCCAGCAAAGTTCTTGCAGATTAAAGAAGGACGCGCTGGCTATCGTCCTGCCAGGGAAAATGTGAATTAGGTGCTGGTAATTAGGCCTCCACTAAGTGCAGGGCAACGATGACCACTGAGTAAAAAGCAATAGAGGATTAATCCGCAGACCCCAGCTTGGGCTCCCTGGGCCAACGTGGGAGATGGGGCTGGTGGGGGACAGTGGCCCAGAGGGCTGGGGGCTCCGAAGGGACCAAAAGGCAACCAGGATCTGGCTGCCCCGGGAGGAATCTGGTTTCTGAATGGGTGTTGGGAGGCGGCTGGGGGATTTGCTCACAGACCCTGGACCAGAGCAGCCGAGTCCTCTGATTTCTGCCCGCCGAGGGTGCGGCCTATACATGACACAGTGATGGCTACCACCTATGGTACATGTGTGAGTACCAAGTACTTTATATCTGTTTTATCGTGAGGCATCCCTGATGTTCCAAGATATCCTTACTTTACGCGGAAAGAAACGGAAGCACAGAGAGGTCAAGTAACTAGTCAGAGGTCACACAGCTCATAAATAGCAAACCCAGGTCTTGAACCCTGGTCCACCTTGTTCCAAGGGCCCTGTCCTCTCCGATACGCTGTGGTTTCTCTTTCCCTACCGTCTCTTTGCCTTTCGGTCTTCCCAGTGTTCAGCCTGGTGCTCGGTACTGAGCGTGGGGCTCCATTCTGCTGGATCAGGTAATAGCCACGGTGAAACGCGAACCAAAGCACCCAACTCCCTTTGGACCAAAGTATTACTGAGTGTTCCTCAGAGTATCTGCTTCGGCACACTGCTCCTCAAGGAAGGTTTCTGTGGTCAGATAGGAGCCGGGACGACGCCTTTGAAGCCACCCTCTTTGAGAACCACAAAGCACTTTGAAGGTAAAAGGCACGGAGGATGCCTGCCGTCCCGGGTCCCAGGGCCCAGCCAGGCCCCTGACTGCAGAGGAGCTCAGCCAATACTATACAAGTGAAAGAACGAGCGATCTTCCTACTGGAAACGTCCACGAGGTTTAACACGGTAGGTTAGTCTGCTCAGGCTGCCGTAGCAAGACATCACAAACTGGGTGGCTTAAACAACAAAAATTTCTTTTCTCCCTGTTCTGGAGGCTGGAAGTGCAAGGTCAAGGTGCCGGCAGGTTCGGTGTCTGGCGAGGGCAGATGGTCAGGTGGTGGTGGGAGGGGGAGGTGGGGGACAGTGGAGAGAGAGAGAAGGACAGGGACAGAGAGACAAAGAGAGACAGAGGGGGAGGGAGCAAGCCCTGTCACGCCTCTTCTCCTAAGGGCACCAATCCCATCACGAGGGCGCCCCCTTCATGTCCTAATTCCCTCCCAAAGGGGCATCTCCAAGTGCCTTCACACTCCAAGTGCCTTGGACATGAATTTGGGGGAGACACAGATATGTGGTCTATAAGACAGATTGAAAAGGATTCTGTTTCTTTCCCCCTTCCCCGCCCTTGGAAATTGAGAAGAAGGGGAGTGAAAGAGAGAGAGAGAGAGATTGATGGAAGACTGAATCAGCTCAACCTGCACACCGAGGGTAGGCACAAAACGACCTGACAAGGTGGCCACCTCCGAAGATGAGGGCTGGAACGAGGGAAAGCCAGTGAGTCCCTGTAAGGAACGAGTCCCGCTGTGGCCCTGTGCCGAGCCCACGGAGGGATGGCGGGTCCCTCTGCGGCAAACTTGGCGCCCTTTGTGCCCACAGAGGTTGGCAGGATGGGGGCTCAGGTCGTGGAGGTGCCCACAGCGCCCTGGGTGACGAGAGCTACAGGGTCCCCGGGAACCCCCATCCCTGGCTGCTGTTTCCCGGGGTGGGGAAAGCCTGGGATGCCTCCCCCCAGGAAGTGCACTCAGGCGCGAGGAGCAGGGTTCTCATCCCGCTTCCGCTTCCGGTGGGGAAAGCCTGGGATCCTCCCCCCAGGAAGTGCTCTCAGGCGCGAGGAGCAGGGTTCTCTTCCCGCTTCCGGTGGGGAAAGCCTGGGGTGCCTCCCCCCAGGAAGTGCACTCAGGAGCGAGGAGCAGGGTTCTCTTCCCGCTTCCGGTGGGGAAAGCCTGGGATCCTCCCCCCAGGAAGTGCACTCAGGCGAGAGGAGCAGGGTTCTCATCCCACTTCCGGTGGGGAAAGCCTGGGATCCTCCCCCCAGGAAGTGCACTCAGGCGAGAGGAGCAGGGTTCTCATCCCGCTTCGATGAACTTGACGCATCACGGATGCTCTGTCCTCAGAATTTCATCTGCTAAGTGAACCCCCCCCATAAGTTCCCTTCAACAGCGGCATGCGATTCCATGATTCAGCATGGATCTAGGGGGGCTTGGAGCCCATCTGCCTGGAAGCCAAAAGGTCTGGCTCAGTGGGAAGGAGAAGCCCACCTGGCCTCGCCTCCCCTCTCCGAAGCAGGAGCCCCATCCCGGTGGGCCCACGGCCTCACGGCAGAGCCAGTTTGGAATACTTCTGTTCCATTCATGGGCTTCTAATGGAACCAAGGCCGGACTATTTATATTTACAGACGGTGCAAACTTCAGTGGAACATCAAATGCGCCAGACTTTGTCGGGACAGAGCAACGTGAGGGAACTTGGCTGAGAGAAATCAGAGCCCCCGCTCAAGACGTCTTTCTGGACCCAAGATGCACAGGACCCTGAACAGGCAGGTGACCAGAAACGCCAGGACGCTGGACCCCTTGGACGGAGGGCGGCCCCTGCGACCTGGGGAGGAGAGTTGGTCTGGGCTTGTCTTGCTGGAGGACAAAATGGAATCATTGTCTCTTCCATCGTTCCTTCCGAGACAACTCGGGGGACCAGGCAGCAGGCGTTTCATCTCCAATCATTTTCAGCCAAGGGAAAAAAACAGATGGTAAATAGCACTGGAACAAAAACGTTTTTGGAATTAATATTAATAAAAGATATGTGGGCGGCTCTGGCTGAATCCCAGGGAACCAGGGGATGAAGGGAGAAGGAGGCAAGGGGTAGGGCCGAGCCGACCGCTCCCCGAGGGATCCCCAGGGGGCCAGAGGGCAGGGTGGGTGGCGGGGCACCCTTGGGAGCCCAGCATCTGGCGGGGGCTGGAGCCCTCCAGCCATGAGGCGCCTGTCGAGGCCCTGAGCTCCGAGGGGGGGGACAGGACTGCCCGGTGCTCACAAGAACACTGGCATACCTGGGCCCCGCTTCCAGGGCGCAGAGGGGGCACGCGGGGGTCCTCAGCTCCCCGGCCCTCGCCAGCTCCTCTCGGCCAGTCCCCGCATCCACCTGTCAGCAAGTCCTATCGGCTGTCCGCTGGCTGTCCAACTGTCTGTCCTCTGAGAGTCTGGATTCCACGTTCAAGCAGAGACACTGATCGGGCTCCTTCAGGATTTGTAGGTTTCATGGGGGAGGAAAGAGTGACAGGCAGTGGGTCCTGGGTGCAGAGGGGGAAGGGCAGATTCCTGGGGACACTCGTTTATTCCACAAAGCTCTGGAGCATGGTTAGGTGCCTGGGATTGTTCTAAGGAACAGAAGAGATGAGGGCCCGACCCTGCAGGATCTTCCAATCCAGCCAAAGAGAAGCAATCGTCAAGCAGTGCACACTCACGTGTATGTCAACGACTGTCAAGTTCAGTTAATCCACAGGAAGTGACAAATGATGACAGTGTCGTGAAAGAAAGAACAAGAATGCGAGGACAGCTTCCTGGGGGTGAGTCTGCATCGTGTTGATTAACAGTGTCTCCAAGCTTCCTTCTCCCCTTCATCCCAGGGTGGTGTAAACTTGGAGAAGAAGCCAGAAGAGGGTAGGCACCATAGGCATTAACACTGAAAAAATAAAGTTACCCAGCAAGACAGAAACCTCCACCTGGGACCACCACCTGCTGCCTTGTCTCTCTGATCTTGTTTCTTTCTTTGTTTTGGCCCATAGAAAGCTCAAGATGGAAGCATGGTTCACCTCCAACGACAACCGAGAAGGGTTTCTCGCGATGTCTCTTTCTGAAGTAATCTCGTTCCCAGCTCTAGTGTTTCTTCCCTTCTGTGTCATTTCCCTCGTGGGATATTTTTAATTTGTATTTTATCTTATTATACACGTGTGCCCCCTTTTTGGTATGCTGTTTGAAATCCTTTCTGAAACCCAGCAGAGAAAATATAAACAAAACAGGATGCATATTGATGGGGTTCAATTAAGACCAAAAAATCATCCTTGGTTTCTGTGATTTGAGATGGATCATAAACCAGAAGGTAAACGGTGCCAGAAAGGACATTATTGGGAGAATTGATGACATCAGGATATGGACTATGGACTGTAGATTAGGGAAAAGCCTTGTTTGAATGGAAATTTCCCAAATTTGGTAATTTACTGTGGTTACAGAAGAGAATGTCCTTGCTCTTGGGAAATGCACCCTAAAAAGGGTAAAGAAGTATGATATCTGCCACCTCCTCTCAAATGGCCCAGAAATGGGGAGGAAAAAACGTATATGTATTTATATACATTTATATACAGACGTCTTTTTGTATGTATATATAAATGTATATTTATATATAGTGAGAGAGAGAGAAAACAGGGAAAGAGGAAAGATTACAATCTCATCCCTGAAAAATGAAAGCATTTGTACATCTAAGTGAATTTGCCTCGCAATTTTAATTACAGTGGGTGTCCTTTTAAAAGGGGATCTCAAAAAACAGATTTCTTCTTGCTTTCAACGCTGCCTGTCTCCTTCTGCCCTCTCCCTGAGGACTGTCACCGCCCCTACCCACAAAACGCTAAAAGAAGACTGCATTTTGGAGCGATTCCGGGAAGAATTGTTTTCAGATAATTAGGCATGGGCTGCAGTTGCCTCTGGCATCGGTGTAGATACAAAAATCCCATCTGGAGGATCAGCAAGTGTTTAAGCTTTGAAACTTTTTCTTCTGGAGGCTTTTATTAATCCACTGGGGAAACGCCTCCACCTTTCTCTCCCAGCCCCCACTTCTTGTCATTTGCAATCCAGCCACTTTGGGCTTCAGAAGAGAGAGTGTTGCCAGCGAGGGTCATAGCAGGCTTTCTCGAATCGGAAATCAGCCCTTTCCACTGACTCAGCTGCATTCCAGCCCAGCACCCCCTCCCCCCACCCCTCTCCCCGCCCCCGCACTCCAGGCAAGATGCGCTTGGGTGGAAAGCTCTGGCAGACACTGCTGAGAGCCCACCTGTACCTGTTATTCAGGAACGCTCAGAGCAGGATGCTGTGGACCTTCTCTTCACTCCCTGCCCCTACTCCTGAGCCATCAAGACTCCAAGACAAGGAAACGACCCTTCTAAGAAGACCTTCCGGGGCTTCCCTGGTGGCGCAGTGGTTGGGAATCTGCCCGCCAATGCAGGGGACACGGGTTCGAGCCCTGCTCTGGGAGGATCCCACATGGCGCGGAGCAACTGAGCCCGTGAGCCACAACTACTGAGCCTGCGCGTCTGGAGCCTGTGCTCCGCAACAAGAGAGGCCGCGACAGTGAGAGGCCCGCGCACCGCGATGAAGAGTGGCCCCCGCTCGCCGCAACTAGAGAAAGCCCTCGCACAGAAACGAAGACCCAACACAGCCAAAAATAAATAAATAAATAAATTTATAAGAAGACCTTCCGCTCTGGCGATGTCCCTGCCATCCTATCCTGTCTTCAGACCACGGGGCGGACACCCAGCGTCCCCTAGCGGGGCTCAAGCCCAGTGCAGGGACTTCAGCCTGCGTCCAGCCAGTGGAAGTGGTCACACTGGCCGCTCTCCTTGGCCAAGGCTCGGCAGAGCGGCCTCCTTACGTACCTGCCTTCCTCTGACCACGGACCCTCTCACCCTCCTGCAGGCCCTGCTGCCCTGCACTTGCCGGGTGGATGGTGGGGTGGCCCCCATTCAGTGACCGTCCTTCTCTCCGAGTCTCCAAGTTATGGGCAAGCTGTGAACCTGACTTGTTTAGTCCGCAGCCATGCCCGTGTGATCTGATCAGGGGTCAGTATAGTCCACGTCTATGGGGAGGAGAGGCAGAGAAAACATGGTGATGGCAGGACGGCCTCCAGTGAGTAAAAACCGTGATGTGAGCGCAGAGACACAAAGCGATTTTTCTCTCAGCGCCCAGCAGCGTCTCTTTATCCCCGTGGCCCATTGGTTTGCTCTTTTCAGCTCTCTCCTTCAAACCCTCTCTTTCCCACAGCTCAAAGTGGCTTTCGAAACCGGAGCTCTTTAACCCTGACAATCAGGCCCCCGACAATGACCGTGACCAGCCCCAGAGCAGAGGAGCTGAGCCCGGCCAAACCAGGGGCTTGAGCCTGGGACACGTGGGCCCCCCGCCCTACAGGAGCTCCCGGCAGGGGTGGGAGGGAAGCCCGGAAGCCCGGCTTCCGGTTCGGGTGGGGAAACTGGGGCGGAGCCGGTGGGTCACCGGGGCTCGCGGGCTCTCCAGCCAGCAGCAGCGATGGCCGTGGACCAGGGTTGAGACCTTGAGCTTTGCTCCATCTCCCGGCCCAGCCCCTGGCTCTGTCCTCTCCCCACCCACCCTGCCCCTGACACCCTCACGTGGCCCTCAAACTGCCCAGGCCCTCCAGCAGGGAACAGAGGCCCGGGTTCAAGTCCCCTCGTAACCACCTTCCAGCTGGGTTTACCTGGATGTCTCTGGGCAGGTGGGGTGTCTGACCTCATAACGTGGTCCTTCCTTCACCTGCCCAAGCTGGTCCCACTCTTACTCTTAAACCAGTGGGTGTTTATTCCCTGCAGCCTCTCTGCTCTCAACCTACAACCTAGCTTGTACTGAGGTTTGTGTAGGCAAAGGGTGACTGTGGTCCCCCTTCCAGGCAAAATGTTTTCTTTTAATTTAGACCTTGTGGCGGTATGTAAGGGGCTAAGGGGATGACAGTCGGCGTTTAGGAAGGGGGTTGAAGGATGTGTTAGGACAATCCACTTCCCCACCCCATCATCACAATGGCGACCAGGCCCACCAGAGTAATTACAGTTCACTGCTGGGCGCCAGGCTCATCCTGACCGATACCATTTAAGACAGGTTGGCATTTCCCATGTTGTAAATGACGAGTCTGAGACCTGAGATGTTGCAGTAACTCAGCCAAGCCCCCGTCGCTGGTAAGCAGCCCAGCAGCCTTTGCAACCTCAGTGCCTCAAACCTGCCCTGATCCTCCATCCTGAATTCAAGGAGCTCCCACAAAATAGTCCAGGGACAGCATCTTATCCATCCATTAAAAAATGTATATGTACATATGTCAACAGGTGCCGTGTCCCATCCTGGGACTTGGGGAAGAGGAGGGTGTCAGATGGACGCAGCTCTTGGGGAGTTTGCAGTTGAGTTGGTTTCCAGCCCTGTAAATCGGAGTTTGCAGTGCGGATGGTGGAAAAGGCCCAGAGTGAAGAGAGAAGAATCCGGCAGGGGAGAGGCCACGTTGGATCAGGTGGTCCAGGAGGGCTCCTCAGAGGAGGTGACTTTGGGTGGAGATCTGGAGGGTCGAAGGAGCTGAGAGAAGCAGAATCCGGGTGGAGGGGACCACAAGGGCAAAGGCTCAGAGGCAGGACCCAGCCCGGCAAGTCAGAGGATCTGAAAGTGGCCTGTTGTGGGTTGGAGAGACATGAGCATCGAGGTGGGCTCTGCAGGCTGTAGGAACGTGTTGGGACTGTATCTTATTGGAGGGACGCCAGCCGGGGTGGGATGCTCTGATCGGTGCTCTGAATAGACGGCTCTGGCTTCTGTTGAAGGGTGGACCCCGGTAGGGGCCGTGGGAGCTGGGAGACCCTCCAGGAGCACCTGGGAGGAGGCCAGCATGTCTCACACCGGGGAGAAAGGAGCCTGGAGCCACAGACTTAGGAAAAAGAAATAGTGAGACCCCAGCACGGGCGCTGCCGCTTTGCTGAGGCCGAGAGAGGATGGAGCGGAGGTATGAAGGCCCTGGGGGTGGGGCTCCCCCTGGGGGGTGTAACTCGAGGACGAGGTGCCTTAGAGGCACATCAAAGGGGTCAGCTCAGAGCTGGCGCCCGCCCCAGAGTCACTGCCAGAAGCAGCCGCCCCAGCGGCACCCAGGCCCTCTCTGGCAGAGCCAGAGGCAGGCGCCCCAGCGGTGCCCCGCCTGCGATAGCTGCAGGGCGACATGTCCTGTGTCAGCTCCGCTTAGGGCCCCTGGGCGGGGGGCCTTTGTGAGCTCCTGCCCGAATCACATGGCGGCTGGTTCAGAAGGTGAGCAAACCCCTCGCACAGTTGTCAGGGGCACCGCCCGAGGGGCAGAGCAACGACAGCTAAGGGTTGTGCAGAATTTACCAAGAGCCCGGCAAGTCCTGATGCGAAGGCCTGCACGTGCATTAGCCCTTGACGCATCTGCAAACAACCCTATGAGGGGGGCACTACCGTTACCCCTACTTTACACTGAGGAAACAGGAAGGTGATGCACAAAATGGCTAAGCAACTTCCCCCAGGTGTGAGAGAGAGACAGAGAGAGAGACAGAGAGAGACAGAGAGAGAGACAGAGAGAGAGAGACAGAGACAGAGACAGAGAGACAGATAGAGAGAGAGAGACAGAGAGAGAGAAACAGAGACAGAGAGACAGACAGAGAGAGAGAGACAGAGACAGACAGAGACAGAGAGAGAGACAGAGACAGACAGAGACAGAGAGAGACAGAGACAGAGAGAAAGAGAGAGAGAGAGAGAGAGAGAGAGACAGAGAGAGACAGAGAGAGAGAGAGAGAGAGACAGAGACACAGAGAGAGACAGAGACAGACAGAGACAGAGACAGAGAGAGAGAGAGAGACAAGAGAGAGAGACAGAGAGAGGGAGAGTCAGGGGCCCAGGCAGCATCCCAGCCCCCGTCAGCTTTGGCGTTCTTGCTATTGAGGCTGACCCTACCCTGCCTCTCAGAAAGTTCCTCGAGGCGCTAAGAGCTCACATGTCCTTCAAGGTCCAAGCTCTCCACAGTAGCTGACAGCAGCCCAAGGCTTCGCTTCACCAGAAGACCATGGGGCAATTCAGCCTCAAAAAATAAGTCACCCACGAGTGTGTTCTCTGTGTCTGAGTCTGTTTCTGTTTCGTAGATATGTTGATTTGTGTCGTATTTTAGATTCCACATATGTGATGTCATATGACATTTGTCCTTCTCTTTCTGACTTAACTTTGCTTAGTATGTTAACCTCTGGGACCATCCATGTTGCTGCAAAAGGGAAGGAGGTTTGGGGGAGGGAAGGATTGGGCGTTTGGGATTACAAGATGCAAACTATCATATAGAGGATGGAGGAACAACAAGGACCTACCGTATAGCATGGGGAACTATATTCAATATCCTGGGATAAACCATAATGGAAAAGAATATGAAAAAGAATGTATATATATAGGTATTATGTATAACGGAATCACTTTGCTGTACAGAAGAAATGAACACAGCACAGTAAATCAACTACACTTCAATAAAATTTTTAAAAAATAAAAAAATAAAGATCACATAAAAAATGAAAAAAAAAGAAGTCGATCAGAAAATGAAAACCCTTACAAGAGAGAGAAAAAAGCCGGGAATTCCGAGAACCCGTAATGGGCTCTGTGGCTAAACTGGGAGAGTCCTGAGATGGTCCGAAGGAGATGCTCCTGGGCATCTGTGGCTGGGCCGCAGCCTGGCTTCCCTGGGGAGACGAGAGCTGGGCTGCAGCCCCTCCAGGGCACCCCCGGTGCTGAGTGGCTGACACCAGGAAAGCCAAGCCCTCCTGTGGGAAAATCAAGGATGGCTCTGACTGTCCACCCTCACTCCCAACAAGCCTATACTTAAACGTGATTAAGTCTGCTCTGTGCAAAGGAAATGCCCCACCGTTTAGCCAAACATGGGGGCCCCTCTGTCTCCCCAGCACCGTTATGGTGGTTTATGCGGCGGACTCTGTTCTGAACCAGGGCCAAGTCCATCAGGCCACGTTCCAAGCTGGCTTTTTTCCAGCAGCCGGGGCCTCCCTGACGCCAAGGAGAAGGCCCCATGCCCGGGTCACGCTCACAGCTTGGGGTGAGGATGGGGGAACGATGCGCACGCCAGTGGGTCCTTTGTGCCTCTAAGCTCCAGATGGGCTGACCTCCCAGCTGGCCTATCTGAGCCTCAGAGACATTCAATTTCCCTTCTCCAGGGAGAAGCACTGGGAAGAACAGAACCTTCCTAGGTGAGGGGAAGAAAAAAACGGAATATATGTTTGTCCCTCGGTCATGAGGGTCAATTAAAGGAATTTGTAGGTGACCTGGTAAAACCAATGCCCTAGAAATAGAGATTATGGTTTCCAAGTGGGCATTTTCCCTCCCCAGTGCGGTCAGAGGCGAGGCGTTTCATTCTCTTAATCCTACGGACGCCCACTCACGTACGCAAATACCCGTGCACGAGATGATATTCCTGTGCGGGTGCGTGTGTTTGCACACCCTCACAATCTGCTCCCAGAGTCCTGTAATTAGCAGCCCGTAAAGGACAAATCTACGAATTAGAAACCCCCAGCCTGGATCCCGGGTGACTGACGAGCCAGAAAACTTAATTTCCCTCCTCGTAGGCGAGATCCTTTAAGCTACTGTTAGATCGCCTCAACAGATTAGGCCAGTTCTGCACTGCTCTGGAGAAATGCGTTCCTTTACCCCTGCTCTCCCCACCCGCTGGGCGATAAGGCATCTGTAAACAGCCTCTGAAGCTCTCTCTCCAGCCTTCTTGGCTTTGCCACTTTGAAGCTGAACTGCAGGAGGGCCTCCGTTCGAGATGAAAATGTCTTGCCAACCGATCAAGAAGTGTGGACCCAGCTGAAATCCGCTCGGTCACACGGATTAGCGAGCCTGAGAAGGTTTGTTTGGGTGGAAGGCTGAGTTCAAAACTGTGAGGTTTGGATTCAATCACAAACGAAGGCAGACTCCAGTCACCCGGCCCTCACCCCCATCCCACCATCAGGGGTGCCCAGTCAGGCGCTGGGAGCGTACCCACCTCCCAGGTCACAAAGTCCTTCATGCTCATAGGACTTTCCCCCTGCATGGTCGTTCTTAAGTTCATCAGGCGTGCACATCACCGAAGAGCGGAGTCCCATTTGCATGGTCGAAGGTGGGACTCAGTGAGCTGGATTTATACGATGACCCCGGGGCTTCTAATGCAGGTGGTGACTAGACTCTTATGAACACTGACAGTGGTGATACCATAGAGGCAGGGACTAGGTGTATCACAGACTGTGATACCCGTACAGTCTGCACTGAACGGGGGGTGAAAATGTGGAACCCTGGGGGTAAAAGGTGGTAAACAGCCCCAGCCTCTAGTCCTCCGGGTGCCGCCGGCTGCCCCGGTTGCCCTCCCTTCCCCCCGGGACCTCCTGGACCCTCCCACCATTCAGGCATTAAAGAGTTCATGCCTCCTGAGCTGCTCTGATTGGTCAGAGTCTTGTCAGCGGCTACGCGTCTTATCCTCACACCCAGAGGGCTTCCTGGCAGGATCCTACCCAGCCCTCCGTGCGAGGTGGCCATTTCTCTCAGCGGACCCCATCAGGGGCAGCACGAGCCACTCTCTCCTGCCGGGAGCATCTTCTGCCCCTTCCCTGATTGCTCTCCCGTCCTCTCCTTGCCTTTGCTGCTCCCTTCCTTGGCTTCGCCCTCTCCAGGTTGGGTCCCTACTTCCGTCCAGCCCTCAGTGATGACTTAAGTACTACACACAGGTCAGTGGTAGCCAGTGTGTGGTTACCTCTTCCTGGAACTCCAGGCATGTTTCATCATCGCCTGATACATCCCCCTGGATGGCGCACCTCCGGCTTCACAGAGACAAAGCAGAGCCCCGACCCCTCCCCTGCTGAAACCCACCCCGTCTCTGCCGACGGCGTGTCTACACCCATTTGCTGACTCCTCTCTCTTCATCGCCCACATCCAACCCGCCGGCAGTTCCTGTCAACCTAGCTGGGATCCACCTACCTGTCTCTACCTGTCCCTGCCACCTGGGTCCACCACCTCTGCTTGCCTCCCATGTCATCCCCCCTTCCCCCATTCTTGCCCTTGCAGTCCATTCTCTGCCTGCCGGCAGGGTGGTCACACCAGAACAAAAGCAGATCCTGTCACCACCTTGCTTAAAGCTCTCCGTGGCTTCCTCTTGTGTTTAGAATGAGACCCAAATTCCCCACCGTAGGACACACAGCACCTGCACTGCTGGTCCTCTGAGTTCACGTCGCACCACTCTCCCTCCGGGCCATGCAGCCCGACCTCTCTGGTCTCCTTTCTCATCCCCGGAACGTCCTCAAGCTCATTCCTGCCTCAGGGCCTTTGCCCTAGATGTGCTGTTGACCTGGGGTGCTACCTCCCCGTGGCTGGTTTCTTCTTGTTCAGATCTCAGCTAAACAGATGTCTCCTGACCCTGCAAACTCACATAACTACCCACCCACTCTCTGCCCCCCGATTTTAATTCTCTGCAAAGTGCTTACCACGAGTGGAAGTTTTATTATTTTTTAAAAAATTTATTTTATTTATTTGTTTTTGGCTGCATTGGGTCTTTGTTGCTGCGCACGGGCTTTCTCTAGTTGCAGCGAGCGGGGGCTACTCTTTGCTGTGGTGCGTGGGCTTCTCATTGAGGTGGCTTCTCTTGTTGTGGAGCACGGGCTCTGGGCAGGCGGGCTTCAGTAGTTGTGGCTCGCTGGCTCAGTAGTTGTGGCTCGCGGGCTCTAGAGCGCAGGCTCAGGAGTTGTGGCGCACGGGCTTAGTTGCTCCATGGCATGTGGGATCTTCCCGGACCAGGGCTCAAACCCGTGTCCCCTGCATTGGCAGGCGGACTCCCAACCACTGCGCCACCAGGGAAGCTCCTGTCGGACATTTTAATGTTTTAATTGTTTACTTCTTCACTCAGTTGTTTATTGTCTCTCTGCCCAGCTCTTCCTAATGAGTGCTGCGCTTGGGGAATTTGTATCTGCTTTTTTAAAGTGACTTGTCTGACACCTCCGCTTTAGGGATCATGTCACATTTTGCTGTACTCGGGACTCCCGTCTCTGCCAGCCACCCTGCTGGTGGTATGTCCTGAACTAGGAAAGCAGTAGGCATGATCATCCGAGTTGTCTACAAAGTATCCGTTATCATTCTGAGCCGGGCAGAGACTCTTTAAAAATGAAGAGATGGCTTTGCTTCAGTGTGATGGTTCCCAGGTGCTCACCGTGGGTTAACGGCATCAGAATTACCTAGGGAACATCTGAAAGGATGTAGATTCCCGAAACTCCCTGCCTGGAGGACCTGTGTCAGGAGGTGTGGAGGGGGGTCTGAGAATCTCTACTTGTCAAAAACTAGCCCTGGCTTGCACACACTTCGCAAGCTTGTAAGCACTAGCTTAGTGCACAGGCATGGAGACACCCAGACGTGTGGGGAGAGACCTTCACTGCCTGCTCCTGGGACAGGGTTTCTCAAGTGCATTGCTATGGACACTCGGGGGTGGATAACTCTTTGCTGGGAGGGCCTGTGCACCCTAAGATGTTTAGCAGCGTCCTTGGCCTTTCCGTCTACATGCCCTCGCACCTCTCTTCCAGCTATGACAACCAAATATGTCTCCAAACATTGCTTCATTTTCCCTGGAGGACAAGACCCACTGCCTCAGGGTTTCAGCTACGTTTTCCATAGCCTATAGGAGACCTCTGTAGTCAAAGGTCTAAAAGGTTCCGTCACCCAAAGTCTGCAATAACGTAGGCAACCACTCAGAAGGCCAACTTTTGTTATGCTGAACAACTGCCTAAACCTATACATGCTTATGTGCCGGCTTCGTGTACCTGGAAATCAAGAACAGCTTTTAACTAATCCAAAAGAGATATCCTGGTCAAAGCGTATCTGAAGACTGCCATATTTTAAAACTCGAAGTGACTTAAAACCGAATCCTATAAGTTCCTCTGCTAAAATACTTTCAGGATACATTAGGTATAACAATAGTTTGCTACATGAAAATGGCTTTGAAAATCTTAAAAGTGTTTTAAAAGAAAAGGGACTTTTTTTTTTGGTGCAAGGCATTAAACTGGATGTGAATATGACAGATTTCAAAGACTGTCAACATAACAAATTTGCATCATAAACGCACCAGCTTTCTCTTTAAAGGCTTTCCCACCACTCAGGAAGGCATTTAATGGTGAGCAGGTTCAAAATGTCGCCAACTCCCACTGGTACAAAAGGGAGGCGATCCCCACTAGTCTCCGGGATTCAGATAATGTCTCTGCCTCTTTCCAACTTAATAAACTGCACTCCTGTCAAAATGCAGATAAATGAAAGAGACGGCACTGTTGTTTTCTCCCACATCTTGCTAAGAAAGATATCCCCCAATATTTCGGGAGGACCAGTATGCCAAAAAATAAACCTGAAATAAATCCACCCCGCGGTGACTTTACCAGATCAAAGACAACAGAATTTCCACAGAAGCACTTTTCTGAAGTTTGCAGCGCTTTAGTTCAGATAGCAGCTCGTTAAGAAGCTTCTAATGCGTTTGATTGTTTCAAAGTTAGCCATCTAAATTTTTAATCATGTGTGGGTGCAAGCTAGTCCTAGGGTTGTACCCAAACACTGCAAAGCCTTTATATTCTAAAGAGTCGTGTCAATATCGTATTTTCCTGAATAATCAGCAGGTGGGCTTGGGGAGAGGGTGGCTTCAAACAGCTCCCTTCTTTGATGGAAGGGTGGACAGTTTCTGAAGTTGCCTTTGGAAAGAGAAATAAGTCTGAGTGTTTGGAAATCTGGATTCCTTTCTTTTTTGAGGGAGTGAGGCTGCCGCTCTCTGTTCTCCCGTCTCCTTTTCTGTCCGCAGAGATGAAACTGCTATTCGTAATAAGGAGGAAAATAGGGTTTAGCTGGGAACCCAGCCTCTCTACCTAGAGTCTCCTGGAAAAGAAGCACATTCCCTTGTTCAGCACACTCGGGTTAAATCTCTTCCAGTAGGAACCACAGACCGGTTTTTGTTGCTCCCTCCTCTTTGGGGACAGCCTGTTTTTCCTTCTCGAGAGCCTGGTATTTGATGGGGGGCATGCAAGGGCATGGGGGCAGCTGACCACAGCCCTTAGCTCTCGGGTGGCCCCGGGTACCAGCACCTCATGCTGACGGAAGTGGGAGTTGTACTTAACTATGGGCAAAAGGTGAAGGAGAGGAGGGGGCTGGAGAGACCCTGCTGTAGCCACCCTGGAGAAGAGACGGCACAGCTCCTCTGGATGGGAAGGAGCTTGGGAACCCTTGAGACAGCTCTGAATCTGCTCCTTACTTCTTGAGCGTTTACCCGTCTCTCTTCTACGCTCTGTATTTGGAGCCTCACATCTAATCATCACAGCCACCCTGGGTGCTGGGTTCTTTTATGATCCCCATTTTACAGGTGAAGAGGCTGAGACACAGAGCCAGTGAGTTGCAGAGGCAGGATTCGAACTTTGGTCCTCAGGGTCCAGAGCCTACGCTGCAAGTAGCGTCCTTGTAGCACCGTCTGTAAGAGTGAAAACTTCAAAACAACCTGAATGTCCAAACAATGGAATGTTGCTTAAATAATTTGTAGCAGGTCCACACCAGTGAATATTCTATGATAGACACGTTGCAGCCATTATATATGACATGTGAAATAACAATGACATACAGCAGTAATTAACACAACACTGTAAATCAACTATACTTCAGTAAAAAAAGTAAAAAAATTAATGACACAGAACACAATGCATACTATATAGTTCACATAAGAAAGCAAATGAGGTGAACTTATCTACAGAACAGAAATTACAGACGCAAAAACAAACTTATGGTTACCAGGGGGTGGGGTGGGATACACTGGGAGCTTGGGTTTGTCATATGCACAGCACTATATATAAACTAGATAACTAATAAGGACCTACCGTACAGCACAGGAAACTCTCCTCAATACTCTGTAATGACCTATATGGGAAAAGAATCTAAAAAAGAGTGGATATGTGTGTATATGTATAACGGATTCACTTTGCTGTACACCTGAAACTAACACAGCATTGTAAATCAACTGTACTACTCCAATAAAAACTTTTTAAAAAGAAAGCAACTTAGACAGATATATATAGGATTTTCCGTTTTAGTAAATAAAAATCAAGTTTCACAGAGAAAGAAGAGCATTGAGACTGTGTTAGTCTACCAGGTTCCCAGAACAAAGTATACGACTGTGGGGCTTAAACAACAGAAATTAATTTTCTCACAGTTCTGGAGGGTGGGAAGTCCAAGGTCAAGGTGCCAGCTGATTACATTTCTGCTGAGGGCCTCTCTTCCTGGCTTGCAGACGGCCACCTTCTCTCTGTGTCCTCAGGTGACCTTTCCTCAGTGTGTCCACGTGGAGGTGTGTGAGAGGGGAGAGGGATCTTTTCTTCTTCTTACAAGACCACCAATTGGATTAGGACCGGCCCTTATGACTTCAGTTAACTTTAATTACCTCCTAAAAGCCCCATCAGAACTTCCCTGGCGGTCCAGCGGTAGAGAATGCGCCTTCCAATGCAGGGGACACGGGTTTGACCCCTGGTCAGGGAACTAAGATCCCGCATGCTGCGAGGCGTGGCCTGCCCACCCCCTCCAAAAACAGGAACCGTCTCCAAATAGGTCACGTGGGGGCTTGGGGCTTCAGTATATGAAGTTGGCGGCGGGGACACAATTGAGTTCACAGTAGAGACCAAATTGTTAAGAATAATTCTATCCAAGTGATCATGATAGGAGTGATTTTTAGTTCTTTTAGTTTTGAATTGTTTTTACAATGAACATAATTTACTTGGTGTAATATTTTTACAAAAACGGTTATAACCATCAGATTTTTGGTCCAAGGTGATTTTAATCCCTTCTGTACAGATGAATCTTGAAAGCCTCACCTCTAGCCAAGCCATTGACCCCTTCCCCCCACGTCTGGGATTATTTTATGACGACACGCAAACCGTCTCTCTCTGGCCTGGAGCAGCCTGAGAATGGCCCAGACCTGAGCATCTTCAAGGCTGGCTCCCAAGCAAGTCCCGCGTGTGGCTGGCACAGTCGGCCCAGGCGGAAGCGGGCGGGAGCTGAGCATGGCCGGGACCTCTGTAGACGGTGGCTTTTCTGCAGCCCTGTTCCTTGGAGGTAGAACGAAAGCATGTTAGGTAAGCAGTAACGTGGGAGACAAAGCCCCAAACCAAACGTTTGGGCCTTTGGCCAGAAGGACACCAGCGAATCCCTAGCGTGAATGTCTGGGAGGAGAAATTCACTGGACTGGAACAAACCACTAGGCAGAACGGCCATGCGGGAGGCCCCGGCTGCAGCCCCCCACTTAGCACTCAGTCTCCACACCCCCCAAGCCTAGAAGCCGGGGGTGAAACCACCCTGCCAACCTAACGCAGTATCAGGGGCGAGATCTAGATTTCCATGTTTCTGGAAGTGTTTCTTTCCCCAAAGTTGAGTTTCTTTCTGACGTCCGTCCGGCAGACTCGAACTCGTTCGCACAAGCGTGCAGAAAGCATGAACGCTAACCCAGGTACGTGCAGCGGAAAGCATGACCTGAGCTGAGAGACCTGCACCCCAGCCCTCGTCTGCCAGTGACGGCAGGTGCAACTTCGAGCAGGCTGTTTGATTCGATTCTCACATGGGAGCACAGACGTGTGCCCTGCCTCCTTGATGGAATTACTTTGAACGCGGGCTCTGTCTCTTACCACGGTATCCCCGGTAGCTTGGGCAGAGTCTGGCAGCAGGATGGATTTTGGGGAAAAGAATCCCATGATTCAGAAATCGAAAGCCCTTGCGTAGCAGAGCAGAAGCCCAGCCAGGGGGTCTCTAAGTTGGACAAACATGACAGCAGAGAAGCACCCATGGGTGCTTCTGGGGGAAAGATGGGGCTTCAGAAGACCCCTCACATCTTAAACTCTTTAAGCCCCATTGAGGGCTCAACAAATATGTTCAGGGTGACCACATCAAGAAAGGCTGTGCGCCAGAAAGAACAATACTACCACAGAGAAGTACTGAGACATGACGATGAAAGAATACTAAACGAAAATAACGAATGCACAAAGTAGTATTATGTCAAACACTTCTCAAATTCTCTGGGTGAGGGGGTTGTAAACTTTTCTTTACTTTCTTATCGACGTTCTAAAAAACTAAATACATTTTTCGGAACCCTGCCAGAAAAAAAAAAAAGGAAAAATGTGAGTTAATCTCTATGAAAGTGGTTTTCAAAGTACAAAGAATATTACACTTTTTTTTTTTTTTTTTGCGGTGCGCGGGCCTCTCACTGCTGTGGCCTCTCCCGTTGCGGAGCACAGGCTCCGGACGCGCAGGCTCAGCGGCCATGGCTCACGGGCCCAGCCGCTCCGCGGCACGTGGGATCCTCCCGGACCGGGACACGAACCCGCGTCCCCTGCATCGGCAGGCGGACTCTCAACCACTGCGCCACCAGGGAAGCCCGAATATTACACTTTGTGACAGAGATGGACGCGCTGCTTACTGACTCTTTTCTCCCTGGGTCCACAGCTAAAAGACATCTCCCAGACTCTTTTGTAGGTCAGGCGATGCAGGAGCAACGGCCATTGAAACATCTGGAAAGCCAGGTGTTGAAGATGGTGCAGTCATAAGGCGGAAGGAGATTGGATCCCTGAAGGAGAGGAAAGAAAGCCTGTCTCCCATTAGGCAAACCTGTTTTGACTTTATGTAAGTAAGTCATAAACATCAGTTTGGCGTGAGCCCTTGTACATCTTCGGGGTTCTTTAGCATCTGGTGCTATACGAACCAATATACAGTCTCTGCTATAATTTATATCCAAGAAGCTCCTAGAGGCTGTGTGATGTTGGGAACAGAGTTGGACAGAAACAAGCTTCCAACTTGCAAACTTGCAAAAATGTCGTTCTGACAGTGCAATTTCAAGGGGTCCCAGTGAGGAAGCAGAGTGGGCGGGGGCAGTCTGAGGAGACTGGCTGCAAAGGGGATGTCAGGAGAGCCGAGGTTCTAAAAGGACACATACACCCCAAGATGGAAAGCAGTTCACCAGGGCAAAGCTACCGAAGTGGTCCAGAATTCGAAAAGTGACGTCTGCCAGCTGAGACTTCAGAAAGGTGCCCGGGATGACTACCAGTTAGGGCAAAGCTAGCCGCCCAAACCAACAACGCACAACATTTCAGTGGTGGGACTCACCCAAGCTAGCTTCTCCCCCGTGTGCCAGTTTAACGAGGGTGTCTGGGTAGGCAGGTGGCCTTCCACACAGTGATGCGGAAATCCACACCAGGAGTTGGTGGAAGTGGGCAAAGCAGGGTGAGCTGAGCTGGGCTGAGCTCTTCAGCCCAGAAGTGATGCCCACCCCTTCTTCCGTGCCCTGCTGGGAGCCACTGGTCACACAGCACGCCTGCATGCAAAGGGGGCTGACAGTGTGGTGTCTGGCAGGGCAGCCCTTCCCAGACACAGCCCTACAGTGTGAAGGGGAGAGCACAGGAGTTCCCTTGCGGTCCAGTGGTCAGGACTCAGCGCTTCCACTGCCAGGGTTTGATCCCTGGTCGGGGAATTAAGATCCCGCAAGCTGTGCGGCGCTGCTGAAGGATAAAAATAATAATAAATAAAAATGATTAAAAAAGAGAAAGTGTAGATGGTTGGTGAATCTCTCACTGTCTCTACTACAGCAGTATAAAGGGCTTTTCTTTTTTTAAAGTGATCATTAACACAAGAAGATGAAAGGGGTGGACCCGCTTTTTCAGTCTAAGGGTCCAGTACTTATGCTGGAAAGGAAATGAAGTTCCTCCTCTCCTCTTGCTTCTCCGTCTGGATTTCTCTGGGAAGAGAATAAGCAGACTGAACAGAGCAGGATGGATGCTGGGAAAAAAGGAGTGAAGCTCTGGAAGTGTCAGTGGCCGCTGTGGCCTGGCCGGTTCTCCGCCAGAGATCACAGGACCAAGGCGAGCCAAGCTAATCCCAATTTCACCTTCTTAATCTGGTAAATCAAGGAGGTGCAGGAAACCCTGAAAATAGAGTCTGGTACAGCATTTGGCAAGGCCTCTCGTAAAACCCGAGGGAGACTCAATGGCCTGGGAGAAGGTACAACTAGGTGGACTTGTAAGTAGCTGACTGTCATACTCAAAGAGCGCTGGTAAAGGGGGAGTAGGGCTGGCAGAACGCCTGCAGGCGTAAGACAGATGTCATCATGTAGTAGGACTGCGCGGGGTGCTTGATAGTAGACGGTGATGGGGACAGAGACACGGCGGAGAGCCTTCGTGTTGACTAACGGCTGCAGTCGTCACTACATACATCCAGGTGGGACGTGCAGTCCACAGCCCACAGAGCTACCCATAGCTGCCTCGGCCACGCCCGCGGGCTGTTGCCATGCGGACCCAGTGTTGAGATATATTCAATCTGTGAGGAGAAGCCGAAATCCAGATGTTGGCCACTGAATCAAAGTTGAAAAAAAAAAGGAAAGAAAATACCATGCAGACCAAACAAAACACATCTGCAGGCTGCGTTTGGCAGCTGGACCATCCCTGTGCGACCTCTGACCCCAAGAAATATTTCTAATAGCACTGGGTTATATCGTTGGTCCAGTTCTAGTCAACATTTTTAACCAACGACTTGGACTAAGCTCCAGAAAGCATGCGGATCAAACTGGCTGTTGACCAAAAGGCAGAGGGG
Organism: Leucopleurus acutus; assembly: GCF_964270905.1. NCBI lineage: Eukaryota > Metazoa > Chordata > Mammalia > Artiodactyla > Delphinidae > Leucopleurus > Leucopleurus acutus. The sequence continues at coordinate 1,577,715 of NC_139161.1, read as the reverse complement.
CAGTTGGACGACTGACTCGGGTCTGAGGAACCTCGTCAGGCTAGGACAGGGCCTGAAGCGCACAGAAGGAGCTCTTGGGTAGATATATACGTGATCATACCCTTGGGCCCCGGACACTCAGCATCCAAGTACAGAAGGGCTTAACGAGAGCACATGTTAAGAAAAACACGCTGTAGAGTTTCAGTTGCTTGCAGATCACCGTGAGACGGTAGTGTGACGTGCTCACCAGGAAGCAAAGGCAGTCTTAGCCACGGCATCAAAAGCAGCAGGTCCTGCCCAGCTCAGGCCAACGGCATCTGGAGCTCCGTCTTGGGTTCTGGGAAACACTTGAGGAGGGACATGGAGAAACTGGAGCACATTTGGTGGCCATCAACTGGCCTGGTGAAAAGACTGGAAACTCTTCAAATGAAGACGAGCTAAAGCTGTTAGGGCTACTTTGCTTAGAGAAGGAAAGCCTTGAAGATACATACGTGCTGGGTTCCCACATTTGGGGGTTCATCATGCGGATGGGGAATTAGGCTTTTTCCTTGTGTGTAGACTAATGGCGAGAGGGAAATGGTACAGAGAACCAGAGTTCAAGTCAATGTTCAAATGCCTTTCAGACACTTCTCTGGTGAGGGGAAGGGCTGTTGTCCAGAACAGAAATTGACCCCCTACACTATCCCTAAAGATAGAAACGTGGAAGCAGAGGGTGCAAAACCTTTGGGACAAAGTAGAGGGAACTGGACCATTATAAGCGTGGCCATTAGGACAGTGATGGGCACAGCTGAGATGGAAAGCAGACAGGCCCCAGGTGGGATATAGGGTTTTCCTAGCTCTTGCTGCAAAGAAACAGCCACACAAACTTGTGGCAGGTAGAGCTGGCGGGGAATAGAACATCAAAGAAACTTACTGGGGTGGTCGGGGGGAAGCAACGACAGTAGAGATTTAGCAGAAATCTAAGTGTCAGAATCACTGCAAGCCTCAGTGTCAGAAAGATAAATCATGGTACGTGGGGTTGAAGGTGGCATATCAGTCCTGCGGGCAGATTTGGGGACTGAAGTTTAAGGTGAAATTTTAGTAATGGTCGTGAAAGTGCTGGGTCTCCTCTTGGTGGGTAATGTGTATCAGCAATTGAACCACAAGTTCTAGAACAAAGGTAGCTTGAATTCTTAAGCCAGAACCCTTGCGTATGAACTAGTTCAAGCTCTTTGCTGCACAGATTAGGAAATTGACTTCCCCAAAAAGGAAGTGACTTGTCTAGGTGTAACCGAAAGCGGGGTCCAGCTGCTCGCTCGCCAGCCAATAAAGAGGCTAGGTTGGTGGAAAGGAAAGTTTGCTTTTATTTTGAACGCCAGCAATGGCGGGGGGGGGGGCAGGGGAGGCGGTAGGGTGGACTCCTGTCCAAAGGCCAACCACAACCAGTGGGCCAGAGCTTTTAAAGGTGGAGGGAAGGGCCTACCTATAGAAAGAGCACAGGCAGCTCTGACCGTCATCTTGAATTTGGTCATGCGGCGTCTGACCAGCATCATCTTGATTGTTTTAAGTAGTTAGTCTTCAGTTCCAGGGTCAGTTTGTTCCCATTTCCTTGAGGCCAATTCTCAGAATTGTGGCAGCTTATGTCATGGCTACAGTCTGGTCATCATGTAGTTAACTTCTTCCATCTGGTGGGGTTTCAGTGTCTACAGGACAGCTCACAGGACATGGCTCAGAATATTATCTACAGCCCTTGAGGAGGAACTAAAAGTCCTTGATGACGCTTAGTGACTAAACTATTACTATTTAGTCTTGTTGGACAGTTTCCCTTTGTTTCTGCATTTTCGCACCTTCTGATTAAACTTATTCTTTGGCTAAAGTTTTTCCGCAGACAAAAGGCAGGTGGAGGACATGGTGGGGAAGGACCTTAGGGCCCTGCTCCATTTCATAGGGTCTTGTAGCTGGTAAACGACAGAATTGCAACTCGACTCAGGTTTCCTGACCTAAGCTGTTTCCATGATGGTCATGCTCAGTGTGAATACTCCATGGAAAAATTAACCTCAGAATCATCTTTATTCTCAGAGTCACCCCCCTCCCTGCCTTTGGTGGCTAAAAACATGGTCTTGGTAGTAATTATAAGGGTCTCCAGACACGGAGTCCTCTAGAGCCTGAGAGCTGGTCTTGACACACCCATTCTGGTTCCCATTTTTTTCCCCTTAGGTAGGTTGGTTCCAAGGTTCATCATATTCTTTCTATGCCATAGCTCACTCTTACCTGTGGCTCTTATGACATCTGCTTGCCTAAATGCAGGTGCACCAGGGTCCCTGGGGGGAAGCTGGAGTCTTCTCGCTCCATCTGTAAAGACCAATTCCCAAATCCCCTTCATATTCTGTCTCTGAAGTCCAGCAGGCACGATGGGGCAGGCGAGGGCTGCCAGTGCCCATCCTCCAGCCTGTGCCTAACGTAGCCCAGTGGTACAGACTTTCCCAAGCTCATTGCTGGGCCAATCACATCCCTTGAGCTCCTCAAAACGCTGTTGAGCTGCCTACTCAGTGAGAGATGCAGAGGGGGACGTTGATCAGGGATGAGCTTCCTCCTTATTGAGGTGCTATCCCAGTTCAACAGTTCTCCATCCGCTCCCCCGCCCCGTGCTGTGGCCAGAACGGTGATGGAGCAATGCCCCACTGGGGAGCCCATGTGCTGCCAGGCCCAGACCCACTAGATAGAGCCCCTGTCTGGGAGTCTTGGGGCTTTGGCTGTTATCCTGCCGAGGCAAGGCTTTCTGCACAGACCTGAAGTGGCATCCGTGGGGTTCTCCTCCCAGCAGATCAGCAGAGCTCTTGTTTCCCTCCACTGCCTTTCTCCTCTGTCTCACCGCTGCTCAGGGCTTTCATGCTTTGACAGTTGTGATTTTCTCAACAAGTTCTTAAGAGAAGAACTCTCTCCCTTCCAAGTTCTGGAATGCAAGAAATCTCCTCCCTTCCCAGAACAGGCTTGGTCTGGACCCTGCAGGCCCTTGAGGATACCAGGCAAGTCTAACCAAAACCACAAAGCCTGAGGGATCAACTACCTTTTAGGGACAGAAGGAAATGTACATTTCACTGTAGCCAGAGGAGGAAGAGAACCCCTGAAGTCCTTGTGTGCCACACTGCTGCAGTATAGACACCTCCCAGTGCAAGGAGTGAGATGGATTCTAGGTGAGATAGGGAACCTGAGCTACAGACCCACCTCCTGCTTCTCTGGTGTGTGCTATCCCTTCACACCAGCTGTCTTGTGGTAGGACAAGGTGGGCCTTCCATTAAGGACCGACTTGCTGCAGACCCTGAGCCTGAACTTGATTCTGCCCAGCAGGGACAGCTGTGCTTATCAGAGCAGTAATGCTGGCTCACAGTGAGCAGGGGGGTTTCCAGGCTGGGACCAGCCCCCTTTGGCCACACCTTGAAGGTGACCTTCAACCAGAGCTTGCGTGTCATCACAGCTGTGTACCTCCACACCACAGTCCTCTTCCTGGGTGTGGGACATCTCATTTGATTTCTATCCTTAGCACTTGGCCTGGTTTGTTACTCTGTAAAAACTGGGCTCCGCATGGCCCCCAGTTTTCCTCATCTTCTGGTGTTCACAGCCTTGTGCAATTCCCTCCCACGTCAGTTAGAGCTGACCCGAATAGGGCTGACCCACCGCAGAAAAGACAGAAAGTGTGACTATCTGGGCTCGGTCTTAAACAAATTACCTCTTTCTCGTCCGCCCTTCTCTGATGACTCACTCTAAGGGAAGCCACGGGCCATGCTGTGAGGAGGCTCCAGCAGCCCTGTAGAGAGGTGTACTTGGCAAGGAGCTGAGTGAATGAACCACCCGGGACTGTATCCTCCAGGTCCAGCCTTCAGATAACTGTAGCCCCAGCCAACCTCTGGACTGCAACTTCACGAGAGACCCCGAACCAGGACTCCTAGCTAAGCTGCTCCTGGATTCCGGACCCACAGATCTAAGAGATAATATTTGTTTGTCGTTTAAGCTGCTAAATTTTGGGGTCACTTGTGACAGAGCAATTGACAACGGATACTCCGTCGACGTTTGGTGAATGAATAAGTGAGTGAGCAAGGAAGGGAGAGATCTGACGATGCCTGTACGTGTCGTTGCCACTCACTCCTATGGAAGAAGCAAAATGGCCACGTCCTACCACAAAAATACCTCAATCAATACAGGGGGAAGGAAGTGGACAGCTTACCAAGATTCCCATTCTAGCAAAAGAAACGCATTTCCCACTAAATCCCATCGGGTAAGGGATGTGCTAGTCCCCTAAGGTCACCCTAGATGCTGGAAACCCATTCCCTCACCCATCTGCACCATCGCACGGGCTCTCCACCCTCCCTGGGATGGCCTTCCTTAATTCCTCCTCTGAACAGCTTCTACTCACATCTCACAAAATAAGAATACAAAAAATTAAAATTCCTGGAGGGAACATGTGGTTCCCTGGGAGTCCTCAGGGGCCCGTGGACCCCGGTTCAAGAAACCCAGAACAATGGGACACCCATGTGATGGGATGTTATACAGTCTCTTATAGGAATGCGGGAGGGGAACAATTCGTGGCCAGGAGAGCTATTTATGATACGCTGCTACAGCTGAAAAAGGAAAACAGCTTACAAGGCAGTAAGCACACTTGAGCAAATCTATTATGTAATATTTAGTATCACTTAGAAGTACGTGTTATCCAGTTGTATGTATACATTTGCCATTCCCGTGTAAACACGTTGAGAGGGAAAGAAGAGAATATACATAAAATGCTGATAGCTCTCTTCTTGGGGTGAGGCATCACCAGTAATTTTTGATTTAATTTTTAAATGTTCTGTATTATCCACGTTTCCACATTGAACATGTGTGCCTTGCTTATAATTAGAAAAAAATGAAATCTTTTCCAAAAGGGAGGAAAGAGGGCACAGTTGGCTTAGGGCTGCCTCCTCAGGCTTGGCGGGGACCGGAAGAGCAAAGAGACTCCAGCGCCCACGGGTCCTCGGGGATCTCCTGCAACCACCGGGTCAGGTTTGAAGGGAGCTCGGGCTTGGCCGGGCTCCCACCAGCATGAAGAGCCAGGAGCAGCCCAAGGGCCACCATCTGGGCTGGAAGGTCAGCGTCTCTTCCTTCCAACACAGCAGGAGCGAGACAAAGGAGTTGTTGGGCAATCAGGAATAAAGAGCAGGGATGAGAATGTAGGTCATCAGGAAATCGAGGAAATAAACAAGCTTTCCTGCGAAGGGAGGGCTCGCTTTGATCCTGGGGTGGGAGTGGGAAGGGCTGCCCCTGGGGGGAGGGACCGGGTTTCTGAGACATCCTCAGCCGACCTCAGGTGGACATGGTTAGAGTCTTAGCGCAGCACAGATGGATGGGGAAAGGGCTCCCGAGTCCACCCACCAGCATCCTCGCGACGTCCACGTCCCCGCAGGCCACACGCAGCTCCGCAGCGGGTCTCCAGCGTCTCCGCTCTGACTGCCCACGGCCATAGCCTCACGCATCTCTTAACGGGGCTCCGCCTTACACCCCGCCCTGGCACAGGCTGCTCCTCTGCCCAGACTCTTCTCCCTCTTTTAAGAGTTAGTTTTAAAAAAAAAGAGGGGGGGGGGGGCTTCCCTGGTGGCGCAGTGGTTGAGAGTCCGCCTGCCGATGCCGGGGACGCGGGTTCGTGCCCCGGTCCGGGAGGATCCCACATGCCGCGGAGCGGCTGGGCCCGTGAGCCATGGCCGCTGAGCCTGCGCGTCCGGAGCCTGTGCTCCGCAACGGGAGAGGCCACAGCAGTGAGAGGCCCGCGTACCGCAAAAAAAAAAAAAAAAAGGAATAGTTCAGCTGCCCATTTTCCAGAGCAGAATTATCTACCCTCATTGCCCTGACCACCCTACCTGTCTGTCTTTCCCAGTGCGCTGTTGACACCCCTCTTATTCCTTTCCTGTCTCCGGTACCCAATGGGGGACCGAGTACAGCATCCATACTCCCTACACTGCTTGCCTAGATGTAACTGATTTCCACCCTCCCAAGGCCTTGGGCCAGCCTGACTGCTTGGTGTTCGGAGCAGCTTGTCCTGGGGAGTCGAGGTCACTCTGACATCAGGGCGTTTTCCCCAGGCCGGGCAGAGCTGCCAGCTGGGGCAAATCACAGCTCATGGTTTAAATTTCCTGCTGGCGTATATCTCAGGCACAGAAATCCATTATTTTAATGTGTACCCAAGTCTCCCTTACCCCAGCACATCTTCTGATTGTTAATTTTATGTGTCAACTTGACTGGGTTAGGAGATGCCCAGAGAGCTGGTGAAACACTACTTCTGGCTGTGCCTGTGAGGGCGTTTTCGGAAGAGATGAGTGCTTCAATCGGACTGAGTAAAGAAGACCATCCTCGCCAAGGTGGGTGGACATCACTTAATCCGCTGAGGGCCCTAATAGAACATAAAGGTGGAGGAAGGGCAAATTCTGTTTCTTACTGAGCTGGGACATCCATCTTCTCCTGCCCTCAGACGTAGGCTTTCAGGCTCAGATCACACCACTGGCCCCTCGATTCTCAGGTCCTTTGGATTTGGATTGCATCCCACCGCCAGCTCTCCTGGTTATCCAGCTTGCAGATTGTAGGACTCCTCGGCCTCCTAACTGTGTGAGTTAATTCCTATCACAAATCTCTGTCTATCTATTTATCTATCTATCCATCCATCTATCTATCTATCATCTATCTATCTACCTATCTATCCACCCCTCCATCCATCCATCATCTATTCTATGGGTTCTGTCTCTCTGGAGAACCCTATATCCCAAAGATGTAGCCATTAGATCCAGGAGGCTGGTAACATGCTGGCTTTCAATGCATAACATCACACCTGTTTTTAAGAAAGAAATCCAGGAAACAAAAGCCGAAATGCTGCCCTTGTCTATCCCTGAGTTGGATTGACAAATAACAAAATTGAGAATAATAAGCCTTCAGACTTTCTTTTTCCTTCTGAGACTCACTAAACACAAACATCTGGGCTTACTCCGTGGACCTGCAGAGTAGAATTCCCCTGGACTTGGGAGAGTGGAAAGAGAAGGAGCTTTGAAATCAGACAGACCTAGATCCCAATTCCCCGCTCAGCCACCAACCGGCTCTGCGACTTTGGGCAAGGACGTGAGCCTGGCTGAGCCACCAGGTTCTCATCTGTCAAAAGGGATGATGTGATTTGTGTCTTGTACTGTTGGGAGCGTCGAGGAGCTAACTGTCAAGCACAGAGCACAGGGCCAGGTACGGCGTAGGCACTCATTAATGGCAACTTTTTGGGGAGTCCATCAGCATAGCTCTAGTCTGAGCTCAAGTTGATGAATTTCTGGCTCTCAGTGGCTTTGTCGGTGAAGTGGGAGAGGAAGGGGCCAGACTCTGCCCCCCCGCCATACTGACCTCCTTGTAGTTCCTTGTATACAGGCATTGCTCCCTCATTGCGGGGACTTTGTGCATATAGTTCACATTAGTTGGGATTAGACTCGGCCGCATAGAGAGAAAATCCAAAGGAGGAGTGAGTTAATGAGATAGGAGTTTCTCTCCTGTAAAAGTCCAGGTAGACGGTCCAAAGCTTGTCTGGTAGCTTTAAGACAGTCAAGGCTCCTTCTACCTTATTGTTCACCATCCTCAACAGTTGCTATCACGTGGCTAAGACGGCTGCTGAGTTTCAGCAATCACGTCCACATTCAGTCAGCAGATAGTTGCAAAGACGAAGTGAAGACACATCCTCTCCCATTAAAGACGTTTCCTGACCCTTCCACGTATATCCCGTCAGGCAGTACTTGGCCACGTGGCCTCACCCAGCTGCAGAGGAGGCTGGGAAATGTAGTATTCATCGCGGAGAGCCGCGTACACAACTACAATTTGTTAAAACTTCAGATAAGCTGAAATTTGTTAAATAGCTTCTTTTCCTGAAGGAGAAGCAATAGATATACCAGATATTCTGTGAAACGGTTTCTTCTTCCCTTCCCCTCCCCCTCCTAGTAAACTCCTACTCCCATAGGAAGAATTACATCCTTCTCCCAGAAGCGTATTCATTTCCTTAGAACACTTGTTTTGGGTGTAATTACACATTTTATTGTGATTGATCCCTCTCTCCTCCTAGAGTAAAAGCATGATGGGAACAAGAAGAGTGTCTAATTTTATACACCTTGGCACCCCCAGTGCCTAGCTTAAAATCTAGCATGTAGCAAACACTCGATAATGGCTGAGTTAAATAATGATGAGTCGTAAAGACCCTCCAGCTCTAGCTTTCTGTGGACCTATGAGGTTTCTCACATCAGTGCTAGAGACTTTCACCTAGACCTGTCCAGGGAAGTACTTGAATTTCTCCTTCAGGGGAACATACAGCCTTCCACGTTGTTCACACCTCATCCTCAGGGCATACTATAAAGCTACAGTCATTAAGACAGTGTGCTATTGGTGTAAGGAAAGATAAATAGATCAATAGGACAGAATAGAGAGTCCAGAAATAGACCCGTGCATATAAAAACAACTGGTTTGAGCAGGGTGCAAAGTCAATTCAGTGAAGAAAGAGTAGAGTCATTTCAACAAATGGTACTGGAACAAATAGATATCAACATGCGAAAGAAAAGAACTTTGTGCCTACCCAATACTGTGTAAAAAACAATTAAACTGGATCATTAACTTAAATATAAAACCTAAAATTATAAAGCTTCTAGAAAAAATATCACAGACAATTTTTGTGACCTCAGGTTAGGCAAATGTTTCTTAGAAATTACACCGAAAACCCAATCCGCTAGAACAAATTGTTAGGTTGGATTTCATCAAAATTATAAACTTCTGCTCTTCAAAAGATACTGTTAATGAAAAGGCAAGACGGGGAGCACAGAGAGGGAGGATAAAGGTGGTCAAAAGATACAAACTTCCAGGGCTTCCCTGGTGGCGCAGTGGTTGAGAGTCCGCCTGCCGATGCAAGGGACACGGGTTCGTGCCCCGGTCCGGGAGGATCCCACATGCCACGGAGCGGCTGGGCCCGTGAGCCATGGCTGCTGAGCCTGCGTGTCCGGAGCCTGTGCTCTGCAACGGGAGAGGCCACAACAGTGAGAGGCCTGCGTACCAGAAAAAAAAAAAAAAAAAAAAGATACAAACTTCCAGTTATAAATAAGTGCTAAGGATGTAAGGTACAATAAGATAAATATAATTAACCCTGCTGAATGTTATGTAAAAGACACTGTATTTATTCAGACTACTCACAATACCTGGAGCTCATGCAGATATGCAGCTGTTGAAATAATTCCATCACCATTAGCTGTCTGATGCTAACAGGCTGGGAGCCACCGCCACAGAGGATTATAACTTTTGCAGTTAGTTGGACCAAACATTTGTCTCTTACATATTTTAATTCCTCTATAAGAGTGTGTCTTCTTTTCTTGCATTAATAGTGAGGCAACCAAAGCCTTCTGTAGACCTCGGAGAGTCACAATGCTTATCTCTTGGATGAGGTATATGGTAGGTGGCAAGATGCATTAGATGGGGAAAGACAGAGTCTTTAGATCACAGATACTGCTTTTCATGTTCACAACAACTGTGTGAGGCAGGGACTGTTATTACCTACGTATTACAGTTCAAGAAGCTGAGTCACACGTGGATAAGTCAACTGGCCCGAGGTCTCATGGCTACAAAGAGATGGAACCCAGATTTAATCCAGGCCTCTTTGACCCTTTCATCCAAGGTCTTTTTATCCTGCTAGTCTGCATCACAACAAAAAGATGAGGATTTACTTTGTTTTCCTTTTTGTTTTTTAAAGATCTTGAGATTACCACTAAACAAAGAAGACAGGCAGATAATTCAAATTGGTAGATAATAAAAACTCAGGGTCTCTTGAGTCAGACAAGGTTTGAAATCCTGTCCTGTCATTTTCTACCGGTATGATTTCCACAAATTTCTTAGCTTCCCTGACCCTGTTACTTCATTTATATAATGATAATTATAATAACATCAATTTTACAGAGTGGTTCTGGAGATTATTGGCTCATTAATTTATGCGACTGACGTTTGTTGAGCACCTGCTATGTGACAGGCACTGTAGTGATAGGGATTCATCAGGACGGACAAAAATCCTGCCTTCATGGAGCCTGGAAGTAATGATACCTCAGTAGCCATGAGCACAGCAGCACCCAGGTCTTAGTTCCAGTACCATTCTCCAATAAAGGAGACCAGGGCTCCTTGGAGAAATGGCTGTTTCTAGGGATTGGGAAGGGAATGGACCAGATGAGTCTGGCACAGTTTGTAGTTCCAGAAACTGAAGAAATCCTCAAAAACCAAAAGATGGGGACAGGTCCCAGGTGTGTAGGAGCCAAGCGGAAAGAGCTCACAATGGCCAAAGCTGGAAAAATTTGAATAACAAGGTAAGTGACGTCATCAGATTACGATCTAAGGTATAAAAGAAGTATCCATGAGTCCATGAGTCCATACTAATATAAAAAAAAGATTAAATAAATAAGTAAATGAGGGAGAAGAAACAAAACCCCATGCAGAATAATTCCAAATAATTTAAGGAGGTACTCTACTCTCAGAGACTGGAGGCTGTTATTTTCATTTTCTAGGGCTGCCGTAGCAAAACGCCACAGACTGAGTGGCTTAAACAACAGAAATGTATTTTCTCACATCTCTGGAGGCTGGAAGTCCAAGATCAAGGTTTGGTTTCTTCTGGGGCCTCTCTCCTTACCTTCTTGCTATGTCTTCACGTGGTCTTCTCTCTGTATGCGTGCATGTCATGTCCAAACATCCTCTTCTCATAAGGACACCAGTCCTATGAGATTAGGGCCCACCCTGAAGACCTCATTTTAACTAAATTGCCTCTTCAAAGACCTTATGCTGAGGTACTACGGGTTAGGGCTTCGACATATAAATTTTGGGAGAACACATGCGACCCATAATGGCTGTGTTTAGAGACCTGCTTCTGAAGACTAGACTATAGGAACAGAGAAAACTGTAACTTCATAGTGACAGCTGGCAAACCTTTTACTCCAGCAAGAGGATCAAGGTCAACTTCATCAGTGCTAAGTCATGCTGATATCTGACCCTTGGTAGGACCGCACTTTACCCCCATGGTCTTCCTCTCAAAACGCATCGTCCTGTTTAATCATGAGCAAAACAGCAGGTGAACCCAGACTGAGGGGCCAGCTCGCCTCAAAACTGTCAAGGTCATCCCAAACAAGGAAGGTCTGAGAGACTGTCACAGACCAGGGAGGCTAAGGATGTGTGATGGCTAAAAGCAATGTGGGATCCTGGATGGAACCTTGGAACAGAAACCAGACATTTGGGGAAAATTAGTGAAATGTGGATAAAGTCTGCAGTTTCATTAATAGCAACATACCATTGTTTCCTTAGTTGTGACAAGAGTACATAGTAACGTAAGAAATTACCAGTAGGAAAAACTGGGTGTGGGGTGCACAGGGCCTCTCTTTGCAACTTTGCTGTAAATCTAAAGCTATTCTAAAATAAAAAATTGTCTTTGAAAAAATAGCCCACCTTCGTGGACTTTCATTCTTTTTAGTTATTTATTTATTTATTTTTATGGAAGTGTAGTTGATTACAATGTTGTGTTAATTTCTGCTGTACAGCAAAGACATTCAGTTATACATATATATGCATACATTCTTTTTTCAAATATTCTTTTCCGTTCCGGTTTATCCCAGGATATTGAATACAGTTCCCTGTGCTCTACAGTAGGACCTTGTTGTTCATCCATCCTCTATATAATGGTTTGCATCTGCTCATCCCAAACTCCCAATCCATCCCTCCCCCAGCACCCCCCATCCCCCTTGGCAACCACAAGTCTGTTCTCTATGTCGTGGACTTACATTCTGATTGTGGGGTGGGACAACCAGCAATAAACAATAAATAAGTACATTAGTAAGTCAGGTGGTATGTTTGAAGGAAATAAATACCCTGAATAAAAGCACAGGGTAAGGGTGGGAAGAGCAGGCCAGGAAGAGGCTGCTGCAAGCTTAAATCCTAAATGGAGTGAAAGCATATAAAGGGCTGGCCCAGGGCTGCATGTAGTAGGTGCTCAGTAAATCAGGGCCATCTTTCGCTTTCAAATTATCAGGCCTGTGGCAACGCCCCCTTGCAAGTATTTTTGTTAAGGTGATGTTCGAAGGAATTGCATTATCTAAAGTATGAAAAACAGAGGACAAAGAAGAACAATTCTAAAGCTCTTTGGCAGCAACATGGATGGACCTGGAGATTGTCATACTGCGTGAAGTGAGTCAGACAGAGAAAGACGAATATCACATGATATCACTTATACGTGGAATTAAAAAAAAATGGTACAAATGAACTTATCTACAAAACAGAAATAGAGTCACAGATACAGAAAACAAACTTGTGGTTACCAGTGGGGGGGAAGGAGGGGGAGAGATAAGTTGGGAGACTGGGACTGACATATACACACTACTATATATGAAATAGATAACTAATAAGAACCTACTGCGCAGCACAGGGACCTGTGCTCAGTACTCTGTAGTGGCCTATAAGGGAAAGAATCTAAAACAGAGTGGATATGTGTACACGTATCACCGATTCACTTTGCCGCACGGCAGAAACTAGCGCAGCATTGTAAATCAACTCTACTCCAATAAAAATTTTAAAAACTAAGTTATATACCTTAAAAAAAAAATAAAGCTTGTTGGGTGTCAGGCGGAAGTCAGATAATGCTCAGAATGAGAAAGCAGAATTTAGCAGCACACCTAAGGCCTAAGGCTGCCCGTCCAGCTAAAGACCTGGGAAGCAGGATCATAAGAGCCCTTTCCATTAGCTCAGAAGCCCAAGATTTGAGAGGAGCGAGTTTAACATCCCCGCGATCAGTGATAAATAATTACAGGGGGAAGAAAAAGAGCAACAGCTACTTCTGGAGTCCCTTGGACACGCAGGCTGGGTGTCACCGTCCTCAGAATAATCCTGCAGAGGAGATGCTACTGTGTCCGTTTTCCAGGTAAAGAAACGGAGGCTCAGAGCGCTGACGGGAATCGCCCAGAGTCACAGGATCCAGCGCCCGCCAACCCTCCCTGCTGCTCCTCGACACCGGGGCAACGTTAGCCCGTTTGTTCTGTTCTTCGCAGCCCCGGAGCCTCAGCGCCTCACGCTCCCTTAAAGCAGGCTGGCCAGACGCTCCCACCCCAGCACAGGCCAAAGAACCAAAAAGGCCCCATTCATGTGGTCCCACAGGAAGCCGGCGTTGAAAGCAAACACACACGGAGCGGGTGACGGTGACTCACAACTCCTAACCCTCCTTCTAGCCGGTTGCATACACTTTTCCAGCGTATTGAAGTCTGGTAGAAATCATGCTTCCTGGGAAGATATCAAGGAAAATGTTCCAGGAACGAACCCGCAGGCCCTACTCTGAGTCCTCGGCCCCCTTTTTGAGGTTTTCCTTTTTTTTTTTCCCCTCAGCAATTCCTTTCAAAAAATTTTTTTTTCCCTCACCATTGACCTTGTTACAGTTGCTAGTACTTTTCCCCCTTACACTGTAGCACTTCTGTAAATGTTTTTGTTCTTTCTTCTACTTCCTGCGCTCTTTGAGCTTGGCTGTGATGTCTGTTCACTGGGGCCTTTCTGATCCCATTGTCCCTCGTCTGTACATCCTCTCCCCAGGTATCAAAAATGAGGGCAGCGGGGACTGGGGGGGGCCTCATTAGAGGGAGGAGGCCCGGGTCTTCCATCAGTCACAGCAGAGAGGGCAGCGCCAACTCCACGAATGACCAGTGTTGAAAAGAAATCTCCAGGGGTGAGCGAGAGACACCGACTGGCAGAGTCAGAAGCAGAAGGTTAAAAAAGACAAGAAAAGCCAAAAAAAAAAAAAAAAAACCCAGCCCACAAAAGCGTCCTTTCTGACTGCCTAAGTGGCTCCCTTTCAGGACCTTAAGCGTTCCAAAAAAACGTCCTGTGAAGAATAGGCCATTTCATGCTGCAAAATCTTCCCTCTGAGGGCGATGCCTCGGGTCCATCGGGTATTCGTTCCCAGAGCTCTTGGCCAAACTCAACTGTCTGCTCTGGAGAGGAGGGGTGTCTTTTATCTCAGCCAATTCTGCCATGGGGATCAGAGGGGAGGTTGGTGGCCAGCTCCGGCGGGAGCAGAGTCCAGGAACTTTGCTGGGATGCACATGAGTCAGCCTCCTTGGAGGGAGGAGCGGGGGTGGGCAGAGGAGCCCTGGAGAGCTGCCACTGGTGGGCGGGGGGTGCAGAGCTCTGGGCAGCGCTGCGGCGGTCAGCAGGGGCACTGGCTTTCCGCAGGTTCGCGGAGGCTGGCCCTCCACAAGGGGCTCTGCTTACTCAGGTAGTGGAAGTGGTATTGGCCTTGAGCATCAGAAGACCTGGCTTTGAGCCTGTCCGACCCAGAGTGACCTTGAGCAAGCTGTCTCAACTCTGAGCTTTCTTTCCTTTTCTCTGAAATGGTGACAGTTTCTTGTCTTCGTGCAGCATCGAATGTGTTTTCTTGAGCACCTACTATGTGCCGGCTGCTGGAACTGGAAAGATATCAAGACGGTAAGATGCCTGTGGGCAAGGACCGCTCAGTCTCCCGGGGAAGATAGACACACGAACCAATGATTAAAATCCGGTGTGATGCGTACAGTGAGAGAGGTACCACATGGGGAAGGCAGTCATTCTTTCTGAAGCTGCCTTTAAGCTTTGAAAGATAACTTCCCGGTGTTATAGGCAGGTGGTGACAGAGAAAGTGGCGTGACAGGCAGAGGCTGTCCTTGGTGATAAATGCTGTCGTCCACATTTGAATAATCTTGATGGAAACTGGATTGAGGTGATGCCATATTGGTGACGTTCCCAGGTACCTTGTTGAAGAAAATGAAAATCCTCTCTGGAAAAAGATAACCACGCAAACACGAAATAAGAGAAAGCTCGTATAACTATATTAAAACAAGGTAGATTTTAAGGGGAAAAGAGCATTACTACAGACTAAAAAGTTGAAAATACGAAAAGTTTCAATTCATAAGCAAATTATATAAGAATTCTAAACTTCCATGCCGCAAAAAGGATAACTTCAAAATACATAAAGCAACAGTCTTCAGAACTGCAAGGAGAAATGGGTAAGTTCATAGCCATAAAGGGAGATTTTAATGTCTTGAAGTTACAGTAAAACAGACAAATAATCAGTAAGAACATAATAGATTTCAACAACGTGAGCAGGAAATTTGACTTAATGGATAATGTATGAAATGCTGCAATCAACGACTTGAACTACACATTTTTTCCAAGCACTCATGAAAAAAGGGATTTAAAATGACTACATGCTGGGTCATAAGACAAATTTCAATAAATTTCAAACTATTGAAATCGCGCATCGTAAATTCTCTGACCACAGTGCCATTTAACTAAAAATCAATAACAAAACAGTATGCAGAAAGTCTCCATACGTGTATAAGTGAAATAAAATATAAATAACCCACAGGTAAAAGAATAAATCACAGTGGAAATAATAAAATGTATTTTAAATGAATTATAATGAAATATAACAACATTTGTGTGATGCAACTAAAGTGATGCTTAAAGGAAGCTACATAGCCTTAGTTTCATACAGTAGAAGAAAAGAAAGCCTGAAGGGCTTCCCTGGTGACGCAGTGGTTGAGAGTCCGCCTGCTGATGCAGGGGACGCGGGTTCGTGCCCTGGTCTGGGAAGATGCCACATGCCATGGAGCCTGCGCGTCTGGAGCCTGTGCTCCGCAACGGGAGAGGCCACAACAGTGAGAGGCCCGTGTACCGCAAAAAAAAAAGGCCTGAAAATCAGTGATCTAAGTACCAAACTTAAGAAGTTAGAAAAAAGAACAGTAAATCAAACCCCCCCAAAGTAGAAGGTAACAAGAAATAAAGCTATTTGCAGAAATTAATGAAATAGAAAACAAACATAAAATAGACTCAATAAAGCCAAAAGGTGATGCTTTAAAATAACTAGTAAAACTGTAAAATTAATCAAATAAAAAAGAGAAGGCACAAATAACCAGTATCAGGAATTAAATTTAAAGGAAGACGTCACTACAAATGCTAAAGACATTAAAATTTTAACAAAAGAAGATATTGTAAAGAATTTTATGCCAATAAACTTAAATATAATGGACAAAATTTTAGAAAAATTTAACTTACCAAAACTGACACTAGAATAATTGAGAAATGTGAATAGTCTTAAATCTACCTTAAAAAATTAATCTGTGATTTACAAATTTTCCACAATGAAAGATCCAGGTCGAGATGGTTTCACTAGCAAATTCTTTCAAACAACTGAGGGAGGAATAACACCAATTTTACATAAACTCCTCCAGTAAATGAGAAAGATAAAATGCTTTTCAACTCTATTTATGAGGATAGCATATCCTTGACACCAAAACCTGAAAGGAAAATTACAGGTCTATGTATCTAATGAATAAAGATGCAAATTCTAAACACAAGATTGGCAGGCCAAATTCTGAGATATAAGAAATCAAGTTGAGTTTATTCTCACAATAAACTCACAATCAAGTTGAGTTTATTCTAGTAGTGTTAGGTTCATTTGATATTATAAAATGAGTCACTGTAATTCACAATACTAGCAAAATAAATGAGAAAAATTTTATTATTGTCTCAAAAGATGCAGAAAATGTACTTGATACATCTGTATTTGATAAAATTTTGTAACCATTAATGGTTAAAAAACGGACGTCTTCATAAACTAGGGATAGAAGAGAACTTCCTTAACCTGATAAATAGTATTTACAGAAATCAAAGCAAAACAAAAAAGTCTCTCAACTTATCACAAATATAATCTTTAATGGTGAAATGTTAAAATCACCCCCTGAGATCAGGAAAGAGACATCAGCTCCTAGTACCAACACTTCTATTCAGCAATTTAAGGAAGAACTAGCCAGTGCAACCAGGCAAGAAAAAGAAATAATAGTATAAGGATTATTATTCACAAACAATAAAATTGTATATGTAGAAAATCTTTAAAAATTACTGATAAACTCAAATAAATCATAAGGGAATTTAGAAAATTATTTGAATATATGAATTCAACATACAAAATCACTTAGATTTCTATATGAGAACATCTAACAATCAGAAAATAAAAATTTTTAATTGCACTTACAACAAAATGTAAAATCATTAAATATTTAGTTAGGACTAAAACTAGTAAAAATACTCAAGACCACTTAAAAAGTTACAAAAGATATTGAGGGAAATTGAAGAGGACTTACTATATGGAGAAATATACTCTATTCATATACTGAAAGAGTCAATACTATAAGAATGTCAATTCTCCCAAAACTAAGCTCTAGATTCAATGAAATCCCAATCAAAATCTCGACAGATATTTTGTGTATTTGTGTGTGTGTGTGTGTGTGTGTGTGTATGTGTATTGACAAGGTGATCCTAAAATTTATGTAGAAATACAAATAGCCATGAATAGTCAAGACAATCTGGAAGAACAATGACAAAGTAAAAGTACTTGCTCTACCGTATATGAAGATATTAATTGCTGTAATTAAGACATTGTGATAAATGTAAGATTTTAATTAAATAGAGCAAAATAACAAAATAGAGTCCAGAAACAGATGTCTACCTGTATGAAAACACGATTTCTTATAAAGGTGGCACAACAGAACCATGCAGAAAGGATAATATTCTCAATAAACAGTGTTGGGTCCATTGGACAAACATATAGAGCAAAATTAATCTTGATATTTTTTCATACAATACACAAAAATCAGCTCCATAAAGCTAGGCTCTTACCTTACACCATATTATTAAAATATGTGTTGTGCCTGGAAACCTGGGCTTTTGGAGACCCCTGTGTATGTGTGTGTGTGTGTCTGTATGTGAGTGTGTCAGGAAGTGTGGGTCTATACATGGGTGTGAAAAGGTGTGTCAGTATGTGTATAGGTGCGTGTGAATGCACACGAGTGTGAGTTTGTGAGTGTGCGAGAGGGTGTCAGGAAGTGTGCCTGTATATGAGTGTGTATGTGAGTGAATGAAGGTGCTCCTGTGTGGGCGCACGTGTTAGGTAGGATGTGTGTACACCAGCGAGGGATTGTCTGTGAATGAATGCACGCGTGCGTGGGTGACTGAGCATGTGTGTGCTGCGGTGAGGACTGAAGGAGACGGGAAAAAGTAGCAGGAAGCACATGACCTGGGCTGTGCTGTCCGGGGTGGACGGGCCACCTCACCTGAGAGCCACAGCAGTGAGGCCAGGCCCAGCTTCTAGGTTTGTCCGGGGACCCTCAGGTGTGTGACCCCCAGAGAGGAGGTCTACGTGGCTGACTGGGGAGGGGTCTCCACCACCATGGAGCCCCCCGGAGGCCAGCAGAGGGACGTCTGGAACTGGGTAGGTTGCATTCTGATGGCCGCGTGTCTGGGGAGGACTCTGCATTTGGTGGAAAGAGGCTAGTCCCGTCCAATAGGCCAGTGGAGGCTGGGGCCTGAAGCCCCCATCTTTAAGTGCCTTCCCTGGATGCTGGGACATGGGCCTCGCCTTTGGGGCTGCAAACTGTGTCCGTGTGCAAACCCAGTGTGCAGGCAACCCACCCGACCCCCATCAGCTTCTCCAAGTGCGAACATCCATGAACCTGGGGACACACACTGGGAGTCGGGTCACCTCTCCTGGCTCTATCTCACCCGCATCTTCCCGGACCCACCTGAAAGGAGGGTGGGGCTGGCCCCGGGGGCTGGGAAGGGCTGGGGAGGGAGGAAAACGGGGCTTTTCTTCAAAGGGGCCGGCCCTCCCCTCTGCACTGAGCAGGCCCTTCCTGGGGGGAGTCACCCCCAAAGTGATAAGGCCTCTCCACAGGGGGGCTGGCCCCCAGCTCCAATCCGTCTTTGAAGTCGGCCCCCCAGTGCTGGGAGACCTTTGCAGGATGCTGCAGCCCCTTGGTGGGGAAGCCTTTGAAGTGTCTGGTGAGACAGGCAGGGAGGGGAGGGGAGGGGGAGACTGACAGCTCCTTGTCTGCGGTTGAGCCGGAGCTGAAACAGCCAGAGGAGAGCCCTCTGCAGGTCCCTGTCCCCGCCCTGGTGGGCGGAGCGCCCTGACAGCTGATCCCCAAGACCCTGGGGAGGCCGAGGCCCCACCTGCCACCAGGGCGGGGACCTGTCCCCGCGGCCCCCTGACCTCAACCCAGCCGCTGGGCCTGGGCCCAGCGCCCAGCATCCCTCTGTCCTGTACAGAGAAAACCACTGCAGGGGTGGGGCTTCCACCAGTCAGACGCTGGGCTCCACCGAGGCCTCCACCCCAGGCCTCCTAACAAGGACCCCCATGAGCACGTTCAAGGTTGAGGAGCACTGTTCCACGGGGATAAATAACCGGTAACCCCCTTGCCTCTCTCTGGAATACAGCTTCAGTGGGGGAGGGGAGTAAAGGGGGCGTTCACGGGCACAGGACAAACGCTGTTTTACAAAACACCTCGAGCCTCAGGACTGTGAATGAGAGTTAATATCATGAGTCCTGCCGTTTTGGAGACAAGGAAATTCATCTGGGCTTGTGCAGGGAAAGGGCTACAGATGGGTAAACTGAGGCACAGATGTAGGACTGGAGCTCGGGCCTCCTCTCCCTGGATGCCACCTTTTTACCTGGGCAACCGTTTAACTGGCCTGACCCCGTGGAAGGACCTTGGACGGGATGGGGAGTCCCGAATCCTGAGGTTTATCTCCGTTCGGCCTGGGCTTGGCTGTGTGACCTTGGTCAGGTGGCTTAACCTTTCTGGGGGTCTTAGGCCACATGCTCTCAAAGAATACTTTCTGCTCTGCAATGAAGAATTCACCAGAGGATGTTCTCTTTGTAGATTTTAGAAGGTGACTCAAGAAGGTCAATAAGAAGGTGACTCAAGAAGGTCAATAAGAAGGTGACTTATTAAAATTCTTTTTACATCCATCCATTCCGTAAAACAGGGCACTTATTTTATGCGAACGGGGCTTAGACTCTGGTTTCAAGTATCACTAACGGGGAGGTGCCGGGCACTAAATGCTCAAAGCAAGGTCAGGAAGAAGCTGGACCTGAAGGAAAGGAGGTTTCACAGGTACCCACGGGTTCACCCAGTGGCAATTACTTACGAAATAAACATCACAGGTGGGAGGGAAGGCTCATCTCGCCTCTCCTGCTTCTGTGGCTTTTGTCTCTGTGTCCTGCTCTTAAATTTTAAATTAATAGATTTTATTCTTTAGAGCAATTTTAGATTTACCAAAAAAGAAAAAAGAAACTACAAAGAATTCTCCTATTACTCTCCCTCCACCACTGTTTCCCTTATTATTAATATTTTGCATTAGTGTGATACATGTGTTATACTTGGTGAGCCAGTATCAATGCAATATTATTTATTTTTATTTATTTATTTTTTTTGCTATACGCGGGCCTTTCACTGTTGTGGCCTCTCCCGTTGCGGAGCACAGGCTCCGGACGCGCAGGCTCAGCGGCCATGGCTCACGAGCCCAGCCGCTCCGTGGCATGTGGGATCTTCCCGGACCGGGGCACGAACCCGTGTCCCCTGCATCGGCAGGCGGACTCTCAACCACTGCGCCATCAGGGAAGCCCTCAATGCAATATTATTAACTAAAATCTATAGTTTACGTCAGAGTTTGCTCTTGGTGGTGAATGTTCTGTAGTTCTGGACAAACGTCTAATGACATGTGTCCACCCTGATAGTATCACATGGTAGTTTCACTGCCCTAAAAATCCTCTGTGCCCCACCTGTTCCTCCCTCCCCTAACCCCTGATCCCTGGCAACCCCTGATGCTCCCACTGTTTCCATAGTTTGGCCTTTTCCAGAAGGTCATAGAGTTGGAATCACACAGTAGGCAGCCTTTTCAGACTGGCTTCTTTCACTTAGGAATCTGCCTTTACGTTGCTTCCATGCCTTCTTGGAGTTGCTAAGACCCTTTCTTTCCAGCACCGACCCTGTGACCTGACATGAGGCAGGAGATGCTGCAGGCTGGGTCAGCATCTTCCCGGAGGCCCCCCCAGAGCCTGGCAGCACAGAATGGCAGTACACAGCGCAGGCCGAGAGCCCACCCCTCCACCAGGCATGCCAAGAACATGGATGGGGGGCAGGCTATCGCTAGCTCCCACCCCAGACAGGTGGACGTGGCTCCGGAGAGCCCTGCAGACGGTCTCTGGCTTCCTCAGGTGCGTCGCTGCCCTCCCTGCGGGGAACACAGGCCATCACCTGAATAGGGGATGCTGAGTGGCGGCAAGGTGACCACTTACCACCTCGCTGCACTCCCCGCCCAATCCCGCCCCCCGCCCGGGCAAGGAAAGACAATTCCGGGACGAAAACGTTCACCTTCCCCCTAGCCAGGAAAGCCACTGGCCGTCTCCTGCCCCGTCCACGGGGGAGGGGGGTCCGAGGAACCAGACCGCCCCCCAAACTTGCCCTACAGACGCAGAGTCGGCTGGGTCTCGTCCGTCTGCCCCCCTCCTGGGCCAAGACGGAAGTGTCTCCCTGTGTCTGACACCGGGCCGAATCTCTCTCACCCCTGCGGTCCCATCAATGACTCCCAACCTTCTGGGCCGCCTTCCTAGCTTTCTTCCTGGCCTGGCATCATTTAACCCCGCAAAAATGAACAGAGGAACGAACTTCTCACTCTGGCTTCCCCCTCTACCAGAAGAATTCATGCAAAGTTTTGCAAAACTCGGCCACCCTCAAGCGGCCACCCTCGAGGTCTTGCCTTGAATCTCCGCGAATTTCTGCATGATGGATGGGGGGCGGGGTGGTAGGTGCTGGAGAAGAAACACGGAGCATACGAACCATCCCCCAAAGGAGAAAAAGCCCTGTAAACAGCCTCAGATGCTTCCTCCGTCCGTAAAGGGCTTCACGGAGCTGTTCTGAAGGGCTGCATTGCACCACATGGGGTACCCAGGCCTGTGTGTCTCAGGCATCATGTCTGAGGCAAAGGCTACAAAGATCTCTGATATTTCTTCTCGCGGACTTTTTTTTTCCCCACAATATGACCTTTTTTTCCCCAAGGTCCCCCACTTTCCAGTGAACTCTCTTCCGTCTCTTTTCTTGCTGAAGCTGCAGATGCCCTCGATGGCGGTGTGGAAAAAGCTAATTAAACTGCCCAGGCTCGGCGGGGGGTGGGCGAGGCCCCGCCGCGCACACGGTGAGATTGATTTGCACTGTCACACGGCTCTGCTGGGTGTCAGAACTTGGTGACAAATCAAGGCTTCCAGAGGCCCAGAGGAACCGGCTCCCTTTGTTGTTCCGCAGACATCAAAGCAGCTGGGCGTATTAGTGTTTCACATAAGTAGTTAAGTCAGGAGTAGCTTACAGTTTAGAGTTTGTGTACAGCTCAAGGTGTCGGGGCGTGGGGGTGAAGGGAAGCACAACCCCCCCGCCAAAAAAAATGATTCGTGGGGTGAAAAAAGATAAGAAAACCAAAGCAAAGCAAATGCGAAGGAGGCTGCGTGGCAGGAGCACATCCTTAGCAGGGCTGTTGGAGAGTTCGCCTTATTTGTCTAAGCCACACAGAGGTCTGCGGGGACGAGGCACACCTTCTGGAAATTAGGTTTTCTAGGGGGGGAAAAGTGACTATACATGCTACAGGCCTGGGGGCTTCCTGAGCAAAGGGCTTTATTTTCATCAGCGCAGGAGGAGGCTGGGAGGGTCACGAGGATGTGTTTGAGGGTGAATATCGTTTTTTCCCAACAATTAGGGTCACGAAATGTTTGGGGCACGCACCGTATCTTGAACGCGCACAGATCCCTGAAGACGGTTGCGGTCGATGCCGGGTATTGACCTTTAGCAAGAGAGCACAGACCTGGAAATCAGAGCAAAGTGCGGAAGCTGCAATCCAGGCTTTCTCTCAATCCCTGGTTTCTCCCGGGCTAGGACTGAGCCCCTTGAGGACACTGCTGAGGCCTCTGACAAGGCTGGGTGGCCGCCGTGCTCTGCGGGGGGCCAGTTCTGAGCAGAGGTGGCCCCCTGGACAGGGAGAAGCTCTGCCGCAGTCCCACGTGGACGCCGAAGGTGCACGGCTCAACACCCAGCCCACGTGGCGTGGGAGAGGCGCGAAGGCCCGGCTCTGCTGTGTGACTCTGGGCAAGTCTGTCAACCTCTCTCGGCCTCTGTTTCTTCATCCTGCGGGATGGGAAATAATCCTTTCTTCCTCACTCAGTGGGCTGTGAAAATCTATTCAGCAACGCTGATGAAAATATTTCACAAATTCCCAAGCATTAGGCACATCGATCAGGAAGTGGAAGCAGGGAACGGAGCCATCTTCCCACGTGCATCGGGAAGTTGACACGGGTGAAGGAAGGCTGTCATGGCGTCACCCACGTGGGCGCCCCCGGACCAGTGTGAATCTCCAGAAGCATTCACTTTGGTCTACACTGTATAGAACACCCATTTGCAGTCAACAATGGCCTTGATTTTCTTTCGTGTGTACGTATGGGTCTAGGTATTCCTATTTGCATCCTGACGAACAAAAACAAGAAAAGTACAAATCATAGCAGTAGATTTAGTTTTCATTGTTATGAACAAATGGCTGCAGGGAGAAGAGGGTGAGGGTGCGGGAGGTGGGACTCTGCACACAGGGAGGCCCAAGCAGGTGGTTCGTAGGGCAACACCCGTCGTACGCCATGGCCCCCAGAGCTGGGTCTTAGCCTGGTGGGAGCCAAAGTGAATTTTTGTCAGTGTGCTCAGGGGTCTGCTGGTCCCTCAAGCAAATTCATGCTGACTGAGCAGCCAGGATGCCCGTCCAACGTGGAGACCCCTTTCCTCCTGAAAACTGGGCCCCAGCTCTTGCTTAGTGTGTGGGCAGCCCAACGGCAGCCACCGTCCCCTGACTTTCTTTTTAGATCATAGACCAGCTCCTTCACTTTTTGGCATTATCTCTGACACATTGCAGTTAAGTGCATCACAGTTTATTCTCCTTGGGGTATTCTAGTCTTTGACAGAAGAAGTACTGTATTAATAAATACATCCTGCGGAGTGAGCTCCTTCTATGTACGTCCAAGTGCATCCTGTTATATTGATTCTTATTTATTAAAATTGCACAATTACTTTTAAGAAACGGATAACTTCCTTTGTAATGATCACAGAAGTTGCCTGAGCCTCTCTAGACCTGGGTTCTGCTTCTCCAACTACAGAGAGCTTTCTTCAGATGAAACCTCCTATGGAATAGAGCTCTGTCTTATCCAATAAAGTTGAATCTGGTCGTAACGCTCTGAGCCAGCAATGCCACTCCTCGATATATATCCTAGAGCCACTCCCACACGTGCCCCAGGAGACAAGGACAGGAATGGTCACTGCAGCATTTTTCACAAAAGTCAAAGATGGAAAACTGCCTTAGTGTCTACTGGCAGCAGAAGAGACAAATTGCAGCATGTTAATATCAAGAAATGTTATTGGTTAGAGAAAATGACTGAACCACGGATGTGGGCATGAATGCGAATAAATCTGAAAAACATAAAAAATGATGAACAAAGAAATGCAAGTCACAGAGGACAGCATGGGTGTGATTTTGTTAATAAGAAGTGCCCAAACAGGCAATAAGCAATACGCTGATTAGGGATATACATGTAAGGGGAGAAACTGTGAAAAAGGAAAGAAGGAAGAAGGAAGGAGAAAGGGAGGGGAGGAGGTGGGGGAGGGGAGGAAGGGGGAGGGGAGGAAGTGGGGGAGGGGAGGGGAAGAAGGGGGAGGGGAGGAAGAGGACGCTCTCACTTTTGAGAGTGAGGCTGTGTCCTCCTAGCTCAAGGAGACTCAGACAGGCAGTGTGTTGGGTATGGGGACAAAACGACTGAGATTATCTAGGATCTCAGAGTCTTTACTAGCACGATCAGATGATATTTAGATACATAGATAGTAGGTAGCAAGCGTTTATATACCAGAATGCTCACGTGATTGGCATATTTTCTTCTACAGTCTTCTGGAGAAACAAAAGAAGACAAAGGTGGCTCCCAGCAGGGATGTATTAAACACAAACAGCATCCTGTATGTCTCCTTTAATGAGGGGTCTGTTCAGATCTTTTGCCCATTTTTAAATCGGGTTGCTTATTTCCTTATTGCTAAGTTTTAAGAGTTTTTTGTATCTTTTGTATATAATTCCTATGTCAGATATTTTTGCAAATATTTCCCCCTAATCTGTGGCCTGTTTTTTCCTTCTCACAGACTAGATATTTTAATTTTAATAAACTCTAAGTTTCACAACAACAACAAATAGCATTTAGAATTCATAAAGAAGAACAATGGAATATTACTGAGCCATAAAAAAGAACAGACTAGTGCTATTTGCAGCAACATAGATGGACCTAGAGATGATCATACAAAGTGAAGTAAGTCAGACAGAGAAAGACAAATATCATATGATATCACTTATACGTGGAATCTAAAAAAATAATACAAGTGAACTTATTTACAAGACAAAAACAGACTCACAGGCATAGAAAACAAACTTATGGTTACCAAAGGGGGAAGAGGGAGGGATAAATTAGGAGCTTGGGATTAGCAGATACAAGCTACTATATATAAAACAGATAAACAACAAGGTCCTACTGTATAGCAGGGAACTATATTCAATATTTTGTAATAACCTGTAAGAGAAAAGAACCTGAGAAGGGTTATACACATATAACTGAATCACTTTCTGTACATCTGAAATGTTGTAAATCAGCTATACTTCAACAACAACAGAAAAGAAACAAATAGCATCTAGAAAATGGTCTAGGGCTGGCAGATCTCCAGCTCACATCACACACTTTCTGTAGTCAACACACTGCTCAGGAACTCCTCAGACGGGATGAGGGCCTTGGGGAGAGGCTAGGGGGCCTGAGCGGGTCTTAGTTCTGTTACAAGGAAGGGCGTGGGAGGGAACAGGAAGCGACCCAGATGGTGGGTGGTCTGAGTCTGCCCCCTTGACGCCACGTGTGAAGGTCAGTGTGTGACCGTGGAAGTGAGAGGAGAAACACACCTGGCGTCAGGGCAACTCTCAGCATCAGTGAGATGCTGGCAGGTTGACAAAGATGGAAGCGGTTTGCAAGCTCCTCCTGTTTTTCGCCTTAAAAGACACCTCCTCAGAGGGACATGAGGATGACCACCCAGTCACTCGCCAACACTTTACTCTGCTTTAATTCTCTGCAGAGCACTTAATAGAATCGCCCAACTTGAGGATGTGTTGTCGCGTTCGTTTGTTGCTGCTCCCCTTCCTCAACCGTCCCTGGGGTCCCTGCCCCTGGGGAATAATCTTTGCTCCCTTAACATGTGAGTTGATCAGAGTAGCATCCTTTGAAGGCTCCCTCCACCAGGGTAATATTCAGACATCCAACACCATAGCCTCACACAGACCTGTAAGAAACAGCTTGTTCTAGTTACCCAGTGAGGATACCTAAGATACTGGTACCTGTATTCTCTCCCTCTCTTTCTTTCCATCTCTCCATCCCTCTCTTCATTAGCCAGAATAGGCATTTCAAACTGCCTCAGGTGCAGTTTCTCGGTCCTGACTAATAATGTTTCAAAGGTTCACCTTCAAGCCTCTCCTGTGCGTTTGGAATTTAGACAAAAGATATGGATATTTTCTTGGATGTTTAGAAAACTTCCCTTTCTTTTCCCTGGAGGAGGCAGGAGAAATTTCTAGAGGAATCTTGGAAATGATCTGCTTGTCTGCACACAGCCCAGAGTGATGGCTGGACTTTTCAGGGCACTTGTTTGCTGGGACGGCGGGGCCGACCACTGCAGGATGAACACAAGCTTTCTCCTCTTACCTGCCGACGTCCCGCCAGGCACCTGGGCATCTCAGCAGGGCCTCCCCCAAGGGTGTCAGTGCCACCCCCCCACCCCCTCTTTGAACCAGGAAGAGCTTCACTCCCACAGGAGGGACCAGGTAGAAGGGATGGCCCATCCCCCGGGCCAGCTGGCTGAGTTCCTCTCTCAGCTAAACCAGGAAGCTCATAAAAAGACTTATCTCTGGGTAACCTGTACCTCCCCAGTTTCCACCCGCCTGGCGCCTGGGAAAGGACAACAAAGGGGTGTCGAGAACAATGCCCTTCTGTGAGGCTGAGCCTACAGCAGAGCCATGGGAACCCCAGGGTCTCCGTCCCCCCCTCCCTTGGCCCCGTGCCCGGGTGGCCAGGCGTCCTCCTTGGTCGACCAGATGGCCCTGGCGGCCATTTGTGCTCCCGGCTTACAGCCTCACCCACACCCTTTCGTACATGTTAGAGCTCTTCTAAAAGAGCCTGGTGGGCGGCCCGGTTTTCTCCTTTCATTTCCTAGAATACACCGGGTGCCATAACTCCAGAATAACGGTTCCATTTCGTTTCTTGCCTCCTCCCCCTGGACGGAGCTGAAGACCAGCCCCGTCATAGGTCACATCCTGCCCCTCACCTCCATCATTCTTCCAAGGGGCCCCCCACCCACCCAGGTGGAACCCTCTGTCCAAAAGACCACTGCCCAGGGGTAGCAGGTGGCCATGGTCCGCTCTGGCCTGCCCGTCAACACCCATCCATCGCATCATCTCTCCCACGAGAGCCGGTCCTGACAGACCCCCCGGCAGGTGCAGTGCCCAGGTGTTTCCCTAGGTTAGCCCCTACCTCTCCCCCCACCAGCCCCATCGCACCTCCGCTGAATTACCTGATGTTCTTTTCTTTACGTTTTCCGCCTGCCGTTTCATGGGTGTTTTGCCACCCGCCTGAGAAGTACACAGATACGTCTTTTTCTGTCTCCTTTATGGCCAAATGAACTGAGGTGCAGGCTTGTCTCAGGCCGTTATTGGTCACTGGCTGAGAGCGCCTCCTGTCCTGAGGCTGTTTCTGTTCTATTACTGTATCGGAAACACCTCACAAGGTTTCGGGTCCCGATCCATTGTGAATCCCCATCACAGATTATTAGAGCTGAAAAGGGCATCTGGTGTATCCATGGCCCGTCCCCTCACAGGAAAGTGAGCTCCCAAGAGGGCCCCCAAGATTACACAGGTAGGGTGGCCCAGATTGGGTGACGTGTTTGGGCGGGCGCCCAGCTCGGTCTCACCCCAGCCCTTCCCCTGTTCCCAGCGCCCCCGGTGCTGGGAACCCAAAGCCCTTTCTCCCTAATTTCTCTCCTCCCTGCCCGGTGATCAGGCAGTCCCCGTGTCCCGGCTCTCACGTCCTTCTGCCTGGCTCTCGTATCTGCCGGCATCCTCTGAGGGGGGCGGCCGCAGGAAGAGGGCTGAGGAACCCTTGCGCACAGACAGGATGGATGTGGGGAAGAGAGTGACATGAGAGAGGGAGAAGAAAAAGGCGAGAATCCCCGTCTCCAAGGACACGGGACCACAGGAAAATCCCCGTCGTTTATGCTGATTATGGATTCAGTCTGGGAGAACTAATAAAGCGAGAAAAGAAAAAAAAAAGGTGTTGGTTCAGTAAAGTCACCACAAATTACAGTTGATTAAGCAGAATGCTGTCACCTGGGTCTGATTACCACGTGTCTCCTTGACAACCCCGAGTGTCGTCAGGAGTGTGGCAGAGACGGGACCTCGCTCCTCGTTACACTTTGTGAGGACAGGTGTCCTGTCTGCTCAGTCTGGGCAGTGTGGCCAGAGCTTCAGCGTTAGAAGGGACTCGAAAAGACCCCTATTTACGGCAAAACGAAAACATAATTAACACTGTTATTTGTTCTACAGGAAAGCTGTTAAGACAGTAAATCCAAAGGGTTCTCATCACAGGAAATAATACACTATTTTTCTTTCTCTTTTAGTTTGTGTGTATATGGTGATGGATGTTCACCACTAAATTTATTTTAATCATTTCATGACGTAGTTAAGTCACATCATTATGCTGTACGCCTTCAACCTATACAGTGCTGTAGGTCAACTATTTCTCAGTAAAACTGGAAGAAAACACACACACTCAAATGTAAAGTATAAAAGCACAAGCCATAGGCTCAAAAAAAAAAAAAAAACCTAAAACAAGACAACTGTGTCTTAAGTCCTGCCCGTGGTCCCTCCGTTTCTGGTTTCTGATGTGAGGTCACACCAGATAGCCACAGGGGCTGCTGAGGCAGCTGACCAGCCCTGGCCAAGTTCTAAAGAAGCTGGAGCGAGAAATGAGATGCTCACTTCACTTCCAGAACGAGAGTCGACGGCCATGCTAAACCAGGCCGCCGGGGGCAGGAGCCCCACCAGCCAGGGCAGCAACGCTGTGCAGCTGGGCACGTGCAGGAGGAGAGCTTCCGGCCTTTGGCTTGGAGGGTGCGGGTTTAGTGGAACTGTGGGCCTGGGATCTCCTGACCTCCCTTTGACGGTGGGTGTGAAGTTGACATCTCCCAATGTCCAGCGCTCTTCCCCAAAGCTCCCCAGTTATACCACCACGTAAACACACACACTTGTTTTGCAAATACAGCTTCAAAACACCCTCCAGCCTTCCCTTCTGCCAGAATGATGCCCCAAAGTTCCTCCCATATGGAAAACTGGGAGGGACCCCATAAGTAGTGAAACCTGTTTCCCTGTAGAGAGGGAAAAAAAAACAACAAAATCTATGCATTAAAAAAAGCTAAACTTGGGGATTCCCTGGCGGTCCAGTGGTTAGGACTCGGTGCTCTCGCTGCCAAGGGCCCAGGTTCAATCCCTGGTCTGGGAACTAAAATCCCACAAGCAATGTGACGTGGCCAAAAAAGAAAAAAAAAAGCTAAACTTATGGTTGAACAGGGGTAGGGATAGATTCCGAGTTTGGGATTGACATGTATACACCACTCTATTTAAAATAGATAACCAACAAGGACCTACTGTATAGCACAGGGATCTCTGCTCAATACTCTGTAATAACCAAAATGGGAAAAGAATTTGAAAAAGCATAGATACCTGTGTACGTATAACTAAATCACTTTGCTGTACACCTGAAACTAACACAACATTGTAAATCAACTCCACTTCCATATAAAATAAAATTAAAAAACTAAAAGCTAAACTAAACTAAATGGAAACACTTGAATGATTAACCGTGGTTATCTTTGGTTGGTGGGACAAAGCCTGATTTTTTTCTCATGTTCTTTTTCTTCAACTTCCAAATGTGCTCTAACGCATGTACTGTATAGTCATTTTATGCTGAGAAAAATATGAACTAAAATATTTAGAGACACTGTGGCCCTCGAAAGCAAGCTGCTTTGACTGTCCTCCACAAGGATCGAGTGGGCTGTCTCTGTGCAGACAGAGTCCCCGGGAGGAAGCCCTGCCTCCACAGAGGGCAGGCTCCTGCACGAGCCCCAAGAAGACTTCTGCGGGCACCCCAGCTCTGGCCCCTCCAACACTCCCTTAAAGAGCTCTGCATTCAAAAACAAAAACACACTAAACGGAAACAGACAGGGTCATGTGAAAAAGCCAAATCCCGTTATCCTCCAACTCAGCTAGATGGTGGGAAAATAGAGACACAGCCAGGCATTCTGTGTTTCCCTTTGAAGTCTGAACCTGTGCTTCTGAGTCTCTTTCTGGGTCCCTTGTCTCTCCCTCCTGTCCTTCCCACCAGATACAAAATATCTGCAGACTACAAATACGTATCTTGTGAGACAGCTCAGATACAGTAGACGGTTTTCACCATCAGTGCCTTTCACAAGCTCTGATCTTTGTGTCTTTAACACATTCAAAGCTTTCGTGACCACATGAGCCAGCAATTCCACTCCTAGGAATAGACCCTAAGAGAACTGAAAACATATGTCCACACAAACGTTGGTCCATGAATGTTTATAGCACCATTATTCATAAAAGCCCAAGGATGGGAACGACCTAGATGTCTCTCAACTGATGAACGGATAAAGGAAGTGTGGTACATCCACACGATGGAATATTATTGGGCAATAAAAATAATGAAGTACATGACAACATGGACGAACCTTGAAAACACGATCCTGAGTGAAGGGAACCAGACACAAAAGGCCACTTAACATACGATTTCCTTTATAGGAAATGTTCTGAATAGGGAGCTCTACAAAGACAGAGAGTAGATTAGCAGTTGCCAGGAGCTGGGGGATGGGGGCTGGGAAGGCTAGGGAGTTTCTTCTGGAGGTGATGAGAATGCTCTCAAATTAACTGTGCTGGTGGCTACACGGCTCTGTGAATGCACTAAACATCGTTGAACTGCTGGCTCTAAATGAGTGGATCGTATCGTATCTGAATTATATCTCAATAAGGTTGTTTTTGAAAACCTGTAGCTATTTTATTCATAAGTAAATCAATAAACCTCACACACGCACATACACGCAGATGGTGTGGCCGCTCTGGGCTGGGGCGAGGATGGAAGCCAAGGCTGAACCCAGCTTGGACACAGCCAGGCCTGCAATCCACGCGGAAGGCAAACATCCGGGTCGGGAGCGCCGGCGTCCGGACAGGACTGCCAGGCGGTGGGCGCAGGCTCAGAACGGCCCTGCTGACCTCTGACCTCTGGTAACAGCCACTCGCTCAGGTGCCTGGGGACCAGAGGTCGCGGCGGGAGCTGGACTCTGCCCTCGGGGGGAAGCAGCTCAGTCCTCTCGAGCTGAGCTGCCCCTCTTCTTCCCCTGCTGCAGCCCACCCCCGAGCTCGCTGCCTGCCCCGGGGTTGTGCCCTGTGCCCTACCTTCCCGGCCGCCTGCGTGGCTTCCCTTCCCCCTAGGCTGCTGACACAGGAAGAAGGTAGAACTCTCCGATCACCTGGGTAGAGTTTTGTTAGCGAGGGTCTGCTTTCTGGACTCTGAGCCCTGTACTTTGGGACATTTTAGTCCTTGAACTAAGTTGGAAGCAGGGACTGGAAGTCCTTTGTACCCGCCAGAGGCTAACCTGGAGAGTCCCTATTTTCCTTCAGAGAAAAGAAGGAACAGAATCCCCTAGTGCATCGCCTCCGCACACCAAACCACCTTTGCATGCAGGTAGCTGTGATGGGGGAAAAGGCCAAGGGTTAGGATGAACGCGAACGCTGCCGTCTATGCTCTTTATCGATATTAACTTATCTGAGCCTCCTAATCGCTCCGTGAGCCTCCATTACCTCACCTGTACGGTGGAAACGAGCCCCCAACTTACAAGTTATTTGAAAAAGTTAAGTGAGGTAATAATACCCGTGTGAGTTTCCAAAACTCTTAAAGCATCAGCCTTTTCGGGTCTTACCATCATGACCATTCTTTTGTAAGCTCTTGTTGATGCTGTAAGCGTGCTCTCATTTAACCCTGGCTGGATGGTACTGTTATCCCCATTGTAAAGATAAGAAAACTGAGGTCAAGTAACCTGCCCACAACCGTACAGCAAATTGACGGATCGTGGTATCAGCAACTCCTCACCTAGTGTCTCTCTCATCCCCAGGGTCTCAAAGTCTGGATGCACTTGAACCTCTCAGGCAAAGTCAGAGGCACAGAATCTACCCCAGACTCACAGAATCAAATTCCACAGGGCGGGGCCCAACCATGGACATTTTAAGTCGCCTTCAGGGGATTCGGGTGCACACCAGAGGTTGTGAATCTCTGCACTAAAGCAAGAAGAGCTTGGAGCAAGGAAACCTAAAGGAAGAGGAGACATGTACCTAGAAAAATTAGAGGATAAAGAAAGAAACTAGAAAATACGATCGGCCTGTGTATTACAGTGATAGCTAACTTACAGAATGTTTACCTCAGGTAGGCACCGTAGTAGCGCTTTTTACACTTCCTATTTCTTCGTTTGAATCTCGGAGCCACGTGAGATAGGGGCCATTGTTCTTCCCATTTCACAGATGAGAGAACTGAGGCCCAGAGAATTTAAATTGAATTTAAATTATTTGCCCAGTGTCACAGAGCTAGTAAAGAGAGCCAGGAGAGAATCTTCACCACCTTGAAATACTTTTAGAGAGGGAAATAGGCCAGGATAATGAAAAAGAAAAAACGGACAAGGCAAGAGGTCCCACAAAACTCTCACGTGAAACAAAGCTGTCTCCAGGTTGCAGGAAGCCTCCTGCCTGAGTGTGCTGGCAACTCTGAGAAAGGAACTTGGGCACCTGTAGGAAAGTCCTCTGTATGTGGAGGTAAAGCCAGTCCAGACGCTTCCCTGCCCCTAGACAGGGCACCTCACACTGAGCGTAATGGGTTGAATGGTGGACACCCCCACCCCCAAAGGATATGTGCAGGTCCTAATCCCTGGGACCTGTGAAAGTGACCTTACTTGGAAAAAGGATCCTTGCAGATGTAATTAAGTTAAGGACCTTGATTTGAGATCATCCTGGATTATCCATGTGGGCCCTAAATCCAACAATAGGTGTCCTTATTAGAAGAGGGGCACCAGACAGAGAGGAGGAAAAGACCGTGTAGAGACAGAGCAGAGTCGGGAGTAAGCGGCCACAAGTCATGGGAGGCCAACAGCCACCAGACGCTGGAAAGGGCAAGAAAAGGAATCTCTTCTAAAGCCTCCGCAGGGAGCATGGCCCTGCTGACACCTTGCTTTTGGACTTCTGGCCTCCAGGACTGTGAGAGAATAAGTTTCTGCTATTTCAAGCCACCCAGGTTGTGGTAATTTTTTCCAGCTGCCCTAGGTAACTATACACTGGGGAATGGACGACCAGTTTAATGGACATACTGTTTAAGTCTGCTCAGCAGCCTTTTTTCTTTTGCCCAGGTTACAACTCCTCCCTTCCTTTACAGACCTGCTCTCCCAGTCTCCTGCCATGTGCTTCTCATGGTCTATACTAACCCCAGACACAGGGAAGTGCCTAGCCTCTAGAACTGACCAATCAGAGAGCCGCTTCTCCTCAGCTGCCAGTGGTTGGTCCAGGAGTGGCTTGTGAGCCAAGCCTGACCAATCAGAGTCCTTCCCTAGATTTTTGTATTACTGAGCTGGTGAGAGTTACACTTCTCTTTCCACTGGGACTGCTAAGTTGGTGCATGAAGAATCCAGGGCACAGAGGGACGTGTTCTTGCCGTGTGGAGAAAGAGCATGTGCAGTAGGAATGAGGCCAACGTGTGAAAGGAAATAGAAGCAAGAGGTCAAGTTCAGGAGTGAGGACATTCTGAGAGTGTTTAAATTTCTAGATCCAGTTGACCCTGGGGCCAGCTCCACTGTTCCTATGGTTTGTCATGTGAAGCTTAATCTCTCTGCCCAGGCTAGCGGCAGTTGGGTTCTGGCCCTCGCAAGGGACAGAGCTCAAAGTACCACAATAGATTTAGAGCACGTGCCACGTCCCCAGGCCGAGCCAAGCATCTAGGAACAGGCTTTACTGCATTGCTTGCATTTTTTCCATTTCAGCAAACACTTGAGGACAAGATCAAGGGCTAGCCGTGTCACGTGTTGAAGAAAAGAAGAGAAAGGCCCGTGCTTGAGAAAATGCGTCTCCTTGATCTTTGTACCATCAGTTAGAATGTCCAAAGGACGCAGTGGAGACCGTTCCCAGCAGGAAAATGTTTATTCCTGTTTGGTGGAGCCTGGGGAAGAGAAGAAAAAGAAAAGATTCAGACAGGGAGCCAAGGTGGGGTGGGCACGGAGGCCCCAAGCCCCTGTCAGAACCACACGAAGCCGTGGATCCAGCCCAACGCTGATCCCGGATCACAGTGACATCTGAAATTTCCTAAGGCATTTCCTTCCCTTTCAGGTCTTTTTGGGTTCTTCAGCCCATATGTTGCTGATTTTCCATCTTTTCAAAACTCTCCGTTGCATTTCAAGTCAGAAGGCATCTTATTCATTGCTTCTGAATTTGAGGGGGAGGAAATCACGGAGGTCAGCAGGCCTTTCAATACAGAAAATAAATGAGCCAAGCTGGGCATGAATGTGGAGTGCATGCGAGCACACGCGTGGCTTGTTCTTTCCTGCCGCTGTCTACGTTTCAGCTCCATTGTGCAAGATCGCAGGACAGACTTGAGCAGCACCTCTTAGAAAGGCTTCTCAGGTCTCCTTCGAGAAAGAAGCTTCTGCCCCCAAGTTGCCTTTTGTAGTTCACTGCGTCTGCGATGCAGCCCTTGACTGCGTTAATTACTGGTCAGCAAGTGGCGGCTTTGAACTGGTCGCCCACCAGAGACTCTCTGAGGCTCCTGTTTGCTATGCGACTATTTTCTTATGTTGCCTGTTATGTGTCCAAGTGGCAGAGGGCTCCTCTCTTGCCTGAAGTGGAGCAGACAGGAGGCCTGGCCAATTAAAGCAGCGCCAAAGAAATGGCGGAAGGCTGGTCTTCCAACGAAGTTCAACAGCAAAGCTCAAAGCTCATGAAGAAATTAAATTTGGCTGAAGGAAAAGGAAGAGCTGATTTAGAGAAAGAGAGAACGTGTGGGATGAGGGGAGCCGTTGGATTCCTTCCCGCGTCACCATGAGGTCTCCAACCTGTCATGGTCCCCAGGGAGTGGTGTGTAGGCTTGGAAATAGACATGGCTCCTACTCAAAAAAAGGTAGCTTAGCATGGGTGCTGGGAAAACAGAAAGGTAGCAGGGGTCATTCGTTTTCCTAAACAGGGCTTTTTTTAAAGTAATACAGAAGAAGAGAAATAAATAACGGACCCCAAAGAGTTGGTGGTGCTCATGTCCAAGCAAAGTTAGCAAATTCATCATAAACATGACTTTAATTTCTGAACCCCAAACGGGGCAAGTGGTCTTATGACCACTTGTGTACTTTCCATGAGTATACATGGAAACTATGCCTTAAATCTGACTGTCCCAGATATGATAAGATAGCAGTTTCTCAACTGAGGGCAGTTTTGCCCTCCCCTCACTGAGGAAAATTGGCAATGGAGACTTTTTTATTGTCATGACTCGGGGAGGTCATAGAGGGAGGGAAAGTGTGGTACCGGCATCTACTGGATAAGGGCCAGGGGTACTGCTACACATCCTACAATGTACACACAGGCTCCAGCAACAAAGAATTATTCAGTGTAAGGGTCAATAGTGCCACTGTGGAGAAACCCTGAGCAGAAGTGATATAACTGGCACACCCATCGTCACCATCCTGGCCTACTTTAACCCACTGGCAGGTTAAAAGTGTTCCCCTTTCCTAAATTATGACTGCATATCTCACTGAGGAACGTGGATACCTCTTCTCTTAATAGGAATATTTCTCGCTACAAAATCTCCCTTCTGAAGTAAGGAAGGGAGATTTCAATCACGTGTCCCTTTCAATCACGATTCGTCTCTATCCTCATTACAGCTTATTGGACCGGAAGTCAACAACTGACCAAAGCCGGGCTGCTCAGATTCTTCTCCCAGCAATTCATAGTTAAATAGGAAACAGTCTATTAGTCAGGAAAGGATAAGACATGACACAGCAATAAATAACTAGAATCTTTGCCGATTAAAAACAACAACAACAACGTATTCCTTGCTCACGTGCTCATTCCTAGCATTACGTGACCGTGTCTGTTGCCAGGGGCGGGGGTGGGGCAGGAGAATCCTCCGTTCCACGGAATCTCTCAGGCCCCAGGTTGGCAGAGGCTCACCCGTCATATGACAGAGGGTCACTGTCATCTCCACGCGAGGCTTTGGGGCTCACTAGGCAGGGGGAGGACCCCCTGAAGAGGCTCACACAGGCTTTTAAATGCTTTGACCGGAAGGCGACAACGGCTGGATTCCTCCCACAGCCAATCGGCCGGAACGAGTCACATGACCCTACCTGACCGCAGCTCATCGGTGCATCTCACAGCCAGTTAGGTGTCAGAAGCTGGGCTGTAAGGCCACGGAGATCAGGGCTCCACGCGGCACTCGGACGGAGCCAGAGCTGACGTTACCAAGGGCAGATCTCAAGGGAAAACAGAGGAGGACGGCCAGAAAAAAGCGAGGCAGATGCGCAGAAGGAAGCAGAGGGTGGGAGGCTCCTTAGGGACTAGAAAGTAGGTGCCTGGGTCTTGGGCAGCTTCCTCCGCCCCAGGCGGCTCCACTGTGCTCTGTTGCCATGAGAACTTGGGGTCAGCACATCAAAACCCTGCTCCGCGCCGGTGTGAATGGATTTCTGTTCCTTGCTACCCAAAGAGCTTTGACTCATGCTTTGCCGGCTGTACTTCTTGAACGCGTAATTCCCTGTGAAGTTTGTGAAAGGAAGCTGGATTCTCAAACATGTGGAGCTGCCCCAAAGATAATAAATCTCCCAGGGTGAGCGCTTCAGAAGAGCCCAACTTTCCACCAGCCCTGACCCAACACGGCCGATGACGCAGGCTGGCCCGGGCAGGCAGGGCCGTGGATGCAACTTACTAGGCTCAGAAAGACCATCTCTATGTCCACACGTCACCCAGCGATGCTGACACAGGGGGTCTGAACTGCTTTTGTGCCACGGAGTCCTTCTCAGAATAATGTTTTTAAATGCTTTACCTATTTTTAAAGGCAGAAAGTAAAATACATAGTATTGCAAAGGCAACCGATGACATTGAAGACCAGTCATCAAAATATTTTAAAATGGAGACACAGTGCTCTGTGTACTTGTTATTAGCTCCTTAAGACACTCTAGGGACAGGTTTAATACTTAACCGTAATTTCAGAGTAGCGCTGAGCACAAGTAACACTGAAAGGTATTTGCTGCAACTATAACATGATATAAAAGTATCTATATCCATTCTGTAGGCAGCAAAGTAACGGACACCACTAATACGACTACGGTTTGTTGCCTACATTTATAACTGAAGGATGTGCCAAAGGTTCGTGAAAAGAAAGATATATCTTACTCTTTAGTAAAAATAAACACAGATTTTATCGTTAATGGAAATAAAAACATTTTTCCCAGCCATGTTCACGGACCCCTTGAATTCTGTGATTTGCTCAGTGGTCCAATGACCACAGATTATGAGTCTTTGACCACCAGGTCCCAGGCAGAACCCAATTAGGTTTCCTGAGTAGGAAAACAGCTGGCGAAGAGGAAGCAGAAATCTTGTATTTCTCTAAGGCTGAGCAATGGACAATGATACCTACTCAGGGCAAATGAGCTTATTGGCTTTGATCTTATTACTGTATAGCCCCCGGAGCATGAAGAGAAGAGGGAGGTTTTGACAGGGAACTCGAAGTCTGAAGAGGGTACTGAGTCAGAAACACGAGCTTTGGCTCACTGGAGTGGAACAACCGGTGCCCAAGGGAGGAGCGGGGATGCAGAGGCTCTGTGGTCAGAGCAAAGGGAGAATGGGTCACCAATGCCCACTTGAGGGAAAGGTCTGAAACGGTCACCAGAGATTAAGCTGAGGACGGAGAAGAGAGGAAATGGGGGTCGGGATGGATGGAATTCAATTCGTGGAGCAAAACTTGTGGGCGGGGCCAGGAGCTGCTGTCAAATACCTCTGTTACTGTAAACCCAAGTCCTAGTTCTTCCTAGGGCTGAAGGTGCTTGAGAAAACAAAGGTCGTATGTGTTTGGAGCAGAGCCACAATTGTCTAAACGCGCTACGGTAGAAGAAGCAACGGATGAAGACCGCAGGCCCGGGTTCTCATCTCCATCTTGCCTCACTAATCTGCTGGGCCGCCCAAACCGAGTTGCTTTATCTCTCTGGGCCTTGGGTTTCTCATCTTTAAAATGAGAGAGTTGGAGTAGGTCATCTCATAAGCAAACATTTTACAATGTCTGATCAGCCATGAATACTCACACCAGCCCATTGGGATCTCCTGGAGAGCTCTAAAAAATACGCCTGGGTTCTATCCCCAGAGTTTAAACTCATTATACCATTGCCTCTACTTTTGCATTTGTTTGAGAATATACATAATATAAAGTTAAAATAAGTGGGTAGTGGGTCCACCAGGGGCTGAGAGCCATTCCCCACTCCCAGTAGCACATTGTAGGCATGCAGGCTTCCGTAGTTGTGGCACGCGGGCTCAGTAGTTGTGGCGCACGGGCTTAGTGGCTCCGCGGCATGTGGGATCTTCCCGGACCAGGGCTCGAACCCGTGTCCCCTGCCTTGGCAGACAGATTCTCAACCACTGCGCCTCCGGGGAAGCCCCTGAAGTATTTTATTAGAAAGGATGAGACAGGAGTAAAGGAGAGAGAAAGAGACAACACCAAAGTTGGTCGCCACGGGTTTCCCTGAACCTGTCTTCCTAAGAGATTCCAGAGAAGGGCCAGTTCACTATGGTGGCGTCCCTAAAGGAAAAGTCATGTGATCGAGGACACCAATTTCAAGATACCCTGAACCTGTCTTCCTAAGAGATTCCAGAGAAGGGCCAGTTCACTATGGTGGCGTCCCTAAAGGAAAAGTCATGTGATCGAGGACACCAATTTCAAGATAGGAGAGATGGAAGAAGCAGATACAACTCCCCCCCCCATTCTAACTGACTGTTCTTCAGAGGACGTGAGACCTGGACCAAAGGACACTGGCCCCACCTTCAGGAACTCCTCCTTCTTTGCCCGGGCAAGGCCAAACCTCCCATTGGCTCTCAGGACAGGCCCCACCCCTTCCGGTGGGAGGGGCTTGCTGTTAGGCAATTGCTCTCTTCTGTTTTCCTCTCTGGCTATCTTTTATGATAATCTGATCCTCTGAAGGGGGCCTGACAGCTCTCTGACACACACGTTTGCTTAAAGATTGACATTTTCCATCTCCTTGCCCATTTTCTGACTGCATAAAAGAGAATTGTAAATGTTTAGAAAAATCGAAGTTCTTCTTAGACACCTGCAGTTTCACAGAGATGGTAGTCTCTAATTCATGCCAAGAAGAGGCTGAAGAAATGAGGCAGGATCACCTGGCCATTTTCTTGCTGAAGCTTTATTTCCTCTCAGTCTTGGAGTAGCTTCAAGTTCTCAGGGCGGGTTGGAGGCTTGGGAGGCCGAGGCAGTGCAGGGAGCCCACGCTGGACTCAGCTCATGGAGAGAAGCGCTGGGGAAGGAAGGGCAAGGGCAGCAGACACTGCTGAGGGTAGGAGGACATCGGTCTGCCCGATGTCGGGGCCAGACGCTGCGCCGTTCACCAGACATTCCACTCCCCACCGCCCGCCACAGCACAGCCCTCTTTGCAGAGCCAGCCTCTATCCTTCCATCCTTCTCTGCCTGTCCCCTCTTTTCTGTCTGTGGGGTGACCACGGCTCTGCATAGGTCATTCGGGGCTGAGGTTACCAGCTTTTGACAAATAGCGAACGTTTAAGTGTTCATTAACTCACACCCAGAAAAGCATGACCTGCGTTATTGTTTCCTTTTTTTTTTTTTTTTGAATGGGAAAAGGCAGATGCAAGGAATCTCAGGGCTATCCCTGAAATAAAATGTGGAAGTGGGGTGCACTTAATGATCACAAGTAGGGCCGGGCTAGACCCATGCTCTTGGCTCATTAGAAGAGAAACTTGCTGTGTGATAGATGAAGACAGACTGCTAGCCTGAGTGATGCTTATCCACGGACCACTGGGGACCAGAGCCATAGATTCACATCAGCTGACCGCACAGTCCTTCACAGGTTCTCAGCCACTGACTTTCAAGTGACCCCAGCCAGATCGCCAAGAGAGTGGCCCTCCTAGGTTTCAAGTTCACATTTCTTTGCCTAAAGAAATCCATGCTGTTCCCATACCACACCCAACACTTGCCATTGGAAATGGAAAACTCCGTCCCGTGAAACAGGTTCCATCTTTTAAATGCTCCACCAGACCCTTTCTGAACTGTCTAAACTATAAAGAATGAGATTTTTCCTGTCTCTCGCCTTCCAATTACAGGGCAGTGGGCCACATTCTGATCTCCCTAGAACTTATCTGACGCATTCCTATGTTTTGCCTTCTTTGTCAAGAGAGGACCCTAGATGGCCATCTTCATACTCTAGGATAGAAGAAAAGACCCTCCTCTCCGATTCTTCTCCCTGTTAGACACAGTCCTCTTGCCTGTTCCAAGAACGTATGTGCCAGAAAGTCCTTTCGAAGAACTGACTTTGAACCCTGATTGCTTGCACTCTGAGAAGCTGCTGGCATACCCAGCCGTAGGATTCATTGACCAGTTGCTCTCCGAGACCCTGAGCAAGGACCTGGGATGGGTTTGATTGTGTGGGGAGTTGGGTTGTGTGGTTTGGGATATAACAGGGTCTCACCAGGGCAGGAAGTTTGGAAACAGGACAGTGAAAGAGAAGGGAATTCTGGACAAGGTCTCAGCTCTCATTCCCAGGACAGTTCACAGAGCACTTCCTTTCTGGGCCACTGGCACACCATTCGCGGATCCCCATTTAGGGGTAGCTTCCGATCCTGCAACCCAGCCTATAAGAATGAGAACATCTGGGAATTCCAAGGTGGAGTGGTAGGGGACGCGACCTCACGAGCCCTCGCTCTCTCCCAACCTCGTAACCTTTTATTGCTTCACAGTTCATCGTCTCACTCTTCCCCCACCTCTCACCACCACCCTTTTGCTCGCACACGTCCTGTGGGAAACTTCCCGTGGGGAGGGCTTCGTGTGCTTTGGGAACGGCCGCTGGACAGGGATCATCTCCAAAACCGCTCAGCTGGAACTATCAACGCCCACCGCCTGGAACATTCCTTTCTCTGGCTCAGTGTGGAGTGATTTCCAGCCTTGCCAGGGTGTGGGATCTTCCCTTGATTTCTGCTTCTCATCTATTGCACTCTTCCCGGAACCATCTGGGGTTGAGAGTCAGGTATAGAAACAATGCAGCGAGTTTCTGAGACCAAAAGATAATTGAAAAAACCCAGTAAGTCCGTTCCCTTTGGCCCCAAGTTCACATATGGTCAGCACATTAGGAACCTTGTCCAAAAGATCAGTTTGGGACACCAGGTGGGGGCCTGTCATTAACTCAGACTCCCATCCCCCAGGAATGGGGCAGTCAGCGCTGTGTACACCTCTGGTCTGTTTCAGGTTTGACCATGTCACTGGTTTTAACTCAAGCTAAAGTCCCTTCTAGAATGCTCTACACTCTAGCAGATAAAGCAGCTGTCTTCATGAGTGATTGCTTCCAGACCCAACGAAGAGAAACTCATGTGTTTGAAATGCTTGCCGTTCTTCTCCATTTCACCATAAAGTAGCCCGTTTAATTTTGCACAATACTGTTTGATAACAACCATGTGTGTGTCTTCCGTATTTGTATACTCAGGAAAGGACCTACTTGGTCAGTGTGAGATAAGTTCACAAGAAAAATGGAACCAGATGTGATTCCTTTTCATTTGACTCTTCAGACTCCAGCAATCTAATTCTCGGGGTCAGTCTTTACTTGGGTTTTCAGTTACCTTGCAGAAGAGGATCCTTTTACACTACAGTGTTTGCTTTTCCCAGGTACCTGACAAGCAGGAACGAGCCAAAGATTTTAGGGAGTTGGCTCTCAGCTTAGCGCTTTCCAACATTTCCAGGCTAGAGATCCAGTGGGATGGAAGTTTCCTTGTTTGGAAGAGAACATGTCTGCCCAGTAGTAGGCTGATACGCTTCAGTTAAACCATTCTTCCAACTACCCAGAATGTACAAGTACTTTGGGCCTGAAACCCAAGGTCAAATAGTGCTAAGATCACTCATTTGAAACTCCAGAGCAAAGGAATTGGGCAAGACTGACATTACAGAAGGGCAGATTTTTCTCTCTTTTCATCTTATTTCCTCTTTTTCTTTTATTTCCATCCCAATTTGTCACTAAGCCTGCCATGTACAGTGGTACAATTTGTGCACTGTGCAAAAGTACTTAGCCAAGGGAGCAAGTGGGGGCTGAAATCCTGTCCCCAAATGCTATGTTTGTTAAGTCATGGACCCCAGCGTGGTGTATATCTACCCAGAGGAAGAGACACCTTTTTTCCCCCATAAAAGGACTAACTGCTCGGGCTTCCCTGGTGGTGCAGCGGTTGAGAGTCCGCCTGCCGATGCAGGGGACACGGGTTTGTGCCCCGGTCCGGGAAAATCCCACATGCCGCGGAGCGGCTGGGCCCGTGAGCCGTGGCCGCTGAGCCTGCGCGTCCGGAGCCTGTGCTCCACAACGGGAGAGGCCGCAACAGTGAGAGGCCCGCATATCACAAAAAAAAAAAAAAAAAAAAAAGGACTAACTGCTTACCAAGTTGGTATCCCAGGGGCTGCATCTGTCCAGAAGAAGTACATGAAGTACATTTTTCTAAGAAGCTGGATGTGCCACTCGTGCCCTTGCATGCATGATAGCCCCAAAAGATGAATATGCAAACGCCAGAGTATGTGTGGTCTGTTCCTACCTGTGTGTATTAGTACTTTTCAATAGGCCACATTCCGTGTTCCGCCCTGTCTTTGGGAGGCCCCAAGGCAAGTCATCAGAAGAAGCTTTAGACCCATAGTAGCTACGTGGCCCTTGTGTCACTGCTCTTCCTACGGCAGACATCGCTAATCAGTCCTGGAATTCTTTCACACTACACCCTGATTGGTCTCACAATCCTTCTCCACTGAATGGAACACTCTCCTCAATCTCTACCACCTGAACGGAGCTGATGTACAAAAGGAAGCCTGTCTGTCTCAGCTAGCTATTGCCACAATAATGCTGCAAAACAAGCCACCCCAAGCTCAGTGGCTCGAAGCGAGAACCATTTATTCTCGTTCACCCACCTTGGAGGCATCTGGGATTCGGCCGGTCTAGGGTGAATCAGGCCAGCAGTGCTCTCTCCTCCAAGCTGAGGTCCGGGCATGGTTTGTCACCCTGGGCTGGGCTCAGGTCTGTTCAGTGTGTGTCCATTCTGGGGCCTGCGCTGACCAGAGGTCACTCTTCTCATGTTGACAGCAGAGGCTCAGAAGGAGAGATCAGCCACACGAGCACATTTTTAGTCTCTGTTTACGTCACATTCAGTAACATTTCATCGGCCAAAGCGTGTGATGTAGCAAAGCCCCAAATCAAAGGGCAGGGAGGATGCCCCTCCCACACTAAGACCAGCACAGCACTGTGACCATGCACTCGAGCTACCACATTGTCTCTGTCCTAGGCAGGGGCACGGGGGCCGTGTCAAACCACATCTGGTGCGATGTCCCCTGCTCGGCTGGTGCCCCTGTAATACCATCATTACATCCACCTTCCCTAGCCAGCCCATCCACCCATTGTCCCAGGTGGGTGGAGAGAAGGAAGGGTTAAACTTCAGAGCCCAAGATGCAGGGAGAGGGTGGCTCTGCATACAGCCTGGCCAGTGAACCTGATGATGAATCGTAGTCACGATGGACCCGAGGCAGATGCTGACTCGAGGGAATGGGCGCACGTCAACAGGTGACAGGTGGGTGGGTTCGAGGAGCCTGGGCTTCAAGACGGATGATTTGGAAGAAACGAGAGAGTGACAGAGGACCAGCGGTGGTGGCGGATCAGGACAGAGGTACCCCAACTGGAAGTAACCACGGGTGTGGAAATCCCTGCTTTTCATTTTTTTTTTGTTTGATACTGTATGGTATTATTTGTTTGTGGAATCTAAAATATAAAGCAAAGGAATGTATATAGCAAAACAGAAACAGACTCACAGATATAGAAAACAAACTAGTGGTTACCAGTCGGGAGAAGGAAGGGGGAGGGGCAAAATAGGAGTAGGGGATTAAGAGATACAAACTACCATGTATAAAATAAATACCTGCTTTT
Organism: Leucopleurus acutus; assembly: GCF_964270905.1. NCBI lineage: Eukaryota > Metazoa > Chordata > Mammalia > Artiodactyla > Delphinidae > Leucopleurus > Leucopleurus acutus. The sequence continues at coordinate 1,533,463 of NC_139161.1, read as the reverse complement.
CATTTTCACTCATCAATAGCAAAGCACCCCTTTAGGCCACAGCATCTTATCCCCACCATCAAAGGTGAACCCAGAAAATTACAGAGCCCGAGACTCTGCCCTCCAGGAGTTCACGATCTGAGACACACAGGCAACAACTCTAGGGAATAAAATATAAACAAAGAACCAAGATGGTGTGAAGCAGACAGGTGGCCAAGGGAGTTCCAACTGTAGTTAAAGGAAAGCAGAGATCAAGCCAGGCGGGCTCCCTGGAGGCGTGGGCGTTCAGGAGTTTCTTATGGAGGGGAGTACTGTCAACCTAGCCAAACGGCATGACTTCATGGAGGCTGTGGAAGTGGAAGTGGAGTGTGGGGAGAGAGGGCTTTGGCTGTGGGATAAGCTGAGGGGAGGGGAGGGCTGGGGGGTTGCATGGGAACGTCTGTGAGTAGTCAGGCTTGTGCGGCTCAATGGACGGTTTAGAACGTTGCATCAGCTTGACGAGAAATCTTTAGAAAGTCTTGTAAGGGTTCCTCTTTAGAAAAGTATAGCAGCCTCTTTTTTTTTTCTTTTTTTCTTTTTTTAAACTTACAATGGTGGGTGTAAAAAGAAAGAGGTGATGGGAATAATTGTGACCTCCCAATCACACATCTCAGTTCAGGGAATTAGGAAGAGGACGGGTCACCAAGTCTGTGTGCTCCCCACAGCCAAATGCAACTCACCTCCCCCGCCTGAGTCTCCAGTCCTGTGGCTGGAGCTCCTGCCGGGCCAGGCGCTGTAAGTCCTTCACGTAGGACGGCAAACCTGTGAAGTCAGGACTGTTATCAGCCCCTTTCCCAGAGGAGGAGACAGTGTTGATGAAACTGAATTCCTCGTCCAAAGTCCTATGTTTAGAAAATGACAGAGCTGGACGTTGAACGCAGGCCTTCTGAGTTTAGAACCCACATCCTTCACCCCTTTGAGCTACTCTTTCTAAGAGGAGTCGCTTGCGTTAGAGACGCCACCGACATTCAGTTACTTTGGTCAGGCCCAGACAGTGACTCTGGGATTCATTGGCCAATCAGGCTATGAGGGCTTCAGCCATCCAGAAAATTGACGTGGCCTCATTTTCCACATCGTACCCGAGGGTATGTGTCCCAAAGCATCCAAGCCCCTTGGGAATGCTCTTTGATCAAGTGGGTCCCGGGATCTTCCCTCCGTGCTGCAACGTCCCGGCATGTTTTCTTTCGGAGAGAAGTAGTGTTAGTGGCAGCCAAGGGGAGCCTGAGAGACGTGGGCTCTTCCCTTTCAAGCCAGGTTAACTGAGTGTGGCTTGTAGGCAGGTCAGCCATTGATTTCCTCTCTTCTCTGGAGAGCACTGCCATGGTTACATGGATGAAAGCCGAGGAATAAAGCCAGACTTGAATGTTCCAGGTTGAAAGGAGACTTTGAAAGAGGTTGGAAGATGCCAGTCGGGGGTGGGTTTGTAGTGGGAAATGCCTACTACCTGAGCAAGACGCCCATGCGGTTCGGATGTGCTTGAGGAGGAGAGGGGGCAGTCTAATTACCACTCCTCCCAAAAGCCGAAAGGAAACCGCTGGCTTTTGTCTTCCTTTTTGTTTCTTGCGGCCTGCACCTGCTGCTCTGAGAGTTTGACTTTGAGCTTGGACTTTTCTAAAAGCATGTCAAGCTCAACACGGCCCACACTCAAATCGTGTTGATGCTAAGGCTTCAGTCTTGCAAAAACAAACAAACAAAAACTGGCTCAAAATCATCCCCTAAGGCCCATCAATGCTAGGACGGGTTGGTGGAAAGGAAGCAGCATTACCTGAACGTGTGACATAAGCCTGCCCTGCTCTGGGCCCCCCAGGGACCATTCCTGGAAGATTGTCTCCCAGTAGAAATCGGCCCAGAGGTTCAGGGATGGTAACTCCTCTTTGGTAAAAAAGAAAGTAGAGGAAAATGGTAGAATTGCAAAATAAGAAATTCACATCCACACATACTCTTTAAGCGCCTCTAACGTGCCAGCATGTATGCTAAATGATGCGAAGAACCATGTCCTTTTAGCCTTTTATTTCTAACCGAGACGTAACATCAGCGAAAGGAAAAAAAAATTGGGCAAATGGGGCTCTTTTTCCAGGCCAGAGGACTAAAGGCCTTGAATAGGGTCCGTTAGGAGAAAGAGAATTCTATGTACAAAATCTTGTGACAGCTGATACAAGCATCCTTGTAGCCCCGTGTAACTTCCGGAATAGACTTTCCAGTTCACTGGTACTGTCAAGATAAAGGTCATTCTAAGGACCTACCATCAACAGAGCCAGACTAGGAGCTGATTCTCCAACGTGGGAAAGGATTGAATGGAGCCACCAGTCTGTCTTGTGATAAACTGCTGCAATTTGCAAGGTGGGCGATTGAGCAAATTTAAAGGTTTAGTCTGAGCAAAACGATCTGGTCCATCTGCGCCAAGGCAACCCCTCCATCTCGGCCTCCTTAACACTGTTCTCTCCTGTTAACCAGCTCAGGCACTAGTTAACTCACTGTTTTTTTCTTCCAGGTTTCTTGCCACGTAAAAGGATTTTCACTCCTAGGTCTTTCTCACAAGCTCCGTCGTGACCCCCTTTTGGAAAATAACAACTCCTTTCCTGCCCTTACTGAGCTGGAGAGACTCAGCGATGTGTCCTAAATCACAAAGGTCCCTCAAGCTCAGCTTTCAAGACCATCTCACGGGTCAAGCCGAGTTTTAGGGGTGAGTGAAAATTAGAGCAACATGTGCGGCCAAATGTGTGTGGGGAGGGGGGCGGGCTTTGAGATACATGAGAGTCTCCAGGACCATCTGCCTGGTGTGGAAGGAAGGCCATCTGTGCTCTGCAGATGGTATGTCCACAGCAGCTCAAGAGCAAGAATCTTGTTTTTGTACTTTTCACCTGTAGCAGAGGCGACTAATAGCCTTTCTTGCCTACTTTCTCAGGCATAAGATCCTCTCCCCACCCCCTTTTAGACTGGGCTTGTAGCCTAAAGACTACATCCTCCCTTGCAGTTGGCTAAGGATTAGTAAATGAGGTACAGGAAGTGATATGTGCTAATTCTGGGAACATCCTTAAAGGAAGAGACGAACTCTTATCCTTCCCCCACCCTTTTCTCCTTCCTTCTGGCTGGAATGAAGATGTGATGGCCAGAACTAGAGCAACACTTTTGGTCCAGGAGGACAAAGGCCACACCATAGGGAATGGTCTTAAACTTTTGGGCCACAGGGCCCCCTTTACACGCTTAAACAGTCTTAAAGATCACCCAAAAAGCTTTTAATTGTGTAAGTTATATTTCTTGATATTTACAGTATTTTAAATTAAAACAGAAACATTAAAAACACAAGTATACACAAGCATATAGTCCATTAGCCTTCAGAGAAACAACATCATCACACATCACGTAGCCTCTAGAACCCTCACCCTTGATAGAAGGAGAGTGAAAAGGCAAGTAACAACTTAGTATTATATAAAAATAGTTTTCATCTCAGAGATCTCCTGAAAGGGTCTTGGGGACCCCCTAAGGGATGGCAGAGAGTGAACTTAGAGGAATTTGTGGAGCAAGTGACCACTGTATCTGACATGAACAGTCAACCTCTATACTCTTCATGGGAGAAAAATAAAATTAAGTTTCTCCATCGTGAAGATGCTGCTGTTTGGAACCTTTTGCCCCTTCGCGGGGACATTCTCCTTGAGGGTTTAGTGGGATGTTCTCTGTGACTCTGGTCCTAGAGCCTCAGATTTTCCTCTCCCCAGAGGCTAAAAATAGCCCTTGCCTTCTCGTGCAATCTGAGCAATTATTTGTAAAGGCCAGCATTTTCTGGAAGGCATTCCTCTTTCTCCTTTGTCAGTTTTAAGGCGAAAATATTGTCCTTGCTTTAACCTACACAATGAGGGGAGACATAAATGAAAAGTCCGGACCATGGGTTCATCTTGACACTACTTTGTAAACATTCTCACTGAATATGAAAGCACAGAGCAGGTCAGAGTTAACATTGATCTCCCCAACACCCCAGTGAGATGTGTGTTATTATCTTCGTTCTGTGGATGAGGAAGCTGAAACATGAAAGAACTTGCCAATTATTATGATATAATGTTTTCCATTTTCAAAGCATCCTTGTTCATTAATTAGCACATCCACTCAATAAGCCTATAAGGTAGGTAAGTGCGCTTTGTATGCACATCCAAACATCCCTAAGTCCTTTATGGATCCTAAACTCATTAACATTCTTCCGACATCCCCTGAAGCTTGCTGTGTGTGTGGAAGAGAGAGCAGGTAGGTGGGGGAGGCAAACAGCTTCCTCAAATTAGAATGTCCAGCGGGGACCCTTTCTCCCCACACTTCCTGTGATATCAGTTATATTCAGGGCAGAATTCACTGCGGTTATGTCCTCTGGGGTGTGTCTCACAAAAAGATCCATGAAACGTGGCTGCCAGGCCCGGTAAGCTTCAAGCCTTGTCCTGTATTGACGTGGAAGCACCCTTTCTGAAGAAGTACTAAGACCATTCGGTGGCCCCTCAACCTCTCAGCAGGTCTGATCTGGACCAAGAGGAGGAAGAGCTCTCAAGCTATGTCAACCCTTCTGTTGGCCCCAGATGGTTGGGAAAAGGACTGCCCCCCAAATCCAGTGCTGAATCCTGCTGCAGAACATGACCTGACACTTAGAGCGTGCAACACACTGCCACGGGGAATGCTCAAGCGTTATCACCCCTGCGTGCAAGTTCACTTTTGTAATGTTGGCGGGAAAGAAAGAGAAATAGGGCAGCCTTCGGGGGGCTGGGCCTGGTATTTACGGAAACATTTTATAAGTCTGTAAGTAATGAAATAGTCAAGTTAAAGATACCAAAATTGGTCATTTTCCAAGGGGAAATGAATAAAGTAGGCAAACAATTTTTCAGAATATAGAAAATTTTTTAAAAATAAATTTGTTTATTTATTTATTTTTGGCTGCGTTGGGTCTTCGTTGCTGCGCGCGGGCTTTCTCTAGTTGCGGCGGGCGGGGGCTACTCTTCGCTGCGGTGCGCGGGCTTCTCACTGCGGTGGCTTCTCTTGCTGCAGAGCACGGGCTCTAGAGCACATGGGCTTCAGTAATTGTGGCGCGTGGGCTCAGTAGTTGTGGTTCGCGGGCTCTAAGCGCGCGGGCTTCAGTAGTTGTGGTGCACGGGCTTAGTTGCTCTGCGTCATGTGAGATCTTCCCGGACCAGGGCTCGAACACGTGTCCCCTGCATTAGCAGGCAGATTCTTAAACACTGTGCCACCAGGGAAGCCCTAGAATACATTTTAATGAGTATTGATTTTTCTCCCCCATATCACTACTCCACAGATAATTTCAGTAAGGCGAGGATTATTATTGAAGAACAAGCAAAGATAAACTTGGTATTTTGGCTTAAAATAATACACAGAATTTACTCATTTTCAACATGATATTAATACAAATAACATCATTCTTGCTCACACTTTTTTCCCTCATTCCTTTTCCTCTTTCTAATTAAAAAGAAGATGTGGTCTATATATACAATGGAATAAAAAAGAATTAAACAGTGCCATAAAAAAGAATGAAATGATGCCATTTGCTGCAACATGGATGGACCTAGAGATGATCATACTACATGACGTAAGTCAAAGACAAATAACATCTGATATCGCTTATATGTGGAATGTAAAACAAAAGTGATACAAATGAACTTATATACAAAACAGAAATAGACTCACAGACATAGAAAAAAAACTTATGGTTACCAAAGGGGAAGTGGGGGGAGGGATATATTAGGAGCATGGGATTAACAGATGCACACTACCATATATGAAATAGATAAAGGTTTTACTATAGAGTGCAGGGAACTATATTCAATATCTTGTAATAAACTATAATGGAAAAAAATTTACAAAGAATGTGTATATATATTCACATACATGTATATGTATAACCAAATTAATTCACTGTACACTTGAAACTAACACATTATTGTAAATCAACTATACTTCAATTAAAAGAAAGAAAAAATAAAAGAAAAAATAAATTTTAAAAATTATTCACGGGCAAAAGAAAAACAGCTCTGCCAATCAAAATCACAACCCACGGGCTTCCCTGGTGGCGCAGTGGTTGAGAGTCCGCCTGCCGATGCAGGGGACACGGGTTCGTGCCCCGGTCCGGGAGGATCCCACATGCCGCGGAGCGGCTGGGCCCGTGAGCCATGGCCGCTGAGCCTGCGCGTCCGGAGCCTGTGCTCCGCAATGGGAAAGACCACAGTAGTGAGAGGCCCGCGTACCGCAAAAAAAAAAAAAAAAAAAAAAAAAATCACAACCCACGAGCACTCCAATGACTCACAGTTGCCACAACTCTCCAGGATGCATCCGTAGTTATAACTCATGACTGGCTTAGAGCCCACACCAATCCATCGACAAGATGAAGAGCCGCTGTGCTCCCTACAATGACGACGGCCATCGCCATCAGCAACGCGGGCGTCTGTCTTACTGTAGGTAACCAAGTAACTGGTGACACGTAAAGTAATAATTCAAAGGTCTGGAATGCCTGCGGTAGACCAGGGCACTTAAAGTGTGGTCCCTGATCTGAAGTCGGTTCACGGACTGTTCCTACTTCTCCTGATGAGGTAAGTACAGATTTTGAGAGTGAGCATTTAGAAACTCTCAGAGCGATCTGACGTTGCCAAGACACCCGAGCACAAGATCAGTGGGCTTGTTTTACTAAACCGTGTGTAGACGTTTCTGGAACTGCTCAGCTCCCATGATGAGTCATGGTGGTGACAGCTGTCTGCTAGTCCTGTGCAGTAGGACTACATGCTGTTTTGTGATGGACTGAAAATTAAAACAAAACAGAGGGCTTCCCTGGTGGCACAGTGGTTGGGGGTCAGCCTGCCGATGCAGGGGACGCGGGTTCGTGCCCCGGTCTGGGAGGATCCCACGTGCCGCGGAGCGGCTGGGCCCGTGAGCCATGGCCGCTGGGCCTGGGTGTCCGGAGCCTGTGCTCCGCAACGGAAGAGGCCACAGCAGTGAGAGGCCCGCGTACCGCAAAAAAAAAAAAAAAATAACAGAAAAATAAAACTAACCACAGAAAGTTCGAGAAGCACCACTGTAGCCTATTTAGTTGTGGGACCAGCCCCAGTCATTTATCTTCTATAAAGATGACTATTGTTGCTGCTGGACAGACTTGAGTGGAGAGGTTTGAATTCCTAATTTAAAAACGCTGTTGGGTGAACAAGTCCTTCCAACCTGGAAAGCAGGCATTTGGAGACAATTGGAGTTGCTGGGGGAAGAGCAGGATATGAGCCTCTTGCCCTGGCGATTGCAGGTCAGCAACTAGAACGTGAGTGGACTCCATCCCCTGCACTGAACACTAGAGCTGACAAATCTTCTTCTAATTCCTTAGCTGCACGCAGACTCCCAACTTCCCACTTCCAGAAAAGTCAATGCAAGGCCAAACCTCTCCCTTTACGCAGCTCTTATGGGCACTGTATTTGATCAAGGAGTAGAATCAGTCAGTCCTTTTGTCACTGAGTTTCTCAAGACCATCCGTAACTGGCTTGTTCCCCTAGAACAAGTACCTGAGGTTCTTGATGATGCTATTGATGTGGTGAGGATGGGCACGAGAAGATCCCCATCTTCCTGACCCCCATCTTAGTCAATGGATTTCTTTGATTATTTCCTAGGTTTACATTTTTAAAGGTGAGCTTTTGCCCATATGGTCCTCTGGAGAAAAAGTGACAAAAGGGTGTCCGGACACTGTCAGTGGCTGGAGGTATGGTACCTGGTACCATTCTCCACCCCCTCCCTTGGCCTTTGCTTTCACCCCTGGGTCTCTGACCAGCCAAGTTGGAATCAAACACCCAAGAAAGAAATATTCTAAACCACAGTTCCAGAACAGTATGTCCATAATTAAGAAAAGGTTTTTTGATTCTTAAACTGAAAATCCAACCCATGTGAAATGCATGGAGAAACAGACCAAAGAAAGCTGAACACATGAAACGTCCCATTTTTGAAAGTATGCAGATTTCTAAGAAAATGTCCCTGCTGTGGGGACCTTAAATACTTTGCTTAATATGAATCGACAGTCATGCCAGAGTGAGAAGAACGGTCTGAGAAAGATTTCTTCGGCCAAAGCACTACACGCTGCTTTGTTCTTTCATACTTTTCAGTAATTGTGAAAGAACAGTGAAGTATCCCTCGGTTTTGAATCACAATGGAAAGAATCAAACTTCAAGAATTACCTTACAGGCAAAAGTTTGGATACAGCTCTGCCTAGAAGTGGGGCTGACCCAGGAGATAGCAGCTCAGCGTCCTTCAAAGTTTAAACTCCCGGAACAACTAACTTTATTTATTTATTTTTAACATCTTTACTGGAGTATCAGAATAACTAACTTTAGATGAAGGATAAGTCAACTGATTGATTCCGATAAGGTTAATTAAAAATGCTTTTCCTAAATGTTCTTTGAACTTGAGTGAAGTTTGCCAGACGCTTCCTTGGAATCACTTACCAGCGTGCAGGGCGACAGAAATTTCCTCCCCTCCCTCCTTCCCCCTTCCCTGTCCTTCTCTTCCCCATCTGTTTCCTTACCTTCTACTTATTTTTCTTCCTTTCCTTGTCTTTCCTGTTTCCTTCCCTTCCTTTCTTCTTTCACTTTTGCTTTTCTTTGCTACTCTCTTCACTCTTTCCTTTCATCTTTCTTGTCTCTGTCTTTGCACCCTACTTTCCCTCTGTTCCTCCTTTTTTAAAACTCTTCCTTCCTTCTTTCTTGTCTCTTGGCTTTCTTCTCTCCTTTTTTATCTTTCTCCCTTTGTTTCTATCCTTCCTGCTTCTCTTGAAAAAAAATCTGTCTTTCTCACCTTCGTCTTTCTCTCTGTTTCTTTCTCATAAGTCTTTTTCTTTCTTCCTAATTGTCTTTCTTTTATTCTTTCTTCTATAAAGAAGTTTAATTAAAAAAGAATTCTAGGCATGTGGTCAAAACTCTTTTCCCAGATTACTTCCATCCATTCAGTACTTACTCATCAACGTTAAGGTCTGAAAATGAAGAAACACAGAAAACACAGAAAGAAACACAGAAAGCTTACGATCGTTCCTCATTTCCAAGGCAATAAAATGTCTTGATAACTTGGTAAAATGAGTACAAATGTTCAACTTTGCCCCCGACTAGTGTTTCCTTTGCAAAGTCGTTCTGTGCAAATGTCTTTAAAATCTCAGAAACATTAAATCCTCATTAATAGAAGCCCAATGTATTTATGGTGTCAAAATATGTTTCAGAAAAGCCAAAAGCAACCGTTACACAAGTTGCCTCATTATCAATAATCTAGCATCACGCCTTTTGTGTGTCATTTCTTTACACAATATACTATCACCGATGACTTTCAGCAAATACATCATGGCAAAGGATTGCTCTCATCAGAGGCAGACTTTGGAAAGGATATGCTAATTTCTAGGGAGAAAGAAAACATCAAAACAGTACCAGCAAATAGCCAAGGGACTTTTATGTCTTAATATCCTTCAGAAGTGCTTTATCTCCTGGTGCAACATGTATCATAGTATAAACAGGAAATGAAACAGCCGCAGCATCAAAGAAGCACTGCCGTGGCTGTAATGTCAGATCAGGTTTAATAAAGGTTATCTACAGCAGGCTAATCAAACCAAAGTGTGCATGTTTTAAAGACCCATTTGATAATTTCCATTGAAGGCGCCCCATCCAAGCGACCCGACAATGTCCCACGCCTCCTGCTGACCTTCTGTACCTTCTTTCCAACGGGACCCCCTTCGTTAGTTGCAAGGCTGTTTTGATGTCCTAATTTTGAGATGCTTCTAATTTGGAGGTGATCAGCTTATCAGAAGTTGGCCGACTTTCAGGCAGGCCTTGATTTCAAATATATATATGTATAAACACAGGAATCCAACATGGAAAAGGGTCTGGAAAGGCACGCAGCTGTTCCATCCAGGTCTGCAGCAAACAGAGGCGAGTCTTCCTGCTCTGATTTGGCAAATGACCAAGTAAAGGAACCCAGTCTTCTCCCTACACGCTTCTGACAGTCATGAGCCTGGAGAGATACAGACAGGGAACAGAGGGCAGAGGCTTCAAGGGCAAACCCAGGCTGGTGCTGGGGGGCACTGACTTCCATGATGCAGCCCTGTGGCTCCGACACACCACCCTGGGGCTGTCCATCCCCTGTCCACACCCTTCACCTCCCAGCTGGGAGGAGACCACTCCCAACCTTTGCAAGTCAAGTGTAGCCACCTGACAAGTGTCTGTGCCCCTCCTTCTCACCAGGCAGGGAGGGGAAAGGTGACCGCCCAGCCACCGGGCCTCCCTTCAAGGCATTTTCGACAAAATTCAGTAAGTATCCGGCTGCGGGCGTGCTCGCAGTGTGCACTGCCCCGCCCTCTTCCCCAGGATCCCAGTTCCCCAGCTCCCAGCCCCTCCAGTGGGGAATTCCTGCCTTTCCCCAGGCCTTGACCCCAGGGTCCCCATAGACCCCGGGGAGAAGTGGGGAGGGGGCCCTCTCGCACATGGCCCCTGACCCATCCATCTCAGCCCTGACAGGCAAGGCTGGGGCCGCGGCTCCCCCGACCTCCGCAGCTGCTGCCGTGACAGGCACTGGGGATGCAGGCGAGCCTGACGCCGGCGGCCGGGGCGAGGAGGGTCAGAGCCGCGGCTGGGGCGATGCCATATGCCAAGGCCACCCCTCGGGGCGGGACCAGCCAGCAGTTGCCCAGCTCATCGTGGAGGCAGCTGGGGGGTGGAGGGCGCTCTGTGCTTTGTTGAGAGAGATCCTGCCTCTTTCATCTCTTCTCTGGTCCTCCGGCCCCCCCGCAGAGGCCCGGCTGCCCAGCCCAAGGGCACCGCATGGCTAGAGCCAGAGCTGCTACGTGAGAGGCGTGTGGATGAGCTCAAGCCGCACAGCTGGGTCCCCCGGTCCCCACGAAGGTCCACACCCCCCGCCCCTCCCAGACCCAGAATCCAGCCGCACCAGCAAAACTCCAGCTTGACAACTTGCCACAAGGCCAGCAACCCAACCCCTCCGAATTCCAAACCTGCCCTGTAATCTCTCCACCCTTATATTCTGTGTGTAGGAATCTGATAAAAGAAAAACTCCATCCCTCCCACGAATAATGCGGGCTGCACCGTCCATTCAGGAGAGCAGAACAAAGGCACCAAGGACAGGCAGAGTCGTAAACATCCATCTCAACCCCCCAAGACCCTTATCCATCGATCTGGACCCCACCCCTTCCAAGCCAAGGAGCACACGTGTCATGTGCAGACTCTGGGATGGCTTTCAGGACAAGTGTCATTCCCATCTGTGAAAGCCAGCCATGGGAAAAGTTCAAGGGAAAGCAAGCTTGTCCAAGTCCGTTTGTAAAGGCTTGCCTGTAATTGGAGTTAAGCTTTCCTTTTTTTCCTTCCTTGTAACTTAACTTTTAGCCAATAGGGAGGTAGCCTGGCTAAACGGGCAAGGTTCGGGGGGCCGTTAAAACCACAGGTCACTGCCTACTACTATTATTGTTAATTTCATTTACTCAGCGAGTGTTTATGGAGGGGCAGATAGACACCTAGCGGAGCTCAGAACCCACCTGCTTTATGTGAATATACTATTCTGCTCCCCAGACGGTTATATCGCCAGGTCAGTTTCTTTGGGAAGTCAAAGTGACCCAGGAGAACTTGGATAGACCAGGATTTGGGTTCAGCTCTTCCATTTATTAGCTGTGGGAGGCTTGACTTCCTCTGCTGTAACCCTCATAGGATTGCTCTGAGGATGAAGTTGTCGAGAACTATAATGGCGGGACTTCCCCGGCGGCCCAGTGGTTAGGACTCGGCGCTTTCACTGCCGGGGTCCAGGTTCAATCCCTGGTCAGGGAACTAAGATCCCGCAAGCCGTGCGGCACGGCCAAAAAATATATATCATAATGGTAAATTCACTGAGTACACGGTATAGACCAGGCATGGTGCTAGGAACATACGCTTTTCTTATTTAATCCTCTCAACTACACTATCATCACTTACATTTTACAAATGAAGAAACTAAGGCACAGAGAGGTCAAGTAAGTTGTCCAAGGTCACACAGCTACCTGATGGTGCAATTGAGATTTGAACCCAGACAAACATGCATAAATATCAAATTATAATATGGAAGGGCAAGTAAAAAACATCTAAAGCCACGCTGTCCAGTACAGCACGGAGCCGCAGCCACACATGGACAACACACAAGGAACATTTCCGCCGCTGCAGGAAACTCCACTGGACAGCACCAAGCGGCCACTGTCAAGCACTTTCAGCCGTGGGATTATTTTTCTCTAATAAAATCTTGCATGAAACCTCAACGTATCAAATAAATAAAAAGCGCCATTGTAATTAAATTAGTATTAATGTATTTTCTAAAGTCAAATTAATAACATTAGCTAATTACACAATCAGCGAGAACCATCATGTTTTGTATGTGTCAATTTATATGTCATTTACTTTCAAACATTTTCGTTGTAAAGTGTTACCTATGGACACTCAAAGCAAAGGACATAAAGGTACAGTTTAATGAATAACTGCAGAATAGACACCCATGTAGCCACCACCCGGATCAAGAGCTTGAACTTGCCAGGATTTGAGACACCCCCTCCCCTTTCCGATCACATCCCCTTCTACCTCCCAGAGTTTACCACCGTCATGAGGCTGTTTCAATTGATGAAAAAAATATGAAATTGAGGGTTGTAGATAGGAGATTGGCTCATGAGTTGAGTGATTTCTACATTTTTAAATGGTTGGAAAAAATCAGAAAAAACGTGACGTGAAATACGTGAAAATACATGACGTGAAAATACATGAAATTCAAATGTCAGGGCACACACATAAAGCTTTATTAGAACAAAACCATGCTTCTTCTTCTCTTTATTATCTGTGGCCACTTTTGTGCTACAAGGCAGAGTTGAGCAATCGTGACAGAGGTTGTATGTCCCACAAAACCAAAAAGATTTACGATCTGGCCTTTTACAGAAAAAGTTTGCCTGCCCCGATCTAGATGACGGTTCATTCTTAAGCCAGCCTCAGCGTCCAATGTGTAAATTACTTCCGTATTTTTGTTTTGGTTCTACGGTAACACGAAACTTCTGATTCATACAGATAAGAGGGTGACAGAGGTTTGTTTTTTTACACAACCCACCTTGCAATTTCAGAATACTGGGTTTTTTTTTTTCTTATTGAATTCTTTCATTAATTTAAGGAAGAAATGATACAAATATCATATAAATTATTTCAGAGAAGAGAGGAGGAAGAAACTTCCCAACTCATTTTTGGGGCAATCATAACCTTAATGCCAAAACCTGACAAAGATTTTATTTTATTTTATTTGTTTTATTATTTACTTTATTTTTCAAAAGAAAAAAAATAATACAGTTATTTCTTATACACATCCATACAAGAAAACCTCTACAAATACTAGCAGATCAAATCCGGACATATATAAGAGGTATGACATCTTGACCAAGTCTGATTTATTCATGGTTGCAAAGTTTGTTCAACATTTGAAAACCAATGAATGTAATTCACTCTATTAATAGTAGGAAGAAAAAATTATACAGATCATTTCAATAGATGCAGAAAAAGCATTCAGCAAAACTGAAACTCATCAGTACTTTTTTTTTTTTTTTTTTTTTGCGGTACGCGGGCCTCTCACTGTTGTGGCCTCTCCCGTTGCGGAGCACAGGCTCCAGACGCGCAGGCTCAGCGGCCATGGCTCATGGGCCCAGCCGCTCCGCGGCACGTGGGATCCTCCCAGACCGGGGCACGAACCCGCGTCCCCTGCATCGGCAGGTGGACTCTCAACCACTGCGCCACCAGGGAAGCCCCATCAGTACTTTTAACCAGAATACTCTATAATTAAACTAATCTGAAGACTCAAACGAGAGGTAGCTTGAAATCTTATTTCCAAGCTGAAATGCATGAAAGATCTAACCCTGGCTTCCATTCCTTACCGTAGATACAGACGTGAGAGAGGAAACACTCTCAACTTAGAATACGTGCCAAAAAAAAAATTCTATAATATAACACTATCAGGATGACGTGTTATAAGTTTACTTATTGTTTGTGCAGCTGAAAATAAGGAAGTGTCAAGGACACGCGCAGAGCAGACGTGGTTCAGTCCTGCCTCCATTCGCTGTGGCACAATCTTGTGTCAGCAATTTGCCAAGCCTGAAGTTAGAAAAACACCAGTTCATCCTTTCTATGACTCTATGACACATTGACAAGAAGTTCAAATATATGCCCAGAGACAATCAGTAAGACACTGGTGGTTTCTGATATGTTACGATTTGGTAGGGAACGCCAGTGAGCAGACCTGTTGGTTTTAAGGAGGATTTTTAAAACAGTCTTAATTCTTTTTTTAATTGAAATTGAATTAAATGGTTGGGGAACCCCCAATCCCTCACATACACTCCACTAGAGTGTTCCTAGGATTAGGGGAAGAGTTGGAATTTGTTGTTAATGATTCTTAAGCAGTAATTTGCAAAAAAGTACAAAGGTAGAAGTGGACCCGCACATTAGAACCGGGAAGGGACACATTCTACTCATAACACGGATGACACAGAGTCAAGTCCAACAAAGCCCTGGCTTTTTCTCAACCGAAAAATGCTGAGAGGCTCTGCCCTGGGGTTGAGCCAGGCTGCAAGCTTAACCAAGATGGGATAAATTAGCGCATGTGGGCAATGGTTTTTTCACCCTCCTCGAACCTTTGTGAGCAAATCCCAGCACTCTGTAGTCTTCCTCTTTCCCCGTGTCCATCACCACCACTCCACCCTCTTTTACCCACTACATCTCCCCAGACGTCCAGCTGCTCTTCCAGGTCTCCTCCCAGTGGGGTCGTGAGGATGGAGCCCTCGTGGATGGGATCAGTGCTTTCTCTTATAAAAGGGCTCCCAGAGAGCTCTCCAGCCCTCTTTGGACTGCCAGAGGAGAGGACACGAAGTCAGCAGTCTGCATCCTGGAAGAGGGCCTTCCCCAGAGCCTGACCATGCAGGCACCCTGACCTTGGACTTCCAGCCACCAGAACGGTGAGAAATCAATTTCTGTTGTTTATAAGTCACCTGTCTGTGGTCATTTGTTACAGCAGCCCAAACTAAGACAGGAGTCTTTGGTGGAGGGTAGGTCCTTCTCACTGTAAGAAAAGTTCACCACCTCCCACCCCTCCAGGAAGTGGACTCCTCTGTCCCAGCAGTCCAGGCAAAGCCAGAGAGTCACTCTGCTGCACTGGAGGAGTGCACACCCCAGCCCTGAACTCACTGGAGCGGGGGACCAGCGTGCAGGATGTGCAGGTTTGCTCAGCCCAGGGCAGTGCTGTCTGCCCAGCACCATATGGACGACAGAGACCAAGGGATTTGGGGAAGGGGAGGGGAGATGGAAGGTGTGGGCGTCGGCTGCACAGCAATGGCATCATGGTCCGCACTAATTAGCAAACTCTAGATTATTAAACTCAAAGGCACCAGGGGTCTCCTACGGGTATCACAAACCACAACCCCCGTGATGGGTGCAGCCGGCCCGCGGGGAGGCTGCTGTGTTCCAGGGAGCGCGCCCGGCCAGAGCAACCAGACCCTGCTCTTGGCCCTGGGCAAGGGCTGCCACCAGAGAGTGTGGGCCCAGGGGTGCCAGACTTTCTGAGATTTCAAGAGCAGCCGGAAATCTGGACTTTTGTATGAAACTTTCCCCTTCTGAAATGTCGGAAACAACTTCAAAATGTCTGGGATAATACACGAGCCAAACAACCCTCATCTGTGGGCCAGACGCAGCCCTGGAGCGCCCGTTTGCAACTCTGAGGCACACCCAACCCGCGATTCTACAGAAGGGGAAGCCGAGCTGTTCCAGGGACGGTCAGCGAGTCACCCAAAGTCACCAGTCAACGGCAGGGCCGGGACTGGACTCGGTCTTGCCGCCGCGGGCTGTTATATTTTCTGATCAATTGTGTTCACTCAGCGCCCACACCAGGGAGGACAAACTACAGCCCGCTGGCTAACTCCAGCTGAGAGTCTGTTTTTGTAAATAAAGTTTTACTGGAACACAGCCACGCACGTTTGTTTCATACTGTCGTGGCAGCTTTCCCGCTACAAGGGCGGAATTGAGGTGTTCGGCCCACAAAGCTGAAAAGATTTACTCTCTGACCGTTTACTGGGAAAGGTTGCCTGTCTCTGCTGTAGACCCTTGACATTGGCAGATGTCATATAACTTGTTGCAACTATTCATGAGCTATCCCAACAGTCCGGGCTATTATTTAGTGACACCTCTGAATCCTACTTGTGATGCTGCAGGCCCGGGACTGTGGTCCGGGGAGGATGGGGAATGAGCCCAGCCGCGGGTGCTTATCTCATCCTGGGTGAGTTACTCCCGTGAGATGATAAAGGAAGACCCCTACGTCCACCGCTGCCAGCACCACCATCACCAGCTTCTGTTGGTGGGAAAGAGTCCTGAAATGAAAGGGGAATTAAGTGGACTTAAGAGGCCTAAGGATGTGAAGGTTCTTACAAGTGAATAGAAATTTTAGGTGAATGGTAGAATGCTGGCGATAGCCATGGACAGGACACACACATACCTCTCTGGGAACCAGAAAATGTGGTTTGTAAAGCATTTTCAGAGATTGCTCCAAGTAGCATAAACATCGCCCATCCGATGAATGAGGCAGCCCTGCTGTGTTTGGCAAGGCTGCTAACCCACGTGAGACTCAGCCAGGACTCCTGACACCCTTGGGAAACATGATCTCTGGAATATCTAAGAGGCCCCGTCAGAGGAGCCTGCAACCCCCTGGCCTCATGCTCCCACTGGTGCGAGGTCCCGGCCTCTATTCCCACGTGCCTCATCCTGGCTGCAGGGCTGGCTGGTCTGATCAGTGTGGTTGATCAGTGAGGACCTGGGATGCTCAGCTCAGCCTCCAGGGCTCCCCTTGGCCACAGGTGGTCATGGCGATGCATTCACATCACTTCTCTGCCACAAGGAAGTCTCTCAGCCGTGGCAGGAGGGGGTCCACAGCTCTGCCAGCGTCGCAGCGGGTAGGGATGTCTCACTCAGGGGGAGCTCTTAGCAAGCCCGTCATGGCCCTAGGGCCGAGCCACTCCTTCTAACCCAGCTTTCATCATTCCTCTCCTGCTCTCTGACTCTCCTCTCTATCTTTCCCTCTCTCTCTCTCTCTCCCTCTCTCTCTCTCTCTCCCTCTCTGTCTCTCCATTTGGAACTTGGAAAAGAGAAAGAGGCGTTATTTATCCGAAGCTACTGGTGGTAAGATAGCAGTGTTGCTATGTTTACAATGCATGTTATGGGGGATTTTCTGCTATAACTAAAGTCACATATTTGGGGATTTTGAGGTCCCCTGCTCAGATGTCAAGCCATTCCTCTTCTCACCTGGGCCCTAGCAATCTTCTAGGACCTGTTTGCTCTCAATGCAGGATAAGAAGCCCAGCCCACAAGATGTTTATCGTCTACCCAAGAGCCAGTAAGTGATCAGTAAGTGTGTTTAAGGTATATGTATTAAATACGTGATTGAACAAAACACCGCAAAATTGTTTGGTACATTGAGGAGTACAGGCTAATCTCTATAACCTCTTAAATTCAGTGGATTGATGGGTTAGGCATTTGTTGTGTGTGATTTGAACCCCAATACAGCTACTGTCACATGTCTTTTCAGCAAGTTCCTTGGGAGCAAAGAAAGAGTTTCTTGGGTCTCACCAACCAAGGAATAAGATAAGATTGCCTCAAAGGATAGGCGTGAAGGTGAACAACTAGAAAATAAGAGATACCTGCAGATTCCTTGGACATCAAGTCTTTCCTTGGCCAAAGGGCCATTCTTCACCTGGAGTCAAATTGTTAAAGCTCTAAGAAGCTACCACAACACCTGGGAATTCTGGTCCTGATCATTTGAAAAGTTATTTCTTCTGGCTTTTCATTCTAAGGTTAACTGAAACCAGAGTTAGAAGACCCATCTGGAAGGATATCTCTGTGCGTGCGCACGCACACACACATTTACATTTATATAATAAATATACACATATAAAACACACATAGATAGATAGATAGATGATAGATAGGATTTCATTTTTAATTTTTCTGAGCACAACTCAACTGACAGGAAGATGACCAGGACTTTTCTGGATGGCCTAAAAGAAGTGGGAGGTATTATGGAGATGTGTAAATTAGCAGCCGATTGCAGGTGTACGAGCTAGTTAAATCCGTCAGGAGCACAAAGCAGCATCTCGCAGCAAGAGCCCGTACTACGTTCGAAGGCTTGTACCCAGCAGTATGCGTTCTAGGGCTCTAGACTGAGCAAAGAATCAGGATGCAGGAATAGATGAACGTGCAAAAATGTTCACTGCCGCTTTCTTTGTAATGAAAAAAAGGGACTGACCTAAATGTCCAACAACAGCGAGGCAGCTAAACAGACCCAATCAACCTGGATTTGTTGGCGCGGGCGGGGCCGGGGGGGGCGGTCAGCCATGCTGCTTGGCCGGCAAAGCAATGTGGCGGAGCGCTGAGCATACGGCCTTTCAATCAGGTTGCCGAGGTCCACGTCCTGGCTTTACCACGGACTCACAGTGTAATCTGAGGAAGTCGGCCGTCCACAGGCCAAGGAGAAAGGCCTCGCTGCCCTCAGAAGGAGCCAAGCCAGCCGACCCTGACCTTGGACTTCTAACCTCCAGACCTGTGAGAAAATAAAGTTCTCTTGTTTAATCCACCCGGTCTGTGGTACTTTGTTATAGCAGCCCTAACAAACGAATACAGGCATGTACCTGAGAATGGAATCTCCAGGTCATAGAGTATATTTAAGATTAGCTCTGGTAAATACTGCAGAACTGCACTCAAGTTAAATTTAAAAATCAGGAAAAATTATACACTATGTTTTCATATGTTGTGTGTCTATAGA
This sequence comes from Leucopleurus acutus, assembly GCF_964270905.1. Taxonomy (NCBI): domain Eukaryota; kingdom Metazoa; phylum Chordata; class Mammalia; order Artiodactyla; family Delphinidae; genus Leucopleurus; species Leucopleurus acutus. Next base: position 1,514,605 of record NC_139161.1, on the reverse strand, counting down.
TATAAACGTAGGGCTATTTCTAGATAGGAATAAAGACAAATACATGATAGAAGGAAATGCGTCAGAAGGTTAACTGGATAGTTTTCTTCTTTTTGTCTACTTGTTATAATTAACGTGGCTTTACTTACGTGATATAGAGCCATAATAGTTACTATAATTTTGATAGAGGTCATTCTGGCCAATGGGATTATCAGTGAATGGTGTTTTATATTATACTGGTTTCTATATTTTCCGATTTATCTATCATGGGCATAAGTTATTTTTATAGTCAGAGGAGGGAAAAGTTCCCAATAAAGAAAGGAGAGAAGTATAGAAAGAACTAGAGTAACAAGTTATTGGCATTGATCTCTGAGCACTTAGACCACGGAAATTGGCAAAGGCTATAGACCAAGGCTGAATTTATTGTTCTCTGGACTATCTAGGCTTAAGGAAGGAATGGAAAAAAATGTTAATAATGCAGGTTAAAGTTAAAAGCGTGTTATTTCTGTAACCGTTACATTGTGACTAGCACAGAAAACTGAAACTTAGGATCATTGTTGCCATTTGTTTATTTTAATTATCTGCATTTCCACATAATATAGTGCCCATATATTACTGTTATAATGGGAATGGGAGAAGAGGTTCTTATAAAAAATTAGCAGGAAACCAAATTTTAAAGACTTTAGTTATTTACAAAACAAATAATTTAGTTACAAGCCTGTGCTTATACTTATATACTTCAAAATATGACTTTGGATAATGATAAATTATACAAGGAAATAGATAAGAAATTTAGAAAATTTTACCAAGTTCAGTCTTTGTGCAAAACCCAAAATTTTTCACTAGTTAAAATTTCATATTTGTAAGCTGATTTTGGTTTTTTTTTTATTTTAAATTTGGTGTCTATGAAACTCAGACAATATTGCAATTATGTGATCTTATAAAATCATTCCACTTGAATTTTCTAGGTAGATTTCAATTTTTTATTTTTTCTGCGACACATTCTAGTATCTAGTGACTGTATTGTACTTTGTTGTTAACTTAGATTTTCTGGGCTCCTTAATTGAATTTTTTGTCAGTTTGGACAAATGCAATCCTGAAGTAACAGTAATACCTGCATTCATGTAAACATCTTTGGAGAAATAGAAGTTTCAGCACCTTAACAGCTAGGAATAAAAGAAAATAGGAGTAATAATTAAGTAAAAAAAAAAAAATGAGCAGGAAATAAATCACAAAGCTGTAAGTTCTAGAGTGGCAAAAACATGTTTCAACACTGGTTGACATTTGACAATTGTATGACACACTATTATTTTCTGTACCGGTGAGGACAACACGTCCAACTGATCTATGATCCTTCATCAGTTGTAAGGTGCATACAGATTTCAGAGGTGTTCATATGTGAAAAAAAAAAAGCATCTTAGAACTAAGGACATTCAGTGGGTAGCATCGCGCACACTATGAAAGAAGCAAAGTGGTTTCAAAGTCTGTGCAGAACAGAGGACCAGGGCCTGGGAAGGCGAAAGCCCAGGCTGGGCGGAAGGTTGCAGCAGAAAGACAAGGGACCCTGGCTCGGACCCCACTCCCTGGTGGCCAAGGTGGGGAAGGAGTCACCTCCCCGCTGCATGGTCCCTCTCCAGAGGACACCCACTGACTGGGCAGGGAACTGTGATGTGTAATTGGCTAATGTCTGGAGGACACTTTGAAGATGAAAAGTGCCAGGTGGGTCTCATCACAGCCACTTCTTAAGATGATACTTGGAATAATAATACAGTTCTCCCCCACCGGGCCTTTCATCTGTGGATTTCAAAGCACTTAGCGAGCCTTAATTAAGTCTCCCAGCACCTCTATGAAGTAGGCACTAATAACCTCTTGCCTTAGATGGAGAGACAGAGGAGGGTAAGCGACCGGCCCAAGCCCTCAGAGAGGCAGGGGCAAGCCGCTCTGAAGGCATTCATTCAGCCGGCAAATGCGTGCCGAGTGTTCCCTCTGTGCTAGGACAAGTGCTGAGCTCCAGGGGACCCAGCTACAGCTGGGCTGTCCATCGTCACATTTGCAGGAATTCTGCAAACCCATTGTGAAACAAAGCCATTATTTAAGGTTTTTGTTAGGTTGGAGATAGGAGTATTCTTTTTTTTTTTTTATTGAAGTGTACTTGATTTACCGTGTTGTGTTAGTTTCAGGTATACAGCACAATGATTCAGTTATACATAGACGTATATTTTTTTAAATGCAGATTCTTTTCCCATATAGGTTACTACAAAATATTGAGCAGAGTTCCCTGTGTTGTACAGTAAGTCCTTGTTGGTTATCTGTTTTATATATAAGAGGGTGTGTATGTTAATCCCAAACTCCTCATTTATCCCTTCTTCCCCCTACTTAAGTTTAAATTATATAAACTTATCATTAAATAAATTTATATTGCAAACAGAGGTAATCAGAACCTAAAACGCATCTCTCCTATCTTACTTTTACTATTATTTGTGCTCTTGAGGTTATTTAACCTGTGGCAGTAGCCACAGGTGGAGATGGTATATAACAAGGTACGGTTGTGCATTGCTCCCCAATTCCCTGCTCAGTGACGCCCCATTGGTCCCTTGAAATCAGCCACGGCGGGGATATTTTACGTCATGGAAATTAACAAGTGCTACAGACCAAGGCTTGACGTAGTGTTTTCTTGCCTATATAGAAATGACAGAGAAATGTTAGGAATGCAGGTTAAAGGTAAAAGGGCACCATTTCTGCAGCCATTACCTTGTAAGCAACACACCAAAAAGTCGGGGAGTTACTCCTGCAGCCTTCAAAGTCCATCATCCCGTTCAGCAGAGCGGCAGCCATATCGCGGGCAAGTGAATGAAATTTCTACACACACGTTCCTTGTTTCACTTTCATCTTACTCGCTACATACGTGAAAATGTCAGTCAACTTTCATGTCAGAACTACACTTTCTTCAGTTGCGGCCATAGGTTGGCTGCAGACATAAGAGTTTGACAAAAACCAGTGAAGCATTCTAGGAGAATCAACTGGCAATATGGAATATACAATAAAAAGAATTTCTATTTTATTTGTACAGGTTCTATACATTTTATTATTATATATGTTTTTTTCCCCCAGAAAGCCTGTTAAACATTCTCCAGCACCCCCTTGGTAGACCCTTGGATGGGCATGGAAAGCACAGGCCCTGTCCTGGTGGACATGCCAGATCAACTGGTACTTTCAGTGTGAAGAGCTGTGACGGAGCTCAGCTAAGCCTGTGCGCCACAACTACTGAGCCCACGCACCGCAAGTACCGAGCCCGCACGCTACTACTGAAGCCCTCGCACCTAGATCCCGCGCTCCGCAAGAAAAGGAGCCACCGCAATGAGAAGCCCGCGCACTGCAATGAAGAGTAGCCCCTGCTCGCCGCAGCTAGAGAAAGCCCGCGCGCAGCAACGAAGACCCAACACAGCCAAAAATAGATAAATAAAATAAATAGATTTTTAAAAAATAAATAAATAAAATAAAATGATTGTCATATGAAGAGACAATCAAAGAGTGGGCAGTTGAAAATGTAAGAAAAAATGTTACAGAGGTGGGTTGGGACGCTAATGTAAAAATATGTAGTATTTGCCGGTTTTTACAGTTTATATTTTTGGATTTATTTAATCCTTCTACACAAATAGTTTCATGCCTAATTCTGTATTCATCGTTTGGATTATTTTTCTTAATCTCCCCAAATTTGTATCATTTCAGGAGCCACAAAACTGGGGAGAGCCCCCGGCTGGGGTACACGCAGGGTTGTTAGATGAGTCCCAGGGAGAGCTTAGTGGGGAAGATGCTGCCTGCCCTACCCAGAAACCTTGGGGATGAGGGGAAACTCAACAGACAAAGAGGGAAATTGAGCAAAGATGGCTGACCTGTGTCTCTTCCGCATTCTCCCTCCTCAGCTGGGCTGCTGATGTACACACGGCATCTCTATGTGGTCTTTCCATCTGGGCTAGTCTGGGCTTCCTTGCGGCATGGCGCTGGGTTTCAAGAGTGCAAAGAGTGAGTGTCCTCAGGAAGCAAAGCAGAAATCCACGGCATCCTTACGCTCTAACCTGAGAAGTCACAGCGCATCACTTTGGTCATGCTCTGGCGGCTGAGGCAGTCACAGAGGGCTTCCCTGGTTTAGGGGAGAGGATGTGGAACCCCCCACCATGGGCTCCTCCATGGGAGGATCGTCAGTATAGGGGAAACACGTGGGATGGGGGACAGCGCCGTGGCCATTTATGGACAGAACAGTTTACCACACGGAGGAAAAAAACGTGAACAGAAAGAACGTTAAAAGAGGCCTGGGGCTTCCCTGGTGGCGCAGTGGTTGAGAGTCCGCCTGCCGATGCAGGGGACACGGGTTCGTGCCCCGGTCCAGGAGGATCCCACATGCCGCGGAGCGGCTGGGCCCGTGCGCCATGGCCGCTGGGCCTGCGCGTCTGGAGCCTGTGCTCCGCAACGGGAGAGGCCACAGCAGTGAGAGGCCCGCGTACAACAAAAAAAAAAAAAAAAAAAAAAAAAAAAGAGGCCTGAAGGGAAGCCTCCTGCACTGCTGGTGGGAATGCAAATTGATACAGCCACTATGGAGAACAGTATGGAGGTTCCTTAAAGAACTAAAAATAGAATTACCATAGGACCCAGCAATCCCACTCCTGGGCATGTACCCTGAGAAAACCATGATTCAAAAAGAGACATGTACCACAATGTTCATTGCAGCTCTATTTACAATAGCCAGGACATGGAAGCAACCTAAGTGTCCATCAACAGATGAATGGATAAAGAAGATGTGGTACATATATACAATGGAATATTACTCAGCCATAAAAAGAAACAAAATTGAGTTATTTGTAGTGAGGTGGATGGACCTAGAGTGTGTCATACAGAGTGAAGTAAGTCAGAAAGAGAAAAACAAATACCGTATGCTAACACACATATATGGAATCTAAAAAAAAAAAAAAAAAAAGGTTCTGAAGAATCTAGGGGCAAGACAGGAATGAAGACTGGACGTAGAGAATGGACTTGAGGAAGGGTAAGCTGGGACGAAGTGAGAGAGTGGCATGGACATATATACACTACCAAACGTAAAATAGATAGCTAGTGGGAAGCAGCGACATAGCACAGGGAGATCAGCTCAGTGCTTTGTGACGACCTAGAGGGCTGGGATAGGGAGGGTGGGAGGGAGATGCAAGAGGCAGGGGATATGGGGATATATGTATATGTATAGCTGATTCACTTTGTGATACAGCAGAAACTAACACACCATTGTAGAGCAATTATACTCCAATAAAGATGTTAAAAAAAAAAAGAGGCCTGACTCTATCAGATACTCTGTTCCCAGAGCTACTGACCTTATCATTTGGTCGGGGGTGGGGTCCCTATTCTGATCTTGCAGATGAGGAAACTAGCGCTCAGACAGGTTCGGGTACTTTCCATTGCCCAGAAAGTGGTTCTCAAACTTTAGTGAGAGCCACTGTTGAACACCACTGCCCCCCAGAGATTCTGATTCAGTGAATCTGGGAGGGAGACCCAGGAATCTGCATCTCGAACAGGTCCCTCAGCGGCTCTGAGGCGCTGGCCCAGTGGCCACACTCTGACAACTGTCGGCGTATAGTTTTGGAATCTGCATCTGTGTGAACTTTCACCTCATCATGGAGCTTGCAGTGGAGAGAGATGATATTCCTCAACCAGCGTCAGAGAAACAGGATATTGACTTATAAGCATCGTGTCTTTTATTCCAAGAGAAAAGGTTCCATGTGCATTAGGATAAGATTTTCTTTATCCCTTGCCCACTCCTCTTTCCCTCTCTCCACTCACTCCTGGAAGCCTTTAATAAAACAGACGATATGGGCAGCAACTTGGCCGCAGCATAGCGAAAACAGCTTGTCTCTGTTCCACAGTGTCTGATAACTCCGGTGGGGAAACTTTATCAGCAAAATAACCTCCCAAAGGAACACTATGAGAGGCTGTCAAAAAAGAGCAAAAGAAAGACGCATCTAAGTTGGAGATGCTTTACTCTGAAAAACCAGTGATGTCCTCTTCCATTAGTGCTGAAGGTTGGAAGTAAGAGATGTGCCTAAAGCTAGAAACCCTAACCCGGAGCCTGCATGGAATGGGACCCCATGGAGAGACCAGAGGGGCCAAAAGAGAGGAAAGAATCCTGGGAGGAGGAGAGGATGCAATAAGTAGTCTTGAGGGCTTTTTACCCTAAATTTCCAGTTCTTGGACATCTAAGGTTGTGTTTTCTGACCCTTTGCTGTTGGGTGGGACCAGGTAGCTAGTTCTTGCCAATTACTCCAAGACGAAGTGGGCGTTGCTTGCACGTGGGAGCGTTGACCTGCCAATGAGAGATCCTCGTCGTGCAGAGCTCTCCTTTTCCTCTGCCCCAGGGGCTGGTGACGTTCATGATGGTGGCTGCCAGCTGCACCTGGAGCAGAACACCTACCAACCCGTGATGGGCAAGTGGAGTGAGCGAGAAACACACATCTGCTATTTTTAGCCACTGAGATCTGCGGGTGCTTTGTTACCACAGCGCGAGCTAGCCTTTCCTAACTGATCCCCGAGAAATGAGAGAGAAGGGGCATTCAGGCACCTCTCCCAGGAGCATCATGAATAGGCCAAAATGAGACAGACTGGGAAAAATAAATAAATATGTGTACCATTCTCTGGCCACTGTGAAATCCGTGATGCTCTGATGGTTATTTTCCTCTACATGTCTTCCAGATTTTGCAGGCTTCTCTCAGGGAATTTGGGCTGTAGGCCCTCTGTCGTTCCCCAGCCCCACCACTTTGCTTTAACCCATTCCAGGCAGATCTATTCCCTCTCACATGGATCTGGTATGAAGGGTAACTTCGATCCAGTGGCCTGTAGCCAGATTCCAGTCTCAGATGCCAAGACTCCCTCCCTTCACTTACGCCCAGCTCCAGCAACATGCTCTGTCTTCTGCAGGTTTGGCGAAGATGCCAAGGCTTTGTCAGTGCGATGCCATCAGTATCCCCACCACCTACTCCCTGACCACCCTTTGGAAGGCGCCTGGGCGTTCAGCGCCGGCATTCATGGCACCCCTGCCAGTGTGTCCCGCCAGGCAGGAAGGAGGGGAGGCTTGGTGCTGCGGGGTTCCCAGCTCCCAGCACCCCATCAACGACCAAGAGACCCAGTCTGGACCATTGTCTTGCCTGATGGAATCAGAGGGACTGAGTTCCTGCAGAAGCATCTGAGACCCAAGCCTGCGTGGTGGGAGCCCGAGATACCCTAAGTCCCCACCCTGCACCCCACCATCTGCTCCTCAGTGTTTTTATTGCTGTCTGGTTTTTAAAAATAAGTTCAAGAGGAAAAACAAAGCAAACTGGTGAAAAAAACAATGTGAAGGATTGAAACAATTTATATTTAGAGTTTGTAAAAAAAAAATAGTATATTTTCACCATCTTTAGCTCTATAGTCCTATGTTTTTCATTAAACTTTGGAAAAGAGAACGCCCCCCCCCAAATCATGGCTTGCTCTTCGTGCACTTGGGGACGCTCTAGGGGTCTCTGTTTAATCCCTCCGTGTCTTCCCAACATCATCTCAAATCCCACCCCAGGCTCCTAACAGACCTGAAACCTCCTGTACGGACAGTAACCCCCCCTTTTTTTAAAAGCCACCCACTACCTTTGAGCGTACTCCCTATATTTGGGTTATTTCCCCCTAAGTGATCTGCATTTCCCCAAGATAGAAGCCAGATACTTACTCTTCCATCCTTCTTGCAGGAAGGGCCCGGTCGCGTGACGTAGGCTCAGCCAATCGGAAACACCTTCGTGGGATATGGATTCGGGAGTAACTCCAAGAATGAGGCACCACACAGAATCCAGTTACTGGAAGATGGCTGTGTGAATATCGGGTTTCCAGGGTAGACACCGAGCTGCCAGACAGAGGCTGGATCTGCAGTGGGGTCCTGGGCTCTGCCCGGTGTCATCCGAGGAGTGGCCAGGATGTTGTCTGGAGCAGTGCTGAGGGTCATTTGGACCTTGTGTCAGGCTGCAGAGCCCCCGGCCTGGCTCTCTGGATCCCTCCAGGTTTTATGAATATCCTTTAGTAAATTCCTTTTCTGGGTGAATTTTGTTGGTTACAACTATGAACACTGATTAATACAGTAGATCACACAGAACCCCACCACCACCCAAGATGCATGTTTCCCCTTACATTTCAAGCTTCACAGCAAAGAGAAAGATGTTTTTCCAAGGCTCTCCTGTCCTCTCCGATTCTGGTCCAGTCCAGGGAAGCATCTGAATTTGGACACTTGGGAAACTTTACGGGTGGATACATTCCTTCATGCAAAAAATAGTAATTGAGTGCCTGCTATGTTCCAGGCAGGAGATGATAGGTCCCTGCCCTCAGGGGGCTTACAGTATAGTCAAGGAGACAGACCTCAACCAAATAATCACACAAACAAATATAAAATTGCAATTGTAATAACAAGTGCTGCAAAGAAGAGAAAAGAAGAGCAAACAGGTGTGTCAGGAGGTAACAAAAGGCTTGCTTGAGGAATGACACTTATGATGGACACAATGCTGCAAGGTCATCAGGCGTTTGTTTTCCTCCCAAACACAGATGACTTCGTTTTCTGGCCTTTCTTGCTTCTAGGAGGGCCCACGTGACTAGGCTTTGGCCAATGGAATAAACGCAGAGATGGGGTGAGCCATTTCCAGGCCTGGCCATCCGACATCCTCTGTGCAACCTTCTACACTCTTAACTTCCCCAATTCCAAGATGGCAGCGCCAGACGATGGAAGATCCTGGATCCCTGAGTGACTTCTTGAAGGAGTCACCAGGGAGAGCTGGAGACATGTCAGACTTTAATGGTTGTAGGAAACAGACTTCTATTGTATTAAACCATTGAGTCTTCAAGGGCTTACTGTTACCGCAGCTTAGCCCATTCCACCCTAGCTGATACACAGGTGGGCAGAGAGCTGAAGGATGAAGAGAGGTTAAATGTATAAAGAGAGAGGAAGTGAAAGCATCCCAGGCAGAGAGAACCACCCTATGCAAAGGCTTTGCGGTGGGAGAGCGTGAATAAAGTGAGAGGCAGTGGGATTCAAGATAGGGCCGTGGACGTTGGCAGAGGTTATGAGACAGGCTGGGGCCTGGGACCCTTTGCTGCAGGGCGTGCACCTGGACGAACGTCTCCTCGGTTGACAAAATACAAAGAAACTGTAAGGAACTAAAAATAACTGCGTGCGTGTGCAGTTGGGGCAAAAGGTACAAAAAGACCAAAAAACCCAACTGCCACTTCTGAGGAGCCGGGAGCGACAGCAGAGTCCTGCGCAGGCCCCGTGCACTCAACACCACCAAGGGGTGGGCAGCCCACTTCAGCCACCACTCCTGCCCGGCCCCTGGACCCGCGTCTACCCTCACCCCATACAAGGAGCCCTCGCCCCCGCTTCGGGGAGCGAGTAAGGGGACCTGTTACTTGTTTTCTCTCCCCCCCTGCTGCAGCAGGGGCCCCAATAAAGCCTTGCCTGAATTTCTGGACTGTCCCCTGATCAATTTCTATTGATTGATTATGGAGGCCAAGAACCCCGGTTGGTATCAGTTAGACTGTATGAGCCACGTAGGGACAAAGGGAAGGAGATAGGTCGTCAAGATTCCGGCCTGCTCACGCTCCCACTGCCCGGAGACTCGGGCTGGGGGCCTGCCTGTTTGTTTTCAAGCCAGAGACCCTGGAGTTCTCCACTCTTAGCCCCGCCTCACTCCCAGATGAGGAAGGCTTTGAGAAGAAACTGTACTTTTCCCTACAGTAAGCAGCCCAAGAAGCCACAGGCATTCGGGGAGTCGTGGGTCAGATATTTAATTATTCGAATCTAGAAGTCTCTTCTCCCCACACTGCCAAGAACAGAAAGTTCCTTTTTTGAAAGATAGGGTAGTTTGTTGGAAGGGGTGAATCTCATCCTTGATCCACAAAGCTCTCAGACTCACCTGCAGACCTCCAGAGCCTGAGAACACGCAGACACGCTCCCTCCCCACGACCATGGACAGAGCAGGAGGGGATGGAGAGGGTGGGGTTAGGTGTATGCCATTCTCATTTATTTTTAAGAAAAGCCACCTTTCAAATGGGGAGATTAGGGTGGACTTGTATTTCTAAACAACTGTGATAGCATCGCTCTGATATCATCAGATAAAGAAATTAAAAGTATTGCCTCATCTACAAAGCTTAGGACATTTTTTTCCCTTTTGCTCTCTCTCTTTTTTTAATCTTTGAGAAAGATAATGAAAGAGGAAGCTTGAAACCCCATTTCTATTGATGTTCCAACACACAACTGCTGGATTTAAGAACCAGGGGAGATCAAAGGGAATGGGTCCCATTTTGATAAAATTACAGCATCGCTGGCAGAGGGTGTGGGGCTCATTTAGGAACTCGGAGGGAAGGAGTTGTTAACACACCTTCCTTGGAGCCAAAGACAGAAGGAAAAATGCCTGAGATTCCAAGGGATTCATTAGGAGTGCGGCTAATAAGGTTACAGCAGCTGCACGCACATTCGGCTGACGCATTTGCCTCAGCAAAACCTGCCAGACCCCAGAGTCAGTACCATCCAAAGGAGAAACAGGTGATGCTGACTCTACCCTGGTCCCAAATTTAACTGGTCGGGCATTCGATCTGCTCTTATTGGGATCTGGGGTGAGAGTCTGGGAGAGATGAATAGAGCTGGAGATAGAGCAGCAGGTAAGGAACGAAAAACTTTTCATCTCCTCTGGGACTGAGCCTCTTACTGCTTTCCTCTAAAAATGGATATGCTGGTGGGTTTCCATCCGCTTTCCACCCACCAGTCCACGACTCCAGCTGCAGTTCCCATTATGACTAGCTTCTGCCCCAGTCCCTTCCTCCCTCAGTCCCGGTCTTGTGCAAGAAACCACCATCCAGGCATCCTGCCCAGCGACCTGAGAGCCATCCTTGCCTTTTCAGCATTTGGTCCTACCCGCATCGAAGGCACCACCGCACTCCATGGACTTTAATTCCATTCTCCCTCACATGTGTCCCCTCCTCCCCTCCTCCAATGCCCACACTTGGACCTTCTAATAACAGACTAGAGGAATGTGAAGAAATCACCGATGAGAGCCTGAGAGATGTTAAAATAGCGTTTATAAATGAAAACCACTTGAAGCAAAGCCAGAGAACTGCACGGGTTTAAAAATCCCCCATTACGGGCAGGAGGAAGAAAAAAAAAAACCTAATAAATTTCGTTTTGAAAATGTGAAGTCTCACCCCCGTCCCTGTTGAGACATACTTACGCATCTCTTAGGGATACGAAAATTGATACAGTCATTTTGGAAAATAATTTGGCCACGTATATCAATAGCCATAAAAATGTTCATCTCCTTTGACCCAGTAATGCCACTCCCGGGAATTTACTGGAGGGAAATAACTCAAAACGAGGAAAAAAAGGAGGGGAGCTCGTTCTATATAGATGTTTATTACCTCCTTGTAATAACAAGAATCTAAAAGTAAAAGAATTGTCCAATTATTGTGGAACATGAAGTAAATTTCAGTGTAATTAACTCAGTTTTATATTAGGTCATTGCAAAAATAATAAATATGGGCACGAGGTAGAACTGGGGGAAAATATACAGGAAAGAATGCTGAATGAAATATATGTGCTCCACTATTGCAACTACAGAAAAACATGTACCTCTACAGATGAGAAAATGGAAGGGGCATTGAAGACGTAAATAATGGATATGATTGACTAGTGGGATTATGGACATGGCCTCTTTGATGCTTTCGAGTTAGATGGAAATTTTTCAAGCCCCTTTGAAGCGCCCTAATCAGGGGAGTGGCCGTGGCTGTGATGGGTGGGGGGGTCTCCGGCACCAGCTCCGTGGAGGGAGGGGGCTCCCTGCTGCCTGCGGTACCCCACGGAGGAGGGTGGCCAGCCCCCGAGCTGGGGCCATGGCTGCCCTACGTAGGGACAAGCTGGCAGAACCCTGGGGGCCTCCCCAACCTGAAGGCAGATCCAACCCCATGTCCCCTTAGGTGAGCAGCCTGGGGTCTGGGTCATAGACTGAGAGCAGTCAGGGTCAGGGTTTGGGTACCGACTCTCCCCTAAGGATAGAGCGTGTCCAGGGTCCAAACAGTGAAGTTAAGTCTTCCAGCCGAGGTAAGGAGCAGGGGTCGGGATTCTGCGGAGGACAGGAGGAGGGTTAGAGAGACGGATGGAAGCTCGAAAGGGTGGGCTCAAACGCCAGGGGGCACGCCCTCGGCCTCAGCAGCCAGTGCGACCCAGGCTGCTTCGGGGGGCCCCAAACCCACTGACCCGGCCACCCCGTGTGGCACGGCCCCCTCCTGCTCTCTTCTGCCCCTTTCCCTCCCTCTGACCCTCCTCTTTCCTCCTTTCCTCAGCCCCAGGCCTGTCAATGGCACCCAAGGGCACGGTTCAGTTCCCCAGGGGCACCCAGTACTCCCCGACGCTGGCCTCGGGATGGGTCGCTGTACGTGCGGTGCCGTCAGTCTTGTCCCAGTTCCAGATCCGGCCGTTCGCTGGAGGCCTGGCCAAGGCGCTCCTGTGCCGTCCTGTGCGTAAACCCCCTTTCCTCACAAACGGGCTGCTTTCCGCAGGCCTGACTGCCGTCCGGCTGCACACAGAGGGGACGGAGCACCGGGGCTCTGGCTGGTGGACACCCAGAGGGCAGCAGGCCAGCAGGAGCTCCTCGCCCCGACGCACCATCATGGACTTCCCGCCCAAGCAGCTGCTTCGGGATTTGGAAACAGCATTTGTTCTGGGGGTGGCGGGTTTTTCCAGGACTGGCGCTGGACTCAGAGGAGTCTGAGACGGGGCGGCGCAGAAGCACGATGCCTCCTGCCTTTGTTCTCTTGGCAGGTGCCGTCCATCCACGAGGAGAGGGGCAGAGCCGGCTTCTGAGAGAGTCACGGAGGAGAGGCCAGGATCAGTTAGCAAGAAGATGTTCTTATCAGTGTTTTCCCTAGAAATGCACTTGCTGCTTTCAAGCCCAAAGGTAAGTCAAGCCAGGCTAATCCAGGGTAGACTAGTAAGAATCTGTTTCAAGGAGGACAAAATTAGGGACTTCCCTGGCAGTCCAGTGGTTGGGACTTCTCACTTCCACTGCAGGAGGCCCGGGTTTGATCCCTGGTCGGGGAACTAAGATCCCACATGCTGCCCAGCACAACCAAGAAAAAAAAGAGAGAGGGGACCGAAGTATGATGCGTTTCTGCTCATCCCCTGTACATCAGTAGGTCCCCCTAAGTGCCCGAGGGCCTTTAAAGACTAAAAGGCAGTTTTCAATATTCCACTTTCCCTGCGAGATTTCGCAGTGTTGCGGTGGTTGTCACTGGTGAGTGGGCACTCCTGACACTGGGGTGGCCCGTTCTTTGCTGCGGGGAGGACCTGTGCGTCACAGGATGTTTAGCAGCGTCCCTGGCCTCTGCCCACTCGCTGCCAGCAGCACCCCGAGTTGTGACAGCCAAAAATGTCCCCGGACACTGCAGGGGGAGGAGGGGGAAAGAAGGAGGATGTTTGCTAATCCAAAGTGAAATTCAACCCGGCTCCTGCACAGATGATCAGTTTCTCGTGAAGAGACAGGTCTTTATGAATAAGATTTTGCTGTTCTCTAGGGTGGAACCTGGCTAGAAAGATCAAGTTTCTGGTGCTGTCATATCTAGAAAGGAGAATGTGCTAGAAGAGGCCCACTGTTGGTCACATGGCACATTCGAGATGTCCCTGCGTCTACAATGGCCCTTGTGTGGGCAGGGTGCTTCCAAGCTTAACCAACGAAGTGAGGAACATCTTTCTTTTAAGAAAAAAAACCTTTGTCTCATGATTCCTTGAAATGAACCCTCTCAGAGCATTTCTAGTTGTGCTTCATGTTTTATTAACTTGACAGACTGCCTGGGCTGCAGAGAACCCTAGAAGATTAATCAGACATGAAGAAAGCATTTCTGAAATTCTTACGTATGTCAATTTTGTGTAAAGTGATTATCTACCCTAATTGTTATACTTGTGGCTTTTTACGCCACAGCTATCGGCGAAAATGAGGCTCACAAAAAAGTGATGGGGCTTCCCTGGTGGCGCAGTGGTTGAGAGTCCGCCTGCCGATGCAGGGGACGCGGGTTCGTGCCCCGGTCCGGGAAGATCCCACGTGCCGCGGAGCGGCTGGGCCCGTGAGCCATGACCGCTGAGCCTGCGTGTCCGGAGCCTGTGCTCCGCAACGGGAGAGGCCACAGCAGTGAGAGGCCTGCGTACCGCAAAAAAAAAAAAAAAAAAAAAGTGATGATGAGCAATTCGAATTCTTCCCCAGGGAATTTGCAATATAGACTTATATTTACCATGACTACAAATCCTATCTTGTGTATTAACAAATATATGTAATGCTTCCTATGTACCATGCACTACCCTAATGGTTCATAATATTAATTCACTTAACATTCAAAACAGTTCTATGAAGTGAATACTATCATTGGCCCCACTTTATAGGTGGGAACACAGAGGCACAGAGACATTAAGTAGTTTGTCCAAGGATACACAGCTGGGAGGGGGCAGAGCCACTGTTGCTTTAGGGAATTTTAAAAAGCAGGTGAAAAGCTGGAACGAGGCTTCTTGTCCCACTTCTGTCGGTTTTGATTTGCCTTTACGTGGATTTCTCGGCTTGCTGGGCCCAGTTTCCCCCACAGTGAAAGGATGAGGTCAGACCAGTGTTTCCCAAAGTGTGCGGCAGCTACCAGTGGAATGAGAGATTATTTTCTGTAGTGTATGGGTAGAAGTTTTTTTCATAGTTAGATATTTATTTTCATGTATATTAGGAAAAAATATACGTAGTAGATAGAACATCAAATGTGTGTGTGTGTATGTGTACAGACATAAAATTCCCCAAACCTGTGACATCAAGGATAATATTAGCTGGGATGAGGCCCAAGTGGGTAGTAGCACCATAGCTTGGAACCAAATTCAGGAAACAGAATCACGGCCATCATAGCCCTTGATACTCACATGTCCCTGCCCTGCCTGGGTCAACGTGGGTGGGGTGGGGATGACCGCAACCCCCATGCCCAGGTGGACTGCTCGTCCTAAGGGTGGGCATGTGATCCAGGAGGACCAGTGAGGCCTCCTGGGCTTTCGAGGGCACGACGGGGATGCCTGGCACTGCCAGGAACACCTTGCCACCCCCGAGAGGGCATGTAGTCAAGATATAGGCGCAGAGAGAAGGCCTCAAGGCACCATCAGAGCCCCAGACCTGGCTGGCCAGTCCCCAGGTCTACCCCTGGCTCTTTCCATTACCCAAGGCACGTGTCTCTCTTCCAGTCTGAGTTTGGTTTCCGTCCCTTTCCAAGGTTCATTTATCACAGGTGTGAAACGTGATCTTGGGACTTAGTGAACAGCTGTTATTTCTAGTACCAGGTGATGACAGCATCACAGAAAAGGGCACAGCAGCCTGGGTGTGGAGAAAGGAGAGACACAGCAGTCACCTCCATGCTTCTTTTGGAAGCATGGCTGTCCTCTCTGCCATGTGTCAGGCAGCTTGCGGGGAAAGAAGAGGGGCAAACTTTGGTGTGGACTCCCCTGAGCCCTGGTTTTCTCATCTGTCAAATGGAAATCATCACAGCCCCTGGTAGGGTTGGCCTGGGGCTAAATGGCATGACACCAGGAACCTATCTAATGAAACCAAAAATGGTAGCAATTACTACTGGGTGCCAGTGTTTTCTATAAATTATTGTATTGAATTAGATCTTCGCAACAATCCTATGCTTTAAAATCGTCATCCTTATTTTGCTCCGGCGATACTGACATTCAGAGAGGTCAGGTGACTTGTCCACAATTAAATGACCAATAAGGGACAGAGTGGCCTTTCAAGTCATTCAAGCCAGATCTCAAACACCCCATCCAAAGTCTGGAAGCATGAACCCAAGGAGCCGATTGCCAGAGGCAGAGCGATGTGAAGACCACTGGTGGCAGAAGGAAGGAAGGCAGACAAGACAGCAAGGCAAATACTCGGAGAGCTCTTCTCACATCCTGCCCACCTCGGAAAGTTCCTTGGAAAATCCTGGGGTTAAGGCTCAGAGGAAAATCAGCTTCATGGAACAAAGGTATAGAATAATCCAGAATAATCCAGCCAAGCGCCCAGTCCCGATGAACTGACATTCATACACCAGCACACACCCCAGATGTTGCTAGGGTTGGATTACACGGGCTTGGAAATTGCGGGCATGAAATGTCTGAATGATAACAATAGAAAACAGATCAAAAGCCCAAAGAAAGAGATCAGGAGAAATGAAAACCAGAAGGAACGGCAGGGGGAGATGAAAGGGGAGAATTGCAATTGGACCAAAGCAGAGCCAGTGTTTACGGTTCTCCTGGCAGTTGACCCATACCCAGATGAGATTTTTGCAGCATTCATTGGAGGTATGAAATTACCCTCTTTGAGCAGCATTGTAGACTTCTGGGACCTCAGGGTCGAAAGAGTTCCTTGACAGTCTCTGAGGCCCACTTTTAAAGAATCTAGAAGGTGATCAGTACCTGAATCTGCACAGACTCTGTCATTGTCAGCAACTCCATAAAGACCAGGGAGGTCAGTAAGGTATAAGAGGGATTGAAAATACAATCTCCCTGGCCCAAGTCACCTCATTGCACCATGGATCAGATCACTCTCAGTCTCAGTTCCGATCATACAGAACCCAGTTTACACAGACTTTAGCAAAAGAGGGAAGGTATTGGCTCAGACAACTGAAAAGTGAAAAGACACTCTAGCTTCAGGTATGGTTTGATCCAGGGGTCGGCAGCACTCAGTCTCTCTGATCTGCTCCACATTTGCTTTATTCTCAAGCTTCATATGGGGACATGATAGCAATTTTCAAGCCTATATCTTCCCAGGTTTGAGTCCAACAAACCTCTCTCCCAGAAAGTCTCAGCAAAATACTCATCAAGACCCACTTGCTCTAACAGGGTCATATGCCCATCCCAGTGGCCAGAGGGCTGTGATGCTGTGACTGGCCAGGCCTGAGTTACATGCCTGTACCTAGAACACGTAATAATGTCAACTCCATCTCCAGACTGAGAACTGAGAATAGGAGATGAATGTTTCCCCTGAAAAAGTGGGGTCCCAGCATTAGGAGAAGGTAAACAGATGCCAGAAATCAAAACCAACAGGTGTTCAGGGACTTCCCTGGTGGTGCAGTGGTTAAGACTCTGCGCTCCCAATGCAGGGGGCCTGGGTTCGATCCCAGGTCAGGGAACTAGATCCCACATGCATGCTGCAACTAAGAGTTCACATGCCACAACTAAGGAGCCTGCGTGCTGCAACTAAGGAGCCCGCGTGCTGCAACTAAGACCCAGCGCAACCAAATAAATATTTTAAAAACCAACAAACAATGGGTGTTCAGCACTCCCCATGCCAACGCTGTCCCCTAAATGTGACTCCCTTTGCTTTTTCCTCACCTCACAACAGAATAGGAAGTAACAGCATTGTTACTTGGTCCCTAAACATCAAGACCATACGTCGTCCACGTAAGAACCACCCTCTGACACCTACTTTGACCATGCAGCATCCCACACACTGGGGTATCCGAAGGGAATCCAAGCCCTGGTCCTGATCACACTCTAGTAAGATGGGGGGTAGGGGGTGGGAATATTGGCCTAAAGGGAAAACTCTAATCTGAAAAAATCTCACGAAACGTCTTGGTTCTTTAGATAGGTCTCTTGGAAAGAGACCTGCCCTGCTCTCATCCCATCCCCCAAATGTTTACCAATAGCTCGGCAGTTAACAACAGACTTTCACATTTAATTTGTGAAGCTCCCACCGTCTCTAGGAGCTCTTCCTATTTCGTATTTGATGGATAAAGGGGGAAAGCTTAGAGACGTTGGTGATTTGCCTGGGATCACACAGCTCGTAGGCAGTGATGCCCAAACTTCGAATCTTCTCCCCGACTCCCACTGGAAGCCACACGGACCTACGGGAAGCCACAAACTTTGTCGCTCAGGCTGGATACAAAGGATGCCAGAGGTTGTGCTGAGACGGAACAGAGCCAATGCCCTGTCGTTAGCTTGTGTTCTGTCCTACACAAACCACACGTACGAAACTGTCGGCCCTCCTACAACTGAATTCATTCCATTGGAGCATTGGAGCGTTTGGCCTGTCGACTAGATGCCAGGTCCTGGACTAAGTCCTGGGATTCTGGGAACAAAACGGGTCCCGGCCCTCCGGGAACATACATTTCGGGAAAGCAGAAGAGAATAACCAGGGGCAAAGCCACGTGACGGATGCAGTGGCTAAGACAGACCGTTCAGGAGGTCTGGAGGAGGGCCCCCGGGAAGGCTTCCAGGAAGAGGAGGCCGAGGAGAGAGAATGTGGGAATAGGAAAGAATGTCCACGTGAACCGGAAGTGGAGAGGAAGGAAGGGAGTTGGGAAGCTGGAGATGCTGGGAAGAGCGACCTCTACCGGCCACAGGGCCTCCAAGGTGGGTACGGACTTGAGTTCCCTGCGGCTGCGGCACAGAAGGTGGGTTGGCTGTCGGCAAGTCCGAAGGCAGAGAGAGGGGCTGGAACCCTGCTAGAGTCACCCCGTGAGGACAGTGCCACCGGGGCTAAAGCAGTGCTGACAGAGGTGGGGCGACAGACTCGGGTTGGAGAGGGATTCGGGCGGAAGACGTGCCAGGGCGAGGAGGGTTGCAGAGGGAGGGGCCGGAGAGTGGAGGGTCGCAGGGGGCACCCGGGGTCCTGGCATCAGTATCTGTGCCTGGTCATGGTGGTCGGTGAGAGCAGCGTGGGGCAGGTGGGAGAAGGATGCTGAGATGTTTGAGCTGCGTCGAGATTGCGATGTTTCGAGAATGATACGGGAGATGTCCATTGGGCTGCAGGCTGTGCGGGGGTGGGGCTTGGGGACCACTCTGGGCTGGAAAGAGAGGCAGGGATCATCACGGAATAGCCACCGAAACGCCATGCGTGTGGGTGGTCGCTGGGGCTCTGGAATCGGATGCACCGCTCAGGAGGAGGTGATCGAATGAAAAACAGACCAAGTATAAAGTCCCAGAAGACGATACTTAGGGATAAAAAGAAAAGCAGGAGAGACGAGTATCCTGGGAGCCAAGGGAAGGGAAAGCTTTTTAAGGAGAGGCGAATAGTCGAAGGTGGCAGGACACCCGGAGAGATCAGTGCAAAACAGTGCTTCTGGGATTTTGCAACAGAAAATTCCTTGGCCTCCTTGGCAAGTGTGTCAGTGGAATGCTGGGACCAGCTGCCAGCGTGTGGTCCATGAAGAGGTGGAGGGGAGGTGATGACACAGCTGCCGTGGCTGGGGACAGCTCTTTCAAGAAGTTTGGCGGGGAAGGGGTGGAGAGCGATGGGGCCATCGATGGAGAGAGGGTTTGGGGCCTGGGGGCGTAGGCTGTGGTTATTTCAAGATGATAAAAGGTTTGGGTGTGTTTATACGATACCTTAGGACCCTCAGCAGGTGGGTGGGGATGAGTTCAGGGTTCAGACAGCAGGATGAGCGTCTTCTTTCCGAAGCTGCAGGGAACAAGACGGGGGAGAGTCATGACAGAGATAAATGCATCGGTGCGAAAGCAAGACTTTGAGAGACGTCAGCCTGCTAACCTGGATTTTCTCAAAGAATTAGGGAGAAAGAGCATCTACGAAAAGTGAGGGGCCAGGCCTGGGTGGGCCAGGCTGGCCTTGAGAACGATGGCAAAGATTCTGGGCAGCACCAGAGGGGAACAAGAGAGGCAGCCCAGCAGTGGTGGGACCGCTGGACTCAGAAGCTTGAGGCCCTCGTGGTCCAGAGCAACCCAACCGTAGCAGATCAGATCAGATCTTCTGACCTAGAATTTATGGCAAGGTCAACCGGGCTGGGCTGAAATATTTTACTGATGCAGAAAGAATTCGCTAGACTGTTAAAAACAATAAAATACAGTAAAGAGAATTTGTCTCATCTACTCCGGGGAGCAACCTTTTCAAGCACGTTAGCAGCGCCTGTCTGCTGTCCAGGTGACGGGATGTTAGAAATGACACGGTCCATTTGTGAAGGTAGGTCCGCAGACTCCTTCCTTGACAGTGCTGCTTGGCGTGGACTGCTATACTAAAGCGCTTGAAAGGAAAACCTTCCCAAACGCACCCTGACTTAGATTTTTCAAAATTCAGACTGGGCAATGGGAATGAGTCAAAACACATCTTTTAAAATTTAATGGAATTTTACATTTTGAAAAATGAATGCAAGAACAAAAACACCAGCATATTGGAACGATGTAAGGGACACGAGTGACACATTGAGTATGTGCCTCCAGCTTGGAGTGACAATGATCTTGGCGACGTCCCACTAGGAGGGACGGAGAGGGGGCGGGAATGGTTAGCCATGGTCCATCCTCCCAGCTTTTAGGAGTCATACATGCTGTGAGGGGCTGTGTGCTGGGGCGTAAAGGACAGAGACCACTGAAAGGGACCACTGTGGAGTGGCAGCCACCCGGGGTGGTGATACAAGGTACAGGACACAAGAGCTAATATTTATTGGAGGTCCTCCTGGTCTGACTGCCCCGGAAGCTTTTCATGGACGGTCTCAGGTGACCCCAGCAACAGCTTATGACACAGTTGCCGTTAATTTTTTTTTAAGTTTATTATTTTTTCCTTCCAGTTTTATTGAGGTATCATTGACATACAGCACTATATAAAAGTTAAGGTGTACAGCCTCGTGATTTGACTTACATACGTCATGAAATGAGGGCCACAACAATTTTAGTGAACAGTCACCCTCTCATATAGATACAAAAGAAAAAGAAAAAATAGTTTTTTTGCTTGCGGTGAGAACCCTTAAGATTTATTCTCCTATCGACTTTCATGTATAACGCCCAGCAGTGTTCATTCTACTTACCATGTGTACATCACATCCCCAGCACTTATTTATCTTATAACTGGAAGTTTGTACCTTTTAACCGTCTTCACCCAATCCCCCCTCCCTCCACCCCTTACTTCTGGTCACCACAAATCTGATCTCTTTTTCTGTGAGTTTGTTTGTCTGTTTTTGGAGTGTAATTGACCTAGAACACTATGTGAGTTCCTCGTGCACAGCACAGGGATTTGCTATTGCTATACGTTTCAGAATCATCACCACGGTTAAGTCTGGTTACCATCTGTCACCATACAAAGATATTACATAATTATTGACTACGTTCCCACACTGTACATTTCATGCCCATGAATCATTTTGGACATAGTTAACATTATTATCATCTCTGTTTTGAGGATGGGAAAACTGAGACATATTGTCCAGAGTTGCCCAGCCAACAGCGGGCAGAGCCAGGATGGAAGCCCAGATGTGTCTGACTTGGGCCAGCGCTTTAAACCATAGTGCTTTCCTGCCCTATTTGTGGTTCAGCCTGCAGAGAAGATGATTTCAAATATAACACTTTATTTATTTATTTATTTTTTTGGCTGCGTTGGGTCTTCGCAGCATGTGGGATCTTCCCTGACCAGGGCTCAAACCCATGTCCCCTGCATTGGCAGGCAGATTCTTAACCACTGAGCTACCAGGGAAGCCCCAAATATAACACTTAACCTGCTTGCATCTGCTAACAAATTCTTTTCAGCAGTTCTGATCTCCTGTGTATGTGTCTGTTCTTCAGATGCTCTTTTGAACAGGTTGTAACATCTTACTGGAGTTCCCTCATTAACTGACTCGCTTAATCAAATCTTTGCCGTGCCCATTTTATACTTGCTTGACTATCACAATTTTACCTTTGTGAGAATCATCCATGAACAGTTGGCATGGAAAGATGTTCTTGCTACAGACCCAGGATCGGCAAACTATGGCTTGTGGACCAAACCTGGCCTGCTGCCCGTCTGTATAAGTAAAGTTTTATTGGAACACAGACACACCAAGGGCAGAGTTGAGTAGTTGCCACAGAGACTGCACAGCACGCAAAGCAAAATGTTTACTCT
This sequence comes from Leucopleurus acutus, assembly GCF_964270905.1. Lineage (NCBI taxonomy): Eukaryota > Metazoa > Chordata > Mammalia > Artiodactyla > Delphinidae > Leucopleurus > Leucopleurus acutus. The sequence continues at coordinate 1,492,718 of NC_139161.1, read as the reverse complement.
CTGGCCCTTTACAGGAAAAGTTCGCACTGATCCTGCTGTAAATGAAAAACTGTCCGCGAGTAGGATTCCAGAAGTGTCGTCTATATATATGCGCGCACACACACAGACAGACAAAACCAGAAGGGATTGTCGTAAGATGTTTAACATAATATCATTCATTCAGAAATTATTCACGCAGCCTGCACGGAGTGGTAGACTGTGAATAGGGTGACCAATTTGTCCTGATTTTCCTGGAAGTTTTCCCGGTTTTCAAACTAAAATTCCCACGTCCAAAGAATCCCTGAAGTCTCAGGCGAACCGGGATGATAGGTCACCCTACCTGGAAATCAGTCTCTCCTGGCCTGGGTCCTGGATCCGCTTCTTATCGGCCTCTTGGGAAGACCATTTACCCTCTCTCAGCCTCGCTTAGTTCAACTGCAAATATAAGACCCTCTGTTCTGCAGAGGATGGAACGAGGTTGTGAACATGCGGTTAGTAAACCATGACAGTCAACGCCAGGGGTTACATCGCTTTCTCTCCAAAATGATGTTCCACACTGGCTAGATTTTGTGTGATCTTACAACATAAGCAGGATGAGAGAACAATTATCTGGAAGGTGGTCGTATAATTATAAGGTGACCATAGAATTTGTTGTCCAAACCAGGACAGTATTGCGCATGAAACGGAATTCTTAATAATTATACTGGGATAACAGTAGTAAACCAGGACACACTGTCACCTGGTCACAGACCACAAAGTGACTCGGGAGCAGCGGGGCGGGCCTCATGGGGTTGCCACCTGTGCCGTCATGCAGGCTCCCACGTTCAGAGGGTCCTGTGTGTGGGTTAAGGCTCTTGCTGTTGAAGCCTCGAGATTCTTAAAATTCTCAACTTTTGAACCCGGAACCCCACATTTTCATCTTGCACTGGACCCAACATATCCTGTACCTGGTCTTGGAAGGATCTTTCTGTGCAGCACGAAGAGACGGTGTGACCTCTGAAACCCCTTCTAGAAGGCAGCTTAGCTTCCTGGCCCCGAGGAGAAAGTTCCAGTTTTAACCCCAGCGAATTCAAGTGGAAATAGCAGCACATAATGAGGCAAAGGATGGAGCCTGGGGTCCCTCGCCTCTGCCCCACTCAGAGCTGGTGGCAGCCAGCACAAGCTCGGGGTGTCCCCGGGAGCGACCTCCGCCTCTTTGAACTCTGGCTTTGTCTTTGGTTCACATCCGCACAGCCCGGCAGAGGGGTGGGCAGCGCAGCGGTGCAGCGGCGTGGACCCTGGAGGGCATTTGATGTTACTCATCTTTCGAAGTTCAGCCTCCTGATTTGGTGCTCCCGTCCCTGCTAAGGGCTGCGAACGCCATTTATGGGGTTTTCAAGGGCAGTCGCTGTAAAATCCAGTTCAGTGTCTTAACAAACCAGAACAAAGGTGGGTGGTGAGGCCAGAGGAGGGCGGCTGCTGCAACAGTGAATAAGAAGTGGATCCGAAACTTGGGTGAACCCCAGAAACGACCCAAGAACCCAACCAAGCACAGCCTGTTCTAGCCTCGCTTTGGAGACGGGGCTGGGGCGGGGGGGGGGGGCACTGTTTTCAGGTGGCACCTCCCAGGGCCCGACTGTGCCCATCGGGCCTGGCAGTTTCCCAGCCCCGGCACTGACATTTGGGCTGGATAATTCTTTGTCACGGGAGGCTGCTCTGTGCCTCGCAGGCTGTTTAGCAGTATCCCCGCGTGCTACTCCATAGATGCACCCCGTCCCCCTGCAGTTGTGACAACCCCAAAATGTCCCCAGTCTTTGCCCAATGTCCCTTGGGGAGCAAAGTTGCCTCTAATTGAGAAACTGGGTTTATAGCATCAAAGAGGGTCCACATTTAGGGTGACGGTGAGGATCGGATGAGTTTATAATTGTGAACGAGCTTAGAATGATGCCTGGCAGGGTGAGCACTCTGTAAGAGAAGTATTTGTTAAATAAATAAAATTGTTGCCCTCCCGCCCCCTGGTACCACCTGGAAGCTGTTAGTCCCACTGTAACCGACCAGGGTTCTTGGCCTCCTCTAGCAATAGAAATTGACTAGAGACCAGACAAGAGATTCAGGCAAGGCTTTACTGGGGCCGCTGCTGCAGCAGGGGGACTCAGAACAAACAACAGGTCCCCTTGCTGGCTGGCTGAGGTGGGGGGCAGCTGGCTCCTTACGTGCGGTGAGGATAGGGGTGCGTCCGGGGGTCGGGCGGGAGTGGTGGCTGACGTGTTCTGCCCACCCCTTGGTGGTGTCGAGTGCGGGGGGCCTGTGCAGCACCCTGCTGTCGCTCCCGGCTCCTCGGAAGTGGCAGCTGGGTTGTTTGAACCTTTTTGTATCCTGTCGTCCAGAATTTGCCCCAACTGGGCATGCACACAGTTATTTTTAGCCCCTTCTGTCCAGGTGCAGGCACTGCAGCAAAGGGTCCCGGGTCCCAGGTCCCAGGCTGTCTCACCACTGCAGTGTAATTACACAGCGGGCTCTCCCTGCCCGCATAGCCTCCCACCCCAGGGTCCTGTCCCGCCTCTATCTGTGGCTCTGCCGCTTGCGACCAGAATAGTAGCACTGGGTCCTACTATCATACGCCCAGCTCCACTCACTCCAGATGCTGCGAAGGTAACCCTGAGTTTCTAGAAGCCTCCTCTCTGCAGATCTGGCCCCTGCAGCTCCTTCATGCGAGCCGGGACTGAGGAGGGGCTGCCCGATAGCAGGGTGAGCAAATGTCCAGGTTTCCCCAGGACTGACGAGTCTCCTGGGAGGCTAAAATCCAGAAAGTTCTGGGCCCATCGGGGTGAGTTGGTCACCGTAGCTGAGCGTTTGGGCTTCTCTTAGACTCCTGCCTGGGGCAGAGCTCCACTGGCCGAAATGATCCGAACGTCTGTTCCCAGAGGGACACCTAAAGTGGGAGAGTGAGAGACCCTCCCCCAAAGCAAGCCCTGGGCCCCCGGCTTCCCCAGGGCGGCAGGCGCCATGCCCGGCTCCTGTCCTGCTCCCTCGCTGCCCCTTCCTCACGCCTTGGGGCCTGGCAGGGGCAGAGAGGGAGCCCGTCCCTGAGCAGCCCCGGGCCGCGGCCCCCCTCCCGCCGTGCTTGCACACAGAGCCTCCGCCTCCAGCTGGGTGGTCACTTCTTGAAAAGAACCCCTGGAACCAAACCTCAGCGACCTTCGCCTCCTTCCAAGCCTTCCAGAAGGTACACCTGTGGACAAGGCAGCAGTGAGCTTATCCTCCATGAAGGACCAGAAGAAATAAAGCCCAGGGGCTGCTGTGGCTCGTCAGAGCCACTTTACACACTGAGGCAGCGGGGCTGTGTTATCTTCCCTGGTCTGGAGGGGACGCAGGGGGAGCTGGATATGTACGTGCATAGGTAGGTGTGTATGTATGTGTACGTACACGCATATGTATACGTGTATATGTGTGTGTGTATATATATATACAACTGTGCCACTTTTCACGTTTACCACTCCAGACCTTTCTCCTAGAGGCAGAGAGCTCGGACCCCCTGGAAACAGTATAGCTCGGAAATGGGCCACAGGGAACCTACCTGGGTGAAAACCCCAGGTGGGACAGACCCCAAGCAGCACCTGCGGAAGCGAGGAGGGAGGCTGAGGGGTCCCTCTGCAGGAGGCTGCCGTGAGCCTGGAGTTCTAACTCATGCTGTTGAAACTGTGCCAAGTCCCCAAGGAAAAGGACAGAGAGCCTTCCACGACACCCCCCAACACATGTGTGCGCGCGCACACACACACACACACACACACACACACACGGCCCTTGCCCCATCCACACAGTAAAAGGACCTGGGAAAAGTGAGGGGAAGAAATCCACATGGAGGAGAAGAGGCTGCCCAGAAATGGCTGCTCCTGTCAATTCGCATTTGTCTGCAGGTGAATGTGGTGTTGATGGAAAGCAAGTCTGTTCCAAGAGGGGGATCCCCCCTAGAAGAGTGAGCTTTGGAGCTCGTTCGTCTACAGCCAGAAGGACCTTATGCAGCCCCAGCCTGGTCTTGTACTAGTTCTATAGATATAATCGTTCTAGAACCCTCAGAGCACACACCCCGCACCCTTAACAATGACTGAGTGCTTCATAAAGGCTCATGACACTTTTGCTGGAGACAGTTTACCTCTCATCGGAGCCTCTGCTTTTCAGGCATTTCTCTGCAATAGCTCTGGGCTTTTTTTTTTAAACTGAATCCATTAAATACTCACGCTCATTCTCCAAAACGCCTTAGATCAGTACCTAAATCTTGAAACCAGTTGTTTCCCCCCAGTGAAGAAATTACCTGGCCCTCATCCCGACTGGTCTTTCTTGCTCTCCTGGAATTGAAAAGTGCCCTTTGTGGGAGAATTTGAAAAATAATCACTACCAAATACTTCAGGTGGGATTCAGATCGGAGCCCTTTGCACATTTCATGCTGTCGTGACATCCTCGCTCAGGAATGAATCCCTTATGAAAGGTCTATTTTAAGGCGCACCTTCCAGGACTTTATTTTTGTCTCCGAAAGGAAAAGGCAGAGGCAGGAGCTGAAGTCTGCTGGCTCACCAGGAGCTCGCCCTGGCTCTCCGGAAGCCGCTGGGCTCTGAGCTGAGGGCTCTGGCTTCGCACTCAGGCCCTGCCGTTTCGGTCCATCAGGCTCTTTCACTCAGCGAAAAACACCACCCCACCGAGGACTCAAACACGCTTTCTCAGCTCTTCCCTGGAGGCGGAGAATCCCATCTGACCTTGGGCACCAACGGCCAACCAGTGAGGTTTCTCCCTTTTGCCAGGGGACAGTCCCCTCCCAGTCCCCCACTAACACCCCTCGCAGCCCAAAGGCTGATTCTGGGCCCTGGCAGGGGACCCGGGGTTGTTTCTCCAGGTGTGGGGAAGGGTTTCCACGGAGCGTCTTCTGCCCACCCTTGTCTGTTCAGTCCATGGATTTTTACTAACTCCCGTTAAGAAGAAAGAATCCCAAATCTTGGAAATGAGGCAAATGGAGGACATGATGCTTTTTCAAAGGCATCCCAGAGCACTGTTGTCGAACAAGCCCTCCCGTCCTGGACCGGACATGGACACCAGAGCCTAGAGGCGGTGCATGGGGGATGCTCTCCGGAGACACACCTGGAAGGTAGTAAGGAAGGAAGAACGGCGAAGGAGAGGCTGACCTGCAGTGTGGCTGCTATTTGTGTGTCTCCTTTGGAGAAATATCTATTCAAGTCCTTTGCCCATTTTCTTCTGATTTAAGTTTTATCTTATATTGGAGTAGAGTTGATTTACAATGTTGTGTTAGTTTCAGGTGTACAGCAAAGAGCTTCAGTTATACGTATACATGTACTCATTCTTTTTCAGGTTCTTTTCCCATGTGGGTTATTACAGAGTACTGAGTCGAGCTCCCTGTGCTCCACAGTAGGTCCTTGTTGGTGATCTAGCTTATATACAGTAGTGTGTGTCTGTTAATCCCTTTGCCCATTTTCTAATTAGGTTGTTTGGGGTTTTGCTGCTGAGTTGTAGGAGTACTAGCTATTCTCAAGAAGAAGAAAGCTGACCTGTGTCCTCCCGACACACACACTCACCCGTGCACAAGCACACACGTGCGCTCCAGGCCACGCAGTAGAGTTAGGGTGATGGGACAGATCCCTGAACCACGGAGCAAACAAGTGCCGCAGCAGTGCACACAGGCTTGCCTGGAAATCAGCCACTCAGCGCAGCAGTGCCGGCTGCCCTCAAAGGCGGACACTCCAACCAGCCGTGGAGCAAGTGGGGACACGGGCTTCACGAGGGCAGCTGCTCTAACTCGGGGAGATAAGAGGCCCACGGGCTAGTTTGTCTTCTTCGTAGTACGCTGAAGGTGAGGTATGGTGGGGAGAGAGGAGAGAAAAGGCTGCGCGATCCCCTACCCCTGCTCGGCCTGCTTTCTCTCCCGATCTCCCAGGAGAATAGGACCCCCATTCTTGAACACAGCTTCTGTAGGTGATCAGCGATCCGCAAGCCAAGGAACACTTCTCCCGTCGGGCAGACGGTCTTCGACGGTTTGCTCAAGGCCAACAGCTCTGGGGCCACAGAGCCAGGATTTGAGTCTGCCGGGTTCCAAAGCCCCAGCTCTCCCCAAACCCATATGCAACCTCCCAAAGCCCTGGGTCCGTGCTGCTGTCAGAATATCTGTGCAGGCCCAGGCCGATCCTCAGGTTGTTCTGGGTAGCTGTGCACACAATCCAGGGACACAGGTGGCAGAAACAGGATGAGCTGCAGAGGTGAAAATCCCTGCTCCTCCCTGCAGCTGTGCGGCCCCTTCACATTCATTTCTTCCTACGTAAACAGTAAGAACACCCAGCTTGTAGTAACTGACGGAGGGTTAATCTCCAAAATTTACAAGCAGCTCATGCAGCTCAATAACAAAAAGACAAACAACCCAACCAAAAATGGGCAGAAGACCTAAACAGACATTTCTCCAAAGAAGATACACAGATTGCCAACAAACACATGAAAGGATGCTCAACATCATTAATCATCAGAGAAATGCAAATCAAAACTACAATGAGGTATCATCTCACACCGGTCAGAATGGCCATCAGCAAAAAATCTACAACAATAAATGCTGGAGAGGGTGTGGAGAAAAGGGAACACTCTTGCACTGCTGGTGGGAATGTAAATGGATACAGCCACTATGGAGAACAGTATGGAGGTTCCTTAAAGAACTAAAAATAGAACTACCATACGACCCAGCAATCCCACTCCTGGGCATATACCCTGAGAAAATCATAATTCAAAAAGAGTCATGTACCACAATGTTCATTGCAGCTCTGTTTACAATGACATGGAAGCCACCTAAGTGTCCATCGACAGACGAACAGATAAAGAAGATGTGGCACATATACACAATGGACTATTACTCAACCTTAAAAAGGAACAAAATTGCATCATTTGTAGAGACGTGGATGGACCTAGAGACTGTCATACAGAGTGAAGTAAGTCAGAAAGAGAAAAACAAATACCGTATGCTGACACATATATGGAATCTAAAAAAAAAAAAAAAAGGTTATGAAGAACCTAGGGGCAGGACAGGAATAAAGACGCAGACGTAGAGAATGGACTTGAGGACAGGGGGAGGGGGAAGGGTAAGCTGGGACGAAGTGAGAGAGTGGCAGGGACATATATACACTACCAAACGTAAAATAGAGAGCTGGTGGGAAGCAGCCACATAGCACAGGGAGATCAGCTCGGTGCTTTGTGACCACCTAGAGGGGTGGGATAGGGAGGGTGGGAAGGAGGGAGACACAAGAGGGAGGGGATATGGGGATATATGTATATGTATAACTGATTCACTTTGTTATAAAGCAGAAACTAACAGACCATTGTAAAGCAATTATACTCCAGTATAGATGTTAAAAAAAGAAAAGAACACCCATCTCAAGGGTTTTCCATGAGGACTAAATTGGAACCACTCTGATAACTTATGTAAAGTGTCTGGAAAAAGAAGGAGCTCAATACATATAAATAGTAACTCTCTTTCTTTAGTTTTATCTAGAAATCCTGCCTAGTAAGCAATGTGCAGACAGAAATGGGGCAAATCTAAAGCATCCTCCAAGTCATCCCTGAGCCTCTCCCGCCTCTTCCCTGGCAGCCTGGTAACATCCACGGGGATGAGTCACAAGACCAGCAGCCAGTCCTGTCTTGGCCACTTGCTTGCTGGGTGACCTTGGGCAAGAACCGTAACCTCTCTGAAGACCTCAAGAGGTGGCACCCATGGAAGAATTTGATCAATTATAAAGGGCTGGATAGAAACTAACACAACATTGTAAAGCAACTATACTCTAATAAAAATTTTAAAAAATAAAAAAAAATAAAGGGCTGGGCAAACCAAGATCGTGGCCCAGAGCTCAGAGGCAGCCTGGGTGCAGAGGCCATCATTCCACAGGTTTTCTTTTTCAAGGACAGCTGGACAAAGGACTCTCATCCACAAAAGACTGGGGAAGGCAGTTTGGTTAATGGTCTTTCACCCAGAGGCCAGAAGGTGGAAGGTCACAGGGAGGCCTTGTCTACCGGGGGATTCCGGCAGAGGCCTGGGGGCCGGCTGCCCGTGGGGGGCCCAGAGCAGCCGGCCTTCCAAGCAAAGAAAGGGGCACTTTGTTCTCGAGATTCCAGGGAAGCTGAACGAGGAGGGCGCGGTGGGCAAGACTGAGGCCTCCGGAGCTTCCCCCTTGCCTCCTGACCCACACGCTGGGCACAGCAAAATCCAGTTGCTCTTTCAACGCCCCCCGTTACTGTGATTAACTCGCATCTGTTGAACAGGCTGTAACGCCGAGCCCCGGGCCAAGGAAGCAGGGCACAAGGTAAGGCTGAGTTACATTTTTTTTATTTACTTTATATAGTTAATTTTTATTTAAAAACATTTTATATTGGGGAATGGTTGAGTTACAATGTTGTGTTAGTTTCAGGGGTACAGCAAAGTGATTCAGTTATACATACACATGTATCTGTTCTTTTCCCGTATAGGTCATTACAGAGTATTGAGTAGAGTTCCCTGTGCTCTGCAGTAGGTCCTTGTGGATTACCCATTTTATACATAGGCCTGTGTATACGTCAATCCCAGCCTAAGTTTGAGTTACCTTTAGCATCCCATTCAGCCGATATGGTGACCCAGGTTCAAGGCATTCACCTGTGCGACCCAGAGTGCGTTCCATTCTCTCTGAGCGCCCACTGTACGTGAAGCTGGCTAGGGATGGGTTGGTGGGACACAAGTGACCCCAACAAGGTCCTCAGCTTGAAGCCCAGGGACCAGCAAAGGCTCAAGCAGAGGGAGGGCCGTACACAGTTCTTGCGGAAGGAACACCAGCTCCAGCTCAGCAGGGGAACCTCCATCCACCTGGGATTTTAAGAACACAAGAATCAGGGTCTCCCTCATTCCCACCCCTACACCCAGCCACCGGTGCTGGCAGACCCGTCTGACCAGAGGTCAAGTTGCCAGTCCCGGGCTGGGAGTGACGGGGAGGCTTCATCCTCTGTGCCCCATCCCCGAGTGTCCTGAGGAAATCAGCGCAATTGTTGGTGAAAAGGGCTGGTCATTCCAAACACCACTGAGCAATGCAGGCTTCTCTGTTTGACCTTTGATCTCACTAGTTCTATTTCATCTTCTCAACAGCTCTGGGATGTGGTTCACGTCCCGACTCCACAGAGGAGGCATCTGGAGATCAGACAGAGGGGAAACTTGCCTAGGGTCACGCGGCGAGGGAGTGGGCGAGCCAGGTGTTCCCAGCATGGGCCAGCGCACCATCTGGATTTGCCAAGCTGGGAGAAGGAAGCGATGAGTGGTGCCTGGAAAGAAAAAGACACTTCCAGAAAAGCTTGTGAGAGGAGGGGTATCTTGGACTTGGTCTACACGGAGTGTGGGCTTGGAAGTCAGGCAGCTTGGGTTCCAGTGTCATCTCCACACTCACTAGTCTCCTGACCTCAGCTTCTCCTGTAAAATGGAGGTGATAAGAGTACCCACCACTTGGGGTGGTTGTGAAAATTAAATAAGCTCGTGAAGGGAAAGTACTGAGAATGATGTCTGCAGCCCCGTAACCCAGGTGCTGTTCTATCATGTCGGGGTGATGACGCCACCCCCGCTAATATTACTGCCGAAGGATGACAATGACTCCTGAGTATCTGCTCCGTGCCAGGTACCACACCTGATGGTCTTACCTACATCTTCACGAATCCTCACCACAACACTGCAAACATTGGTTTTTATGTCCCCCTTGAGGAAACAAAGCCAGAGAGGACGCGGTAGCCGGGCTCCCAGGTGGCCCCGGCATCCCTCGCCTCCCGGTACCCACATCCCTCTGTAACCTCCCACGTGCAATAGGGCTGAGCTGTGTAAACAATAGGACGCCATGGAAATGAGGTCGTGTGGCTTCTGAAGCCCAGTCACAAAGGACACGGCAGCGTCCACGCTCTCTTCGGGAGGGAAAGCTGGTCACCGCGTCCTGCGGACCCTCCAGCAGCCCTAAGCAGGGGCCGATGCGACAGGAGGCTGAGGCCTGCCAATGACCACTGACTCGCCAGCCTGTGAGCAGGCCGGGGGGTCACGCGTCCTCCGTGTCCAGCCGCCATCCTGACCGCACCCTCCCAAGACACCTGCAGCCAGGACCACCTGGGGGTCCCGCCGCCAAACTCTTATTCCACAGAAACCTGGAGATCAGAAAGGATTTAAAGACTCTTATTTTGGGGGTAATGTGTTAGCCAGCAAATGGTCTCGAACACAGAGGATGAGCAACTGGCCTGTAGATTAACAAGATTAAACGCAGGGCTGCCTGGCTCCAGAGTCCGTGCCCATAGCCACCACCTCCCAGAGGAGGGATGTCCAAAGTGGACATGAAACAAGGATATTCTGGGTAGAGGTCTGGCCTCCCCGAGCTGGAGCCTCCAAAGCGGAGGCCAGCGGGCTGGGGAGGAGCGGTGCCTACAGGTACCCTGCGGGATGCTAAAGCCACGCCAGGCTGGTGGCAGCAGGCTGGCTGCCTCGGTCTGTATTTGTTGAGGACCTGTGGGGAGGAAGGGGGTGGGGTGTTCAGCTTGTTTGGAAGCCCCGGACTTGGGCCACTGACCGTGGCAACACTCAGCATTCAGAGCGTCCCCCAAGCCTGGCAACCGCCTGGGGACCCAGCGACTTGGGTCCGGCCGTGTCCGCCGGGATCCCAGGCTGGCAGAGCCACCCCGGTGGGGGGGGTCCACTGCAGGAAGGCAGGAGCGTTTCCTGCCCCTCCACGCCCGGGGGCCTGGAATTCAGCCTCTGCCCTCTATCTCTCCAGGAAGGGCCTAGAACCCACCCGAAGCAAGGCCATTGCTCCCAGCTCCTTTTTTCCTGAGCCGACCAGCGTCCCAGGCTGAGCAGGAGAGCCACAGAGTGCCCTGGCGCTAGGAAAGGGTCCAGAGAGCTTTTGATCCCCTGCAAAAAGAGAAGAAAAAAAAAAGCATTTATTATCAGAGACTGTTTGTTCCAGGTTTTAGTGTCCTCAAGAGACAAAGTGAATTTTCTCTGCAGTTGAAGGGGCTTCAAAGTAGAAGATCGGAGGGTGGAGGGGTAGGCCCGGGCCGGAAGGCAACATCTCCCACCCAGGAGACCGGGGAGCAGGAGGCGGGGGCCGGGGGGCGGGGGGACAGCGTGGGTGCAGGGGCGCTGGAGGCGGGGCACAGCCGTGGAGGTGCCTCGGCCTCCTTCCCTCAGCCTTGGCGGCCGCGGTCTGCGTGTCCCGGTCTCCTGTCCTCACCCTCTGCGCCCCCATCCATCCCTAGAGACCCTAGTCTTCACCGGGGCACAGAAACACCGGAGGCCGGTCCTTAGGCTCCAGCCCGCGTCCCCAGTTCCGCCTAGAGCTTCTAAATCTGTTCCCCAGGTGAGTCTCACTGTGAAATAGAGGAAAACTGAGGGGCTTTGGGACCAAACACACTTGGGTTCAAATTCTGACTCTCCTGCTACGCAGGACTCTCTGGGGACCCTGCGTCGGGTCCCTGGTGCCCTCAGCCCCAGTGTGCTGTTGGAGGATTAAGTACCTACCGTGTGCGGCGCAAGGCCCGCGTGGAGTAGAAGCTCACAAACAATGGCTATGGTGAGGCAGGATGAGGAGAAAAGACTGCAGTCCAGAGAGGGTGGGTGACACCCCCAAGGTCACAGAGCACATAATGCAGAGCCCAGCCCAGGCCTCGGCCTCCAGATCCCCACTCACCTGGGTGTTTATTTCTCTAAGCCAGTGAGAGATCTCCCGACCCCATCTGTAAAACGGGGCTGGGGCTGTGTCTATCTGTAGGGGATGTGTAGGGACGAAGGAGCAGAATGTGTGTGGACCCCAGAACCAAGGGCTTCAAATCCCAGCTCTCCGTCATGAACTCTGTGACCCTGGGTACGCTATCCGCATCGGGGCACCTCAGTTCTCCCATCTGTAAACTGGACCTAATAAGGACTTACCGCATAAGCTTGTTGGGAGGATTCAATGGGTTCAGAGTCAGTAAACATCCCTCAACGCACAGAACGATTATTCTGAGGCCCCCGGCCTGGGGGTGCCCACGCCACAGAGCTCGAGGCTCACCAAGCCCAGGGCAGGCTTCTGGAAGCCGGAAGGAGCTGGCCGCCGCCCTGACCCCACAGAGGGCTTGGCAGGACAAGGACAGGGGTTGCCGGGCCCTGACCAGGCTGGCCTGGGACAGGACAGAAGACCAGGAATCCTCCCCCCTGCGCTGCCACCAGCCAGGCATGACCCGAGGAGGTCCTCCTGTCCAGCTCGGGGGAGCCGTGGGCATGCGGGCCAAACCCTTGGGGAACCGGGTTTTGAGCGATTCTCTAAAACGGCGCAAAGTCCCCCAGGAGCCCGAGTCGGTGGCTGCCTTACGTCCTCCAGGTTCGATCTCGTTGTTAAAGACAGTCATCAATCAGCCTCCATTCTATTTTTAGACAACTCATGCCTAGCCGTCTGCCAGACTGGCTCCTCTCCCAGGCCGGACTCTGTGTTCTGAGTTGTTGTTTTTTTTAAACTAGAACCGAAGCGATTTCTTAACACTCCCTTCAGGAGGGGGAACATACAGAGGTCGGTTCTCGGCATTTCAGCAGCTTTTGCAAACTAGGGAAAATCAGGGCTTGTGTTTTTGCCACACTGAGACAAAGTTAGCCGTCCTGCTGACAGTGTGTTTGCTCCTTTTGGGCTTTTCACCCTGTCTTGTGATTGCGTCCTCAGGAGGTGGCTTCCCCTGTCAGATTGCGAAGGAATGGGTTTTGCTCCCTCCCTGCTGTCATGAGTTTTTACGGGTTCCCAGCGCCTGGCGCAGTGCCCAAGGGCAAGGGTCTCCGTGAACTTTGCCGCGTGAACGCTGCTTCTTGCCACTCTCACCCCCCCGCCCTTCGGCTCGGTACGTGGCTCACGGCGGGGGGGCTGGGGGACGGGTGTTCACCGGCCCAGGTCGCTTTCCACTCCCGCTTCTGATACAGACCCCTCTTGTCACTCGGGACCCAGCTCACGCGGTTGAGATGAGATGAATCTGGCCTGTGGGGTCAGACGTGCGACCCAAACCCAGGCAGAGGTCCCATCTCCGAAGATGGTTGGTTGGGGTGTGGGTGGGCCTGTGAGCTAAGAAGAGCCCATCCGATCGTCCCCAAGAGGGTGAGACCACTGTCCACTACAGCAGCCCCCTGCCACGTGGGGCTACTTAAATTTAAATTAATTAAAGCTAACTAAAATTAAAAACGCACGTCCCCAGTCACGCCAGCCACATCTCTAGTGTTCAATAGCCACACGTGGATCGTGGCTGCGTGCTGAACGTCCCCACATAGAACCGTTCATAAAAGGCAATACAGGGACTTCCCTGGTGGCAGAGTGGTTAAGAATCCGCCTGCCAACGCAGGGGACACGGGTTCGAGCCCTGGTCCGGGAAGATCCCACATGCCACGGAGCAGCTAAGCCCGTGCGCCACAACTACTGAGCCTGCGCTCTAGAGCCCACGAGCCACAACTACTGAAGCCCGCGTGCCACAACTACTGAAGCCCGCGTGCCTAGAGCCCGTGCTCCACAACGAGAAGCCACCGCAATGAGAAACCCACGCATCACAATGAAGAGTAGCCCCCACTCACCGCAACTAGAAAAAACAAAAAACAAAAAAACCCCGGCAATACAGCCTTCACATGGCTCTACCTCCTGGGACACTCATCCACGGAACCCAGGCACCATGCTCCGAAACAAACCCACAGGGAGAGGCCCAGGTGGAGAAGAACCAAGGCCTTAATCCTCAGCTCCAGCTGAGCACCAACATGCCAACCGTCTGAGCGCGCCGTCTTGAAAGTGGATCCTCCAGGCCCCAGTGAAACCCAGCCAGCTGACACCACATGGCCAAGGGATGGGACTTCCCCACCGGGCCCCATGGAAACTGCAGCTGCAGAAGCAGTAAGTGACTACTACCGTTGTTCGAAGCCAGTAAGTTTGGGGGTGGTTTGTTCTGCAACCGTAGGTCGTTAGAAGGAGATTCTGCCTTTGATTTGCAAAAAGATAGCCCTGTGTCCTTAGAGCAAAGCCCCCTGTTGTCTTAAGCTACTTTGCGTGGGTTTATTTGACTTGTAACTGAAGAATGAAAGCTGTCGAAGGCCTCTTTTCCGTTTTAGACGGGAGTGGGGTGAAGCAAATTAAGTGAAGGCCATCTTTCCGATTGGCACCCTCCACGTGTTTCCACACAGAATCCTGAGTCTTTTCCACATGTATGTGTGCATTCGTGCAGCTGGAACATCAGGCTTTTTCTCCCCCCTTCAGAACTTGTTATGAGACGTGCACATGGTGGACTCAACCCCAGACGTGACCATCAGCCCCAGGGTAGTCACGAAACCAAAGGTGGCTTTGATTGAGAACCACGGGCCTTGTGAGCACATGGGCTGCCCCTCCAGCAATCTGCGTCACTGTGCAGGTCCCACACTGCAGCCACCCACCAACTGGTCAGAAGAGAAAACAAAGACCTAAAGTCTGGGGGACTTGGTTCCTTGTGCCCTTGGAGGTCAGATTCTGAACCGTGGCCGGGACACTCATGGCTCCTAGGTACCCTTGGGGAGCTGGGCCTTGAGCCACAGGACCTTGGGATCCATCATCAGGACGGCGATAAGAAACAGTCCATTAAGAAGTTTCAGTCGATCAGGATGTGCCCACCATGTATGGTCACCACAAACCTCATCGCAACAAGACCTCGGTGTCATGTAAAGATTTCCAGGACGTGTTGGCAAGAACCAACGTTGGATTCATGCAATCCACGAAGAGCAACAGGGCCTTGACATCTGAGGCAATGAGACTTGATCCAGCATCAGCTCTAGGGATGGGGAAGTGTTGGCAGCAAAGCGGGAGAAGATGCAGCCCTTGCTCTGCACGTCCCCTCACCTGGCTGGGGAAGAAGGACTGAACCGAAGGCCCAGTACGATGTGCTGCCTTGACACTGGGAAACTGGGAGGGCATTGAATGTCCTGCCTGTAAATTCCATCCCCCCAAGCTGCTCCCATGGGTGAGGTCCCTTAGCCACACAACGCTCCCCATCAAGGGACCAGCCGCACTTCCTGCTTGTCCCTGAGTGGTGCCTTTCAGTCTGCTGTGCACCCATGGAGTTATTCAAAGGAGCCAATGTATCCTTCCCGGGGAGTCAGGGGGCGTCTTGCCCTCTTGCTACTACAGAGCCCACCCACCTCCCAGAAAACCTTGGTCACTGAGGCTGTGCCCCCGTGACCCTGCATCGTGTGCGGTGTCCTTCTCTCCCGGGGTGAGGCTGTGTGACCCATGAGCAGTTGGTCTCATCTGTCAGGTGGTACGAATTCCTCCATCGCATAGCCCTAGGACATCACGTAACCCTAGGCCAGGAATCCCTCCCTCACCGATGGGATGAACAGGAGGCAGTTAAAACACTGGTCTCTAGAGAAGGTTCTGGGGTCTCCTCAGCAGCAGCCTTGGTGGTGCTGGGAATATCAGTGCTCATCTGCTCTGTGGCCGGGCACCTTTGCTCGTCTTGGCCCCGGACCCCAGCTGCCCTTCTCCTCATGAAGCTCTTGGACGTGGCCACCTCCCCTCTCCCAAGAGCTCCACATCTCTTCTCATCCACTCTCCCAGCAGCCCAAGGAGGCAGGAGGGAAAGGTAAGCACCAGGTGAGGGCCTTGGGCTTGAAGAAGACTGTGGTCTTGGTGGAGGTCACAGCCGTGACCTGGAGGAACTGGCCGTGTCGTCCAGTGTTGGCTCTGGGGACCCTTCATTGGCTCCCGAAGGGCATTTGGAGTTCAAGGCCAAGACAATCATTCACTAATTCTTTCACTATGGCTGCTCTTGGGGAATAAAGTCAGAGAATCTCACCCTCCTCTTCTTTGCAAAGTTCCCAGCCTTCCAGAGGGGAGGAAAGACTCGGGATTAGAACGTGTTGAAGCTAAACCATGGCTCCCGGTACCTTACTCTGCTCCGTTGACATTGTGTCTTAGCTTCCTAGGGCGGCTGGAACAATCACAAAGTGGGCGGCTTGAAACAGCAGAGATGTGTTCGTTCATAGTTCTGGAAGGCAGAAGTCTGAAGTCAACGTGTGGGCAGGGCCGTGCTCTCTCCGAAGCCTCTAGAGGAGAATCGTCCCTGCCTCTTCCAGCTTCTGGTGGCCCCAGCGGTCCTTGGCGTCTCTTGGCTTTCAGCGCATCAATCCCGTCCCTGCCTGTTCTCTCTGTCTCTCTGTGTCCTTTGCTCTCTTTAGAAGCCAGTCGTCGGATTCAGGGCCCACCCTGATCCAGTGTGACTTCGTCTTAATGAATTACATCTGCAAAGACCCTAATTCCAAATCAGATCACATCCCGAGGTTCTGGGTGGACGCGAGTTTCGCGGGGGACACTCTTCAACGCACTGCCCGTTGTCCTTGTCGGTGAGGTTGGTCAGCAGCTCTTGGGTCACCCCCACTGACTCCAGCCAATCCTGCAAGTGGGGTGCTGTTCCTAGTTCCCTGAGAACATTCTCATCTCAACACTCCTAAACCCACCCTCTTCCTTCACAAGCCGCCCCTTCTCCTACGTTCCCTAGGTTGGCGCATAGCGTAGCCATGTATCCAGATATGACTCATGCCAAAATCTTGGAGGTCAGTCTCAACAGCTCGTACCCCTCACTTCCTCTGCCTCCAAACCTAAAAGCCACACAATCTCCTATGTGTTTGTTCGCACACCTCTCACCTCCTCTCCACGCGTCTCATTTCTGCTTTCTGTCGTCATCACCTTTCACCTGGACCCTATGAACATTTCTCACCCCCATCCACCCTGCACTGGAATCAGCTAAAATATGAAACTGGCCGGGGCGTTCCCAACACCCCTTTGAAAATCCCTTGAAAGTGATGGACCCTCAGCTTCGGAAGAAGTGCACATAGACGTGTATCACACAACTTCACACGGAATTTCAAGGGCCTCACAAGACCCCATTACCCACAGGGCAAAGCTTCTCAAACCTTACATCACCTGGGGATCTGGGGAAGACGCTGGTTCCATCTCCACGCAACTGGGCAGGCCCAAGAGTCTGCATTTCTCCCAGCTCCCGCTGAGGCAGATGTCGGTGGTTCTCGAACCACAATTTGAGTGGGTGCATGACTACCATAGTGACCCGTTATTGTATCATCTTTAATCCCTCCAGCAACGCTCTACGGGTGGCATTATTAGGTTAAAAAACTGAGTTTTACACACTTATGGTCACCAAAGGGGAAAGGGTCTGGGGCATAAATTAGGAGTATGGGATTAACAGATCCATGCTACTATATACTAAAATAGAATAGATAAACAACGAAGCTTTACTGTAGAGCACAGGGAACTTATATTCAATAACTTGTAATAACTTATAATGGAAAAGAATCTGAAAAAATATGTTTATATAACTGACTCACTTTGCGGTACACTTGAAACGAACACAAAATTGTAAATCAGCTATGCTTAAATTAAAAAAAAAACTCGGAACAAAACTGAGTTTCAGCCAGAGTAAGTAAACTGCCTAAGATCGTACCACCGCCATGAGCAGAGCCCAGATCTGTCCATCTCTAGGTTCTCTGCCTTTAACCCACACGAAATGCCCCACAAACCTTTCCCGTCTCTTGTCACCGAGGCAGATGGACTGTCCTCTCCTTGGGTGCCTCCGGGCCAAGAACTTCCTTAAAGGCACCTGTAAGGTTTTCAGCATGATGGTCTGTTTACACGTCTGTCTTCTGTGGCTTTGAACTCCAGCCCTTGACTGGGGCTCCACAAAGCTTTGAGTGACTGGGTTGGTCTTGCCCCCCCCGACCCGACCCCAGGCTGGGCACCCCCTCTGGAAACTCAGCCTGAGACTGCCTTTACCTTCTTGTTAGGTCAGCGGGCACCCCCTGGCTGCAGGAGCCCGGAGAGGAGAGGCCGGGCGCACTCCATCCCGCCAGAGGTAATTGTGTCTCTCGGCCGAGAGCCGGGCCCCTGCTCCTTGCCAACCATTCACGGGGGAGAAATGATGGAAAAGCTGGAGACACTGACTCGTGAGGAAATAAGAAAAACGCGCAACAGTCCCCAACTGTGTTTAGCTTGGCTCGCACACAAAGCGGGGGATGTGATAAGGACTCCAAGTCAGAGGGCGGCTACATGGGAGAATCGTGAGAGTGTGGCTGGGAGGGACCCTGCGTGGGGGGCGGGAAGCGGGACGGAGGGGACCAAACTCCGGATCTGAGCTCCAGGGGACCAGAGCCTAAGGCTCCCACACGCCCCTCCATGCTTCCTGCACGGTGGTTCTGGCCAGGGGGGTAAGCGTCTTCCCTCCAGCGAACTCTCCAGCACCCACCCTGGACCCGGCACCCCCACCAGGCTGGAGGGGCAGCCGGTGAGGAAGCCAGGGTCCGCTCTCAGGCAGCTTCTAGTGCACCAGCAAGAAGCGGTTCCTGAGGCCTCTGTGCTGGCCCTTCCCTCTTTCTAGAATGTTCTTCCCCAGATATCCAGATGGTCAACTCACCACCGTCGTGTTGGGATGACACCGACTTTATAACCGACCCTCCTTTTAACATGGTCAACCGCACAAAGCCCCCCAGACTGCGGCCCCCCAAACCCCACTCCTCCGTTCCGCCCACGTGCTCTGCGCTCCGGAGCGCTTGGCACTTTCGAACACACGTGTAGCTACTTGTTTGTTTTGTCTATTGTGTGTTTCCTGACTCGTCCCCCTGGGAAGGACCGGGGCCCTCTCACTGTCCCCTGAGGCTGGGGGTCTGTGGAGCCCTCAAGGCGACAGGACCACGTGGACCAAGGCTCTGGATCGGGGGTCCCTCTGGGGGTCCAAACACCCCTTCGCATCTCTTCCATCCTGAGTCACCTCCTCTGAGCCTCCTTTCCTCCAGCTGCCCGTCAGGCGGGCTGGGTTGCCCACAACTGTAAAGAAAGAATTAGAAATCATCCGGCTACTGGGGAGGAGATGACTGTGGGGGCTCCCCGCCACGTGACCAGCCGCCCACACTGAGTTATCGTGGGAATGACGCAAACACCTGTCTCTCCCCTGAGCGGGAACACGTGTCCGTCGTGTAGTAGCTGCTGCAAACGCCCCATCGGGGGTTTCACACTCTACCGGGAACAGAGGGGGCCCGGGAGACCCAGGCTTCACCCCGAGTGAGCGGTGTTTTAAAAAGGAGCAATAAGGGCTTCCCTGGTGGCGCAGTGGTTGAGAGCCCGCCTGCCGATGCAGGGGACAGGGGTTCGCGCCCTGATCCGGGAGGATCCCACATGCCGCGGAGCGGCTGGGCCGTGAGCCGTGGCCGCTGAGCCTGCGCGTCCGGAGCCTCTGCTCCGCAACGGGAGAGGCCACAGCGGTGAGAGGCCCGCGCACCGCAAAATAAGTAAATAAATAATGGAGCAACAAAACCAATTAAATAAGCCCGAATCACCAGCAGCGGGTCAGTGTGAGTTCTAGGGGCAAAAGCTCAGGCGGCCAAATCCCAACAGCCTCTCAGGCCGCCGTGACCTCAGTTGAGTTGTTTAAAGACGCTGAGCCTCCGTTTTCTCATCTGAAAATGGGTTCATGACAGGACCGTCCTCACTGGCCGGCGTGAAGCTCAGAAACGAGTGTCAAGCGCTGAGCACAACGCAGGCGTCGGGAGCGCAGCTGCACGGAGCGGCACGGAGAAGAGGAGGGTGGGAACGACAGGCACTGCTACCAGGGGCTCAGTGAGTGGTTGGGAAGACGAGGCAGGGCCCAGGGGCTTCGGGGGATGCTGCCCCCCGCGTCAGGGTACCCACCTCCTGATTTGGTCTTTGAGTCAGTCAGTGGCCTTCTCCAGCCCACTGAGAAGAGTCCCCCCAGCCCCTCCCTGCTTCACCGCGTCTGGACGGCCTTTCTCTTCCTCTGGGGCAGGGACCTCGTCTCATTCACGTCCCCCAGATCCTGGTCCAAAACCAGCACTGTGGCCAGCAAGCACCCACTGCGTGCGTGTTAACGTAAAGTGAGACCCTTGTAGACAGCTCATACGTACCACCAAAGCTGAGTGCTTCGTCATAGACGGAGGTCAGCTGAGGCCCCTGCAGGTTATGGGCCCAGCCCAGGGCCGCCCACCGTTCATCAGCAGAGCCAGCCTTGGCATGAGCCCCCTGACGCCTGGCTGCAGCCTCCCCCACCAGCTTCTGAGGTCCGCACTGGAAGGGTTCTGCTGGCCACATGCCCCGGCACCCAGAAACCCAAGCATGGTGGGCTGTCAGGAGGACGGAAGGATGGGGTTTACCGTGAAGGAGACCAGAGCTCGGTGGGAAAGGATCTACTGTCCTCTGAGCAAGAGAAACAGAAGAGAGAATTCTAGAGAACCCAGAAGTTCAGAACAAGAATGAACCGTTCGAGTCCTGGTAAACGCTGCGTGTCGCCATCCGGGCCGGGACTTCTGAGGCCTCAGGGCTTTTCCAGGGGCAGGTGGGGGGTGGGAGGGGGGACAGGAGTGTGTGGGAAGGAGGGGGTCCCGGTAGGGAGGCCTCCAGGCTCCCTCCACCCCTGCGCTAGCTTTAATCTGAGGGCTCTGCCTTTATCGGTTTTATTTGTGTATATTTCTGGGTACAATTTCCTTTGAACAAAGGGATCTGTGACTCAAAGAATGTTTGAAAACCACTTACTATTTCCAGTACAAGATCAAGGCGAAGAGCAATCGGGAATGGCTGGGAGAGACGGGGCAGGCTTCCAGGAGGGAGAGCTGGAATTCGGACAAGGAGAGGGGCCTGGGTCAGGCCGATGACGATAGGATGGGGCGTGGGGACCAGCCAGGTGACCGCGGGATAGCCAGGGGCCTTCTCGGTAAGAGCAAGAGGCGTGTGGATAAACGGCCAAGTGGGGAGGGTTAGAGGGGCTGGGGTGAGGGCTGCCCCCCTCTCTCTTTTGTTAGGTACCCCGAGTAGCAGGCCCAGGTTTTAAGGTCTAGGGCAGCAATTCCCGAAACCTGGTTCTAGAACGTTCTAGGCATCTCCCACCATCTTCATGAAGTCTACAGCACACGGTGTCATTGGAGAACTTCCAGCAGAGCCCCGTGCTCAGAAATATCCTCCCTCCCCTGCTGTGTCTGACCCCCTCGCTCCTGGGTTTCACGGCCTCTGGTTTCAAAGGCGTTAATCCATGTTCACGTACAAACGTCCAACCCAGCAGCGGTACCCTTGGGTGTTCAACCCAGAGACGTGAGACTCACGTTCACCCAGAAACCTGCACCCGGAAGTCCCTAGCAGATGTGTTTGTAACAATGCAAAACTGGAAACCACCCAAATGTCCTTCAGTGGGTGAGCTGTGGTACATCCATTTCCTGGAATACAACTCGGTGATAAAAAGGAATGAATGATTGATGTGCAAACATCTTGGATGCATCTCTAGGGAATTATGCTGAATAGAAAACCCCCAGTTTTAATAGGTTACATACTATGATTCCGTTTACATGACACTCTTGATATAACAAAGTTACAGAGATGGGGAACAGATCACTGGTTGACAGGAGTTAGGTATGGGGAAGAGGGTTAGCCTGGCCATAAAGGGGTCGGGGGAACCCCAGAAAGCCTTGTGCTCCAACAGGAGCCGTCCTGTGTCTTGGTGGAGCTGGTGGCTATACCAACCTACACATGTGATAAAAGTGCATAGAACTACACATGCACAACATGAATGCATGTGAAACTGGCAAAATCTGAATAAGCTTTAAGAATTGTACCAACGTCACTTTTCTCATTTTGATATTGCACTATAGTTATCCAAGATGTGGTCATTGGGGAAATGAAGGGTACACAGGCCCTCCTGTGGATTCCTTTCTTTCTTTCTCTTTCTTTTTCTTTCTTTCTTTCTTTCTTTTTCTTTCTTTCTTTCTTCTTTCTTTTTCTTTCTTTCTTTCTTCTTTCTTTCTTTTCTTTTTTTTTTTGCAAGTTCTTCTGGATCTGTAATTATTTCAAAGTAGAAAGTTAAACAAACAGAAACCCCAAATATCACTGGGAGGGGTCTCTTGCGCTTCAGTTAAGTTGTTGGAAATCGGTCAGATCTTCGACGGCAGAGGAGGTGGCAGGGAAGGGAGGGCTGCTGAACTTCAGCCAGCATCTCAACTCTTTGCCCTGGCTCCAAAGCAAGTGTCAGGTTGCAAAATTAAAGCCAAACAGAACAACACCAACAGGATGTATCCTTGAGAAAGAAAGGTCCAGTGGTGTGCTGGGGCAGTCTGGTTGCACTTCTCCTCCATTTCATGTTCCTTGAGTCATGCTGTGGCTTAAAATGAGCCACGGTGGGAGCATTTACACCACAGAAATTGGCAAATGCTACAAATCAGGTTTGTTTTGTTTTTAGTGCAGGAAGCCAGTTGTTAAATACTCACCAGCACCCCCCTGAGAATCCCTGGCCAGAACTGTCTTAGACATGAAAGGACACGTACCAGCATCTACAGAGAGGCCCTGAGGCAGGGTGTCCAGGACCGGTTCGTGTGGTCAGCTGAATAACGGCCCTCTGAATATACTTCCATCTGTGACTGTTGTAGTCACGTGAGCTATGTGAACTGGCACTGGACGCTTCATCCTCTGAACCCCCGTCTCCCTTTCTGGAAATAGGTATGGTGCTAATGCTGGCTGCCCTGCCTGCTGATGGCTCACTGGAATAGATAAGAGGTGTGGAGATGAAAGGGCTCTGTGAACGGGCGGAGGCTCTGCTCCAAAATAGACCATCAGTACCCGATGCTCTGCTGGTCCCACGCAGCTGGCGTGTTTACGAGTGTCCCTGAAGATGAAGGGCAGGGGCAGATACTCCCCGCTGACGTTAAAAGCCACCCTCTAGAGATCCTAGGTATCAACTCACCGAAGAGGCCATAATGCAGGTGTAACCTATTTGGTCTATGTGACGCTGGCAAATCGTCTCCTGTCTCCAGACTCAGTTTCCCCACGTGCCAAATAAAGGCGTTAGTTGGCTGAGGTACTTCTGTGAGTACTGAGAGACACAAACCATGACGTCTACACTCGCAACCCCGTCTGAGCACCACTGAATTGTCCCTGCGAGCGCTGCGCTCTGCCCTTAACCTGCTTCAACTCCAGTGTCCTCACAACAACCTATTTCACAGGTGAGGCATGAGAAGCTCAGAGAAGTTAACGTTCCCGAGGCCGCAGGTCACAGACCACTGGGCCAGGACTTGAACTTGGGCCTACTTGCTCTGACACCTACGTGACTTCCACTTTCCAAACTTGCCATGAGATATTTTCATGTTGTTTTGTAGGGAAACCAGATATATTTTCAAAACACTTGAGAGGGTCAAGACTGTGGTCATATAACAGGGTGAAGAGTGAATCCCCCCGACAAACAACACCCTATGCATAAACTGCCTCTACCATCCAGGCCTTTCCAGGGGGAGGGGGAGGGGCCTCGGGGAGGACAGACAGACACCCAGTGGCTCCTGCCAGGCCGGTGAAGGACACAGAGGTGGAAGAAGAAAGAGTAGGAAAGAGGTTTCTTCCCCGCTCAGGTTAGAAAGTGGGGAGAGACAGAGACAGAGCTCGAAAACCACTGGAAGTTCCCTCCTGTCAACCTCTCCCCGTCTTAATTAAGCAGCCAGTCCACACCCCCCCCCCCAAACTGCTTTGCACTCAGCAGGAGCCGCTGCCCAGCAGGCCCCAGCTAAGCCTTCAAAGGCCAGCTGCCTCAGGAAATGCCAGCAGCCCACAGGTGTGGGCGGGGGGCCCTTCCCGCTCTCCTGCACCAGGCAGAACAGCCGCGAGGTGGCCCGAGAAGCTGCGAGAACATTCCCCAGACCCTCCCCCACGGGCTGGGACCACGCCTAGGGGGAAATGCATTGACCAGGGAAGCCCGGCCTACACCTGCGAGCGCCCACACGGGTAAAACTCAAACAAAACCCCCTATACTTAGCACTGTGGTGTGCAACGCACACGTGTTTTCTACCCTCTGTTTTTAATGCTGGTGGCAGCCTTCGACATTCATTTTACTGCTCATGGATGGCTTTTGAGTTTCTTTTTTTTTTTGGCTGCGTTGGGTCTTCCTTGCAGCACACGGGCTTTCTCTAGTTGAGGCGAGCGGGGGCTACTCTTCGATGTGGTGCGCAGGCTTCTCATTGCGGTGGCTTCTCTTGTTGCAGAGCACGGGCTCTAGGCACGTGGGCTTCAGCAGTTGTGGCTCGTGGGCTCTAGAGCGCAGGCTCAGCGGCCATGGCTCACGGGCTTAGTTGCTCCGCGGCATGTGGGATCTTCCTGGACCAGGGCTCGAACCCGTGTCCCCTGCACTGGCAGGCGGACTCTCAACCACTGCGCCACCAGGGCAGCCCCTTGAGTCTCTTTTTGAAAACCCAGCCCACTGGATGGAGGGACCAAGTCCTTTCTTTCTTTTCTTTTCTTTTTTTTTTTGTTAAATATAATTTTTATTTTTAAAAACTTCAACAGCTATATTTATTTTAAAATTGCACCTGAGTTTGATTCTAAAAAAAGTTTCAGTTATGTGTACTTCCTTTTAACAAGCCAATCTGTAACTTGTTTTTAAAACTTATGTATACATTCTTTTTTTATACATTCTTTTCCGTTATGGTTCATCCCAGGAGATTGAATCTAGTCCCCTGTGCTCTACAGTAGGACTTGCTGTTTCTCCATCCTGTATATAATAGCTTACATCTGCTGACCCCAAACTCCCACTCCATCCCTCCCCCAACCCCTCCCTCTTGGCAACCACAGTCTGTTCTCTGTGTCTGTGAGTCTGTTTCTGCTTCATAGACAGGTTCACTTGTGCCATGTTTTAGGTTCCACACATAGGAGGCGCCCAGGCCTTTCAAGGAGGCCTGGCCCGGTCCCCAGGCTCACCGCTCCATTCCAGGGGCCCCGTGCTCCTGCAAACCCTGGCGGTTCCTGAATGTCTCCAGTCCTTCCACACGTCCGGGCCTTTGCCCACGCTCGTTGCTGAGCCTGGTTGCCCGTCCTTCTGTCTGCTGATGGGTCCTACAGTTGCAACAACCTTGATGAAGCCTTTCCTGAAGTTCTCATTTGTGCCATGGGCCGTGTGCAAGCGCCTCTGTTCTCCCCTGATCACACGAGGTGTGGTCATCCTATGGGGCCCAGGCGTGAGCCCTCTGGGACCTGTTCCTCCTGCCTGGCCAGCATCCCACAGATCAAATTTTCTCCATTAACATTTGTGAATGAGAGAGAGTGGCAGGTTGCAGAGGGAGGGCCGGAGGGGTAGGATTTGGACCTCCTCCAACGGCAGGCCCAGCTCCTAAGGAAGGAGAGCAGGATTTATGGGTTCATCGCTGTGTCCTGGACAGCGCCCACCTCTGTCTCCAGGTGGGGGCATGAGTCATCCTGCAGGTAAAATGTTTAAGAAAACCCTTAGAGATGCTTTGACAAACCTTCTTAGAAGAGAAAAGCACAACCCCTTGACTTAATCCAGAAAGGCAGGAATGAGGTAGAGATATGGAGATTTGGGGGCAGGGGGCAGTGGGAGAGAGGAGAGAGGGGGCCCCATTTCTAGAGCAGTGATGCCTGGCCTTGACCCTAGAGCCCCTCCCCCATGCCCACCCCGCCGACAGACCCAGCCCTTAGTGTCAGTGGTCCTTCAGGGGACAGAAGGGAGATGGAAGGGAGACCTTCCCCACCGGCACGTGACGATAATAATAGGACCCATCTCACAGGGTTTTGTGAGGACCCAGGGCGTTAACAGAAATAAAGCACTTAGAAAATGGCCTAGCATGGAGAAAGTGTTCCGTTCATTGTATTTCATCATCACGTCAACACTTCAAAGTGAATATTATTATTCCCAGTTTATAGAGAAGGAAACTGAAGCAGGGAAGTTCTCCAGGAGAATCAGCTCAAGGAGAAATACGTCACATAATCAACTCAGGGAAGAGGATTTCGTGAGCTTCTCTCACAGGAAGGGCCCTGGGAGGGTTCCAGGAAACTAAAGGTCCTCCCTGCCCTGAAGGGCAGAGAAAACCCTGAGGGGAGGAAGGGGCTCGTGGCTGTCAGGGAGAGCTTGGCAGGGGCGGCCACACCTGGAAAGTTCTAATCAGGGTGTATGATCAGGTGGAGAGAAAAAGCCACCAACAGCTCAGAGGCGGGGAGATGTTTTAGTTAGATTTACCTCCTCCACCCTCCAGCCCTGCACGAGAAGGTGCTGGTTACAGAAAATGAAATTGCTCTGCGTGAGAGCAGGTCACAGGACCCACTTATCATGAGCCTCAAAGTAGGCTTTTGATCTCCAAGTGAGGATGCTACCCCACCTCACTCCACCAGGGTGGAAAAAGGCACCCACCCTCACCATTAAAGGTAAAGCCCTTCAACCTTGGGGGCACATTAGAATCCCCTGGGGGAGTCCCGCCTCCCAGCTCAATTAAGTCTGAATCCCCGGGGGTGGTGCCCAGGTATCAGCAGGGCTGATACCCATGGCTGCTCCAAAGCAAGTTTGCAGCTCTGTTTCTTTGGCTTATTATTATTATTAATTATTATTTTTAATGGAAGTGGCCAGAGCCTCTTTCCAGGCGAAGAACAGAAAGCAGGGAAGAACGGGCTTCTCCTTGTGACCTGCGTCCAAACCTCTTTTCCTCTTGCTGAGGGATTCTTCCCAGCAACCTCCAAGCAACCGGCCGAGAGACGCTGCCCTGCGTTTTCGGTCCTCAGCTATAGAACGAAGAACGCTTAGAGGCTTAGTGAGAAGCTGCTCGGCACTCCGGCCCCTGGGCTAGTAAGATCTAGAGTGAGAATCCGGTGGCCCCTTCTAGGACAGAGCAAGCCCAGAACAGGGCTGGAGGACTGCAGAGGCGGCAGCATCTCTGCCACTACCTGCTGCCCACCTGTCCCAACCTTCAAGGGAAGCCTCAGCAAAACACGGGGCTGCAGGATACAACAGCCTCAGGCAGCGGGCCGCACCCCGAACCCCATCCCTTAAATCCACTTGAATTCGACTGGTTGGTGGGAATCTCTGTCAACGGACCATCTCCCAAGGCCCCTGCTCCCCGAGCTTTGTTCCTCGGGGACGCGACTGCAAGCTCGTCTGAAGTGGTCCTGACCCACCTCGTGTTGGGGGTGGGAGGCTAGGCAGTGAGCGCTGAAAAGGACTTGGGTCACGTGAATGAGGCGAGGGGTGGAGGGGACATTGCGCCCACATTTTCACTCTCTCCAGGAGATGCTGTGTGGCAGGTGGACCTCTCTGAGCCCTAGCGTGGGACCTGCCAGTCACACCTTCTCACCCCTGCAGTTTCCACAGTTCCCTCTTACCTGGGTCCTCTGCGTTTAGCTTTGTGAACATTTGTGTCTCTCCAGGGTCATCCTGCCGGGACCCACATCTCCTCCCGCCTCCCTTGCTCTTTCGGGGTCTTCACCTTCTGCTCCCGCCCAGTCCTTCCGCTGGACTGGTCCCATCGGATGACTTCCCAGACCTAGCCCACTCCTTTTGCCCAACGTCTCACAGCCTTGGGTATTGCTGACCACACAATGTAGCTGTGGTGGTAGGGTGAAAATGACGATCTTGATAGATGGATGGACAGACAGATAGATAGATAGATAGTTGATAGATAAATAGATGGTAGATAGATAGGTAAATAGATAATAGATGGATAGACAGATGATAAATAGGCAGATAGATAATTGATAGATGGATGGATAAAGAGAGAGATGGTAGGTAGATAGATAATAGATAATCAATAGATGGTAGATAGATGATAAATAAATGATAGATAGATAATAGATGGATGGATAGATGGATATAGGTAGATAGAAATATAGATGATAGAGATAGATAGATATAGGTAGATAGATAGATAATAGATGGATGGATAAATAGGTATAGGTAGATAGAAAGATAGATGATAGATAGATATAGATAGATAGATGATAGATAGATATAGATAGATAGATGATAGATAGACATAGATAGATAGATGATAGATAGATATAGATAGATAGATGATAGATAGATAGATATCACCTAGTGCTTAAAGCACGTTTGCTCTTTTCCGCCATTTCTGCCTCCCCTCTTGAGGGTTTACGGTGCTGAGTTTACCTTGGGGGCTGCTGCTCTGTGGGTCAGCAGTGGCTGGAGGGGGCTACAGGGAGGAAAGTGTTCAGAGATGACAAATCACTGGTCTGAGGCCCATGGAAGTGGCCATCCCCAGCCTTCTGGGGCCGCCATCCCTGGAGTGGAGAGAGTTAGTGAGATGGTCCCTGCCTCACCTTCCCATAGAAGCAGCACGACCAGGAGGTGGGATGCTCTTGCGACGGAAGCAGCTACAGCCCCGGCTTCTCCCGCGGCTGCGCTAATAAGGAGGCAATCTTTCTTTTCCTCTGTCCTTTGAAGATTTGGGTCTAATTTGCAAGGGAGCTGCTAGCCTCATTGTTCCATTTTAAGGAGGTGTAGCCCTGGAGGAAAACACCAACTAAGAAAACGGATTATCTTAAAGAGGCAGACAAAGGAAAGAGAAGAAATGGCGAAATTTATAATTTTTTAAAATTTGGTAAGAGAAACAGGAAAAATATTTGTGAATGAGGTCAGGTAGGGAAGCATTTCTAAGCATACACATATTAAGAACATATAGGACTTCCCTGGTGGCACAGTGGTTAAGAATCCGTCTGCCAATGCAGGGGCACAGGTTCGAGCCCTGGTCCAGGAAGATCCCACACGCCGCAGAGCAGCTAAGCCCGTGCGCCACAACTACTAAGCCTGCACTCTACAGCCCATGAGCCACAACTACTGAGCCTGCGTACCTAGAGCCCACGAGCCACAACCACTGAGCCTGTAAGCCACAACTACTGAAGCCTGCGTGCCTAGAGCCTGTGCTCTGCAACAAGAGAAGCCACCACAATGAGAAGCCCACACACCACAACGAAGAGTAGCCCCCAATTGCCGCTGCTAGAGAAAGCCTGTGCACAGCAATGAAGACCCGACACAGCCAAAAAGAAAGTAAATAAATATACATATAAAAAAAAGAACATATAATGGAAGGAGTGAAAGATTTGAATACTTTTTTTAAATGTAAAATTTCTCTATGTGAAACAGAACAATTTCTATAGGTAAAAAGAAAAATGTGTACAATTATAAATTATATAGGTTAACAAAGAAAATATTAGAACATATATGACAAAGTAAATGCCCTTCATATATAAAGAGCTCTTAAAAGTGAATAAGGAAAAAATGGAAAATTCCAGTTAAAGAAAAGTTCAATGAACATGTAATTTACAAATGAAGACATACAAGAATACAAAGTATATCCTGTCTAGTAATAAAAAAATACAAACTAAAATAACAGTGAAATTCTATTTTTTTCACTTTAATAAATAGTGTTGCTAAGAGTATGGGAAACAGGAATTCTGATTCAAAACTACCAAAAATATAAATACATTTCTGGGGGCAGTTTGCTAATATGAATTAAACTCTTCACATCCCTTCACTTAGTCACTCTCACTTTTAGGAATGTTGCTTAAGAAAATAAATATGAAGATTTGCATATGAAGATGTTAATCACAGAGTTCTTCATGATGATTTTATTTATTTTTTAAAAATTTGTATTGGAGTATAGTTGATTTATAATGTTGTGTTGGTTTCAGGTGTACAGCAAAGTGAATCAGTTATACTTATATGTCCACTCTTTTTTAGATTCTTTTCCCATATAGGCCATTACAGAGTATTGTAGAGTTCCCTGTGTTCTACAGTAGGTCCATGAAGATCTTAAAATTAAGAACAACCTAAATGTCTGAAAATAGGAAATTGATTTAATATAGCTTAGCATAAATATATTGGATAAAATACAATACAGTTAACAAAACCCTATTTTCAAAGAATATTTAGGGATACACAAAAATGCTCACAATACAGTATTAAATTTTTTAAAAGGCAGGCTACATTGACTTCCCTGGTGTTCCAGTGGTAAAGAATTTGCCTTCCAATGCAGGGGACACGTTTCCCTGGTCAGGGAACTAAGATCCCACACGCCGCAGAGCAACTAAGCCCGTGCGCCACAGCTACAGAGAAGCCCACGCACCACAACAAAGATCTCGCGTGCTGCAACTAAGACCCGACACAACAAGAAATAAATAAAATAAATAAATAATACATCTTTTTAAAAACATTGAAAAGTAAGTTAAAAAGGCAGGCTACACACTTTGTATGCATTCGAAGGCAAATATGCCTTTTTAAAAAAACAAAAAAAACAAGCTAAAGGAGTTTGGGAAGCTCTGTGTATCCCTGAGCCAAGCACAGGGCCAGATAAACTGAGCGAGTGTGTGTTCCGCCTGGACCCCTTACCCACGTCTTTTTCGGGGGAGGAAGAGCCCTGGATCGGCAGCTCACCAGAGTCACATGGAGTCGGGCAAGGAGATTCCCCACGGGAGGGACTTGGGGAATACAGATATAGCCATCCTGCCTACAATGACATTGACTGTGATGATGGCAGTGGCGAGAGGGGGAGGGGCTAGAGGGGCACTGAAGGGATGCCACCTGCCGTGCTGGGGTTCCCAGGGGCAGTCTAAGCATGTACTTGGTCACTGACAAAGCCGGGCACCAAAAACTAATTTTTAAATGTTTCCCAAAAGCTTTGAACTAGAGAAAGACCAGAAATGATTGATTTCTTTATATTTATTTTGTAGCTATTATATTGAATTTGCCCTTGAGTATTGTTTTTCTTTTGAATTAAATAGGGCAGGGAGAGGAGTGGGGCTCGTCTGGCCCTCATTATCACTCTGTGTCACCACCAGACTGCTGGGAGGGGTCTGATCTCCAGCCCACCCAGAGGAGGGGGGCTACTGGCTGCAGGACTGTGGCCCCTCCTGCCTGGGAAATGGAAGGCTGGAACCAGAGACAAGGTCAGGAGAGCCTGCTGGTGGGCACCAAGGCTCCCAGACCAGAACTCAGCGCAGACCCTACTCACTGCATAAGACAATTGTGCACCTAGAAGATATTCAGGAAGCTAAGAGAAATGAGTGAGTTCTGCAAGAGCACAGGATATGAGGTCCAAATTAATACTCAATTATTGAGACTTCCCTGTGGTCCAGTGGTTAAGACTTCACCTTCCAATGCAAGGCGTGAGGGTTTGATCCTCGGTCGGGGAGCTAAGATCCCACATGCCTTGCAGCCAAAACACTAAAACATAAAACAGAAGCAGTATTGTAACAAATTCAATAAAGACTTTAAAAATGGTCCACACCAAAAAATCTTAAAAAAAAAACTCAGTTATTATCTATAGACTATCAAAGAACAATTGGAAAGTAACATTTTAAAATGCCATTTATAATAGCATTTTAAAAAAAACCCAAGAAATACCTAGGAGTATATTTAACAGAATATATCCAAAATATGAAATATGAGTGTTTTGAAAACAACAAAACATTACTGAGAAAAATTAAAGACCTTAACAAATGGTAAATTATGCTGTGTTCATGGGTTGGAAGACTCAGAGTTGTTAAGATGTTAGTTTTACCCAAAGTGATCTATGGATTCAACTCAGTCCCAATCAAAATCCCAGAGTCTCTGGTCAGAAATTGACAAGCTGATTATAAAATGTGTATAGAAATGTAAAGGACCTAAACTAGTCAAGAATATTTGAAAGAAGAATAAATTGGGAAGACATACCATCTGATTCCAAGACATTATAAAGCTACAGTAACCAAGACAGTGTGGGACTGGCATTAAAGAAAGACAAATTTATCAATAGAACAGACTAGAGAATCCAAAAATACACCCTCAAATCTATGGTCAGTTGATTTTTCAATGAGTATGCTGGAAAAACGTCAACAGGGAAAGGAGAGCTTTGGAAAAACTGGGGATCCACATGAGAAAAAAAGAAGTGAAACGTAAATCTAAACTTACACCATAGACAAAAAGTAACCCAACGCCAATCAGAGAGCTAAACTTCATAAAAGCTAAACCATAAAAATTTTTGGAGGAAAAAGTCTTTTTGACTTTGGCGTAGGCAAAGATTTTTTTTAGAAAAAACACAAAAAGCACTATCAAAAAAGGATAAATGGGGCTTCCCTGGTGGCGCAGTGGTTGAGAGTCCGCCTGCCGATGCAGGGGACGCGGGTTCGTGCCCCGGTCCGGCAAGATCCCACATGCTGCGGAGCGGCTGGGCCCGTGAGCCATGGCCGCTGAGCCTGCGCGTCCGGAGCCTGTGCTCCGCAACGGGAGAGGCCACAACAGTGAGAGGCCCGCGTACCGCAAAAAAAAAAAAAAAAAAAGAATAAATGGATGTTTGACTTCATCAAAGTAAATACCTGGTCTTCAAAGATATTTCTTATTTTTCATGAAAGAATTGAAAACGAAAGCCACAGACTGGTAGAAAATATTTGAAATACAAACATCTGACAAAGGACTTGTATCCAGAATATATGAAGAGCTCTTTTAACTCAATAATAAGAAAACAAATGACCTAATTTTAAAAATAGATAAAAGGTGCTATCAGCTATTTCCCCAAAGAAGATGCATTGATAACCAATAAGCAGACTAAAAGCTGATCGATGTCATTAGTTGTCAGAGAAATACGATGGGATATACTATACAGGCACTAGAAGACTGAGAATTAAAAAGCCTTATCACTCCAAATGGTAGAGAGGACAGGGAACTCTCACACATTTTCATCCATTGTTAGCAGAAATATAAAATGACAAGACCACTGTGGAAAACAGTTTGGCCTTCTCTTATATGGTTAAAAACATACTTATATAAACTAATGCAACATTTTAAATCAACTATAATCCAATATAAAATAAAATTTTTTAAAAAGGGAAATTTAAAAAAACATATACAACTCAATGATTTCACTCCTTACTTAAGTGAAAACATATGTTCAGACAACTTATCAACGGATATTGAAAGGAGACGTATGCATGATGTCCTCACACCGACAGCAACTCAAATGTCCATCAACAAGTGAATGGACACACAAGTTGTGGTACGTCCATACAATGACTACGACTCAGCAACAAAAAGAACGAACTAGACACATAACAGGGATGAATCCTCA
Organism: Leucopleurus acutus; assembly: GCF_964270905.1. Classification (NCBI taxonomy): domain Eukaryota; kingdom Metazoa; phylum Chordata; class Mammalia; order Artiodactyla; family Delphinidae; genus Leucopleurus; species Leucopleurus acutus. Next base: position 1,459,831 of record NC_139161.1, on the reverse strand, counting down.
AAACTACCATGAGCAAAACAAGCGGACACAAAAGAGTACTTCCTGGGTGACTCATTTCTCTGAAATTCTGGAATTGTCAACTGTGGATGATTTTGTGCTCCCAGGGGACATTTAGAAAGATCTGGACACATTTTTGGTCTGTCTCAAGTTGGTGTGTGCTACTGGCATCTGGTGAGTAGAGGCTAGGGTGTGCTAAACATCTTAAAATGCAAAGAATTATCTGACCCCAAATGCCCAAAGAAACCCGGGCAAAACCAACCTATAGTGACAGAAAGTGGGTTGCTGATGGCTCCTGGCTGGGCAGTGGGAGAGTGAAGACTGACTGCAAAGAGTAAAGAGAATGTTTTCTATCTTGATTGCAGTAAACAGAAGCATTTCATTTTATGCAAATTATACCTCAATAAAACTGATTTTAAAAAATGACCCTTAACACTACCTTGAAATCCTTTTCTGTTGTTCTCATGCACCAGGTCACTAAAAATGCCTGGTTCTAAGTGGAAAGTACCCTGAGCGATCTCTTAGTTCTGAAGATACGCCTCCCATCCTACAAAACGGAACCTATGCTTCCTAACTAGAATTTGAGGAGGGTGAAACCAGGAGGAGAAGCAAGAACAAAGACGTCTGCGGTCAATCCATCGTATTATGATATTCGATTATTACACACACACATAGATGCGGATATGGACACATCCATTTCCACAAATGCCGTTTGCATGGTGCCCGACATCAGGAAAATACATGTGTTAATAACCTTTGCTGCAACCCCACATTCCTTATGCTTTGATCTCTCCATCCATGGATGTTTTCATAAAGCCAAAAGACGCTTTAACCTTTTGGTGAGGGTGCAGGCTTTGGGAATGGAGGCAGGTGAAGAGAAAGCAGTTCTACGATAATCATCTCAGAAACGTTCATCTTGGAACCCTTTTCCGTGGTGTCCTGGGACCAGCTCACAGAGGCTTGTGAAAGCTGACCTCGGGTTTCAGTCTCAAAGCAACCGTGGTGGGAGCATTTACACCACGGAAACTGGCCGATGCTACAAATCAGAGCTGGTTGGTACACGTCTGCCGGCACGCCACTGCCTCTGACTCAGAAAGAAATGAAATTCATACCCAAAAGAGGATGCCCACGGGGTGTGAACATGGACATTGCGGTTTGGAATCTTTTGCCTCTTAGGTCATAAAGACAGTTGCAACCGCGCTGAAGATGCATCTTCCTGTAAGACAGAGGGTGGGAGTGGGAGGTAGGGAGGAGCCTGGACCACATTCCATGCAGAGGTTTAAGTGAAAACTGTACTTGGTAGCATGGGGGCTTCCGGTTAAGCAGAACCCCGTGTTTATTTTACAGACCTGTTCTTTGTACTGCACTGAAGCTGGATGCAGCACAGAGTCGGGTGGGATCTTGGCCGTGACCTCAACGCGCGGGCAGAGAAGCCCTCATCTAGGGAGGGTCCCACCACAGCCTCTGCTCACTGTGTTTCCCGACGGTTCATGATCCTGCGGTGAGGCCGAGGAGGCAGGATTGCTCGAGGGGCCACACGGTGAGCCCCAGGCAGAGCTGAGGCGCCCTGCGGGGCTTCTGGGGCCTGACTCACCGTCTGCTTTTCCACGCGACTAAGGCCAGGAAGGAGAGAGCATCCCCAGGGAGCAGCTTCTGGGGAGCTGTGGCTCTGCCTCTGGCTTTCTGGTGCCAGCCTGGTCCACGTGGAGAAGTTCATTTCTTCCTGGTGCGGGGAGCAGCGTGATGACCAGACGAGACCCCAAGTCCGTGCAGTCAGTGGCAGCCAATGGCTGCCTTGGGGGCAGGGTCCATGCAGTCCTGTGGCTTGAGGGCCCTCCTAGCATGTATTTAAATCACCTTGAAAACGGGACCTCTATTTTTATTTCATCAAGGAGCAGTTTGGGGTCCCGGCAAGACACTGGCCCATGTCCCTGGGCTTGGAAATCAGACCTGGAAAGCTGAGGACCTTCCTGCCCCTCTGAGGGCAGATGCCAGGGCCAGGTCCCCTCCGTCATGCTGGGACACAAGGAGGAGCGGAGGGGGGCAGAGACGCCCACCACCAGCAGCCCCGCTGGGCCACCGGAGCTGGGCACAGAGTCTAGCTGCCCCCCTGGCCTCCTAAAGGACCCTCGGCTACTTGGGCTCCCGTGGGACATGGGATGGGGGGTGGGGAGTCTTCAGCTCCGTCCCCACCCTCCCAGCAGAACAGGATGGCAGGGCAACCTGCTCTCCGGGGTGAAACTGTGGGAGAAGACCCCCCAACCTGTCTGCCGCTGTCTGCCTCTGATAGCGGGATCTTAAAAACTTGATAAAAAAAAAAAAAGAAGAAGAAAGCAAGCATAAAGGATTGCAGGGGGGCAGGGGAGGCAGTTTGAGGAGTGGGGAGACCCTAGGTGGAAATCAATGAAGCCTTGAAATCTTCTGCACTGAAAAAGCCTGCACTCCTCTGTTGTCTTTGGGAAGCCGCGGAATGGCTGGGAAACTGTTTTTAATAAACAAGAGTTCAAACGCTGGGGCTCCATCAGCAACAGTCACGTCTTAAACTCTAAACTTTACATGAAACTCTCGCGGTCCCTTTGAACCGGCCTCCCCTCTCCGGCAAGCATTCCAGTGTTTATGCATTTTTCGAGATTGCTGGCAGGATCTCGGGCGCTTTGAATACGTTCTCTCTCTTTAGCAATCGCCTGCTTTCAGAACCCATTAATGCCCCACTCAGCAACATCAAGGTATTGCTTTGAAGTCCCTTCTGGCTACAGGCCTCTCACACTCTTTGGTTACTGTGCAATCAAATAATTAAATGGATTCTCGGGAAAAAAAAAATCATTCTTTTCCTTGGTAATTAAACACTCCGGGTTGGACAGGAGCGCCGGCTTGCCAAGGAAGCGAGGCTCTGTAAAGACGCGGAGCCCAGCAGTCTTTTCTCGCGGTCCCTGGGGAGAAAAATAATCACAAGCACTCAGCTCGGTTCTCACTTCCCTTCTGCACAGGCGGCTTCCCTGGGCTCCAGGCTCTGGTCTCAGGACCGCCCTTCCAGGGCTGGGGGCGAGGGGATCCCCGCCGGGAGGCTCCCTGTGGGGGTGGGGGATGGCTGGGGTTGTGGGAGGGGCATCTAGAGGCCAAAATATGCCTGTGAGAGATGGTAGGTGCAGGAGGGCAGGGACCGGGGCTGCCCCAGCCCCCCTGTGAGTACTGGGAGGGGGAGACAGAAAGAGGAAGGGGAGAGGGGAAGGGGAGGGGGAGGGGGGAGAAGGGGGAGGGCAAGCAGGGCACGGGGGCAGAAGAAGGCTGCTGCCACCGGTTCTGTGTCTCCATCTTCCATGTCTCCATCTTCTGTCTCCATCACCTGTCTTCCAGCCTCCACCAGGGTTAGCTTCTCCCAGAACCATCAACCCCCCACCTTTGATGGGGGTAGAGCCCCAACCTGGAAGACCCCAAGGTCCCCTTCATCACCTGCTCCACCTCTAGACCCTCCATTCTCACTTCTGTCCCACCTTCTGGCCTTGGCCAAAGTGGTCCCCTCTCCCATGACCACCCTCCCGCTCTTTTCCTGATCAATTCCTAAGCCCCAGTAAGTCCCAGCCCCGAAGTGACCTTCCTCTGGGGAGGCCAAGCCAAGGTGCCCTCCTCTGCGTCTCCAGACAAGCTTCGTTCAGGCGACACCTCACCCCGAATTACAGCAGAACCAGGCCCTCCTCTAGGGAGGGACCATGTCTTCACTGTCTGTGCTCCCCCATCCCGGTACAGGCACGGAGTGGTTCTCACTAGGTGCCGGTGATGCTGGCGATGAGGAGGTCCAGCGGAAAAGAGCCAGAGTGGGCTTAGGTCCCAAGAGTCACTTTAAAGAAAGGCCATTACATACCCGAAGCCTCTGGTTGCAAGCATCTAAAAGTGGCATCCTCTAGAACTTGAACTTGAGATATCTCTTCATCACTCCATCCTGTTTCTCAAAGTGGCAAGCGTCCTCCCCCCAACCTCTCTCTCCCCATTTCGGACCGTGTGGTGTGTGTTCTTGGTCTTGAGAATACATCCGCCCACTCCAGGCGCAGGAGCTGTACTATTAGTCAGAAGTCTTCTGGCTGAGTAAACCAAACCCAAGTCAAATTGCGTTAAGACAGAAAAGGGAGGGCAGGATTTACCGGCTCCCAAGGCCAAGTTTGGGGGCCGTTGAATCTGAGCATACGAGTGATGTCATGGAAGTTGGTCAGTCTTTCTCTCTGCCCCCCATCCCTTCCTCTGTGGCTCTGAGCTCTTCTCTGTTGGTTTCAACCCTGGGGGTGGGGCTGGGTCACTCTGCACACTGTGGTCTCCAGGAGCTCGAGGATTCTGCGCCCATTGCAGAAGCCCAGCAGAAGGAGAGCGTTCTCTGAATTCCTGGCACGAGCCCGTGTCTGACTCTCACTGCATCCACGTTAGTCACGTGTCCGTCCTCGAACCCGTCATGATAGCCAGAGGGATGGGATGTATTAATTGCCCAGATCCTGTGCCGTTTGTATAGCTGAGGGGTGTTCCCCAAAGGAAAACCAAGGGACTATTACCAGGAGACAAAAACATGGACGCAGAGCCAGCTAAAATAACAGTGGGGACAAATGCAAGAAAAACATCTCACCGGTGTCATTTATGGAGATTCTCGCAAGGAAGTGGGGCCCAAAGGGTGGAAATCAGCTGGGATCAGAAACAAGACGTCATCAGATGTGGTACAAAGTGGGAGACGCAGAGCAGTGGAACCCGGCAAGCAGCGGACGAATCAAGCAGGTGTGATCCAGAAGGAGGACCTCCCAACAGGTAAGGGGCGGGGCGAGGCAGGCAGGTGTGATCCAGAAGAAGGACCTCCCAACAGGTGAGGGGCAGGGCGAGGCAGGCAGGAACCGCAAGCCATTCCTTCCCCCGTCCAAAAGTGAATTCCACAATTCCTGGGGAGTCAGGAGCCTCTGCTGGGCTTAGCCTGCCGCCTGCCTCCGAGCAGGAGAGCCTGTGCGATGGGCTCTCGTTGGAAGAGGAGGTCCAGGTGGCTGGTCTTCACAGTGACCAGGGCGGTCTGCAGAATGGCCACAAAGTTTGCTTGCAGCAATACAAGTCTTCACACATGTAGGGATTTATCCTCAAAAACTGGGAGATGCTCAGAAGACTGAGCAAGAGATCATGCCATATATTGGAAGGAAATGCACCAAAATATTATCAATTGGTGTCTGTGGGTAGTGGGATTATAGATGGATTTGGAGGGTCTTTTCTTGTCATTCTATGTAGTTTTCAAAATTTCTACCATGACTATTTATTTCTGTGGTTAGCAAAAAAAAAAAAAGAACAAATTTAAAGGAAAAATCTCTAAGTAACTCATATCAAATGTTCTATAAGCCAGACTTTTACTATCATAATCCACTCTCCCATTTAATTCATTTTCTCCCCATCTCTCTGTCCCTTGCCCTGGGACCGGCTATCCCTCAGTCTGGATAATTGGCCTCCGGCTGACAGGGAAGCAGGTGGCCCGAGCAGCCTTACCCCCTAAAGCAAGGCTGGGAGGCGTCTCTGCTTCTCCAGGTGGCCTGGCGCTGAGGGGACAGGGCTCAGATGCACAGCAGCTGCGCCCCTCCCCCAGCTCACGCCCCTCCCCGTTCTCTCACCCCCTGGGCGTTTTCGGGCGGGAGGAGTGGACAGCTAAGGCCTGCAGCCGTCTCATGTCTGCCAAGCAGTGGGTGTCATCTGGCGGCCCTTCCGCCCAAACCTTTTATGTTGACGAACCGTGTCCATCAGAGGACTAATTGCGCCTTGCTGTCTCCAGCCCGGCCAAGGGCTCCGCAATGATTCACAAACCATCTACACAACTGATGATCGCAGAAGACTTCACCTCCGTGGAAACAGATGCCCGAGCACCCAGTGCCTGGTTGAGGACGGGAGCTGAGGCTCGTTTTCCCGATGCAGGTCCCTGCCAGGACAGAAACCTTCCCCAAAAGTCAGTAAGACTCGCCCGCCACCAGCTCCACCTACCCCCATCCCTCCCAGCTGGCCCCCAGCAACCAGGGAGCCGACCGCTTCCCTTGGGAAACATACAGTCACCCAGGCCCGTGCCAAGTTCAGAATCCCAGGGAGGAGGAGACGTGGAAAGCCCATCTAGTCTCGGGCGCAGCCTTCGGGCCTAAAGATGACCACGGACGTCGTCTTCTCAACCTGGCAATCTGTGGAGACAGAAATTCCGCAGTTTCTCCCAAGGGTTTTATATCCTGGTAGCCAAGAGGGTTTTTTGGAAAGATGGTGGCATCCTGCTTTTCGTCCTGTCGTGTCTTCCAGGAGAACAGAGGGAAAACGCCCAGATCCTGGCTTCATTTTCAGATGGTCAAAGATTCGGACAACCTGGATTTTCCAGCGTGACCCAGGCTGAGTGGAGATGAAAATCACAGGTGTGTGTAGTAGTCAGGATAGGGCGTGTGGACGAAAAGCCGGCAGAGTCTGCTGGGGTCTGTGACAGCGGGCAGGCTAGGAAGATGCAGTTACCAAGTTGACGGGCGGGCGGGGGGAGTGTGGAGGTCTTTCACGCGGTCAGAGGAAGTTTCTCCTTGAGACGATGCTTCAAGTTTTTCTCTTTGAAAGATGTGTGCTTTTCTTTTTCTGTGAGGACAAAATGGTAGGTGTCCCCATTCTATCGGTCAGGAGACAGCCACCACTCTAGGTATTTGTTATGGGTTGAAGTGTGTCCCCCCTCCGGGGAAGTCCTAATACTCGGTACCTCAGAATGGTACCTCATTTGGAAATAGGGTCTTTGCAAATGCGTCAGATTAAGATGCGGTGGTGAAGGTGGGCCCTAACCTAAAATGACTGGTGTCCTGACACAGTCACAGACAAGCACAGAGGAAGGGCTGTGTGAAAAGACACAGGGAGATCGCCATGTGAAGACTGGGCTCATAACCACCAGTCAGGAGCACCTGGGGCCACCTGGGAAGCTGGGAGAGGCAACGAAGCCCACTTCCCTCCATGTTTCAAGGGGAGTCTGGTGCCGCTGCCACCTTGACTGGGGACTTCCAGCCTCTAGGACTGTGAGAGGATACATTCTGCTGTTCTCGACTACCCAGTTTGTGGTATTTTGTTACCGCACCCCAGACTAACGTAGTGTTCTAACATAAAGTAAACCCTGATACAGGGTAGGAGACCCTTAGAAATTTGGTGAACTCAGCAACGGGCCAGGCTGAGCCTGTGGTCATGACTTCCACAGCTCCGCAGAGCTCACCTGCCCAGGCAGCGCTCCTGGGTCCACTGCTGCGATCCTACACATCCTACACGCACCACACACCGGATGCCACCAAGGGGAGTCGGGCATCTCTCCCAGCTCCAAGCCCCTCGGGGACCAGGGAGCCGAGAACGGGCGCCCACGAGGCTGCAACAAGCCCCGTGTCTCCACCACTTGGAAGTCAGCCGACGAGCCAGAGGGAAGACACCTCTGCCTCCAACTGAGAGAAAGGAAGTGGTGGAGCCCACTTCACATCCAGACACAGAGGGGTCGGGAGAATGCGGTGCTCAGCTTTCCAGCCTCTGCCGTACAAGACAGCGTGTCAGCAGCAAAACGGGAGGAGGACCAGGTGAGAAATTCACAGCACCCATCACAACTGGACTTGCCAGGTTAAACGCCCGACACCCCGCTACCTTTGAATTTCAGATATGTTTTTAGTATAAGCATATCCCGACTGTTGTGTGAGATATACTTACACCAAAAAAATATTCATTGTTTATCTGAGATTTAACTGGCGTCCTCTACTTTTATTTGCTAAATCTGGCAAACCCAAACACAACGCCATAGGGAGCCGACCCCTGGCTTCCTCTTGTTGGTAAGATCACTTGGAGACGGTAGGAGACAAAGCCAACCCTCAACTTCCTGACCATCGGACTGTCCTCTGATCCTCTCCGTGCACCACGTCTGACACGTCCGGGGCTCCCGATGACATAATGGTGCCAAAGCCGAGTTTGGGAAAACGGAGCGAAGTCGGATATGGGGCTCAGGAGGGTGGTGTGGTCATGGGACGTCCGGAGGAACTTGCCCTCGCACTTTCTCTGTCTCTCCGGGTGACCTTCTATCCGTAAAGTTCTTGCACATTGAGGTCTGAGCCACAGGCCCTGCTCTCCAAGTGGCTTACAGCTCAGGGGAGGAAAAAGAAAAAAATAGCCGATGTGAGCACAGGCTGAGCGAGTTCTGGGGTTCTGAGACGGAAGGCTGGGGAAGGGGGGAGCAACGGCAGGGGGACAGGGCTTCATTACAGGCAAGAGGAAGAAGGAAGGGGGCTGAGCAGAGTCAGGCCTGAACCCAGTCGGCAGGGGACAATGGCGGCCGACGTGTACGAGACCCTTATCGTGGGCCAGACTCTCTTCTGAAAACCGTGCACACCTCAGCAACTGCCATCAGCACGCTGAAGGACGCTCATGGCTCGTTTTACGAAAAGGCAAAGCCAAGTAGAGGCAAATTCATTGCTCACGACTACGCAGCTCGCAAGTGGAAATCACGGCAGAGAGGCGGGCTGGGCTCAGATTAGGGCAAGCCTCGACTATTCAGGCTCGAGAGGGAGATGGAAGCCACAAACCCGGCTTGAGTGTCGCCCGTGAGCCAGTCACTGGGGAGTCACAGTCAGGGATTCACAGACAGGATGTGGCCAAAGCCCTAAAAAGGACCTTCCGGGCTTCCCTGTTGGCGCAGTGGTCGAGAGTCCGCCTGCCGATGCAGGGGACACGGGTTCGTGCCCCTGTCCGGGAGGATCCCACGTGCCGCGGAGCGGCTGGGCCCGTGAGCCATGGCCACTGAGCCTGCGCGTCCGGAGCCTGTGCTCCGCAACGGGAGAGGCCACAACAGTGAGAGGCCCGCGTACCGCAAAAAAAAGGTAAAAAAAAGAGGAACTTTTTTTTTTCCACAAAAGAAAGAAAACAAACCAACAACCGCAAAAAACCCAGTCTTACTTGATTATTCAGATACACTGGACTACTTTCTTTGGGGTGATTTCCAATTTCCTTCCTTTTGACAATACGATTACGGTCCCTGAGGCTGGGGGAGAAGAAGACGGGATCCTTTTCCCCAAACCCCACATCTCCACGTGAACCGTCCCCCTAGGTGAGGGTCCGCACAGATTTCCCAGGCACCGTGTAAGGTCAGACTTGATAAAGAAAAGTTTAAAGATGTGCTGGGGTCAAAGCGAGGCTCCGGCTGAAAAGTCTCAGTTTCCGACTCCAGCCGCCTGCCAGTGCCTTGCCCCCCACTTCTAGGTTCTGTGCCAGGGCAGGAGAAGCCGGACGCCCGCGCCCAGATGTTGCAGGAGGAAGAGGGGCAGGGCTGGAATTTCCACGCGAGGAGCTAACTCACCCAGGGAGCAAGGATGGAGCTGTGAAAACTCCAACAAGCGCAGCCCAGTGTGGACTCAGCCCCGTGGTCCGTGCTGCCCCTCTGACGAGCTGGTCAGCAATTAACCAGGAAAATGAGGCCGGAGCGCCTAGGAAATGAAGATGAGGTTGGTGAGCCCGATTTACAGCTGGGGTTTCGAGAGGGAAGGTGGAAGAGGACAGGAGCGGTGAGGCTCCATCGCAGCCAGGCCCCCCCGGGGCGTGGACGGGGGCTGGGGGCGGATCTGGGGGGGGTCGCAGCCAGGCCCCCCCCGGGGCGTGGACTGGGGCTGGGGGCGGATCTGGGCGGGGCAGCTGTGTCTCACCAGCTCCCTGCTGAGACCGGAGGGCCCGGAGGAGGCAGGGCTTGCGTTTTAGCTTTTTCTTTCGAATATTCTAGTAAAGCCATAGACCCTCTCGTCAGAGGAAGGCACAGGTGATTCTGCAAACAATGTTAAGCGTTCGGGGATCCCAGAAGCCCAGCCCCGCCAGGTGAGGAGCCCCAGACGGTGAAAACAAGAAGCAGAGGTACGGGGCCCCTGTGAAGAGGTACAAGCACGAGTGCTCACCTCATCTGGTTTCTGCCCCACAGATGCTGCTGGGAAGGTGCCCACGGTCCCCCAGGAGGTGGTGGCACCGGGACTTGGGTTCAGGTTTGTCCGAACCCCAAGCCGTGTTAGACCTCATTACTCTCATGAGACGAACCCAAAGGCCTGAAGACGAAAAGCCCTAACCCCCCACACCCCCCAGGCACAATGGCTTGAGCCTCTTCATCCTTCCGGATTGGAAAGAGCCTTACGATTCTGGGAGTGGGTCTGGGATACCCCAGTATGAGCCCCCGTTCCAGCCGGAGTGAAAGGGTGCAGCCACCTGCATCCTGAGGACCAAGGTCACCGAATCCTGCAGCCCGGACTCTCTCGGACCCTCGCCAGCTCCCCTGGCAGCCGCCCCATCACACCGCCACGCGGAGGCTGCGCAGTGCAAGCCGGCCCCGCCCCCATCCCCGCGCGGCCCCCATCCCCTGCCTTCCTCTGCCTCTTCGGCCCTGAACCAGCTTACAGAGGAGCAAAAAGTCAACCAGATCCGCCGCAGACCCCGCTCCTGAGAAGTCAAGTCCAGCTGCCATCACAGACACTTTTTCTTACATTTTATTGTAGTTGATTTTCAATGTTGTGTTGATTTCTGCTGTACAGCAAAGTGATTCAGTTATACACATATATACAATCTTATATTCTTTTCCATTGTGTTTTATCAGCGGATGCCGAATATAGTTCCCTGTGCTCTACAGTAGGAGCTTCTTGTTTCTCCATCCTGTATATAATAGTTTGCATCTGCTAACCCCAAACCTCCCACCCCGTCCCTCCCCCACCCCCTCCCCCTTGGCAACCGCAAGTCTGTCCTCTGTGAGTCTGTTTCTGTTTCGTAGATGAGTTCATTGTGTCGTATTTTAGATTCCACGTATAAGTGATATACGGTATTTGCCCTTCTGAGTTACTTCACTTAGTATGACAATCTCTAGGTCCATCCGTGTTGCTGCACATGGCATGATTTCATTCTTTTGTATGGCTGAGTAGTATTCCATTGTATAGATCTGTACCATATCTTCTTCATCCGTTCATCTGCACATGTGTACGGCGGACATTTAGGTTGTTTCCATGTCTTGGCTATCGTGAGTCACGCTGCTATGAACACTGGGGTGCAGGTATCTTTCTGAATTATGGTTTTGTCCAGGTATATGCCCAGGAGTGGGATTGCTGGATCATACGGCAACTCTATTCTTAGTTTTCTGAGGAACCTCCATACTGTTCTCCATAGTGGCTGCACCAACTTACATTCCCACCAACAGTGCAGGAGGGTTCCCTTTTCTCCACACCATCTCCAGCATTTATTATTTGTAGACTTTTTTAAAGATTAAAAATGTTTTTTATTTTGAAGTATACTTGATTTACAATGTTGCGTTTCAGATGTACAGCAGTGATTGTCATATATACTTTTTCAGATTCTTTTCCATTATAGGTTATTACAAGATAGTGAGCAGAGTTCCCTGTGCTGTACAGTAGGTCCTTGTTTTTTATCTATCTTATATATAGCCGTGTGTATCTGCTAACCCCAAACTCCTAATTTATCCCTCGCTCCCCCACCTTTTCCTCTTTGGACATTTATTTCAAAAAGGGTTCATCATAGGACTCCTTTACATGGACTTGCCCTCCGGGATCTGAAATGCAGCCCAGCCCTGAGTGCTCTGAGCACGGGGACGGGACATGTGTTTGTTGGATGAACAATGGCCACACGAAACAAACTGTCGGCAAACAGCGCACGCTTCTCACTGAACCGTCTGGTCTACCCAGCCATTGGGAGGACGGCTGAGTGGCACCGAGATCAAGGTTCACTGACCCCACTGGGCATTCACGACCTGCACACCATTTTCAGTGGCTTTTCACCCCCGAGACACCTATTAAAACACAAGTACTCCTGGGAGGACCCCATCCCAGCTCCTCACCTGTACCTACCTGGCCAGATGGCAGGCATCTGCCTGGGAGGAAGAGGCTGAATCCAGGTGGCAGGCGGGGGGAGGACATCAGAGGAGATGCTGTCCACACCTGTTCCACGACGACAAAATCCTCACCCGGTCAGCGACCAGGTGCTTTTGAAGAAATCGTTTTTCGAAACACCAGGAGGGTAAGAAGAGCTCCAGCTCAGACAGAAATGGGCTCGAGCCAATTGGGAAAAGCCAAGCAAAGAATGTTCACGTACAAAAGGGTGCCTCTGGCCCACTTCCGCCCCAGGGGCTTCAAAGACGAGGCCGGCACTTTGAAAAATATAAAGTTTTAATAAAGGCTACATCTCTTAATTACAATAATTATTGTACCAAGTAATTTTCCTTAAATGAACTCTTTATAATGCATAATTTACAGTATAAGTAGGACAAGATGCCATGGCAAAAGTCATTGAGTACAAGACTTGTAATAAAAAGGCATAAAATATATTTATACATAAACCCCTTTCAAAAAACAAGGGAAAGCTGGAGCCCTCAATATAGGGCGACACACGGCGAGGACACCGTGCAGGTACAGGTACTGTACTGATTCAAGGTCAAGCACTAGAGATAGTGGATTAATACTCTTTTCCGTACAATATATACAGACGTATGGTACAAGGAACGATGGCAAACAGAATGCACAGATTAAGTTAATGTAAAAACCCGAACGTCACGATGAAGGTGTCTGGAGGAAAGGTGCTGCTAGGTCTTCCCACAACTGTTCGCTTCTTTGCCGGGCGGGGCGCAAGGGGAGGGGGTAGTTTCCAGAATGGCTGGGGTCCAAAAACGACTTTTAAAAGACTCCCAAGGAGTTGTCATCTCAAGAAAAGCACGAGTCGAACCACGTGGCTCCGGAAGGCCTCAGCCGTCGGGTGCTGGGCCCTGATGGGGAGCTCCAGGAAGTCACAGGGTGAACCTGGGGCCCCGGGGAGGCTCCCCCTCCTCCACAATGAACCATCCTGTCCGACAGGAGGGCCCCCAAATCAAACCTCAAGACCTTTATGACAGAATAGAGCAGCGCTGGGGAAAAAAGATGCACCATTTTCTGCGTGTGGCAACGGCAGGACACCATTGTTTAAAAGTCTATGTTCACCTGGAGAAGCGCACGGCACACCTTAAATCCTCTTTCCGTGAAACAGAACCACGAAAACGTCCTCTCTCCCCCTTCCGTGTTTAAAGCAGCATATCCACAAACTGGGGGCGGGGGAGTCGACTGTCCAATAAATAGCACGAAGGATTCCTGTCCAGGTGAGCTACACACAGTTTCTCCTAGCGGATGGATCCGGAGCCCTAGGAAGTCATAGGTTATGCACGGCGGTCTCTCCAATACCGTCAGCGTCTACGAGAGCCAGGAGCCGTCCTGTCCGAGGCCGGTGGCCCGAGCCAGACGCCGAGGCTCAGTCGATCCTCTCCACCTTCCCCAGGATCCGGCCCTCGTACGTGGGCAGCACCACCTCGTCGTCCCAGACCTCCTCAAACACGGCTCCACACGCGAACTCGCTGCTCGCTTTTTTGAAGTAATACCTTAAAAGGAAAACCCAACACGCGGCTTGGTAAAGCTGCATTTTCTACCGGGCTTGAGAGGAGAGTCTGTCAGCGCTGGGGGCGAAGGGGTCCGAGAATGCCGCTACCGCGGGCGGCAGGGAAGTCTCCGCCCGGGGGTCTGCTTCGTGCGGCTGGTGGGAGGGCAAAGCCAGGCAGGGGCCCCGGAGGCGGCGGTGGCTGGCACCCCCAGCTGCCCACAATGCTGAGGCCCAGCACCGTCACCCGACACACGCGCTGAGAGGGACCCTTTGCAGAGGACGGCTGCCGCTTTCTCCCCACTTCACTTTGGGGGGGAGGGGCGGGGAGCGCAAGGCGTGCCTGGAGGGGTGGGTCCCTCAAGGAGCCCCCGACGCAGCCCCCCGACCCGGCAGGAGCCTGCGGAAGCCCGGCACCTCTCAGGCCCCCCTGCCCTCCAGCGCCCAAGGGCCAGCCCTCCCGGCTGGCGTCGGGCACAGCTCGGGCTGGCGGGGCCAGGACAGGCTGCTTCCCCTGTGGCCACCGCAGGAGGCGGGCAGCCCACTGCTTCCCGGGGTTGCAGCCACCGAGACCCCCGCTGCTCTCCCCTCTGCCCGGCCCCTTCCCTCCCCTCCTCCAGGGCAAACGCTAAAGGCCCCTATTCTGCCCGCTGATTAAAAAAGCTCCTTCCATCCCACCCCGGCTTCTTGCTTGAAGCCTGTTTAGCTGTAAGGACGCAAACGACCAGCCTGTCCCAGGAGAGTCATGTGTGAAAACTGCTGTCCCGCTCGGCCAGGCCCACCCGAGACCCTTCCCAGGACACGAAGCCAAGGCCTATCCCTCCCCGTCCCAGGCCAGGGAGACCCCTCAGACGCTTTAAGCTCGCCCCTGCAAGCTGTCATCTTCAGCCAATAAAGGCCACTCGTGGAGGGAGGGTCACGGTCCCCTGGGGGGAGGGTAATAGCTTCTCAAAAAAAAAAAAAGTAATTGTGTCTCAGGGTTACAGTGGTTTTCTGTGTTTGTCTTTTCTCCTTAAAAAGTTTTTTTCAGTTCCCCTTGGTTAGAGCTAAATTTCTTTCCTCTTTAATGAAGGCCAGCCAAGTACTTTCACAGGAGATAAGGCTAAACCCAGTGAAACAGCTGCATTTAGTCAAGGGTCTGGGTTTCTGGCGTTCCCGGCCGGGCTAAGGCATCGGGGTGACCGCCCAGCTCGAGGGGGTCAGCGGAGAAGATGCTCTGGCACGAGGAGGGCAGAGTCCCGGGGGGCCCGATGAGAGCTGGGGAGGGGCGCCGTGCACAGGAGACCCTGGGCAGCGGGGGGAGCTCTTTCTAAATGAGAGGCTCCAATGCCTACGCCACCCCGGGCAGGCCTCGGGCCCAGCATGGGGGCTCTCCCGGCCCCTCTGAGCAGAGACACGCAGCGAGTGACCTTGTCCCTGACTGCGACCTCCTCCCCGGCCCTCCCCTGCGCCCCCAGACTTCAAAGGCACTGCGCTGCCCTCAGCCTCTCTTCCACTGCGACCTGCTTCGTGGCAAACTCTGCTTCCTTCTGCCATCTGGCACGTCTGCAGGGGCTGCTCTGAAGCTCTGCCACGTGGAGACTGCTCAGCGCAGCCCAGGCCCCGCTCCCCGCCCCCATCCTCGCTGGGCTCCGGATGGCGGGCGGCGGAGAGGGGTGTGAGGAGAGTGTCGCGGTGCCACCCCGCCGGGAGGACGAGGCGCGGCGCCCGGCGCCCTCCCGACCAGCGGGCAAAGGGTCCAGCTCCGGCCCGGGAGCCGGTGGAGCCGCCTAGGGCGGCTGGGAAGGGCCGCAGCCTGACCCAATCAGCAGAGAGTGTGCCAGTCGCCCATGTGTGCGAGTCTGTGTGCGTTAAAGGGGAGGCCGGGGCTTCAAAGCCAGGCTTGCTGAGTGCGCCTCAGAAAACACCCCGAGCCAGACGGGGCTCGAGTGGCTGCGTGTGGAGCCGTCCCTGCAGCCTCTGCTCAGCGCCCCTCGGCCCTGCTCCCCTGAAGGCCACCTGCGCTTCCAAAGTCCCGCCGAGCCAAAGCTGAGAGCAAAATGAACCCCTGGGGGGCACACTTGTGTAATTAGTTTCACCTTGTGTCTGTTCAAGATAAAAAAGGAAGAAGAGGAAGAAGGAGCCAGGCCCGTTCCCTAGTCCCCTGGTTCATTTCCAGAACCGTCTCTGCCCGGGCGTAAAAGGGAAAGATCTCAGGCCAGCTCCGGGCCCTGCTGTCGGTCACCTGCAGGGTCCCGGCCCTGAGCCACGTCCCTTCCCTGCAAACAGTCACTCTGGGCCGCTGCCCAAATCAGCACCTCCCCTCCCCCCGCACCGGCCCCGGCGGAAGGGGCTGCTCTGGGAGGGCTGGGGTCACGGGCCCCGGGGGTCCAGAGCCGGCACGCACCAGCAGGTGCTGAAGTGTGTTAGAGCTCTCCGTGCCATCCCTGCTCGGGGCAGCAGCAGGGGAGCACCTTCCGGGCCCGGGCTGTCCCCTCTCTAACCTCCTGCCTCTCCTGTCCCAGCCCTGCACACGGCACTCGGGACACAGCGGGATGGAACCCACGGGTTCCCTTGGGACGAAGGCTGCCGAGAAAGGGCAGGTAGGACTCTGGTCATCACCTGCCCCACGTCGAGGGGAAAGTGACCGAGAGACGCCCAGGGCCAGCCCCCGGCTCTCGAATCCCCTCCAGGGTCCGGCAGGCCAGGGTGGGCATCTGGACCGTGTAGAGGGGAGAGGACGCCGGGAGGGAGGACGGGTTCCCGTCCCGAGGCCCCAGCAGGAGGAGCGGCCAGCCCTGGCCCCGCCCCCCCGTGCCCACCCCCAGGTCCTGCCCTTCCTCTGTTACAGGCAACCCTGTCCCACATGACTTGGGACACGGAGGCTGAGGGAAGAGGACGCTGCCACAGTGCAGGCGGTGGTCTCTGCCTGTCCCTGAGCCTTCGGTGAGGACGGCCTCTCCCAGACGTGCCAGGAGGGCAGCCTTTCAGCCTTCTCATCAGGCAGTCTCTCCGTCTGCCTGTTCCCTCCCTAGCTTTCCCCCGCACCCCTCGCGCCTTTCAGGCAGAGCCTCCACGAGACGGCCCCAGCCCAGCTCTCCTTCTGCTCCTAACCCTAACCCTCAGTCTCGTCCACCTGGTAAAAAGAGCCCACCAGGTGCCCAGAGCCCTCCCCGCCGCCACTGCTGCCGTGTCAGCTCGGGGAGGGGGGAGGGGACGGCGTCAGTGAGACAGAGCGAAGCACCGCGCAGCCCCTCCGGCGGCCCCTCCAGGTCTGGCCCGGCCAGGACGCGACCTGGCTCTTGGTTCTGAGCAAACCAAGTCCGGAGCAGAAAGAAGCCATGGGACGCTTACCTATAATTTCCCTTTTTGCTGAGCTGCTCTTTAAAGTGGCCCAGGGTCAGGCTCTGCGCCTTCAGCATCCTCCGGTACGGGATTTCCTCCCCGCAGAAGAAGTAGGTGACCACCAGCTCGCTGGCCTGGAGCGCGTGCACCCCCGCCAGCTTCTTTGGCTCTTTGTGACTGAAAATAAGATGGAAAAGCAACAGGTCCCGCATCTGAAGGCAGCAAGCACGTGTGCACGTACGTGCACGTACACACCCGGGGGCGCTGTCTTCAGAGATAAAGTCGGGCTGCAGCTGTACACCACGCGGGTGCGGGGCCCGATGCACAGAGGCAGCCACCTCCGGTGGACACACGGTCCTCCCTCGGGTCCTCTGTGTGGGGCAACCAGGAAGGGACCGTCTCCTTCCACCCAATGGGAGGACAGAGCCGCGTCCATCAGGGGGGCACCAATGGGGTGCTTGCCAAGGAAGATGAGAAAGAAGAAACCCACCCAGAGCCACAGGGACACACCCAGGAGTGGCATGAGCCCGGAAAGCCAGAGTCCACTGGCGGGGGGTGGGGTCAGCCCTCAGTCATCTCAACTTCTGCGTTTTTGTGGAGTGGCTTAAAAAAAAAAAAAAAGATGCAGGCCCGGACAGCTGGTCACCTTAAGGTCCACCAGCTGTTGACAGGGTGGAGGTCTTCTCAGTTCGAACACTGTTCATTGCTCACAACGAACAAGCTAACCAAAAACACTTTAATGATTCAGGCCACTTCAGATCTCTGCAACCTAACGCTTTTCAATGCACCACCCTGGAGTGAAACGAAGCCTGGCTTCCCCGCCCAGTTTACAAGAGTGTAGGTTTAGGGCAGGAATCATGGGACCAGTGGGGAAGATATGCTGCTCCCCCCACAAAACAGCAAAGATGGTCCCCTCTCCGTCCCTGCAACGGTGGAGAGGCACCCTCCCGCTCAGTGTGACACGAAGGTGGTTTTCCAACTCGCTAACTTTCTGGGCTAATGGGGACAAGTCTTCCATCTGGGTTTGGGGTCCCCCTACCCGTCAGCTAAAGGCTTCCCGTCTGAGCTTGAGTCCAGGAACCCTGACATCCACCACTTCAGGAGGGAACACTTGTGTACAAGTCATGATGCGTTTCTTGGTGCAGGTGGGCTTTTTCGAGATCCTAATTTACGGCAACATCTGGGTTTACCGTTCCTTGTTGCTAATGTGAAAACGAAGGTGATTTTATAGACTAAAAAAAAGTTTTCAAAAACCACAGCCCCCGATAGAGAATTCCCTAAAAACTAAAGCCTCTGGGCGGATCTCGGCAACACCAGGTAAAGACACTCACTCTTCCGAAGCCAGGCTTGGGCTGGAGAAGGGCGTGGCTCCTGGCTGACCAGTGGCCGAGTGGTGCCTGTCCCTCTGCTGACTGCCCACGCAGCACCTGAGGACACCAAGGACTTAGACGGAAGCCTGCCGTCCCCGGGGCCAGTGGGAAGCAGTCAGAGAAGCGCTCTCCCCAGCCTCCGACTTCCATCCCCACGGAGACCCAACCAAGGCCTTGTGTTGACGGCAGCCCCTGGAGACCCGGCAGAGCTGTGCTAAGCCCCCCAGGAGCCCAGCACTGGACGCCGCAGCCCAGGCAGAGGGCTGAAGGCTCTAGAAGCCCCCTCGGTCACGGCTCCCCGTGAGCTCACCTCACCGTCGGGACCTTCCTAAGGGAACGGGAGCTGTGAGGGCTGCCTCCTCCCACGCCTCGCCAGGTCCCGGGGAGCCCTTCGGCTAGCTCAGGGGAGCCGTTCCTAGAGGCCGGCGAGGGGACCCGCCACCGGCCGCCCCAGCCACTCACCGCTGCTTCGGGGGCTTGGACACCTCCGCCAGCCGGCGGCAGGCCTCCTCCAGCTGCGCCAGGGTGTTGGGTGGGGTCAGGGGAGGCACCGCAGGGTCCTGGGTGAACGGGTGGGCGCGGGGGGCGGCGCGGGGGTGCCCGCTGCTGCCCACCCACAGGTGGTGACGGCCGGCTGGGGACGCTCGGGCGCACTCCAAGGGATAGGCCCGCTTGGTGCTTTGGGCACTGAACGGGCAAGGGCGAGAGAGAGCCGAGGGGAGACACGGGATTAGGGGGCCGGAAAGCACGACTTCAAGAGAAATCACAGAGACGAGGGGAGAAAAGAAAACGCGACGGTAACACGGCTAGGCGCATGGCCCCAGCGCGGCACTCCTGCGGGCCGCCCAGTCGGATGCTCACGACTAGAAGGGCGGGAGCCGCCAGCCATGGTCGCGCTCGGCGCAGAGGGCCCCCCACCCCCACCCCGCCCGGGCGGCGAGCCGGCGTGTTCACCTGTGCGGCTTGGGCTTGCCCGGCCGCTCGCTCTCCAGCACCCACTGCCATACGTCCTGTGCGCGGTCTCCCTCCTCCCCAGGCGGCTGCAGTGGCCCCGCTCCGCTGGGGGCCCCTCCTTCCCGGGCTGGCCCAGCCGGGCCTGGCTCCGAGCCTCTCCCGCTCCGTCGGGGTGGGACGGCGCCTCGGCCGCGGCCGCTGCGGGGAATGAGGAGCGCATCCATCCCGGGGACCCCGGCCGCCTCTGCCTCCGCGGCCCCTCCAAGCCGGCGGGCGAGGGGCACCTGCTGCCCAGCCCCATGCCCCCACCTGCCCCGCCGCCCTCCCTGCGGCCCAGAGCCTCCGCCCCCCGACCCTCCGACCACGGGACACCTACCCAGCCTGCGCGGCCGCCGCGGGGTCCGGCGCCCCGGGGTGGCTCTTGCACTTGGCGCAGCAGGGGTAGTCGGCGCCCCCGGGGGTGGGGACGGGGCAGGGGCAGCGCGCGCGCTGGGCGGCCTCGGCCTCCACCTCCTCCCGGGTCCGGGGACCGGCGTGGTGGTGGATGTAGTGGTGGTGGACGTGCTTCGTCGTCTGCCTGCTCACGAAGCCCCGGGCCCCGAGGAGGGGGCAGCTGGCTGGGGCGGCGGCGGGGGGGAGCAGCGGGCCCCCGGGGGGCGGGGGCGCGCGGTGCTGCAGGAGGTGGTGGCGGCGATGCTGGTCCGGGGAGCGCGCGCGGGGGCTGTAGCGGCCCACGCCCGGGGACTGGCAGCCGGGGGTCTTGAGGACCCTGGACAGGTGGTCGTCCAGGATGGTCTGCGGGTCCTCCTCATAGCTGCCCGATGGCAAGAGGGAGAGGGGGTGCTGGGCGGGCCCCGCCTCCCGGGCGCTCAGCGCCAGCTCGGAGCCCTCCTTCTCCTCGTCCTGGAAGGCAAGGTAGCGGTCGGGGGGCGCCGGGGTCAGCAGGAGGGCCCCCCCCAACCTCGGGCAGGGGGCGGGGCGGCGCCCACCTCTCGGATCTGCTGCAGGCGCTCCTCCAGGCTGTGCCGCGTCTCCAGCTCCAGCTTCAGCTTCTCCAGCCGGGAGATGAGCTCGGCCGCGAAGGCAGCGGGCTCCACGGGGGTCATCTCCTTGGGCAGGCGGTGGGTTCTCTGCGGGGCGCGGGGAGGACACGGGGCGGACGCAGTCAGGGGGCTGCCCGGGCCTGGGGACGGCGCGTCCATGGCCGCGCGGAGAGCGGGCGGCGCGGGGCCCGGGCTGCTCGGCCGCTTTATGCGCCGCGGCCTCGGCCTCATGGAGAGCCATGGTTGCGGCAGTGCGTGCCGCAGGCAGGAGCAGTTGGTCGCACTGCGAGGGGCCCCGCTTGCCCTCCCTCTGGAGTACAACCAGCCCATCAGATGCTACTCTGAACTAGAAAATCTTCAAAGACTGTTGTCAAACATCAAAAAAAAAAAAAAAAAAAAGGCAGCTCTCTGCGATGGGGAGGGGAGAGAGCCCACCTCAAGGAATAAAAAGTAGAGCCTAAACAGAAAGGGAGCTGGAAATGTAAAAAATAAGATTGGAAGGGCGGTGGGCAGGGGGAGGAAAAAGGGAAAAAAGGGGGAGGGGGGGAAAAAGAGGAGTCACAGGGCCCAGATCAGACGCAGCGGTAACGTCTCTCCTGGCCGCACACTGCGCACCTTTGAGGCGGCGCTGTCTACCGCTGCCCCGGACCCCCTCTGTTCCCCGCCCCTCCTCCCGTCTCTTTGTACAGAAAATGAAGCAAGTTGCTGCCGGCTAACGGCAGAACACTGCTGCGCTCGGCTGCCGGAAGCGCATCTACCGAGGGAAAAGGGCGCATCTCCAAACCGGGATGGGATACAAACAGGCATGAGCACGCCGGCCACCGCCGCCAACAGAGAGGACCCCCGCGGCCGGCTTTCTGTCCCCCTGCCGTCGTCTGGTGCCCGCAGCCCCCGCCCCTCATGGTTCTGCCCCCTATCCCTCGTTTACCTCCTGCTTTGGCCCTTTTCTTTGGGAGGGGGCGGGATGGGGGCAGCAGAGAGCCAACCTGCAGAGGCTGGCATCTCCCCACCCGAGCCGCAGATGAGAAAACAATCGCACACCCCAGGACAGAATCACCGAGTTCACAATCCTGGGGGGCCGTACAGCTTTCCTTAAACACACACACCTCTCCCCAGTGCCCCCACCAAGTCAAAAGATATATATATATATACACACACACACATATATGAATACATCATTGATACTGCTGTACGGGTGGGGGGGATGTTATTGAGGGGGGGATGCTGGAGGTCCCCAGAAAAGCAAACTTAGTAGGCTAATTTTACAAATTTAAGTCCTCCCTGGACTGTCTGAGGGGCTTCAGAGAGAAGTGGCAACAGTCCGCACACTAACACAACGTGGGATTAGCAACTCGATGTGTCCGCTTCCGACGTGTGACATCACCGACGGACAAATCGGATTCTCTGAAGCTGGCAGGAAGGACTCTAAGCAGAGATGCTGCTCTAAGCTGGGCACTCTCTTCCCCTCCCTAAGGAGCAGTTGGACCTCCGGGTACCACAAGCAGCACAGCTCCCGAGACGCAGATGGGGCAGCTCTCTGTGTGGGGGCCACGGGCTGGCTGCCCCCGGGACTTGGAAATCGTAGGGGAGGACCCGGAAAAGCCCTCTACGCCACGCTGGCCTCTCATCTCAATCGCAGGAAGGAGCTGCTCACGGGACGCTCAGAAACTTACTGGGAGCAGATTCAACAAGCAGGCACTAAGCCACATGCTGGGGTTGGAAACAGACAAGAAGAGGGACGGCCGACCTCCAGGGCTTCGGAGGAGAAATGGCCGAGCACAGAGACGACCAGTGACTGAAACGACACGGCCACGCGGGCAACGCAAGGAGAACGTCCCAGGACGCGACCCTCACTCAGAAGGCAGATCCCTCCAGCCTCATCCTCTCTCTCTTTCCTTCATGCAGTCGACCAGCAAGTGTTCAGTGAGGACCCACGACGTGCCAGGCACTGTTCTCGCCTCCGTGGTGGGATGGACTTAACGGGATAGCCCAACGCAAAGCACCGGTTCCTCCCACCCTTCGCTGCTTCGCTTCTTCTCATGGAGTTTTCTTTTTTGAATCGAGGAAACGGAAAAGGCCGACTAGGGCACCGTGGGCGCCCCTGCTCTGGGTTACACCGCAGTGAACCGCAGATCGCCCCTTGCGTGGCCCTCCCCTGCCCTCCCTCCCCCCAGGTCCCAGGCGCGCCGGCCCCCAACCCCCCACTCTTCCCCCCAGAAAAGAGCTGCCGGCCGACCGTACTCACCGGGAAATGAGGTAGGCACACCTGGCCGTTGGCCTTCACGCTGCGATGCATTTCTCTCTGGAGCTGTTTCTTATTCCCCCCGAGGTAAGGAGGGATTCCATCTCTAAGGGAAAGGAAAGGGCAGAACCCACCGGCTCACGAGGAGGCCTTAGCGCGCGGGCCGACTCACGCGCCCCCGCCTGAGACCCCGCGGACAGACGGGGCCGCGCACCTCCTGGAGCTGGGAGCGCCCCCAGTCCCCGGGCGCTGTGGCCGTCCTTACAGGGAAAGTCAGTCCAAGGCCCAACCGCCACATGCCCTGCCCCTCGAGCCTCTCTGGAAACGGCTCCTGCTCGGATGCAGGAGTATCAACCTGGGAAGAGCTCGTGTCTCAGCTCGTGTCTCAGAACTGCGCCCACCTCAGAGTGAAGGTCCCCCTATTTTACAGGTGCCCCAAGCCGGAGACTAAGACCCCTTTGGTCCCTCCAACGGTCTGTTACCACGGCAACCAGGGACCAGACCCACAGAAGACTAAGCCAGGCGCTGGTGGAGGGTGTGCGTTACCCTCCAGCAGTCAACCTCCCAGGCGCTCCCGAACGTCTCCTTTTTATCAGCCACCGGCAGGCATCTCTGGGCTCTTTCCTTCCCTCAGCTCCAAACCCTACTGCCCCCAACCAATGGATTCTCAGATCCGTGACCAACGTGGGCATAAAGAGAAAGCCCCTACTCCGCAGTGCTCTGTGCAGTTCATCCAAGTATCTGAGTACCTACTACGTGCCAGACCTGCTCTAGGCTCCGGGCAAGAGAGCAGCGAAGGACGGGGATAAAGGTGCAGACGACTGCCCTGAGGAAGCTCGTGTTCTAACGGAGCGGAACAGGTAACAGGCAAAAATTAAAGAGCAACATCTACGGTAGGTTCGAAGGTGGTACAAGCACTGTGACGAAACACAGTGCGGGAAATGGGGGTGAAGACGGCCGGGGCGCGGAGCTGCATTTTGAACGGGAGGCGGTGGCCACTGAAATCCTCTCCGTGGAGGTGATTCTGAGCAAAGACCAGAGGCCAGAAGGGCCCCTTAACGTTCTTCTTCACTGTATTTTTAAAAAGCAAATGGAAGAAGTTTAGAAACAACTCTGCCACCACCACCTCCACTCCAGCTAGTCTGCACTAAAAACAGGACCCGGAGTTGCTATGTCGGACGGTCACGGGGGGATCGTTCTCCCATTGCTGTTCCTTCCAGAAGCCACTTATTGACAAAAGCCTCAGGTTCACACATTTCCGCACTGAATCACCCTTCGAGGCTGTAAGTGTTGGAATCAGCTGCTTGGCTATTTCCCTTTCCCTGGTGTTTTGTTCATCGACGGGTGGCTGGCTCATCAGCAGTGGGTGACCGTCAGTTGTGCCTAAAAAATGCCAGGAGCGGCCTGGACCAACTGGTCGACCTCCGGCTCCTCTGCATGGCCGCGGATTCCGGAAGGCTGCTGACCTGGGCAGGAGAAAAGGGCTGCCGCCTCAGGGATGCAGTACAGATACAGATGAACTGACCTACGAGCCAAACCTTGGAAAAGAAGCACTTTATGAAGTCCGATCGTACCGAGGGTACAGGCGGGGAAGACAGGTCAACATAAAGCAAGGACTGACGCGCGCGTGTGAGTCCTGTCCCGGGGAAAGCCTGAGGGGGGTCAGACAGCAAGCGCTGTGGAAACGGTCAGCCCGCTGACCAGGGAGGTCAGGTCTCCTAGGCAGCCTCCTGCTCACTAAGGCCTGGGACGGAACTGGGCCCGTGAAGGTCAAGTAGGAGAAAAGGTTCTGAGTCCAAAAACTTCCTGAACCACGTGGGGCTTCGTTACAACTTCTCAGCCCAGGATCACCCACGAGACGTGGGCCGGTCGCAAGCAGGCCTGGCTTGACCAGCCGCTGGGGGCCATGCCCGCCGACTCCAACCCGAGGCTGCCGGCCCCCCGTGGACCGAGTGACGTATAATCCAACTGCACCCTCACAAAAGCCCTAAATCCCCACCGTTCATGGACGAGCAGAGATGCTCCAAAGCTCTCCCGGAATCAGCCGGTAGGGCAGATCCAGGCTTCTAATCCAAGCCACTGGCGGACTCCAGCACAGGCATCCTTAACTCAAACACGCACAGTCCAGGCCCCGCTGGAGAAGCCAAGCTTCCCAATGGTCTGAATGTGGGGGACACCAGTTCCTACGCCCCACGGGGTCACCTGGCATTCTGAAGGGGTGAATGGGGGTTTGGGGAACATCCTGAAAGTCCTGCTGACCACTCGGTGCTTGCTGGCTGTGGGGCACGCTGGCCCCCCATCTCCCGCCTAAAATCCCTTGTGGGGTGTGGGTAACGGCAGGGGACCAACAGACTGGGTCTCACGATGGTCTGAGCAACAACTTCTGCTGCCCCAGGGCTGCAAGACAAGGTCCACATCCCAACCAGCAACTCTTCCAGGGCCGTAATAAGAGGATGGCTCTGCTCCAGGCCTCTTCCAGGCAATCCTGGGGGTGGGAGTCAAGCACCCCGTGGATCCCACCGTGACACACACGGGGCTGCATGAGTCCCAGGAGGCCCCCGCCTGTCCCCTCCAAGACTCTGACCTTGAGTGTCCCCCAGAAGCCTTTGCTCCTCCCCCTTGCCTCCCAAGATGAAACGAGCGGTAAGGCTTTCACACCTCTCTCTCCTTCTCTGTATAAAGCAGGAGAAAGAAAAGTGAACTGGGGGAGGCAGAGGGAGCAGGTCCCTGGTCACTTGAAGGCAAGAGGAACAAATGCGTTTTTAAACCACTCCTCCAACCAAGAACGTGCCCACCACAGCCAGGGCAGGTCAAGGGTCCAGCTGTAGGCAAGGAAACGTGAGACCAGCACAGAAAAGGGAGACCGACTCGCAAAGGCTCAGAGGCTCAACAGGCACCTTCAAGGAAGTGTGCCTTTAACCCCACCCCCACCCCGACCCCCCAGCCAAGAATCTTCTTCCAACACAGTCCCTCATTCCAGAAAGGGGCCTCTCTTCTCTGTACCCAGACTCTGAAAGCCTGTGATCAGTTTCCTGGCTTCTCAGGACCATGAGCTGACCTGTGTCTGCGTCTCGGTCCCCAGACGGCCTCCTTTAATTATAAACATTTTAGTTAGCGAGCCCGCCGCCGGGCCCAGCTGTTTCTGGGGAGCGCTGGTTTCCAAGTGTGGACTCCACTCAGTTGCCACTTAAGCCAAGCCAATGAGTTTAGCCTTTTGACTCGGCCGTGCCCGGCCTAACCTGAATGTCGCTTTCCGGTGGCTTTGAAATAGCGGGCTCACGTACACACGCGTCCACTTGCATTTTCGTTTGGCCACCACCCCGAAGGCGGCCTCTGATCACCGCCAACATCAAAAGGCCGGCTTGTAAGATAAGGCACTATTTGAAGTTCACTCAGATGCTTTCCCCGGGGTCCAAAGTAAACCCATAAGTAAGATATAAGGAAATAAAAATTATAAAATAACCTGAGCCACCCTCTGTGTGAAAGGTGACAAGGTCTCGGGCTGATTTTGTGACACCTGAGCAGAAGCACCCTCCGATCGCGCAGATGCTGATTTCAGGAGCAGCTCTGCGCAGAGAGAGGTGTCTGCCACCTCCATGCTGTCCTCCTAGCTTTCACTTCCTAACAGAGGCCACACCTGGGCGCCAGGAACCTGCTCCTTCTGATGTTTCTAGCGTGCCCCCCGCTCCCGCCACTGCAATCCTCCTACAGCTCCCCGCAGTCCTTCTGCCCAAGGGCTGGGGTTGAGGACTTGGCTGGGAGTCTAACTTTCCAAACAACAAGCAAAACAAAACTAAAACTAAAAAAGCCATTTCTTCTGACAATGTAGGTTTCAGAGCAACGGGCTCGTGAGAGGGCCTGTGCAGAGGCCTTGTATGAAGACTCAACTCCCCAGCCATCTGAGACAGGGCTTTCTGCATGGCGGGGAACCAGAAGTCGGCAGCGGGCCCTGGACTTGCCAAGGACAAGGCCCCCCCGGCCCAGCTTCTCCCGGGCCTCGTGCAAAGGCCCTGGGACTTAACTGCTTCCCTGGCAAGTGAGACGACTGCTTGTGTCCGATGAACTCCACCTTCTGGAGTCTACTGATGGCGTCCCGTGACCCCCGCGCCTCCCGCCCCCCACCCAGCCGTGCCCCTTCCCCAGCGCCCAGCAGGGCAGCCAGCCCCGCCCCCCGGCCTCTGTGCCCACGAGAAACGGCCAGGGCTCCTTTCATGCCTTACGGGGCGCTCCTATTCACTAGCGCCAGGAGGTTTCAAAGGGGCCTGCTGCCCTCTCGTCCGGCTAAGCTCCCCCGACTCGGTTCAGCTCCGCGTCCCCCTCACACTCCATCGCTCGCTCGGGCTCTGCTCTGTGCCAGGCCCCAAACTGGCCCAGCCGAAGAGGGCTCTAATCCCGGCCCAGGACCCCGGGGGACCTGCCCGACGGGCCAGCCGGCCCGAAAGCACCTCGCCCGGCCCGGCTTTCAGTGCCTGCCAAGCCCGCGGGCCCGCCTGCGCACCGTCGGAATGGCTCTCGTGCCGAGACCCCTTTCCCACGCTGATGGGAATCGTGGGCCCGGTGGCACCAACATGCCCACGTGGGGTGTGGCTGCGCCGGCTGCATCCAATAAGCTGCCCTAGAGGCTGGGAGGAGGACCAGAGGCCCCCAGCGCTGACGTCAGAAGACGGGCTCCAGCACACGAGCCCCAGGTCCCCAGGGACCCTCCCCCGCCCCTTGGGGTCCTGGTTTTCTCATCCCCAGCCCGAGGCAGCTGCGCCGAGGGAAGGGCTGGCCACGCCCTGAGGTTCTGCCACCTGGGACCCGGGGGCACCTGCTGTGCGCCGGAGAAAAAGTTGCCGAACGAGGGATTTGCCCTCTGTCTCGATTACCAACACGGACCCTCCTGGCCCACACGCTGACCCGTGCCGCCCAGGACAGCTGGCTTCTCTGATCCCGGAACGCGGCTTCCCCGGGTGGTGAGGGCCTTAAGCCCACAATCGCTCTAGCTAAAGGCGGGAAGGGCGGGCAAGGGCTCTAAAGTCATCGCTCGATAGAACTGGGGGTTTTTCTTCTGGGCATAAAAGGGGGTTAATAAAAGAGGGGAGAAAGCATTACTTACTCCTCCCTCCCCCTCCCCCTTAAAAAAGAAAGCTGTGTGGTCACTAATAAATAAAAACAAAAGAGACTCAAGGTAGCTCAAAGGTCTCATTATCAACTACGGGGCCTCACGTTCACACGGGGCCGGAGGGAGCAGGCCAAGGGCAGGGGCCTGTCTGGCCCGGATCTGAGTTCTGTCTGTGACGGGAGTAGTTACGGGAGCGCTGGGCGTTCCTCCCTCCTCTGTAAAAGTCACAAGCGTCGGCCAACCTTTCCAACTGGGTCCTGCGGGGCTCACCCGGGTATGGGGACTACACCCGAGTTATCTCATCCTGAACCCAGAATCGCACGTCCGTGACGGCGAGTCGGAGGCCGGCCAAAAATAACCTTGCAGAAAACTCAACGGAAGCCTCCTAGTCGAAAGGAAACTACATCCGGCGAAGGAGGGTCGCTCGACGCCCTCGTTCAAGTCCAGCTCACTCCTATTTTACACACGACGCTGACTACCTCGT
This sequence comes from Leucopleurus acutus, assembly GCF_964270905.1. Taxonomy (NCBI): domain Eukaryota; kingdom Metazoa; phylum Chordata; class Mammalia; order Artiodactyla; family Delphinidae; genus Leucopleurus; species Leucopleurus acutus. The sequence continues at coordinate 1,431,909 of NC_139161.1, read as the reverse complement.
CATCCAGACACTAGTTCAAAGCTAGAGGAATGGTGCTGCTGGAGACAAGCGCACGAGCGAAAAAACAACAGCAGGCAGAAGGGCAGAGAGAAGAAAGGAAAACCGTCATAAAAAGGGGCTGAGGCACCAATATCTCCAGGGGCAGAAAGCCTTACACAATCTTGAATTCTGTGAGATGAAATTACAACGGAGAATGAAAGCAGACCTTGGGATTAATTATTTGAATCAAGAAACAAATTATGCCTTGCCTGATACTACTGAATAAACAGAGCGAAAGCACGTTGCTTTAAGGAATACGTCCGCCTGACACTATTGAATAAACCCAGAGCGAAAGCACGCTGCTTTAAGGAAACGTCCGCCAAAGGATAATATTTTTCAAGTACAGTAACTTAGAGTTCAGTCGATATGGAAAACTGACCTCTGTGGAAGCCCTCATTCCTTCACTTTGGATGAAAGGTGTGTTGTTCCCTCCCTCCATTTTCACTCCTGCCAAAGGGCTATTCTCTTATTAAACTGGAACTTTTCACCTTAAACATCTCCCTCTTTTTACTAACAGGGGAATCTGAGGTAACACAATAAAAGCCACCAGGAAAATCAACAGTCGAGTCCCAAACCAACCCGTCAACTTTCCTTTCAACTGGTTCCACACCGCAGGCCAAGCAACAGATCACTGGCCAGTGGAAACCAGATCATTTCAAACAAACTGGAAGAAGAGCCGGTCCCGTTTTGGGAAGCAAGCCAGAAGGAACAACCTCGACACGAGCACGCCAGAGCTTACAATGGCTCCACGGGCCTGCCTTGCAACACGGTTCCCCTAGCAGAGGATCCTCCTCCAAAATGTGTGTAGAAAAGCCTCCAAAGACCACTTTTAGGACGGTGGTTCTCAACTGGGTGGTGGGAGACGTGCCCTGGGGAGTCTCGCCCAAGCCCAGGCCCCACCTCCTCCGAGCCTCCTGAAGCAGGAGACGGGGACGCCTGGTCCACCTCCCCCCTCCGCTCCCACCCACCTGAGACTCACAGAGGATCCCTGTTCTCCATCCACAGAGGTCACCACTGCGTGACCTCAAATGACCCCCAACTCAAAGCACGACCCTGCCCCATGGCCTGCTGACCACATCAGACCACCCTGATGGCTTGGACTGCATCCAGAAATGCCAGCCGTCCATCTGCAAAAGAGCTGAGGTCAGAAACTGCTTTGGAGAAAACCCCCAGTAAGGCGCAGAGCCCCGGCTGCAGAGGGAAGACGCCCGCCGACACCTGACGAGTTGAGGGACGGCCGCTTGAGCACATCCGCGAGCGAGCCTGGCACGCAGTGTCCTGGAGGGAACCCTGGCTTTCTGACCCCACCTTCACTGAGCCCCCAGACACATAACCTTCCCAGGCCACCCCACCTCCCCACCTGCTGGCTCTGCAGAGGGACACCTGGATTCAAGACCCTCTTCTGCCCACCGGGAAGGCAGGCGAAATGATAACCGGAAGAGGGTCTTTTAAACTCAGGGAATCTGTGCATATTCACCTTAACCTCCTACCTTAGTTTCCTTTCTTCTGTGAAGGTACCATTCACGCCCCTTCCAAGGCTCTAAGCTTCACTCCACCCAGGCGACCACGGGAGCCTCCTGAGCCAGACCAGGCCCACCCCTGGGGCCTACTCCCCTCCCATCCAACAAACGTCCACGCGGACACAGGTGGGATTGGCAAAGCCGGGTGAGGACCCTGCCCCATGGCCTGGCGGGTCCCACCGCCAGCCGCGTACGTGGTGGGGAAACCAGAATATACTTACACGCTACTGTCCGTCATGGACATGGAATCGTCGGTCAGCGCGTCACTGGATATCTCGCTGTCGTTGGCGCTGGTGGCTGGCGCGAAGACGCAGCCGGAACCCACGTGGTACGGATTCACCGGATCGCTCCTCCTGAAGGACCACAGCACTGCATCACCGACTCTCACCCAAAACCCAGGGGACCGGGGGACCCCAGGACAATCCCACAACGTGCTCCAGGCAGCCTGCTGCCAGGGCTGGGTGCTCCTCTGGGCGGAAAGCAGGGGCCACAAAGGGGCCTGCTGAGCCGCAGCTCTGCCAGGGGACAGGGGACCCCAGGGGCTCTCACAGAGTTCTCAAGAGACACCTGGAGGGAGGACCCTGCTCTTAGAGGGGAGGCTAGGGAATGACCGACGGGATGGAGTGTCCTCTCTCCCTGCGCCCACCCCCAGGCCTGTACGGGGAAGGAGACAAGAAGACAGCGAAACTTCCACACTCCCCTCCCGGGCTCTGTTAGCGGAGATCTGAGAGGCAAACAACTAGCGGCTGGGCCTGGCGAGTGGACAGACGGACAGATAGGCAAGTTCAGGACGCGGTCTGGGGCTTCCATCCTGCCCCGAGCTGGGCCTCGGCCCACAGCCAGACTGCCCCCCCAGGGCCGCCGAGGGCCTCCGGACGCAGAGGAGCAGCACAGCGGTTTCCAAGGAAGGTCCAGGTCCTGCTCCGGTGCCTCTGCCCCTGTTCTGCCCCCCCCACCGCCCCGACCTCCTCCCAGAAACGCCAGTGTGCCGGCCCAGCTGGGCTGCATTCCTCTTGTGTCACCTGCTGTGTCACCGCGAGGGCCTCAGTGCGGGAGGGAAGGGAGAGGCAGAACCCGCCGTGGTCGGTGGGCTGCAGGAAGGGCCCTCGTCTGCAGAGACCCAGGCCCGCTCTGCCGGGGCCACCGAGTCCAAGTAAGGGAACCTACTCCATCAGGCCGCAGCCGCCAGTCTGTAAAGATGGCCTTGGGGTTGGCGGATGAAAGGGGCCCCTGAAAGGTGACAGCACCACCTGCCCGTGCTCACCGAGCCCCAACCCTTTCGTGAGGTGCACAGCCCCGGTCTCTGGTCCCCTGGCACCCATGGCTTGGCAGGCGGGTCCCCATGACGGGGGTTGGGCAGGGGTACCAGAAGGCAGGCACGAAGGCGCCCGACACACGCCACCTCCTCCGGCCCTCACTGCCCCTGGGCGAGGAGCGCGTGTGCCCGTTTGACAGATGTGCCCCACAAGCACAGCAGCCCTGGATGTCAGAGCTGGAAGCAGCGGGCGTGGGATGGATTCGTGCGGCTCCCATTCAGCCTCTCTCTCTGCCCCTGTTCAGAGACCAGCCTCGACGTTTCAAAGAGCTCTCGCATAAGAGGCAGGATGAGTGACCTGGAAGAGGAAGTCCTGGCCCTGCAGTGTCGGAGGGGGTGGGCCAGGAGGCCGGGTGGCTCCCTGGGCCAGGGGGGAGCAGATGTGAGGACCAGGGATGGGAGAAGCGGTGGACAGTCCTCCCCAGCCTGGGGCAGGAGGGCGTCAAGCTGGCCGGGTGAGGGGGAGCCGGAGGCTTCCCCAGCGGCACGAGGGGTCTGGGGGGGCCGCCAGGCTGCACTGAAGTGGCCGTGGGGCAGGCAGGCAGCCGCTGCACAGTTTGGCGGGAGGGAGGGCAGCGGGGCTGGAAAAGGTGGGAGAACAGCTTGGCAGCTGTCCTCAGGGGGCCTATCCTCTAGCTGCGGTGACAAAACAAACAAGAGTGACAATAATTGTCCAGCCCAACCCCGCTGCCCCGAGCCCGAGGGCCACCAGGACTCAGGGCTCGCTGTGGGCGGGGCCTGGTTTACTCCCTGCTGCACCCTCCCCCGGCCCACGGCAGGGGCTCAAGGACTGTCTGCTGCCCGATCGTCTTCACGACCCCCCAGGGAGGTAACGGGCCCCAAGCAGGGGCCGAAAGTCTTGTCGGGGGCCACCCGCTGGAGGCCCGGCCGCGTGGAACCCACCTCCGGTCACCTGCAGGAGGTGACGGCAGCAGGGACCCCGAGTCTGTTGGTCTGAGCTAGACTGGAACGTCAAGCCAGATTCCAGGAATGTGACGTGGTGGAGAAGTGACCAGAAAGTGCAAACGAGGAACGTGGCGCTGAACCCATTGACCGCCACGGCCCAGCGACCTTGACCTGTCACCTGGACACTCCGGTCATTGAATACCACGGGCCAGCGACCTTGACCTTGTCACCTGGATGCTCTGCTCCCCCCCCACTCCGCCCCCAGGATTTTCTACGATGATGCAATGAGGCTGGTGAGATCTTCCATGACGTAGAACTGGTCCCCACGTCCTCAGTGTGGGATCTCCAGACACCAGGGCAAGAGAGAGAGGAGGGTGGTGAGAACCAAGGAGAGGCAGTTGGTCTTTCTGGAGAAGAGACGAGGTGAGGGATGATTTAGTGAGAACAGTCTCCTAGCCGATAAGGAGGAGGGTGGCTCTGGTGGTATTGCCACTGAAGGTGGGACAAGAGGAAATGGCGTACAAGCCAGAAAGAAAAAATCCCTTCTCCACGGCCAGGGCAGCCCCAAGGGGCGGGTGAGCGCAGGTCACGGGGTCGCCCAAGGCTTTAAAATGGCCCAAAGCCCCCAGCTGCCTCAATGGGCCGCTGCCTCAAAGCAGGATGGAGAAGCTGATGGACTTCAGGAATCAAGTAACACAGAAATCAAGAGGCTGTGGGCTGGTGCTGGCCTGGCTCCCGGCCAGCTGGGTGGCCCCAGGTGTCACAACCTCCGTGGACACAGGGCTCCACTAAAACAGCGTGCAGTTCAAACACGGCCACCTGCACGGGGTCCGCATGTTCTCCGAAAGGCCCAACGAGGGCACTGTTTACGGGGTTGGCATAGGAACGCTCCAAAACACCACCCGCCAACAAAAACAAGACTTCTTGGGTGACACTGATCATGACAATTACATAGCGTCAGTGCGTTTCCATGGTGAAGGCCTGTCCCGTGTACGCGACTGCAAGCTCCACGAGGGCAGGGACAGGTCTGTCTTCCCCATCTGGGCCTCCCCAGCCGCAGGTAGCGTGGGGCTCGTGGCAGAAGCTCAAAGCTTTTTCCACTCTCCTTCTTTAAGGACCCAGGACCAAGCGGGCCGCTGAGGGGTGTTTTCGCCTAAGAGGCGTAGGAGGGAGATCAAAAGAGCCAAAATGGCCTTACACCGCCTTCACACACTCTTTCCATCCCTTCAGGTTGCTATCTTCGTGGTATTAACACATTAACGGTGCCCCAAGTATGAGGGTTGTAACTCAGCCTCTGCAGGGAGAAAATGACTCAACAGAAACCCCTCCCTCCCCCACAGAAAAGGGCACCTCGCTCAGATCCCGAGCGTGGACAGAGTTCTGTGCTCCCGGTCAGACACACGGGTCCCAAAATAAACTCGTCTCCCTCCCTTCCAAAATAGAGGGCTACTGTGTGACCGGTAATTAAAAATGGAATATACTGCTCTTAGCTCAGCTGCCTGCAATAAGTATTGGGATTTTCCTACCATCATAACAGGACAAGGCAGAGGAAGGTGGCAGGCCTGTGGGGAGAGACAGAGACTCAATTTTTTAAGAGCTCAGAACTTTGTCAAAATCATCACGTAATTTCAAGAAACTGAATTAGAGCTGCTTTCTTGTGATTGCTTTAAAAAAAAAAAAAAAAAGAAGAAGGGAAGAAACTCAACCACACTGCAGTAATTGTCCCCAGATGCTTTGAGTGTTTCTTCAGGACTGTTGTGCTCCCAGTTGCTGCAAGGGTTTTAAATTGCTCTGGAGAGTAAAGGCCTATGTACAGATTTTGCACTGGGCATCCATCCACAGACCTGCTTTGCAATTTCAATATGCAAAGGGCTTTCAGCTGTCAGGTAGCAGAGGCTCCTGGGACCCTAAGGGAAGGGAAATGTGGGCTCCTCCTCTGCCCCCCACCACCATTCTTATCTCTTATCTCAGTGAGATGCTGCAGGCCCCCGCCTGCTCCCCAGACACCAGGGCAAAGCCCATACAGAGAGCACAATAGACGTGACCTTTGGGACCCTTTCTGGGTCCCCTCTCACAACAATGCAACTTAAAAAGTATTGGCTTCTAAGGCTGTGTGCTCTTCTTTTCAAAAGCCCTCTGACAGGGGCTTCCCTGGTGGCGCAGTGGTTGAGAGTCCGCCTGCCGATGCAGCGGACACGGGTTCGTGTCCCGGTCCGGGAAGATCCCACATGCCGCGGAGCGGATGGGCCTGTGAGCCATGGCCGCTGAGCCTGCGCGTCCGGAGCCTGTGCTCCGCAACGGGAGAGGCCACAACAGTGAGAGGCCCGCGTACCGCAAAAAAAAATTAAAAAAAAAAAAGCCCTCTGCCTGGAGCGAGAGAGGCCAGGCACGCAGATGGCATCAGGCAACACCCTTCTGAGAGCAGGCCAACTTCGACAAGCGACAAGTGTGTCCCAGCAAAGCGCCCTCCTCAGAGCCTGCACCCGCCCGCTGTGGCCCGCTGCTTCCAGCACAGCTCTCCTCTCGCCTCATTTGCTTTGAGGATGGAGGCCAAGCTCGATTCCAGTGGCTTCGCATAAACCGGCCCCATCAGCGAGCGCTCTGGGGGGACAGGAAGTGCTGGGAGCCGGCAGAGGGCCACCTGCTGGGGCCCCCTGACTTTACGTGAGGCCAGAGCAGAGGGTCCAGTGAGAGACAGGTGAGACCGCCCAGGGCAGGACAAGGAGAGCATCCCGACCCCGGCTCCGAACTCCACAGCCCCTCCGCACACGCCTCCATGCTCCAGGTGTTGTGTGTGTCTGTGTGTAGTCTGTGTGTGTAGTCTCTGTGTGTGTGTAGTTTGTATGTACGTGTGTGTGTAGTCTGTGTGTGTCTATGACTGTGTGTGTGTCTAGTCTGCGTCTGTGTGTGTCTGTCTGTGTGTCTGTGTGTGTAGTCTGTGTGTGCAGTCTGTGTCTGTCTGTGTATAGTCTCTCTGTGTGTGTAGCCTGTGTGTCTGTGTGTAGTCTGTGTGTATGTGTGTGTAGTCTGTGTGTGTGTCTGTGTAGTCTGTGTGTAATGTGTCTGTGTGTCTGTGTCTGTAGTCTCTCTGTGTGTGTGTAGCCTGTGTGTAGTCTGTGTCTGTGTGTAGTCTGTGTGTCTGTAGTCTGTGTGTGTGTGTGTAGCCTGTATGTCTGTGTGTAGTCTGTGTGTATAGCCTCTCTCTGTGTCTGTGTGTAGCCTGTGTGTGTGTAGTCTGTGTGTGTCTGTGTGTAGTCTGTGTGTGTCCCCGTGTGTGTGTGTGTGTGTGTGTCTGTGTGTGTCTGGGCATAGTCTGTGTGTATAGTCTGCATGTAGTCTGTGTGTGCATCCGTGTGTAGCCTGTGTGTGTCTGGGTGTAGTCTGTGTGTGTGTGTGTCTGTGTGTGTGTCTGTGTGTTGTCTGTGTGTGTCCCCAAGTGTGTGTTGTCTGTGTCTGGGTATAGTCTGTGGGTATAGTCTGCATGTAGTCTGTGTGTGTGTGTGTGTGTAGCCTGTGTGTCTGTGTAGTCTGTGTGTGCGTCCGTGTGTAGCCTGTGTGTGTCTGTGTGTCCGTGTGTCGTCTGTGTGTCTCGCCCTGGCTCTGGGTTACTTACAGGGACCATCAGAAGCCCAGGCCTCCTGCTGGACCACTCTCCAACCTGAGCCCCTCCCTCTGAGGACCATGCCTGCTCCTAGGCTCCAACTCTTTACATGAAACCTGACACCACGTCAGTAAGGACACAAACAAGTCATTAAAAGGAGGCTGCTCTAAGCGCGCAAGGAAATCAAAGGGCTTAAAGACCAGCCATGCCCTTGGCATCCAGCTGCCCAGACTGCTGCTGACAGCTGGTGAAAGGGACCGACCCTCGGCAGGGCGGGACTCGGGGCTCCTGGTTCATTCACTGCACCTGGCCTGACAAGTGGCGGGGAGGCGGACTTGACTTGGGGCCGATCCCACATCCCAGAACGAGCTGCGAACGCGGCTCGAGTTCCACCAGCAGAGAAAGCCGCGGCGCGGGGAGGGGACAGGCTGAAACTTCACGGTGAACACACGCTAGAACCCAAGGCTCACTCTCTGAAAGCGGGACCCGAACCTGGCTGGCCCGTCTCACACAGCCGGTGATGAGTACTGTTCAGACATTTCCCTTCGCAACGGGCTTTCCTGTCTATCATTTTGGTCCTAATGTTATAGCAACCTGTGACATAAACTGAAGGGAGGGTTGTCCGCTCCCTTTACAGAGGACACACGGGCTTCAGAAAGACTTCAGCCCAGGCGGTAAGAGGCGGTCCGGGCTGCAACTCGGGGCAGCTCCTAATAGCACACCTCAGGCACCCCTAAATACCTCGCATGTTAAACAAAATATCGGGGTGCGTCTTAACTTCTCTCTGATGATGCCCAGGTAAGACACGGGCAGTCCAGGTAAGATATGTCATCTCTTCCCAACAGTGGGAGAAAACACACACACGAATCCAGTATGGAAACCCCAGAGGCCAACGAAAGGTGTCATCTGTATGTGAACACCCACGGTTCCCAGCCAAAAGGCAAGCGCTGACACGCAAAGCACCCCAGGCCCTGCATCCAGGGGCTCCGACGCTCCCAAGGGCCCACCCCCAAAAGCTGAACCCTAGTGACAGCCCAGCCACGGGGCTGTGGGAGGGGGAGGGGCTCGCCAAGGCTGGGTCCTCCTGCCCACCCGCGAAGGGGAGGGGTCACAGCAGGGTCCCACCTGGGGAGCCTGTCTCGCTGTTTACAAAGGTGGTGCTCTGGGCCCTGACACTGGGGGACACAGAAGCCCCACTGTCTGAAGGCTCTCGGAGAAGCTGCCTGACCACAGGCCTTAAGTAGCCTTGGCGACCGCTGCCAACCTGGAGGGCATGGAGGCCAGCGGGGTTTACCCAAACGTCCACCTAACAGAACAGGGCAGGGGTGGCAGGTGGCCCGTGACTGCCAGCCACAGAAGCCAGAGCCAGTATCTTCCTCCAAAACAGCCTGAAGCCATAAGCTTAGAGATGCTGAAACAACTCCGTTCACGTGATCCTTGGCTCCCTGGCAAAAGCCAATCCGTTCCCACTCAAGGTGTAGACCAGATGTCTGCGCGCAGACGGCCGGCTCCCGAGGCTGCAGGCGCGCCCCCTGGTGGACCCAACACAATCCTTCCCTCCCTGCAGGGCCACCCCGAGATCACAGGCTTCCAGGCTCAGAACCCGCTCCTCTGCTCCTCCTCCTGCCTCGGACCCTACAGAGGGAGGGTAACCTCCAGAGAGACAGCCGCCAGATCGCGTCTGCCTTTCCGAACCCACGGAGCCGGACACAATGGACAGCGAGATAAGCGGCTCCCGGCCAGCCCCTCCCCTCATGCTGTCCGCAGCAACCTGGGATTGAGAGGCTCACTCTCTTTTTGGACACTTGGAAGGGGAGAGTGAGAAAGAGACAGAAAAACTCATTCTAACAGGAGGTCTGAAGTTGCCTCCAAAGGTCAAGAATCTCGAGACGTGGCCATTCTATAAAGAACCATTGGTCTTTGAAGCCTCGAAGGAGAAGGTGCTCTTCCCTCCTCCAGTCTTCTCCCGCCAAGACCTCTCCTCCATCAGCACCAAGAACGCAATAATCAACTGGGGTCTGATTCTCGGGCCGCAAGCACTGAAAACCCAGAATAATGTATCAGCGGCTCCAGAGCTAAGGGTCCTGCATTCGGGAAAGTCACAGGGCCTCCCCCCCTCAGGAGGGTTTCTTGCAGGGTTAATATCTCATTCCACAAAGAGAACCGCAAGCCCAGCTGTTACGCCAATTGCTGGCTCTTATCTGAACGGAAAGCTCAACGGATCCCACTTATCCCCACGGTCGTGGGCACGCACGTTATTTCCTGGGGCTCCTCCACGAGCCAGGTGCCTCCTTGGCCGCGTCCATCCTACTCCCTATGTCTTAGCTGTGAACAGCCCCTTCCCAAACCGGTGCCTGGTAGCTGGCGAGTCATCGGCATCAGAAGCTGCCGTCCTCTCTCCACCACCCCACCCCAAGACTGGCCCAGGACAGTAAGTGACCCTCATGAACGCACACTGCCTGCCCCTGTGTGAAGCCGGCACCGGAAGACTACAGGTATTCAGCTGTGTGTGCGTCGCTTTCCCGCCCCTTTCAACAGCAAAATGCAAGGTCGAAGGGTTCGTGGCCAGCGGTCCGAGCTCAGGACAGGCCTTTGTCAGCCTCAGCAGCACATGCATCCGTCCATCCACCCTACTTAACTCAAAACATCTGCAAAGGCCAGCTCATCCTCCAAGCTCCCCCCAGCCCCTCACCCTCCACCAAAGGCTCACCTGTATCCATTCTCGACAGTTTCTGTGGACCTCACACCGACTGTAGCCCTCAGGGTCTTGCTGGACAAGCCGACCACGCCGGGGGACAGTTTGCACTTGAAGTCGGCGCAAGTCCACTCTTCCTCCTCGTTCAGCGTGGGGAGGTAGCCACACACGAGCTTCAGGCTTCCCAGCCCCCCGCCGCCCACGCAGGCCGGGTTTTCACCCCCACTCCTCACGTACTCGAGGTATATGTCAGAAGTCAGAAACATCTGGTAGGCATTGTCCTCCATCACCGCCTGGATCTCCGTCTGCGCCTGGTCAAACATGACAGAGTCGATCTGCTGCTTTTTGATGCCGTCTCTGATGTAGGTCTTCGTGGCAGGTTTCAGCTGCTTGGAGACGATGCTGTTGTTCTCGATGTACCTCTTGTAGATCGCTTTGGCTACTCGTAAAGTTTTGGCATCCTTCAGGTTCATCTGCCTGAATCCGTTGCAGGCAAACCAGAAGTCTAAGGTATCCACGCATTTCTCCCTCTCCAGGAAAGTCCGGAAGAGATAAGCACCGTCTTGGTCACCCAGCAAGGAGTGCAGGGACTTGGTCCACCGGGTCAGAGGGGAATCCGGAGACGCCCGCCCCTCCGGCTCCCCCAACCCGTCCTCATTCCGCCTGGCATTGGAGGAGACAGGCAGGGGTTTGGCGACCGGGCCCTTTCCCACCCCGGGCTGGCACGGTGGGGTCTCCCCTTCTTCGCCCGGCACTGGGGGCCGCGGGGCATCCTCGCGGAAGCTGCTGCTGGGGTCTGGGAGGCGAGGCACCAACACAGCGCTGCTCATGGCGAGTGAGTTCTCGCTGAGTTGAGGAATTTTTTTTTTCTCCTTCCAGTTCCTCTCAGCAATCAGCGTGGTCTCTCTTTCTCTCTCAAGTCAGCAGGGACTCATCTGAGCCTCCTTTCTGGGAAGAAAAGGAAGGGGGGGGAGGTAGAGGGAGAGAAAAGGGTATTGATATAATCAAAACCAGATCTACCCAACATCAAAGCAAGAAAGTAAACAGGCTTTTCAACTCCTCAAATTCAAATCAAGCAACCCAGCTATCTGCGAGGTGCTCATCTAAAGTATCAGACGCTGCTTTTTCAAAGGCGAAATCTGAGCTCCCTGCACGCTTGGGGGGGAGGAGGGAGGAGGAAGGGGCGGGGAAGGGGCGCGGGGAGGGGGGGAGCGGGGGCGGAGGGCTCGGGAGGTGGAAGACACCAGCTTCCAAAAACCCACCGGCCCGGGCACACGCAGGGCGGCCCTCCCCTCCCCTGCCCTCCCCTCGCCCCGACAGCATCCACTCCAAAGACGCGCAACCCCGCGCCGCTGGGCTGTGTGCAGGTGAAACCAATTTCGGTAAATTTCCCCACTCGGCTCTCCGCACAGATAACTCGAGCTCCAAACGCGCCCGTCCCCGGCATCTGGTTCCCATTCCCCCCACCCACCCCTTCCCCCTGCGCCCCCCCTCCCACTCCTTAAAAATTCAGAAGAGCCTCGACCGAGGAGGAAAGCCCGCCCAGCACAGGGCGGAATGGGCGCCCGGACTCCCGGCTGCAGCCCCCGCCCCGCAACCCAGATGGAAGCGTTCGCTGCGCCCCCACCTCCCGCCAAGAATCCGGCTCAGTCTACACCTCGGTCTTCCGGGCTCCCCCAAACCAGAAATCCACTCACTCAGACAAGGCTTTGATCTTCCAACTTTGCCAGGGAGCAGAGAAGCCTCACGACCCGTCGCCCCCGCGCCCCCCGCCTCCTGGAGCCGCAAACCCTACAAAACCGGATCAGAGACCATCTCACGCTAACACTGCCTGTGCCAGGAATCCCAGACTCGGCTGACCTCAAGCCTCTTTTTCCCAAAAGCAGAAAGTCTTATCTAACCAGTAAACCAGCCGCTTTCCCCAGCAAGGGGAGAATCAAACTCGGGAGAGGGCAGGGGCGGGGCGGGGGGCGCGACCCCGAACCGGGGGCGGGAACCCTGGGCTCCGGGTGGGCGCGCGTGGCCCCCGTGCGGAGCCTCAGGCCGCCGGTAGCGCCGCGTTCCCGGGGCGGAGAGGAGGTGGGGCGGCCCCGTTACCTGGAAGACCAAGGCGGCCCGAGGCCCGGCTCTCATCTCCGCCGAGCCCCCCCGGCCCGACGCCCGGCCCCAATCCACCCCGACACGTCCAGAGCCCCGGTGGGCGCTCGCAGCCCCCGAGCCCGGGACGGAGGCGCCCGCAGGAGAAGCGCGGAAAGCGGCAGCCGGTCCAGCAATGGCGACGCGCGGAGGCTCGGCCTCTCTGCACGAGGGGCCGGGGCGGCCGGGGGCGCGGGGCCGGGCGGCAGGAGAGACGCGGGGGACGCGGGCGCCCCGGGCTCGGGCCGCTCGGGCGCGCAGACTGAGCCTCGGCCGGCGCTCGGGGCCCCTCTGCGCGGACCGGGGCTGGGAGGGGAGGACGGGAGGGGAGGAGAGGAGGGGAGGAGAGAGAGGCGGGAGGGGGCGGGGGGAGGGGAGGGGGCGGGGGGCGCCGCCACCCTTTCATCCCACCTCCCAAAGGCACTCCGGCGCACACTCGCACCCAGACTCCCATCCAGCACCGCCCCGGCGCGGCGCCCCCGGGGGAGGGGGATCTGCCCCAGCTCCGCCCCCGCCCCGGCCGCCACTCGCACAAGTCTCTCCGCCGGGCCCCCGCCACCCCGGCCGAGCCCCCCGGAGCGCCGGGCGCCGCGCCCGCCGCTCCTCTCCGCGCCCGCCCGGAGCGCGCCCCGAAATAGCCGGCCTGCCCACTTCAAAGAGCCGCCCGGCACATCAAAGCGCGCGGGCCGCCCGCCGCCTCGGCCTCGCACTCACCAGGGGTCCGCGCGCGCGCTCAGCGCCCAGACCTCGCGGGCGCCCTGGGCAGGGCCTCGGCCCCGGCCCCCGGATCGGCTCGCCGCCGCGGCCCCGGGCCCCCCCGGGCCGGTCCCGGCGTCGGGGAACATGGGGGAGTCGCGCGGCCGGGGAGGGAGTGCGGGGAACCCGGCGGCGAGGGAGGGGGCAGAGGCGCGCCCCGCCGCCCCTCTTTCTGCGGAAGATCCGAGTGGGCCTCGCCCCCGCCGCGGCCGCCCTCGGCCCCTCCGGCCCCCGCCCGGCCCGGCTTTCGACACGGGCCCCGCTTCCAGCAACCACTCCGGGCACCCAACGTCCTCCGGGCGCTTCCAACAAAAACTGCGCCGTGGATTTCACTGTGCACTTCAAAGGCGCGAGCCGGCGCACGGTCCTGAAAGGGAGGTACGCGCCCGCCGCGCTCCGGGCCGTCCCCGGCGCCCCGGCCGCCCCTCTCCGGGGCCGTCCGGCTCGCGGCCGCCCTCCCGGCCGCCTCCCGGCCGGGCCGGACCCTCTCCCGCGCCCTGCGCCCGCGACGCGGCTGGGCGCGACCTCGCCCCCGGCCCGGGGGGGGCCCGGCTCGGAAGCGGCTCGGCCGGGGCCGCGCCTCCGCCCCCACCTTTTACAGCACAGCTTTCGCCGGGGGAGACGGGCGCCTTGGACGCCCGGCGGCCCGGCGATCCATGACTGCGAGGCGTTATTTTTATTTCCCGGCGCTCGGGTGGTTACCGAGTTGCCAGGACCTTATCAAAGCGCAGCCGGCTCCAGCCGACTCCCCCGGGCCGGGCCCGGGCCGCCAGTGATCCCGCCGCGCCAATCACTGCCGCGCTCGGCCGGCCCGCGCATCCCGCCTTAAAGGGACAGCGCCCCGCGCCCGCCCCGGCCCGGCCCAGCCCGCCCCCGCCCCCCGCCAGGCCCCCGAGGCCACCCGGGCGCTCCCGGCCCGAGTTCTGATTCCGCCTTTCAAGTGCTCTGGCTTCCTCCCCCGGCCTGCTCCGTCCTCCCCAGCTCGGGAAAGCAAGTTTATTGTGGCATCCCGGCCATCGCAAGAACTGCAAGCAGGCAGGTTTTTTTGTTTGTTTTGTTTTTTTTCTATCATCGAACACTTCTACCTCTGTTCAAGTTTCCCTGGGACTTTGGGCTTAGAGTGGCTAGTCCCCGGATGGGATGGCCAAGTGTCGCAGGAGGGACGCGGACCTGGACGCAGAAGGCAGGGACGTGCTTGTGCGCTCCTGCCTCCGAGTGTGAGTTAGTGTGAGTTAGGGTCAAGGTGCGTAGTTTGTGGATGTGTGAAGGTGAGGGTGTGACTCTGCCAGCAGAGGCCTGAGTGCTGGAGAGGGGCCCTGACACCTCTCTGGGAAGCAAGCCTCAGTGTCCTGAAGATTTAACCCCAAATTCCCAACCTGGCCATCAGGACTCTCCCAGCACGCACATCGACCGTCTTTCTGTATCAACTGCATAGGCAACGCTCTCTTGGAAGCATCCCCCCCATCCTCCCATACGTTACATATTAAACAGACATGGGATGTCTTTTTTCCCCATCGACTCTCAGTTTTAATGTATTGAAAACTCTTCACCCCACTGCCACCTTTGAATCCTTCCCAACATCCATCCAATAACGTTTAGGAGGTACAACCTTCTCACTTAAAGTAATAAGAAAACATACCACAAACCCAGAACATGATTTACTTGTCTGTTGCTGTAGAATGGTCTCTCATATGATGAGCTAATAATTGATTTTTCCTCCTCTTAAAAAACATAAAGGTGCAGCCCAAATTTGTCCCGGAGGTGAGAGGAAGAGCTTGGCATCCTCAGAGCTGCGGCTTTCAACTCTACTCACTTTTTCTTTATTTACTTCCTTAGTGAACTGAATGGGCGACAAACCCTTTTCAATGCAGAGGTGCCTCGAACCTTCATTAGGACTTTAAAACATGCAAGAAGTGTGTTTCTCTGTCTGTTTAGGTTTCCGTAGGAAAAGGGGAAGAGGATGCACCACCCCGTGACCTGCTGGAACACGACAAGCAGCAGGGAAGATGCTCTCTTGGCTGTGACAAGGGACCAGAGCTCTGGAAAGCCATGCTGCCGGACTTGTCAGCTTCTGGGCACCGTGGGGGGGTGGCATCTCCCTCCCCAAGACCTGCCTCTCTGTGTCCATGCTCTGCTCCTTGGCTCACCTCCCCAGGTGGCCAGGCTGGCATAAAGCCAGTGGTCCAGGCTATGAAACACATGGCCACCTTGGGGCAAACCAGGCAGGCCAGTGAGCGGGTGTGGCCAGATGACTCAGCCCTGCCTTGGGACAGCTGCTGGGTGCAAGGAAACTGGAAGCCAGTCCACTTGAGGTCAGCTCCCTCCAACAGCCCAGCCTTTCAGAGTGCTGCACACCCACCCCCTTGGGTGACCCGGGAGAGCCAGGAGCAAAGCTGTCCTTGTGGTTCCCAGGAGTCTTTCAGCCACAGAGGGTGTGATCCTAGGGCCAAAATTGTATACAGAAGGGGATGAATTGCCATAAAAGCGTCTGCAATATAAACAACAACAGCATGTGTGTGAGTGCCCATGCACACACGCACACACATACACGCACACACATGCGCACGCAATGTGAGGGAGGGGAGGTTGCAAATTCCAAACATCCAAAATCAAAATAAACAATGACCAGAAAGAGGAGGCTTTCAAGAAGGAAGTGGAAAGCTGGTCTTCATGGGTGGTTCCCCCCCCACCCCCCCACCAGCCCTAACCATCACAGGCTCCCCTTTAACCCAAGGGCTTGCCTTCTGCTCCCTCATTAGCCCAGGGCTGTAGTGACAAGAAGGGCGGATGGAGATAGCGCCACAGGAGCAAGGCTGAGTTCAGTTTGGTCCTCTCAGTAATAACCCTTCGGAGAGCCTGGTTTCCAGAACAGGTGCTCGGTCACCTTGGGCCAGTGACTCCCCTCCCCCCGGTTTACCCCTCGCCTGTCCCCTGGTGGTACATTTGCCACCCAGCAGTGGGGCTGCACTGGGGACCCAGAAGCCGGGAGTCCTCTCAGGCCTCCAGGTCTCCGACTACTTGTTGATAACATTTCTGGAGGAAATTCCAAAGGCCATTGCTCACACCCGGCCCCTTCTCAAGATAGCACAGTCTTCCATTCTCCCCTTCTTCCTGGCAGCCGCAAGGTCACGTGACTTGTTGTACTCCTGCGCGGTTGCCTGGAAACTGCAAAGCAAGGTGATGGATTTCTGCACATGCTCGCTCCCCCTCCTTTAAAGACAACCCTACCCAGGACCAGCAGCCCACTTGGCCTAGGTGCAGACAAGGTTAATAAAGCAGAGAGTGATTCTCTTCTGCAATTATGTACCGGCTGAAATCCTAGAAAACTCAGGGCTCCCTGAGCGGCATCCGGCCAGATCTCCAATCTTCAGTCAGCCCGACAAAAACCCCTCTGGAGGGGAAGTCACACCAGCTGCGACTTCAGAGGAGCTCGGACCCAGGACATCACTCTTTAAGACTCCATGACTTTGTCTTTTATTTCTTTGGAAAAGTGGCACCTTAGACAATGTAGCTTTGTTTGGGGAGGTGGGGGTTGGAGAGACACTCAGGTAGCCTTTCTAGAGACTGCAAGTCACCTAAACGCTCTGAGGCCCTGCCCCGTGTGTTTACCTGTGAAGTGCAGGGAACACCCCTCAAAAGGCTGCTGTGAGGTAAACACCCAGCGCCATGCTTAACACATCGCAGGAGCTCAGAACCCGGCAGTGATTTCTGTGCAGTCACCCCATTTCCTCAATAGCCTGTTAGCTGTTCTGGGAAGAAACTCCCATCTCCGCAGCAAAGATACCCTCCAGTTAGGAGCCACACTCTGGGCTGGAGGCCTGGAAGTTGAGCAGGGGGGTCCTGCTGAGGTGACACCCCCCACCCCCCGCTGACTTCCCAGGGGAGAGGGGCAGAGCTGGGTGGCACAGGGGGCTGTGCTGTCTGCCGGCTCTCAAAGGCATCCTATCCAGTACTCCCCCAATATATCAGCATCTTCTAGCCAGGGGAGCCCTTCAAATGTCATCGAACCCAACCCATCATTTAAGAGATGAGGAAAATTAAGCAAAGAGGAGGTGAGATTTCCCCAAGATTTCTTGGCCCGTTTCGCAGCTGAGCTAGAACCTCCGAGGGCCCGCACTCCTGCCGCACCCTCTTTTCCCCCATCCTATGGTGAGGAGACCCAAGGCAGGGCTGTCTAAGGGGGTCCTGAGCACCTTGAGTCTTTGGCTGCCATGGCAGGGCTGATAAATAGAATTTAGCTAACACAACATTGTAAATCAACTATACGCCAATAAAATTTTAAAAAATAATCGCCAAGTTAAATGATCACAAAAAAAGGTGAAAAAAGTCATCAGCCATCTTAATTACTACAATTATGAAGGTAATCAAATATTCTCAAGTGAGTTAAATAAAGGAAGGTTGCTACTTTAAAGAATAATAATAATAATAATTTGGGATGCTTTCCTAAAAACATCATCACAGGGCTTGAGCTGGAAATTCCGCAGAAGCACATGTCATTCAGCACCTACCAATGAACAGCCTCGACCCCCGGAAGTGGGCTCCCTTCAGCCGGCTCCGCGGGGGGCGGGGGGGGTCCACCAAGTCTTTAATGGTGACAGACGTTTCCACGTGCATCTCAGTGGGGTTGGTGCACCTAAGGGAGAATTGGCTTTTACAGAGTCTGGGAGGAGGAAAAGACGGGTTCAGCTTCCTGCCACCCTCTCCCTACTTCCTCCCATTTGGAGAGGGGTGGGGGAGGAGTGGGGATGTCAAGGTGGAGACTTTGAAGCCACAATCAAAAAAGTGAGGTTTCCTTAGGAAATCCCATTCCTAGCAGCATTGGGGGGGAAGCTTTTTTTTTTTCTTTTTTTTTTTTTTGCGGTACGCGGGCCTCTCACTGTCGTGGCCTCTCCCGTTGCGGACCACAGGCTCCAGACGCGCAGGCTCAGCGGCCATGGCTCACGAGCCCAGCCGCTCCGCGGCATGTGGGATCTTCTCGGACCGGGGCACGAACCTGCGTCCCCTGCATCGGCAGGCGGGCTCTCAGCTACCGCGCCACCAGGGAAGCCCAAGGGAAGCATATTTTTAATAAAAATGATCGTCTTGGGTCTGTTCAATTTAAAACACAGTTAACCAAAACGATCATTTCAAACTTCCTAATTTGATTTACCTTCAAGTGCTTTTAATACTTATTATAAATGGAGCTACAAACTGCTGGCATCGTTGGTGTCCCACCAGGAATCATTGTGGAGTTTGACTTTCAGGGGTTGGTCTGCGCGCGGAACCAAGAAGAGACCATCAATATTCAAACAAATCCAGAAAGAGGTTCCGATTTCCGAACTTATCTTCTCCAAAGTGTCAAGCACGTGCACACACACACACACAGGTTATTTTCAGAAAAGGAAGTAAAAGACAGATAGGAAAAAAAAATCCCTGAAGTCAGCACTCCAGCTGGCAACATGGGAAACTCTGCAGATAAATAGGTCTGTGCTCCTAAGCTCTCTCCGCAGACGTTTTTGTTTTCTGCTCCTGAGGTTTCGTCCTGCTCCTTTTCAACCACGTCTGGAAAGTGAAGCTGTGCCACAGGCTTGACGTCGGCTCCTTTATTCTTTCCCATCAGTGCTTCCTGACTGGTTCTCAGCATCTCTGCCAGCTACGGGTGCCTCCCCGGCTCAAAGGATGGGCCACGGTGGCCCGGCACGCTCGGCAGGGCCCCAGGTGCCCCAGAACACCTGGGAGGGTCTGGACTTTGCTCCCTGTGGAATCTTCCCTCCGTCAGGTCTGTGCTGATGCTCTAGCGAGGTCCTCATCCCCTGCCCCCCGGCATGAAAGCACCGGGAGTAAAAGGTGGCTGACGGGCATCTTTCAAGAGGCGTCTACACTTGCGTCTACACTTCCTCCCCCTCACGGTCTCCTCCACCCGCAAAAACCCTCGGCAGCCAGGTAGAGGGCGTCCCACGTGAGTCACGTGGCCCACCTGGATCTGCGTATGTGCTTGGCCTGCCTGCAGCCCCCCTACTTCTCAAGTCCCTCGCGCTTCTCGGCAGGACTTTCTACCAAGGACCGACTCCCTCTCCTGCCTCTCTGGGTCCTGCCACCTACGGCGTTTTCTGGGCCAGTCTTCTGTCCCCATCCACGGCTCCGAGGCCCGCCCTCCTGAGACCCGGACCTCCCAGCCCTCTAGTCCCACCTCTTTCATGAGCCTCCTTCATCCTGCCCACTGTGGACTGCCGGCCACAGGTTCTCGAATCTAAGGCTCTTGAAACAAAAGGAACTTCCTTTGTGCCTCGTGGAAGCCAGGCGTCCTCCGTCAGGCAGTGCCCAGCATCCCCGCCGCCTCGGCGAGCAGCCCGGGCTGCGTCCAGACTCCTTGTCCCTCATGCACCCCCGTCCAGCGCCCAGCCCTGATCATTCTGCCTCCTAAAAATCGCCTGAAAGCACCACCCTCTCCCCATACCTGCAACCACCACTGGGCTCTGACCCTTCTCATCTCTTGTTGTCAGGAAGAGCGGAATGTTCTAACCGTCCTCCCCACCTGCAGTTTACAGCCCCCGGTCCCAGGGCCGCCTTCCGTGATGCTACCATGGAGAGTGCTCTGTACTCCCAAGTCGACCGCGGCCTTCCTGGCTTCAGATCCTCTCCTGGCTGCACATGACCTTCAGGATGAGGCCCAGAGCTCTGAGCATGGCGCCTGGGGGGTCGGCCGGGCTGCCCCCCGCTCAGTCTCCTGCTGCCCCCACGCCCACCAAGAGCAGCCCACACGGAGCCACTGCTTTCCTTCCTCGGCGCCTTTACGCTCAAGGGTCCCCCGGCCACCCGGCCACCCTCTCTGGCTTCCTCACTCCTTGCCCGACCCCTCCCGCCCAGACGGGGAGCACCTCTTCCTGCCTCCAGGGCACTCGGGCTGCGCCTCTCAGCAGAACATTCAGGTTGCTCTGCTCTGGCTCCACCACTCCACCGTGAACCCCAGGACGAAGGGGCCGTGTTTTATACTTGCACCCCAGACCCTGGCACAAGGTCGGGACTTAATAAACGGTTGAACTGCACTGTGGGCAGAGGTGACCTGTGAAATAGTGAACAATGGGTGAAACACGTGCACAGGCCGAGCGGCGCGGATGCTGGCCTGGGCGCTGGAGCCGTGTCTCGGAAGCGCCCTTGTCAGAGTCAAGCCTTTAGTCGCTGCGTCAAGGACAGCCGTGGTCGGCAGCCTCTAAGGTGGCCCCCGATGACCCCTGCGTCTTGGCCTTCATGCCCTGTGTAATTCCTTCCCGCTGAGTCCTTCAAGTGGGACTTACTGACTCACTTCCAACAAACAGAATATGGCAGACGTGACAGGATGTCCCTTCTGAGATCAGGTTATGAAAAGACGAGGACTTCTGTCTCGGGTACATTTTTAGGACTATAAGGCAGCCCTGCAGAGTGAAGAGGCCCATGTGGAGAGAGACGAGGCCTGCTACCCACCAACCTAGTGATCTTGGAAGACGATTCCTTCCCAGCCAAGCCTGGAGATGCCTGGAGGCCCAATTGGTAGCTGGCCCGGAACTCCATGGGACACCTCGAGCCAGAGGCAGCCAGCCAAGCCATGCCCAGATTCTGGACCCACAGACTGAGCTGCATCCTTTGCGAAGGGGAATGGCAAAAACAGACCCGCTGCTAAGACTTTTGCCCTGTCAGTCAACATTGCTGATGCTAAGAACCAAGTTGGAATATACACAGGTGACAGGAATCTTTTCTGCACCTCATTACATAACAGCACATTGATGGGGGGCGGTGACCAGCACGAATTGGCCATAATTATAACATGTTAGAAGTTCTTCAAAGGTCACTGGAAGTTTCTACAAGAAATATATCAAATTTCTCCAAGAAGTTTATGAAATGAACACCAAAATCGTTTTGAGATTTTAGTGGGTTATGGGATAGTGACATTTGATCACACTCAGAAACATTTACTTTGTTGTCACATTTTCCCAAGAATGTTCTCCCCTAAATGGAGACACAGAACTTATTGGTCTAGAAGGTAAATATGAACGTTACTGGTTAGTTATCACATTTGAATTTAGAAGAGGGAAATGAATCTTCCCTCTGGAGTGATGGGAACCTCGAAGAGAGATGCTAATGAGAATATCTTTGGGATTAAAAACGCTGCCCAAAGTAGCAGGGACTTGGGGCTGATTCTCTGAACGATGACGTTCTTTACAGAGTAATTCTCAGAATTCCTGTCGATGAACTTAGATGGGGGTGAGGGGCCACTCCTGAATGGCGTGGCCCAGAACTACCTTGGAGAAGTCTTTTTTTGTTCTTTGATGATCACCTTAATGATGTACCGTGAAGAGTAGGTCCCCTGAACGGACCAGGAGAAATCATCTGCATGTTAGTTATGGCTTCTTAGCAAAAACGTTAGTATCCCAAACATAAATTAAAATGTGTGAATTGAACTTCACTCCTCTTACTAACGTTCTCTTGATATAACCACTTTCCCCAATAACTCGAGCACAGAACAAGATACAGTCAGGACTGAAACTGGCAATCCGTCTTCATAATCTCGAGGAACCAGCCCAACACTGCGAAAATGTTAGGGAAAAATTAAGTGGAATATTCGATCTTCTTGAAAAAAAAATTCAATTCTGCAAAGAAGAAATACTCAGTCCAGGGGGAGGGGACTAGATATTATCAGCTACAAGCCTGGTGTCCGGGCCTCAGGCTTCTGCTGAAGTTGGTGGAATCTCACTCCCTATCTTCCAGTCTGAAGAGTTGGGCCAGAACTGAGTTTGTTTTTTCAAGAAGATCAGAACTTTTCACGTGAATCCATTACTTCACAAATCAGAAAATGATCAAGACCTCTTACAGAAGAGTCCGTTTTAAAATGATCATTTGTGAGACCAAACTATAAATGAAAAGTTTCAAGAATCTAAAACAACAAAAAAGAAAACGATCAAGACCTGGTGGCTTGATTTGGGGGCCAGAAAATATGGTCACCAATCGGGAGTGAGTGAGGGGCTCCGTCCCCTCCCCCCATCTCTAGTCCAAGCTCAGAGAAGACCTGAGAACAGTGGG
The DNA here is from genome assembly GCF_964270905.1 of Leucopleurus acutus. Taxonomy (NCBI): domain Eukaryota; kingdom Metazoa; phylum Chordata; class Mammalia; order Artiodactyla; family Delphinidae; genus Leucopleurus; species Leucopleurus acutus. Next base: position 1,409,908 of record NC_139161.1, on the reverse strand, counting down.
CCAGGTGTTCGGGCAGGTGTGAGACGGCTGCCTGCTGAGTGGCGAAGCGGGGGGGGGGGGGGGGGGGGGGGGGGGGGGGACGGGACGGGGGACGGGGACGGGAGGGGGTGTCAGGGTGTTCCTGGTGGATGCCCGGCCCCCCGGGGAAGCCCCCAGCTTCAGGAAGGCTTCCAGAGGCCAAGACCGTGAAACTGGCGAGGGCGAGCTCTGCCACCAGGGCGGGCAGGGCGCGGGGTGGCCGCGAGGGCTGTGTCCACTTGGGCATTTCCTAGGCAGCCAGCGGCTTCGTGTAGGTCGCGCAGCTGCTTCACCCAAGGATGGCTTTTCTGCGACCGACCCGACCCTCCCCAGCCCCCCACCCTGAGCGCCGACCTTTGCGGCCCGACCTGGGCCACGCCCCCCCCCCCCCCTCCAGCCCGCCCCAGGGCGTCCGGACTCTGGATTTCCCTGTGAAAAGGTGTCAGCCTTAAACTCTACAAGACAATGGAGGTCCTGCGTGCCCTTGGCCTGCCCCAGAAGCCGGGCCTGCTCTCAGGATCCAGGACAGTAAGAGGAAGGCGGGCGTCCACCCCTGGGCAACGAGGCCCCGGAGTGGAAGGGAGGCCGTGGTGCTGGCCCTGAGCGGCCTGTCTGGGGGCGTCAGGGGAGAGGGAGGCTTCATAACCCGACAGCTGGGTCGGTATTTTTTGTGCAGGCGCCGGGCAGGAGAAACCAGGGGCACAAGACGGGGCTCTGATCGCCCTGGGAGGCGAAGCCGGCGTGGGGGTGGGGGTTGGAAGAGCCGGCATCTTCCCAGGGGTGGCTGGAGCGGGACCCGCACAGGCCCCAGGCAGCCCTTTTCCGGAAACGCGTAGAAAGCAGAGCAAGGTGGGCAGACTGGCCTCGTGGGCCGCGGGGAGGGGTTTTCTTTAAGCCTGAAGTGTCACTAGGAACCAGGAGGGTGTGGCTCACACGTCAGCACGGAGGCTCTGGAAGTCCTCAGCTCCCCGCCACCAGGGAGCTGTCGCTTCCCCAGGCCTCAGTTTCCCCAAGCATGGAATGAGAGGAGAGAAGTCCCTGTCATGAGGATGAAGTGAGGTGATACATGAAGTGGTGAGAACCCCGGTCGGGGACACGGAGCCCTGGCTGAGAATGAGTCCTGTGGGCGGCTGGGCCCGGCTCCCCGACGAGGACGGCCTACACGTCTTTGGGGCTGAGACTCTTCCCTTAACTCTAAAATGGGAATAAAATCCTGGCACAGCTAAGGTGGCGTTTGCGCGGACACATGCTAGCTGGTCAGTGTAGCTTCTGAAAGATGTACGCGCTCCGCTTCCCGGCGCAGAGGTTTCCCAAGGTGGACACATCTCACCTTCCCAAGGATGCGGCTCAGGGCTGCAGCCAGCTGGCTTCCTACTGCGGCGACCGTGTGCTTTCCTGCCGCTTGAAAACGGCGCCTCCTCCTCTGTACAGCCTTCACGGCGTCAGCGCCCGCGGCTCTGCCGTGTGTTGACGTGTTATATGATTCTTGCTGCTCGTCCCAAGAGCGGGGAGATGGGCCCCACGGGGTGAGGTCGGGGAGCCGGGGGACCAGCTTCAAGCCGCACCTTCCACAGAGCTTCGCATAACCAGCAGCAGATACCCACCTCAGCCTGCTGGATCTCTTCATTCTAACAATTTTTTAATGATCGAGGTTAAAATCCTGCCGGATGCTGTGTGTCATGGAACCTTTTCGGTGGAGATTCCAGCCTCCTTCATTTTCTGCGTTGGAAAAAAGGCCTGTCTCACTAGGATCCTCGGGTGAGTGTCTCGGTGGCCATCGACGTGTCACGTCTTCCTGCCGGGGCGCACGTCCTGCCGCTGGTGCAGCCGGTGGGATGCAGGCGGGTCTCACCCACCCAAGGCCTCGAGTGCCTCTGGGGCTCCTCTCCGGCCCTCTGTGCTCTCCTCCTGCTACAGGTGCCTGGTCTACGCGTCCTGGCCCTTGGTTTCCCAGAGGCCTCTGGGCAGAGCCTTGTCCACAGACACCAAAGTGGGTACGCAAGCCCACCTGCATCTCCCGCCGTCTTTGAAGCCAGCCCAGTGCCCTGCATGGCGGGCGTTTACTGCTGCCCCTTGGAGGGAAGGGAGGGGGGAGGGAGGCCCTGAAGTGATGTCTGGCTGCCCTGCGGTGACCACCGGCCAGCAGTTGTCAGATTTCAGTTCCCTCTCTAGGGAGAGGGGCTGGGTGACCTTACCGGGTGCAGTGGGCCCAGCGCGGGGATTCACTGTTTTTCTGACTCTGGAGGGACGTGCGGGGTGGGGGGCAAGGGGGACAGCTTTGGGTTTTCCATGCATGGCCTTGCCCACTTCTGTGAACAGAGCTCAAAGACTTAGGGATGGAGGCACGGGGAGGTCTCCTCGCTGACCACGTCTTCCAGCCGCCCTTGTGGACACAGGCGAGCTCCGTCCTCTGCTGGTCAGCTGGGGGGCTGCGTCTTGGCCATACGCCCTGCAGGGGGCCATGCTTGCCTTGCTTATTCCTCTAGTTTCCAGGTGGGGGGCCCTGGTCCCAGAAGATGATGGGGCTCTCCAGCTCTGCCCCTTCCTCTTCGGGGTTGACCTGCAGCGTGCCCCCGTCACCCCGTTCCCCCTAGGACAGGCCCGACGGGGAGGTTCGAGGTTGTCTCTCCAGCCCAGTGTCAAGTGGCGAGTGTGCCTGCTGGGGACCTGGCCCTGGGGAGCCCTGTCGCTGGTCCCTGCTGGACGCTTCACCTCCATCCGCCTGACCCTTGTGTCTGCTCTCCCTCCGCTGTGCCCTGGGGCAGAGGAAAGGAGTGCTATTTCTTAGCCCCCCCTAAAATTCCAACACCCAGTTTAGAAGGTGTTTCCCCTATAAATATACTCTTTGAGGTGGGCCTTACCCAAGGGCACCCAAGGCTGGGAAGAGATGGAGACAAAGGGGGACACACGGAGACAAGAAGCCACGGTCACCCATCACAGAAGTGTTTTTTCCCACACTTCACCACGCAGCCTGTGCTGGGCTGTTGGGCACATATACAAAGTGCCGGACCTGTCCAGGGTGCTCGTCAGGACAGCCTGACCGACACGGAGCTCCCAGAGCTGCCAGGACCCAGCGCTCCATTTCTCCCGAATGCAGCACAGTGGAATGAAGGAAGGACCGGGGGAATTAACGAACGGCACATTTTGGACTCAGGAGTCAGGAAGATAAATTAAGTTTCAAATCCTGACCCCACCACCATTGAGGTGTGACCTTGAATAAGCCCTATCTATCTATCATCTATCTACCATCTGTATTTATCATCTATCTATCATCTATGTATCTATCTATCATCTATCTGTCTATCATCTATCATTTATCTATCATCTATCTGTCATCTATCATCTATATCTATCATCTATCTATCATCTATATCTATCATCTGTCTATCTATCTATCATCTATCTATCTACCTACCTACCTACCTATTTATATATCTTTTTGAGGCCTTCATTTTCCCATCCATAAAATGGAGCTAAGTTTCTTTGGTTTCTTTGCCACTTTTCCGTGCTGGTGCCTGATAGACCCAGGACGTTATGAGGATCAAGAGAATACGCCCAAAGTACCTGCCGCAGTCGCAGGCGCGGAGACAGCAGTGACGCTAGTGCTGGGATGTTCCTTTCCTGGAGACGTGGGCAGGGTGACCACCCTCAGTCCAGCAAGAGCTGCCACGGGGCTTCGCCAGGCATCGCCAGAGCCAGACCCTGCCCGGCCGCAGGGGCTCCAAGCTGTCCCTGTCCCCTGAGGGAAGGTGGGGAGGCTCCCTCCTTGGCGCCATGGGGCAGTAAAAGGGCCATAAAGAGAGCCAGCGGCCATAAACCAGAGACAGAGTCGTTAGCAGTTTCCTTTCTGATAAGGGCTTCAAGGGCTCCGAGGAGACGGCTGTGAACGCCACGTCTGGGTCCCTGTGCCCTAGATATTTGAACCCTTGGTTTGGAGTCCACGGAGATAGAGAAGATCAAGGAGGGGACGCCCTCCGAGGGCACCGGAAAGAACGGGAGGAAGCATCCCGCCCAGGGCAAGCGACAGGTGACACCAGCAAAAGACGGCAGAGGTGACGCGCAGAGGTGACGCGACACCTCCTGACCACCACCGTTAACAGCCTATTTCACAGAAGAGTATGTAGCGGGACCTGCCGCAGTAAAAAACACAACTTCAGGCCCTGTCCAACCGTTATTAGGAATTTCAAGATGGCGACAGTAGACATTAAACCCAGCAGGGGCCCTCCCATCACGGGGCCGTGTGGCTGCCCAGATCACAGACTGAGAAGCAGAGGGTTCCAGACTCCTCACGAAGGTCACCGTTCAGTGGTGAGCGGCGGGGGCTGGGTGGGAACACAGCGTGTGGGAAAGACCAGCCTCTGCGTCGGTCTCTCCATTCCCCCCAGCCCTTCTGCAAGGTGCACAGGGCTGCCGCCAGCCCAGCAAAGCTGAAAGCTCAGCGGGGCTAAGTCGCAGTTCGAGGTCGCCCAGCTCCCTGGGAGGTGGGCTCTGCTGATGAGACAGGGACTTCGGGGGGGTGGGGCGGCGCAGTCTGGGAAGATGCAGTCCCACTCGTTTAGGTGCCCTTCTGGGGCAGTGCCAGCTCCCTGGCTGGAAGCAGCTGCTGCATGAACCTCCCTCCAGGACGGTGGGGGGACCTGCCTGCTGTGGCCGGCCGCCTTTAGCAGAGGGGCGTTTTCGTAAAAACCCTGGTCCAGCGTCAGCGTGCCGTCCTCTGAGTGAAAGGAGCCAGGGCTCACGGGCCTACGTATCCGAAGGCCTCTACCCTGCACTGCCGTTTTAAGGATGGGATCCACCCAACTGAGAGGACTTTTATTCCTTGTCCAGTTGGCTACGTGTTCTCGCCCCCTGAACGTATGATTGGGGAGGATGAGGGAATCCCTGGCGCCCACCACTAACCCTCCCTGACTTTATTTTTTTAATATTTTTGGCCGTGCTGTGTGGCTTGCGGGATCTTAGTTCCCCGACCAGGGATCGAACCCACGCCCCCTGCAGTGGAAGCGCAGAGCCCTAACCGCTGGACCGCCAGGGAAGTCCCGACCCTGCCATTTTGAAATGCCTTTTTCTACCTGGACAATGTTTTAAATAAGCCTGGTCTTGCCCCGTTTTTCCAGGGTTGCAGAAGAGCTGCAGTTCAAGGCCATCTGGAGGCCCAAGCAACCCAGGATCTCCATTTGTCGGGGACGACCTGACAGGCCAACAGGCCCTCTCAGAAATGTCAGCTTTGAGAGACAGCTCAGCCTCCTCTGTCCCATGTTACCCCCACGCTCAGACTGCATACGGGTCTCTGTACTGCCTGACACAGACGCCCACACTCACACACACACAAACAAGAAAACGAACGGCTTGGAAATACCAGATGAGAAAATGGAGGATTTCCTGAGCGAGGGGACTTGTGTTGGTGAATCTGAACAGGTAAGAGTGCTGTTTCCCGGCCCTGTGATCCCTTCAGCACCTCTACTCGCCACACAGGCTTCTCCCTTGAAAGTTGTGTTCTCCACACTTCCTGCCATCTCAGACTCATGGCCAGGTCTGCAGACTTGAAAGGGCCCCAGGGTGGCCGCAAACGTCCTCTCCCCCTGGCTAGAATGCACACAACCGCACTCGCCTACCTGTTAGCTTTGGTGAACTTGCTTCCTACCCGGTTGAAATGCGGATCTGCAGGGCAGAAAGGGCCCAGGGTGGGCGAAGTGGGGGAAAAGGAGGAGGGAGGGGTCCATGGGCCCTTCTAGGGCAACCAGGCGGGCTGAATGCTATCGCACCCACACCCGCACCCCAGGCTGCTGGGAAGAGGACGGGTGTGATGCAGCCAGAGGAAGACTGCAGCCTGGGCTCACGCCCCAGTTGCACCACTGAAATCTGTGTGAGCTTGGGCACAGACTACCCTTTCTGAGCCTCCATTGTCTCAACTGTGAAGTGGGAATAAACCACCTTGTTACAGGGAGGGTGAAACAAGAAGGTAGACATGAAAGTCCGTGTATACAGTAGGGGCCCTGTAGATGTTCACCTCTGTCTTAGAGAACCAGACTGTGCTCAGCCCCCCGCCCCGGCCTCCCCGTAGGAAAATGTCTAAGATGCTCTGGTGAGCCTGGTGCAGCTGGGCCTGCCGAGCTCAGGGCAGTCTCCCAGGCCAGGTGGGTGGCCCCCTTCCAGGCTCTTCCACGAGCTGACTCGCTCCCTTTGCAGACTGTGTCAACAGGCGATGCCACCCCAGCCCAGGGAAGGTTGAGTGGCTGCAACCTGGTTTGGAAACATGTGTCAAACCCAATTCCAACCAAATGAGGCTGGCCTGCTTCCAACGGCGCCTGCCATCTGAGGCCACGCCAGGGGGAGGCCTGTCCAGCTGCCACGCCCAGGCAGCCAGGCCTGTTTGTTCCCTGGAGTCCTTGGGTCCAGACTGACACGCTCACCTCTCTGCTCCGGCGGCTCTGTTCAGGTCTAAGCCATGAGTCAAGGAGCTCAAGGACGCAGCCACCTCGGGGAGAACCTACCTGCCCATCCCCTAGCTGCACAGGCAGGGGAGGGAGCTGGGCCAAAGCAGAGGCCAGGAGGTGCTGGGCAACCGCCATGACAAGGGGGTGGATGCACCCTGGCCTCCCCACCCCCACCGGAGGGAAGCGTCCCCTAAGTAACAGATGGGCCTGACGCAATGGGCCAGGCAGCCGCTCTCTGCTGGTTTACAAATGGTGGCTGAAAAAAACCCAGGCCACCACCACCCAAAAAACCAACCCAGCAGAGAATGCGGCATTCCAGCAAGAGTCGAGAAGGAAAGGAAGTCCAAATGTTTCGAGTTTAGCTATTAAGCATAGTTTCCAGCGAGTGTACTCATGTCTTGAAATGAAACAGATGAAAGCAACATGTGTCAATGGTTGTAGGAAGACAATAATGTCATCAACAGGAAATAGAGAAATTGAACACTGAAGCCTCAGCCCAGAACTTAACTCTTGCCCTGCCCTCGTCCCCAGAGCCTTCTGCGGGGAAGGCTGAAGATGCTTCCGCGGCTGGGGAAGGCTGAAGACGCTTCCGCGGCTGGGGCTGGGGCTCTGCCCCGTGGGCCCTGGCGGAGCCCCCTGCCGGGGTCTTGAGCACCGGAGAAGGACTTGCTTTATTTCTTAAGGGCTGATGGCCTTGGTGCGGGGGAGGCCCACGGGCCCTGGATCAGCTGAAGGGGAAGCTACACAGCCTCGCTCGCTCTCCATGAGGGGCTACAAAGCCTTGGCTGTGGGATCACCCTTACGAGTTCCTGGCAAGGGCAGTGACCGCTGCTGGCAGCAAAGCCCCGGCCAACATGCTGGCAGTGCAGGAGGCAGGGCGCCCCCCTGGAGTCCCTCAGGCCAGGAGGCAAGGGCTGCCCGGTGGCCAGGGGTGCAGATGGAGCAGGTGGGGTCTGGGAGACCCCTTCTCACCCAATCCCCCCACTCAAGACAGAGTAAGAAAGTGCACACCACCCCTCTGGCCGGCCCTCAGAGAACCGGGAAAAAAAGGTGACTTTGAGCCTAGGAAGGTGAAGCTCATGTCCACGCGCCTTGAGAGTGGTCAGAATGCCTCCTCCTCCAGGCTGGCCTCCCTGCCTTCATCTCTGATGGATCCACACTGTTTGGCTTTGGGGATACCTGCCTCCCTGCTGACCTCGTATATCACATGCAAATAATACAAAAAATTTTAAAGTAGAACAGGAAAGGGGGGTAAATAGATAAGGTGGGATCATGGAGTGAGAGCATTTGGAGAGTCCGGCCTTAGACCTGCCTTAGTTCCCTGACCCGGTGGTGCCAGACAGAGCTGCAGGCTGCACCTGTCACCGTGTCAGAGTTCTGCACGGAGGCCCGGAGCTCTGCTTTGGAGACTCAGGAAGCCAGGTTTTGGGCTTGGTGAGCTAGTCCACTGATTTTCAGACAAGCCTGGACCAAGATACCCTAAAACAAATGGGCGGTACCATTGTCATCATATGCAGATAAAATTAGTGGACAGAAATGCCTTAATTTTTTCTCCTATCATTTAAAAAAAAAATTCTAGCAGGTCTCAGTGCTGGGTTCCAGTGCGGGTGCTTTTGTGCTCACTCAGAAATGTATATATTTGGGTTGACTCTGCCAGGGGTATTAGTCTGCTCTGGTTATCGTAACAAAATTCCATAGACTGAGTGGCTTAAACAACAGATATTTATTTTCTCTCAGGTCTGGAGGCTAGAAGTCCAAGATCAAGGGCCGGCCAGGTTGGTTCCTGGTGAGAGCTTTCTTACTTGGCTTATGGATGACCAACTTCTCACTGTGTCCTCACATGGCAGAGGGAGAGGGAGTTCTGTCCTCTTCCTCTTATAGGGGCACTAATCCCATTATGGGGTCCCACCCTCATGCCCTCATTTAACCCTCATTGCCTCCCAAACTCCATCACATTGGGGTTTAGGGGTTTAACGTATGAACTTGAGAGGAGACACAATTCAGTTCCGAGCACTGAGTTTCAAAAAGCGTCGCCAGGTCAGCCTGACCCACATCTGCAGGTGACTGCCACGGGCCATGCACTGTCCTAGGCTCAAGGACAGTGTCGGCGATGGTCAGACAGAGGCTCTGTCCTCCTGGAGCCCTCAGTGTGTGAGAGACGAACCCAGAAGCGGACGGTGTGACAACAGCAGGGTAAGGGCCAAAGTGGAGATGCCTGTGTCGGGGGGGGGGTGGCGGTGAGAGAGGGCGCTGAACCCACCCAGGATGAGGTGACATAGGGGCAGCCCTGGAAGCTGGACCAGCACATCAGGGGCTTGGGAGGGGCTGGCTCCCCGCGGGATCTTCCCATAGGAGCTCAGAGCGTGAGGCACACGGGTGTCCAGAGGGGAGCTGGCATGGCTGGATTGAGGGGAAACCTGATCCTCTGGCCTTGACTTCATAGAGAAACACATCACCAGCTAGTGGGGAAGCTGTGTGATTGAGCCGTGTTTTAGGAAGTGCTTTCTGTGGACTGTCAGGGGCTGGATTCCGTGAGGAGTGGGATTCCAGATGCGGAGACCCCGACGCGACAGCGTTACAATCTAAGAGGTGTCCTTGATTAGATATTCACATTGGACTTCAGCAACTGTCTTAGGTCAGGCTTCCCAGAAGCAGACCCTGAGATGGGAGTTCGTGTGAATTATTAGGAAGCAGTCTCAGGGAAAACCCATAGGGGAGCGGGGAGGTGGCCCGTGATGTCCAGTGGTGTCTCATGGAGGGGAACTTAGGTTCAATCCACAGGCCGATCTGGAGGCCAGCCCTTGTGGTCATCCTGGCTTGGGGAGGAGGGAGCTGGGGTATTTACGCCCCAGCATGTGCTGGTCACCGGTTAAGGGCTGGGGTGGGGGGTAGGACAGAGGACACAGACATGCTCTCCACGCTTGTGGGCAAAGTGGCTTCCAGCAACTTCCACCAGAGATGCAGGCGGGAAAGCTGAGGGTGAAAGCGGGAAGAAGCCGGTGCCCAAGGGAGGTGAGGCCTCGGAGAGCAGACACTGGGTGACAGTCACCTGCTCCAGTTAGGACACTGCCCAAGGACTCCTCGTGCAAACCACAGGCACCGGGCTCAGTCAGGCCCAGCCGGGAGCTCGTGCTTGGGAGGAACCTATGGGGCTCAAATCGAGGAGGTCAAGGATAGTGCAAAATCCATCTCCAGGATTACGGGGAACTGTGGCTGTAAAGGAGTCCTGCCAGCTGCGAAAGGGCAGAGGCCGTGGTGGAGGAAAGAATGCTGGGCCCGCGCTGAGCTCAGAGCCAACAACGAACCACATCGGAGGCTACAGCGGGCTTCACAGCAACACTCGGAGCTGAGCTTCCGCGGCCGGAGCCCGTCCACGGGCTGCGCTGACTGCTTGTCTGAATGTGCGGCAAGGGCGGGTCCCCCTCCACCGGGGACTCAGTGCCATTTAGCCCCATAACCAGGATGGCCCTACCTGCCCCGCCCGCCTGTAAGACTGTTACAGAGATAAAAACGGACATCCAGTCTGGGAAGGTTCTCCAGGAATGTTCAAGCATATTCCACTTCCGAAATGGTGAGGAATGTCAGACTCAGGCAGGCGGGGAGGAAAGTGACATTACGGAGGAGCATCCCCTCCAGGCCCCCGGCTGCCGTTGCAGCCTTCATGCACATGATGAGAAGGTGCAGGGGGCAGAACTTTGACCCTCAGGCGGGATACTGACAGAGACCTTGGTCTGTCCCTACAAGCCTCCAATACCACAAAGGCACGTGATCTCCACCCAGATGCAATTCATCAGTGAGCATATGCGTTACCTCTTCGCTGGAAGAGATCAAAGTCGGCCCATGATAAGACTTTGATAAGCCTTCAACCAGGCCCCAGGCCAGCTCCTCACCCCCCCTCCCGCCCCGGGGCCAGGCCAGCCTTCCACAGGGCTCAGCACTGGGGTGATGTGCTCAGGGGAGCCCTTTCTCCCCCTGCCCCTTAGCAGACCGTCTGCACTCTGTCCCTGGCAGGCTCACAGGCAGAAAGACTCCCTCCAAAGCACCAAAATCATGCTCCAGGCCCATTACTGCTTGTCTTGGGCTCTTACGGTTGCAAGAAAAGAAGTCAAAACAGATCGTAACATCTGAACCGTCAGGGGCACCAGTGGAGCCTCGGACAGCCTCTCCCTCCGGCAGAGTTCGTGCCCCACATCTCGCTGTGGGTTCTCCAGCGGGGCCAGGCCCTCCTGGGACCCCTGTGTCTGCATCCAAGGCTCGTCCCACTGGGCGGTAAGGGGGCCTCTCCCCGGAGATCTGGGCCCTACGCTCTTTAAGGGCAAGGACAAGATTCGGCCATTTTCATCTGCCCAGAGCTGCACACAGGGCAGGTGCCTGCCTCCCAGGGGACTGTGCTTCGTCCCACGCCGCTGGAGAGAAGGGGGATCCAAGGGCTACAGGACTCGTCCCCGCCAGGCTGGGCAGTAAACGGCCGAGTCTGGACCTGCACACACGGCCGTCTGCCTAACAAGTTTGGGTTCATAAAACACACCACACGTGTGTCTAAATGGAGACATCTGGGTTCCAACGTCACAAAAATCAAACGCTGGCGATACTCACGTTCCCAGCATCCAGTTTCACGCGTGGACTCGTTCTGTCTCAGGGCCAAGGCCTGTGACTGGGACCCCAGGCGCATCTTTGCAGACCAGGGGTTCTGGGTGAGAGAATGCGAAGCTGTCCACGCAGCTCCTGGGCTGGGAAGGTGGGGCTGCGTGGAGGATATTCCTCTTTTCTACGGGAGCATGTAGGCTGCAGTGTATAATATCTAAATGAGCAGATGATTTTTTAAAAAAACGTTGGATTGGATTCTGGAAGAAATAATATATATCATTTTGCATTACCAGGCTACACTGAAAATTCATCCCAATTTTCCAAGAACCAACCAAATGCAAAGATCGGATGGGGCATCCCCACTGGCCTAATTCACAGGGTGTGTGACCAAGGGGACGCTACTGGGGACCCGGTGACGAGAGATCACAGGTGTTAAAAGATGCCAAACCCAAGGGGCCACAGCTGGCTCCCGTCCCTTCTCCCGCTCGCCGCCCCACCTCCCAAGGCAGGTGTTCTGCAAGGGGTGGGCAGCTGCCGGCACATCGGCCGCTGCACAAGGGCCCCCCCCCCCCCGCCCCGCTCGCTTCAGCCCCGCCCCCAATTCTTCCACCCGAGGCCCGAGTATGCGATTCCACTGCAGGACTTTGGGCCGCAGCGTGAGATGATGCCAAGGGCCCTTCTGCTAGGGTAGCGGTCGTTTACACTTCTTGAGGGAAGGCTTTTGCAAGGATTGGAGTGAAGGCTGCAGATGGACAGGCTGTGGTCAGGGGTCCTTTTGGGCCCACTGGGGAGCAGGGAAGGTGTGCTAGTAGCCGTCCCCCAGCCCCCAGCCTCGGCCCCAGGAATGTGGTTCGAGGGCCCTGCCCCCGGGTCAGCAGAGAGAGGCTATCGCTGCTGCCCGGGCAGCTGTGCAAGTGTCGATCCATTTCAAAGGCCTTTTGTTAAACTTCTAACGGCCAAGAGGACAGCCTGAAGCCACGCAATTCCAGTGACCTGGAAGGTTATCAAGGCCCCTCCAACCCCAGGGCCGACCGGAGGGGCCACAGTGACCGAGAAGAGGCCCCTCTCACCTTTGGGGTTTACTGAAGGGGCAGCACGCAGCGTGCAGGGCTGGAGGGCGGCCTGGAGGCTCCAGAGAGATGCTAACAAGGCAGGCTCCGAGGGTCCAGGCTAAACGGCAGGCCTCCCTTGGGCAGTTTTCTAGTTTGCTTTCCCTGGCTCTGGTCTGCGCCGTTTGCTGTGTGGGTCGGAGCTCTGCCGCCGGTGAGCTGGAGACTGCGGGGCAGCTCACCTCCCTTCTCAAAACGCTATCTTCTCACGTGCCTGAATAGGTGGCGCCGGGGCGCCGGGCCTCTCTCCGTGGGCGCGG